>NC_062986.1:12866803-14341983 GCF_023078275.1 Leguminivora glycinivorella | reverse complement strand
ATCGTTATAACGCTTCCAAGTGTTGGAATAACGTACCGCCGCCAACGAGGAACCTGGAAAGTATTAATAGTTTTAGTTGTTTTACTCAATCAGGAAACCTGCTTACACGATACAAGTTGCCTGTAGTCTTTGTATTACTTAATTACCACGTAATTTATGTTCGATCTGCATTGTGAAATTATTTTACCCTTTATATTTATTGTCTTACTAAAATTCGGCAATAATTTCAGTTCGCAAGAATGTTTGTTGCTTGTCTTGTGTCATTTTAGTTTTTGTAACGGCCGTATGGCGCTAGGTGCAGTCGTACCTATTTGTAATTTACGGCCATGACGAGTCTGACCCGACAATATTGTGTACGTTCAATACCTATCTTGTTTAATATTGTAATGTCTATTATTAACTCGTGTTGTCTGTTGTATACTTTCTTTTTTTAATTGTATATACATTTAAATTGTTACGCGTGGAAGATCAGCGCTGGACGTCGCCAGCAACACACTGAGATCAGACCATTTCGTAGCACTTTCTTTGTTAGTCTTTTCTTGTAAAGGGTGTTTTTTTTACAGGTATAGAACTTTGAAATGGAATAAAACAAAGATGTTTTTTTAAATTGACATGAAATTAACTTTATTCGATAGACTATTTTCTGGCATTATAATTTAAATAGGACTTCTGGCATATGACCGCCACGGCTGGCTCGGACGTAGTCTAATCTGGAGGTCCAGTTTTCGATTACTTTTTCCAACATTTGTGGCCGTATGTCGGCAAGGACGCGGCGAATGTTGTCCTCTAAGTGGTCAACGGTTTCGGGCTTGTCGGCGTAGACTAGGGACTTCACATATCCCCACAAAAAATAGTCGAGGGGCGTTAAATCGCATGATCTTGGAGGCCTTTTGGACATTGCTCTGATGGACGATTATGTTGACCGTAAAATGGACGAAGTAAGCGATACGTCTTTCGAACAGATCCATTATTTTCAAAATAAAACTTCACAATTTGGAAGCGTTGTTCAGGCGTCAATTTAGTCATCTTAAAAATGCCAAACCAAACTAAATATAAATCATTTGACAGTTTACAAAATTCCCGCCAATTTAAAAAGTGTTGCCAACTTAAAGTTCTATACCTCTAAAAAAACACCCTTTATATGTGTGTTTTATTGTGTTTGTATGATTGATGTCTTTTTGTATATTTCATCACTGTTATGATTGTGCCGTGCTTACGAATAAAAATATCTTTTTCTTTCTTTCTTTCTTTAGCTAACCAGACTTTTAACACAGTCGGCTAGAAATGTGACAGTGTGTTGCGATTGGAAGGCATCTTGAAAAGACGTAAAGTACTTAGCCAAAGTCACAGTAGCTCTCTAATCTCTCTTCCGTATTGACGCGATTGCGAGAGAGAACTAAGATAACGATATACTTAAACGTAAGCAATAGTGACGTCGGTTAGGTACCCAGGTGACCTATCCATCCATACTATGTTAGCTAAAAAAAACTATCGATTTTCCATTTTCAATTCATTTTGTTTTTATTGTTCATAGGAAAAACAAATAATAATCCGTATGTTTTTCTTGCAGGAATTCGAGAATATGGGAGAAAATGTCATAAAGTTTTATGAATGCTTGAAAAAGAAATTTTCCATATCTAACGAAATAATGAAAACAAAAATCTGCTCGATGTTTGGCTAAAGAAAACGCTTTATCTCACCCTTTTTATTGTCTTAGTAAAATTCGGTAATAAGTTCAGTTCGTAAGAATGTTTGTTGCTTGTTCTTGTACTTGTACTAGTTCTATTTGTCATGTCATTTTAGTTCGCTTAACGGCCGTATGGCGCTAGATGCAGTCGTATTTGTAATGTACGGCCATGACGAGTCAGAGGACCGATTATTGAATTTCGAACGCACGATGTTGCCGTTCGAAAGTCTTTGAAAAACGACAAAATACCATTTCTTCAAAAAAAAGGGCTAGTAATTTCAAATCTAGTGGTAATGATCACTCGTTTTTAATTCTGTTAGTAGAATTTAAATCGTTAGAGACTGGCGTCCACTGCGCTCGCCGAGTCGAATCTCATTAATTTTCCTTCTGCATTTACTAAATGTACTAATAATGTAATGTTACTTTATAGTAAATGTAGTAATTAAATGTATAGTAAATGTAGGTATGCAGGACCTGATTCGACTCGGCTCGATTCCGCGTAAGTTAACGCCGTCTTAGTAGTGAAGGTATCGTTCACCATTCGGTCGACATTCAAAAATCGGCCACTTACCCGACAATTATTGTGTATCTTTACTACTTATCTCGTAGAATATTGTAATAAGTATCTGTTATTAATTTGTGTTGTCTTTTGAGCACTCTTTTTACTTTTTTATTTTATATAACTTTAAATTGTTTCATCTGCATTGTGAAATAATCTCACCCTTTTTATTGTCTTACTAAAATTGTGCAATAATTTCAGTTCGCAAGAATGTGTTGCTAGTCTTGTGTCATTTTAGTTTGTGTAACGGCCGTATAGCGCTAGGTGCAGTCGTACCTATTTGTATGTAATGTGAAGATTGGCGGCCACACAGAGGACAAAAGGGACCAAGGGTGACGAGTCTGACCCGACAATATTGTGTACGTTCAATACCTACCTATCTTGTTTAATATTGCACTAAGTGCCCTCGGGGAATTTCTATCATCTCCTGTCTTTATCTGAGACGTTTTGCTCCTTTGGCTTTATGAGCTCCGCTTTCGACTGTCAGATACTTTGTCGTTCGACTTTTCCTTTTACGGCGCCCTATTTCATATTATGTTGGCATTGTGGTGCAACAATTTACATTTAAATTGTTACGTGTCGTGTTTTCTCATCGAAAATCAGCGCTGGAACTGGAACTCGCCAGCGATACGCTGAGATGAGACCATTTCTTAGAACTTTCTAAGTCTTTTCTTGTACCTGTAGATGTAAATATGTATGATTACTGTGTTTGTACTTATGATGTTAATTTTTTTTGGTGTTACTTATGTTATATTTTTATGTTTGTGCTGTCCAGAAATAGTCATTTCTTTGTTAAATGGTTCTACTAGACTATTTTTATGTTTGTGCTGTCCAAAAATAGTTATTTCTTTGTTAAATTGTTCTACTAGACTACCATGAAACTGAAAACTTACTTCAATAGGTAATTTAACACTATTTTAATTATAACCATACTTTAAAGTAACTTCTGTAAACTGTCATATTTTGTCTCATTTGCAAGATAATCAGTAATATTGTCTTCGGTTACCGCGATAGTTACTCATGAAATAAAACTATAGAAACGGATTAAATCGCGTATAATGAATTTAAAATACATCCCGACATTTCGAACTCTTTACAGCGTTCGTAGTCAACGGGTGACTGAGGAAAAATTACAATGTGCAAAAGCTACCCACATACAAGAAATATTAACGAACCATGACCACAAATAATATAGATTTCTAAGGCAGGTTCACACACTATTAATAAAGCTAGTTATACAATATTTAAAAAATTACCATTACTAATGTTAAAAAAACGATGACCACGAACGCTGTAAAGAGTTCGAAACGTCGGGATGTATTTTAAATTCATTATACGCGATTTAATCCGTTTCCTATCCCGTTTTATTTCAAGATAATCAGTATTTAATAATTGTTCACACTGTATTTTCATTATGTAGTTAAGTACTTCCCGTGTTTTCTAACTTTCATGACATATTACAAATTGCAATAATTGATCTACCACGTTACAGGCCTGGGACCTGGGACCCCTAGAAACTTAATTATGCTATGCACAAATGGATGTAAACTGATTCTTCAACAATTGTTTTTGTGTTTATGTGCAATAAACGTATTATTATCTTTATCTTATCTTATCTTTATTTCTTCCGCTAACCAGACACAGTCGGCTGGAATTGATACACTGTGTTGTGTGTCGATATTTTGAATAGTATTTATACCATGTCCCACATTCACATCAAAGTGCCTAGCCAACGTCATTTTACTTCTCTCTAATCACTCTTCCGTATTGGCGCGATTGCGAGAGAGAACCAAGATAACGATATTGTAAGCGATTGTGATGTGACGTTGGTTACGGTGTTCCCACACATGTTATATAAGGACAGCGTATTGTCAATGCCATAGCGCTGTCCTTGTCACACAATGTATATAACATTTATAATAAATAGTCAGTGTGGGAGCAGCATTAGGTATCCAGGTGACCTACACCTATATGCTCTCCGCTATGATAGCTACAAAAATCCATTGTAATCCAATACATATTATTGTTTTTATGATTGTTCATAAGAAACATAAATAATAATCTGTATGTTTTTCTTACAGCAATTCGAGAATCTTGGAGAAAACGTCATAAAATTTTATGAATGCCTGAAAAAGAAATTTTTCATATCTTGCGATAAAATGAGAGTCAAAATCTGCGCGATGTTTGGCTAAAGAAAACGCTTCACGTTAAAATTAAACCGCATCATGTATGCAGTAGTAGGTACAGTCAACTTCAGAAACATGTTTGCAAACCAACATTCCAAAAGTATGTACATATAATACACGATCTTTTTTCATTGTCATAGAGACTAGTAATTTTGGCATGCTGGCTTATAAAGATGTTTATGACTTGACGGTACAATCGAGAGTACAAACTATTCACTTATGTACCTTAGTTTAAGGCTTGAGTAGACGCTGGTAGCGGAGCGTTCGGCGGGGAGTGGGGCGGGCGAGCGTGCGTCCACCCTATGCAGCATCGACCCAGTGTGCGTGCCCAATGCAAAAACGCTCACGAAACGCTCACGATACTATCTCTTTCTTAGCTATCTATTTCTATCGCTCTTGCGTATTGGCGCAACAGAGCCTGACTGTATTTCTACGGTTTCGGTGGCGTTTTGCGTCGCAGAAATGCCATTCGGCTAGGTCAGGGGGGTTACCATGACGTGCTAACGCCGTTCAGTTTAGGTTGAGAGAGAGGGACGGAGCTATGTACCTGCTATAGCGGTGTCCCTTTCTCTCAACCTAAACTGAACGTCTTTAGTACGTCATGGTAACCCCCCAGGTCACTTGTATGAGGTTCAATTGTTTGACATGCACGCCGCACGCCTTACACTTATTGAAATATGATATGGTTTAAATATGATGAAATTGGAAGGACGAAAAGGCCTGTTCGTGTTCAAACAAACTCAGTCTTCATCTGTATTAGATACTAAAAACTTTGAAATTAACGAATTTTATGTTACATTATATCTGATTTGGTTAGTTATATAAACTAAACTTTATACCTTATCGAATTTTTGTCTCTCAGAGCAAATATGTATGTAGTAACTTTCAGAGGACTGTTTGGCTGATGTGTTAACATACCTTTTTTAGACTATAAGATTTAGAATTAGACTGTTCGTTTTTTGTAAAAAAATCTATTTTAAGATTTAGAGAAAAAGTTGAACGGCGATTTAAGAGTTAGTTACAGAAAAAAAGTCAAACGTAGGGGGTACGTTACGCTATTATGTATATCGAATTATAAAATGTTTTCTACAATGTCACAAAGAACTTGCATGGGACTTTATGAATAAATTAAATAAGTAAAAATCAGAAATGTAACTGAAGACAATAAGACAACGTTTATAAGGGCGGCAATTCTACATATTTCCCCTAGAGGTGAAAAAATGTAGGCATTCATATTTAGGAGCTCGATTAGACCTGCCACCTGTCAAGTGGACAGAGCGGACAAGTTGCTGTGAAACTCATATGATTTATTTGTAAATTTAGGTATAGTACACATCATCTGAGATGATTTTTTGGTCTTCGCCCTTATCTGTTATATAAAAGCCTGTTTCTATTATTCACAGCCGGCTAGCTCCCGTCTCCACAGCACGGTAGCCGCTGTGAAGCATAGAAATAAGTTTTTTTGCAAAAAAATCATTTTTGGAAAAAGCTCTTATCGCCGAATGTACCTTTCTTTCAACAGACATCTGCTGCTTTCCGAGGCTTTTCTAGAAATGCCTTACTCGATGCGGATACGAAGTTTCATAATAGAGTGATCGTGGTCAAACGTCTACCTATTCATACTAAAAAAAAAAGAGTTCCTATACCTTTCTGCTCCATCATCAGATCAGCTCCATGATACCATAATATTGCATTGTCACGTGATTTACATATGTGTGCAAAATTTCAGATCAATCAGAAACCGGGAAGTGGGTCAAATTTAGCTTCTACGTTTTGACCCAAAGTTAAAAAATAATAAAAGCTTGTGTAACAAAGGATTTTGTTTAACAGATAAGAGCGAAGACCAAAAAACCATCTGCCCCTCTAGCACAACTTGCCTTGTCGCGCGACAAGGCAAGTTGTGCTAAAGGGTCTGAGATGACTCGAATCGAATTGGTGTAAAAATACTTATATGTAGGTACACAACGTAAATGCAAATTTTAATTAAAATTATGTATATAGATAAAAAAGAGATGCGTTGGATATTATGTGAAATAAATGTTTTTTTAATAAATTTTTATAAATACTTATTGTGGATTTTTTTATTAAACTGCGAGTAAGTTTTTTTTTTCAGAAAAAAGTCATACAAGTGAAAGTGTAGTGAGTTTTAAAATGTCACCACTCAACTAGAATTGAGTAGACATAGACATAGAAAGGCTTTATTTAATATCATATTACAATGTTGAAATTAAAATAATTGGATCAAACAGGTTGATATTAAAAAGGGCCGCGACTCATCATAATGTTGCAGTTACTGCAACGCTGGTTTTCAGTCGGACCCTAGTAGTTCACTAAACCTTATTTTTTTGTAACCTATCGGTTCCTTATGCACCTCTACACGAAAAAGTGATTTGTAAGTTTCGTCAAGTGGGATTGAAAAGCTTCAATCGGTACGTTTAGGAAACACTAATTCACTAGAAAACGGGCGGTGAAGTGGGTATGGCAAATAAATGAAATGAAGTTTAACGCATCTACTTAGCGTGTCAAACGAACTCAGTCAAAATGACTAATGGTCCGTCCCCTACTCGCAGCTTGCAGCTAGCAGCGCGTGTTTTTCGCACAAAAAAATTGGAAAAGGGTATTTTGATGCCTTAAAGATGTCCACCTGTAGTGTGAAATGGTGTGGAAAGGTAACAAGAAGCTCAAATTTAAAAACAGACGGCATTACATTCCACAAATAAGTCATATTTATAATTTATTCAGAGCCGGCATAGGTCAACTTACATTGGCCACTTACGCGTCAGTAGAGGGACAGTCATACTTCTGTCCCTTTTCATCTGGCGCGACTGCCCGCCGTCCTTGAAACGGCCAATCACAGCGCGCTTAACACATTCCCCGCCCGCTCCTCGCACCCCAAACACTGGTGACTCGTATCGCGAACCAAATATACAAGACTGCCACTCTATAGGAGGTTCTCTGTGATAGTAGTTAACGAAACGTTAAAGTTAACGATACAAAAACACAAAAATTATAAAACTTCAAGGGCCAGAGACATATATAAGCGCTTTGGTTAACGCTGTAATGCTTATGTACAGACAGCCAAAAAAGTGGTTTACCACCTTATGTGTTTGAAATAGAGTCGAAAAGTGGTACTGGGGTAGTACCTCCGCCTTACAGAAGACCGCAGCCAAATAGCACTAGACCCTACTCATAGTGTTGTGTTCCTGTCGGTGAGTAAGGTTGCCAGAGCTCAACGAGGGTGCGGTGTGCTGATGAACTTACGGACTTTCCGTTTATTGTCCTTTGAGTCGTCGGCAACTCCTTGTACCTATAACACAGCAAAAGGGAATTGTTTCTAATGGGGTGGCAACGCGCATACACTGTTTGAGTGAGGCGTCCATAGGTTACGAACATCAGGCGGGCCGTATACTTGTTTGCCACCGACGTAGTATAAAAAAAAAAAAACACTTTCTTGGCTGACTGTACCTATGTTGAAATAAATGAAATGAAATGAAATTTCCAATCACAGGTAAGTAACAATGTCAATACAAAGTGTGACACGCTCGTTCCCTATAAAGCTTGACCAGGGGCTGTTTCACCATACTGACATTGACACTTGACGCTGACAATTCTGTGCCTATTTCTGGATTGATAATGTTACTTATTATGGACTTCCGGTGCGAACGCCATCTTAGCGGTTTCGTGTCGTGAATAATTTATTTTTCTTTTACTCATTAATATTGTTTAAAGTGTAATATCGATAGCTTATTATGCAGTAAACTAATGTTGTAGTGAGAAGCTGATGAAGAATTAATCTCGAAACGCGTTTAGCCTCTTTCTTGTCGTCAACGGCCGGTAGTCCACATCTCTTGTAAAATCTAGCTATCTATTTACAAGTGCTAACTCACCGTACACTATCGTACTTACCGTACAAAAATTATGAATAATTAGCTCATATCACCTTGACACTGGCGAAATAGTCCCAATGGACTGAAGCCATTTAATTTTTAAAACTGAACTGAATTGAAGTAACATTATTACTCATCAGCGTCAATACTTCCTTGTTGAACAGGCAATGAACGGCGAAGTGTCACTTTTCAATTCAATTCAATTCAATTCAATTCAATTCAATATATTTATTTCAATTTTTAAAATCCATAGAGTGTTAGTAAATATCACAAATCCTTAAAACTATGTTAGTACTAAAAGTAACTTAATACCTATTAACTATATATAAATAAATTTAATAACGACGTGGAGTGGTGATTGGCGGCGCGGCGCGTGCAGCTGGTCCTACCGCGCAAACAAAGGCGAGTCCCAGCGCTGCGCTGCGCCAACACACTTAGGATACTGTGATACTTTTGTGAAATAGGCTACAGAAATATATGACTATTGTCTATTTGACAAGATCAGTTAGGTAATCTATTTGTCAAATAAATTAACTAAGGTACAGCGGGGCAAATCGCGACTGGGGGTAACTGGTACATTTTTTTCATGTTTTTACAATGTTTGCATTATTAAATAGAGTGTCCACCGGTTATATTATGGTAGGCGTGTTCAGTGGATACATGTAGAACTCAACATCATAGTGTAATAATGGAAAAAATGGATTAGTTACAATCGGGCCGATTTTTGAGTCTCACGCGTTCGAATTCAGAAAATTGTCACTGAAAATAATAAGCAAGTCACCGTTTTCAACCGGTATTTTAGTGACAAAATCCCGTATGCGAGATTAAAAAATCGCCCTCAATGCCCCACCAGTCGAGATTTTCCCCGCTGTAACTGATTTTGTTTTATCGAAACGGGTAAAGTTCTGTTTGTAATCCTCATTCTCGACCTGTGGGATTTTAATAGCACGAAGCGTAACGTTTTGAAAACACTGCCCATCCGAACAAAGCGATTTGAAACTCACACTAGATACTCTGTTTTCTTTTACTGCGTTGTATAATAGGAAGTAACTGTATACACTTATCCAAGCATTCGTGGCTAGGTCATAACAACGTTCAGTCATAACTGTCATAAGTCATTGAGTTGGCTGGGGGACGAGTCAGTGCAAGTCAATTTACGTTTATTGAATTAGGTATTCGGTGGGCTAGTTGTCTTTTGTTAAAGTTTATCGTCTCTGAAAACCAGTGTTACTTTTTCTTATTATTTCTAGTGTAAAAATTAGAAAACGTAAGCCTCAATTATGTACGGGACTTTGAAAAGTGCCAAAAGGATCAGTTTGGAAACACAGCTAATACAAACGAAATACACGACAGTAGGTAGTAAAATTTAGTAAGCAGTTTTTTTGCTGCTTTTGCAGCATTGGTTTCTGCTAGCTAAATCAGCTAGCGATTCTTTAAGCTTAGAATATATTCCATTAGAAAAAGCTACTTTCGGTGAGACTTGAAGTCAAAGATCTTTGCATCGTGCCCTACAACTTTATATTTAGGTAGGGTGAGGTTGCCAACAATGAGCCACCAAAAATTTAAATCTTAATAAGTCAGTCATAATAGGTCCAAATTCAATTTTTTTTTATTCAGTGCATTTGTTATTTATCTAGCTCTAAATTTTCATCATTATTTTTTAATAAAACTGAATAGAAGTCGAGATATTTTAGTTTTTTTAAAAGATGAACAATGGCTCATTGTGTACAATCTCTGGTACAGACTGAACCGGTACTATGTATTCAATGAACCGGCCTAGTACACAATGAACCTACCATTATATAATTGCATAGTTTTTGATAAATAATTGCAAAATATACAAACTGATTTAGGTAAATATGGGGCAATTTAATAAATACAACATTTACAATGTCAAAAATGCTTATTTATTTAAACTAAGAGTAGTTTACTAATGTAACCGTCACAATATTCTTCGTTATATGAAAAATAAAGTCTTGCACTTCAAAAAACTTAAATAATATATGTATTATCATATATTTTTGTACTATATAGTAACGTTATATTAGATATATTTATATTAACTCTTAAACATGGCAAAAGTTGTACAAAATAGACCTTCCAAAGGCTAACTAGAGAATTACCTAGAGAACCTCCTGTACAACACTAGGGATGGGGTAGAAGGAGGTTACTCAAGCTGGAGCCGGAGTAAATGGAGGAAAATAATTCGAGCCCAGCAGAGGGTAACATGATTTAAAGAAGAATACAACACTATGACATCAATGTGTACCATAACGTCTGTGGATAACTTGACGACACAGTGCCGTGTCACAGTATAATAAGAGTATCGTACAGTATGGCCACTGCCGCTCCCCGTTAAAAGTGCCGCCCACCCTCTCTCGGTTACCTCGCAGTCAACCTGTCATATTTCACTCATACAAGCATAGTACGCGTTCACCTACACGAGCTCAGACTGTGTGCTAGGAACGCGCCTCTTTCATATATTTGATCGCCAGCGTCCGAGGTGTGGCCGTGTGGTGCCGGCATCAGAAAATAATAGCACCACCCCATCTCGTCCCATGGCTTTCGTAAAGAAAACTGGCGACTAAAAAAAAACCGGCCAAAACTGATGGCAGCAGCTATCAAGCAAAACAATTTTCCTAGAAAGTCTTTATAAAGTTCAACTTTTGTGATTTTTTTCATATTTTTTAAACATATGGTTCAAAAGTTAGAGGGGGGGGACGCCTTTTTTCCTTTAGGAGTGTATTTCGAAAATATTAATATTATCAAAAAACGATACCTATCCCTATCCAGAAAATCTGTGCACGCTGCCACCACAAAAAAATTTTTGCACTTTGTGCGTAGAATCCAAATTTCAGCTTTCTAGTGCTTACGGTTACTCCGCGCGGAAGATGTACCTAAAACTTCGTAACATAACCTTAAAAACATTCTGTCACGTGATTGTTACATTTATTGCGTTTAGTTACTACTATCTTTTTACTGTTTTAAATATTTTACATTGCTAATTGCTCAAGCGCTGGTGGCCTAGTGGTAAGAGCGTGCGACTTTCGATTCAGAGGTCGCGGGTTCGAACCGCGGCTCGTACCAATGAGTTTTTCGGAACTTATGTGCGAAATGTCATTTGATATTTGCCAGTCGCTTTTCGGTGAAGGAAAACATCGTGGGGAAACTGGACTAATTCCAATAAGGACTAGTTACCCTTCGGGTTGGAAGGTCATATCATATGGCAGTCGATTTTCGTAAAACTAGTGCCTACACCAAATCTTGGAATTAATTGTCAGAGCGGACCCCAGGCTCCCATGAGGCGTGGCAAATGCCGGGATAACGCAAGGAGGATGATGACATTTGCTAATTGGTCAAATTATTGAAAAACACAAACATAATCTCATGAAATAGGTACCTACGGACAAATTCAAGAGTTTCACACAAAAATTGGCATATCCCTGGCATCAGTCAAGAACTTTTTCAAAATTCGAGTTCGCTATACACTGAGCGTCAAACTTTTGACGCTGTAAGTTGAAAGTGGCAACACTGAGCGTTAAATGATTAACGCTGTCAGTTGGAAGTCGCCTTACGCCGTGTCTTGCGTGGGCGACGGTCGCGCGACCGTCGCCGTCACGTCTCACCACATCGTCTACTTCCATATCGATAAGGTTTGATTTCGTATGCGTCGCATCGCCATCGCGCGACCATCGCGCGACCGTCGCCACGCAAGCCACGGCGTTAGAAGTATCACTTCAAACTTGAGGTCAAATGGAAAACGTTTCGTGTTTGTCGTTTGTGCTGTACGCAGTCTGAATAGCAGGCGAACGCAGACTCCAGACAACACCATTATCCAGGGGCCTCTACGTTTTTTATATAAGGTCAATACGGATAAATAGTAAACATAGGAGTTTGATCACACAGACTAGTGCTTATTAAATTAAATGCAAGTAAACAGATATATTATACTCGTACTTGCAACCTATCTAACTACTTGCAATTGTTATGTTTTTAGTCTGTGCGGAGATAATAGTCGTGAAATTTTCAACTCTTCTCTTTCTCCAAAGACTGCTATTTAAATATAAACATATAGATTTTTCCTTTTTGATTGTGGAACGTAATAATTTGTGACTACTTTGTGTAATATGTATATATTTTTTGCTTTCTATTTTTATCCTTAGCATCCGAATAGATTGTTTGTAATATATTTTTAACGTCAAGTAGTCGATTTATTAGCAAAAAAAATTTTAAACATACCTGCACCGATGTCAGAACGAAATCTGAAAGATGCCATTTAGTCATCGTCTGTCTCGTCACTCTCGTCCGCACGAATAGCTACGAAAAATGACAACTTTCTGATATCAGCCACTTCAGATTTGTGTTGGTACTGCTCGACAACTTATACCTATATATAATATAATTCGGATATACCATCGGCTGAAAATTGTTGAGTATTTTTTCAGTTGACTAAGAAAACTGAGTCTGAAGATCACTGAGGTCTTTATTCTTACTTAATCCTCTATGTCCTTAGCAAAAACCCAAACATGTTGCAAAACAATAAATGTGGATTGCGAAGTCACCGTAACGACTGACTTCCTGATTTCCCCATGTGGTCACAAGTCGATCTGCCTCGCCCACACCCGATAATCAGGTGTGACCAACTGCCGAGTGCGTAGCCAATGTTATCAAGTGATGGATGAACATCGATTTATTCCATACCTGCCTTTGGCGCGCGGCTTTGCTCGGGTTAAATTCGGCTTTGCTCGGGAATATTGTGGAATTTCATCATCGCACCGTTCGCCATCGACAGGGCGCTCATCCACACACCTTGCAAGTTGCAACCTAAATGGTAGCGTACCGTGCGGTTTCAGATGAACTTCCTCCCGCGGACACTCCAGCTGCGGAATGAGCTCCCTGCCGAGGTATTCCCGATGAACTACAGTATGGGGTTCTTCAAAAAAGGAGTGTACAAGTTTCTAATGGGTCGACAACGCGCATGTGACACCCCATGAGCTGCAGGCGTCCATAGGTTAAGGTGACCGCTTTCCATTAGGCGGACCGTATACCTGTTTGCCACCGACGTGGTATTAAAAAAAAAGAAAAAAATGCTCCATACAAACTTCCACCCCCCACTATTTTAGGGAAGTGGGTGGTAAGGAAAAAGACAAAAAGTAGCCTATGTCAGTTTTTTTTAAATATTACTTATATTTATAATATTAGGTACTAGGGATTTTACATTTTTTTTAAACAAAACTCGTGTTCTGAACTTAAAGTCGATAAAACTCATATTTATTCAACAGGTTAGGTTATGTCTCTCTAGATGTCACAAGGTACTCTGCCTCGTCCACGATAATCAGGTGTGTCTTGTAGTGTGTCCAACTACTCAGTTCGTTGTCAATGCGATCAAGTGATGGATGGTCGTATCCTGGCAGCCTGGTCGCGCGATAAATGATAAAACATCAGGCCGTCCCTTTCGCACTATTTGTAAGTGCAAGCTATCGGTGCTGATCGATTTATGCCCAAACATCTTTAAAAAAATGTCAAGAGCTAAGTCTTGACTGGATGTCGATAAAACGCATGTTTATTCGATATGACTGTATCAGCATAGATTAAATAATTATAGAAGATCATACCATCCCATACATTAAAATGCGACCGCCTAAGAACGCGCATACGCTAACACACACCACACCACACATAGATGGCGCCACAAAAAAAAGTCTTGTAGCTTTCGATTATACTTGTAGACGGCGTTAAGTGTCACTTTTGACATAGGTTTATGGCTCGAAAGTGACACTTAAAGCCAATCTACAAATAATCGATGGCAACTAGGCGTTCTTAGGCGGTCGCATTTTAATGTATGGGATGGTATGATCTTCTTATATTAAGGGCCAGTTGCATCAACCACATTTGACAGACACATCATCGTCACGCAGCAGACGTCTATGGAACTTCCCATACAGTAAAATTTAACGAACGCTTTAACGGTGACAGAGGGTTTGATGCAACCGGTCCTTAATCTATGGTATCAACATCATCCTTATATCAGCCCTTTATTGTCCACTGATGAGCATAACCCTCACTTCTACTTATCCAAGTCCTAGCCGGAGCGGAGCTAGCCTTATCCAGTTGTAACCCGCTTTTTCTAGAGAAAAAGCTCTCTCTTCTAGTTTTATCTCTCTTCTAGCTTCATTGCCGACTACTGAGCCTCTCTCTTTTAGTATCTACTCAACTTGTCTCGGCCCTGAGCTGGCCTCATCCAGTTCTGAGCCACAATCCGGACGTGTGCCCAATGAGCCAATGGATGCCAGGCCCCATAGCCGAATGGCATTTCTGCGATACGAAACGCCGCAAAAATGTAGTCGGGCTCTGTCGCGCCAATACGAAAGAGCGATAGACATAGATAGCTACGAAAGAGATATATTATTATTATTGTGAGCGTTTCACATATTATGTGAGCACCTAAGCGTCCACCATTCTATTAACATTTTAGTCCACCTACTATACTCTTTTAACAATTTTTTTTAACCCCCGACGCAAAAACGTCGGGGTGTTATAAGTTTGACGTGTCTGTCTGTCTGTCTGTCTGTTTGTCTGTCTGTCTGTGTGTGTGTCTGTCTGTGGCATCGTAGCTCCTGAACGGATGAACCGATTTCGATTTTTTTTTGTTTGAAAGCTGAGTTACGGGAGTGTTCTTAGCCATGTTTCATGAAAATCGGTCCACCATGTCGCGGTCGGGGGTTTTTTCAAAATTTTAATTTTGTGGTTAGGTTATTCAAAAATCTTTCACCCTCGTGCTGACAGTTGCGACACATTCACAAAATCTGTGAACGCTTAAAAACGTGAAGAATTGTACTCTTGGCTATTAGTACAGTCCCTAGTGTAAATGTCAACGAAAACGTTGTGATTGATTTTTGATTGAATTTGTTTAGATTAAGTAGCTGTGTTTTCAAAACGTCCCGGTTGGCGCTCCGTTTAAAATCCCAAACAAAATGAGACTTACCAAACATTTACAGTTAGTGCGATCCGATATCCTTTACATTAAAGGCTTTTGCCTTTTTCACCCTTCCTTCATTCGATACCTATTTGTTAACCGATGGGTTAGAAATGTTAGAATAAATTTAAAAATCTTTATAATCAATTTATAATATGGGTTAGTTAGCACATCGTTATCGTTCCTGATTAATTTCCAATATGACTAGTCTGTCGAAAAAAATGCAGTCGGCGTATTATGCTTCCAATTTTACCATTTATCTATATGGATAAAGCATCCGTCACGCTTTGGCAAGTATGTCAGTGTGAGAGTGACAAATGTCAAATCCACGTGGATAAGTGATCAAATAGGAAGCATAATACGCTGGCTGGTTATGGATCAGATCTCGGTAGCTCAGAGTACCTACTGGGCTAGTGATCCAGTAGCTGTACTAGTGTGATAAATCTTATCGTGTTGGTGCGTCCCTATCACACTTTCAAATAGTGTGAAAACTGAAAAGGACGGCCTGACGTGATAGGCTTTTTTTATCACGCGAGCGTTTTGCCTGCTAGATCTTTAGCTCAGACGGTAGAGCACTGAGTTAGTAATCCTGAGGCTGTAAGTAAAGTTCAGTGGCCCATTTCTCAAAACTGAAAGTTACAAGTTACAAGCGAAGTCTTTTTTCAACCTGTCATTCTAGACAGTGACTTCTGCTTGTAACTTTCAGCTTTGAGAAATGGGTCCACAGATCATACCAAAAACAGTTTTTTTTTTCATTTTTAAATTTATTCAAACCTTTGTATCGATTAAGATGTGCGTGCGCATCACTGGTTGTTGTGCTCCAGCCCGTCCATTGTCCTGCAATTTCGTCGCCTGATTACTATGACACACGTGCGTGAGACGAGCAAAATCGGGACATCCTGTTGATCCATTGTGTCCAGAAGCAGTAGCGGCTAAAACTTCGGACCTGCTGTACATAGGACACGCTCGACCTTCTGTTTCGAATTGCCTGTGTTTAAGGAAACCATGGATTACAGATTAACAATTTTGGTGTGCTTTGTGAGTATTTCTTTTATTTTACTATATCTATCTACCTTTTATTATAGTATTGTATCTACAGTGAGCTTATCTGTGTAGCAAAATGCTGAAATGAGTTCATTTCTCATAACACGTACCTATTCGTTGTAGGACTTTATTGTATATGTTTTTTCTTCTTTTTCCTTCAATGAATTAACAATCGTATTAGTAGGTAAATAAAAAAAAAACTATGCAGCCTCTCTCTTGATTTGGTCAGTTCCATAAAATTTGTTCAGTTACATAAATCACTTTGAATTGTTAGCACTTTTAACAATATTGTGATTTTTGTTAGGTATGTTTAAATCACCGTTGATTGAATTGGAAGTATTTTTTAATTTATTTGTGTTTCTGCGTTAATTATTCATTGTTTTATCCTTTGAGAAACGCCCTACGAAAATACCGTAGGTTTACAAAATGGAGTTTTAATAAAAACCTAGCATATTTGAATCAAAATACGTTCTCAAAATGTGACTAAAATCTTCCTGCTCATGTTTACGCGTTCAGCGAGAGTAAGTAAAAAACACGCAACTAAATTCTAAATTACTCTTAATTTACCAACTGGTAAAGGCTCTCTTTTCTATCAGAAAACGGATAGCAAAATTTCATTTTATCCACAAGAGTGCATATTTCATACACATTTTAACTTGCTGCCTTGAGCTGGCGGGAAGAATTTATCTTCAAATAATTATTTTGGATCATAAATATTTTGAATCATAGATTTGATTTAGTTTCATGTTTTATAGTCAGTATTTTGTTATATTGGAATCTTTCGCTTGCTCGGGTATCAAGATTGGCACGTGCGATTAGCTCGCGGTAGGCGTACTTTGTCGCATAGAGGTTCAATTTTGCTTGTATTTTAAAATTGTAATGGTTAATGTAAGTAATAAATTATTGACTGCACTATTGTTAACATATTTATGGCCCTGCTTACATAATTAGGTATTAATAACAAAGAATCTATCTACCTAGATTTGTAATAGTTAATTGTTTTACAAGGGGGCAAAGTTGTTGTTGCCGTATTAACTTACAGACTTCGAGATACATATATACGAGTATTTTAATGCATTTTTTAACTTATATGTATAAGTAACTATTAACTAAACTATTAACTATGTTACTATTAACTATGTAAGCGTACCTTCGTCTAATCGTCTAGCCATGTGTCGAGTTCGGCAGTATGCCTCAGAATCTTCGAAACACATTATTAATAAGCCTAAGTCGGCATACAATATGACGCGCCAGTGTCACGTCAGTTTCGCATCAGTGTTATGTCAGTGTTACGTCAGTGCCAAGCCGGGTTGAAAGTATATTTAGGTCAATCTGAGTAAAATTGTCCTATCTTCCTGAGGCCCTGCCTGTCATATACAGACTTTGGGACCTATGCACAGTTGCACAAAGTGTTATAAGAAAAAATGTCTCAAAAATATGACGTCACCAGGTTCATAAGATTAAACATTTTTTTATTTATCAGGTCCTCTTCGCCCTTGTGTCAGCCTCGCCCGTCCGCGAAAAGCGCGACATCATGGAATCCATGAAGGGCGCGTGGAACGACATGGTGAAGACCCTGAGCGACGCTAGCGACGCCGTCGTCCACGTGTTCAAACCCACGGAGCGCAGCGTCATCGACAAGATGGCGGACGGCATCAAAGATATGACCAATTAGTATAAGTTTAAAGGTAGTTGTGGTTTTTAATGTTAATTAGGTTAAATTGATAAAGTATTTTCATTTTTGTCGTTACCTGCACATTCTTCCGGCGTTTTAATGCTGCATGCAGAAAACACGTAATTTGACTTATATACAGCTTAAAGTTTTATAAGAAAAATATAAGTAGAAACACGAGGAGAAGTGTTTCTACTCCTTCCCCCCACTCCCACTTTTATCTGTCCATTTTTTTTTATATTTTTTTCACAAAACTTACGAAAGGTACAAATCGGACCGCACCCTCATATTAATTTGGTTTGTCGGGCTGCTGCACTTTGTAATATTGGTTTAAAAACGAGATTTTTAACTGACTTCAAAAAAAGGAGGAGGTTCTCAATTCGACAGATTTTTTTTTATCACTTGCCCGTTATTTTATCAATTTCCAATTTTAAATTGCTCAATATCATTTAGCTTTAATTCTATTGAAATTACCTATTTCATAGGCGGTCTTTTCCACTTATTGTATTTTTTTCAAGGGAAACTGTTCCTTCGTGACCGCAGCCTTAGAAGGCTTATATGACATGTTACATCAAATGACGGTATTTTATTACGGTAACTTTTCCTGTTCCACCGGCCTCCGATCTGTGTTAACTACATCATTATTGTTACCTAATATTATGGCTTTATTTATGTGTGGATTTATTTTTATTAAAAAAGTTTATAAATATTGGCTGTTTGAGTTTATTCTTAGTGTTCAATCGTTTGAAAATATATTATTTTTTTAAAATACAGGGGTTGTTTATGTAAGATGATAAATAAAATAAGAAAATACCTAATTAAAATTGGTTTTATTTTTATATAAAAATTCTATAAAAATTTTAAATATTTTCCTTATTACAGTTATTACCTATCAAAGAGTCGTGATAATTAATTTATATGGGTAAAATAAACCTCTTTATATTAGGTAAGTCGTGCTATACCTAATTTAAAATATCTAGAATATTAAATTAGGTGGAAGTAAGGTTAGATGATTATGCAACCGTGAAATATAATCTTACATATTATACAGGGTGTAAACCTAATACGGGCGAACCTCTTAACGGTGGTGAGTATAGGACGTATAAAATGTAATTAGATAACTTTTACTTAAAATTGAAATATTTTTTTTATCCATACAAATTAATTCGGCCCGCAACGTAATGCAAACACACTCCCGTTAAACGCTCGTTTAACAGTTGTCATTGATTGTCATCGCAACCACGTTTACAGTACATTGCTGCTGAGATTTTTTTCAAAAATTCATTATGGGGTTAAAATTAAGAGTAAATCAAAAACACCTCTTAATTAATGATAACAATATTGAATTATACGCCTGGTTTCATTTATCGCCCTTATTACGTTTACACGCTGTATAAACTTATGACGTTCTGTCACTAGCTGTATAATTCACAGTGGCAATTAAACAACAGCATGGCTTCGCTTATGGGCCAATTAATCTGCCCTAGTGCACTCGTTCTTGTAAAAAGATTCGTGATAATCTCTTGACCCTGACATTTTAATGCACCAACATTCAAATCAGATAATAAATATCCGAGTACGAGTAAATTGTTCATTTTCTCAATAAATAGGTAGAATCAAAATATTTCAGAGCACTTCATTCGTTTGTTGATGTCCGTATATTTGCCCCTCTATCACTCTTTCAGATTCTGCGATAGAAGCAAAGCTGCACAACGAAATTTCGATTATCAATGTTTACGGTGGGCATTCCTTTGGTGAAAATTGTTGGGATTTCACTGAAACTGGAAAGAGATGTGCATTACTAAACGTCACTAATATAAGTCGCGTTAGAGCCTATCTCAAGCGTACCGTCCTTATAAAAATCATCTTTCTCATTATCACTCAACAATTCCACTAGCTTCTCCGTGCTTAGTTGTAAAGGCACTGGACTCTCCGGATAATCCGGCCGCTTGTCGTAACCTTCTTTATCTTCCTTCTCTTTCTCCTTATGCTTATGACGCGATGGAAGAATGAATACACCAGCTACCAGCCCACTCTTCTTCTCTTCTGGAGTCTCACAAGCTTCAAGCTCCGATAATATCTCATTCCTCTTTATTATATCCGAAATGTTGTAATGGTGCTCGTCCTTATGACGTTCCCTTACGAACATGCAGTAAGCAAACCAGACGACCATAAAAGCAGCCTGCAATGAAAAGAAATAACTCACAAACTGGTTTTGATATAGAGTTAACCGAATTCGAAAGGCAGACGTGCACAAAGCCTACACTGGCAGTTACGCCTTTACAGTTAAAGTATCACGCTATTTACGCTTATCGAATGTATTGGTTAACGATAGATATTCGCGGTACAGGTTCTGAGTGCTAAATAGACGTTAAATATTAGCTAAGATTATGTAAACTCACCAGGACGAAGGCGCAGATCAAGCCAGCGATGTATTGAGTCATGTTTTGTCAATATCAATAAGATTTTGAATATATTTTACAGCGTTTGAGGCGAGTGTCGCAAGCGGAGTCGGCTGGATACAGCTGCGGCGAACAGACCTCGTCGCTTTCAATTAAAGTCAGTTGGTCTCTTTTAGTGCGTGATGTCACCGAGAATATTGAAGATGCTCCATTGATCACTGAACTGATTGATATTACTAAATATGTCTCTCAAACGCCAAAGAGCTGAACGCTGTTTGTCAACATTACTACGCCTGAGTTGCCTCCTCCGCCTATGTCGTAACTGAGTTACCTTAAAAAATGGCGCGTCATTGAATCGATGTCTCTGTTATTGTTAAAGTATTGAAGAGAGACAAACTGATCGCCTTTCGAACCGTTTAGAGGCACGCCGATTAATAAGAATGACTGTGGATTAGTTTAACGAGGCTTGTTTAGGAGTTAAAACGTATTATTAGCGGCGTTTTGCGTGAGGCTGGCTACTGAATTGGCTGTACATAGTTGTGCAAATAGAGCTCTTCTTATTTATTTATTGTTACTATCTAAGTGTAGTAAAAAAAATATTTTAACAGTAATTACATTATGATTTATGAGTATTCCTATCTCGTATTGCAGATTCCTGTTGCAGATAAGATTTTGATGACGGCTAGTTACCCTTCGGGTTGGATCATGGCTGGTCATGTGACAGTGTTTTCGTAAAATTAGTGCCTACTTAGCTGTCAAAAGCGGACCCCAGGCTCCCATGAGCCGTGGCAAATGCCTGGATAAGGCAAGGAGGATTATGATGTCTCTCTCTGATAAAATGTTTCTCTGTTTCCAGCCTAGGTAGTACAGTCACCGGCATAAATATGTGATGATTTCTGAACCTTGTCATATTAACGTCTTGTTTGATATGTCATACGAAATCGTCAAATGATTAAAAGCGACAAAGAGGATCGAGTGTTATAGAAAGTTACTGTCGAAGTAAAATGTGTAATCACAGTGCATAGACTGCCATCTCTTGACAAAGGCTTAAAACGTTTGAACCTCAGTTTTGACAATTTGGCCAATATTCTTAGCTTGATATGTGTTAAAATTTCAAATATTAATATTAGCGCCATCTAGCCGAGCGTTGCCTAAAGGTGTAACGCCATCTAGGTCACCGTACCTTTTTCTGTATGGTACTGAGGTACGTTTTTCTGTATGGTACTGAGGTACGTTTTTTTCTTAGACTTTAACTGTCTAGATGGAGTTATATATGTCTTTGAAAGCGACAAGGTACAGAAATCATCACAAATTTATGCCGGTGACTATAGGTACGTTGAATATTTCCGAATGTACCTGTGGTTCCCAGGAAACGGTACAAAGATCACAGGTACAAGTTATTTACTAGGCTATTTTCCAATTTGGCCGCGGATGCCGCTCGGACTTGACCCCATTGCCCAATTCCGCGGGTCAATAGGTTGTACACAATGTACAGTATATCATACAATAATGTCAATAATGCGCGGTATGTGATACAGGGTCATATGTTTATTTTTAAGCTGTGGGACACATGGTTAGTGATATCTAATATTGTGATATCCGTAGTTAAGAGTAGTATGGTTCAGGTTCACACTCTGTAGTGTATCTTAGCTATTATTAATGTCCAAATTAATGAATTAGGTATACTGTCTGTAATGAAGCCTGCGCTGCTGATCTCGAACTATTTTTGTTAGTATGGTATTTGGGTTTGGCTATGACTTTGTTTTTATTGTATTTTTTTTAACCCTGAATAAATTACCTTTTAGTTATTATACTGTCTACTAACTTAATTTCAAAGAGATGTAGGTACATACTAAGATCTGTAGGAGAATTTTTTATTACTAAATTTCATACATTTATTGAAGCGTAGTGTAGGACGGCCTCAGGCAAGGTGGAGCGACGATTTGCGCAGGATGGCTGGCAGCAGCTGGATGCGAGCAGCCGAAGATCGGAAACGGTGGCGTGAAATTGGGGAGGCCTATGTCCAGCAGTGGACTGCGATAGGCTGATGATGATGATTGAAGTTTTAGTAATAATGCAGTAATGCAGTTTTAGTAAAAAGTGTAAAAATAGAGTTTACTATAATTAAGCAAACTTTATTTAAATTTTCCTATTAAAATAAAAACCATCTTCTATTTTCTCTTCTCTTCTTCTATTTCATCTTCTTTTCAGTTGCCTCCACCTCTTGCTCCGTTTGGAGGTCCTGGGAATAAAATATTAATTAAATAATTATGTACAAATGTAATATCCATACTAATATTATAAATGGGAAAGTGTATGTGTCTGTTTGTTTGTCCGTCTTTCACGGCAAAACGGAGCGACGAATTGACGTGATTTTTTAAGTGGAGACTGTTCAAGGGATAGAGAGTGACATAGACCACTTTTTGTCTCTTTCTAACGCGAGCGAAGCCGCGAGCAAAAGCTAGTATAATATAATACATTTTAAAAGTATAGGTTCCCGACTCAAGCATGAACCTTTACATACTTATGTAGGTAGAGGAAGAAGTATGACACCCCCATGGCACGCATGACGCGCATGTGACACCCCCTGAGTTGCAAGCGTCTATAGGTTACGGTGACCGCTTTTCATCAGGCGGACCGTATACCTGTATGCCACCGACGTGGTTTAAAAAAATGCGTCAAAGTCGAATTAATGCTGTAACTTACCAGGGTTGTCCACGACATTAACTGTAAAGAAGGAAAAATAGGTAGGTATTACTACTTTTTATGTCAATTATATTTACATTGGAGTGAAATTTTTAGTAAAATCACAGAATACATATTAGTACAAGCATTGAACTACTTGATTGGTTTGTATGACAATTTTATAATATAAGCTAAATGACAAAACTAAATTAATTCAATAAGTGATTGAACGGTATTTTGTAGTATATTTCACAGGTAACATTTACAATTTAACATTGTTGACGACATATAATGAAATGTAAGGAGTACAGTCAGCGTCAATATTATTAGCGGATGAAAACAATGCACCTAAAGCATCTGACAAATAAATACGAGTATATTTTAATTATTCTGTGTATTCTGTATATAGACACTAGACACACATCTTTTTTCTCTAGCGGTTACAGAATTTAAAACCCTAACCCCCTGTTTTTAACCCCCGACGCAAACACGACGGGGTGTTATAAGTTTGACGTGTATGTCTGTCTGTGTGTGTCTGTCTGTGGCATCGTAGCTCCCGGACGGATGAACCGATTTCGATTTAGTTTTTTTTGTTTGAAAGCTGAGTTAGTTGGGAGTGTTCTTAACCATGTTTCATAAAAATCGGTTCACTATGTCACGGTCGGGGGTTTTTTCAAAATTTTAATCTTGTGGTTAGGTTATGTGTTGCCGTAGTTGGGTAAAATACCTTGAAAGTTAACGGCAAGGAATATACGATTATGTACAATGCTATTAAGTTGTTGTAGGCACTGATAAGATGTTAAAAATTAAGTTTCTACAATGAACCTAACCACATAATTAAAATTTTGAAAAAATCCCCGATAATGGACCGATTTTCGTGAAACATGGCTAAGAACACTCCCGACTAACTAATCTTTCAAACAAAAAACTAATTCTAAATCGGTTCATCCGTTTTTTTTCGTCGGTTCATCCGTTCGAGAGCTACAATGCCACAGACAGACAGACAGACACGTCAAACTTATAACACCCCGTCGTTTTTGCGTTGGGGCTACAATGCCACAGACAGACAGACAGACACGTCAAACTTATAACACCCCGTCGTTTTTGAGTTGGGGGTTAAAAATTAAACTGCCACATCTGGTTCATATCCGATACTACAAGTTCGAATCGGGTAGATATGTAAGTAAATTAAAATGTTTACCTTGATGTTCTCCATCGACTACATTTACGTATCCTGAAAAAAAAAATCATTCTTAGAACAAATTAAATTATCCTCATAGAAAATAATTTAATTTGTATTTTTAGTAGACACACTACTATTTTAACTATAAACTGAAATAAATGTCATATACAAAGAAAAAATTACCAAGGCCTCCAAGTGTCCAAAGCTGGCCACTTGATCCAGCTTTGGACACTTGGAGGCCTTGGTCATTTTTTCTTTGTATATGACATTTATTTCAGTTTGAAAAAACATCATTTTAATTTTATTGTATGATTAAATGACGTTATGTGGGTAAAGCGACCCTATTGTCGATGGCGCTTACGTCCCGCGGCTTCGTATTTGTACACGAACATCGTTCATAACGACGTAAGCGCCATCGACAATAAGGTGCCTTTACCCAGATAATATCACTTGAGTATTGTGATCATGTAATTCAACAGAACTTCAGGAAAATGTATGTATATATGTGTATTATATAAAACCGCCTTCAAAAATAAGCGTGTTACAAAACACGGAGAAACTAAAAAGCAAAAAATAATAAACCTTTGAATTCAGATTTCTTATCGGATTGCAATAATCTAAACATCCAAATTATAAACAAATCAATTATTTTAGTAGTCGATGCCAGACCTGTTCGTCGCCTTGCTATTTTCTGTTTGCCCCACCCAACCATACGCAGGCTGGCCCCGACTCCAAAAATAATTGATTTGTTTATAATTTGGATGTTTAGATTATTGCAATCCGATAAGAAATCTGAATTCAAAGGTTTATTATTTTTTGCTTTTTAGTTTCTCCGTGTTTTGTAACACGCTTATTTTTGAAGGCGGTTTTATTTTTTGTTAAAAAGTTTATTTATTTGTTGATTTTTAGTGGTTCCTAATTGATGTTATATGTATCAGTCCGAATATATATGTACAGTAGTGAAAAAATTATCCTTTAACTCCTAACCATTGAGGAGTTGACCTTCCATCATCAGCTCAGCCACATAAAATTATTACCATCAGGCGTAAATACTGGTGTAACTTTGAAAATACACTAAAAACATTACATGTGCCTATAACATTTGAAGAGTTCCCTCGATTTCTCCAAGATCCCATCATCAGACCCCGACTTGGTGCCAATGGGACCATCTCGGGGTTATACCCGTTCGATCAAAAAAAATTTTTGAAAATCGGTCCACGATTCTCGGAGATATCGAGTAACGTACATACAAAAAAAAAAAAAAAAAAGTCGAATTGAGAACCTCCTCCTTTTTTGAAGTCGGTTAAAAATTACCTGGGTTGTTGTCAACGACGTTCACTGAAACAAAAATGTTCATTATCACAATTTTAATTGTTCAAAGGGAAGGGTTGATCGGTTGAACTATATTAGCATTTAGCACAAATAAATATCATAGGACACTCTTAGGCACGCCACAGACAGTCTTAAAAATTCATAATCTTAAAAAAGATTTGTATGCAACCTGTCAGTTCAAACTGACAGAATTTTCAGATTGAACTGACAGGTTGCATACAAATCTTTTTTAAGATTATGAATTTTTAAGACTGTCTGTGGCCTTACACACGGCAAGTCTAACGCCGTGTCTTTCGTATGCGTCGCATCGCCGTCGCGCGACCATCGCGCGACCGTCGCCCACGCAAGCCACGGCGTAAGAAGAAGGCTAAGAAGAATTGTGGGTACTCAGACAACGATTTACTTGTAAATATAATACACAAATACATGACTCAGGGAAAATATATGTGCTCATCACTAGAGAGCGGATTTCAGATAGCGATTTAAATATTAATATGGATATGATTCGCATAATTTATTATTATTTCTACACGCAACAAAATGTATCAGAACATAAAAGTAAAACCCTTTTTGGATGCTTTTGTAAATATCGGGCAAAAATTATGACGATAATAAATAAATAAATTTTTGTTATTTTTTTGAATATTTTAATTATTTCAGTTCTTCTTTAATATTTGTTCTGCGCATTGTACAGTAAAAACTTCTATTACGACTCAAAAATAGAAAAATGAAAATAATTCGCTTCCAGTATGCAAACTCCTTTATTTAGAATAAAATTATTTTCTTTTAAAAGTAGTTTGTTGCAAAAATAACATTAATTTAATCTAATTATTCAGCGAAGTTTGCGGTGTGCGATGTAATAAAAATAGACTGTAATACCTTATTATAAACCACATGACAAGTAAAAAAAAATGCACTAGTCATATCCATATTAATATTTAAATCGCTACCTAAACTCCGCTCTCTACTCATCACACAAGTAAATGCCCATACCAGAATTCGAACTCAAGCTGTGTTAAACTTAAAGCAAACATACGAAAACTGTGTTGCATAAAAAAAGATACAAATAAAATTAAGAACACATTGTAATTTTGTCCGAGTATGTAATTTTAATAGATATAAGTTTTATATTAAACTCGGTGTTTAAAGAATTTTGCCTAGACCTAATAGGTAATAAATCGGTGCGCCAAAGTTCATATAAAATTGGTATATAGATTATTGGTAGTCCGAAAATGTTTCTCATACAATTTTAACGTAGCGAGGAGGAGCGTGTTAGGTTGACTGTGAGCAAACGAAACGACTTTTTAATGTAAATTGTATATGTCACTGTAAAATCCTCCAAGCGCGTTTCTATAAACATGGCACAAAAATTTTTCATAGAACTTAACACAAAACTTTGTAAATAATTTTATGATGAATGATTTTCTTAAACACAAAATTATGAATGTTATTAAATATTTGTATAGAATTTATGATTAAAAATTTTTGGCTAAATGATTATTATGAACAGTTATAGTAGTACTATTGATAATAATGAAAGAAAATTATGATAAGTAAAATTATGAGAAATGATCATTCGGAGCACAAATCGGTATAAACAATAATTTTATAACAAATAATTTTATATGAGCCAATATGGACCCGTAATAAATAGTACATAATATGTAAATATTATTTAAAACGACTAGTGTTTACCTCCACCGCCTCCCGCGTGATCGACAATGTCCACTCCTGCAACAATGAGCAGTAAAATATATATTTAAATACGCGTTTATCCTTTGCAAACAATATATCTTAATTATGTGGTTGTCCTCGTTCAAGGGGAAACTGCAAGAAAAATGTAGTAACAAAAAATAGTTCTGAGAATATTATTGTGTGGTCTTAAATTAGAACTGCCAGATTTAAACGACATACACCCTGTTTTTATCGATCTCCGTTAACATTTAGGGATGGTTCCTCAGGTCAATTACAATTAATTTCTATACTTAAGGAACTATTTATTATACGCAGGTGTTCAGACTTCAACCTTATTCATATCTAACTTATATTTATTACAACAAAAAATATTTTAATATACCTACTAATCCTACTATGCATGCGTGCTAGGTCAAATATTTATTTTGTATTTTAATTGGATTATTACTAAAATAATTTACCTTGAGGATGCGCCTTTGTGATCGCAAACAAAGCGACCAGCAGTAAAACGAACTGGAAAAATAATTCAAATAGATGTATATTATATATTTCATATTATTAGCAAGCAGACTAATACAATTTCTGTAACTGTATTTCAATCAATCAAACAGTGCGATAAAAATCAGTTAACAATTCGGCTTTTACCCTTCGGCTTCGGCTCTTATCGGAATCGCAAAGCGTTATAATCATAAATAATCGTTAACTCATGTTAATCGTACTGTAATTACTTATACATAAAATTATCCAACTGATCAGTAGGTCATATTAATTATCACGTAAGATTTGTTTTTCATCTTACAGTTCAGGTAGGTACCTACATAACATACTGTAATTAAGGTAAACACATAAAGTAAACTATTTACACCGTAAATACAATATATCTATTGCGACTGTCATTTTGAGAATGAAGAATCAATTTGTTCACGGTGGACCACTGATTGAAATATCTTCAGATTCATTTTTCCCTTGACCAATATTTGGCGACAATAGAAAAATTGCAAAGGTACGAGTACTTACAGTAATTTTGTTCATGGTTATTGTGTATTGGTCGGAAATAAAGATGAATCTGCGGCTACAGAGGTTCCGACAAATCTTTTATAAAGAGATAAAAGTCAATATTTACATATTTAAACTGGCGGATAACCCCTGACCAGATGCCGCTAGATTACGGACGCGAAGCCGTCTACGAGTAGTACTGTCGGCATCAAGCAGATAAAACAACCACCAAAAGTATCTGTTATCCTGAATAACTTTTTTTAAATCTGTACGTATATGTAGATAAATATATGTTGGCATGGTGGATGGAGGAAGGAGAAGTGGCCATCCACCAACCCGCTGCGCTGGGTGGACAGCGTTATGGTCTACCAGGGATGAACACAGGCGCTTATTATTAGGACTGCAGAAGACCGTGCGGAATGAAGAGTTTTGGTGCACAAAATAACGACCTCATGTGGTCGCGACCCTCAGCCATGAAAAACCGAGGAAGAAGAAGAAGAAGGTGCAGATAAATCTGTACCTACAGTTCGCGGCCAGAAGTATTATAGTCTCTTCATCATATTCTATGTACCTACTATAATGGATAAATATCTCTTTTTATTTAGCGGTTACTGAACTTTTACTACTGACTGTACCTGCAGTCGAGTTCGTTTACATCTAGGTAGGTATACAAACGCGAACAAAAATGCCTGAAGAGTTAAAATGCTTTTTCCCCTCACTAGCTCGGAAACACGTGTTTTGTCCTTTAATTCCACCGGGTAAAAACGCATTTTATCCTCTAGTGGGTAAAGTAATTTTACCTTGAATAAAGTCAAAATAATCCTCCTCGTTTTTCAATTCCACACTCGGCGTTAAAATACAACTTTGCGCCCTTGTATAACAAATAACTATTATACTCATAGCTCATAGTGTAGATATATACTTATAGGAACTCGACAGTACGATTCGGAGGTAAGTAACGTAATGAAGGAAACACCGTCAAACAAATAAAATAAGTATGCAAAATATAAGAATGTTAATCCTTCGTCTGTGTTTGATAAGGATCCTAACATATGGCGTTGGACTTTAAAAAATTATGTCAAAGTTAATTATTTTATGACATTTTTTTGACAGAGACAGATGATGGGTTAATATCAAGCGCCTACGGAAATTCTTAGATACCAAGCCATTTAACAGCGATTATAGTCAAACAGTTTTGTAGGAGCAATATTAAAAATATGAGCATAGGTACTTATACTTTCACGTGTTTACAAAAGGGGAAGAAAAATTTTGTATTTCACTCGGTGGCAAGGTTTGTTTAACGTTTGTTTTTTTAATAATTAACCTTCGTGCCTTTCACCCTCGCAACGCTCAAGATTCCACTTTTTGAACCTCTCGCTACGCTCAAGGTTCAATATTGGAATTATGTTTACCTAGGATTCCTAAGCACCTGGCATGAAACGTGGAATCCCTTGGGAAAACCTTATACAGTTTAAAACCATTGCCAGGTTTTGTGAGCTTAATGAGATGTTCGTCCCTGAATTAAGAAAGTAAAATAATTTTTAAGAAAACAAAACCGCCGCTTTTGGGGTTCTGGTGAACGGTACTTCCGAATGTTGGATTATATAGAAATGTGTAGGTATTTTTTAAAACTGCTTTTAATGTAAATCTTTGATTATTTGATGGAAACACAAATGAATATACATATACCGTTAAGGTTTGAAGAGTTTCCTCGATTCCTCATGAATCCGATATCCGATTATAGGAAATCGAGCTTGACAAAATTTGAAAACTCAATATGTAAGCATAACAAAGAGAACAATCTCCTAACAAATAAATGTGACTGTTCTGAAGTTAAATACATGCTGTTTCTATAAAAATACGAAAGTCATTATATGTGTGCCGTTCAGATTTGAGGAGTTCCGTTCTGATCATCATCAGAAGTTCCACTGCACCAAATGTCACTATTCTGAACGTTAAACGCAAGCTGTTCTTATAAAAATACCAAAGTCACCATATGTATGCCTTTCAGATTTGAGGAGTTCCCTCGATTTCTCCAGGATCCCATCATCAGAACTAAGTTCTGATAAAAATGGGACCAATTTGCATGCATATACATTCAATCAAAAAATTTAAAATCAGTCCAGTAACGACGGAGATATCGTGGAACAAACATTAAAAAAAAAACATACAGACGAATTGAGAACCACCTTGCTTGAGATTTGGGGCGGCGGTTAAAAAAATAATTAAGTATACAACGTTTCTCCAGAACCGGTAAACTTATATTTATTTGCGGAATAATTACATTAAAATAATAGAATCTGGTCAAGTGTGAGTTATTACCATGCGGTTGATAACCGTCGAAGAAGATTTCCCTGTAGGTATCTAATGATGACGGGTTAAGAATTTCACCAACCCCTTTCTTCCCGTGGGTGTCGTAGAAGTTGACTGTGGAATATGGGTAAAATTGTGGCGTAGGCGAGAGGCTGGCAACCTCTCACTGCAATGTCACAATTTGGATTTCTTTCAACCCCTTTTTGCCAGGAGTGGCACTGAAACTTAGTAGTTCATGTGCTCTGCCTACCCCTTTATGGGATACCTACAGGTGTGATTATATGTAGGTATGTATGTATGTTCTTTTTTATAAGCTTACGTAACATGTTTACTACTGTATCACGCGTGCGCTGTTCTTCACTGAATTATCGCAGTCAAAACAAAGTCAACACGAATTCGGAGAACCGTTTTATTTGATAAATAACGACCGTGAGATTTTATTAGGAACTGGAAACGATCGATGGTCAATATTATCATCAAAATTTTCCTTTAGTGCCATGCTAGGTGGGATTTTTTAACTGATAAAAATGGTAATAGTAGTGATAGCATGAGTCGATAGAGATTTTGACTAGTTTTGACAGCTTCGCCGGTGCAAATGTAATTTTAAAAGTCAAACTTCTATGAAATTATAACGTTTTACTTAACCCGTGCGCTCACGGGACTGTCAAAGTTGTTGCGAACTTTGCTAAGTTTAACTCTACATAGACATATACATGAATGTATAAAATGGGGATCAATGTAAGAGCGAATTCGGTTCTGTGTTGCAATTATAAACAGAGTCGCATCATAAGGGTTCATGATGATGATGATGATGATGATTATGATGATGACATTAACAGACTCGCATCATAAAGGGTTCCTTTTGTACCTTTTTGGTACGAAACCGTAAAAAGTAAATATTTTCTTGACTAGAAAAAAATCGTTTATTTCTTCCTAATTAGAAAAGTATTTCAAAAATGCCCAGGAACAGATCTACTTTTGTTTCACCTTTCCAGGGGGCAAAACGGAAAACTTATGATAGTAAAGAATGGCAACCCTCTTGTTGGCTTTAACAGTTAGGTACTGTATTAGACTTATATTGACCGGGATATAGACCGTGATTTTTTTTTTCTAGCCTGCGTTAGTGTCCCACTGCTGGGCAAAGGCCTCCCCTCTCTTCCTCCACTCGACCCTATCACTCGCATTTCCCCACCAGTTGGGATAAAAATTTTCCAGGTCGTCGCACCATCTTCTTTTTGGTCTGCCTGAACCCCTGCCTACACCATCTATCGTAGTCCGTGGGTCCCACTCGGTAACCATTTTGACCCACCTTTCAGGATGCATGCGGCAGACGTGTCCAGCCCAGTCCCACTTAAGCTTAGCGGTCTTGGCACCTACATCTACTACTCGAGTTCTGGAGCGCAGTTCCGTGTTTCTGATTCGATCAGTTCTGCGAACACCCAGTATACTGCGCTCCATCGCCCGCTGACAAACCTTGAGTTTGGACTTTAAAGCCTCCGTTAACGACCACGTTTGAGCACCATAGGTTAGGATAGGCAGGATACACATGTCAATGAGTTTGCGCTTGAGACACAGGGGAAGGTCACCCTTCAATAGCGCTTTCATGGACCAGAAGCTCTTCCAGGCGTTTTCGATGCGTCTATTGACTTCTAGAGTTTGCCTGTTTTCGAAGGATGCTATCTGGCCCAAGTAAATGTACTCATCGACATATTGTATATCCTGCCCATCTACCGTGACCCCATCTTTTGCTCCGTTAGTCATCAACTTGGTTTTCGCTCTATTCATTGTGAGTCCAACTTCAAGGCTCGCAGTGCTGAGATCTTGTAGCATGCGTTGTAGACCGTGATTACCTTTTTGATTTTTGTCGAGCTCCCGATATTTCGACGCAGATGCATGCATCATGATCACAGTACCGTGATCATGTAGGTATGTCATGTTGCATTTCGAATTTTAAATACAGTACCCATTTTCATCAGGAAATATTTTTAGGTAAACCCTAATGTTTTGATTTCTCACAATTCCGCTACGGAATCTTACTAAACCACATGTTACAGATCCCTAACAGCCTAGAAGTGTCACAAATAGACAATTATCACGTTAGTGCAAATGCAAACCTTGCAGATTGTCATCCGTAACGATACATGACACGTACCATAACTTAGTCTTCGTCAGCATCTGATAATAGCTTGGCTAGTACGAGAGACGGAATAGAGAATTTCTAACCTCGTAGGTTATGATAGTTCACCTTAGCTTTCCTAGAAAAATCGCGTACAGACAGTAAAAACTTTACTTATAAAATTAAATGGAAGCTTATCTTACATAATTATAATATAACTACCAAAAGGTTGCTTTATCTAAAGTTTGATTAGAAAAAAAAGCTACATAAAATAAGCTTTTCTTTGATATACTTACCTAGTATACGATAAAATAACAAAAAACCTTTTTAGTCGTAGTAATCTTTCTAGACAACCTATTTGCATAGTTCAAATTGTGTTGTAAGCATCATCCATCATTTTATTTCTTATGGTAATCCCACATTGTGTGTTATAAATATTGTATAACATTGTGTGACAAGAATAGCGTGATGGCATTGCCATGACGCTGTCCTTGTCACAGAATGTTATATAACATTTATAACAGTCAGTTTGGGAGAACCATTATAACAATAAAATAACATATGAGGGTAGAATTTCCTTATCCCGTATCTTAGACTAGAGAATTGTCTTATTTACACGTATAGATGTTCAGTTTGCCTATCGATTTAGTTTGCCAGGTATTTACTAGTGCTTAATATATAAGGTTCCAAGTAGGTTGCTGGGACAGTAGTGTTAATAACGGATAGGTGAGAGATCATAGGATTCAATCAATTACTGGTAAGTACATTTTGATTAAGAAGTTTGGGAGGTTCTTTTTAGAAATATTTTCATCTGTGACATTTTACTGTAGGCAATTGGTAGATAACCGTCTACATTATTGGACAAAGAAATGTACATGTAAAATAAATTAGCTTTTATTCTTAAAAATTGTCGCCAAATGTAACTTTTTTTCTAGTCACTAAAAAGTTCAAAACGTTGTTCTCATAATCCTACTGAATAATATCCTTGTTAGGAGATAAACCAGACAAATAGGTACCAACTTAAAATACTGAAATTGTTTTTTTTTTTTTGCTTTGAAGTTATTTAAATTTAAACTGCTAAATAATTCGCGAGAAAAATTATGAACGCTTTTACTCAAGTATTATTTAGATTTTAGAAGAAAATCAATACATACTCGTAATATAAGAAATGTAATTCACAAGTGGTACATTTTTTTTTCAGAATAATCATGAAGATAGCACTAGTATTGTGTATAATCGCGTTAGCAGCGGCGCGTCCTGAAGAGGGCTACAGCACGCGATATGACAACTTCAATGCGCAGGAGTTGGTCGACAACATTCGTCTGCTGAAGAGCTATGGCAACTGCTTCTTAGACAAGGGACCTTGCACTGCTGAGGGCAGCGACTTTAAAAGTAAGTTGACTTAAGGCTGAAAGGCTCAGTTATATGACAATATTGACGCCCAGAAGTTGGTCGACAACGTTCATCTGCTGAAGAGCTACTTATGACATTTGCTTCCTTGATATATAAGGGACCTTGCACTGCTGAAGGGGGCGACTTTAAAAGTAAGTTGACTTAAGGCTGAAAGGCTTAATTATGACAACATTGATGCCCAGAAGTTGGTCGACAACGTTCGTCTGCTGAAGAGATATGGCAACTGCTTCTTAAACAAGGGGCCTTGTACTGTTGAGGGAAGTGACTTTAAGCGTAAGTTGACTTAAGGCTGAAAGGCCCTAGTATATGACAACTTTGATGCCCAGAGAAGAGCTATGGTAACTGCTTTGTAGATAGACCTTACACTGTGCAGCGGCATTAAAAGTAAGTTAAATCTTCCTATCCATTGTTTCTCCTCGACCCTAAGCATTTGACCAGTGTCTCATGGTAAGTAGGTACTGAATGCTGTCCAGAATGAATTATACTTACTAATGCGGCAGTAAATGTTAGAGGAACTGTGACAACAAGAGATTATACGTTTGATTAGGTTAGAGATTTTGTTCAGACTTGACTCAACTGACATTAAATATAAATACCTAATATCTTCCAGACTTTCCTCATCATTATTCATTAACGATATATCCTTATTTCTACAGAACTAATCCCAGATGCCCTGAAGACGAACTGCGCGAAATGCTCGACCAAGCAAAGAAACCTCATCCGGGTTGTGACCAAGGGCTTCCAAAACAAACTGCCTGAGATGTGGAAGGAACTGGCTGCCAAAGAAGACCCCAACAATGAGTACCATGACGCCTTCAATAAATTCCTTAATGAATCTGACTAGAACCAAAGCAGACCCCGCAGGCCTAACCAAACTGACAATCGTTGACGCTACATGGCGATCAAACGCAATCTAGCGGCCTAACCGAAATAACAATAGGCTAGTTTTCTACTAGTCAAATCAGCTTCTCTTCAAGCGAATTTAAAAAAGTTATGGCTTTCGGACGCATCTAATCTAAAAGATGTTTGCGGTTAGGTAGGTTGTGTATGTATGTAGTTTCGTATACCTAAAATAAAATATTTTATTACGCAGTGTACGAAATAAAACAGAAATTAGAAGAAAAACATGGACAGTAGTTTATGTTTAAACATAATTTATTTAATTATAACAAGTCAAAGATATAAAGTAAACGAATTTACCGTGACGTCACTCCTCATTATTTCATAGTAATTCCATATTAGAAAATCGTTTTGACAGTTCTTAAAAAGAAGCTGAGTTGACTAAGTAGGAAAAGCCGATAAAGGTGGACTCCAACTTGTGTACAGTTTGGCGTGCAGTCGGTATGCAGTTTCACCAGTTTCCATACAAGTTTCAGTCGAGTTACAATCTCTCTGTATTCTGTATCGGCGGTATAGTATACTGAGGCCCTTTTGCATTGAAATTTAATTCTACTTTTAGCATCACAGGTATTTCTTAAGCTATTATTTATTAAACTTTAATTTTTTATTTATTATGGCAGTTTGTTGTTTAGTGTACAATAAAATGAAAATTTTGTAACACATTTTTTCCTTTATTTCTCTCTCTGTTTAACATATTTCATTAAAAAATACAAATCAACTATTTACTTTGATCACAAAACTCAAGTTTCAGTAGGTACATATACTTATGTTTGGATGTAGAAGATTTATTACTAACTTTCACTCTTATACATAATGTATGTATGCCGGAAGTACTTGTATTGTAATGAAGAATAGGTAATCTAGTGTGATTGTGCCACTTTTTTTTTGAGGAAATAAATAAACTGAATTAAGGAAAATCATCATGCTGGTTTTACAAAAACAAGAATGTAAATGACGGGTAACATTAATTGTTAGAAAATTATATGAATAAGAATCCGATCCGATATCGGATGTAGGAAGGATAATAACATAATAATGCATCTATAGCATCTATAGGATATCGGTGTATGTACATAAAGTTTGCTACAGCAAGTTCTTTGATTTACAGTACCTATTTTTTATGAAAGGAATCTAGAAGTAGGTACCTATAGGTACCAATTTTTTTAAAGTGCCTGTTTAATTTAATTGTTTTTGTTATAGTATTGAGAGGTCAAATTGATTCCTTTCTTTCTTTTTGTTTAAAAACAAAAGTGCCTACTATTAAATACTTAAATACTATTTATGTAGGTATATGAAGCTAACAATTATATGAACGTAACTCTGCTCATAGGAAATCTTGCAGGTTATATTTTCTGATTACAGGTGAAATGTGAATTTAATATGGTAAATTAAATTAAGGTAAACTTATAATATACTAGCTTTTGCCCGCGGCTTCGCTCGCGTTAAATTTGATAATTGCGGAATGCTCCATACAAACTTCCACCCCCCATTTTACGGAAGAGGGAGGTTAGAAAGAGACAAAAAGTAGCCTATGTCATTCTAGATCCCTTCAACAATTTCCACTTAAAAAATCACGTCAATACGTCGCTCCGTTTTACCGTGAAAGACGGACAAACAAACAGACACACACACTTTCCCATTTATAATATTAGTATGGAAGTATGGATACACTGTGTGCCTGTGTATATGTTAAGCCATCCCTATACTTTTATGACATCAAATAATAATTATGTCCATGACAAAACACCTAATTGTATTCAGAATTTTTTAATGTAGGTTTTACGAACATTACCTAACAAGCAAGCGAATGAATCCCTCGTCGTCATTTTTACGTAACTGCAAAAATGCTGTAGGTACATAAAGACAGGTTATGTTGGTACCTACCTAGAATGCAAATTCTGTATTGCGTCTATCTCATCTGACTCAACTGTTACCATCATATTTACAGACTATTATATTGGTACCTAGCAGCAGCGGCTGGCCCGATTCCCACCGGCTTGCCTAAAATTGATTACTAGTAAAGTAGGTACCTAATGTTAAGGTAGGTAGGTATCTTTGCTCAGTGTTTAGCAAAAATTTTCACCAGCCGCCACTGGTACCTAGTTTCACTAGATAATGCATGGACAAAATACATATAACCACAGAGGATCGAGTATTATAGAGAGTTACTGTCAAAGTAAAATGTGTAATCACTCAGTTTTCAAAATTTGGCCCATATTCCTAGCTTGATATGTGTTGAAATGTCAAATATTAATATTAGCGCCATCTAGCTGAGCGTACCCCAAGAGGTGTAATGCCGTCTAGGCCACCTTACCTTTCTCTGTATGGTACTGAGGTACGTTTTTTTCTTAGACTTTATCTGTCTAGATGTAGTTATATATGTCTTTGATATAACGCTAAAATAATGTCATTATTTTGTGCTGCAAAAATATAAAATAAATATCATAACGTTCATAACACATCATTAAAAACGTACTGTGTAGGTACATAATGTCAGTTAATATTATAACGAAATAAAATATTCTTACAGGTAGCAATAAATCATAAGATTATGTAGGAGGATCTTTGAACCGTAAACACAATAACATCGTTCTGCGCTTCACAGAGTTATATTATACTATGTTAGTCGAAAATCCTAAAATATAGCTGGGGCAAGACTCAGGCAGAAGTTGTCCGTGGTTATTCAATGAGGAACTGCTGCAGCATTATGGGCACCTCCGTACCGGGCATGACAGGGATAGATTTAGTTTTATTAGCATAGTTATAATAAAGAGTACTATCGTACAGTATGGCCACTCCCGCTCCCCGCTGAAAATGTCGCCCACCCCCTCTCGGTTACCTCACAGTTACCGCCTGTCAAAAACAGTCGACCTGTTATATCTCACTCATAGAAGCATAGTACGCGTTCACCTACATGAGCTTAGAATGTGTGCTAGGAACGCGCCTCTTTCATATATTTCATCGCCAGTGTCCGAGATGTGGTTTTAGTGTAATTTTTAATTTAAAATACCTATATTATTCTGACCTCGAAGTCTCAGTTCAATTTTAACAATGAGTACGGTACGATACCGATTTGTCAGTATTACCGAGTTCTTAAAAGCAATGTCCGAATCGGGCCCTGCACAAAGACATCGTGCTATTTACCTTAGAGTCTGCAAAAAACGCCCGAATATAACTACAGTTTGTTTTACAACTAAATATTTTAGAAGTTATAAATAAATACTTTAAAAATACTTATTTTATTAATAAGGTCAATTTAAACATGACTTTGTAAACTTAAATTTAGAGTTGATACTTGAAGCGTGCAAATAAGAACGATATGACTTCGTGATGATTATCTCCGGATTATTAATTTAGTTTTTCTATTGTCATTGAAGTTATATTCATTATGTTTTGACGTGGTCGACTGCTCGTATGAACACGGCTCAAGGATCAGATTTGAGCGAGAAATATATAAAGCTTAAACAACAATTGGTAAACAGTTTAACTTGTACCTTTACGGCGACAGTTCTAAATAGGTAAGTGTTGAAATAATATTATTGGTTTTATCACATATTATATGAGACATACACTGTAGCATCCACATTATTGAAACTTGGAATTGGCTAACTGACCTTGGGCTCCCATACAAGTGAAACACTTTTAAAGGACACTAAGAGTTTTGAATGATTCACGGTAACTTTAATTATCTAGTTAGAGTGATATAGACCGTGATTACCTTTTTGATTTTTGCCGAGCTCGGAACGGTTTTCCGTGATCACGATCCATGGAACTGCGTTGAAATATCGGGAGCTCGGCAAAAATCGAAAAGGTTATCACGGTCTTTATCCCGGTCAATATAAGTCTTTTGTTCGACATTTTATTTTCGGTAATCTTGAAGGTAAAATACATCATCATCTTCCTTGCGTTATCCCGGCATTTGACACGGCTCATAGGAGACTGGGGTCCGCTTTGACAACTAATCCCAAGATTGGGCGTAGGCACTAGTTTTACGACTGCCATCGGACCTTTTAACCCGAAGGGTAACTAGGCCTTTGGAATTAATCCGGTTTCCTCACGATGTTGAAGGTAAAATACATAACACATTTATATTCGGGTATAGCCTACACAGTTCGACCCAGCCCCAAACTATTCATATTTTGTTATGTTTACCTATTACTAAGCGACCTTAAATATAACTTCTTAGTTCTTATAGTATCCGTAAACAACCGTTATTCACGGACAACAATATTGTGTTCATCACAAAAAATCCCTAATCGGAATTCGAACCCTGGACCATCAACTTGGTAGGCAGGGTTCTAATAGACCATAGCGGGGCCAGCGGGTACGGGACCCGCATTGCACTGGCCCCACTAACCCCGTCGAGGGAGGGATCAAGCGTTTCTGATCTCCCTTGTGCGGATGGCCTGAAATAATTCGAAGCTGCCGGAGGGCGCCATGGTGGACAGAGGAGACCCGATGATCCCATGACGCTCTCGCGAACGGCACAGAGGGCGAAACGCCGGAGTGGGGTTTAGTGGGTAAACCTCTTTCCCTCCCTCTCGATAAGAGGGGGCCGAAGAAGGGAGTCCCACACCCCCCCCATCAAGGCCTTCCCCCGGCTGGGGGGACGGTGCGTAATGCATTCCCCACTCCGACAAGAAAAAGGGATCTAATAGACCAGTGTATGTAGCCGAATGCACAAACGCCTTCGAAATGCATACCTACTTTACTCTTATTGCGTTTGATGAACATTATATACTTGTGATAATATTTTGCTTATTTATTATCTACTCGTACACTCTATAAATATAATATATATCGACTTGCGCTGCACTAGGTCGTTCCCTTAGTATTAAGTTTGTAAGGTTCTGACGGAAGATCAGCGCTGCGGCTTCCGTAGCATGTCTCGCTGAGTCAGCGCCTATTCCATACCACAACTCACATTCCACAACCAATACTTCAGTTAAAATAATAAGTGTGCTAATTATTGTATAATGTTATGTTAAGTCTTTTTAGTATTTCGTCTTTCTTTATTTTGTTCTGTGTTGCAAAGCATGTAAGTTTGTGGTTGAATAAAGAATTTATCTATCTTATCTATCTATCTAAATGCTCACAAATGTCATAAATCGTGAGCGAATCGTGAACGAATCGTGAAGCGTTTTTGGGCATTCGGCTACGCACTCTAACCGGTCCGCCTATGTTTTATTCACTTTTGTTTTGATACATTTATGAAGTAACTATGATTGTCAGAGGCACTCTTCTTCTTCTTCTTCCTCCTACCCTTATCCCACGTTATCTGAGGTCATTACAACATGTCTTCCTCTTCCATTCTCCTCTATCTTTCGTTATCTCAACACACATCTTTCTTTCTCATATCCTCTTTCACACAATCCATCCATCGTTGTTTGGATTTACCCCTCCCTCTCCATCCATCTTCATCTCCAACATTTTTTTGCCTATATATGACAGAGGCACTAATTATTATTAAAACTAGACAGGAGTAGGTACATACCTACTTTTAATTATCTCCCCTATTTTACCTTGTCATGTGGTACTTATATTATGATTATATGGTAAAGTATATACTAGTTCCATGAAACAAAGCTGATAAATAGTGCATGATATGACTATTTTTATTTCTATTACTATTATTATATCTGATGATAACATGATACGGCATTCCTCTCAGATATTATGACAGAATAACACAGTTTAAATGCCTTAGGGTCGGTTGCACCGAACCGTTTGTCACTGACCCTTTACCGCATGAATAAAAAAAAAACTTTATTAGTTCTCAATAAAATTTAAGATCATTTTTTTTTCTCAATAAAGTTTAAGATCATATCGGCCGTAAATGGCTTCGTATGCAGTAAAGGGTTAGTGTTCGTTAAATGTTACCTACTGTATAGGAAGTTCTAGAATGAAACTCTGCTGCGTGACATTGTTAGGTCTGTTAACTGTGGTGGATGCAACTGGCCCTCTTAGATAAAATGCAAGGAATCATCTTCTATACGGTAATTCTTAGCTACCACGTATAAAATACACATACACACATATTAATACATATCGTTTAAACGATGGTGTCATGTATTATTTACTAGCTTTTGCCCACGGCTTCGCTCGCATTAGAAAGAGACAAAATGTAGTCTATGTCACTTTCCATCCCTTCAAGTATCTCCACTTAAAAAATCACGTCAATTCGTCGCTCCGTTTGGCCGTGAAAGAAGGACAAACAAACAGACACACACACTTTCCTATTTATAATATTAGTATGGATTAGTATGTGTGTATTCGGTGAAGGAAAATTATCGTGAGGAAACCGGACTAATCCCAATAAGGCCTAGTTTACCCTCTGGTTTGGAAGGTCAGACGACATTCGCTTTCGTAAAAACTAGTGTCTACGTCAAATCCTGGGATTAGTTGCCAAAAAGAACCCGGGCTGCGTGTGTGGTCCGGTGGCCCGGAATTTATTATTTTATAACAGCTTTAGACGGTCAGTTTTAGAACCAACAAGCTTTACAAACTGTTAATATTTATTTTACTTCTCTCAGTACCTGCATATGTGAAGAGTTAATTTTAAGTTGTATTTTAACACAATTTTGTTGGCTACGTTTGTTCAGCGTCAATTCATCGGGTGAGGGGTCAAATAATTAACAATAATTATATGGTAAATTGCATGCTCTTTGTTTTGTATTTAAATTAGGTACATATTGAAAACTTCAAAATTGTTAGAATATTTTTTTTCCAAAATACCTGTACAGGTTACTATAGACTAGAAATAGTGTGCTCACATATAGGCACTCATAAAAACTGACGTAAGGCCTTAAATAACAAAAGACCTCTAGAAATGGCGCCAGGTTGTTAGACGTGCCGACTCCAAATGGGATAAATCAAGGATTATAATGATGTTAACGCACATGTAATATTCTTAGGCCCACTTGCACCAACCACTTAACTCAGGGTTAGTGGGCTGTCATCTGTCAAATTCCATATAAAATTGAGGATAACCATTGTGCACCGAACATTCTCCTCACGTGTGAAAGTCAACACTACGGTAACACTAAGCCAACACTGACATTGGCAAATTCACCCTGTGCAAATTGGCAGGGTGTAAAAGCCAAAGCTGAAAAAAAAAAACCATTGTACAGACCACCGTTTGCTACCGGTATAGCCTACAAAATTAACCAACATACAATTTTACAGACACCAAAGATGAAGCTGTTCATACTCCTCTCCGTTCTGGCAGCAGTAGCGTTCGCTCGCCCAGATGGTGACCATTACGACTCCAAATACGACAAGTTTGACGTGAAGACTCTCACAGAGAACCCTCGGCTGATGAAGGCGTATACATTGTGCTTGCTCAGCAAGGGCAGCTGCACCGCTGATGGAGCCAGCTTTAAGAGTAAGCTGCCTTTTCACAGGCTCAAGCTCTGAATTTTCCAATGAAGCTGTTAAAAGAACGCTAGAACGCGGCGTTTGCTTTGACCGCCGCAGTCAGACCGCCCGCTGTGTGCGTTGTTGCTATAGTCTCGGTACATTCTAAAGAACGCAGAACTCCAGACCGCTCTCTGTCTGCGCACGCTCTTAGTTCTTTCCATTCTGGTAGCGGTGGCGTTCGCTCGGTAAGATGGTCATTACTACGACACTGAATGAGACAACGTGTGAATACGCTCATAAGTAGAAGGCTTCACTTGCCTGGTTAAGGAGTTAGAGTGCTTGTAGATAAACTCCAAGATCCCGACATATCGAGTAGTGGCTCAGTTATTAGTGTTATTACAGAAGTCTAATATTAAACAACAATATTACTCTGAGACTGTTCGATGTTCGATTTTTTTACTTGTTTTGAATGGGAAAAACTCATGCACATTTTTCTTTTTTAATTTTCAGAGGTCCTACCGAGGCTGTAGCCACAACTTGCGGCAAATGCACCCCGAAGCAGCGCCAGATCGTCCGCACCGTCATCAGGGCCCTCCAGGAACAGCTGCCCAACGAGTGGGACCAGCTGGTGAAACTCCACGACCCTGAGGGCAAATACAAGGAGTCTTTTGGCAAGTTCCTGGCGTCAACTGACTAGAGCCGGGATATTAAATTCCACGCTGTCCCGTATAAATGTTTTACATTTGTTATAACCTTCTTCACAAAGGATAAAGTATAGATGTAGTGCGGAATCCGTGCTTAATGGAGAGCTTTTGTGCACAGAATAACGACCTTATGTGGGACATGTTGTCGCGACCCTCAGCCAAGCGGAACCGAGAAAGAAGGAGTGCGAAATCTTTTCCTTCGTATTTTCAAGAACATGTCATGCCATTTCAGTCAGCCTCAGTACAATAATGTCTAGATAAAATAAATAACAATACATATTCACCCTAGATTCCTTAACCACCCTTAACTAAAAAAATCTTTTTAATTTAAGATTAGCAGTTAAGTTCATAAACGCAAGTATGTTTCTTAGAAATAAACAGATTAAATTTTTTAATTATTTTTTTACAAAAAGTACTAACGTTGACCCAACTAGCATGACAAATAGGTACGAACGTTTCCGAGAAAATGCGATAGAAAACAATTATCCACCACTTCCTGTACAATAATAACTGCACCAAACATCTTTATAAAATCAGCATACATAAAGTACCTACTGGGGACAGCGTTAAAAAATTTCGTGATTGATGTAAAGAATCAAAGCGTTACTGTGATTTAATGTTTTGTTAATAAATTACTTTAAAAATTGGATATTTTGTTTCCTTTCATTCTGATTAAACAATAAAAGGCTTATTAGGTAGTTCTTTGGCAAGTGTCTGGCGGTATCTGACTAATAGTTCTTAAAATGCAGTTCATATTTTCCGGCCATAAACCTGAAGGTAAACAACACTCAAATAAGATGACTACTTCTGATAGATATTTTCCTCAAGCGTGTGCAGGATGGTTATCATGTTTTATGAGTTCATATGCCATGTAAGTAATGGTAATAGGTAAGTAGATTTTGGAACAACATTTTATTACCTACTGTCTTTTATGTTCCGTATGTACATTGTAAATATTAAACTAATTTATATACTCAAACGAAAGTAATAAAATGATTAAATTAAACATCTGCATACTACCAACTGTCAGATTTTCTAGTCTGATCAATAGGTACCTATACTGATTCGTATCGCCATCTTCAATATAACTTATAAAAGTTAAGCCACGAACGTCGTATTTTAGTTCAATATATACTAGTACGTATAGTGTATATATACATTTTAACCCATATGTGCCCAACACTTATATTTTTTCCCTAATTTTTGAGGTGACAACCTCATTCTGCTACTCATTTTAATGAGTAGTAGCGTGTTTTCAGCAGTGGGTCGAAAACGACCCTATGGGCATATATGGGTCGAAAACGACCCTATGGGCATATATGGGTTAGTACCGACAAGACCCAACTACATTGTATGAGCAGGTCACCTTCACATTAACTTTGATTATTCTCAAGTACCTAACTTTGTAAAATTAGTAGGCACGCAGGAAAATCTGTGTCTCGTTTTATAAGAAAAATAACCTGTTCCGTTTTCATGCAAAAGGTACCACAATGTCGCTTAAGCATAAGGATGTTCTAACAGATAATTCGTATAAAAATATGAGCAAATTCCGTCCTAATAATGAGCAACAATGTGGTATCTTTTAATTGAATACGCCACTTAGTTATTCTGGTCACGACTGAATGCTTCAATTTATATTCTTATCTTTCAAATGCAGGTTAAACGAAAAAATATATTTTGTTTATAAAAAATCTAACATTGACCTTGGGGAGAGTCATTGTTGAGGATTAATTCTCATATAAAAAGGCCGGAGGTAGTAAGTACTTCAATCTTCTTATGGTGTTGCAGGTAAGATGAGGTTTTATTTTTTGTAATCAACATAGTTAAGTGCATAATATTTTCAAGGCGTTAGCCGCGTTCGATTCCCGACTTTGCTACCGGTGGACTTGATAACTTTTTCTTTAGTTCACTTATTGATATAATTTAATAATTAACTAAAACAATCCTCTTCATGCACGAAAAAACTAGATTTAACTCATTTTATGATGTCCAAACATGTGTCGGCTACAGGGCGATTTTAACTGTAGAGATTGAGATATATTTTTATATAAATAAGGTGACGAACCCAATCATGGACAGTTTAAGAAAAAAATTCGCCAGTTTTTGATATTTCACTGATAAATGTAAAAATTCTACCGCCAAGCGTGTTAAATCTTGAATGTCCTATCCTTCTTCTACATTTCAAGCGTATTGCAGAATAGATACTCCTATTGGTTTCTTCATAGTTAACAAATTAAAACTAGGTGTTTTTTCTCCAATTATGGATGGCAGTTCTCCAGTAATGGATCCCCCATTATGGACAGTGAAATAAGTTTAAAATTTTACTTTTAAAGCCAACTGATACGCAATGAGTCAATTTTATACACCATAAATACAATTAGTTTGGGTTATTTTAACATAGGATTGTTTCTTGTAAATTTTGGTTTTGTAAATTGTTCCTTGTCCATCATAGGAGGTAGGCAGTTTTTCGGGTCCAGTAATGGACACTTGCAAAATAACATCATTTCTTTATATCTTTGGAGCAACAAACTATAGTATGTTTTATACCTTATCTCATGTTTAATGCAGTAAGTAAAACGCATTCAAGATTACACCGTGCGTTATTTTTTTATTATTTTATACATGAACTCATCTCTCTTAGCAACATTACTAAGAATTCGTCTTGATATTTTTTTCAGTAAACTGGTGAATTTTATCTTGTCTCCAAATCCTTCAGAAATAACCGAATTAATTGAAACTTCAAAATTAAACAGCTCTACAACTCTAGTTTATGGTACATAGCCGTCAGTTTTTAGAAACGTATTTTAGATACTTATTTTTAAGGATTTGTGTTTTTTTGTCCATAATGGCATCACCGTCCATTATGGGGTATTTTACCTTATCTGTGAATAAATCATAATGTTTATTTAAAGTCTCGGTATGTTTAAAACTACATTATATCAGGCTAAGATATATATTACCTGCTGAACAGGTGAGTTCTATCTTGGGCCCTGTCCTTTCTTTCCATCAGGTGTGAGTAGTGTCAATCGCCTATCAGTTTATCACAAAAAATATGTTCTAAAATATCTTGTAACATTTGTGTATGGAATATTTAAGACGATACGGTAGGGGTCAATTCTCCATACAAACGCTCTCGACTATTTCCTCCTGGTTTTTTAAGATAGAGCAATGATTTTTTCAACACAGATTGTTATTATTTTTATCTGTGTGGAACCGTTTTGATTTTTTTGATATTCTGCTTTTTAAATACTCTAGAGCCAATCAAAAATTTCCAAAAACGGTCTTTTTCATTGTGGCGCAAAAAAGGTGTGATACTCAAGATTGGTAACAATTAACCAAAAAAGCTAAACGGTCCGACATAGATTATTTCATTGTTATTCAGATTCTCAAATTTCGTTCCGATTGATTAAGTTTTGAAGGAGGAAAGAGTCGAGAGCGGAACCTCGATTTTAAAGATTTTTTTGAAATATCTTTTGACTGAGTTGTTCTTAACCCAGATAACCCTAAATGCAAAAATCTTACCCACGGATTTTTCGAGATATTTTGGTATATTGTCACTTACCCACTAGAAAAATAAAAAAAAAAAGAATCGGTGTGTTATGTGGGTGGACAATTAAACTAGTTAATAACACTTGTATATTTAACTAAAATTCCCAAGTTGAGAGGGGGGCTCCTTTCCATTTTAGCATTTTCGCTACCATATCCTCTTAATCATAAAATATATTGTTTACTCGTACGTACTACTGCCGGCATAGCCGAAATGACAATCGTTGACGCTAAACGCCGATCGAAATGCAGTCTGTCTCTATCTAACTAATACGGAAGAGCAATAGAGATAGCTAGCTACGATAACGATATTATTGCATTTCACTACGTACCCTGATTTACTGAATCGTAATCACCGGCTTTTTTTATCACCTGCTTTATCTTTTGTCAAGCTTATTTGTTTACATAATACAAGTAACTCAGCGGAATATAACTCAGTTAACGACGAAGATAACAGGGTTAAAGTTCACCACTTTCACGTATAGTTACTTCATAACTGCAGTATTGTTACTCGTACTTAGTAGTCTTTTGGTTTTGGACGAGACACTAACATTTCTTCAATTTTGACAAAAAAGGTTAGATATTTTACATTACTTATTTTGTTATAAAAATACTGAAAGTAAGTGAGTAGTTTCAATGTTTACGATTTATATTTTTGAAACAAAAAATCATTTGTAGGTACATTTCTTGACTAGGTTCTCAATTCGTATTAAATATTTCCGTTGCAGATATTTTGTAGCTTATTTAAGCCCACTTACACTCATGGTTAGTGGGCTGTCATCTGTCAAATTCCATATAAAATGGTGGGTAACCCTCGGGTTAACCCTCCATTTTCGTTAGTGCATGTGGCCCTTACTGAATACTGTTTTTACCCGATGTCATGCTACGTTATTTTTAATTGTGCTTTTTAGTTCTGGGATTTTTTATTTCAAGTTTAAATTAAAATTGTTATTGATTGCCTTAAACCTAAAAATCCATAAGTAAGTTTTCTGTAATACTTTAATCTGATATCAGATATAGTGTGCTTCCATAGACCATTTTAATGTCCGTACAATTACAGTAAATACATACATGAGGGTAAAATTAAAGAAAAAATATTTTTCATGTATGCATAAGTGCAATGTGCTTATGAACGTCAAATAAAGCTATACCGGCTACAGATGTAGTACGAAAAGATTTGCCTTCGTATTGTCCCGGAAACGTACTGAACGTGTCATGCTATGTCAATCAGTCTCAGTACAAGAGGTACTAACATTGACTGAACTAGCATGACAAATACGAACGTTTCCGGAAAAATACGAAGGAAACCCTTTTCGCACTACATCTGTATATCCTTACGCCATGACTTCCTTGAGAAGATGTCATTCTCCCATCGTTTGAAACATCATCCTATGGGACCGGCAAAAATACAGTGTAGTTTTATCATGTGTTCTCGGCGATCTTTAACAAAGTGGTTCAATAGAAACACGAATTGTCTCACTTTAACAGAAATAAATTGCTTGACAATAATCAATTTGGTTTTACCAGAGGTCGTTCAACTACTGATGCCGGTGTGGTACTTCTAAAACACATCTTTGACGCCTGGGAAAGAGCTCAAGATGCTGTTGGAATTTTCTGTGATCTATCAAAGGCCTTTGATTGCGTTGATCACGAGAATTTAAAGAGAAAATTGAGCCACTATGGGGTTAAAGCTGCTGCCCTTGACCTTGTTTCATCGTACCTTTCCGACAGAACTCAGCGAGTTGTTATCAATGGGACTCAATCAGCAGGTTCACCGGTAGCACTTGGAGTGCCTCAAGGTTCAATTCTTGGTCCCTTCCTGTTCTTAGTATACATTAATGATCTACCGAAACTAGTGCAAGATAAACATGATATAGTGTTATTTGCTGACGACACTTCTCTTATATTCAAAGTTGACAGAAAGGAAAGCAGCTTCGATAACATCAACGATGCACTGTCTAGCATAACAGACTGGTTTACGGCGAATAACTTACTTCTAAACGCCAAGAAAACCAAGTGCATCAGATTTGCGCTTCCGAACGTTAAGCAGGTAAATAACAGTAAGATCCAAATGAAAGGTGAAACGCTGGAATTTGAAGATCGAACGGTTTTCCTTGGAGTCACTTTGGATTCAAAACTGCAATGGCATGCACATATAGCCACTTTAGCTGGCAAACTTAGTTCTGCAGCTTACGCAGTAAGGCGAATCAGACAACTAACAAACGTAGAGACGGCCAGGCTGGTATACTTTAGCTACTTCCACAGTGTTATGTCATATGGGATCCTGTTATGGGGAAAAGCTGCAGACATTCAGGCTATTTTTGTGCTGCAAAAACGAGCAGTCCGTTCAATCTACGGATTGGGCGGTCGAGCATCTTTAAGAGAAAAATTCAAAGAGGTGAACATTCTTACCGTTGCCTCTCAATACATATACGAAAATATTATGTATGTTCGGAAAAATATCCACGAATTCAAGCTTAACAGTGACATCCATAACTATAACACAAGGAACAAACATAAACTTGCTGTGACCGCCCACCGTCTCCGTAAGGTTGGTACGTCTTTCGTCGGGAACTGTACACGTTTTTATAACAAAGTACCAACCGATATAGTGGATTTGCCATTTGACAAATTTAAGGCACGCATTAAGCGTTTGTTGTTATGTAAGGCGTACTACACTGTGAAGGATTTTATAGATGATAGGGATGCCTTTAAGGTGGTTGCTTGTCAATAGATGAATGAAGTCGTATATATTTTTTCATTTTCTCTGCATTGTGTAATTAAGCATACTAGTGTTCAATTGACGTATGAGAACATATTCTCGTCTGATTATATTGTTTTTATTTAAGTTTAGTTGTGGACACTTGGAGACCTTATACATCTCCAAGATTATGTGTTTAATGTTTAATGTTTATCTTACTTTAATTTTATTGTATAAATCTATATTTCCTTCCTTTGTAACATACGAGCACAGAATATAGTGTCTTACAGCTATGTTTTATTATTTGAATATTTAATTTAGCCTGGCAGCTTGAACATGTCATGCACACTTAAAAGTCTTTGCTGCGGTGGCGTCGTTGATCGGGTCGCCACCTTCCCGAATAAAGGTTGAGGGAGGCGATGGCTGAGATACGCGTCATACTCGTGAACGGGTGCCGTCTGTGAAGACCGGTCTGTTTAAGCTTACTGGGGCTGTTATAACTTAGTAACTTTAATTCTAATTTTTATTAAATTAGGACACTTTGTTCGGTTGTCGTTTGTTTCCTTTCTTTTAGTGAATATTTTAAATATATGATTTTGACTCATGGAGACCATATACATCTCTAAGGAGAATTAGATTAAGTAGATATACATTTTATTTTTAGTTGTGACATTTAGAGTCATTTGCACCTCTAAAGTAATTTTAGACTTTTTTTTTTTGTATTTGTACTTTTTATATTAAAATTTAGTGTAGTTCTTGGTTGTAATTCGACATTTAGAGACCTTCTACATCTCTAATTAATTGTATAGAGTTAACTTTAGTTAGAACTTAGAATTAGTATATAATAGTATCAATTGTAATTTCAACTCAATTTTAAATATTTTTTTAAATACCTATGTACATGTGACGTGTAAAAGTGCCCCTGTGGCCTATTTGCTGAATAAATTATTTTGATTTTGATTTTGATTTTTGATTTGAATAGCTACATCACACCTCGGACACTAGCGATCAAATTATATGAAAGAGGCGCGTTCTCAAACACACAGTCTAAGCTCGTGTAGGTGAACGCGTACCGTATTCGTATATTTCGTATGAGTGAGGTATGACAGGTCAACTGGTTGCGTTTTTGACAGGCGGTTAACTGTGAGGTAACCGAGAACGGGTGAGGGGCACTTTCAGCGGGGAGCGGGAGTGGCCATACTGTACTATAGTACTCTTTATTATACTGTGGCTACATATTAAGTACCTAAATGTTTATTTCCAGCTATTCAGAATGAAGTTCTTCATCGCTCTTGCTACCCTGGTAGTCCTGGCCACTGGCCAAGACACCTACACCACTGAGAACGACGACCTGGACATCGACGCCCTTGTCAACAACCCGGAACAACTGAAGGCTTGGTTCAACTGCTTCGTGGACAAGAGCCCGTGTGACAAGGTCCAGGCCAACTTTAAAGGTAAGTTGTCGTAGGCGAATGTTGGAATGATTCTCTTCATCGCTCTTTCTACCCAGTAGTTATTAGCTAGGAAGGATACCTACACCACACTGTGGACATCGATGCGCTCGTCAACAATCCGGAAAAGCTGAATGCCTGGTTCAACTGCATTGTGGACAAAGGCCCGTGTATAAGATCAGAACTCCAGACCAACTTTAAAGGTAAGTTGTCGAAGGACAAAATGTTTGAATGATTCTCTTCATCGGTCTTGTTACCCTGGTAAGTTGTTAATACTGGCCATTTTGATTATGGAAAACATTTGTCTATGCCATAGTTTAAGCTTTTTAGGGTTCCGTAGTAGACCGCTAGGAAGTTATACTTTAAATTTCGCTCTGTAAGTACGTCCAGGGCTATACCATGACAGGTAACACTAAAAAGATGAATGTTTTCGTAATTAAAGAATAAAGGCTTATTCCGGCCCTCTTAATCTTTTAACTAATGAAAATCCCAAATATATAAAAACATCATGAAAGTAATGCTTTTTAGTAAGTCGCTCAAAATGTTGGATGAGGCGGTTATTATATTAGCATTATTTTGTCGGTTCGGGCAGGTTCTGATTAATCTTTGTCACGGTTTTGATCTGGTTTTGATGAGTCAAGCTACTCATGCTGATTAGTTGATAATGCAACTAGTCATGTGTGATGTGACGTGCGCAACATTCTCATCAAAGATTGTCAAGGTCGTGTCCAAAAATATCCATATCTTAACAAATAGCATAATTAAAGGAAACTTGCATACCTGAAGCGAATCAAAATGGTTTACTATGCATTTTCCTTGTACCTAATATATCAATGAGCGCCTATTTTTAACCCCCGACGCAAAAACCACGGGGTGCTATAAGTATGACGTGTCTGTCTGTCTGTCTGTGTGTGTGTATGTCTGTCTGTGTATGTGTGTGTCATCGTAGCTTCTGTAGCATTGTAGCTTTCGAACGAATGAACTGATTAAGATTTCATTTTTTGTTTGACAGCTGAAAGTGTTCTTAACCATGTTTGATTAAAATCGATCCACAATGTCGCAGGTTTTTTCAACATTTTAATTTTGTATCGTGGTTATTATACCTACTCACAACCTCATCTGAAATATATGTTTTTTGTTCGTCATTTTGTACTTCGTGATTTTTCAATAAGGTACAGCGGGGAAAATCTCGACTGGGGATCAATTGTAATCAATCCATTTCTTCCATCATTACACTATGAAGTTGAGTTATACATGTATCCACCGAATACGCCTACCATATATAACCGGTGCGGTGGACAGTTCGGACACTCTATTTAATAATGCAAACATTGTAAAACATGGAAAAAATGGACCAGTTACATTTGCCACCCCAGTCGAGATTTGCCCCGCTATACCTTATCAATTTAATTAAGTAAGTGCAACTTTAACGGCCCAGCCACGACATTGGTCTAAGCGCGACAGCGGCGAGCGGCGGCTATACATTGAAGCGAGACACAGCGATGGGACTTTTCATTCACACGTATGGCTGCCGCTCACCGCTGCCGCGCTTAGACCAATGTCGTGGCTGGGCCGTAAGCCTGCAACACATGACTAATTGCTATGATGCACAATCACATTAGGATAAACACGTTGGTCGTTTCCGTATACGGAGTAGGTTCACGTACAAGTGTAGAATGTTTATTATAATTATGGATGCCTGGACGACGCATTGAAGGTTGTTTAATGATGAATGGTGGTGAATTTGTGAATTAAACATTACACACGTAAGCGTGACTAAGGACTAAAACTCAGTAAATTTTAACAGATCATTCACTATCATTTATTTATTAAGTGAAATAATAAACACTATTCAGTTTTTTCCTTATTGGTACGAATAAAAAGTGCGACTTTTACCTGTGTAAAGTCGACTACAAAGAGATGTATCCACTTTTTCACCTTATTGCATTGTAATAAGGTGAAATAATGTATACATCTCTCTGTAGTCGCCTGTACCTAGCGGTGGCGTAGCGTGAAAATTTTCGTTGGTAAAGCCGGAGGGGGTTTCGGGATCTGTTTTGTATGGACTTCTACAGGCACTGGAGAATTTTATTAGGAAACCCGTAGGGAATCGAGTTGTATAGATGCTACGCCACTGGTACCTACCTACTTAATTCTATACAGTCAACTTACAATAATATTATGTTACTCAACGAAGTCAGCAAAAATAATTGAAACGATCTGTTTAAAAGAGCGCATCGCATCTTTCCGCCGCCTTCGTTATGTTATGTTGTTGCAAGACTTGCAAGTGACTGTACTTATGGGTTCCCTGCCTTCCATTTGACAACCTCTTGCAACACGAAGTTATATGTTTTCCTTCATTGCATTCACAAAATATTAATTAATCTTCTTATTTTTCAGCCGACATGCCCGAAGCCATACAGCAAGCTTGCACTAAATGCACGGAGGCACAGAAGGTGATCCTGAAGAAATTCCTCGCAAGCCTTAAGGAGAAGGCTCCCGCCGACTACGAGGTCTACAGACAGAAGTACGACCCAGAAAACAAGTATTTTGGACCGTTGGATAAGGCTCTTGCTTAAACGCTGACTCGATATGTCCCAATAATGTTACAGGTGTAATAAACGCGCGTTTTTAAAACCTTGTTCAATTAAATAAATACCTACTGTTTATTATTCAATAATGTCTGTTTTTTATAACTCCTCTTTTTTACACCTTTTCGGTTACTTACATCGAATTTGTAGTCTGTTTGACAAACTTGTAGTAATAGACGTAGTAAAACATTTTATTGCACAAAACAAAGTACATAAAGTACAGAGAATATAATAATTGTGTACAAAGACGAACTTATCCCTTTAAGGGATCTCTTTCAGCTAACCATTGATGAACTGAGACGGAAAAATAGGAAATGGTAGACAAACACGGCTATTTATTTTGTACTTTTCGCAAGTCCCATAAAAATTGGCTGCACCTATTACTATTGATTACATTTAATAGTGGCAAATTGATGTGCGTTCCCATTGAGGGTCCACGTTAGAATTTCGAGCTTTTGAACGTGTCAGTCTTTAGTAAAAGTTCTCACACGATTGTAAATTCAACCAGTAATTTGTAAAAGTACCTAGGCACTCAAAAGTATATTCGGTTAAAGGTGGACCCTCAGTCGTTCATGTCAGGTATCCATATTTCATAACCCACTTCAAATTTACAACTTCTGTAAATGACTACTCTTAGTAAAAGATTTGTAAAACTAATTTCATTAATTGTGACTCCTTTCTGCTAACTCAATACGAAAAAATGCCATGTAGAATGTGGTCCCTCAGTCGATCGCGATAAGTTCACATTAAGAGAGAACAATAGTATTATTTAAAATATAGGTGTGACTGAGAGTTAGTAAAAGTACTCGAATCATTGTAAATTCAAGCTTTAGTTTGTAAAAGGTGGTCCCTCAATTGAAACGTTTGTCATAAAAATAAATCAATTTACGAAACAATTGGTTGTTAAATAGACAATTGCTATAGTCTACTCGTTAGTAATAAATATTTACTAACTGTTGCTCCTCGATCAGTAAAAACAAATGTACCGTTTTACTTAAAATAATAATCAAATGCCTGCGAAGAAATACTACAGGTCAGATGACCACACATTATAATTTTGATGGATAATGAAATAATCACAATTTAATGTCACAATTTTAGTTTTTTTCAACATATTTTTTTTCCATTGCTGTACTCTTTTTTGTGTTATGGTAATAAACGTATTTTTTTTTTCCAAGAGTGGCACTGAAACTTGAGTAGTTAATGTGCTCTGCCCACCCCTTTATGGGATATAGGCGTGATTGTATGTATGTATGTATGTAATTAAATAATCGCACATTACGTCATTACGGGAAAGAAGGATTTACAGGCTGAGTAGGTGTATCCGGCTACTATTATTTAATTATCCTACAGATTCCTAATGTGTGGTCACCTGGTCCGTAGTATTCCTTCGTAGGCGTTTGATTATTATTTTAAGTAAAACGATACATTTGTCTTTACTGATCGATGGAGCAATAGTTAGTAAATATTTTTTACTAACGAATAGACTATAGCAATTGCCTATTTAACAACCAAATGTTACGTAAATTGATTTATTTTTATGACAATCGTTTCAATTGAGGGACCACCTTTAATCGATTGAAACTTTTGTATGGCATCTTTTACAAACTAAAGCTTGAATTTACAATGATTCAAGTACTTTTACTAACTCTCAGTCACACCTATATTTTAAATAATACTATTGTTATCTCTTAAAGTGAACTTATCGCGATCGATTAAGGGACCACATTCTACATGCCATTTTTTCGTATTGAGTTAGCAGAAAGGAGTCACAATTAATGAAATTAGTTTTACAAATCTTTTACTAAGAGTAGTTACAGAAGTTGTAAATTTGAAGTAGATTATGAAATATGGATACCTGACATGCACGACTGAGGGTCCACCTTTAACCGAATGTAACTTTTGAGTGCCTACTTTTACAAATTATTGGTTCAATTTACAATCGTTTGAGAACTTTTACTAAAGACTGACATGTTCAAAAGCTCGAAATTCTACCCTCAATGGGAACGCACATGGCAAATTTTCGTAGTCAAACCGCAAGCCTGAGCTAACGTTTCGGCCCATTAATTAACTTTATAAATAATGAAGGTAAGCTGACTAAGTATTGCATTTTTAGGTAAATAATGTCACAAACAACGTTTGCAGTAAAAACGTGAGAATTTAGTGTTGTATACCGGATCGTCAATGCCGTCAGCGGCTTTTTTTGGACCAGATTTTTTGTATTCTCTTCACGTTTTACTGACGCATGCGTTCTGTTTCCCTATTGGCCGGACCTTCTAAAGTGGACCAATAATATCAGTCTAAAAATACTCCTGTTCCAACATGAGCAGTAAGGAAGTTTCAAGCCTCAGTCCGAACCGTTTGTGTTGACATCAACAAAGAGCATGTATTCCTACTAGACATATTTACATATCGCTTCCTCATCTTGTGATTGAAGGCTGAATTTATACGTGGAGCATCACTTTATTTAATCATGCATTAAATATGAGACGAGGTGGTTATATATAGGAGCAATTCCAAAGATTACGTCATTAGGATCAGATCGAGCCTTGCGAAATCTCTTTTGCATCTGCAACCGTTTCATAAGGATAATTTCGGCAAGTGACATAACTTTAAATGGATTAAAACAATGAGAGTGTTTCTGTTTTGCTTGCTCGTTTCTTTTGTTGTGTCTGAAGAGTATTATAATAGGAGATACGACTATTTCGACGTCGAGACGTTGGTGGAGAATCCTAGGCTCCTGCAGAAATATATGGAATGCTTCTTGGATAAAGGACCTTGTACTCCAGTAGGAATAGTCTTCAAACGTAAGTACCTAAAAAGCCTAAATAGTTTAAGTAATAATCTACCGGCTAAAAGTATTAAGATTTATTATTAGAAATAAATACATACTACAAATTATACTATTAAAATTATACTAGACAGAAAACTAAAACTAAACCTATCTAATGTATTTTCAAGAACTTTGCATAAGTGGCCCTTATCAATCAGCTACAAAGAAAGGTGACCCCCTCTTCTTGCATGTAAGTTTGTATGCCTAAGCTACTTAATAAGTAGTATGTTCGAAATAGTAAGTTAAATAATTAAAATTTTGAAAAAACCCCGACATAGTGGACCGATTTTCATAAAACATAGCTAAGAACACTCCCGACTAACTCAGCTTTCAAACAAAAAAAATGAAATCTAAATCGGTACATCCGTTCGGGAGCTAACATGCCACAGACAGACACACACACAGACAGACAGACAGACACGTCAAACTTATAACACCCCTTGTTTTTGCGTCGGGGGTTAAAAAATACACATTGACAGCAAGTAAGGCTCATATAAACAAACCCTGCTCAAGTTGTAGTTAGACAAAACGTATTTTATTTTCTGCCAGTACCAACTTCCAGATTAAGTTTTAGTTTCTATAATTTTGGAACGAAAACTCTTTAATTTTTAAAGGGGCGCATTGACTATCATTTCGCCGGCCGGAAAAAGTTCGTCAGTTATTCAGCACTGTCACTTTTTACTCATAGCCAGTGGGCCTCTTAATACATAGTATATTAGTTTTTGCCCGCGGCTTCGCTCGCGTTAGAAAGAGACAAAAAATAGCCTATGTCACTCTCCATCCCCACAACTATCTCCACTTAAAAAATCACGTCAATTCGTCGCTCCATTTTGCCGTGAAAGACGGACAAACAAACAGACACACACACTTTCCCATCTATAATATTACTAGCTTTTTCCCGCGGCTTCGCTCGCGTTAGAAAGAGACAAAAAGTAGCCTATGTCACTCTCCATCCCTTCAACTATCTCCACTTAAAAAATCACGTCGATTCGTCGCTCCGTTTTGCCGTGTAAGACGGACAAACAAACAGACACACACTTTCCCATATATAATATTAGTATGGATGATTGATGAAAATAAGTTATATCGACGACCACTTCAATCGTCTTATTAAGGGTCCCCCCACATCTAGCGTCTCGCGAGCGTCGCGTCGGGCCAACTGTATGGGCAAAGCCTGACGCCGCGTCGACGTCGCGTCGACGCGACGTCTTTTTCCATACAGTTGGCCCGACGCGACGCTCGCGAGACGCTAGATGTGGGGGGACCCTAAAAGACACTAAAATCAATGCTAAATTTTCCACTCCATGATATCATTTAGCCCACTTACACCAACCACTTAACTCAGGGTTAGTGGGCTGTCATCTGTCAAATTCCATATAAAATGGTGGGTTAACCCTCGGGTTAACCCTCCATTTTCGTTAGTGCATTAGGAGGTTAATTAACAGGACAAACCAGCCATCAAACGTACGATGTACTCATTGAGACAAAATTATTTTGAATAATTCAACTGATTTCATATTTGTAAAAAATAAATGTTTTTATCGCTTGATCTTTGCCCGATTAGGCTATATTTATTACTATAATTAGTAGGTAGTTGCTTGATTTAAATAATCATCATCATATCATCATCATACAATCACGCCTGTATCCCATGAAGGGGTAGGCAGAGCACATGAACCACTGAAGTTTCAGTGCCACTCTTGGCAAAAAGGGGGTAAAATAAAACGAAATTGTGGCATTGCAGTGACAGGTTGCCAGCCTCTCGCCTACGCCACAATTTAACCCATATCCCACAGTCGACTTCTACGACACCCACGGGAAGAAAGGGGGTGGTGAAATTCTTAACCCGTCACCACACGGGCTGATTTAAATAAATAGTTGAAAAATGAAATAAAGTTAGTAAGTAGTAGTGATCTACTTGTTTCGGATTAAAAATAAAATAAAAAAATGATAAAAACACAAAACAAATTAGTTTCAAGTTCTGACGTTTAGGTTTACTTATTAACTTGGATGGTGAATAAAATTAAAAAAAATACGACTAATGTTTGACCAATTCAGAAGTTAAAAATAACAAATGATAAGGATACATTAGTATAATGATCATCACAGAAGTGACGTTTGTAGTATTTACCTACTTCATCCGTACAAATGATTGTTTTTAAGGCAATACAGGGACACATTTTAGAGATGGTACTTACCTACATATGTATACATGTATGATATAATACCTATAGGTCCTATAGGTACCTATAGGGGTTTCCGCAAAAATATCACAATACAGATTTTGAAATATAAAATAATTTATTTAAGTTATTTTGACCCATAAATGTAACTAAAAGAAATTAAATAAAGCTCATTTCAGAGTTAACTAACAACACACACACATCAAATGACCTACCTTTAAATAAGTAAATAAGTATTATAGGACATTCTTACACAGATTGACTGAGGCCCACGGTAAGCTCAAGAAGGCTTGTGTTGTGGGTACTCAGACAACGATATACTTTAACGGCATATTCTTGGTCACATTTTAAGACTAAAATGTCATATAAACTTTTCTAGATTTCGTCTAGTTTCAGAGTTATTGCCAATTAAAAAAAAACATTTCCGTATTGTTACTCAGTAGAAAAGGTCTTCTTAACGGCGCTGATGCGCAGTTGTGGAGCATAGTCTCACAGTAGTCATTGATAGATGTCAAAATGTGACAAGAAAAACTTCCAAAAAATTTGGTTTTTAGAAAAATAAATTAAGGAACTTGATAGGTTCAGTAGTTTTTGAGAAAAATACGGAAAACTACGGAACCCTACACTGAGCGTGGCCCGACACGCTCTTGGCCGGTTTTTTGTATTCTCTTCACGTTTTACTGACGCATGCGTTCTGTTTCCCTATTGGCCGGACCTTCTAAAGTGGACCAATAATATCAGTCTAAAAATACTCCTGTTCCAACATGAGCAGTAAGGAAGTTTCAAGCCTCAGCCCGAACCGTTTGTGTTGACATCAACAAAGAGCATGTATTCCTACTAGACATATTTACATATCGCTTCCTCATCTTGTGATTGAAGGCTGAATTTATACGTGAAGCATCACTTTATTTAATCATGCATTAAATATGAGACGAGGTGGTTATATATAGGAGTAATTCCAAAGATTACGTCATTAGGATCAGATCGAGCCTTGCGAAATCTCTTTTGCATCTGCAACCGTTTCATAAGGATAATTTCGGCAAGTGACATAACTTTAAATGGATTAAAACAATGAGAGTGTTTCTGTTTTGCTTGCTCGTTTGTTTTGTTGTGTCTGAAGAGTATTATAATAGGAGATACGACTATTTCGACGTCGAGACGTTGGTGGAGAATCCTAGGCTCCTGCAGAAATATATGGAATGCTTCTTGGATAAAGGACCTTGTACTCCAGTAGGAATAGTCTTCAAACGTAAGTACCTAAAAAGCCTAAATAGTTTAAGTAATAATCTACCGGATAAAAGTATTAAGATTTATTATTAGAAATAAATACATACTATAAATTATACTATTAAAATTATACTAGACAGAAAACTAAAACTAAACCTATCTAATGTATTTTCAAGAACTTTGCATAAGTGGCCCTTATCAATCAGCTACAAAGAAAGGTGACCCCCTCTTCTTGCATGTAAGTTTGTATGCCTAAGCTACTTAATAAGTAGTATGTTCGAAATAGTAAGTTAAATAATTAAAATTTTGAAAAAACCCTGACATAGTGGACCGATTTTCATAAAACATAGCTAAGAACACTCCCGACTAACTCAGCTTTCAAACAAAAAAAATGAAATCTAAATCGGTACATCCGTTCGGGAGCTAACATGCCACAGACAGACACACACACAGACAGGCAGACAGACACGTCAAACTTAACACCCCTTGTTTTTGCGTCGGGGGTTAAAAAATACACATTGACAGCAAGTAAGGCTCATATAAACAAACCCTGCTCAAGTTGTAGTTAGACAAAACGTATTTTATTTTCTGCCAGTACCAACTTCCAGATTAAGTTTTAGTTTCTATAATTTTGGAACGAAAACTCTTTAATTTTTAAAGAAATTTTTAAATTTAAAAAAAAACTATCATTTCGCCGGCCGGCAAAAGTTCGTCAGTTATTTAAACTAAAATTCACAATCCTGCGGACTAAATTGACAAATGACTGACAGATGAAATGTTACCAGGAACAGTGAAATAAAAATAGTGAAGGGTATATGTCGATAACAATATATCGACAAGTTGTAAAGTACAAATAACAGACTAGTTTAAATCAAAAATACGTATGTTACTTTTAAATAAAAGGTAAACATTTTGGTTTGTTCGGTTTTCGAGGTAGTGGATGGATAAAATGCGTTTTTACCCACTAGTTTTATGCATAAAAAGGTATCCGAACCAGTAGGTAAAAACAAAAAATATGTTGTCCGACGATAACTAGTCTTTATTATAAAATATTATTCATTCCCAGGCTCCGTTATTTCCTCATTTTCATCATCATCAGTTACATTTATAATAAAACGATCCGAGACATTGTCCACTAAATGGTCGAGTTGTAACATTTTGTCCTCGGTTCTTATTATGTGATTTACACAATCTTTCCATTTTTCGGCTGTAACACAATAATTGTAATAATTCATTTGTAAAGATTCAATAAACTATAATAATAAATACATATATAAATTTCATTTACATTATTGCTGGTTTGAAATTAACATTTTATATCTAATTAGGGGTCTACAGACCTTTTGATCTGTCGAAATCACAGAAAAATTTGGTATATTGATTAAAAGATCAAATTGCCAATTTGATTGTACCGTCTGGGTGCACCTTAAATGTACGGTGTAATAATAATTTTAATATCGATAAGAACGACACTAGCCAAACTGTGGCAACATTTGTTCACACTTACTTGTCAATTTGGTCCGTAGGATTATGGATTTTAGTTTAGCACTGTCACTTTTTACTCATAGCTAGTGGGCCTCTTAATACATAGTATACTAGTTTTTGCCCGCGACTTCGCTCGCGTTAGAAAGAGACAAAAAACAGCCTATGTCACTCTCCATCTCTTCAACTATCTCCACTTAAAAAATCACGTCAATTCGTCGCTCCATTTTGCCGTGAAAGACGGACAAACAAACAGACACACACACTTTCCCATCTATAATATTACTAGCTTTTTCCCGCGGCTTCGCTCGCGTTAGAAAGAGACAAAAAGTAGCCTATGTCACTCTCCATCCCTTCAACTATCTCCACTTCAAAAATCACGTCAATTCGTCGCTCCGTTTTGCCGTGTAAGACGGACAAACAAACAGACACACACTTTCCCATATATAATATTAGTATGGATGATTGATGAAAATAAGTTATATCGACGACCACTTCAATCGTCTTATTACTCGTAAAAGACACTAAAATCAATGCTAAATTTTCCACTCCATGATATCATTTAGCCCACTTGCACCAACCACTTAACTCAGGGTCATCTGTCAAATTCCATATAAAATGGTGGGTTAACCCTCGGGTTAACCCACCATTTCATAACTCAGGGTCATCTGTCAAATTCCATATAAAATGGTGGGTTAACCCTCGGGTTAACCCTCGGGTTAACCCACCATTTTCGTTGGTGCAAGTGACCCTAGGAGATTAATTAACAGGACTAACCAGCCATCAAACGTACGATGTACTGATTGAGACAAAATTATTTTGAATAATTCAACTGATTTCATATTTGTAAAAAATAAATGTTTTTATCGCTTGATCTTTGCCCGATTAGGCTATATTTATTACTATAATTAGTAGGTAGTTGCTTGATTTAAATAATCATCATCATATCATCATCATACAATCACGCCTGTATCCCATGAAGGGGTAGGCAGAGCACATGAACCACTGAAGTTTCAGTGCCACTCTTGGCAAAAAGGGGGTAAAATAAAACGAAATTGTGGCATTGCAGTGACAGGTTGCCAGCCTCTCGCCTACGCCACAATTTAACCCATATCCCACAGTCGACTTCTACGACACCCACGGGAAGAAAGGGGGTGGTGAAATTCTTAACCCGTCACCACACGGGCTGATTTAAATAAATAAATGAAAAATGAAATAAAGTTAGTAAGTAGTAGTGATCTACTTGTTTCGGATTAAAAATAAAATAAAAAAATGATAAAAACACAAAACAAATTAGTTTCAAGTTCTGACGTTTAGGCTTACTTATTAACTTGGATGGTGAATAAAATTAAAAAAAATACGACCAATTCAGAAGTTAAAAATAACAAATGATAAGGATACATTAGTATAATGATCATCACAGAAGTGACGTTTGTAGTATTTACCTACTTCATCCGTACAAATGATTATTTTTAAGGCAATACAGGGACACATTTTAGAGATGGTACTTACCTACATATGTATACATGTATGATACCTATAGGTCCTATAGGTACCTATAGGGGTTTCCGCAAAAATATCATAATACAAATTTTGAAATATAAAATAATTAATTTAAGTTATTTTGACCCATAAATGTAACTAAAAGAAATTAAATAAAGCTCATTTCAGAGTTAACTAACAACACACACACATCAAATGACCTACCTTTAAATAAGTAAATAGGACATTCTTACACAGATTGACTGAGGCCCGCGGTAAGCTCAAGAAGGCTTGTGTTGTGGGTACTCAGACAACGATATACTTTAACGGCATATTCTTGGTCACATTTTAAGACTAAAATGTCATATAAACTTTTCTAGATTTCGTCTAGTTTCAGAGTTATTGCCAATTAAAAAAAAACATTTCCGTATTGTTACTCAGTAGAAAAGGTCTTCTTAACGGCGCTGATGCGCAGTTGTGGAGCATAGTCTCACAGTAGTCATTGATAGATGTCAAAATGTGACAAGAAAAACTTACAAAAAATTTGGTTTTTAGAAAAATAAATTAAGGAACTCATTTTAATTGCCAACTTTATGGATATAAATTACTTTTTATGTGAAAATACGTCCAAAAAAGTAAAAAAAAAAAAATTTTTTTTTCGCGAAAATTTTAAAATTCATATTACATTTTTTCTTTCTTTTGGCCTCAGAAACGCGTGGTTCAAGTTATGCGGGTTCCTCGCGAGCACCTTGTATATAATATATAAATACTTATATATGTCACCGTAAAATTGTAAAAACCGTTAGTTTATAATTTCACTAGCGAGATTATGAACTAACGAAATATTGTGAACCGTAACGTACAGTTCACAATTTGACGGATTATTTTTACGTTAGATTATAATCTAACGAAGCGAAACCGTCATATTGTAAACTGTCATGGCGTCGGAACGAAGCTAGCGCTCTGATTGGTCGGTTTTATAGTAGATCGTTCTGTGGCCATAGAGTGACTGACACAAATAGACACTGCAATCACAGATGTCAATCAAAAACCTCGTTAAACTTTTATCATCAAAATTCGATATATTCTTTAAGGAAATGGTCGAACTCTCCAAATAAACAAAATTTTCAGTTACTTTGCTTGTTATGTGGCGGCTTAATTGGTATATTTCTTGTGATTTAATATTAAATTTTCGAAAAAAATAAAACCGTTAGTTTGTAATCTTACTAGTGAGATTATAAACTGACGAGTTATGGTAAACCGTAACGTTCACAATTTAACAGATTATTTTTCGTTAGATTATAATCTAACGGAGAGAAACCGTCAAATTGTAAACTGTCATATGCGTCAGGAGCTAGCGCTCTGAATGCTCAGTTTTTTGTTAGATCGTTCTGGGCTCATAGAGTACCTAACATAAATAGACACTACAATCACATACGTCAATTAATGTATTAAAATAGTCCATTACGATACAAGTGCGTAAAAAAGGAAGTTAAAAACGAGTGGCGATAAATTAATGTTTTAAATCGACACACCACGATACGAGTTACGAATTTCCTTTTCGCACGTGTATCGTACGACGTTTTTAAGTACAGATGGCCCTCTGAAGTGTCGTCCTGACATATAATGAACCACTTCTCGCACTAGTGCGTAAAAAAGCACCATATGTACTGAAATTGTATGTATGATGCACTTATAATGAAATGTACATTTCGTTATAAGTGCGAGAAGTATGTCATTACCTCACGAGTCCCGAGACATTTTCTGGCCAAACTCGAGACGAGTGAAGAATGACATTCTCGCACGTGCGACGAACGACGTTTTTAATACAGTTACGAAAAAACACTACTACAACGAAATAAAACGATAAACAATCCGAACTCCCAATTTTCGCATTGACATTGACGCATTTTTTTTTAATTCAGGCGTACCTATCTTTGAAGCTTTTAAACTTGCGTTCATATTTTCGATTTTGCTATCCATCCAACACAATTTATTTTTTTCATTGTGTGCCATAAAAACACAAACATTTACGGTTTGGGACGATTGTTTAATACATACCTACGTTTTAATTCAATGGACTCATTTATGCCTCGAAGTATTGCAAATAACATAAAATGATTATGACAAATCACGTAACATATTAAGGTTTTTGAACGTGCTTGCGTTAAGTTGGTAAGGCCCCGCGCACACGGGCAACTGTTGCCAGCGACTTTTTTGTCGCGGCCATGGCCTAGTATGAAAGTGCGCACACGAGGCGACGCAACTTTTCATACAAATACGAAAGTCGCCGAGCAACTTTGTCGCCCGTGTGCGCGCACCCTAAGACGCCACTACTTTAAATGACAGACGACGCGTTTCGTTCCATTTCACGTTCTGTTTACACGACTCATTATGAGCCACTTTTTCAAAGTATAATCCATTTTATAACTTATGTTTAGTATGACTAAAAGTAAACAATTACATTTATGAAATATCAATATTTTAAACATTAATCACTTAATAGTAAGTTTATAGTTTTTTTGCCGACTTAGTAAAATAGACTAATATTAAAACAGCTCGGTATGTAGTCGTAAAATGGAACGCATACTTTTTATGCATGAGTGCGTAAAATACAACTTCTCGCAAGCTAAACAGACAAAAATCGGGCACTTTTTGAGCTACTGTATTAAAATAGTACATTACGGTACAAGTGCGTAAAAAAGGAAGTTCGAAACGAGTGGCGATAAATTAAAACACGACCGAAGGGAGTGTTTTAAATCGACACGAGTTACTCATTTCCTTTTCGCACGTGTATCGTACGACGTTTTTCAGTACAGATGAGCCTACGAAGTTTCGACCTGGCATATAATGAACCACTTCTCGAACTAGTGCGTAAAAAAACGACCATCTGTACTGAAAAGTATATTTCAGTACACATGGTGCAGTTTTATGGCACTAGTGCGAAATGTGGTTAATTATGTGCCCATATCGAAACTTTAAAGGGCCATATGTATGGACTGAAAAACGTCGAACGATACAAGTCCAAAAAAGAGGTAGTTTGAAACGAGTGTCGATAAACCAAAACACGACTGAAAGAAGAGTAATGTACTAATAATTGACATCTGTGATTGTAGTGTCCATTTATGTTAGGTACTCTATGGGCCCAGAACGATCTAACAAAAAACAGACCATTCAGGGCACTAGTTCCTGACGCATATTATGACAGTTTACAATTTGACGGTCTCTCCGTTAGATTATAATCTAACGAAAAATAATCCGTTAAATTGTGAACGTTACGGTTCACCATAACTCGTCAGTTTATAATCTCACTAGTAAGATTATAAACTAACGGTTTTTTTTTCGAAAACTAAATATTAAGTCACAAGAAATATACCAATTAAGCCGCCACATATCAAGCAAAGTAACTGACAACTTTGTTTATTTGGCGAGTTCAACCATTTCCTATAAACAATATATCGAATTTTGATGATAAAAGTTTAATGAGGTTTTTGATTGACATCTGTGATAGCAGTGTCTATTGGTGTCAGTCACTCTATGGCCACAGAACAATCTACTATAAAACCGACCAATCAGAGCGCTAGTTTCGTTCCGACGCCATGACAGTTTACAATTTGACAGTTTCGCTTCGTTAGATTATAATCTAACGTAAAAATAATCCGTCAAATTGTGAACTGTACGTTACGGTTCACAATATTTCGTTAGTTCATAATCTCGCTAGTGAAATTATAAACTAACGGTTTTTACAATTTTACGGTGACATATACATAGAAAACATCCATGACTCAGGAACAAATATCTGTGCTCATCACACAAATAAATGGCCTTACCGGGATTCGAACCCGGGACCGCGGCGCAGCAGGCAGGGTCACTCACTCAGCGTAATTGCGTTATGAAGCGTAATTGAAAAGGTCTACGCTTCATGTTATTTTTGAGGACCACGAACCACGATGCTGGTTTTAAGTTGAAAGGTAACCTTCCGACAGAGCACAACAGTACCCTACAACTATAACCAATTCAAAACACATAAAAATTGTATTTCAAAAACACAACAATTGACCCACCGACATAGCCAACATGACGATCGCATGCGCTACGATAACGAAACGCTTTGTCTCTATCACATCTTGACGTTGATAATTACGTTTCGTTCACTACGGAACTGCGTGCGTAGCCGAATGCACAAACGCTCACGAAACGCTCGTAGATATCTATCTCTATCGCTCTTGCGTATTGGCGCGACAGAGCCAGACTACTTTTCGCGACGTTATGTTTTCGTTTCGCGTCATAGAAATGTCATTCGGCTACGGGGCCTGTAGTGATTAAAACTGTAGTTACGCACCAGTAGAACTGTAGTTACGCACCTGTAGAACTGTAGTTACGCACCAGTACAACTGTAGTTACGCACCTGTAGAACTGTAGTTACGCACCCAGGATATTACAAATGTTAGAAAAACAATAACCTACTTACAAGCTACACTTTCAGGGGTCCTTCCAGAATTAGTGGCCACAGGCTGTGCCAAGTGTTCCCCGTCGCAACGACGCTTCGCCAAGCGTACCTTCGAGGCGTTCAAACGAGACCTACCAGAGAACCACGCCGAGCTGAAGAAGAAGATAGACCCTACTAACCAGAACTACGACAACTTTGAAAGGAAAATCGCTGATGCTTAAGGATATTTTGGCTTGGGAGTCTCCGAAGTAAGTAGGTTTTCTATTCCTAAACTAAAGTAACTAGGTAGATATTTATTAGGGTATCTCTAGCTAGAGCAAATGTTCGAAAACGAAGATATCGCTAACGTACTCTCAGAAACAACAGACGAATTTAAAAATAAAAACTACTTCAAGGTGTATTTTTTGAAACTATTCTTGATTGTAGCTGACATACATTTAATAAACCAATGCACATTGTTAATTTAAATATGTAATTAAGTCCATAAAATATCAATTATAAAATGCAGTCAAACTGTATTAGGACCGATAAAAATAGACAATCGATTGTTTAACAATTTTGAAGTGCTTATAACGACAAAGAAGAATTTCCATATAAAACGCATCTATAATACCATGCATAGACACAATAGATCGTAAAACATATAGTACCAACGACACCTTTAAACTATGTTTTCCTTTCGACGCAAGAACCAAAACCATGAGTTACTCAAGTTTCCTGGTAAGGTGCAGTAATCCCCGTGTGTTTGGATTATAGGCCGTAAAAGACGGAGGCAAACATGCTCGTTGCAAAGGTCCCATTGCTCGAATATACTGTTCGACTCCCGCCCCAGAGTACACAAGGCTAAAGTTCAAAATCGAGTGACCTTTTACTAGACCAGCCGGACTGTGGTTCGGTGAAGGTAGTGGGTTTAACGTCGTCAATATAAAAGCACTGTCGCTTTCTGCTGGGCTAGTCTCTGAGCACGCTATTGAGAGTAAAAGGTGGGTGAACTACGAAACGCCGGTTATGTTATCTCACTGAGAAATATTGTGATCTTGTGAACTAGAGTGGAACAGCGCAATCGACACCAACTTGCCTATTGAAGGAAACGCCTGTAGTTTTTGTACTTATTTTTCCGCGTTCGATTCCCTTCATTTGTCTTTGGTATCAAACTTGTATCACAGTCTAATCAAAATTCAAGACACATGGAGCTGGTATATGTCCATGAGTTCTATTCGAGCAGATTTCATTGTTATTCGGTATTTCAATCGTCTCGCACGCCCTTTAAAAATAGAATTGAGCTGTTAGATTAATAGATCGTTCGATTTGAATTGCAGAATCAATATGAAGAGCTGTATCGTGTTCGCTTGCCTGCTGGCCGCGGTGTGTGCCGCCGACAAGTATAACTCCAAATACGACAATTTCGATGTGGAGACGCTGATCACGAACGACAGACTACTGAAGTCGTACATCAATTGTTTCTTGGATAAGGGTCGCTGCACACCTGAGGGCACGGATTTCAAAAGTAAGTAGTTCTTTTTTGATTTTTTAGTTCCTTACGTGTACTAGTACTGTTTTATCGTAATTTGAAGTAATATATGAGATGTATAGTCTTTTTTTAGATTTAACATGTTCCTTGAGTGGACAAGATTTCAATCTAAAAATTAAACATTGATAAGAACATATTACAGAATGTTTGTTTTCTGATTATATTGTATTATCAAGTATCATAAATATATATGCTAAATTTAGCACCGTTATTTGTGGTAACAACTATGGTTGTTAATTATTAAGTAGGTATTATAAAATTAAAATAACCTGTACCGTTGAAACAGTTGCAACAATACAGCATTTTTTTTATTATAAATGGGCTTACTCTTGACCACAGACTAGCCAAAGGCAAAGACGTGGCCTACGATGGAGTGAGCTCGCCCAGAAGATGCCTGTTCACTCTTAATTTGAAGGTTGCCGGGTTATATGGCTCAAATATCGACAAATTGCATATGCTATCGACCCTTGCCAAAATAAACATCACTTCAGGGAAAACTATAAATACCTACTACCATCTGGGAATTTAAATTATGGCTATGGAATGATGATAAATGGAATGATGATAAATGGAATGATGATGAATGGAATGATGATGAATGAAATGATGGCTCTACAACTCAAGTTTCAGTGCCACTCTTAACTTTTAAAAATGGAATTAAAAGGAAACAAGGATAACGATAAAAATAGTAATGGCGTGTTTGAACCGGACTCATTCCACGCCATATAGTTTTATTTTCGAGATTATTTACCTCAACAGATTACCGTCATGTTTTGTAGCTTTTTTGTTGAAAGTACGAAACTTGTTCGGGCGATGACAGGCGTATGCTTAATGACAAGCCGGTCAAGGGTACGAGACGGAAATGTCGAGATATATTTAAACATGTTGTGGAAATTCCCTTTATGACGATTATTTTGTATGCGTTTACTGACCGTCGGTGCAATTTGAACTTTAAACAAATTTAAAGGCTTTTATTTCAGATAGATAGTTAGGAAAATATTTTTATAAAATGCGTATTATGTACGTTTTTCGAACAGAAACATCATCAAAAGTAACAATTTTTGATACGGAGTTACGGACATATCCGATCCATATCCTAATCTAGAGATAATTTTTGAAATGTCTTAATAATTCGAATCGGGAGTAGAATACGTAGGTATAGCTGCTATGTTTTTAATTTTGATACATCGTTTACATACAAAGAATATTATGCATTTTCATTATTAAAATTATGTCTATCAGTTGCGAAAGATTTTCAAAGTTCAAGAAATACTAAATCGAAAACATAGGTTTAAAATTATTCAAAATAAACAAACTTAAAAATAATTAAATCCGATACTTATCGCAGGACATTGATAATTTATGATTATGCATCTAACTTGCCTATTAATTCATATCGTATTATTTTTCCAGAGACCCTGCCCGAAGCTGTAGAGACGACATGCGCAAAATGCACAGAAAAACAGAAGGGCAACATCAAAAAGGTGATCAAGGCGATCCAGACCCGACACCCGAGGCAGTGGGACGAGCTCGTCAAGAAAAACGACCCTACTGGCAAATACATTGCCAACTTCAACAAGTTCATTGAAAGCTAAATTTAGTCTTTAAAACTTAGGTTAATGTAGAATAGGAAGGCTGGTATGATCTTCAAAAACGATTAAATCTATAGTGAAAATGATATAGGGCCACTTGCATACCATAGTTAACAGAAACATCAATGTCACGCAGCAGAAGATTTAGCGAACGCTAAACTCAGCGATAAACGGTTTGGTGCAATGCAACCGACCCTTAATCATAAATATAATCATATTTGAAGATCGTATTGTTGCCTATCGTCATAATTCTAATTTCAATATAAGTTAAAAATCAGTGAAAAATCTTATTTTAAAATTAGAATCATGCCGTAAAACTCATCTGTTGTCGATAGATACTTTTTTTTAATCTAAATGATTTTCTAGAATTGGCAAATTAATTTTTTCACCCACTTAGCTGTGTGGAAGCATTATTTATTGTATTTTCACAACATAGACTGATATTGTAATAAAAGATATCCGACGAATTCTGCTGTTTTTCCTGGAAACGTCAATTCCGATGATTCCGTGCTGTGTTTAGTTGCCTAACAAACCTACTGTACATATACAGTGTGTATTTAAGCGAAAGGCGATAAGTTAAACCAGGCGTAGAATTTATTAGTGTTATAATTAATAATAATTTTATTAATAATTATTTTTTGAAAATTTTCTGAGCGGCAATGTAAACGGTTGCGATGACAGGCAATGATAACTGTCAACTAGTGTTTAATGCGAGTGTGTTTGCATTACATTGCAGACCGAGTAACTTTTAAGTAAATTATCCATTTTAATTTCCATTTTAAGTAAATTATCTGATTACACTTCTTATATCCTATACGTGTCCTATACCTACTCACCGCCGTTAAGAGATTCACCCGTATTAGGTTTACACCCTGTATAGTATATGTAATGCATGTACATACTATACCTACTGTTTATGTAGGTCTTTGGTGAAGTTAAATCAAACATAATTTGCAACGAGAGCCGTATAGCTATCATTATTTCAGTATTCAACTTCAAAAGGTTGTTATTTTAAACCTATTTAAAATAAAAACAACTGCCAAATAACCCGTTCCATACAGTTAAGTATCAGTTGAAATATATTTTGCACGCAAACTTGATTTGCCTTATGATATATTATGACTGTTTTGTTGTTTATTATATCTTAGTAACTGGGGTTGTACAGTCAACTTGATAAACAATAGAGAGAACGACCACTCCAAACATAGTTGCATTTTCAGCATAGCAGAGCTACCAGACGCTGCGAGCGATGAGCCGTCTCATTGCACAAACGCTCACGAAACGCTCACGATAATATCTCTTTCGTAGCTGTACCGTATTTATCTCTATCGCTCTTGCGTATAACATCGCGTCGCATCGCCGTCGCGTCGCCGTCGCGGGCCGTCGCTTACGCAAGACACTCCCATATGAAGACAGCGGGTTGATCGCATCGCGTCGCCTTCGCATTCCGTCACCCGTCCATAGAGAGCGAAGGTTTGATTTCGTCGCATCGCATCGCATCGCGTCGCCGTCGCGAGTTCATCGCGGGTTCGTCGCTCACGCAAGACACTGCGTTAGCGCGACAGAGCCAGACTACATTTCTGCGACGTTTCGGTGGCGTTTTGCTTCGCAAAATGACATTTGGTTACGGGCCAGGCCTTTATTTGGAATACGTCTCTCAGTATGTAGTACTTTTTTTCCGTCCAAGAGTATTACTCAGTAATTTTCAACACGCGTGATTTAATTTGTTTGAAGTTGATTAATTACCTGAATAACGGACTATCGGACTATAGGACATGCATCCGCTGACTTTACTCCTAAGGTAGATAAAAAAATTATTTACTGATAAAAATATTACAAAAAGTAACAATAAGTACCTAACTACAATAGTCTAATTCCCGACCAGACTGTACGCAGTAATTGTAATTGGTGCGATTGCGTGTCGATTTGTGTGTCAAGCGTTGCGCAGACGCATGACGTAACGGTTTCATTGGCGGTTGTATAACGCCGAGCCATAATCTTTGACACCAAGTTTCTGCATCATATGTCACCATAGTTTTGTTTGTGCTGGAAACTACTCATCGCCCCGTAGATCACGTCTTTATTCGATCTACATGGTGAAAAAGGACCGTTTAAACTTTGCATACTTATAATGAACAAGATTTACTATGGGACCAATGCTGAAATCGCAAAAAAAATTTGGCTCCGCTGACGCCGCTCGACGCTCATTTCTATGGAAGAGCCAAATTTTTTTTCGCTTTTTCAGCATTGGTCCCATACTAAATCTTGTTCATTATGACCTTAAAATTCACTTAGATGCAAAGTTTGAACGGTCCGTTTTATATTTCAGCCTGTATATTAATGACATAAGGACGGTTAGTCTATATCGCAGCAACATGACCTCGCACCAATCATGTGCTAGCTCTGACTGCTGAGTCTCTGTCATGACTTATTGAAGTGTTAGAATACATTCCTCGATAGTCACGGGTAGTGATGTGCAAGTTGCGGAAACTTTAAAAAAAATCTTAAATTTCTTGAAAAATTCAGGAAACTTTCACGAAAAATAAGGGGAATTTAAATTTATGAGATGGAAAGTTTCCATCCATACAATTGCCCATACAAAGTATGGAAAGTTTCCGAAGTTTTCCTATATGAAAATTTCAGAATTTTGGAAAGTTTCGGTCGGCACATCAGTAGTCACGGAAAATGACAATCACTTAATCCAAAACCAAAAATTACATGCATTTTCCATTTTACATGACGTCTTAGTGAATCCTATTCGTATTACATATCATAAACTGAATTTACACCTGCAACTTATTGCTGCCAGTTTTGAGCCACAACTATGGGTAAGAGTGTGAAAAATATCTGCATCTCTTTCTTGCGCCTTTGTTTCAAAACTTACAGCAATAACTTGCAGGTGTAAATTTAGCTTACACTAATCATGCTACGTAGCTCCATTGCGTCGTCTGATATTCTGTAAGATTCAGCAGTTTACCCCGAAACCTCCAAAACACGACACCCTTTGGCTAGAAATCTGCGTATAATATATGGTCCATTGCAGCGGCCGACACATCACAAAAGAATTGAATTGCACGTATTGGTTTGTATCGTATGACATGAAATTAGAACCGTGAGGTCAGAAGGTACAGTCGCCAGCAGGTTGTTGCACTTTTAGCGCTACCCGCGATATTGAACCCTCAAGTCTAAGGAGAAACTTCGCCTCCTTATGTGTGTTCTGTCACCTGTACAATGGGTTGTGTTCTGAGGAACTGTTTGACATGATGCCAACGTCCACTTTCCATCATCGCACCGCTCGCCATCGACAGGGCGCTCATCCACACACCTTGCAACCTAAATGGTCGCGCACCGTGCGGTTTCAGAGGAATTTCATCCTGCGGACGCTCCGGCTGTGGAATGAGCTCCCTGCCGAGGTATTCCCGATGGACTACAGTATGGAGTTCTTTAAAAAAGGAGTGTACAAGTTTCTAATGGGTCGGCAACGCGCATGTGACACCCCTTGAGTTTCAGGCGTCCATAGAACGTGGTGCGACCCCACGCTTACGAAGTAGCACTCAAAATCCATGAATATATCCATATAAAAAGAGTTTTCATAATGTCAGTATACAATTATACATAGAGGAAAACAAGGACTAAGTTTTTACGGAGACGTAGCCGCAGAGTCTAATAAAATGGAACTAAGCTTGCAGGCGCAGTTTCCATGAGAATATTTAGTTTCGATTGGCATGTCTATCAACATTTTTATCTTGGTTAGGCCCCCAAGAAAGCACAAACATATTTGACTGGCATATTGATAAAGAAGCTTATTTATACGTTTTAAATAAACACAATTAATGGGTAAAAACAATTTGATGACTAACTACTACAACGTCAGAAATTGTTTTTGTTTTTTACCTTTATTTAACGTCACGGCAGTTTTTAAAGTAAGTATCAAAACAATTTGCTAGTTTGATTCATTTGAGGGGGTTAAAAGTAGACAAACATTCAATTAAAATATACCGTCTGTCGGGGTGAAGGGAAATAACCGGGGTGAAAAGAGATAGTTGGAGATAAAGACAAAAATTTTAATAAGCTTTCGCTGAAAATTTCTCAATATCTTCTGACATAAGTGTATCATGCGTTTGAAAGTAATACCAAAACATGGTTTAATATAATTTAGGGGTATAGATATTAAGGATTTTTCGAGTTAATCTGATTTCATATTTTGCGCATATTTACTCTGGGTGTTTGTATTCACCCCGATTAAAGATGATTTGGTATTGCAAATCATTGTGTTTGTCAGTGTTGCTCATTGACAGGTAATCACACTTAAGTGAGAAGTTTATATTTGTTCAATTATCCATCCATTAGCAATATCCTTTAGCTGTTGAAGTCAAACTTGTTAGTTGGTTAAACAGGCGTGTTATTGGCAATTATTACATAATATAATTATGTACCTGACTTTAAAGACGTATGATGGCAGTGCAAGTGTTAAGTTGCGCTAAAAGCGCGTAAAAGTTTGCCACGTGCAAGAACAGGATTAACAAACCCCATACAAAAAGCGTACCCCTGAAATGTATGGGCTTTTTTGGTTTAAAACTAGATGGCGCTGTTTCGCAGCTTGGAAGTGGCCAAAATCATATTTACCCCAAATATTTTTGCGTGTTTTTGTTTTTATAAGAACAAATGATATAGTTCTTTATTTTATATCATGCTATCATGTCAAACACATTTTGAAAAAAAAAATGTGTAGACATCATCAATGTAGTTATGATAGTATTTAATAGATGGCGCTAAAAATCGAGGTAATATTCTTAGTATGGAGATTTTAAATCATAATTATATAATCCTTGCCACGTGACATTAGTGATGTGATATTACAAATATGTCAAATACGATTAATATTTATATCTTACGTACACAGTGAAACCAAAATTATGTATAAAACGAATTATAAAGAAATTTACTGCAATATTACTTCTTACCAAAGTTTCTCGTGCTTTTATTATAAACGCAAACATTTATATTGTCATAAAAAAATGCAAAAAAAAACATGATTTTGGAACAATTATTCGCCTACTGCTGAGCATAGGCCTCCCTTCGTGTACGCCACTTATCCCGGTCCTGGGCTAATCTTATCCAGAAGTGCCCAGCAAATATAATATAGTAGGTATAGTAATATTATACAGTAACTTTTTCAACGTCGTTGATTTACATATGTACCATTATTCTATGATACTGTAGAAGTTACAGAAATTTCGAGGAAAATCGAACCGGTTTTTCCACCAACAGGAAAACTGCCTAATAAATACGCAATGAAGGAACTTCGACAAATGGTCGTAACCCACATATCAAACTGGTAATATTGAAATGTAACCGAATTATAACTATCAAGGTCAAAGTCGCGGTGTAACAGCTTGTTATATAACGGAGATGGTCAGTGCGTATGTGCGGACGCAGAATATATAATGAAGTGGAAGTTATATACCAAAGAGGATCGAGTATTGTAGAGAGTTACTCATCATTCTCTTGCCCTTATCCCAGTCACTTGGGGTCGGCGCAGCATGTCTTTCTCTTCCATACATCTCTGTCACTCGTCATCTCATCATTAACTTGTTTTAGTTCCATATCATGTCTCACACAGTCCATCCACCTCTTCTTCGGTTTTCCCCTCCCGTTACTTCCACCACCTTCCACATTCATTCGTAATACCTTTCTCGTCACATGCCTTTCATCCCTCCGCATTACATGTCCATACAATGCTAGTCGATTCGCTCTTACTTTTTCAACAATCGGTGCTACTTTCAGGCTTCCTCTGATATACTCATTCTTTATCTTATCCATTCTTGTCACGCCACACATCCATCTTAACATTCTCATCTCTGCCACGTGCAATTGTAGAGAGTTACTGTCGAAGTAAAATGTTTACCTATTCACAGTTGTAAAAGCCCCCTCGACCCACCTAAACGTTACCTTAAACCCAAAGACCCACTGACCCAATAACTAATCTAAATCTCAAGGAACCCTAAAAGCAAATCTTCTTTAACTATCTGTCTCTGTCTTGCATTTAAACGTTTGGCCATAAAAGTGATGTGATCGTCTAGTAAGTGGTAGGACCCCGTAGTTGTGCGTAGTAACCCCTGGTTCTTTAACAAGGAGGAGAGTTGCATACCTTACAAAACTGGAATTTAATGAAACTAAGATAATTAATTAAAGGTAATTTACTATAAAGTTTTAGATCTTAGAAAGTTAGATTATATTAAAGTTAGGTTATTATGAGAAGTAGATAAATAACAAAAGCAAAGTAACAAAGAACATGTTTTAATCAATGTAATATAACAAACACAATAATAATTTAGTTAAGTAATCATTCATGTAATTGTACTATACTGCAGAATCTGGATACTGGAACTCTCATAAGTCGTTGGAGTTGGTTGACAATAGCAGTAGCTCAGCTGGAGTAGAAACAGTGGTCCTTGTAGTCCTTCCAGGTGTAACGATGTAGATAATAAATACATAAACATAAAAAAGGTTTTTGGTAAAAATCCCCAACTCCTACTTGTGACTCCTGTCGCACGAGAAGCGTCGGATAAGCCGAAGTGACTCTAAAGTTATGGAATTTAATCTAATAAAATCTGAATGCTAAAACTAACGCTTCCTATACTAGGTGGGGTATGGAGTCTCCCTAAACCAATCACTGTGGGAAAGTCCCTTGATTGGGCTTCCTAATCCCTACCTCCCTATTCCTAGGAGTATAAGACTCAGCGAATGGCTAGAAAACGTTTCACAATTCCTAATGGTATTCCGATGATTGAAACGTCAAGTATTCACCAGAAACCCCTACCTACTTCATTTCACTCTAAGCTAATCCCATAACCCATTCCCAAAAGCTGTAAGCTTTGATGGCAGATCCGTAGATCAATTTATACCCTTAGGTAATAAATGCAATAGGCCTTAGCCTTAACATGACCTTATTCAAACTGTAAGCCTTGATGGCAGATCCGTAGATCATTTTTACCCTTAGGTAATAATTGTAATAGGCCTTAGCCTTAATATGACCTTAGTCAGACTGTAAGCTTTGATAGCAGATCCGTAGATCATTTTTACCCTTAGGTAATAATTGTAATAGGCCTTAGCCTTAATATGACCTTAGTCAGACTGTAAGCTTTGATGGCAGATCCGTAGATCATTTTTACCCTTAGGTAATAATTGTAATAGGCCTTGGCCTTAATATGACCTTAGTCAGGAATACAATTCATTAGGTATAAGTTGCGTGAATCGACTGTTTCTATTATACAGTATGACTCCTAACTCTGCGTTCCGCTCGGTTAGTGCACTTAAACCATAAAATGTCCACCTGAACATTATGTCAAACAGCAGCGAAGAAATAACATAGATCTTACTTCGTGCCATCAAAATGAACTGATATTTCATATCAAACAGCTGTGAAGAAATAATAAAGATCTTACTTCGTGCCATCAAAATGAACTGATATTTCATAAATGTTAAAAACATTATCAAAATTAATTTCAATCAAATATTCAAAATCTTCTAAGTAGAAACAGCTAATAATAATATAGAAAAGAAAATAGTATAGATGGTAAAATTATACCAATGATGTTATTCAACATACATGAGAGAGGATTGTCCACATATGGACTTTTTAGGAATATGATGCATAATATATTCATTATATTTCAGTAATGCAATAATTCTATGTTAACTCATCTAACTTCTCGTTAATATTGATGAGTAACATTTGTTCACATTAAATATATTATTTGGGACATAATTCCCCATAAAGAACTTTTAGTAATATGTTGCATAGTGTATTCATCATATTTCATTAATGCAATAAGTCTATGTTAACTCATCTAATTTGTTGTTAATATTGACGAGTAACATTGGTACACATTAAATATATTATTTGTGACATAATTCCCTATATTCAATATATTTCAGTAATGCAATAAGTCTGTGTTAACTCATCGTATTTGTTGTTTATATTGATGAGTAACATTTGTACATGTTATATATAATATTTGTGACATAATTCCCCATACTCATTATATTTCAATAATGCAATAAGTCTATGTTAACTCATCGTATTTGTTGTTTATATTGACGAGTAACATTTGTACACATTAAATATATCATTTGGGACATAATTCCCCATATTCATTGTATTTGAGTAATGCAATAAGTCTGTGTTAACTCATCGTATTTGTTGTTTATATTGATGAGTAACATTTGTACACATTAAATATATCATTTGGGACATAATTCCCCATATTCATTGTATTTGAGTAATGCAATAAGTCTGTGTTAACTCATCGTATTTGTTGTTTATATTGACGAGTAACATTTGTACATGTTATCTAAATATATAAAAGAAGAAGCTGACTGACTGACTGACTGACTGACTGACTGACTGACTGACTGACTGACTGACATATCAACGCACAGCCGAAACCGCTGGTCCTAGAGATTTCAAATTTGGTACGTAGGTTCCTTATATAGTGTAGAGGAGCACTAAGAAAGGATTTTCCAAAATTCACCTCCTAAGGGGGTCAAATGGGGGTTCAAAGTTTGTATGGGGAAACAAGATTAGTTTGACTATTTTATTCGAAACTTCACAGGAAGATTCTTTAAGACATATGACTGAATACGTGTTTCAGGTTTTTTGAAAATTTAACCCCTAAAAGGGTGAAAAGGGGGTGATAAAGTCAAAAAATCAATATGGGTATCGTTTTTATGGTTTATCGGGTCGCTGATCACGATAAATACAACGTTTTTAAAATCTAATGAGGCGGAAGTGAAATACTTTCTCCCCTGTTGTGGTGCAATGGGGTTTCAATATCAAAAAAATATATAAAAGAAGATATTGACTGACTGACTAACATATCAACGCATAGCCGAAGCCGCTGGTCCTAGAGATATCAAATTTGGCATGTAGGTTCCTTATATAGTGTAGAGGAGCACTAAGAAAGGATTTTTCAAAATTCGCCTCCTAAGGGGGTCAAATGGGGGTTCAAAGTTTGTATGGGGAAACAATGTTAGTTTCACTGTTTTATTCGAAACTTCACAGGAGGGATCCTAAAAACATATGACTAAAGACGTGTTTCAGGTTTTTTGAAAATCTAACCCCTAAAAGGGTGAAAAGGGGGTGATAAAGTCAAAAAACTAATATGGGTATCGTTTTTACGGTTTATTGGGTCGCTGATCACGATAAATACAACGTTTTTAAAATCTAATGAGGCGGAAGTGAAATACCTTCTCCCCTGTTGTAGTGCAATGGGGTTGGGGGTGCAGTGCAAAAGAAGAAACTGACTGACTGACTAACTGACATAATATATCAACACACAGCCGAAACCGCTGGTCCTAGAGATCTCAAATTTGGCACATAGGTTCCTTATATGGCGTAGAGGAGCACTAAGAAAGGATTATTCAAAATTCTCCTCTTAAAAGGGTGAAATGGGGGTTCAAAGTTTGTATGGGGAAACAAGATTAGTTTGACTATTTTATTCGAAACTTCATAGGAGGATTCCTAAAGACATATGACTAAATACATGTTTCAGGTTTTTTGAAAACTTGACCTCTAAAGCGGTGCAAAGGGGGTAAAGTCAAAAACACAATATGGGTATCGTTTTTATGGTTTATCGGGTCGCTGAACACGATAAATACAACGATTTTAAAATCTAATGAGGTGGAAAATAAATTTTCTCCCCTGTTGTTGTGCAATGGGGTTAAAATATCCAAAATAGCCATAAGTATAGGTTTCGTTTTTATATTTACTTCTGGTTCAAGAGATTTCAAATTGACACGGATGTTCCTTAGAGGAGCACTAAGAAAGGATTTTTCAAAGTTCACCTCCTAGCATGATAATTTGACAGGGACAGGGACAGGGACAGGGACAGGTACAGGTACAGGGACAAGAACGGGATAGGGTTAGGGTTAGGGTTAGGGTTAGGGATAGGGATAGGGATAGGGATAGGAATAGGGATGGGGATGGGGATGGGGATGGGGATGGGGATGGGGATGGGGATGGGGAGAGGGAGAGGGAGAGAGAGAGGGAGAGGGAGAGGGAGAGGGAGAGGGAGAGGGAGAGGGAGAGGGATAGGGATAGGGATAGGGATAGGGATAGGGATAGGGATAGGGATAGGGATAGGGATAGGGATAGGGATAGGGATAGGGATAGGGATAGGGATAGGGATAGGGATAGGGATAGGGATAGGGATAGGGATAGGGATAGGGATAGGGATAGGGATAGGGATAGGGATAGGGATAGGGATAGGGATAGGGATAGGGATAGGGATAGGGATAGGGATAGGGATAGGATAGGATAGGGATAGGGATAGGGATAGGGATAGGGATAGGGATAGGGATAGGGATAGGGATAGGGATAGGGATAGGGATAGGGATAGGGATAGGGATAGGGATAGGGATAGGGATAGGGATAGGGATAGGGATAGGGATAGGGATAGGGATAGGGATAGGGATAGGGATAGGGATAGGGATAGGAATAGGGGACAGGGACGGGGATAGAGATAGGGGAGGGACGGGGACAGGGATGGGACGGGGACGGGGACAAGGATAGACATAGGGACGGGGATAAGAATACGGATTGGGGTCGTACTAATCGGTCGGCAATCGATATCTAGGCAATGTAAAATGCAGGTGGCTCAGTGCGAAGGGATTAGTAAGTAGGCATCGGCGAGTTTCCTGCATCCGTAATAACTATTACATTCAATGTGCTGTAAGAAGATCGTTGTTTGCTTGCCTTTTATATGTTTACGTTTGCAATAAGTATAAGCAAAATGGAAAAAATTGTAAGCGATAATGCAAGGAAGTACTTTTTACCCTACCGACAATAGCGTCGAGATACTGGCTATGTGGGTTGTATGAAGTTTCCCCAGTATAAATATTTATATAGGTATAAAATACAAACATATTCGTACCTACTACCTACGCTGTGGTCGCTGTGTAACAATTCTACAAACATTGCAAGAATTTCTTTTAAAACAATAGTAATATGTGTAAGTACTACAGTCAGCCAAAAAAGTGGTTTACCACTTTTCGATCAATAGAGTCGAAAAGTGGTAAACCACTTTCTTGGCTGACCGTACAGCAAATAGATCAGTTACAATGGCCCCCCAGTCGAGAATTGCCCCGCTTTACCTTAATCGAAGTGATCGCGGACAAATATACCTACAAAGAAACCTACGGATCCAAATGAAAATCTTATTTTTTGTAAACGTTTCAATAAGAATACTTTTATTACGCGGGCGAAGCCGCGGGTAAAAGCTAGTATATAATATTTGTGACATAATTCCCCATATTCATTATATTTGAGTAATGCAATAAGTCTGTGTTAACTCATCGTATTCGTTGTTTATATTGACGAGTAACATTTGTTCACATTAAATATACTATGTGTACTCAAATAGTAATCAAAATACATAATAAACAAAATAATCATCTAATCACATGATATCATAATATAGTTATTTCCTTAGGAAAACATCGTAAAGTCACTTCTTTTATCAAACCGTAATTCAGAACACTAAACAAAAAATATCACTCACTTCTTTACTTTACACTCAGTCAATTTCTGTAAGAATGTCCAATAATATTTATTTATTTATTTATTTATCATCATTAAATTTATACTACAGTATCAAGATTGCTCAGTCTTGCTATAATTCATAATCAAAAGTAAAACTGCTTAATAGGCGTTAGGCTTGTAAACAATACTGTTTGTTTTGAAATCATATCGAAGTTTTCTACATTCTTTTGATTTTATTAAATTTTCCCGTGCTTCTTTTTGACTTAGCTGAAGTCGGTATTGCAATTCTTTTGGGTAGCTTTCGTGATTATATAAGGGTTGCACGGTATCTCCGAACAAATTACTAGGTAAGTTACACTTCCTGCCATACACAAGTTCGAATGGGGTGTACTTGGTTTCAGTATGCACCGACGTGTTAAATGAAAAACTCCAAAATGGGAGCCAAGTGCTCCAAGTTTCTGGATGTCTATCTGTTTGAATACGTAAGAATGCAGCTAAATGTTTATGTGTGTTCTCAAGAGCTCCAATACTTTGATGGTGATAAGCTGTGGAGTTTAATTGTTTTATATTAAGTATTGCACTTACCTCTTTAAAAACGGTTGAAACAAACTCTGCACCCCGATCGGAAGCTATCTGCCTGGGAACGCCGTATCTAAGTATAAAATTGTTTACCAAAGACATAGCTACGTCTTTACTTCTTTTAGAAAGTAATGGATAGGCTTCTACAAATTTTGTTAGTTCGCACTGTAATGTGAGTATGTATGAATAACCATTGTCATCGGTCTGTAAGGGTCCAACTAAATCTAAATAAATTTTCTCAAAAGCATATGTTGCAGTTGTCGTGATTACCATTGGTTCTTTAATGGGGGTAGCATATTTGTTTTTCTGGCACTTATCACAGCATTTAACAAAATTTCTAATGTCTTTCTCCATGCCCGGCCAGAAGTAATATTTTTTTAAATTATTGTACATTCGCCTCATACCTGCGTGACCACTAGTGGGCAGAATATGAAAGTCATTTAAAATTATTTTACGTTGTTCGCGATTAGATACTCTTATTAAATCTTTCAAAATACAAATATTCACTTTCATTATACATTCAGGCTTCTTTATTTCATTCATTAATTTTTGTATAAATATTTCCATCATTTTATTTTGCACGATGTATATCATATTAATATTCATTTTACAACAAAAGAGATCCAGCTCTTTCACAAACTCGCCTGGCGAAATTTGCGATGAAGAGTCCAGAAATTTAATATAAATAACGTTTTTATTGCAGTCGTATAAGAATATCTTATTCTCGTAGTCATTTATTAACACATCTTTCCTTAGCGTATTTAACTCCTTTCTACTAATAAATCGTAACTCTACTGAACCCGGTAACTTATTATGTGTTTCTATAATTTTTGGTGATTGTTGAAAATCATCCTTGCTAGTCATATTCCGTGTTGTAAGTGTACGAGTATTACTTATTTTCTTTGATTGTGCTCTAGTCGTAACACATATCTGTTCATTTAAGGTTTTTAAGTCTTGACAAGTTATATAAGCACGCGACAACGCGTCAGCGGGCGCATTATCGGATCCTCTTACATATTCAATGACAAAGTCGTATTCCTCAAGCGCTAGCCTATATTTTAATAGACGACTCGATGGATCCCTCATTCCAAATAAGTAGACAAGTGGCTTGTGGTCTGTTCGAATAATAAAATTAGTACCATACAGATAAGGTCGAAAATGACGGACGGCCCAATATATTCCTAAGAGTTCTTTGTCTATGGTTGGGTAATTTTTCTCTGATTTATTTAGTGTTCTGCTAGCATAAGCCACTGGTCTGTTGTCTCTGTTGCTTAAAACTGCTCCCAAAGCATAGCCAGATGCATCTGTCTGCAAAATAAACTTACTGTCCGGTGAATAAATCAAATCAAATCAAATCAAATAATTTACCTAATTACCAACGCTAAAGCGTTCTCTTTTAACAACCGCTTTACATCAGGCGAGCCGTATGCTTGTTTGCCACCGAAGTAGTATAAAAAAATACGTATAATTGAATGACACTAACCTACTTATCTAATGTACATATCATACAAAATAACTTTAAATTCAAATAAACACAGTAACAACACGCCCAGTATAAATTGACCCCGACGCGCTCAGTTATCTAGTACTAGACACACAGTGTAGTTTAAAATGGCCGCCCGCCTCGCGTCGCGTCGAACTTGCAATCCAAATTATTTTCGACTTTTAGAAATACACTAAGAAATCACTATTCATATACACAGTAAATATTAAAACAATTACTAGATCGCATTGAAACACGATATTGGATTAATTTACAGAATATATATTAGTACGTTAAATAGAATATCGAAAGTACAGAATTCGCGCCCTCTCGCGATACGCGATCAAAATCATCCGCCATTTTTGAAATTCGAAGGTCAAGACCCGCGCTGGCTGGTATCAAATGCACGAGCGGTTTAGTTCTATTACGTCACAGGAATAAATCGCATGTCGTTTTCGCTCGGTTTAACGCGATGTCTTATTAATCTAAATTGTTTGTAATTGATACATAATGATAGGCAAATACAACGCGAACGCGAACTACGTGGTGAAAGTATATTTGTATTCTATCAGTGTAATAAATGAACTAAGATTGTATTCGCGAAGATCTAATCTTACGGACTTACTCGTTTATTTTGTAAGCATATCGCAGAGCCGGGATGTATCAGTTAATTCTTTAAGATATCAACACGTTATTAACTTTTTGTGTATGTGAAAGATAATGGAAAGCAATAAGCATTGTGTTATAAACTGTGATTGTGTCTTAGTGAATTGGTTAATGAAATATTTACACTATAAAAGCAAGCTAATGTCCCGACGGAATGCAAATGTCAAAAGGTATTTATCTAGCTGAAATAGTTTTATTGCAATTACGTACTTAAAGCGGGTTCCTTAAGTTTATGACACCCGGACTTTATTTATAGTATTAATTAAATTATCACACGCACACATAAAGATGCCAATGAAAAAACGTCACATAATTAATTATGTAGTTCACTTGCGCACTAAAATTATTAAAGAATAATTAGTACCTGTTTTCTTAATGTCGGAAGGTCTTCTTTATGTCGCCTTCGATGACTAGCTCCAAGCTCCTCCATTCTTCATAATTATTGGCCTACTCACCACAACTCCTTTTTCTGAACTATGCGAACCTTAGCTCCAGCCTTCTCCGTAGTCACATAGTACCTAATCTTATAATGTTATGTCTTCAACGTTCCCGAACCTAATGACCCCATCTGACGCTGCGCTCAGAGTTTTATTCCCCCGAATATGACGCATGCGCTGTTCTTGGTGACGCTCCCCAAACGCCCGGGACGCGATTCTCTAGCGTCTCATTGGTTGAAGTTTTTCGTCCAAAGTTCCGCTTTCCTCGATAACAACGCTTACGGCAATAGTGTAAGGAATGTTTGATTTTGTAAATTACGCTAACTTTCATATTTTTATCCCGATTTACTGCTTTCCTCGATAATAACGCTTTTGGCAACAGTTTTAGAAATGTTGATCTTTGTAAATTATGTACGTTTGAATTCCGGGAATAATTATTATTTTTCTATCGTGTGATCTCCCCAGCGTGGCCTTGTGCTGCGGGTAGCAACAGTGATCGTTGTGCGAAATGTGCGTGCCCAAATTCCGAGAATTGTTATTTTCAATTTTCTGGAATTTTTGTTTCTAAGCATATTTAATTTTACAAATACTGTATTCAAATAGTGTAACTATTTGATTAGAATATTACTTATTATGAAATCATACAACACAACATTAACATAGACAATTGTCTAAAAGAAACAAAGTCAGATTATTCAAATAATTATATACATAGATTTGTAAGAGGCGAGGACATCGGGTCGTTACAATTGCCCCCACATTTGTGCATAGAGAATGGTTTCTCAAACCTGACTCGGAGCACAAATGTTTTTATTCAAAATGAGATATAGTTGTCTTAACCCTTTAATTCCGGTAAAATATGATATGTTTCTGGGATGAGTACTTCGGTAAATTAAATCTCTATATGAGAGCCGCTCCAACTAATTCCTGAATTGTCTAGGAAACTGAATATCTATTTCGGTATCCATTTTTGGTTATCTTTAAAAACTAAGACAAATTCTTTTTGAACTAGCCTTTTGAATGACAAATCCTTAGATTCAACTGCCATATGGTGTGAAATGTGTTGAATGGTTTGGCCATGGCCATCGATAGTTGTCCGAGATTCCAAACTATAAATTCTATATGCATGTGATACTCCACTTTCCTAGTATCGCGGATTTATCACCTGACATCGTGTTACACTAGTCAGTGCTAGAATTGTTTGACTTCCAGGGTAACTTTTATGTTAGTATGTAGTATTATAAGAATGGAATGATGATTCCAAAGTCTGCCATTCTCGAGGCCAGTGTTAATTATGATTCAACTTTTGTGAACAAAACTTATTTTGATTTAATAATTCTCCTAGATAGAGAGAAATATAGTAAATAATTTGATTAATCAAAAATAACCAGCAAAATAAATTCAGTTATTGAAATTTTCAATTTCCCCTTTTCGTAGTTGTGATGAGTAAAAGTGACCAATATTCAAAGGAACCTCACTGATCCAGCACGAATTATGAACTTAATGGTTATCCAGACACATGAGTCAAATTGCCACCAGCCAGAATTCCCATTCCAATAAAGCATTTGGTTGTGAATCAAATGTACCCTAATGGTAAAATTTTTGCATCCTCATATGGGTAGTTAAATCACATTGCACGATTAGGTAACCCGCTATCTACATTGCCCAGATATTATGAACCTACAAAAATCTCTTTACTAGAATGAAAAAGCCTTTCAATTTCTCAGGTAACCACCGACAATTGTTCTCCCCATAGTTCGAAAAACCAGTCCACAACTCAATACTAGTCAATAATTTTCCTCCTTTCTCGGCATATGTCCTATGTATAATTATAAGAGTAATCAGACAATCAACACTCCAATCATATTGACAATTTTACAAATATGATTTTATGTTAAGTCACATTTCATGCCAAACAAGATTATCTGATTCATCCCATAAAGACACAGGGTGTGTTTGGTTTGTTTATTAGCAGCGTGTAGAGTATGTTGTTACCAAAAGAATGTACCTGTAAAAGGTATAAATTATTTATCCTAACACCTAACTCTCGTGGTAACAAGTTTGTGTAACCCTTTCCCCATTTTAAAATTCCAATAACTGCCGTCACTATTCTCAGACTTGCAAACATGAGGAAACCCTTCATATCTTCAACCGAACTCCATCTATTCATCTAGCTAAACCTCTCTTCTCTCATTTATACTACTCATTCAGATTCCATCCTTCCTCATACGCTCATTTTTACTGTTTCTGTCATACATGCAAGCCCACTTAGATAATGACAGTACAAAAATGTATGATAATTATCATAATTGAATAGCTCTCTTTTCTTTATTGTAGCTATCTCAATTTTCAATTAAATGTCACATTAAAAATATATACATATGTCATAAGTATAGGTACCTATTATATATTTGTTTAATTTACGAATCGCTCTCCTTTAGTGTTTTCCTGTACCCAAATCATTGTAACAGTAGCTATGATTAATTCGGGATTCTTTTGTTTCAGCGTAACGTTTTCAGTATAAGTTCGACTTAAATTAAAATTGTGAAACATATTAATTTTATACTTTAAAGTCTACTCTCAATTATTGACAGATAAACGTTTCTCTAATAAATATTTCAAAAAATATGTTAATGAAAGTTACTTCGTAATAAAACTTGCCCCCATGACATCGCAAGTTTTACACTATTAACTAACTCTTATAAAATGATAATTCAAAAATATAAAACTACTACGACTTGTTTTTAAAATAATTTTATGATATAAGCCCATTATATTATATTTACGATGATGATGATGAAGTTAACTTAATTAAGTTAATCAGAAACAAGAATAACATACACATACACTTACAATGTATCTGTTGCATGCACAAACTATTTACTTGCAATTATAATTGCTGGCAATATGGGCCCCCTGCTAACTGAATTTAGGTTACCAGTTGAGGCAAACAAAAACAAAAATAACATACATACACATACATTTACATTGTCCATACAACTGATTTCTTTATACTTTGACCTATTTGCCCCCTTGTTAACTAAACTTTGTCATCTGTCATTGAATAATCATATACGTCGAATAACTATTCCTAAATTCCCAAATTAGATGCCGATTAAACTGAAATTATTGCACTACTTTCTTCCTTCAAGCTATCTTTAGATTTTGATGACATTAAAAGACTATAAAAATAGAAAATGATGGTATTCAGGAACCATAAAAATAGGAAATGCTTAACAGTGGTTATTGATTGGTTTTAGATTTGAAATTGTAAATTGGAAACAATTGTAAATTTCTAAACAGAGGTTATTGCTAAGTTGGTATTCAAATCTAAATAATTATTCACGTCATCGATTTTGATAAAATTGAATAGATGGTAAATAAATTCTAAGTGATTCCAAACATACATACATACAAACAACCAACTCTGAAAATTAAACCCTTTTAAGTTTAATATTGATTTCTTTTTCTCACTCTTTAACCTTTTAATGAAAGTTTATTTAAGTTTGTGAAATTGGTGTAGAATGACAATAATGGCACTATTAACATTTACCTGACTTGATTATCCGTGTCTTACTGACAGGTACAATGAGTTAAACTTTGACACCACTAGATCCTCCGATCTCTACATATTTTTTTTTATATTTTACCAAAACATACAAATATGAAATAATCGAACACGATATGATAGTAGTCAAACAGAGTAGTGAAATTATTGCGTAACTGAGTCGACACATCGTAAAATTCCTAAAATGTGAAAAATATTTTCCTTTGAAATGCAATATTACGTATACTTGATTCAAAATAATAAACTAATAATTATGATCCGACAAGTAATTACTTTTTGTTTAAGAGACTATTTAAAATTGAAATATTTTGCTAAATCACTCGCCTCTAAATATTATTTATAAATGTCCTCTTGTATGTAAAGATCATAATTTTCATAGAATTGTTAATTGAAAAGCTGAATTGTTTTATGTCTCTCGTTTTCAAGAATAGCTACGACAAACTAACACAAGTAATCTTCTAAAATAAAAGTAGAAATATCAAAACGACAACTATGCAGTAGAATTATCCACAGAAAAATTCCATTGTAATCGAATACAATATAAATCCGGTAAGATAAATATATAAAGTTACGTAAGTAAACACGAATAAGAAATATTACAAACATGCTCACTTACCTTGATAAAATATAAACTGCTATATTATAGTCTGGCTTCATTTATCTTCTTACCAATTGTCGTTACTTTTAATATCTTTTGCCTGATATCTTCTTCATTTTGAGACTCCTAGCTTTCCTATACTATGTATGAAGAAGAAAATAATGGAATAACATCACAGTATATAGCTTCAATTAACCTGCCCCCACTTTTAGTAAACTCTTGACCCATCTTTTCACAAGAACAAGGTTAGTAATGTAGACCTAAAAATATAAAAACAATGTTAGAAAGGTAATAATAAATATGCAACTCTCAACTCTTTGCATCCGTAACACGGCAACAAATTGTGACACTCGCGTGCCACTAGCAAAACAAAGACACAAACAAATCGAAACACATTTAAATACATCCTACTAATGGTAATAATTTTAAGTTCAGTAAATAATAATCCTGGTCATGGCGCCACCAAATTGTAAAAGCCCCCTCGACCCACCTAAACGTTACCTTAAACCCAAAGACCCACTGACCCAATAACTAATCTAAATCTCAAGGAACCCTAAAAGCAAATCTTCTTTAACTATCTGTCTCTGTCTTGCATTTAAACGTTTGGCCATAAAAGTGATGTGATCGTCTAGTAAGTGGTAGGACCCCGTAGTTGTGCGTAGTAACCCCTGGTTCTTTAACAAGGAGGAGAGTTGCATACCTTACAAAACTGGAATTTAATGAAACTAAGATAATTAATTAAAGGTAATTTACTATAAAGTTTTAGATCTTAGAAAGTTAGATTATATTAAAGTTAGGTTATTATGAGAAGTAGATAAATAACAAAAGCAAAGTAACAAAGAACATGTTTTAATCAATGTAATATAACAAACACAATAATAATTTAGTTAAGTAATCATTCATGTAATTGTACTATACTGCAGAATCTGGATACTGGAACTCTCATAAGTCGTTGGAGTTGGTTGACAATAGCAGTAGCTCAGCTGGAGTAGAAACAGTGGTCCTTGTAGTCCTTCCAGGTGTAACGATGTAGATAATAAATACATAAACATAAAAAAGGTTTTTGGTAAAAATCCCCAACTCCTACTTGTGACTCCTGTCGCACGAGAAGCGTCGGATAAGCCGAAGTGACTCTAAAGTTATGGAATTTAATCTAATAAAATCTGAATGCTAAAACTAACGCTTCCTATACTAGGTGGGGTATGGAGTCTCCCTAAACCAATCACTGTGGGAAAGTCCCTTGATTGGGCTTCCTAATCCCTACCTCCCTATTCCTAGGAGTATAAGACTCAGCGAATGGCTAGAAAACGTTTCACAATTCCTAATGGTATTCCGATGATTGAAACGTCAAGTATTCACCAGAAACCCCTACCTACTTCATTTCACTCTAAGCTAATCCCATAACCCATTCCCAAAAGCTGTAAGCTTTGATGGCAGATCCGTAGATCAATTTATACCCTTAGGTAATAAATGCAATAGGCCTTAGCCTTAACATGACCTTAGTCAAACTGTAAGCCTTGATGGCAGATCCGTAGATCATTTTTACCCTTAGGTAATAATTGTAATAGGCCTTAGCCTTAATATGACCTTAGTCAGACTGTAAGCTTTGATAGCAGATCCGTAGATCATTTTTACCCTTAGGTAATAATTGTAATAGGCCTTAGCCTTAATATGACCTTAGTCAGACTGTAAGCTTTGATGGCAGATCCGTAGATCATTTTTACCCTTAGGTAATAATTGTAATAGGCCTTGGCCTTAATATGACCTTAGTCAGGAATACAATTCATTAGGTATAAGTTGCGTGAATCGACTGTTTCTATTATACAGTATGACTCCTAACTCTGCGTTCCGCTCGGTTAGTGCACTTAAACCATAAAATGTCCACCTGAACATTATGTCAAACAGCAGCGAAGAAATAACATAGATCTTACTTCGTGCCATCAAAATGAACTGATATTTCATATCAAACAGCTGTGAAGAAATAATAAAGATCTTACTTCGTGCCATCAAAATGAACTGATATTTCATAAATGTTAAAAACATTATCAAAATTAATTTCAATCAAATATTCAAAATCTTCTAAGTAGAAACAGCTAATAATAATATAGAAAAGAAAATAGTATAGATGGTAAAATTATACCAATGATGTTATTCAACATACATGAGAGAGGATTGTCCACATATGGACTTTTTAGGAATATGATGCATAATATATTCATTATATTTCAGTAATGCAATAATTCTATGTTAACTCATCTAACTTCTCGTTAATATTGATGAGTAACATTTGTTCACATTAAATATATTATTTGGGACATAATTCCCCATAAAGAACTTTTAGTAATATGTTGCATAGTGTATTCATCATATTTCATTAATGCAATAAGTCTATGTTAACTCATCTAATTTGTTGTTAATATTGACGAGTAACATTGGTACACATTAAATATATTATTTGTGACATAATTCCCTATATTCAATATATTTCAGTAATGCAATAAGTCTGTGTTAACTCATCGTATTTGTTGTTTATATTGATGAGTAACATTTGTACATGTTATATATAATATTTGTGACATAATTCCCCATACTCATTATATTTCAATAATGCAATAAGTCTATGTTAACTCATCGTATTTGTTGTTTATATTGACGAGTAACATTTGTACACATTAAATATATCATTTGGGACATAATTCCCCATATTCATTGTATTTGAGTAATGCAATAAGTCTGTGTTAACTCATCGTATTTGTTGTTTATATTGATGAGTAACATTTGTACACATTAAATATATCATTTGGGACATAATTCCCCATATTCATTGTATTTGAGTAATGCAATAAGTCTGTGTTAACTCATCGTATTTGTTGTTTATATTGACGAGTAACATTTGTACATGTTATATATAATATTTGTGACATAATTCCCCATATTCATTATATTTGAGTAATGCAATAAGTCTGTGTTAACTCATCGTATTCGTTGTTTATATTGACGAGTAACATTTGTTCACATTAAATATACTATGTGTACTCAAATAGTAATCAAAATACATAATAAACAAAATAATCATCTAATCACATGATATCATAATATAGTTATTTCCTTAGGAAAACATCGTAAAGTCACTTCTTTTATCAAACCGTAATTCAGAACACTAAACAAAAAATATCACTCACTTCTTTACTTTACACTCAGTCAATTTCTGTAAGAATGTCCAATAATATTTATTTATTTATTTATTTATCATCATTAAATTTATACTACAGTATCAAGATTGCTCAGTCTTGCTATAATTCATAATCAAAAGTAAAACTGCTTAATTGTAAATCAAATCAAATCAAATCAAATAATTTACCTAATTACCAACGCTAAAGCGTTCTCTTTTAACAACCGCTTTACATCAGGCGAGCCGTATGCTTGTTTGCCACCGAAGTAGTATAAAAAAATACGTATAATTGAATGACACTAACCTACTTATCTAATGTACATATCATACAAAATAACTTTAAATTCAAATAAACACAGTAACAACACGCCCAGTATAAATTGACCCCGACGCGCTCAGTTATCTAGTACTAGACACACAGTGTAGTTTAAAATGGCCGCCCGCCTCGCGTCGCGTCGAACTTGCAATCCAAATTATTTTCGACTTTTAGAAATACACTAAGAAATCACTATTCATATACACAGTAAATATTAAAACAATTACTAGATCGCATTGAAACACGATATTGGATTAATTTACAGAATATATATTAGTACGTTAAATAGAATATCGAAAGTACAGAATTCGCGCCCTCTCGCGATACGCGATCAAAATCATCCGCCATTTTTGAAATTCGAAGGTCAAGACCCGCGCTGGCTGGTATCAAATGCACGAGCGGTTTAGTTCTATTACGTCACAGGAATAAATCGCATGTCGTTTTCGCTCGGTTTAACGCGATGTCTTATTAATCTAAATTGTTTGTAATTGATACATAATGATAGGCAAATACAACGCGAACGCGAACTACGTGGTGAAAGTATATTTGTATTCTATCAGTGTAATAAATGAACTAAGATTGTATTCGCGAAGATCTAATCTTACGGACTTACTCGTTTATTTTGTAAGCATATCGCAGAGCCGGGATGTATCAGTTAATTCTTTAAGATATCAACACGTTATTAACTTTTTGTGTATGTGAAAGATAATGGAAAGCAATAAGCATTGTGTTATAAACTGTGATTGTGTCTTAGTGAATTGGTTAATGAAATATTTACACTATAAAAGCAAGCTAATGTCCCGACGGAATGCAAATGTCAAAAGGTATTTATCTAGCTGAAATAGTTTTATTGCAATTACGTACTTAAAGCGGGTTCCTTAAGTTTATGACACCCGGACTTTATTTATAGTATTAATTAAATTATCACACGCACACATAAAGATGCCAATGAAAAAACGTCACATAATTAATTATGTAGTTCACTTGCGCACTAAAATTATTAAAGAATAATTAGTACCTGTTTTCTTAATGTCGGAAGGTCTTCTTTATGTCGCCTTCGATGACTAGCTCCAAGCTCCTCCATTCTTCATAATTATTGGCCTACTCACCACAACTCCTTTTTCTGAACTATGCGAACCTTAGCTCCAGCCTTCTCCGTAGTCACATAGTACCTAATCTTATAATGTTATGTCTTCAACGTTCCCGAACCTAATGACCCCATCTGACGCTGCGCTCAGAGTTTTATTCCCCCGAATATGACGCATGCGCTGTTCTTGGTGACGCTCCCCAAACGCCCGGGACGCGATTCTCTAGCGTCTCATTGGTTGAAGTTTTTCGTCCAAAGTTCCGCTTTCCTCGATAACAACGCTTACGGCAATAGTGTAAGGAATGTTTGATTTTGTAAATTACGCTAACTTTCATATTTTTATCCCGATTTACTGCTTTCCTCGATAATAACGCTTTTGGCAACAGTTTTAGAAATGTTGATCTTTGTAAATTATGTACGTTTGAATTCCGGGAATAATTATTATTTTTCTATCGTGTGATCTCCCCAGCGTGGCCTTGTGCTGCGGGTAGCAACAGTGATCGTTGTGCGAAATGTGCGTGCCCAAATTCCGAGAATTGTTATTTTCAATTTTCTGGAATTTTTGTTTCTAAGCATATTTAATTTTACAAATACTGTATTCAAATAGTGTAACTATTTGATTAGAATATTACTTATTATGAAATCATACAACACAACATTAACATAGACAATTGTCTAAAAGAAACAAAGTCAGATTATTCAAATAATTATATACATAGATTTGTAAGAGGCGAGGACATCGGGTCGTTACACAGTGCATAGACTGCCATCTCTTGACACAGGCTTGAAACTTTTGAACCTCAGTTTTGACAATTTGGCCCATATTCTTAGCTTGATATGTGTTAAAATGTCAAATTTTAATATTAGCGACATCTAGCCGAGCGTCTCCCAAAGGTGTAACGCCATCTAGGCCACCGTACCTATTTCTATATGGTTCTGAGGTACGTTTTTTTCTTAGACTGTAGCTGTCTATACGGAGTTACATAGGTATATGTCTTTGGTAACGGAGATGGTCAATGCGTATGTGCGTGGACGCAGAATATATAATGAAGTGGAATGTGGTGGAAGTAATATGCCAATGCCAATTAGAATGTTCACTTTTTTACCCTATTTTTTATGTTGTCATTAATGCATTTCATTAACATATTATATTATATGAAAATTAGTGCGAGTCAGACTGGCCTACTTCGGGCTCTCGTACAAACTTAGCTTAAGGTACAGCGGGGCAAATCTCGACTGGGAAGCAAATGTAACTAGTCAATTTTTTTCATGTTTTACAATGTTTGCATTATTAAATAGAGTGTCCACCGGTTATATACGGTAAGCGTGTTCAGTGGATACATGTAGAACTCAACATCATAGTGTAATAATGGAAAAAATGGATTAGATTACAAGTCGAAATTTGCCCCGCTGTAGCTTACTATTTTTAATTTTTATAATTCTCTATAATTATTACATTATTTAATACTTGTAGATCAACGGGGGTAGGATTCCCTTGAGAGTGTCGGCATAACCGGCCGTATAATATATTATTTGTTATGTTAAATCAGAAGCAAAGTTTACAAAGAGGGATTCTATGTACTATGTAGTGCACTGGGTAAATGTACAATTTTATTTTCAACATCTCCATACGTTCCCGTGTTACAGGGTTTTGATAGACAGCTCGACAGATGAGCTGACCGACAACAATGTTATCCTACTTTTATGTGTCCTTAAAAAATGTATTAAGATGTGTATGTACTTTTATAGGTTAATTATTAAGTATGTAAGTAAACAAATTAAGAATGTAATTTTAAATTAAAGGAAAAATGGACCTGCGACCTCTGGCCTAAACTTTCTCTTGGCCGGTCGGTCCAGAGGTCGCAGGTTCGAGTCCTGCCGGTGGTGTGAATTTTTCCATTTTTCCTTTAATTTAAAATTATGTAATATCGCTCGCAGACGTTTCTGCATGATAAAAAACAAATTAAGAATGAATAATTCATTAATTTATGATCGTAATATTTATTTCAAACATCATCATCCACAATCATCATTTATTAAGTAAAACTTAATTATTATCACCAATATGTTCTAGCTCCACATTTCTCACGCGTATGTAGGGTTAAATCCGGTAGAATAGCACAAGTCGTTTTCTGTCCACTTATACATTGATATAATAACTAAATTTCTTTTATCAGCAATTTGTAATGTGAACAGAATCTTTGGGATTAGATAAAACACGTTTGCATCTTCCTTTTAAGGCACAAGGCCTGTCAAGAGTAATAAATATAAATGCAGCCGTAAGTACTGTAGCTCATTAGATTGTAAAGTTTAACACGCTTAAAGTCTGCTGATGCTTGCACCTCCAGGGTTGTCGTCTGTGCATTGCCGACTATTCTAAGCATGTCATGCAGAATCCATTTCCTGAAATAGCTGTAAAAGCTTTTACTCAATAATTTAAATTATACCAGGTGTGGCTCACTCCGCGATTTCCCCGAGCCGTTACAAGTAGGTACAGTCAACCAATTGGAACCCTAGGCCACTGTAGGACTATGTCATAGTAACGCTATAAATCAGATTGTAAGAAATCTCTTACTGTTCCAAAACTTTTAAGGACTGTACAATCAGGTACACGAGGTTGTCACTAGTTATTAGTGATAGCGCTCGCGAAAAATGGAGAAAGTTTAGGCACCTTAACCGGGGTTTTGTAACACAGGGAGCCTCCTGAAAATAGTATTATATGTGACCTTGAAGGAAGATGGCAGATAGCGTAGCGTTTACTTGGTCTCCAGGATGAAAGCAGCGAATTTCTGTTCATGCTCTCCCTTAGGGTCGTACTTGGCCCTGAACTCTGCAAATTCTGCCGGTTTCCTCTCCTGTAGGGCTTTGACTGATTTCCTCATGTTAGCCTTCTGAATGTCTGAGCACTTCTCACAGGCGGTTGCGACTACCTCGGGGAGCAGTTCTGAAAATTATAAGAATAATAGAAAAAAGTTCAAAAGGGGAAATAGAAGAGTTTGTATGAAAAAGCTTCATGCTTCGACTGTGGAGTCTAGTTTACCTCAGTAGCTTTTGCTTCTAGTTCAATTTTATACATGCGGCCGAAATTTTAACAATTATAGCGATCCGATTTTAGAAACACCAGAAGAGTTTCTAATGACGGTGACGATGTTCGATAGTTAAATATGACAGCTTTAAAAGCCGAGAAACTTATTTCGAAAATCTTAAGAGTTTTCATACTGATGATGTCCGATAATCAAGAGCGAGAGAGATAGCTCAATGTGTTTCGAAAGCTAAGAACCTTAGGTACTTCGGAAATCAGCAGAATGCTCAACCGTGCAGGGTAATCTTGTCGAGCAAGCAGTTGATGTAGGCGTTGAACTGAGGTTCGTTTCTTAACATCTTTTCTACGTCAATCATACGGAGTCATATTTGTCGTAGCATCACAACACCAGCAAGGAGAAGAGCACAACCAAAGTAATTCAAATTCTGAGAAACTTACTTCTGAAATCCAGCGACAGCCTGCTGGGGAGACAGTGTGATGGCAGGATGCTGCGCAGGATCGGGAGGGTGATCATCTTTGGATCACAAAGCCATACTAGTTAGTTAGTTAGTTACTTACTTCTGAAATCCGCTGAGTGTTCCACAGTACACGGTCCTTTATCCAGCATACAGTTGATGTAGGCATTGAATTGAGCTTCATCTGCTAACACCTTGTCTACGTCTATGGAGTCATATTTGGCGTCGTAGCAGAGAACCATCGGAGACAAAAGCGCGATCAACACGAGGACTTTCATGGTGATGCAGTTAAGTATCTAAAGATAAAGAGAGGCCTGATAAAATAGTTATTTGTTTTACAATGGGTCCAAGTTTGTTTAACCGCTAGTGCCAATATTGATGCCAGAGAAAACGAAAGATACAAATATTTAAAAAGTGAGAGGTTTCGACTTGAGCATTAGGGGTTGAGCTTGAGAGAGTTTCAAGACTTTCAAGGCACGAAGATTAAACACATTTTTGCCACTGAGTGAAACATAACATTTTTCACCACACCAACACCAGAAAAATACGGACATCATTCAAAATAAATCCATTAGCTGTATAATTTCTTAAGACATTTTTTTCTGCTCAGTTAATTTTAAGTTAAGTCAGTTAATTAGCTCGGAAAGAACTGGAATTTGAATTTTTTTTCATCCCACATTTGGATCAAAATTCATCTCTCACAATTGGTTTTAGATTCTAGACAGTTAAAGGAACTTACCGGTTACTGGTATGGTAAAAGTTACTTTGATGTACTCACCGATTTTCCAAAGTTGTGTAGCTGGAAGATTTCAGATGAAATGGCAAATTCTGCAAACGTTTTAGGCTACTTATACTAAAATATGACGGAAATTCATTATTTATCCAAAATTTATTAAATTGCTTTGTTCGTGCCATAATATCAAAATAATCGTTGTTTTTACCATTAAAATGACTAAAACATTACAGGTGACCTTCAAAAAGTGGACGGTATAATGTATCTACATAATTATATACAATAATTTTCTTATCTATAATATAATCGGTGTAAGTTTCATTCGAAATTGACGTACAAGTTTTGATATGTAGCATATAAAGTACATTATAAGGGCATTATAGGCTGTTACTGAACCAGTGAGCTACAACCTCGGCCTTGTCGTCACTTTCCATCAGGTGCGACTAAGGTCAATCACTGGCCAGTTTATAATAAAAAAAAAAAAAAAAAAAAAAAAAAAAAAACTTGCACCAATGACAATGGAGGGTTAACCCGAGGGATAGCCCACCATTTTATATGGAATTTGACAGAGGACAGCCCACTAACCCTGAGTTAAGTGGTTCGTGCAAGTGGGCCTAAGTGGACCAAGGTTTGATAATAAACGTGTCGAAAAAAATTTAAAAGAATTAAATAAAAAACACGGGAAACTATCATTTATGCTCCCTATGACGTAGTTAAGCGAGATGCAAGCCCTTAGATTTACCAAGTTAATTTACAATTATTCATTCATTTTTTAATACCTAAGTAGAAAAAATTAATACAAAATTGAGTCATATGATGATCAATATGACCATTAAGTTGAACGTTGCTTTATTGTACCCACAACCATTACATTAATCGCATAATTTTTGCAACACTGTGCGTAGGACAATAATTATATTTATAGATAGGCTGGTATACACTATTATACAGCGTGTTTTTATTGAATCCGGTTAAAAAAAACTAACTGTACTATTCAGTGGTCCTATTAATGGACCTAAACTTATCCTGTCATCAGACGGGGTTCATGAATATGAACAATTGAACATGCTTAATTTGCTAGAGTCAAACTAAGTGACATTGACTTTGATAATCCCGCCTGTACAGTCACTTTGTCTATACCTTTTCACATTAAAGTCTTGTTTGAAATGTCATGCGAAATTGTCAAACAATTTAAAGCGACAAGGTACAGAAATCATCACTTATTTATGCCGGTGACTGTACAAGGGTCGGACGACAGTTTGACGTGTCTGTCTGTCTGTCTGTGGCATCGTAGCTTTCGAACGGATGAACCGATTTAGATTTTTTCTTCTTTGGTTTGAAAGCTGAATTATGGCTGAATCATGAACGAGATACAGAAAATTCTATATTGACGGAACGCCATTCTTTAAACTAAGGATATAAAGTTATTAGTGAAGTTTATTGCTAGCAACATAAAGTTAGGCACCTGTTTCGTTGCCGACATAAAATAAAATAGGTATTACTTAATATTTGGTATTATGCCATCTAGTGTAACAATGTTTTAGAAGGTTACTGATGTTACTATGAAATTGTTACCTTTAGTTATGCCCAGTCTGCAGGGTGTATTTGGATAATGGATCAGTAAGGGCAGCTAGTTCTATGCGAAAACGGTATTAGAATACCTTTGCTCGATTCTCTTTTGTGTGTGTTCGCTAATTATTTTTATTTTCGTTTTACCGAGTTCAATTATAGGTATTTTTATCATGTTGAAACGCAATTACTATTGGCGGTATTTTTACAGGCTTATAATATAGGTAAATAAATTAATTAATACTCATACTTATACTCATACTCATACTCAGACTCATACTCATACTCATACTCATACTCATATTTATTAATAATATCAATTACAGGTCAAGCTTAAATATTATAATTACAATCACAGAAAATTTGTAAATTTATGTATACATTAATTTATTTTATTAATTAGCTTTCATATTATTCATTCATTCTTACACACAATACTTATATTCTATACCATTTCATTCTACCTTAATCATTAAAATGTGTTTACCACCTTATCTAATTGAGATTGTTGGAAACCTAAACTGTTAAGGTAAAGTGGGGGAAGATTGAAGGGATACTTAACAAAAACAGGCAATAACATCAGGGGCCGATTTTTGAGTCTCACTGTCACTAAAATACCGGTTGAAAACGGTGAATTGCCTATTATTTTCAGTGTCAATTTTCTGAATTCGAACGCGTGAGACTCAAAAATCGGCCCGCTGAAGACAAAATTATACCGACAGCTCAACACGGCCCCCGTTGTCTAGAGTTCAAGTTGACAATAAAGATGACATACCAAAGACTTTCATTTATTCATTAGATCTTTTCTTTTTTTTATACTACATACTACATCGGTAGAAACTTATACCATTCCCTTTTGCTGTGTTAAATACACAGCAAAAAGGAGTGTACAAGTTCCAAGGAGGGTTCGGGTTGCCGACGACTCAAAGGACAATAGACGGAATAAGTCAGTTCCGTAAGTCCTCCCATCATCAGTACACCGCACCCTCATTGAGCTCTGGCAGCCTTACTCACCGGCAGGAACACAACACTATTAGGGTCTTGTAAGTACTTAAGCACTTACTGTTATTAAATAATATATTTCTTTAACGAAATTTGACTGACCACTGGAGATGGGCCAAATATGGACTTTGCCGAATACGAATATTCGGCCGAACATTCGGTTCAACACTTACCGAATCATTAACATTAACTTACCGAATATTCGGTTACGCCATATTTTTAAAGCGGATGTTAAGATTAAAACTATGAAAAAATTGATGGTTATACATACTATACTACAACCTTGCTACAACTAATGTTCTTATGATTTAGTGGATAACTAAAACTTAGTTAAAACAACTCTGAACTCTTCTCAACTCTTAAACTACGGTTTTTTAAGTTTTTTATAAAACAATTGTATTCATATTTTGACGCATAGGTAATTATCTCTTTTTAGTAGTTCCTTAGAAAGCTACTACTAAAGAGCTTATTATCCAATGGAATACGTAAGATCTTCATTAGTTATTTACTTTGTTTATTCGGTAAATATTCGGCAATCATACCGAATTATTCGGCCGAATACGAACATTGAAAACTTTGCCGAATACCGAATATTTACCGAATATTCGGCCCATCTCTAGACCACCCATTCCATATAAATGATCACGAAATGAATAGAACAGCTTTGTTAATTGGTTTAATTAGTTCATACTTTTGTCTACAATTATTAAGTAATGATAATGAATGACTTAATGAGCCACGAATTACTACTTTACTGAATCAATAGAGTAAGTCCTACAATCGTGTGCTCAGGAAGTCTTTAAATGAAAGAGTTACTTATTGTTGTTCTAATACATTTTTTTTGTAAATACGCAGTTAAAATAATGTATTCAGCACGCTGGAGTTACAAAGGGGCAAAACGTTTTCATTTATAAACAGTTTGCGGGTTACATGGATGCCACTTATTGTGTTTGAGATGTGTCTGTGCCAGTGACTGTGAATTTTGAGGATAAAATGTAAGTTTTCAAAGTTTTATATTGTTTACAATACAACATGTTTTTATTGGTTTCCATTAATTGAATAGAATAGAAGGAAACTTTAGTCAGGACGCTTAAACAATAAAAAAATATAAAAAATACATACAATTACGCCTATATAAAGGGGTAGACAAAGCACATGAAACTACTCAAGTTTCAGTGCCACTCGTGGCAATGAGGAGGCACACTGACACTTTATCCCGCCAGGCGGCGCCTGTGCAAGTGTCTAGGCATGTCACTGTCAATATCATCTTCTCGCTCTTACGTATGAAATTCTTTATCTGTGCATTGGACTAATGGTGGCGCCATCTGTCCTACATAATATTCTCAGAAAACTTGATACCCACCTATCCAAAGTGGCCCTCATCTGGAATATACCCGACATTCGACATTGTCTTTATGAATCGCTTTCCGCTTCTGGTTTCTCGTATACCGCCACAATTTAACCCATATCCCACAGTCGACTAACCCGCGGGAAGAAAGGGGTCCGTTAAAATAAAAGTATGTCATAATTGCATTTAAACGTCACGTTCACATACTTTAATGTTGAGAAACGTCGTCAAGAGTTCTTTTTCCAAGTTGAGTTACAATTAACGCTGGTTTCTAACCCTTCCGTTACATATAACACGTTAATACTTTAGTGGAGGTCTTAACTCTGACTGTTGTCGAGTTTTTTTTTAATCAATTTAACGGCTCATTATGTGTAGTAGTATTTTTATTATGATATGTGACGTCAATTACTTGACACTAACTTGAATGTTATTCTTAAGGGTCTTTCACACTAATTTATTAATTTATTATGTATGTAATTTGTTTCAAATTTAATAAAAAGTGATATACCCGTTGGTTCCTGAGGATGTACCTAACGACGTGTCGAATTTAACGGAAAACAAAAAAACACGGTGTATAGTATTCAAAAATAATATTTTTTATAATTCATACAGATTCAATATCTTGTCAAAACAGTTTCAAATACGTAAATACCTATTCTTATTATGATATTTTCATAATTCATGTTTTTCTTGTAAAACACTTTCAAATTAAATACCTATTCTTATTATGATGTTTTCAAAGCTCAAAGGCTAAATACTAATTAAAAATCCCATTGTTTTCAGAACCATTCAACATGCAATTATCAACAATTCTACTCATCTGTACTGCAGCCCATCTCGCTCACACCTACGACGAGAAATACGACAGGATAGAGATAGAGAACATCGTGGCCAATGAAGAGATTCATAAAGCTGTTAACGACTGTATTTTAGGAAGGATGGACTGTGGGCCATATTGGGACGAAGTCAGAGGTATAATCTATTATATCTAATGCATAATATACAATAATTTGCCCCAATAAATACAGCTACACTCGTGTGCTGCACACTTTAAATAACCACAATACAAAATTTAAATTAAAAAAAACCCCGATATACCGATTTCCATCAAAAATAAGCTTAGAACACTGACGACTAATTCAGCTTTCAAACAAAAAAATTAAATCTAAAGGTGCATTGTGCTCGGTACATTCTTTCGAAAGCTACGATGCCACAGATAGACACACACAGGCAAACAAACCGTCAGAGAGGGGTTTAAACTACTGTTGACAACTGTTGCATTAACCTAACTCGTTGATGTATATTCCATTATACTATTAACTTTGCCAATTTATAAACATTTAGAAAAAAGTTAGAGTATGTTATATACAGGGTGTAAACCTAATAAGGGCGAACCTCTTAACGGTGGTGAGTATAGGACATAAAAAATGGAATTAGATAACTTTTACTTAAAATTTAAATATTTTTTTTATCCATACAAATTAATTCGGCCCGCAACGTAATGCAAACACACTCGCGTTAAACGCTCGTTGACAGTTGTCATTGATTGTCACCGCAACCACGTTTACAGTACATTGCTGCTGGGAAATTTTTCAAAAATTCTTTATGGGGTGAAAAGTAAGAGTAACTCAAAAACACCTCTTAATTAATGATAACAATATTGAATTATATGCCTGGTTTCATTTATCGCCCTTATTACGAGTACGTTTACGCACTGTATATGAGTAAAAAAATGAAAATGAAAAAAAATGAAAATGAAAATTTATTGATAACATTAGGTTACATGTCAATCGTTTAGTAAAATTTAACTTATTTAAAACATCAATAGTAGTACTAGCGAGTTAGCGGCAGAAATCGCCCAGGATCGCTGTGCGCACTGCACTGCACGTCAGAAAGTAATAGTCAGGACATATATTACCGCCACCAAAAGCAAATACCCCGACACCTGGCGAAAGATACGCCAAATGTTCAAGAAGATCCCACAGACAATATAATAAAATTAGAAATCTCACAGGACCACCACACACAATAAACGGACGTCACCAGGCCACAATGGCATTTCTCCGAAAACGGAACGCCGCTCTCTGTCGCGCCAATACGCAAGCGCGATAGAGATAGATCAGCGCTTCGTTTCGTGACATGTTAAGCGATTGTGCCATCAGCGCTATCAAAGATATCAACTATCCCAATATCTGGCAGGAGATAGGTATTCCTGTTCAAGAAGATTACACAAAAGCTATAATTTAATTAGAAACCTTACAGAACCACCACACACACACAAATAAAAGATGGTAGTCAGCACATATGTTAGCGCGACCAAGAGTAAATACCACAATATTTTGCAGTAGATAGGCATAGCTGGGCACCGTTAATCAAATAGTTAACTTCGATAATCGTTAATCCGTTACTTAAAAAGTTAACTTCGTTAATCGTTAAAGCGATACATTTCGGTAGATTTAACGGAAGTTAAAGTTAATCGATAATCCGTTAACACGTCATAAAAATAGGACTCCACTGTAGGTATTATGTATTTCTATTTACTAAGTATCCACCAAAAACCATTAAAACCTGTGACACCAATCGGTAAAAACCGGCCAAGAGCGTGTCGGGCCACGCTCAGTGTAGGGTTCCGTAGTTTTCCGTATTTTTCTCAAAAACTACTGAACCTATCAAGTTCAAAACAATTTTCCTAGAAAGTCTTTATAAAGTTCTACTTTTGTGATTTTTTTCATATTTTTTAAACATATATGGTTCAAAAGTTAGAGGGGGGGGACACACTAGGAGCGATTATTTCCGAAAATATTAATATTATCAAAAAACGATCTTAGTAAACCCTTATTCATTTTTAAATACCTATCCAACAATATATCATACGTTGGGGTTGGAATGAAAAAAAATATCAGCCCCCACTTTACATGTAGGGGGGGTACCCTAATAAAACATTTTTTTCCATTTTTTATTTTTGCACTTTGTTGGCGTGATTGAGATACACATTGGTACCAAATTTCAGCTTTCTAGTGCTAACGGTTACTGAGATTATCCGCGGACGGACGGACGGACGGACGGACGGACGGACAGACAGACATGGCGAAACTATAAGGGTTCCTAGTTGACTACGGAACCCTAAAAACTGAAATGTAATAATTACGGTCTCTTCGGGCTTTTACCACCGTTGGTTGCCAAATTCCTAGGTTTTATTTCGGGATGGTAATTATTGGGTCATTCATGCGGTGATCGTGGTGCGTCGGTTCTTCAGATTAAGTTTTGAGATGACAACTCGATGCAGCACAATACAGCATGCTGGTAAAGTAATCTAAGGCCCGCACCGGACTCTAACTCGATGCGTCGGTTGTGCGATTTGTCTGTCATGCCTGATGATTGCACTCTATTCCCAGGTTAGTGATCGATCTAGCACGCCTAATAAGATTTAGAAGATCTCGAATAAGTGATCCAAAGTCGCCAATTGGTCTTTAGACTGTTTATAACCGACGGATCTGCTTTTACCGATAAAACCTAGGTTTTGCCGTACTACGGGCTTTTACAGTAGCAGTAAGAACGTGGTTTTCGCGGCGCAGCGAGTCGCTTGGGGTGCTGGATTAACGATTAACGGACTCGATGAAATTTAACGGAAGTTAACGAATCCGTTAACATTTTTTAAAGTTAACTTAAAAGTTAATCCGTTAATCGAAATGTTAACTTCGTTAATTAACGATTAACGGATTAACGAGTTAATGCCCAGCTATGTAGATAGGTATACTTGTTGAAGCACATCTGATAAAAGTTATAATGAAGTTAGAAACCTGACATGACCACCACACATAATGCACGGATTCCACAAAAGTTATAATTAAATTGGAAACCTTACAAGACCACACACAATTCACAGAGTGTCGAAAGATGTGGTCAGCACATAAATATATTAGCGCGACCAAGAGTAAATACACCAACATCTTTTAGTAGACTACTACTAGTTCAAGAACATCTGCAAAAGTTATAATGAAATAAGGAAACTCACAGGACCACCACACACGATGCACGGGACGTCAGATGATGGTGGTCAGAAGGTACTAGTATATCAGCGCTATCAAGAGCAAATACCCGAATATACACGGTGTAATATGATGAAATCGAATAATTTTAACAACGTATCTCTCTAAGAACAAATTAAATTATTTTCATAGAAAATATTTTAACACGAGCCTTCGGGAATGTCATATACTTGGAGATTTCGACCCTTGCCTTCGTGTACCGATGGCCGAGTGGTTCATGCATTCGCCCGGTAAGCGGAGTACGCTGGTTCGATTCCAGCTCGGAACACTGGAGGCCTTGGTCGCTTTTTCTTTGTATATAACATTTATTTAATGTTTTTAACGTATCCCTACTCATATTAGAAGAGTAAAATGTCATAAACCTCCACGTCGTTTTTTTTTTAATTAATTTGTCACACATCAAATAAAGGAAGTTTTGAATATCGTATTTTCATTATTAAGTCAGTTTGTGTTTTGACCAAAAGTCATTATAAATCTGTTTTTGTAAAAGCCATCCCAAATATGGATAAATTTGTTGTTGTAATTTTAGTGAAAATAACGAAATTTTAAATACAGAGTGTTTTATTATGTATAAGTTATATTTAAAAATCGCTGATGAAAATAAAAAAATCGGTAGTTTGAGAAGTACTTCTCAATCTATTGATTCTAAATTTTAATTTATTGTTTATTCAATCACTCAATATAATTATTACTGTTTTTAATTGTATTTTATTCATAGATTTTTTACATATTAAATTTAGATTGAGCAGCAACATGCTCCAGTCCATCACAATTCATAATTAAATAAATAAATAAAATAAATATTGGGGACACCTTACACAAATCAACTTAGCCCCAAACTAAGCAAAACTTGACTATGGGTGTCAAACAATGGCAAGCATGTTCAGTGGCTACATGTGGAATTCAACTTAATAGTGTTAATGGAAAAAATGGATCAGTTACAATTGCCCCCCAGTCGAGATTTGTCCTGCTGTGCCTCAGACGAAGGATACTATAGACTTGACGCAAGCGTACACCCGTAAGGGACAGATATAGAATAATGGAGCGAATTTAAGAATCACTTTAAAAATGGCTGACAGTTTACCATAAACAACCTACGTAATTTGGGCGGATAATAAGCTTGACAAGCCACGTCCTTATTGTTTGCCACAAACTCGTTTGTGGCAACGGCGGAAACGTGAAACTATGACAAAGACAAAAAATAACATTTTGCTCTCTGTCACTCTTATTATAATTTGTATGTGACCATCTCGTTCGGTAGTGGTATTATTATTTGGCTGTCTAGTCTATAGTATCCTTTGTTTAAGTGCTGTGCCTTATTAAAATACCTACGCTGACATTTCGAACATTCGTCCGCCATCTTGTAGTTTTTGACAGGCCGTGGAAGGCCCCACCCTATTCAATTATGTTTTTATTAATAAATTATTTGTATTTGAATTTGTATTTATTTGTATTTGTACTTTACCGCCCTTATGCGGTAAAATAGCTCATTAGGTGTCAATATGCAGGCAGGCATGTAATAACACCGTATACGAGCGAGTGTGATGAAATAGTACATTACGATACAAGTGCGTAAAAAAGGAAGTTCGAAACGAGTGGCGATAGATTAAAACACGACCGAAGGGAGTGTTTTAAATCGACACGAGTTACGAATTTCCTTTTTGCACGTGTATCGTACGACGTTTTTCAGTACAGATGGCCCTCCGAACTTTTGACCTGACATAGGTATAATGAACCACTTCTCGCACTAGTGCGTATAAAAAACACCATCTGTACTGAAATAGTACATTACGATACAAGTGCGTAAAAAAGGAAGTTCGAAACGAGTGGCGATAAATTAAAACACGACCGAAGGGAGTGTTTTAAATCGACACGAGTTGCGAATTTCCTTTTCGCACGAGTATCGTACGACGTTTTTCAGTACAGATGAGCTTCCGAAGTTTCGACCTGTTATATAATGAACCACTTCTCGCACTAGTGCGTAAAAAAAACACCATCTGTACTGAAAAAATATTTTTTGTATTTTACATACTTACGATTAATAGTACACTGCGCAACAAGAGGAGGAAGTTGAATATTATTATACTTACGAGAGTTAGTTAAATCACGACGGCTTGCCGGAGCGATTTAAAGACTCGAGTTTGTAATATTCATACTCCCCGAGTTACACACAATGTTTTTCATCACACTCGTAATATAAAAAATATGTAAATAGATGTAAAAAAATTAATTACCTACGGTACTAGAAATTTCATTATTACCTTGGGAAAACGATTTTTCTATAACTCACGCTCCGCCTGCGTCCAATAGCACATTTAGTTTTGCGGGTGTGGTGAAAATGACATTTATTTTACGGAGACAGTGTAAAGGGCCCCTTTTCGGTAACTTATTGGAACCAAAATAGATTTTTAGTGACGCATAGAACGTTACAAAGCAAGTATGACTCACGATAGTCTAAGTCTGATTTTCAAATTTATAAACACTACTATTAGTTAGTGTTAAAGTTCATTCAGACGAGCGGTTGATTATTAATAGAATAAAAGTATGTCGCTAATGTCGCTTACGACATGCTTTTGCCTTGTATGGCAGATACTTTAATCATATCCGTAAAGCTCGAGAAAATACTGCCAAATTGTTAACCAAGTCATGTCATGAAAGGTTGTCAGACACAACTTCGCTTTAGCGTCTTCAGAAATGTTAGAAGAAGAATTGCATGTCGTAAGCTACATTAGCTATATGTCAAAGATTGCTCCTAAAGCGTATGCATGCATCGTTCTGAAACCGCTTCGGAACGCAGTCAAATGCACAAACTTACAAATATATAGTTATTGTAGCTAAGCTATCTCTGTCACTTTTCCGTATTGGCGGGACACACCCAAACTGCGACTCGATTGGTGTCTAACATCAACGATTCTTAAAAGTAGTTACAGGGTGGCTAGCCGAATGGCACAATCGCTCACGAAACGCTCACGAAACGAAGCGCTAGTAGATATCTATCTCTATCGCGCTTGCGTATTGGCGCGACAGAGCCAGCGGCGTATCGCTTTCGTTTGGCGTCGGAGAAATGCCATTCGGCTACGGGGCCAGGACAGCCGGCATAGCCGAAATAGGGTAAACTCGCCTCATTCAGTGACACGCCTAATTCGGTGAAACAACCAAAAATTGTCTTTCGGAATAGTGCTTCAAAGCTTGTATCACCGAATTAAGCGTGTCAATGAGGCGAGTTTACCCTATTTCGGCTATGCCGGCTGTCCTGTAACTGCTTTTAACATTGCAATTAGTGCAGGTATAGCAAAAACCCTAGTCTGAACCAGCTCTTACAATAGTGTATGTACCTACTAATAATTATTTGAATTAAATGGTATCACAATGGTGTTCGTGAGACGGGAATATTTCCTCATTCATTGATGAGCTAACGTCCTACTTATATAAGCTAGACAATGCCCATGAAACTAGCATTCCCCTGAAGACTTTGTAAGATAACTTAGATCAGGTATGTTTATTACACTTAGTTATTTTTCATCAAAATAAGATATGACAAAGAAATCAACACAACCGTCATTTTTTCTAGTGGAATGTTGATCCTAGACTTCATAGAGACTATAGCTATCTTTAAACAAAGGTGCAAAGTAGACTAAAATAAAATACACTAAGATAAGCAGAAAAAAAGTGACTTAGTCATCCAGTTGTCCACAGCTGGAATCGAAACAACGGCGTCCTTTATCTGTGTGTCTTTCATTTTCTAAAAATAATTCGATTTGTTATAAATAACATTATTCTAACAGTAAGTTAAAAAACACGAGCCAGATGGTCGGACGATATCAAAAAGACGGCAGGGCCGACCTGGCACAGAACCGCCGCTTATAGAACAGAATGGAAATCCATAAAAGAGGCATATGTTCAGCAGTGGACGCAAATATGCTGAGAAGAAGAAGAAGTTAAAAAGCTTCCAATTTAAGTCTTCACTTGACCACGTTATAACAAAATAATAGTAGGGTATAAACTCGCCTCATTCGGTGACATGCCTAATAGGCTACTTGACCCTTTTTTAAAGTCTATTTTATATTATTTATTACTGTCCAATTAACCGAAAAAAAATTCTGCCATATTTTATTACGACTTGAAAACCACAAAAAAACATTTATAAAGTTTACTTTAACTTAATTAGGCAAAAACATCATTAGCCATGTTAATCTATAGATTGTCTGCGCATGACGTAAATCGAATTGAGCACAAAATTTTCTGACATTTAAGTTATGAGGCATAAAGTTCATCATCTCAGTGATTGACTCGGCATTAAGTTAAGTTAGGTTCTGTGACGTCACTACACGTCTGACAGCGTTTTCGGTGGCCAAAGTTAAACTAAATATTACACAGATTTTTAATCAAAAATACGTAGCCACCATACACTTTTAATACCCAAAATCTATAAAAATTGGTTTCTTATGTCAAATACTACAGGAAACAATCATTTCTTGTGCCAAATTCCATAAGAGTCTAGTAGCCTATTCGGTGATACAAGCTTTGATAGTGCTTTAAAGACGATTTTTGGTTGTTTCACCGAATTAGGCGTGTCACCGAATGAGGCGAGTTTACCCATACCTTGACTGATCATGTATACTTGTACCTCCTGATTCGTTTAGAATATATAAAGCAAAATCGTCAAAATGGACACAATCATTTGAGCAGCAAAAATAACATCTTTACTCATAAACGACCGATCTGGCCAAGTGAATAGTGCTCCCTGTCAAGCCGACGGTCCTGGGTTCAAACCCCGGTAAAGGCATATAGTGTGATGACTGTACCTTTCTGGAGCCTAGTCAATCTGTGTATAAATGTCCTAATATTTACCTATTTCTTAAAACGTCTTTAGAATGCGCGCCCTCCTCCTGTGCTTGGGATTGTTGGCCACCGTAGCGGCCCAAAACTATGATGAGGTGTTCAAAACCGACGCCTCAGCGATCTTGGAAGACAAGGCCAAGTGGAAGATGCTGTTCAACTGTCTCATGAACCGCGGTCCGTGTGAAGAGTACCAGGTTATAAAAGGTATGGATTAAAAGCGTTTGTTGTTGTTGCCTAAAGCACAACAGAGTTGAAAAGCGCCTTCACGAGCTCGCGCCACACCTTATTCCTATCTTCAGTGACCCTCGTGGCCCCGCTCCAGCTGAATCCGGCTGCTCGTAACTCATTCTCGACGGACCGCTTCGATCATAGAAGATAAGGGAAAAGTCGTAACTCCATACATCAGTAAATGTGAGTTATTTGTATAGGCATAGCTATAGTGACATCTAGCGACAATCACGCGTCAACTAGCGTAAATTATCAGTATTGCTACTTGTCTATAGATGTCGTGACAAACGAAGAGTCTAATACTCACCAATTTTTAGCTAATATTACAATAGTATTAATCAGTATTCTGTTTTCAATTCCTTCTGCTTGTAATATAAGTTGTAAAACTGTTAATCTAATATGAAATTTTGGCCGACGAGACACTGTTGACACCTAGTATCGAGTAGTGGTACTGGTAATTCACGCTATTTGATGCGTGATTGACGTGTGATTGTCGCTAGATGTCGCTATAACTATGACTATACAAAAAACTGAAATTGAAAGCCTAGGCTGGGGGAACCTATAGGATGGCTTGTAGGACTCACTCCTCTCGTAACTTTGCTATCTCAATATTTGGTGACTATGGAGGGGATGAAGAATACCTACTAGCATGGCGTAACCCGCTTGCAGAAGAGCATCAGTTCACTCGTTATTCCATCCATGACACTCCTCTTAGGGTAGGAGTTCACAACAAAGCCAATTTTTTTGTCTGACGAAGCTGAATTGAACACACAAATGTTTGAATGGCCCGATCGTGAGCCTTGCATTGCTAGATTCTTAAAGGTACTATCAGATCCAAAAGTGCGTGGAGAAATTATTGAATGAATTCATTGATAAATTCGCCATGCACTTTTGCAGCTGATAGTACATCATATATTTTATATTTATATTTCATCATATTTTATATCCTGATAGTCGGACATCAATAATGTTCTCAGCCTGTCCTAATACGAAGTTACGAGTTCATCATTGTATATTTAGGTACCCAAACCCAAAACCCAATGGAAATTAGTCTTTCAGAGTTGGATTCACAGCGACCCTTGTGTCTAAGTATTAAAACATTAGTTTCAGACAAACCTTGGACTTTGGTCCTTATATCTCGAGTTTTAGTACTATTTAGGAAGGCAGAAGAATTGACTAAATCGAGGAGCCTGGGATATCGTTATGGTCCCACCAAAAAGCGAGCAAAGGATGAGCTATCGTATCGACGATAGAAACGAACACAAGATCTCGTGTAAATAAAAGAGAGAGAGAGAGAGAGCGATTTATTTATAGTTCATCACTGGGTGGCGAAATATTTATAACTCGCTCTCGCTATCACCGCGTCTCTTTTATTGACACCAGGGACCCGTTCCTCGAAAGGTACAAGCCTTGTATTACAAGTGCGCGAACTGTCAAATCGTATGAGTTGTCATGGAAGCACACATGTAATACAAGGCTTGTACCTTTCGAGAATCGGGCCACAGGTTGCACTGGTCGTGGTCGCGGAAGACCTCCTTTCGCCTTATATACTTATTAATATTTTATAAGGATTATAGGTATAACTTAAACAGTTTCCGTTTGCCAATCACGATATTATGCTACTACGGCGTTGGCCAAAATCAACAAAGATAATTAAACCTCTAGCGGATCCTACAACACCGCCGGGCGGAAACTTCGAGTTGTTGTTAAAAACTGACGCTGGACCATTGCTAAAAGACAAGGAAAAATGGAAGACCCTTTATAACTGTCTGATGGATCTGGGCCCATGTACTCAATACTCTAACGTCAAAGGTAATGTGAGATGGGGCTATCGCATATCTTTCTGACTATGGTAGTTAGTTACTATGGTAGGTATTTATTTTATACAGTTACTATGACACTACCTAAATACAGGATGGACCAATTAAATGCATGTATAAAAAAATCGGTACTTTTTTGTTTATATAAATAGAGAGATAGTTTTGAAAATAATATTTTTAAAAATTACGACAGTAAAATACACCCGTAGCCGAAGCCGAATAGCAAAACGAAACGCCGTGAAAGGTAATATGGCTCTGTCACGCCAATACGCAAGAGCGATGGAGATAGATATCTAAGAGCCTTTCGTTTCGTGAGCGTTTGTGCCATTTGGCTACGTACCTTAAAAATTCGTTGTTTTCAGTAGTACGCAAAGACCACGTCCTTCGTGCCGAGATTATAGTGTCGATCCAGTAGCCTTAAATCTGAAAATCATTGGTTGATTAAATTTGAGCTTGGACACTCAAGAAATCCCAACTTAAGTCGAAAACGCTGACGAACAGACAGATTTTTATAACGATTTTCTTCAAAAAAGTCTCGGATGTAAAACGTTCACTGTTTCAAAGTGTAAGACGTAATTTTGAATAATAATTTGCTTTTTTTTCTCTTAATGACATCGTTTTTATATGCCGACATTTTCCAAAAGCGGTCGAGACGAAATAGTTATTTGTTATACAAGGGGGCAAAGTTGTATTTTAACGCCGAGTGTGGAATTGAAAAACGAGCAAGTGAAAGGATTCTATAGAATTGATGATGATTTGAATTGACTATAGATAGTTGAACCACGAGCGAAGCGAGTGGTTCGAGAATAGAATCCGGAACTTGCGAGTTTTTTAACACACGAGAAGTAAAATACATTTGCACCCGAGTGTAACACAAAACTTTTCCCCTCACTATAGCGAGGAAACTACAACGCAAAAAATGCGTTTATCACTGCTTCCAGTAGTTCCACAGGTGGTAAATCATCTTTATTACTAGATTCACCTACTTTTATCAATTTTAAAGCAGTTAATTTGATTTTATTCAAGGTCAAATTACTTTACCCACTAGTGGATAAAATGCGTTTTTACCCGCTGGTATTAAAGGACAAAACACGTGTTTCCGAGCTAGTGAGGGGAAAAGAGAATTTATCACTGGCCCACCCTGTATATTAGACGAGATTTTCAGGATAACAAAGCGTGTGTTACGATATTTGGTGTTTTAGTTGCCGTAAAGTCGAGTTAGTGAAACAAAACTATCTGAACACAGTCAACATGACACCTACTAGAAGTAGAAAATATGTGATGTGCGCATTTTGCGTTTAATTAAGCATGTTCAGAAGTTTTTATTCGCTCATGATTTAGACGTAAATAAAATCGACTGTAATTTTTAAGAAAGAAAAGCTTCTGTACATTTTCCTTACGCTTTTATGACGTATAAGAGATAGTTATAGTTAGCGGGAACTTAACAGATTAACGGTTGTTTGTTTGATTTTGGAGTACTTTTGTGTTGTTTTATTTTTTATTGTGTGTATAAGTAGTTTGTTATCAGTTAAAGGTTGAATACGTATATATTATGTAAGATATTTGTATATAAATACATGTAGATATACCTACTTGTATTCTATAATTGTTATGCAATTAATATAATTAGCATCTATTTGTCGCTCATAAATAATGCTATAAGTACTATAATCATTAAATATAAGATTACAATGGACCTCATTATAAACAGTCATAAAAAGTGAACTGGTATTTTTTTATGATCACAATATCAATAGAATATAGGATCACTTTAATGACTTACTTACGGTGTAACATGAGGAAACCGAATGATTTTAACTACGCATTTCTGAGGGCAAAATAAAGATAAAATGATAAATGACGTCAAGCAAATTTCGCACAAACATTTTTTTTTATATTTTTTTAGTTTTTTTTTGTTGTATTTTCACATAAAAAGTAAATTAACCGGGCGACTAATTAACCATAGAAATGGGTATCAAAAATAATAGTTTGGCGACTAAAATGGGGCCTCAAAATATTTCAATATGAGGTAGCATTTTAATGTCATTACGGCTACGGTTTATTCAGACGCGAGTACCAACTATTTATTTGGCGACTGAATTATTATAATGGAAACAATTTAAGAGATACAGTTTAATAGGAAAACGGCTGCCTATTAATATAAAACATACAGTTCTTTTAAAATATTTATATAGCAAATTAACATAAAAAGTACATTTAAAATTTATACATCGACACTCATCACCTGAGCTATCATTTTAATAAAAAAAAGAAATCTTATAAAATATAACGGTCGACAAAATATTATACTTGGGTATGAAATTAGGTGTTTGGGGGTGCTGGCAACTTCGTCTATACAATTAATTTAACTTTTCATGACGTTTACTCTATCGAATCTAAGGCATCACTCTGAAAGATTAATTAAATCTTATGCTGGCATAATGTTAATGAGCAAAATAATCTTCTAAATTAAGAGTACTTCCGTAGATTTTTGTTTGCATAATATTTCGGTAAAAAGTTGTCCATCTTCTTCCTATTTCTGTTTTGATAGCGAGTCATGTGTGTTGAGGATGCATGCCTCTGGGAATGTATTTCATTTCCTTTTTGCTATCGTTGTTTTGTTCATACAAAGTACCTAAGAATATGCTATACTTAGCAAATTTGGTAGGACTTATATTCTACTAAAAGAATAACCTAACCCTAACCCACTTTTTGCTAGCAGAAAATAATTCTGCTCTATACGATTATCATGGCAATTTTTTTGAGTACCACGTCGGTGGCAAACAAGCATACGATCGGCCTGATGGAAAGCGGTCACTGAAACCTATGGACACCTGCAACTCAAGGGGTGTCACATGCGCGTTACTGACCCATTAGAAGCTTATACACTTCTTTTTTGCTGTGTACTTATTATAAAATGATTTGGTACGCGTTTCCTTCGCTTGCAACTCGCTCGAAAATAGATGTGAGATATTTAAATACTACCCGTGGTTTACGGGTCGCAAATACGATGTTTGAATAGAATAGACATTTATTTGTGAACACAGACAAGACAAAATACACATAATAACAACAAGACAGAAAGGAATGAAGTGCCACGAAATGACCTCACCTCAGCGTGTTGCTGGTGACTTCCATAAAGAAACGATTTTATATGTGTGTTTTAAAAAAACCTACTTCCCAATATTTTTTTAGTTGCCTCCGCAATTTAAATACTACTTTAAACGATGAGCTAAGTATAATTATTTAGGTGCTAACATCTATATGACTACAAATATTAAAAATCTTACGCTTTACAATACTAGGTGCCAATTATTATTTTAGTCGCCAAAGTATTGTTTAATGTTCCTCGGCAATATTTTTGTCGCTTGAAATTTGCTGCCGTTTTTTCAATAATAATGATGCTTAATATTTGCGGCTCATGTATTTTTTTTGTCGCCACAATATTAAAACACAGCCAAATTATATTATTGTATGCCCGACATAACTTCCCATTTAATATTTTAGGTGCCCGGTTAATTATATGCCAAAAGTAAATGTTATTCGTAAAACTGGCACCTAAAATATATTTTTTTCTATTTTTTAAATTTGGTAATGGTTGTAAACGTAGCAAGGGTTGTGTTGTGTTGTGTGTTTGTAATAGCAACGATGCCAACATGTAAGTATCGCTATAAATTGCGTAGGCGTTTATCCCCAAAAGTTCTCCATAATATGTCATACACTTTAGATGTACACATTTCGAATTAAAAAAAGTTTAATTTCATTTTAAAATAATATTATGTACCTACCTATACTTAATTAATAAAAAAAAAACGACATCGAGAAACGTTACGAATGGTGGTTTTATATTACCTCGATTCAATAATTTACATGAAACATCTCGAAAAGATTAGTATTTTACTTATAATCTTGTTGTTTTTGTTACTCTGAACTCTGAATCGTAGTGGCCCGCTGTGAACGTAGTCACAACCGCTTACGCTGCGTAAGCATTTCATAGCTCTCTCCCTATCCCTCTTCTGCAGAGGTGGGACAGAACTAGACTACATTTCGATGGCCATACTTAGCGTCTACGATTGTCACTTCACCTAAACCTGCTGCCCAATCTTACTTTCCCATGATTTCGGGCAAAATACGGCGTCAACCATCTTTCATATTAACTTTATTAATTTCATATTAACTTTATTCATTGTTTCTCTCAGATGCGCTGCCTAAACTTGTCGCGACTAAATGCGAAGAATGCACCCCAGAACAGAAGGAGAAGTTCAACAAGATTATGCAGCAGTTCGCACAGAAGTACCCAGAAGATTACGCGGAACTGTCCAAGAAGATGTTCCCTAAGCCTGACGAATAAATGGTTGTTGTAAGAGAGATTTCACATTGCGTCCGCTATCGGATTTCGGACCTTTTGATAAATAATTATATGACATTTTTACGCAAATTGAGGTAAGCTTAAGAAAGCTTGTGATGCTCAGATGATATGTACACTTAATTTAATGTGAGTACCTTTTGCCCATGCCAAAACAAAGTAACTTTTTGAGAAAAACAATTGTCAGATAATTAATGATTCCCTACAAAACTACACATATAAGGCATTAGATCCTTTCAGTTTTGAAAAAAATAAATGGCACTTTTTAACTCCTCCGTATAAGTGTACAAGTTTCTAATGGGTCGGCAACGCGCATGTGACACTCCTTGAGTTGCAGGCGTCCATAGGTTATGGAGACCGCTTTCCATCAGGCGGACTGTATGCTTGTTTGCTACCTACGTAGTATTAAAAAAAGTAATCATACCGTCTCTGCTATCCGATGTCGGAACGTAAATTATGAAATCCTCTTAATTTTATTAGTACCTATTGACTTTACGCTATAAATGTTGTATTAAATGCAATACTGTGAAATTATTCTTTTTTTTGTACAAGTGGCGAGTTAACTTGGTTAAAAATTAATAAAATAATATATAATAAATATATTGGTTTCTTTATTTCTGTGTAGGTGAGAAATGATTGTTTTTTTTTCAAATAAATGTACGAACACAATAAAAAATTAAGCAAGAAATAAAAGGAACAAGAGTTTTATTAGTATTCTTTCTTCCCAAATATATACATAACAGGTGTCCCAAGACTATAGTCCTATAGGACATGAACGGAAAATACTTTTAATATCGTAGATATGGTATTTTGCTAAAAGAAGACTTTATTTTATTTTTAAAACTAAGTAAAACTGCATTCATAGATTTTTAAATAATTATATGGTTAAACTGGGAATCAAACCCGCTGCACGAGAAAAAAAAACATTCTGTAATTTTGTCATACCGATCGATAGGCTTCATTATAAGGATTATTTTTCTCTAAATAACATAGTGTAGGACATAAAAGGAAGACCATGAATTTTAACATTTTACACGGCATACTCCTTACGCCGTTTTCACATTATCCGATCCGATATCGGATGTCGGAAGGATTTCAATAGAAAAAATCCAAGATGGCGCCTGTAATGTATGGGATATCGGTCCGACATCCGATATCGGATCGGATAATGTGAAAACGCACTTAGCCTTAAAATTTGTCCTGTATGGACAAAAAGTAAAGGAGTAAAAAAAAAATCTTTGAATGCAGTTTTACCAAATTTTAAAAGTAATAGTTGTGGAATTGAAAAACGAGCAAGTGAAAGGATTCTATAGTTGAACCACGAGCGAAGCGAGTGGTTCGAGAATAGAATCCTGAACTTGCGAGTTTTTTAACACACGGGAAGTAAAATACATTTGCACCCGAGTGTAACACAAAACTTTTCCCCTCACTATAGCGAGGAAACTACAACGCAAAAAATGCATTTATCACTGCTTCCAGTAGTTCCACAGGTGGTAAATCATCTTTATTACTAGATTCACCTACTTTTATCAATTTTAAAACAGTTAATTTGACTTTATTCAAGGTTAAATTACTTTACCCACTAGTGGATAAAATGCGTTTTTACCCGCTGGTATTAAAGGACAAAACACGTGTTTCCGAGCTAGTGAGGGGAAAAATAAAGTCTTCTTTCAGCAATATATCCCATCTGTGATATTTTAGGTAGGTTATTTCCCTTCATGTCCCATGGTCTTGGGACACCCTGTATATATCATCGTCGCGGAATCGGTTTTCGCCGACCAAAAATCTCTCGTTAGTCCGTTTTCACATTATCTGATCCAATATCGGATGTCGAAAGGATTCCACTGGAACGGTCCTACATACGATAAAATTAAGCAAATAAAATTAACAAGAGCTTTTATTTATTCTTTGCACCCTTTGTGACACCCCTTGAGTTGCAGGCGTCCATAGGTTACGGTGACCGCTTTCTATCAGGCGGACCGTATGCCAGCTTACCACCGACGTGGTAGAAAAAGAGCGAGATGCAAAGAAATCAAATTACTCAAACTCGTACCAAGGCTAAGGTCAAAACCCTTCTCCCGTTTTGGGCACAACCGTTAATTGAATTCGGTTTTTGTAATAAAAAAATATTGGCATTGGCACTGACTAACGGTGAAGTTTCAACTTCCATAAATTTTGCACTCGAGTATAATTTTAGTATTATGCATATATTATTTTTCCCCTCACTAGCTCGGAAACACGTGTTTTGTCCTTTAATACCAGCGGGTAAAAACGCATTTTATCCACTAGTGGGTAAAGTAATTTGACCTTGAATAAAGTCAAATTAACTGCTTTAAAATTGATGAAAGTAGGTGAATCTAGTAATAAAGATGATTTACCACCTGTGGAACTACTGGAAGCAGTGATAAACGCATTTTTTGCGTTGTAGTTTCCTCGCTATAGTGAGGGGAAAAGTTTTGTGTTACACTCAGGTGCAAATTTATTTTACTTCTCGTGTGTTAAAAAACTCGCAAGTTCAGGATTCTATAGAATCCTTTCACTTGCTCGGTTTTCAATCCCACACTCGGCGTTAAAATACAACTTTGCCCCCTTGTATAACAAATAACTATTGTCCCTTTCCGACATATTGGTGTGATAGAAAGGGACAAACGAACTTTATCGGCTTGATAACTTTAGTGAACGTTTATGAATAAGGGGGTTACATTATGACTATAACTGTAAATCTACATGTACATATATATGCTACAAAAATCTAATGGAATTCGCAAAGAATTGACCTCCCATTCATACTTAGCGCCTAATTAATTATTATAAGTATTGAAAAGTTACGTGCGTTTTATAAGTATATTTACATAATAATTAGTACTATTTAACTATGTTAATAGGTAGAAGACGTATATTTAAACATTTATTTTTAAATTCCCAAGAACTTGCCATCAAAATTAAGTTCATATACAAAGATTATCGAAGACATACATATCTGCATATATTATACATATATATGTGAATTTTATACAAACAAATTGTATATAACAAAATAAATAAAAATAAGTGAAATAACAAGATTCCTATGTCTGGTTACTCTGGTTCCAAAAGCAACTACATACCTACCGTAAATTGAAATTTATTTATTTATTATTTTATTTGTTAGGAAAACTTACAGCTAAAGTTACAATAAGGCTTATAACATAAAAACAATGAACCAATAGCAAGTTTCCACAGAAATTGAAATTAGAGCAAATAAAAGTATTACCTATGAACACGAATCGTAGAGAGAACAAAAAATGACATATTTCTTTATTTTAAAACCATGGTATCACTTCAATATGCACATTTTGAAAAAAAAAATTGTAGACATCATCAGCATAAATTTTATCATGCAGCATTAATTTGTAGGTGTAGTTATGATAGTATTTAATAGGTGGCGCTTAAAAATGGAGTTACGATTCTTAGGGCCAGTTGCATCAACCATATTTGACAGACACATCATCGTTACGCAGCAGAGGTCTAAGGAACTTCCCATACAATAAAATTTTACGAATGATTTAACGGTGACAGACGGTTTGGTGCAACCGGCCCTTAGTATGTAAATCCTACATAAATAATCCTTGTTCTAGTTCTAACTATCAAAATGGAATCAACAATGCAGTAACAAAACAAGTCAAGGAAAAAGTGACAAGTAAATCACTCGTTTTATCGTATACTTAAACTGCTTTCTTCTTCGGGACAGAGTAGATAGGATACAGTTAGTTCACTGCGTACATCAAAACATAGATATGGCTAATGGTATCGGAAAATTTCCGAAATCGTGAAATTGTTGAAGTAAGATTTTTGTTTTGACAGTGACAATTTTCTGAATTCGAACGCCGTGGGCCGAGGGGGCCGATTTTTGAGTCTCACGGCGTTCGAATTCAGAAAATTGTCACTGAAAATAATAGACAATTCACCGTTTTCAACCGGTATTTTAGTGACAGTGAGACTCAAAAATCGGCTCCCTGGGAATCGATTTTTGAATTTCGAATAACGCACGAATTCGCCATTCTAAAGTCTGTGGAAAACGACGTAATGCTATTTTTGAAAAAGAACGGCTAGTTATTTTAAAACTAGTGGTAATGACCACTCGTTTTCGATTTTGTTAGTAGAATCTAAATCGCTAGTAGTGGAGATATAATTGAACGAATTTCACGAAATCGAATGGCCGAAATTCAAAAATCGGCCACCTGGACGTGTTTGGGCTCATTCTTCTGTGAAATTCGATATTCGAGATTTATTTTGGAAAACGCCCAGAAGATTTCTCGACATGTTTCGCCATAAAGTGGATCAGGCCAGGGTTTACGGTAATATCGTTATTGTACTACTATCTCTATCGCTCTTCCCTATTGGCGGGACAGAGCCAGACTGCGTTTCGATCGGCGCCTAGCATCAACGATTGTCATATCGGCTAGGCTGGCAGTATAGTGTGTTTAGGAAAGTGGACAATCTTCACCTAAACCCTCCGCGGCCGGGGCGTGCTTTGAATGCGTCCCGTTACGTCGACCTCTCAAGTCTCAAGACTGGTTTAGAAATGCGCCACACTCACCGCCACTCGCCGCCAGGACTCCCTAGTGAGTACTCTCTTATTGACCACTTATAAGGCCAGTAACTAAAATAACTTAGAATTTATTCCGTTTAGATTTTTAACTTTGTGAATCATTTATTTGAGGCCAGTAATAAAGAACCTACTTGAACTCTGTTTCCTTTAAATTTTTAACTTTCTCCGTTGTTTCGACAATAACATTGTGTTTATTGTTCCTTATAAGGTCACTTAGAATTTATTCCCTTTGAATTTTTTAGTAGTTTTAGAATCATTGGTTTTGTGTTTGACCAAAGGACCATGAGGTCAGTTACTACAGGAATTCACTTAGAATTTATTCCGCTTACTAAAATATTTTCTTAGTTATTAGTTTGAGCAATTGTTTGTGCCGATTTTAATACTCCTTGCAAGGTCACTAACTAAAACAATCATCTCGGAATTTATTTAAAAAAAAATTATACGTAGTTCTTAGCTTGAGCAATTGTTTCGGTTATGTTTATGTCCAGTTGACCAATTACATGAGGTCAGTAACCATAGATTCACTTAAAATTTATTAGCATTTAAATTTTAACTTAGTTCTTACTTCTTAGTTCTAGCATAGATAAATGTGTTGGGATTTTGGGTGTAAGACTAATCAAAAAATAGTTAAAAGCTCTAAAGCAGAGACAATTTTACTAGTTATTTCTTTGCGCATTAAAAGTTTATATTTTTAAATCATACAAATACGTACCTATTTACTAGGTATGTACGAGTATTTATCTAATAATGTGCTACGATTTGATTGTGCAAAGCGCAAGTGAATAGTGAGCTGCAAAATTGCATGGATAAATTATGAATTTATACATTAAACAGAGTTATAAATGTTATAAATACAACTTACAAGAAATTATTTACACACTCAAAACAACGATACAGTTTTTAAAGTAATAAAACTTGTACGCTGTACCTTACGTAGAAGTGGAGCAAAGTGAGCAATTAGTAAACTAGGCTCGTGTAAACATTGAATTATCTGTTTAGAAAGTGAAGTGCTCTGTGAAAGCGTAACAGTATATGTGTTGACGAAGTTAAGTTTAATGCCAGTGTGAATACACGGTGTAAATGCATGAGGAAACCGAATAATTTTAATAGCGTATTCCTCATCACTTTAGAAGAGTAAAATGTCATATAAACTTTTCAGGATTTCGCCTACTTTCAGAGTTGGATTTAAAAAAAATAACAATTACTTATCATTTCTCAGAAAAAAACGCTATTTTGATGGCGATGATGCCGTTATCGGACATGATCTAACTATCCTAGTTGACAAAAGAAACTAGTGACACATTTCAAAAAAGTATTTTTTTAGAAAAAAAATGTTTTTATTTTTATTTTAAGTGCCAGTTTTACTTATAACATTTACTTTTATGTGGAAATACATCCAAAAAAATTAAAAAAACTTTTTTACGAAATTTGCTTTACGTCATATAACATTTTATCTTTATTTTGCCCTCAGAAATGCGTAGTGAAAAATTTTCGGTTTCCTCATGTTACACCGTGTATAACGAATAGGGATCATTTATAGCAGAGAAAGCTTTTTGTTTGCGTATGTATTATTTGTGATGTTAGTCTATTTTATTGGAGACGGGACGGAGACGTATTTGTGTATTTTTTTGTGGGATTTTAAATAATAGAACAACAAGTCTTAATTGTGTCGCTTAACTTCAAACTCGGGTAAATCCATTCTGCTATAAGGTTGATTATTTTTCAGTTTATATATATTTTTATACATAATCAACCTTAAAGCAGAATGGGTTTACCCAAGTTTGAAGTTAAGCGACACAATTGCTGACGTAGCCTTTAGTAAATGTATATTGTAGAATAATATTTTGATTATCCTTCTTGTAAAATAGACTTATTTTACATAGTTTGGCTGATCCGATGTCGATGGTTTTTAGGGTTCCGTAGTCAACTAGGAACCCTTATAGTTTCGCCATGTCTGTCTGTCCGTCCGTCCGTCCGTCCGTCCGTCCGTCCGTCCGTCCGTCCGTCCGCGGATAATCTCAGTAACCGTTAGCACTAGAAAGCTGAAATTTGGTACCAATATGTATATCAATCACGCCAACAAAGTGCAAAAATAAAAAATGGAAAAAAATGTTTTATTAGGGTACCCCCCCTACATGTAAAGTGGGGTCTGATATTTTTTTTCATTCCAACCCCAACGTGTGATATATTGTTGGATAGGCATTTAAAAATTAATAAGGGTTTACTAAGATCGTTTTTTGATAGTATTAATATTTTCGGAAATAATTGCTCCTAAAGGAAAAAAAAGTGCGTCCCCCCCCCTCTAACTTTTGAACCATAAGTTTAAAAAATATGAAAAAAATCACAAAAGTAGAACTTTATAAAAACTGTCTAGGAAAATTGTTTTTAACTTGATAGGTTCAGTAGTTTTTGAGAAAAATACGGAAAACTACGGAACCCTAAACTGAGCGTGGCCCGACCGACACGCTCTTGGCCGGTTTTACGGAAGATTTTTTTTTTTTCGCGAGTTCTGGAATATGTTTGAAAGCCTTTTAGAGATGTTTTGTGTTGTGTGTGTATTTAGATTTAAAAAAAAATCAAAACAGAAATTCACACCACGATCACATAAAAATGTTATTCTTTCTTGACCCACACAATTATTAAGTAATAAGTTTTTCTATTCCCGAACTGTTTGTTATTCGTCATTTACAGCATAGATCTTTAAAACCCTACGTAAAAGTCTGTTCCCCAAAGCCAGCCTGCGTCAAAATACAGGAAACATGGTGAATTTCACGAAAGTTATTCTAGAAAACTATTAAAAAATAACTGCATGGCCGTAGAAAAAGTATTGTATGCATCAGCGGTGTTTAACAGAATCAAAGTATACTCGTGGCGTCGTACCCACACGACTCATCTTTTTTGACCTCCTTCAAACGCCGGTTGCTAAAATACTATTAAACATATGTAAACAACAACAATTTTGATATCCAGGTACCAGGCAAGCATAAAGATGAAGCATCTACTCCTCCTCGTGCTAACGGTGGTGGCGACCTGTTGTGCCCAGCAGCAGTACTACAACCGCTATGACAACGTCAATGCAGACTCCATCGTAGCCAACGAGAGAGTGCTGCTGGCTTACTACAAGTGCGTCATGGATAAAGGACCTTGCACTAAGGACGGAAGGAACTTCAAGAGTAAGTGTTCACAGAATTAATCTGGGATTTTCTGTATCAGGATTATTTAGCTGGCTTGACGCATTATTTTAACTGCATGACAACGTGAACATATCTTTGGGAAACTACAAAACCCACATACAGGTACCAGGCAAGCATAAAGATGATGCATCTACTCATCCCCTTTCTAACGCGTAACGGTGGTGGCGACCAGTTGCCAAAGTCACTGCAGACTCTATCGTAGCGTACGAGAGAGTACTTCTGGCTTACTAAAAGTGCATCCTGGATAAAGGACCATGCACTAAGGAAGGAAGGAACTTCAAGAGTAAGTATTTTACTAAAAGTTTGTCTTTAAAGCAGAAGTTGGAAGCAGTTGCTTCGGGACAAATGGTGAGATATCATCAATGCTGACTCCACCGTAGAAAACACGAAAATCTGCTAGCCTACTGTAAGTGGGTCATGGATAAAGGACCTTGCACTTCAGAAAAGTAAGTTTTATACTGGAATTTTGTCTTTAAGCCATATTATCTTTAGTTGAGGTAATTGTTTTGAGTAGAAGCAGTAAGTGTCTACATGGTTTTTATGTGAAATTGTCTATAGAACTATGAGAAATATTTCTAACACTTTGAGTAGTTATGTAGGTACTGTGTCACCCTTTTAAATATGTAATTAGATAACTTGAATTTGCCCCATTTATTTTCTTATACCCAGTTTAAAAAGTTTATATATTTAGTTAAAATTTAGTCCCTTTTTATTAAAGACCCATCTATTTCTTCCAGGAGTCCTCCCAGAAACGCTGTCCACAGCCTGCGGCCGCTGCTCCCCCAAACAGAAGGCTATCGTGCGCACGCTCCTCCTCGGCATCCGTGCCAAGAGCGAGCCGCGCTTCAACGAGCTGCTGGACAAATACGACCCGGACCGCTCCAACCGGGATGACCTTTACAAGTTCCTGGTCACTGGCAACTAGGCTTCAAGCTGTAAATTCAGATTCTGATAAAGAGGCTCACTAGCAGTTCACTGATCGGTAACCAGTCAGAAATCAGCGTTGTCACTTTTAACTTCTGACCGACAGACCGATACCGTATGGCAAACAGCCAGTGGGCTCCAGCACTTGTAATATGGCTTTCCGTGAGATATTGACCATCAAAAACAAAAGCCTAGCGATAATTTCTTAACGCCGAGAATGTGTAGAGGATCGTGCACAGGGGGCTGATTGTTACTTTGAGTGCTTGATTTTGTCACTCAATATATAGGAAACGGCGCAATGCTATTTTTAAAATAAGAGCGATAGAAATTGGGAATATAGTGGTGTTGAACATGATCACTCCGCAATGTATAAACAAAATTTAAACACCTCAACTTATTATTGAACAAATCAGCTGAAACATAGTGACAGAAATTCAAAAATCGTCCCCTAGGTTTGCCATGTTACATTTACATACTGAAGTATAAAGGAACCGCCTTTAAAATCCGTCCATTAAGGAGCGCTAATGGCCCTGACAAATAATAATAAATAGTCAGCTTTTGCTGACATTTTTCTTGCCTTCTGTGAATAATTATATTGATCAAAATGTACTTGGCCATATCATAAGAATGCCGCTTAGAAATGCGGTTATTTTGAGGTCTCTCAATACAAGACAGGATTTCGTAAGCTATTTACATTATAAGTACAATAGTTTGCACGTTAGAAATCTTCAGGGAGAGTAACGCCGTGGCTTGCGTGGGCGACGGTCGCGCGATGGTCGCGCGACGGCGATGCGACGCATACGAAATCAAACCTTATCGATATGGAAGTATGAGACGCGACGAATTTTCATATTGCTATTCATTTGTGAAAGTGGAACAAACGTAGTTACTTTCTTGTATTTGTGTTCAAGCTGTTTTGGTGCTATTAATTTAACGGTATTTATATTTGAATATCCGTTAATTTTATTGTGTTATTTTAGTTTTGTTAAGCGAGTAATATGTTGTGATTTACTATTTAATTGTTTTCGAGAAGGTTAACAGCAAACATAATTTATTTGAGACTTTTCTACAAAAGGTGCGCATGTTTTAAGCCCTAGTAGAATTTTTAATTATGCTTGTGGAAAATAGTTGGTAAACAATGACAATGAAACAGTATTCCTATTTAAAAAATACTGCGAGTAAGATATATACATAATAATGAGAATAAGCTAAATGTATGTTTTCATTAACATGGAAATCTTTTATATTCTGTGAGTTTGTCTTGCTGATTGAGAAGATGAACAAGACGCTTTCATCGCGAATGTCAGATATTGTATTTCGCTTAACATCTTTATTAATATATGTAGCCATTGCATGTATGAACTAGTTTAATATTCTTTTGACTAAATATCATACATAAATATATATTATAGGTAGCTGCTAGTACCACCTACGAGTAGGTAACTATGCACCTATTCCTCAACTTCATGAAACAATGAAATTATACAGTGCTTATGTATTTTATGACTATATACTTGTATAGGTCAGACTGTGCATTTAATAGTTATTAAGTCGTAATTTATTTAAATTATATAGGTTAAGATTTAATAAAAAAATTAAATATTTTAAATAATACATTTGTTTAAATATGTATAAATAATGAACATAATAACGCAAGATATATAATTTTCTATTATAAGTCTTCATAAATACAATTAGCTGCACGCGATACCTGAGTCACACATTTATTTCACAAATGTAGCAATAGTTATTTGTTATACAAGGGGGCAAAGTTGTATTTTAACGCCGAGTGTGGAATTGAAAAACGAGCAAGTGAAAGGATCCTATAGTTGAACCACGAGCGAAGCGAGTGGTTCGAGAATAGAATCCTGAACTTGCGAGTTTTTTAACACACGAGAAGTAAAATACATTTGCACCCGAGTGTAACACAAAACTTTTCCCCTAACTATAGCGAGGAAACTACAACGCAAAAATGCATTTATCACTGCTTCCAGTAGTTCCACAAGTAGTAAATCATCTTTATTACTAGATTCATCTACTTTTATCAATTTTAAAACAGTTAATTTGACCTTGAATAAAGTCAAAACTTTACCCACTAGTGGATAAAATGCGTTTTTACCCGCTGGTATTAAAGGACAAAACACGTGTTTCCGAGCTAGTGAGGGGAAAAATGAATTATCTTTTTCACCTCTGAGGAACAAAAGAGTATGTACATTACGACACAAGTGCGGAATAGAGGAAGTTCAAAACGAACGACGATAAATTAAAAGACGACCCAAAGGAGTGTTTTAAATCAACACGAGTAACGAATTTCCTCTTCGCACGTGTATCGTACGACATTTTTCAGTGAATACTATAGCCATTTGAAGTTTCTGTGCTATTTAAAAGTAGCATTTTAAGTCTAAGATAAAGATCTAGAGCATATATCCCGCCTTAGGTTTATGACGTTTAAGAATTCGTTAACGTACTTAAATGGTAAGCGATCACTACTGCCCATGGACACTCGCAACACGAGATTGAAGTCGAAAATGGAATGGAAGCTGCGCTCAATAACGGGGATTACGGGGAGTATCAACGAGAGCTTGGGTTGGCGGAAATCTATTTCTTCTTTCAGAAATATATGACTATGCGCCATCTTGCGGAATTTCATTAGAACTATTTTCTTTACTAAACTGAACTGTGACCCCATACATCAGATATTAACAGCGCCCTCCTGACAATATTCATATATTTCTGGTCAAGCTTTATATCTCTTGGAAGTTTTGGTATTAACATTAGGTACTTAGAAGTGACGCCCGTCCGTGGTTGCCCGTGACAGGTTAATAATTTCACCACCCCCTTTCTTCCCGTGGGTGTCGTAGAAGGCGACTATGGGATATGGGTTAAATTGTGGGGTAGGCGAGAGGCTGGCAACCTGTCACTGCAATGTCACAGTTTCGTTTTCTTTCAACCCCTTATTTTCCAAGAGTGGCACTGAAGCTTTAGTAGTTTCATGTGTTCTGCCTACCCCTTTATGGGATACAGGTGTGATTGTATGTATGTATGTATGTGTACTTAGAAGTATGTAACATAAATTCAATAATGCATCAATATCTTCTAAGTAACATAACTACGTACTTAAACACTAAGTACACATTTACTAGTCATAATACATAATGCGGCAAGGAACCTCCGTATACTTACGTACATTAAAATTACATACACGATCCGAACATAATAATTGTTGGGTTGTTTGCTTAATGCCCATTTATGTACAATGACAACGGGCCTTATATATAGAGGATGTGTTACTGTCCATACAGTCTTTGTAGATCTACTTGGAGTTTAAGTTTTAACTTAGTGTTGAGTTTGCCTTAGAGGATGTTTATATGGATTTTTTAAGAGGTAAATATGCTTATTTTATAGTTCGAGGAACATACCGATTGGTGTGGTCAAGCTCAAGGAGTTCAAGCTATGCAAGATCAACATAATAAAGTGGAACAACTGCATTTTAACCATTTGATTGAGCTTTAACGTGAATATGACATTGCTTTATCTTATATAGTTAATAGGGATGTACCGACTAGTCGCCGACTAGTCGGGAAAGCCGACTATCCGGCCACATTCCTAGTCGGCGATTAGTCGGCGACTAGTCGGCAAAAAAGGCCGATTAGTCGGCACTTCATTAGTAATAGAAAACAGTACAAAACTAAATTATCGGCTCAAAATTATGGTTGTATTATGTACCTATTCGTAGGTAATTCCTTTCTTTGTCAAGACAACAAATATCTGTAATCATCATAGAAATAAATATCCTACCTAGGATTATAGGTTTCATAGGCAGGATCACTATCCACTAAGGTCTCCGGTTGTTAAAAATGGAAAATGTATATAAATATTGGCATGCACCTTTGAACCTGTAAAAATAAATATGACAGTGCCTTACTCGTATCTTATAGTTAACTAGTTCAGTACCTGATCCAAAGAGGATTGAGTGTAGACTTTATCCGTCTATACGGAGTTACATATTATTATGTCTTTGCTGATACCTACTACCTTTTACAGTCTTGTTTTTTAAAGAATACACCTATAATATTTGTCATGGAGTACAACAGCGATAGTGAATTCCATTTCTAGTAAGAATCGGGGAGAAGGTATCATAAGTGGTTCGTGACAATTCAATATTCTGTAGATAACAGACAGATGCAATTTCTTCATCCCCACAAAATCTTACGGATTTAAATGCATTTACAAAAATAGTATTTTCATGGTAACAAAATGCATCCTGAACGGATGTCCATCTCCAGATAATGCATCTTTGAAACTTGAGCTTTAAACTTGGCAAAGTGAAATAATTTAACAATCTCTTCTTTACAAATCAGCGCCTACGCATATTTGTCAGTTTTGGATGCATCGAACACAACTCGGATTTCTTTAAGGCGCATTCAATTCACTATATGATGAGGACAACAAACGTTTTAAGACCTTCATTTTCAAAATCTTTTCAGCTAAAATGTCGTTATCAAGCTTAATCCTAGTGACTGCGTTGTCCATGGTCACCGCTGACTTCTACAGCTCCAAATACGATGACTTCGACATCAAGCCGCTGCTGGAGAATGATAGGATCCTGCTGAGTTACACCAAGTGCTTCCTCGATCAGGGACCTTGTACTCCCGACGCTAAGGATTTTAAAAGTAAATTAACCTAAGTTATACTGGCTCTGTATTATGAAGCGATTAAAAAGCAAATTTACCAATTCAATTTTAAAAAAATGCTCTTCTATCTGCATTTGTACTACAGTTGCGATAACATGTGGCAGCGTTGTTGGTGCCGCTGTATCTATCAATCTCCTTAAAAAATGGTTCCGAAATGAATGTCATTATTGCGGCATTAATGTAGTGGTGAACGTAACTCATATATTATACACTAACTGATAGTTGTCATACAAGTGTTCTTCATTCCTACTTTAGAATGGAATGTACACTGCATTTATTAGTTCACTTTGAGGTGGTAAAATTAGTGACGGATTGAATGACGTAATTTAAGTCATAATTTCAGTAGTTATGCGGCAATGAACATCAGGAAAATTTACAGTTTTCTGCCTACGACATAAAAAATGTCACCGAGGCAACAGGCCAGGCAATAAACTTGTGATTTCTAAAATTGCCCTGTAACATCGTAGTGGGTTATTTAGGTTCCAATACACGAGGGTGAATGCGCTGCTGACGTCGAGCAGATATATGAAATGCCTAAAAATAAAAATAAATAGAACATTTGTATGTCTTCTCCACGTTGACCATGAAATAATTTTCATGTTTACTGCTATTTGATTAGCCAAACCTGAGCAATGATTAATTAGAGTTGTATTTATTTATCAGTTTTATTCAGTACCCACTGTATCTTATTCCCCCCTCCTTTTCCAGTCTTCACTTGTCCCTGACATCCCTGTTTAGTATCTCATTGAGGTTATTTTTCAAATTTCAGAAGTGATTCCCGAAGCGCTAGAGACGATATGCGGCAAATGCTCTCCAAAACAAAAGCAGCTGATCAGGCAAGTCATCAAAGCTATCATGGATCGGCACCCAGACTCTTGGAAGGCGCTTACGGCAAAATTTGACCCGGAAAACAAGCACAAGGAGGATTTTGATAAATTTCTGGCTGAGAGTAGGAAATAAATATTAGAGATTACTTTGTTTTATTATGGACAGTGGTATGGAGGAAGCATGTTATTTATTAGGAAGTTTTGATTTATATTATGTGACGTGATGTGACTCAAAAAAAAATCTTATAAACTACCTATGGCATCAACATGATGCATATAAATTGAAGTCTTTTATCTCTTATAACAATAATTGCTTCAATCATACTACAAGCTACTAGGAATTAAAAATAGATATTTTAAGTAAACTAGGAATACTGCCTGAATTCTTGGGTAGCATTGATAAATTTGTCCAGCTCTCACAAGCGGAGCCCAATGTTCACATGTTCATTTCCATAGCTTACTCGTATTGGTGTACATTTTAGATATTTTGGTAATAAATATTTTTAAAACTAACGGAACAAAATAAGTGTTGGGGAGTTTGAGTACACGTACTTTATTTGTGTTGAACATGTCCGGTATTTCACCTAAGTTGTGATTTGTTTACGCTTTTAACTAAATACAACTATCTCACTTCCGGATACCGCCACCCCATGTCTACTAGCAAATACACTAAGTCACCAGAACAAAAACATCCAAAACTCAGGTACAATGACGTTTATTAAAATGTACAAAAATCGCTCCAAATCAAACGCTCATCATCTCGTACCTAAAGGACTATCACCATGACTCTGAAATATAATTATTGCTTGACTTTCTCCAACTTGTCCTTGTACTTCTCAGTATACTTGTTGTCAGGATCGAACTTGCTCGACAGTTCCTTCCAAATATCAGGATGTTTGTTGACAAGATTCCTGATGATCTTCTCGGATCCCTGTTTCTGCTTTTCTGTGCATTTGGAGCATTCATTTTCTAAGGCGTCAGGGAGTGTTTCTTTCAAGGCCTTGGCGTCAGGGGTACAGCGGCCCCTGTCCATGAGGCAGTCGGTGTAGGCCTTGAGGAGTCGCTGGGACTCGAGGATCTCGTCGACGTTGATGTTGTCCCATTTGTCGGTGTACTTGCTTTGGGCGCGAGCGTGGGCGAGCCCGACGACGCACGCTAGTGCTATCGCTATTAGAAGCTTCATAGTGTCTGGAAATAAGAAAATTGCGATTACTCAGTACAGTAGTTTATCGTTTTTTGAGGTAAGTCAGGGAAAATTTAGCAAGTAGGCATTTGCTAACTAAAAAAGAGTCAATAATAATATCGAAGTGCTTAATAATAAAATGGATATTCCATTATGATTACAGATGGAAACTTAAAAGAAAGGCAATCTTTTGCATTTTTGGTAACTTATAATAATAAGCTTGCTAATACGTGTATAGTCGCAAAATCATCCATAAGCTGCCACAACACTTTTTTGTCAGGTAAATCTGGTTATCATTTATCAAATACATTGAATTGTTCAATCAACAGTCATCAAGTTAATGTCATAGTAAATGATAAATGATACTCAGAATCACGGAGATTACATAGTTTTTCCAAGTCTCCAACTACAAAAACCACTATCACAATAAACAATTCATGGGAAGATTGGTCGGGTGTCCCAGCAAAAATCTTTGTGTTATCTATACGTATGGCAGAATAATAGGTGTTAATGCTTAATGGTGGTGATTGGCCATTGTCCATTGTTCTGGACGGAAATAATAAATACTTTGAGTATGTTTAATTACAATGGAGACTGATAATGTTTTGAGACGCTATGTTTTAGGTTGTTTAAGTTTGATAACTGACAACGCCTTTCTAATTTGTCTTTTGTAGTTACATCCCGAGGAAGAGTTGCCTATTTCTTTACTTTTGAATAATTTGACATAATTAAATACCTAATATACTAACTCATTGGACACTTAGCTACTAGCGGGACAGATCAACAGAATTTTCTTCCTTGAGGTACCTACATATTGTTAAATGAATTTAACATAAAAACTGTAAATTACTGTATGACACACATGTACACACAGTTTGTGTACTAATACATTTTTGAAGTTTGAAGTGTTCTGCAAATCGGCATAGTATGGATCGCGACTTAACTAAAGTTTTCAACAAATAATATTGTATTTTTTGCGCCCAAGGGATTATATTTTCTCGCTGAATGTCTTCTGATAAACTTTCAAGAACTATAAATTACCTCGAACATGACCTAGACCGGAAAATAAAAACATGAATTTCTACTTTACGACAGTCCTTGCCTTTGCAATATGAACTTCATAAACGTCTAGTCTTCTATGTTGTGAAGTAGATGATACGTTGCGAACTGTTATTTAAAATCACACTGCTGCATTTCATCAAACCCATTACAAGTCAGTTGAAGAGTTGCCTCAAATGTCTGACTTATTGTATGAAAACAAGGTTTAGATCTGAAAGGCCTATCAATATCACATGTGGGGGGAAGTAAGGATGTGGTCAAGAGCATAGTGACGTGTAGTAAATGACACGTGCTCTGATAATTAGGTACTGGCCACTGTCAATGAAATGTGAACGGTAAGTTGACGCATTGTGGATTTCCATGCTAATACGAGTAGCTAATTACAATAGTTACAATGCACGCGACATACTACCACTAAAATAGCTACAGAACCAAAATTGTGAATGTATTTAAATTCTTCATAAGCGAATTTACACACACACTACACCAAATCAATTACCAAAACGTTAAGTTATGTTATGAAAGACGTGTAAACGTGTAGCATTATTAAATATATAAATAAATAATAAATGTTGTGGAGACAACTAACACAAATCAACCTAGCCTAAAGAGGGTATATATGTGCGTTTTCACACTATCCGATCCGATATCGGATGTCGGAAGGATATCAAAGGCAAAAAACAAAGATGGCGGCTTCAATGTATGGGATATCGGTCCTACATCCACTACGTTGCAAGTATGTTTTTCTTTCTTGAAGGTTTGGGTTTGGTTGAAGGCATTTTTAGGGTTCCGTAGTCAACTATAGTTTCGCCATGTTTGTCCGTCCGTCCGTCCGAGGATAATCTCAGTAATCGTTAGCACTAGAAAGTTGAAATTTGGTACCAATACGTATATCAATCACGCCGACAAAGCGGTAAAATACAAAGGCAAAAAAAAAAAACATGTTACCCCCTATACGTAAAAAATGTACCCTCCCCCCTCTAACTTCTGAACCATACGTTTGAAAAATATGGAAAAAATCACAAAAGTAGAACATTATAAAGACTTTCTAGGAAAATTCATTTGGTCTTGATAGGTTGAACAGTTTTTGAAAAAAATACGGGAAACTGCAGAACCCTACACTGAGCGTGGTCCGACACGCTCTTGGCCGGTTTTGATGTTTTGACATTACCGAAATAATGCATATGGGAGCTTTAAACAATCTAATATAAGTATATTATGTAGCAGTGGCGGAGCGTCGATACAACTCGATTCCCAACGGGTTCTCTAGAATTCTCTAGTATCGGTAGAAATCCATACAAAACAGATTCCAAAAACCCCTCCGGCTTTACCAACGAAAATTTTCACGCCCCGCCACTGTTATGTAGTTAACTCGTAGTTCAAATCAAAAAAGTTTTCGAAATCTATAATGATTGTCAAAGATGGCGGCATTCCCTAAGTTATCATTAGATACATTAATTACTATTAGTCACAGATTAAGTCCCTTCTATTAGTTACATGAGGCCATTAAAATCTCAGTTTAATTAGACAATTATAATAAATGTGGCAGGTCTTGCGGAAAATTATGAGAATATCCGATCAATGCAAACTTGTTAGTGAGTAGGTATTATGCTTCTTACTTATCAAGTTATTTACAATCAAGGCATTGGAGCTTGTTATGCCGTTTGATTATTTATAACCAGTGCTCGGACAAAACATCGCAAAACAATCGCAAGACTGCAATAGAACAAGATCAATAGAGTTGCATTATGTACAATATTATTTAATTATATTTTTCAATGACATTTATTACTGCAACCTAAAATTCACCATACAAACAGAGTTTGGGGTAGTCCTTAATCCACTTATCAATTGTATTTATTTGCACCATACTCGTATTTAAAATATTTAGAAATAACCATAATTGAGCAAATAATTGTATTAATTTAAATTGTCACCGCAAAACTATTTCAAGCATGCCACTTTGACAAATCCATGACAAATATGCGACTAAAAAGGTCAAATGTTAAATTATAAATTACGATAATATCAGCTTTAGATACTAACCCCCTTATTCATAAACGTACTCTAAAGTTATCAAGCCGATAAAGTTCGTTTGTCCCTTTCCGACGTATTAGTGTGATAGAAAAGGACAAACGAACTTTATCGGCTTAATATATAATCTTAAGTCTCGACTCCGTAATAGTCTTGTCCCTTGCCCATATCTGTTTCTGCGATGACTTGTCCGAGCACTGTTTATAACACACTTCAAAAACAAGTTAGTCTAAAACTTGGCTATAAAGCTACATGCTGGGGGCCGATTTTTGAGTCTCATTGTCACTAAAATACCGGTTGGAAACGGTGAATTGCCTACTATTTTCAGTGACAATTTTCTGAATTCGAACTATTTCAAGCATGCCACTTTGACAAATCCATGACAAATATGCGACTAAAAAGGTCAAATGTTAAATAATAAATTACGATAATATCAGCTTTAAATACTAACCCCCTTATTCATAAACGTACTCTAAAGTTATCAAGCCGATAAAGTTCGTTTGTCCCTTTCCGACGTATTAGTGTGATAGAAAAGGACAAACGAACTTTATCGGCTTGATAACTTTAGAGTACGTTTATGAATAAGGGGGTAATAATCTTAAGTCTCGACTCCGTAATAGTCTTGTCCCTTGCCCATATCTGTTTCTGCGATGACTTGTCCGAGCACTGTTTATAACACACTTCAAAAACAAGTTAGTCTAAAACTTGGCTATAATACCGAAAGCTACCTCTTTGGGCTCGTTTCTCGAAAGGTACAAGCGTTGTATTACAAGTGTGTTTCCATGACAACCCATACGATTTGACAGTTCGCGCACATGTAATACAAGGTTTGTACCTTTCGAGAAACGGGCCCCAGGGGCCCATTTCTCGAAGCTACAAGTTACAATTTACAAGTGGTAATCAATGTTGGAAAGAGACGTCCGCTTGTAACTTGTAATTTTCAGTTTTGAGAAATGGGCCACTGGAATTATCTGTCATGTAAAAATAAGCAAAGTTAATTTATGCATCAATGCATAATCGAATCAGTTAATATTATAAGTATCAACTGCAGAGTTTACTATTTAATAGAATACCATTACATTACTGAAAAGTATGAATGCAATAGTAATATGATTCCTTGGGGCACACAGTAGTCATTAAACAGACTGGATTTAAACTATAGAGTCAAGTAGTAAGTATACTAAAGTTAAAAGATAGATCTAAGTACAACCCATAGCATACTTACAAGCTAGTTTAGGGCCAGGTTAATCTGTGTAAGGTGTCCCTCAATAAATAGTATATTAATAGTGAACACATAATTGATAGATTTAATAACCTAACCACAAAATTGAAATTTTGAAAAAACCCTCAACCACGAAATAGTATACTGATTTTCATCAAATATGCCTAAGAACATTTCCAACTAATTCAGCTTTCAAACAAAAAAAAACTATATTGATATCGGTTCATCCGTTCGGGAGCTACGATACCACAGACACACACACAGACAGACAGATATGTCAAACTTATAACACCCCGTCGTTTTTGCGTCGGTGGTTTAAAATGGTACCTATATAGTTAAGGATCATTTAAAACTATCATGGATCACGTTGTGATTACGACCAATTTAACAAATTAAGTACTTAGTTTCAAATATAAAGAAAATAAATTTCCTTAAGCATTTACGTTTCTAATGATCGTAGATTTAATTATAAAATAAAGAGTTGATAAGACAACTCACCGTTGAACGTCTCGAACGATTGTGTTATGAGTGTGACGCCCCGTCGCGAGTAGCATTTATAGCGAAGGATCGACAACGTCAGCGCAGGACATAATGGCTATCGATCAGACAATGAATATTGCTGCACACGGAAGATTTCTATTAATTAACGATTTCGACATTGTTAAGGGCACTATAACTCAAATTATATGCTTCCTCTACAGTTGACACTGTTCTCGATAATTATTGTAAAATATTAGCTAGTTGATTTTTTAATCAATACCTATTTTTTTTTGACACGGGAGTGTCAAAGCCAAGTTCAAAGAAAGAACTGCTGAGCCTAGTAAGCGTTTCCGCTGAATATTGTCTTCGGTTACTGCGATAGTTACTCATGAAATAAAACTATGGAAACGGATTATATCGCGTATAATGAATTTACAATTTCCACTGAGTTTTGGACGTTTAAGAATACGTCTTCTTCTTATCTAGTGAAGGGATCACAACTAAATTAGATACTATTTTGCCAATATCTTGCCACCACTATCCCGCGAGGCGGCTAGGCTGCATTTCTGCCGGCGTGTGGCGTCGACGATTGCCATTCGGCTACGCCGGCTGATCTGTTGGGGGCGCTGTCTACTTTCTCCATACAATGAATGTTTTGCGGGACGTTTACGCTATCGATTAAAGTCTTTTTAAAACGTCAAAAACTCATGCTGAGAAGCTTTGGCGACGCAGCGGCCGAGAAACTGTGAGCCCCTGCGTAATTCAAAATATATTCGAAATATGAATATTATTTTGACGACCGGTCTGGACCAGCGCGTAGCGACGCTAGTGACCCTGTCTGCTGCCTTGGTTCAGGGTTCTAATCCCGAATCCCGGTAAGGGCATTTTATTAGTGTGAAATGAGCATTGAGCACATATATATTTTGTTCCTGTCCTGAGTCATGGATGTTTTCTATGTATATAAGTGTAATTATCTGTATAAGTAAGTGTATCGTCGCATTCGTCGCCTAGCACCATTGGTACAAGCTTTTGGGGCTAGGTTGATCAGTGTAAGGCGTCTCCCAATATTTATTTATTTAATATACCCAAGTGAGTTGCATCCAAAGCGAGCTTAAGCCTGACTCCCACCTACATTTTAATATTTTTAATTATTTTGTCGGCGAAGTATTAAACTTGGCTCTCGTTTCACATTTATGCTAATTTGATATAGGTCATTTTTTATACTAGCTTTAGAATACACGTGATCAGAGACAGAGAAAGACGTGCTCTGCTAGACAAAGGTCTCTCCCGAGGATCATGGTGGCCGGTCACGTGCTGATTTTTTCCAAAGTGGCCCTGTGATTTTAACCCCCGACGCAAAAACGACGGGGTGTTATAAGTTTACGTGTCTGTCTGTCTGTTTGTCTGTATGTGTGTGTTTGTGTGTGTCTGTCTGTAGTATCGTAGCTCCCAAACGGATGAACCGATTTATGTTTAGTTTTTTTGTTTAAACGCTGAATATTAATTAAAATTTTGAAAAAAAAACCCCGAAATTGTGGACCGATTTTCACGAAACATGGCTACGAACACTCCCGACTAATTCAGCTTTCAAACTAAATGGTTCATCCATCCGGGAGCTACGACGCCTTACGCACACACATACAAACAGACAGATTCTCCAAAATGCTTCGTGGTCAAACGTCTACATATTCACACTAAAAAATAGTTATTTGTTTTACAAGGGGGCAAAGTTGTTGCAAGTGCACCGAGTACCGAGCAACCAATATTGAACCTCGAGCGTAGCAGTGGTTCAAAAAGTTTTGACCACACCAACACAAACTTTGACAAAATACTGACCATAAAACATCAAACTAAATCAAAATCAAATCAATCTATTCAATATTTATGATTCAAAATAATTATTTATAGGTAAATTCTACCAGCCAGCTCAAGGCATCAAGTTAAAATTTGTATGAAATTACTTTGCACTCTTGTGGATAAAATGCAATTTTGCTATCAGTTTTCGAATAGCAAAATTGATCTTTACCAGTTGGTGTGGTGAAAAATCTTATAACACCCCGTCGTTTCTGCGTCGGGAGTTAATAATAAAATGACTTTAAGGCCCCATTTAGACGGTACGAGAACTCGCATACGAGTTTCATTACATTGCGGTATTTGATGGCTCTGCAAAATTTATCTAACCTCAACAGCCCGCAATGTAACTAAAATCGCGTGCGAGTTCGCACGCCGTCTAAATCAGGCCTAAAGATGATTCCTGGAAGTATATCTATTATTCTATTATTAGCGTTAAATGCTTCCTTCATTTAAGGCTGTTTCACAATGACCTTGACCTACAAGACACATCAGCTGTTCTATTGCCATAATTGTGGCGGAGGCGCTACGCTTAAGTGGAGGCATATATGAGACATTAGCTGTTCTGTATTGTTTTATGTATTCCCCCGTGGTTCGTGGTTGTTGTAGAACTACTGTGGTCATTGGGTTCTTGTGGTGTGGGAGAAAAATTAAGTGAATATAATATTACTAGCTTTTGTCCGCGGCTTTGCTCGCATAAAAAGAGGCAAATAGTAGCCTATGTCACTCTCCATCCCTTCAACTATCTCCACCTAAAAAATCACTTCGATTCGTCGCTCCGTTTTGCCGTGAAAGACAGACATACACGAGGTATTCCCGATGAACTACAGTATGGGGTCCTTCAAAAAAGGAGTGTACAAGTTTTCTAATGGGTCGGCAACGCGCACGTGACACCCCTTGAGTTGCGGGCGTCCATAGGTTGCGGTGACCGCTTTCCATCAGGCGGGCCGTATACCTGTTTACCACCGACGTGGTATAAAAAAAAAACTTTCCCATTTATAATATTAGTATGGATAATGTTTGTCCTTTAATAGGAGCGTGATATAGTGAAGAACTTAAGAAAGTCACCTGGCCCCGTAGCCGAATGGCATTTCTCCGACGCCAAACGAAAGCGATACGCCGCTGGCTCTGTCACGCCAATACGCAAGCGCGATAGAGATAGATATCTACTAGCGCTTCGTTTCGTGAGCGTTTCGTGAGCGATTGTGCCATTCGGCTAGCCACCCTGTTGTATTTGTGAGTGACATGTTCGAATAGGCGTTTGTTTTGTTTGTGTTACTAATTTTAATACTTAGTACATTACTACAACGGCCGAGCGAAGCGAGGTCGGATAGGTCTGAGGCGGGCAACCCCATTTCCCGCCGAGGTATGTATAGTGCTTTTCTCAAACATGGTATGAAATAAATAAAGTCTACTGAAAATAGTAACTTTGGATGGCTGTATCTCCTAAACGGTGCGTCGTAGCGCAAAAATAGTCCAATTTTCGTTCTTCTTTGATACCCCGTATACGCTTATAAAAAAACAAAAAGTTAAAAAAAAATTAAAAAAAAAACGAAAAAAATTTTTTTTGTATGAAAACGCACCCAAAATCAAATATTGTCTAGGGCCCGTACCAGTTGCAGTCGGCGTCTATAAAGCCCCTTATAGTTTTTTTTTAATTGGCTAAATACCTGGATGGTATGTCACAATTATCTGTGTTTGGAAATTAAAAAAGAGGACTTTGCCGGCCTTGGCCTGCAAGGTTTGTATGAAATTCCATTATCTATCAATCGTCCTAGCCGCACCTGCAACGTCATACTTCGCTGCCAATTATAAGGCACATAACATCAATATTTCATACCATGTTTGAGAAAATATGTGTTCTCTATTCGAACACGTCACTCACACATACAATAGGTGACTTTCTTAAGTTTTTCATCTATACCAAATATTCGCTTAAACTGATTTCAGGTATTTTTTATTACAACTGGTTACAAATAATTCTGAAAATTGCGTAAATAGTTGTTAAGTATGCGCAGATTCAGGGGGGAGGGCCCCCATGGCCCTCCCCCCTGAATCTGACCTGACTTTCCCTAGAGGCATCTTACAATGAGAATTTTACCTTAATAATTTTCAACTAAGATTGCTAAATGTTTTCTCCCGTGGGTGCCATAGAAGTCGACTGTGGGGTATGGGTTCCATTGTGGTCTGCCAAGAGTAGCATTGAAACCTACAGTTTCATGTGCTCTGCCTACCCCTTTTGGAAATACAAGTGTGAGTTTATGTTATTTTTTCTTACAGTTGATTTCTTTTGGGTTACCCTCATCTGGCAGAATAATTTTAGTCCGAAACACACTTCGCATAACATGTTTCGCAGAAACACTTTCAGTCGAATGGTAATTTTGCAGAAAACTTAGTTGGCATTATTACTGCCACGCATAAGACACACTTGGCAGAATATTGTTTTACAGAACATTACTTGGGTCGACTTTGATTTAGCATAATTTGTATGTACCATAATAATCTTATAGCATAACATTAGAACACGCTATCAAAAAAGAAAAACTGCCCCAGTGCCACCGTTAGGTACGACGACGAGCGAAGCGAGGTATTTTGCATCCCCAACACATCCAACTCGCTATCAAGTAGCAAATGGCAACTTTATGCCGCCTAAATGTTATGCACAAATATTATCTGCAAAAGTATTGTTCGACTAGAAGACTATTATGCTCATCAACATTATGACAACAGACAATTCGGTATCACAGAAATCTGCGAAATGATTTATGCCGAAGCATATTCTGCGTAAGGTGTTTCTGCCAAACGTGACTTCTGCCAAGAACTATTATACGAATCAAATATATGCGTAAAAAGTTTCTGCCAGATAATAGTGAACCATTTCTTTTAGCTCAATTGACTGAGACAATGAAAAAAATAATGTCCACAACAAAGACTTTTCAGTACAGATGATGCTTTTTGCCCGCAAAGTGGTTCCTTTCTTGTCAGGTCGAAACTTAAGAGGCTCATCTGTACTGAGGAATGTCGTAGCACAGTATAATATAGAGTACTATTGTACAGTATGGCCACTCCCGCTCCCCGCTGAAAGTGCCGCTCACGCCCTCTCGGTTACCTCACAGTTACCGCCCGTCAAAATCGCGAATGTCGACCTATCATATTTCATACAAGCATAGCACGCGTTCACCTACACGAGCTTAGACTGTGTGCTAGGAACGCGCCTCTTTCATATATTTAATCGCCAGTGTCCGAGGTGTGGTCGTAGTCTCGTGTCGATTTAAAACACACTGGTAGCCTAGCGGTAAGTACGTGCGACCCCGGCTCGCACCAATGAGTTTTTCGGAATTTATGTGCGAAATGTCATTTGATATTTGCCAGTCGCTTTTCGGTGAAGGAAAACATCGTGAGGAAACCGGACTAATACCAATAAGGTCTAGTTTACCCTTCGGGTTGGAAGATGGCAGTCGCTTTCGTAAAAACTAGTGCCTACGCCAAATATTGGGATTAGTTGTCAAAGCGGACCCCAGGCCCCCATGAGCCGTGGAAAATGCCGGGATAACGCAAGGAGGATGATTAATTATCATTGCAGATCTGCATCTGATGCATCTAATTGTTAATATTTCATAACTGGCTTGCAAAACAAGATTTCCGTAAACTACTGCAACTTTATGCTCTTTACTTCACAGATTTACATACAATAGCCGCTGTTTCATTGTTCAAAGATAGACAAACTAATTGTTTTCAAGCTTTAATTGTTTGCGGTTAATATCAACAACCTTTTTCATTTATTTCCTGTGAAAATTGTATTTCATCTTCCCTCCTTCTTATTTTCCTATTAAAATAATTAATGAATCTACGGTTGTACTCACGTTATTATATCGCTATTGCTGCGACATGTTTCGGGCCAATTCGGAGGCCCCTCTTCAGGCATATAGGAGTTCACGCGACGGCTAAACTCCGTGAACTGGCCGCGCCGCCCGCCGCTCCGCCCGCTGCGCGCGCGCAACATGTCCCGAAACATGTCGCAGCAATAGCGATATAATAACGTGAGTACAACCGTAGATTCATTAATTATTTGAATATGTCTCACGAAAGTTTAACGTGTATATTTTCCTGTTGCTTACAACGAGCACGAAGTCTGAGAAAAAAAGTAAGACTTAGTTACCCGTCACGCCCAGATATCTGTAGAGTTACAATCATTCGATATCTGGGGGGCTACCATGAAGTGCTAAAGCCGTTCAGTTTAGGTTGAGAGAGAGGGACGGAGCTATGGAACTGCTATAGCTTCGTCCCTTTCTCTCAACCTAAACTGAACGGCTTTAGCACTTCATGGTAACCCCCCTGATATCTGTAGAGTTACAGTATGTAGGAGGTAGGACATAGCGAATGATATTCCGCTTTGTGTGGAAGTGTGCACAGCGGATATCATCTCGCTCGAATCTAGAGCAGAACCCAACTGGGGAAGTATACCTCCGCCTTACAGAAGACCACAGCCAAATAGCACTAGACCCTACTCATAGTGTTTTGTGTTCCTGCCGGTGAGTAAGGCTGCCAGAGCTCAACGAGGGTGCAGTGTGCTGGTGACGGAAGGACTTACGAAACTCATTTGTTCCATCTATTTGAATCGTCGGCAACCCAAACCCTCCTTAGAACTCTTTCTTTGCTGTGTACTTAACAGGAGTGTACAAGTTTCTAATGGGTTAGCAACGTGCACGTGACTCTCCTTGAGTTGCAGGCGTCCATAAGTGACGGTGACCGCTTTCCATCAGGCGGACCGTATGATTGTTTTCCACCGACGTAGTATTAAAAAAATGGTTTGGCCCACATTCATTAAATTTCGGGTCGGTGCAGCATGTTTTCTTCTTACGCGATAGGTATTAGGTATCACCCGTCATCTCACCAGTATAGGTATCTCACCTGTGTCAGTTTTATCTCAGTTATCCCGCCTTCCCCCAACTTTCAGTCGTATCATAATCTTGTACATATGATACTGGAAATTTCAAATGTTCCAGAAAAACAATTTTAATTAAAAAAAAATCATAACATGGAAATTAAAATAAATAAATAAATATTGGGGACCTTACACGGATCAACTTAGCCCCAAACTAAGCAAAGCTTGTACTATGGGTGCTAAGCGACGATATACATACTTAAATAGATAAATACATACTTAAATACATAGAAAACATCCATGACTCAGGAACAAATATCTGTGTTCATCACACAAATAAATTCCCTTACCGGGATTCGAACCCAGGACCGCGGCTTAGCAGGCAGGGTCACTACCGACTGAGCCAGACCGGTCGTCAAATTAATACGAATCTTAGAATAATAATTTTCAAATAACTTTGTCTATGTTAACGCATATGTACGAGTATACCGCGTGAAATAAAAAGGACCGTATAAACTTTTCATAGTGACTTTTGAGGCCATTACGAACAACTTTTATTATGAGACCAAAGCTGAAATCGCAAAAAAATTTGGCTGTTTGGTTATTTCGACTGTCATGAAGCCGATCATTATGGAACTGCCAATTTTTTTTCGCGATTTCAGCATTGGTCCCATAATGAACGTTGCTCATTATAGCCTCAAAAGTCACTACCTATGCAAAGTTTCTTCGGTCCGTTTTATTTTAACCTGTATTACAGTCGTGTTCAGATATTTTTGTTTGCATAAGCATGTAATTAATATGTAACTTATTAATATGACACACATTTTATTGGATTTATCTGTAATGTAATATATTTATTTTATGCTTATAAAAGTTATAAATGTCACCCAACGCTCAAAACGCGCGCGCTTACAAACACACATATACCTACACACACACTCTCACACTCTCTCTCTCTCTCTCTCTCTCACACACACACACACACACACATACACACACAGGTTTTTTTTTATTTTTATTTAATTACTTTTTTTTCTAAAGTACTGGCAGAATACCAGCGATGTGGCTTGCCACATCACAACGCTGAGCCAGCGCCTTTTGTACCACGACACATGTTTCTTTATAATGTTGTTTCTCTTTTTCTTTGGTTAGTTAAGTTAAGCGGTGTACTCACATTTCTTTTTTTCCTGTTTATGTTGTGTTGTGGATACGAATAAAGTTACTTATCTATCTATCTATCTATGGTACCACAGATATGAGCAATAAAGCTAGTGCATTAGAAGAGCTATGGAACGGTCGATGCTTGAAAAAAAAATGTATATTTTACTTTCACAATTTTCATCTTACAGCTAGTGTTTGGAATCTCCTTTTAAGCTTAAAAATAGCTTGTGCCAAAAGGTACCGCTCTTCCATTTCTAAAGATGAACTACGAATAATAGATGAAATTACGTTCATGCACCGAAAAAGAAACGAGAGCATCAGACTGGTCACAACACTCAAAGATGTGGTGGAGGAGGCCAGACACAGAAAGTGGAAGTAGGCTGAGCACATTTGCAGGATGGACCATAGTCAATGGGCGAGACGAACTCTGGAGTAGAATCCCGCTAACACCTACGGTCGTGGCAAACCACCCCTGAGATGGAAAGATGACATCTGCAAACAAACTGGCAAGAACTAGTTGCAGATTGCCAACTACAACTAATTCTTGCCAGCTTGTTGAACCGAAATGGTACAACAGGCGTTGAGGAATAGAGAGGAGGCCTATGTCCAAAGACGGGCGCTTTAAAGGCTGTTATTAGATAGATAGATCGTTTTAAAGTAAGCATGCTGAAATGCGCTTATGAACATCAAAAACAGCTAAACTGACTACGTACTCGTAAACATATAGTAACACCACTCGTAAATATTGAAATCTCTCCTCAATTGAAGGAGGGTATCCCAATACGGGACTTTTTTTTAATACTACGTCGGTGGCAAACAAGCATACGGTCCGCCTGATGGAAAGCGGTCACCGTCACCTATAGACGCCTGCAACACGAGAGGGACTGGCAAGAACCTCGGCAGAGAACACAACTGGTACATCTGTGAAAATGTATTCTGTGATTTTTTGTCTCCTAACTATTGTTAATAGTTTGCAGTCTCCGAGTGCCGATGAAGCGAAACTTAATGACATTAATTTACTGTGGAGGATTTCCTACTACAAGGGTTTCATTCTCATAATAAAACGTCAATGCCTATTATTAGTGGACAAGTGTGTGATAATACTCGTAATGGAAACTTTGTACTTTACTTGTGTAGTTTTTGTAAAAAAAACATCCTTACAAGCAAGAAACAAGCGGTATGTTGTGCAATTTTGTATGTTTTAATTTCAGAGAAAACAAAACAACGGGGTCAGTTAATACGAAACAATTTTAGTTAAAAGTTAATCTTCGGATTTAGTTTTAACCTCTCGAATATCTCAGCAACGAACTTGTAAATACATATGCGCAATGTTTCATGGAATTTTCTGCAAGCAACGGGACCAGGGAGTATCTATTCTGGCTTAGTGAAGAGTAGTCTGTTGTGGCTTGGTAAGTTATACACCTAGTCGTACCTACATTGACGAAACCTAAAAAAAAAATGTCGAACAACTAACGATCTCCAGTCTCTCCAAATATATTTTATTTTTCGGCTTTGACTCTCTCAGCGATATCTTTATATCGCGACAGATATATAAACAAAAAGTTCTCAGAGAAAATTGCAACTCCAGGCCCCGTAGCCGAATGGCATTTCTGCGACGCGAAACAAAAACGAAACGCCACGAAAGGTAGTCTGGCTCTCTCGCGCCAATACGCAAGAGCGATAGAGATAGATATCTACAAGCGTTTCGTGAGCGTTTGTTCCGTTCGGCTACGTACCCTGAGCTGTTACATGCATGGACCCACACAGTGTACAATCAATCCAATTGGAACCCTAGTTCTGTTCACTCTAGAACTATGTCATAGTGACGTTATAAATCAGATTGTAAGAAATCTCTTACTGCTTATCATTTTAACATGGTTGTAGAGTGGCCCAGGGTTCCAATAGGTTGACTGTACCCTCGTTAGGTACCCCTTCCACTCCGGCAGGAACACAAAACTATGACCTTATTGATGGATGGATGTGTCGAAATCCTTACTGAAAAGTTAACTTATTCAAAAAGCTAAAATGGAAAAATTCACACCTCCGGCAGGACTCGAACCTGCGACCTTTGGCCTTGCCGGGGCCATCGCGCTTCCAACTGTGCCACGGAGGGTTCTTACGGGTAGATGTTTACTATAACGCCACCCTAAGGCGGTTGAGAATTGAGGGAAGGCATGGATAAATTCGCACACATCCAGCAGGCCTCCGTGGCGCAGTTGGAAGAGCGATGGCCCCGGCAAGGCCAAAGGTTGCAGTCCTGCCGGAGGTGTGAATTTTTCCATTTTTCCTTTAATTTAAAAATATGTAATATCGCTCACAGACGTTTCTGCATGATAAAAAACAAATTTATTCAAAAAGGTCACTTAAGCTTACTTGCGTAGCTAAGATACAGAGCTGCCATCTATGTTGTCGTTACAGAAGCAACTCGTATCGATGAATCACGCGCAAAGTTGCATGAAGATAGTTTACTCAATCTAATCCACTCGAACTAATAATGTACTACGCGTTTGATAGATGGCGTGATTAACGTTTTTAATTTGTTATAAAAATATTATTGGTAAATTAATTCAATAAGTATAAAATGAATTAGGGGCACAATAAATATGTACCTACAATAAACAAATATTTATTAGCGATTAAAGGTTTCTTTGACACTATAATCAATAATCATAATTTAATTCACTGTCAATTTTTTTTCTTAAAACTTTATGCCTTATATAAATAAAATACCTACCTATAGTCATATTTCGTTTTGTTTATTATACAATGCGTAAATGCATTTCTGAGCAAATGACATCAACGCGTTGTGAATTATATCCAAACTTTTTAATATTGACTAAAAAAGATTTTCAGACTAGGCCCAAAATGTTCCAAATTTTGAAAAAAACCCCCGACCGCGACATAGTAGACAGATTTTCATGAAACATGGCTATGAAAACGCCCGACTAACTCAGCTTTCAGACAAAAAAAAAATTAAATCTAAATCGGTTCATCCGTTCGGGAGCTACGATACCACAGACAGACACACACACAGACAGACAAACAGACAGATAGACGCGTCAAACTTATAACACCCCGTCGTTTTTGCGTTGGGGCTTAAAAAGGCAATTTAGATTTTTTTTAAATGGACCCCAAAAAAGGTTAGGTACTTATAGAATACGTTAGTCTGAAATACGGAAATATGATTCTAAATAAACATGTAGTTAGTTATAGGGCTGAAAAAACTCTTTGAATTAACGCATCATTTATTCTAGCATAATAATAAGGAATATAATTATACAAATTGCAAGACACACGCGAAGCATACATATTATCTAGGCTATTGATAGGCTTTTGGATCAAACTATATAATAGACATATTCATATATTTCCGTGTTTTTCCGTCCATGCAAACAAACTTGACCTATCGAGTTCACAAAAATATTTACAAGCCAGCATGCCAAATGTATCTACGCGTCTCTAAGACTGTGGTTATAAGGTCGTGTATACATATATTTGGAATGTTGGTTCGTAATGAACTAATGATGTTTGTGAACTCGAACGGCGTACGACGTCACTTGATGGTTCTGAGTAATCGTAATTACTTACTTACTTAGTGCTTGGTACAATTGTATTTGGTGCTGTACTCCGATAAACAAAGAATGGTTGGAAAGAATGGAAGTGGTGAAAACTGTGGAAAATTATTGCTCATTTAGTTGAAAGCCTACGTTCATACGCATGAACTAGCTTACAGGGCAGATCTCTAAGCAGCCTAAGCTACATACGAATAAATACACGGAGCATACCGACTCAATGGGACTCTGAATTCTGAATGCAGCAAGTAAATAGGGATGGGGTGGTGATTACCCAAGCTGCCCAACCCAAGACCGGAGTCCATGAAGGAATATGATTCGAGCGCTACACCCCAGCAGAGGGTAAAAGGACTAAAAGGATTTAAAGAAAATAAGGTTTAAATACTTAAAAATAAAGAACAATTTGGGGACATTACACTATCAACGTAGTCCCACAATACAGTTGATTTGTGTTGTATACAGATTATTTATTTATTTATTTAGGAGACGATTTTATTTGCGTAGACCAGTCCATCGCTGGAGGACTAATATCTGTGATGAATACCTCCAGCTTCCTAGGCAGGATTAGCACCTATGTCGTGTGCTAAATACTAATAAGGTTACCAAAGTAACATTAAATAAACAAACGTGTTTTTTTCCGTATAGTAAATAATGAAAAAAAAAATTTTTTACGTTAAGACAGGTTTTGATATCAAGTTTAATACGTTTCATTGAATAAAACCGCTTTTTTCACTGGACTACAAGGCAAGGCGAAATCGTTAATTTTCCACTACGCTCTTATAAATGCTTGACGTTTTTGCATAATTTGCGGTTTGCATTAAGTATGGAATTGTTTCTCATTGTTCTAGAATATAAGAATAATTACCTATTAGTTTGTATATCACTGACGTATCACACAAAACCTTCCCATGAGTTTTTTTTTATGTTAAATGATTCATTTATTTAAGCGTGAAATTGCTTCTGCCAACTGAAACATGGTGGTTTAGCCCTGCAGGCGTTTTTCCAGACATTCCCTTTGATAAAAATTGTAGATACATGATATAGATGTCATACATCTAATCTTGGTGGACCCTTACGGCATAATTATGCCAGTTCACATATTAAGAAAAAATAAATAAATAGAAAGGTATAAATTGAAATGGATATCATAAACTATGTAAAATAAAAAGCAACTAAGCTTACCGCTGGTTGAACTAACTGAAAAATTGAAAATACATGGCATGTTTGAATATGCTTCTCCAATGAGAATTTTTGCTATTAGTATTTGTATCTACTGGTACACTACTTGCCCAAAAAATGAAAAATAAATGACAAAAGGGCAAAATTATGATGAATGGCTCATACAAAGGATACCTTAAACACCAAAGTAGGCATCGTGGCTTGAACAGGAAAAAGCCATAACCTTGAAATTCGACCTAACAGTCACCCAATGCAGATAAAATTAGTTTGTGCGTAAACTAAAGTAAAAATAAGAGAAGTAAATTTATTTATATAGATTTAACTCGTGAGTCACAAGCCTTCGAAAATTGTGTCATATACTTGAAAAATGCGACCGTTGCCACCGCACATAGGGGTATTTCACTAAAAAAGCTGGCCATTACTCGATGCACATAAGAAATCTTGACTGAGGGGCAAATGTAACTGGTCCTGTTTTTCCATGTTTTACTATTATGTTTGCATTATAAAATAGAGTGTTCACCGGTTATACAAATGGTAGGTTCAGTGGATACATGTAGAAATCAACATCATAGTGTAATAATGGAAAAAATTGACTAGTTACAATTGCCCCCCAGTCGAGATTTGCCCCGCTATACCTTATAAAAATGTATATATAAATCATTTTGGCCAGCTTTTTTAGTCAAATACCCCTATGTGCACCGTGACTAAATGGCCGAACGGTTCAGACACGCGTCGCGTAAACGGAGGACGCTGGTTCGAATCCAGCTTTCGACACTTGGAGGGCTTGGTATTTTTTTCTTTGTATATGACATTTATTTCAGTTCATTTCAGTTTGAACTCGCTAGCTTAAATAATGATTCATGCTAAACCGGGCCTGGGTCAGGCTGAAGCTTCCGACTCTCGTTATCTATGGACATCACTAACAAGACCGATCCGCCGTGATGCCCCGTGAAGGAAAATGATGCGTCGGAAGTTACAGCCCCGCTTCCGCTAGCGAAGGCTATCCTTAAAATGTGGTACGAACTACGAACTCTATACTTCTATAGGTAGAATTACCACCCCTATTATAGGTTTCAAAACAACTCATGCACGTTGAGGATCGATTTCATGCGAACCCTCGTTTACTTTGTCAAAAAGTTGGACGATTAATCGATTATGTCGGTCAAGAATAAAATTAGGTAAAGTATTTATAGCTTCGAGTGAAGCTGTTACTCGATCACAGATGCTGCTTAAATAATCTGTAAACATGCCTCTTTCTTCCCTTGAGTATCGTAGCCAACCAATTTGAATCCTAGGCCACTGTAGAACCCTTTCACAGTAAGGGTCCCCCCACATCTAGCGTCTCGCGAGCGTCGCGTCGGGCCAACTGTACGGAAAAATGTGGGGGACCCTAAAGAAGTACGCTCCTTTTTGCTATGTACTTGACACAGCAAAAGGGAGTGTACAAGTGTCTAATGGGTTGGCAATGCGCACGTGACACTCCTTGAGTTGCAGGCGTCCATAGGTTACGGTGACCGCTTTCCATCAGGCGGACCGTATGCTTGTTTGCCGCCGACGTAGTATAAAAAAAAGTCTAAAAAAACCCTTTTGCTAAGGGTGGTACTGAAGCAATTTCATGTGCTCTGCCCTTTTGGAAATAAAAGCTTGGTTTTATAATAAAAAACCTTTGTTTACAAGAACATATTTACATAATTATATAAGAAACTAAGACTAAACTTAAAGCTAACTAATGTCTAAAATAGGCCCTTGCAGCATTGTACCAAGGATACTGGCGACATTTCCGCGCTGTATCGCATTGCTGATACGTTGTGCGAGGAAATTGCCGTCACCAGTTACCTCAACTAGACGTTTCGCGATTTCTGTGAACAACTTGTTCGCGCTTGGACCCCATTAATAGACTTCAAATTGTATAATTGTTTGCGATCTTGTGTGTAAACATGTTCAAGGATGTTGATGATGATTATGACGTAAACTGTTAAGCAACGTTTGTTTACATCTCATCATGATTCACCTAACTGGTCCTAACAATAGCTGTATCTGTCAGATCAATTAGCAAGTAGGCTCAATGATAATTAACAACGGAAAACACATACCTAGTCACCTACAGTAAATACTCTTGACACTTATCAATTAACTAATATTATGGAAATTCATAGAGATGTCATCACAAACCTCATAAGGCCCACATCGTTAAGTTTTCTCATTTTGAATTTGAACCTTGTTCTATAAGTAAATTGGTAAGAATTTCGTTTGTTTAAAAAACAATGTAACAAATGGAAACTCTACTTTACTTGGTTTTTAAAAGATTTTAGATTGCAACAACTATGTACATTGTAATGTACATTGGGCTTTACGAGGTTAAAGGTATTTCCAAGACAATTTTGTACTTTGTTGCGTTGACGTTGAATATCTCTTACTTTATTATTAGAAAATTTCCAATGACATCTATCGCTTAGCTCTGATGTTTATTAACTGCCACGCAAAATTGTTAATCATAGTAGTAATCATATTCTCCATATTGTTTTTTGTTTTTAACCCTCGACGCAGAAACGACGGAGTGTTACTGTTAATATATAAGTTTGACATGTCTGTCTGTCTGTGGCATCATACCTCCCGAACGGATGAACCGATTTAGATTAAGTTTTTTTTTGTTTGGAAGCTGAATTAGTCGGGAGTGTTCTTAGCCATGTTTGATGGAAATCGGTCCAATATGTCGGGGTTTTTTTGTTAAATTAATCATAAGTAATGTTCGGTATTTTTATAACATTGTATTGTATATCATTAACAAGGATTACCTCCAGATATTTCAATGAAGAAATAACACTAATTGCTGACATATAGGTAATGTGATAAGCAACAACCTTAAGAATTAAAATTACTTCATTTTCCATTATCATTAATGTACAGAGTGATTCAAATAGACATCGTGATTTAAATCAAGTACAGATAAAGCTGCAGGGTTTTGATGATACCTTCTTCTAAGTCACTTCTGGATATGTTGATCTTTAGAAATAATAATAAAAAATACATTCGTGCCAGATTTTAGGCGTAGAACGTTAACTTTGAAGTAAATTCGTATTAATATTTCCAAAAATAAATCTTTTTCATATTTAAATTGATCTATATTAATAAAATGTGAACCTTGCCCTTAACCCCTCAAACGCCTTGTTTCAGATCTGTCACAGAATAACCTAACCACAAAATTAAAATTTTGAAAAAACCCCCGACCGCGACATAGTGGACCGATTTTCATGAAACATGGCTAAGAACACTCCCGACTAACTCAGCTTTCAAACAAAAAAAACTAAATCGAAATCGGTTCACCCGTTCGGGAGCTACGGTGCCACAGACAGACACACACACAGACAAACAGACAGACAGACAGACAGACAGACAGACAGACAGACAGACACGTCAAACTTATAACACCCGTCGTTTTTGCGTCGGGGGTTAAAAAATATAAACTGTAATAAATAGTAATAATGAACAAACTCTAGATTACTAACTTTTTTAAGAACGGCAGTTGTTAACGGACGATTGCCCTTGCGTTTCTGAAGAGGGTACGTAGCCAAATGTAGTCTATCGCTTTTCCGTATTGGTGCGACAGAGCCAGACTGCGATCCAATCTGCGTTAGCGTCGCTAAACGGTTTTTGCACTATAAACTTTGTTTTAATCAGTGACTTAACAAAAAATAAATTATTAAGAAATAAGGAAAAACATAGATAAATATTTCGATGACGTTCGCAAGACAAGCCTCCTTTCACACGAAACTGGTCACAGCGACCTTTTAATGGCAACGACAATAAATGAGGAAAAATATAATGTTACTGAGAATTAAAGTATTATCATGTAATTTATATGACAAACAGTCTTATACATAATTATTTCGATAGAAAAACCAGTTACAATATAAGTAGTTTGAAGTGACATAATAATACATAACACATGATGGTCGAAACTTTTTTTATATAAATATTATAGGACATTCTTACACAGATTGACTGAGTCCCTCGGCAAGCTCAAGAAGGCTTGTGTTGTGGGTACTCAGACAACGATATACATTCATATAATACATACATATAATCACGCCTGTATCCCATAAAGGGGTAGACAGAGCACATGAACTACTAAATTTCAGCGCCACTCTTAGCAAAAAAGGGTTGAATGAAATCCAAATTGTGACATTGCAGTGACAGGTTGCCAGCCTCTCGCCTACGCCACAAATTAACACATATCCCACAGTCGACTTCTACGACACCCACAGGAAGAAAGGGGGTGGTGAAATTCTTAACCCCGTTACCACACGGGTAAAAATACACCGGTATATAATATACAAATACTTATCTTATACCATATAGTCTAGTAGTCGGTCTAGCAATAGTGTACTAAATATGATACAAATGTATGAAACGGCCGGCCAAATAAGGATAACTACATGTAGTCGTCCTTAAAAGCGACATAAATCCTTTGGTTTTCGGTTTTTATGAGGCATTGTTAGATGTTAACTGAAGGTTTGGTTAAATTAAGTAACATCTACAGGGCTTAATATTATATAAGTAATCCATGATGGCAGATGGACTAAAATCTTAACAGAATGGTGGCCGCTCACAGATGTAAGAAGCACTTGGCATCCGTTAGCTCGTTGGGTGGACGACATCCGGAAAATTGCGGGTCACAACTGGATGAGACTAGCTCAGGACCGGGACAAGTGGCGTACTAGAAGAGAGGCCCATGCTCAACAGTGGGCGATAAAGGGCTGATATGATGATGAAGTAATCCCTCCACCTGAATGAAGCCTATCCGAAAGAGATTATGCATTAGAAGGGATCCCAATCGCCCGTAGGCTGCCGTAAATAATACTAGGGTGCTCAATGGCATCTAAGTTGACGGCAATCGAGCTATCATGATGGCCCGAGGGGAAAAACGCAGTATGAGTGCGCGCTCACATTGGGAATCAGAACAATTGAAGCTCATACATTAGTGTCCTGAGTCACAGTATAAGGATAAATCAGTAGTTAATCTCCGGCAGCGGCGACGCGGTCGTTACTACTGCGCAAGGTCACGCAGGGTTGTACCTGTGCTACTGTCCTACTCGTAGTAACTGTGTATGGCGCTATGCTAGTACCAACGCTCTTTCTACCTTTTTATCTAATAAAGATTCAAGTACGTGTTTGTTTCTTAAATACTGACGAAATCGTATTTACATAAAATGTTTGAATAGATGTTTGCACAATATTTAAGTAGGTACCAAACTTTCGAGCTAGATCGCAGCATCTACCTAAATATCGTTACAGATAAATCTTTATTGATTTTAATGTGTCATTCTAGCTTTAAATCTCACTTTTACGCCATTTACGTAAGCTATAATGTACCTAACACTGCAAAAATATAACAACCACTTACTTTTCTGGGTGTCTAGGAATTCTAAAGAACATTCTGACATTTCCGCATTTTGAGAACTGTTCTCCATACACCCATAAACACTACAGTAACGAAAATATGTCTTCGGTGCTGACGTCATTTTCTCCCGAACTCAACACGTCAACACAGCGCGCGAACGCGGCCCCGACTGTCCAGCCCAATACTTACCAGTTTCGCATGTATTTGGTGCATATGGAGAGTAGTTTTCGACACACCGCGCGGAGTGAAGTTTGTTAGAAGAGTTATTACTGCTTTATACTGTGCCTGAGTCAACGCTGAATAGGCTGGACACGCCCCGCCGAACGCTCCGCTCAGGGCGCCACTCTTGTTTTACATTTCTACAACTAGATGGCTCTTGACAGCACTATGGACGGCTTCTACCCATCTTAATTCAATCAAGTCAAAGGTGATTTAGAGGAACTGTTATTGAAATCATCATTCGACGCACCAAGTATAACTTTTTCAAACGCCCTGTACGAGCGATGACAGGGGTTTTTACCTCAATCACACAAGAGCGTAATGTACCGTGCAAATTAGATGTTTTAACCACGAGTGCAACTACCATATAAATACTAGACGGAGGCTCTAACTACCATAAGTCCTCAGTTCTCAGTGATTACAGTTGACGGACCATACAATGGTATGTTAGGCTTAGACAAACATTACTTAGTGCGTTACGAGATCTATGCTTCGCCTAGTTTACCTATGGTCCGCAATCTTACGTCTCTGTTAAGAAAAGTTTGGCCTATTTAATAGCAATGGTTTGATCATGTCTAGATTTGATGATAATGTAGGAAAGAGTACAAAAAGCGTTATTAGAGTCTGATCAATCCAACTCTGAATCCTGAATGGCAAATCTTGCTATGTGCCAAACAGTGACAGGGGTCCATTTTGTGCCTAATGGAAATTACTCATTTATTAATTGGTTGTCAAAGCGGACACCAGGCTCTCACGGGTGATGATGGGAATTATTCATTCAAACCCCATCTGTGCTAACAGTTTAAATTTTATTCGAATCCGGAAAAAAAAAGTATTAGGTAATTAATAAAATCTTGAAAAAGAATTCTTTGGATCCAGCTTCCAAAGAATTCTTTTCGTCATCTGAATGCCTTCATTTGGTTATAAGTTTGCTCCATACAGCAGATACGACCAATCAACCGAGCAGATAAGACTTTTTTTAAGTGCATTTGCTAGCAACCGTTATATCCAGAAATTTTCCTTAGGCTGTAGTATTTCGTGCCTCATATACTTTACGGACTGGAGATACTTCAAAACTGGGAATAAAACCTTCAACAACACATTTCAGATGATGAAATTCTTTATCCTTCTCTTTAAAAAAAAATACTTCAAAACTGGTTATTGAACCTTCAACAACACATTTCAGATGATGAAATTCCTTATCCTTCTCTGCTTGGCGTCCGCGTTGGCGGAGGACAAATACACGGACAAGTACGACAACATCGACCTGGACGAGATTCTGGACAACAAGAGGCTCCTGCAGGCTTATGTCAACTGCATACTGGACAAGGGAAAGTGCACACCTGAAGGCAAGGAGTTGAAAGGTAGGATATTTATGTGACCAACCCCGACTTCGAACGGAGAGTGAAGCCAAAGAGGATTGAGTATTACAGAGAGTTACTGTCAAAGTAAAATGTGTAATCACAGTGCATAGACTGCCATCTCTCGACACAGGCTTAAAACTTTTGAACCTCAGTTTTGACAATTTGGCCCATATTCTTAGGTTGACATGTGTTAAAATGGCAAATATTTTTATTAGCGCCATCTAACCGAGCGTTCCCCAAAGGTGTAACGCCATCTTGGCCACCGTACCTTTTTCATTATGGTTTTGAGGTACGTTTTTTTCTTAGACTTTATCCGTCTATACGGAGTTACATATGTCTTTGGTGAAGCATAGTAAATACGAGTTTACCAAGCATCATCCTCCTTGCGTTAACCCGGCATTTGCCACGGCTCCTGGGAGCCTGGGGTCCACTTTGACAACTAATCCCAAGATTTGGCGTAGGCACTAGTTTTTACGAAAGCGACTGCCATCTAACCTTCCCGAAGGGTAAACTAGACCTTATTGGAATAAGTCCGGTTTCCTCATGATGTTGTCCTTCACCGAAAAGCGACTGGCAAATATCAAATGACATGTCGCACATAAATTTCGAAAAAATCATTGGTGCGAGCCGGGGTTCGAACCCGCGACCTCCGGAACGAAAGTCGCACGTAATTACCGCTAGGCTACCAGCGCATTACAAGTTACCAAGCATTACGAATTTTTTGTATACCACTGAAAAAAGACAAGATACTTATAAATTGTATTGTTATAATAGCTGTTATAAGGCACTGGCGTATCTAAGGCCTGAGTGGACGCTCGGAGCGGAGCGTTCAGCGGTGCGGGCGACCGTGACTCAGGCCCCGTAGCCGATTGGCAATTATGCGACCCCAAAAGCCGCAAAAAATGCAGTCTGGCTCTGTCGCGCCAATACGCAAGAGTGATAGAGATAGATAGCTACGAAAGAGATATTATCGTGAGCGTTTCGTGAGCGTTTGTGCATTAGGCCTGATTTAGACGGCGTGCGAGCTCGCATGCGATTTTAGTTACATTGCGGGCTGTTGAGGTTACATACAATTTTGCACAGCCATCAAATACCGCAATGTAATAAAACTCGTATGCGAGTTCTCGTACCGTCTAAATGGGCCCTAAGGCTACGCACTCAGGGCACTTGTATGAGCTTCAATTGTTTGACATGCAAGCCGCACGCCCCGCCCCGCTGCACGCGTGAACTCAGGCCTGACATTAAGATGGCCCGGTTTAAAATCTTTTTATGAACCAATTTATAAGCCTTAACAACGTATATCTAAAACTTTCTCAACAATCAATTCGCTAAAGATAGTGCAAGAATAAACGTTCAGTGTATACAGTTTATCGCAAACATACTGACAGTCATACAGTCTGACGCTTGCACTGATTGGCTTGCTGCAATTCTCATCTGTAATTTTAATTATTAATCAAGACGATCTTGCCGCGATTCGATTGCGTAAAGAATCCGTGCCATACATGAGTTACTGGGATTCTTACGTACAGTATGTGGGCCATTCATTATTTTATGATATACTACTTAATTATCTTAAAGGGTTCTTCAAGAAGCAGTTATTCAAGGTTCTCAAAGATCGGAAACGCATAAGCGGCTCCCCTGATGTTGATTATATAGAATATAATTAGTGTACAGAGCACAAGCAGCCCTTACAATGTCCATGGGAGGCGATGACTACTTCCCATCAGGCGTCTCGTCAGCTCGCTTCCTGTCTATATCATAAGAAATATTACTTACGTAGATTTTGGGCAGCTTCTATATTGGCGTGTCAGACATGGCAATCACTAGTATTTTCAATCACAAGTTCACTGAATATTATTTGGACATATACTTAAACACACCACACAACAAACAATTAAAAACTATCAATCCAAAATCACTGAATCAATATTGCCAAACCACGCACACTGCTAAATATTAATTACTCACTTTATGAGATACCTACTTGTACTACCTAAAAAGTTTATCAGGGATGGCAGTCTCTACTTCTAGGGAACTTGCCAAAGTTCATTAAACAAAAGGAAATTAAGCAAAACTACACATCAAATTATACATTAATGACAAGAAAAAACACTGACTTATATATTACATGACATGACAGATTACTCGCATGTCAGTCAGCAAAGGAGTTTTTATTTACCTACCAAAGAGAACATTACCTACCAGTGGCGGAGCGTCGATACAACTCGATTCCCAACGGGTTCCCTAAAATTATCTAATATCTGTAGAAGTCCATACAAAACAGATTCCGAAAACCCCTCCGGCTTTACCAACGAAAATTTTCACGCCCCGCCACTGTTACCTACCACAATATTTTAATTCTCATTCTAAAGGCCCGATTAGAACTTTAAAATACTTCAAAGATGTGTATTACACCTTCACACGATAGTAAGCACTCTCCGTAACCTGTGGCCGCTTGTAACTGCAGTTCAAGTGACTCTGAAACTTCGCATTCTAGACGATACATTTGACTTTATTTAGTTACGATGTTATTTTTAAGCTTGTAAACCTACTTAATTTAAAATTGGATTATGAAATTACCATAACTCACATAGGTAATGCAATAATTTAGTGTTTTCTCTGTGTCTTTTTAAACATTCCCTTACTGTACTCGAGTTCGAGTGCCTAAAATAGTTCGAGTCCTTTGTGTAGTTCGTGTCATTAACGATGAGGTGCAGATTTGTCAAGGCCTTTTAATATCGAGTTAATTCAAGTCAAAGCTCACGACGTCCGAACGTTCTATATTCGATTATTATAGAATTTTGGTTTACACACATACATAAAGGGGTAGGCAGAAGCAGAACCACAGGCAGAACACATGAAACTACTAAATGAAAGTTGGCAGTGCCACTCATGGCAATAAAAAAAAAAATCATTTATTTCGGACAATTAAAATCCATATCATATTAATATTACATTAAATTAAAATTTACAATTTACATATTAAAGGGTTGAAAGATATACTGTCACTCTTAGCATATCCAGCGTATTTAAATGTAGAAACCACAGACCAACCCCTATAGACATCTATTACAAGACGACTCGCGGTGGCCAGCCTTCCTAGTATTTGCACTGATATAAGCGCGGGCGCTCGCCGTGCCCGATCAGTATCGACCAAGTAACAGACCCGAAAGCAGCGCGTGTTTTTCGCACAAAAAAATTGGAAAAGGGTATTTTGATGCCTTAAAGATGTCCACCTGTAGTGTGAAATGGTGTGGAAAGGTAACAAGAAGCTCAAATTTAAAAACAGACGGCATTACATTCCACAAATAAGTCATATTTATAATTTATTCAGAGCCGGCATAGGTCAACTTACATTGGCCACTTACGCGTCAGTAGAGGGACAGTCATACTTCTGTCCCTTTTCATCTGGCGCGACTGCCCGCCGTCCTTGAAACGGCCAATCACAGCGCGCTTAACACATTCCCCGCCCGCTCCTCGCACCCCAAACAGCCACTCTATAGGAGGTTCTCTGTGGTAGAAACTCACTCGTTTATACACCCTGTCCTCTATTGGCCTATTTCAATGTTTTACAAGGGGGCAAAGTTGTTGTTTAACCGCACGTGCCAATATTGATACCGGAGCAAGCGAAAGATTCCAATATTGAACCGCGAGCGTAGCGAGTGGTTCAAAAAGTGGAATGATGAGCGTTGCGAGGGTTTCAAGGTTAAACAAAATTGACCACCAAGTGAAACACAAAAATGTTTACGACACCAACACGACGAAAATACTGACTATAAAACATCAAACTAAATCAAATCTATCATTTTATTCAATATTTACGATTTAAAATCATCATTTGTGACATTATCTGGGTCCCTTCCAGGGACCTTATTAATTGTTGATGGCGCTTACAGCGTTATGAGCGATGTGAGTATACAAATACTTACGATGCCGCGGGACGTAAACGCCATCGACGATAAGGTCCCTTTACCCAGATAATGTCACATTTATAGATAAAATCTACTAGCCCGCTTAAGATGTCAAATTAAAATTTGTATGAAATTTCTTTCCCTCTTGTGGATAAAATGCAATTTTGCTATCTGTTTTCGAATAGCAAGGAGAGACTTTACAAGTTGGTGTGGTGAAAACGAAATTGTGACATTGCAGTGACAGGTTGTCAGCATACGCTCGCCTACGCCACAGTTTAACCTATATACCACATCCCACAGTCGACTTCCACGACACCCATGGAAAGAAAGGGGGAGGTCACATTCTGAACCTGGTTTTTGGTTTACCAGTTGATGAATGTTATTGACATGAATTTTCTTAACGTATGTAGATTACTCATCGAAGAGTGTCGCAAACTGAGTAATAAATCTGTAAATATATGCATTGTTTTCCAGTGTCACAGAAACAGGTCCCTTGCCTTGACCTGACGCGTTTTGTACACGTCTCGCGCGAGACAGATGTATTGGCTTACACCAAATTATATAAGAAAATATCTCCAGCAGTGTTCCAAGAAGAATACAAGTTCTTGGGATTCAATAATATACAAATATTATTGTTTTTCTCTCATGAGATCAGTTTAGCTTTTGCAAAGCGCTATGTATCAAAATCATAAAAAGTTTTAAAACAATTTTTGACATAAAAAATCTTTTAAGTATAAAATGTAATTGTACATAATGTAGATACAGAGGTCAGTCATAATCAGGTAAATCGTTTTAATAGTTTGTGTGAATGTGGTGCATATTTTTTTCAATAATAGCTTGAGTTAAGTGTTTTCCGGAATCGTATATACCTAATAAAAGTGTAATTATGCAATACATGCCTCATTTGACCATATCAAAGTTCAAAGCGGGCCAATCTTTTACATGTACCTAGGTATAAACTTTTTTTCTTCTCTAATAATTTTATTATTTTCCAGATCACCTAGAAGACGCTCTTCAAACGGGCTGCGAGAAATGCACCGAAGCCCAGAAGAAAGGAACAGCCAAGGTCATTGAACACCTCATCAAACACGAATTACCTACATGGCGCCAACTGACCGCCCGGTTCGACCCCGAAGGGAAATTCAGGAAGACCTATGAGCAACGAGCGAGAGAGAATGGCATCACCATTCCTGAGGAATAAACGAAACATCTGGGGTTTTTCTCGACATGCATACTGATTCGGGTTACCAAGCTGCACTAAAAGAAGAACTGTCAAATATTAAAAGAGACCCGAATTGGATGATGTATGTTCAATTTCGCAAAATTTTAATTTTAAAATCAATTGTTGATAGTTTCATTAATATTTAATTTTAAGAAAGGCACGGCCAAGGTATTTGTCAATCAACTTAGATTTGGCCCCAAAAACCCATCAAATACCTTTGAATATATCTGACTGAATCCAAAAGGTGGTTGTATAACCTTTGAGTTTTATTGCATTTCTCCAATGATATTAATACAATATGTATAAATAGCTCATATAACGCTCATATCATGTTATGTTCATTTGCATTTGATGAGGTAATAGTTTTATTACCTAAAACGCAGCATGGAATCTGTATAAATAGCATAGCATTTCAAAACACTATCTGCACTTTAAGCTTTTTCTAATCCGGTGTCTAATATTTTATTTTCCATTTAAAAGCCTTTATTCAAATCATTTTGACTAGTTACTAAATTAATCTAGTCCTGTCAAAGTGTATTTATTGTATATGTATTGTAAAAAAATACTGTACGTGAAAACATCCATGTTACACATTATGGGTGCCTTAATTATGAATGACCATTTCTGTTATAGATTTTATATGATTTTTATAAAAAAAATATACAGTGATGATCAAGTATTTTCTGTCTACACCGTGTTTCATTAACACTTTTTGTTCAGAATCGAGATGTATACAAAATTTTTATTTAAATTAGTATTATTAGTTATTTTTTACCTAACTTCCTATGAGTGATCTCTTCCAACTAACAGATTAGTGAAGACATTCGTCATCTTTTTCAAGAAAGCTCTATATTTCGTGTTGATATCATAAATTATTATGTTTATGATTTTAGCAATTATTTTATTGAGTGTAGAGCTAAAAGTCAAGTAGAGCTGTACAGAAAATTAAAATGAACGATCAGATTAAAAGATGAATAAATACCTATTTTGAGTGATACCGGAAACACCGTGTATATTTCGTGTTGATATCATAAATTAAGTGTTTTTTTCACTCCTTAATATGAGTGTAAAAATAAATACCTATACCTTATTTGTAAGTACCAAGTTGTTCAACATTACACCACCTGCATAGTTTCCTTTCAAAGGTGTGAATCCTACTTAGTAATAATTAATTGCGGTATCTCGATCAAAGTTTCCTAAGATAATAATTACCGGAGTAATAAAATAGAGAACAATAAGAATTTGATTTACATAAACTACGTAAACAATCGATTTGAACTCCACGGAACAATTATAATGCATTTAAGAGGCATCAGTCCAGTTAACAATGCCGATTACATAAAGGGTCTATTATTATCTTCCGTAACTACATATAAAAACCCTTTGAAATTCATACCTTACCTTCATACCATAAAGCCTTTAACAGAATGAATAAAGCTGTAGGTATTTTAGTAAGGGATTAATAGGTATACGACGTTCATCAAGGATCATAATTGCAACAATGCTGAAATAAAAGAAGATCGGTTTCCGATTAATCTTCAGTGTCAATACAGACTGAAAGATGAAACTGTTGGTGCTGTGTGTAGGCTTGGTTTGCCTGGCCGTTGCTGAGGAGAACAAATACACGGATAGATATGATAATATGAATATAGATGAGATTCTGGCGAATAAAAGGTTGTTAGTGCCGTACGTCAAGTGTTTGTTGGGGCAGGGACGATGCACGCCGGAAGGAAAAACGCTTAAAAGTAAGTTGTAGTAGATTAAGAGCCCAGAGCCGCCAGACCTTCCTCATTTTCTCAAGCATTAAACTTTGGATAGTTCGTATCGACGTTTAATGTCTGCATATTACCGACCGTTGGCCATTTTTTTGCTATAATGTTTTTTTAAACACTAATTTTCCTTAAATTCTCAAGGCTAAATTGTTTTCTAAATAAACTAAAAAAAACTAGTGGATCTTGCCCTGCATCATGGACTCTATCAGCCGCCTACCAATTTTTATGAAAATAAAAGACGTGATCCAAATATACAAACTTTTCGGGAATTAGTCATAAAGTCTCTAAAATTGGTTGAATGAAGTTTTGCATAAACTTATAAAAATATTTTTAGATAAAAATGTAACTACAGTGCCGGATTTCTACGGTTAGGTTTCAAGTGTTTACATAGACTTTAGTGCGTTTTCACATTATCCGATCCGATATCGCATGTCGGACCGATATCCCATACATTACAGGCGCCATCTGAAAAAACCCTTCCGACATCCGATATCGGATCGGATAATGTGAAAGCGGACTTAGACTACGTTTACAAAATGCGTTGAAAATTTGAGAAATAACAACCTCTTAACAATAATTTCTACACATCTACCGGTTTTACAAGCGTATGACGATCCAGGTGCGAGTAATAAAAAATAAACATCTTACCTAAGGTTTTTTTTTGTGTTTTTAACACTTAACACCATAGTCACCGATACAATAAATCGTCGGTATCCTGTCTTCACATTAAAAACCACTTTTTATTTAAAAATAAATGGAACTAGTCGCTAAACTGGTTTATTATTGCATGTCTGATTGCTTCGGACGCTTAGTTCCCATGAAAAAAGAAATATGCTTGTATTGGTAAATTAATAAGGCAGTAGGTTAAATTATACTATGGCACTGCGACTTAATCTACCTGAATATAATATTTAAAATATTTGTGCCATTTTCTATATCAAACACAAATATTCTTGCTTTTTAGATAGAAGAAACAAATTCTATATTTGTAAAGCGTGTCAAATTTTGATATCCCTGTATTCTCAGGCTCTTGATTGTTCAAATATTCTTGAGTATCACCGAGGCATTTTTTATGTTTTGAAACTTCAAAAATTGACGCCCGAAAGCTGTGTAACGATCAGTGGATTTCATGTTCATTTGACTTATTTTTGTATCTATGATGGACATCTGTGTATTCTTGAGTATACCCTGGAACTGTCAATTTGTGTAACGATCCATGAGATCCCTCCAAGCCTAAACGCCTAACTTCTCTGCCCAATGTTACCTTCTTCTTCCAGTGCCATCTCCTACCGGAGGTTGGCCATCATAAGGGCTATACGGATTACGGACTTTATATACAGTCACGCGGAATAATAATCGAGTGCTTATTTTAAACCTCTCTCTACATATCATAATACATACTTCTACTACTGGCCTTAGCGTCTATTTCAGACGATTTATAGTGCAATGTCAGAGAGACATCGCTTTTGATGACTAAAGAGACCTATGCGAGAGCGACATATTTTGCCACATAGCTGACAAGGGAAGCTTGCAACCGATTGCGACATTTCGCTATAGTGTCTTCTTTCCATTTTGTCAGCAAGTGCCGCAAACCAGGTCTCATATTATAACGCACATATATAATATTTATTTAATATAATACATATTTATTTAATATTCCAGATACCATCAAAGACGCCATGACCACATCGTGTGAAAAGTGCACTGAGCAACAGAGGAAGGGCGCCCGAAAAGTCGTGAAACACTTGAAGGAGAACGAACCCGAATACTGGACTCAGATGAAAGCCAAATACGACCCTGGAGATAAGTACAAGGAGAGCTATGAGGCTTTCCTTGCCCGGGATGACTAAGTGAAAGCATCTAAAGACAAAACTTAGGGTCCATTTATACGGCGCTCGAACTGGCATGAGATTTTAGTTTCATTGGTTACATACAATACAGCAAACCAAAATCGCCTGCGAGTTCTCGTACAGTGTAAATGGGTCTTTACGATCCGTAGAAAACTAAACGCAAGTAACGCGACTGTCTTTGTCGCGCTAATATAAAGGACTGATAGAAAGAGGGGATAGGCAATTATCTAATATTTCTATCGCTTTTCCATATTGGTCGACAAAGACAGTTGAGTTTCGATCGCCACGGATCGTGAACGATTGTCAAATTGGCTAATTTGCGAGTAAAAATAACAGTTTTGCGAGTAGGTACAATGACGTTTAAATCGATTAAATGAACTATTTATTGAACACAAATTTGTTTTATTTTGAGTTAACTTAATCTATTATTAAGAAGTTCCATACATTTCATGGACATAGCTGATAGACTGTCAAAAAAAATTGCAAAGTAATTCAACACCAACACTCATCGTTCATCCCATTTATTTATTTTTCCCCTCACTAGCTCGGAAACATGTGTTTTGTCCTTAATACCAGCGGGTAAAAACGCATTTTATCCACTAGTGGGTAAAGTAATTTGACCTTGAATAAAGTCAAATTAACTGCTTTAAAGTTTATAAAAGTAGGTGAATCTAGTAATAAAGATGATTTACCACCTGTGGAACTACTAGAAGCAGTGATAAACGCATTTTTTGCGTTGTAGTTTCCTTCGCTATAGTGAGGGGAAAAGTTTTATGTTACACTCGGGTGCAAATGTATTTTACTTCTCGTGTGTTAAAAAACTCGCAAGTTCAGGATTCTATTCTCGAACCACTCGCTTCGCTCGTGGTTCAACTATAGAATCCTTTCACTTGCTCGTTTTTCAATTCCACTCGGCGTTAAAATACAACTTTGCCCCCTTGTATAACAAATAACTATTATTTATTTCACGTACACACACTTAGTGCGTTTTCAAATAATCCGATCCGATATCGGGTGTACGACCGATATCCCATACATTGAACCCGCCATAATCCTTCCGACATCCGATATCGCAACGGATAATGTGAAAACGCACTTAAGGGTCATATTTGGCCACCAACTGGTTCCAGTACTGGCCTTCCTTGTTGATGAGGTGTCCGATGACATCTTTCAGAAACACTATGGATACTTCAAACAAAAATGTGATAGTAAAATAAAAGACCAACTACGTCTTTCATCCCCTTTATTCTTTATATAGATCAGTCTTTTGTTCACTCTAAGCCCTAACAGTTCTCAGTTCCGATTCGTACTTGGTTACGTACGCACGCTTAGGATCATATTTGATCACTAACTGGTTCCAGTACTGGCCTTCTTTATTGATAAGGTGTCCGATGACATTTTTCAGAAACACTATGGATACTTCAAACAAAAAATGTGATAGTAAAATAAAAGACCAACTACATCTTTCATCCCATTTATTCTTTAAACAGATCAGTCTTTTGTTCATTCTAAGCCCTAACAGTTCTCAGTTCCGATTCGTACTTGGTTACGTACGCACGCTTAGGGTCATATTTGGCCACCAACTGGTTCCAGTACTGGCCTTCCTTGTTGATGAGGTGTCCGATGACACGGCGGGTGGCGGTGCGCTGGTTGTCTGTGCATTTGGCGCAGCCGTTTTCTAGGGCTTCTTTGATGTGAGCTGATGACAAGAAGGTAAAATTAGGTTTATTTTATTAATATTCTAATTATAAAAATAAATAATGCAGAGGAACGTGACTCTCCTGATATAAAAATCAGTATGGAAACGTATGGTATTAACAATTTTTCATCACATTTGCTGTTTAAAGGTCTCATTGCGTCTACGTGTACTGAATAATAATGAACTATTTTATTCCCAAGGCCTTGCAAGGGAGAAATGGATTTAGTTTTAAAAATTAATACAATTCATACAATACTTCAGGCAAAGGATGTTCCAATCAGCCAAGGATTTTTTTTGCACAACTAAAATTTGACAATTAAGCTATAAAAAAAAGCTATTAAAATATTATACGTTATGAAAAATGCATTTTATTTATGTTTTACAATTATTTCAGTGTGTTTTACATTTATTTTGTAAATTTCACGAAAATAAATCGTTATAATTTGCAATCTGGCAGGAAATTGTGACGGCCATCTCCATTTGCGCTTGACCGCGTTGCCATAGCAACGGGCAGTACAACACCGCCATTCAATGAAAGGTTTTGCCTTATGATTTTTTTTCTCTGTGTTACCTCTCAAATGTGATGAAAAATATTGTGTGTAACTCAGGTGGTAAGGATTTTGTATACTCGTGTCTATAACTCTCTCCAGCCTGCGGCTGTCGCGAGTTATTAACACTCGTTGACAAAATCCCCCTTACCTCCCTTGTTGCACAATATACTATTGTCAATGACTTCTCATCGGAGCTTTTTAGTTAATTAAGAAGGTTAGCCCTAACCTAACATTGTCAGCCTATGGTTTCCTAATTATAGTTTCGCCATCCGTCAATAAGCATATGTACATAATATAATTGTAGACAACTAAGTAGGAATTGTTGTGATCTTCTTCACAGTTTATCGTTGGCGTCTAAACTTCGTACAAACTAGACGGCTAGACGTCGCGAATTTCATAAAATATTTAGTTGACTAAAAAGCCATACGATTAATAGAATTTTGGACAAGTCAACCTTTTGATAGAATTTTGGATCATAAACCAACGTATCTCTACCTCGAGTTCCGCAAAAAATGTTTACGCTATTATGCTGGTTTTCCTATACTTGACAACCCAACCTTATTTAGTACGTCATTTCATAAGAATTTATGAACAGACTAGTCTAGTAAACATGGTACCGGTTGGGCTAGAACAACGTGAATTTGGCACGTGAGGACCAACGATGACGAGCAAGACGACAAACATTTACACTTTTTTAATATCCTCACGTGGATTCGGGGTTATTTGAAAGTATGTCTTATCATAATAATAAATCTTTTTTTTTTATACTCATATTGTAAAAAACCTAGCTTAAGAGAAAAGATAAATAAAGGAAATAATAATCCTTAGTATTCGAATAATTAATTACTATTTTTGCAATAACATACCTAGATTTTTTCGACCTGTCGCGGTTGATAAGTATAAAAGAAAAGTCACTGTAGACTTTTAAGTCTAGCTCAGTTGGAACCGGTTTCCGAAATCTGATGATACATTCTACAAGTTCTACACTTATATGACTTCTCAAGTTCATGTTATTTTATTATAATATGGATTGATTTAATGACTACGTTATTATGTACCTATCATTAAATGGTGACACACACACACACACACACACACACACACACACACACACACACACACACACACACACACACACAGAATCTTAGTATCTTCGTCTAATTAGGAAGTTATTAGCAACAAAGTCCGATGTCAAATAAAGTAGCAATCAGTAGTCCGACTTCATGACTCCCTAACTTCATGAAGTTTCAATAAAAAATTTATAGTTATTTAACAAGATAACTAGGTATATTAAAAATTGAAACATCGTAGTGTCATCCTTTTCAAATCAATATAAATAATTACTTAATACTTGTGTAATTAGGTATGTAAATAAACGGGACGACACTGATGATCCCACTTTTTATTTTATACTCATTTTTTCTAGGAATTTCGAATAGATTATGTGTCAGTAACGCAACACACACCGCACACACAAGACAACACTAACATTAAAGCAAGAACAGAAAGATACCCGAAATTTAAAGTTACGAGTAGCTCAAAAGGTGGATGACGTTGCTATTGACACAATAAGGTAGGTACAGTGAACTTCGAAATTGCATGGAGAAATTATGAATGGATTAATTGACCCACCACGCACTTTTGCAGCTCACGATACCTGTCCAAATTCAAGTAAGCCACCGTCAAAAACAAATGAACACTTACATTTCAGCTCCTTCCCAGGAGGAGTGCAGGGCGCCTGTCCTAACAAACACTTGACGTACGGCACCAACAGCCGGCGGTTCTCCAAAATCTCATCCAAGTTCACATTGTCAAATCTATCCGTGTATTTTTCCCCAGGTCTCGCCGATACTACTACCGCGAACAAACAGACTAGAAGCACAACCTTCATTTTTATATTCTTTTTTTTTTTTTGACCTGTGCTCGACTAGGGATGAGATGGTTCTGGTCTTCTGATATTAGATCTTTCTTTTATAGTGCAAATCTTGAATGGAACAGGTTTGTTGGGTACGGTAAATAGCTAATTTAATGGATGCGTCAATTTACTTTAGTCAGAGAATGATAGTTGATAAGGATTGGCAAGCAAGTGGAGCTTCTACTTTACTAGAGTTTTTCGTCTGGCAGCGCTACTTCGTGAGAATTAAATGCACTAATTAGTGTACGAAACAGGTATGTAGGTAATATTTATTTAATGGGCACTGCATAATCAATTAATGATAAGTAATATCCCAGTATCGGTATGATCACTATTGTCATTAACTAATTTGGTACCTACGTGTTGACTAGAGATAAAATAAAAAATTATAGGCTTGTAAATTAATGCACTTTTGGGTAAAGATCTCTTGCCTTGGTACCTATCCACAGTGGGATATTTCACCACAGACATTGACACTTGACACTGGCAATCCTTTGCCTATTCTGGACTGAGAAGTAACATTGATACTCAGCGCCAATATTTCCTTGTTGAACAGGGTACGTAGCCGAATGGCACAAACGTTCGCGAAACGCTCACGAAACGAAACTCACGTAAACATCTATCTCTATCGCTCTTGCGTATTGGTGCGACAGAGCCAGACTACCTTTCGCGGCGTTTCGTTTTCGTTTCGCGTCGCAAAATGCCATTCGGCTACGGCACTAGGCAATGAACGTGTCACTGTTGGGTGACAATTGGGTGACAATTGTCTTTTGAAATAGGTCACAGATCCCATTGGCTATTACCACTTCGTACCATCCGTCTAATTACATCTGCACGGGTAGCATGGTCGCGCGATAGACGATAAAATATCAGGCCATCCCTATCGCACAATTAGTAAGTGCGATAGGGACGACCAGATGTTTTATCATTTATCCCGCGACCATAATTACCTGCCTGGAGGTGTCCAACTCGTCCCGCCATCTTCGTCCATCTCAAACAACATAATAATTTAAAATAAAAATTATGTTTACACTATGCTGAAGCTTGCTTAGAGCTAACAGTCTATGCTCACGTTGTAATCTAGATTAAAATCCACCTAGTAACTCTTGCTGCATCACCTTCTGTGCCATTCAGCTAAGCTTTTCAGAAACGCTTCTCTTTATTATTTACCTGTCTCGGGTTAGTTCCTTGGATAGTTATGACGTTGGGTTTATTGAACTTGACCATTCGCGTGAAATCTGTTTAGTGATATGACATTATGTAGGCTCGTGGTTTGATTGCCTAAAATATATAATTACAATATAGAGTTTTCGTTGTTGATAAAGTTGTTATTTAACCCCTGGGTCAAAGAAGAATCTCAAAATTGAACCGCAAGTGTAATAGCTAGTATGAAAAATGGAAAATATATAAGCGTCGGTTACAAAAACTATGGATTAACCTAAATCTTTTCTGCTACAACTCTTGTGTGTAAATATTTACATAGGATTCAATGTTGGCAATGCAAATGTAAACCCTTGAAGTATCTACCTATCCCCCCATCAGGCGTATAAATGTCACTATTCTGAACATAAATGCATGCTGTTATTATAAAAATAGGAAGTCACTATAAGTGTGCCGTTCAGATTTGAGGAGTTCCGTTCTGATCATCATCAGAAGTTCCACTGCACCAAATGTCACTATTCTGAAAGTAAACGCAAGCTGTTCTTATAAAAATACCAAAGTCATTATAATCGTGCCGTTCAGATTTGAGGATTTTCGGTCTGATCTTCATCACCACTTCCACTGCACCAAATGTCACTGTTCTGTACGTGAGTGCATGCTGTTCTTATGAAAACATAAAATCACCATATGTATGCCTTTCAGATTTGAGGCGTTCCCTCGATTTCTCCAGGATCTCATCATCAGAACTGGGTACTGATAAATATGAGACCAATCTGTATGCATATACATTCGATCAAAAAAAATTTTCAAAGTCGGTCTAGTAACGTCTGAGATATCGTGGAACAAACATTTAAAAAAATACAGACGAATTGAGAACCACCTTCCTTGAGATTTGGTGCGGTGGTTAAAAATATTCCATAAAGAATATAACTGACGGTAAAGATTCCTGTAAAATCCGTGTGAAAATCAGGTTTCATGATAGCATCGTGGGGAAAAACATTCCGACGGCTTTTTCTCATCAAAACCGATAGGTATGAATCATCATACAAAGTCGGACTTTGGATTAGAGATAGGTACTGATTACAGTGTTAATTTTATGGCAAACGGTGATATCAAGAGTAAAAATATAATATTTTGTCACCGAACTATCAATCACTAACCGACAAAATAACGAAATAATTTCCGTTCCTTATCGTAAGAAGGCAGATTTTTATTTTGTTATCTGTTTTACTTTTTTCCAAACGTGGTAATATTTAAACTTTATCTACTCAGAATCATGAGCTCTTTGAATTTATAACATGTTACATTATTTGTTCCACTGAGTTACAATTTGCCACGGAACTTGTATGGCCGGTAACTCAGGGGAAAGTGAAAAATTGTACGAAAATTTTGGGACATTTTTGTCTTATATCAGGCTTATTCTGATTCTGTTTTTTTACCCAGTACAATAAATTCTTAAAAAAATATTTTTAAGTGGAGATAGTTGAAGGGATGCAGAGTGACATCGGCTACTTTTTGTCTCTTTCTAATCCCTACTTCCCTAAATTGTTGGGTGGAATTGTGTATAGCGGATTCCGCAGCGAAACCGCGGGCAAAAGCTAGCGTATAGTTATATGATGGAACGGATGACAGTAGTGAACTTAATTATTTTCAAATACGATTTTTTTTCGGGAACCACAAACGTTACCTATAAATCTCTTGAAATTGTGTGAGCGCGTTTGAATATTACATATAAATTCATTCCTATTTCTTTGTGTTTAGAAGTTGGTCAAAATATCGATTATTCGCCAAAATTTACTTAAGCGCCTTCAAAAAAGGAGGCCCTTATGCCCTTCTTGTGGTGTACGGAACCCTTGCTAAGCGTTTTTTTAATTAGCTAAGTAGTACAAAGTTATAGGTTTATGAATTTCATTTTCGTTTTAACATAGGTGCGGATCCTCAAAATGACTAATAAAATATTTCATAATGGGATGCAAATTTATCGTCACATGGCCTAAAGCCGTCATCAATTGACGTCAACGCGAAATAAGATAAGAAAAAGATTTTGGTCAGCACAGCGGTTCCCAATTTTGAATGGCCTCCGATCCACGTAATAAAAAATTGGCAAATTTTAATCTGAACACCTATTGTTTTAAAATGCAGGAGCAAAAGGTAGCAATTAGTACCTACTAGTCGGGTTCGTACTTGGCATTGGCACAACGCTGGAGGGCGATTTTTGAATCTCGCATACGGGATTTTTTCACTAAAATACCGGTTGAAAACGGTGACTTGCTTATTATTTTCAGTGACAATTTTCTGAATTCGAACGCGTGAGACTCAAAAATCGGCCCGCTGGTTCGTATATCGTTACTGTGGCTGGATCCAGTAATCCGCCTTGTTGTTGGTGAGAGGCAAGAGTGCAAGGGCGCTGACCAGTTGGTTTTATCTGTTTTCTATAATAACAAGGGTGACAAAACCCCTTCTTTTTGTAATAATAAAGATTTAAAAAAATAACAAAGCCGAACCGTCAATAGGCTAGTTTCCTATACTTAAAATAATAGTTATTTGTTATACAAGGGAGCAAAGTTGTATTTTAACCGAGTGTGGAATTGCAACACGAACTAGCGAATGGATTCTAGGGCTTGAACTACGAATTAGCGAATGGATTATATGGTTGAACCACGAGCGAAGCGAGTGGTTCGAAAATAGAATCCTGAGCGAAGCGAGTAGTTCAAAAATAGAATCCTGAGCGTAGAGAGTGTTGCAATACACACGAGGAAAAATAACTTTGCATCCCGTGTGTAACACATAACTTTTCACCTCACTAAAGCGAGGAAACACGCAATAAAAACAACTGAAATAAGTGAATTTGCGTTTATTACAATTTCCACGATGCACCGACCGACACCACAAAAGTTTCAAATTAAGAATCAAGAAGAAAAATATATTTGGGTGCGTTCCGTTTCACGCGTTTTGAGATTGCAATTTTACTTAAGGTGCGTTCTGAATAAGTACAATGGAAGAGTCAAAAATACAATTTCTTGTACGATTTCAAGTGTCCTATGGTAAAATCATGTTATAAAATTGTTTGAATTTTATATTTTTAGTCGGATACAATCCGATATGAAATTGTTTTTACGTTCGCATCACATGATTTGTTAAGACAATTTAAGCACAGGGAGAAAATTGTCCGGTCTGGGACATGCCTATACAAAAAATTATATTTAAAAAAGTAACTAATGACACGTTCGGATTTCAAATATTCTTTGCACTCTTGTGGATAAAATGCGATTTTGCTATCTGTTTTCAAAGAATAAAAATGTCCTTTCCTAGCTAGTGAGGTGAAAAATATTTTATGCAGCACGAAATAAAGCATCACATAATTAAAAGAAAAATAATGGACAGTAGTTACTTTTAAACATATTTTTTATTTAATAAGTCAAGCAGAAAGATATAAAGTAAATGAATTGACCGTGACGTCACTCCTCACTATTGCATAGTAATTAATTAAATATATCAGCAAATCGTTTTGACAGCTCTAAAAAGAAGCTGATTTGACTAAAGGAAACAAGCCTAAATTTTATTCAAATACTTTCAGTATTTTTGCAAGTAGGGTCATAAAAATATTTGAGGCAAGAAACTAAAGCAGCGGACTTGACACGATGGCTTGAGCCTCTGATGTATTTGCTGGTGGCTCATATGATGGAAATACTTATAGTAGGTAACTGTTATGTCATCAATTATAATTTGTAGATTAAAACACAATATTAACAAAAATAATTTATTCGACTACAACCTACAATAGTATCACATGTCAGTGTCAGTGCTGCAATACAGCAAGTCTAAGTACTTGGTGACATACTTTCGGTCGGGATCATACTTGTCACAGAGCTGTGTGCGTAGCTGAGTGCACAAACGCGCACGAAACGCTCACGATAATATCTCTTTCGTATCTATCTATCTCTATCGCTCTTGCGAATTGGCGCGACAGAGCCAGACTACATTTCTGCGGCGTTTCGATGGCATTTCTGCGACGGCAAACGCCGAATATTATCGTGAGCGTTTGTGAATTTGACTACGCACACTGGTTCCAGTAATTCGCCTCGTTGTTATTGTACATGTGGCTCGTATGATGGTAATGTTATAGTATCACAGGGTGCCTTATTGTTAAATAAACTTAAAGCTCCGGCTGTACAAAATTAAGGACACAAGTGATAATAATAGAAAAAAAATACTAAAACTGAAAATAATAAAAACCGGTGTCGAAATAAGCTTGCTAGGGGAAGTATATGGTGGAGATAAATAATTTAAGATTTTGTATATTTTATAACATTTATTTATAAAGAAAATTCTTGCCAAAATGTGTTTGTTCAGTTGGTTCTTAATTTAGTTACTCACTGCGCTAACCGTGTGAAAACTGACCTATAATTCTCTTGTTCGACACCAATGCAATGTACAGAGCTCAGCGGGAAGCTAGGTCGCTTAAAAGGGTTCTAAGTAAATTTTCACACAAGTTATCTTAATTTTTAACTAGAAATTATACTATTAAAATACCCTAGGTACCAGTTCTCAAAAATATTTGCTTGCTCTAAATTACTGACTCTATGAATTTAATCTACCTAAATTGCAGCTGACGCAGTTGCCCTGACCATTAGAAGGATAAATTGGACCGACCTCTAAGATGGTGAACCTTCGGGAAAGCTGTGGAAGGTGGCACGGGACCTCCCGGGGAATGCTTGCTGCACTGCGGAGACCTTTCAACCCGGAACGCGTGCCACGTGGACACCGAGACAAATGCGGCAGAGGCAGGCCGTCTTCCAGCAAACAGGACTCAGAACTTGCGCCGGTCACAAGGATTTCCAGAGTTAATAATATATATATCTATAAATATAATCCCGGCTCCTGAAAGCGACATAAAAATACATTAGTCTAATGCTCTCAAGACCAGCATGACAAAATAGAAGACAATCTAATTTATTAGCTCACCGCTGAAGGTTAAAGAAATTTCCTAGCGGAGCGCTCCCAATCCCACAGCAGAAGACAGATCATCCCTGTGAATAACCAAGCACATGGTTAGGAACAAACCCACAACGTTTTACGCCATTATGGAGTTGATCAGAACAATTCAGATACTTACTCAATCCGAGGATTATTGCAGGCCTTCTGCTTCCACCGTTTTTACCACCATGCGGTATGGTCTTGTGGAGAAAGTGCGTGTGCACCCAAAAGGGTCAAAAAAAGAAATGGACCACCCATGATCATTAACCTATTTGCATATGGAGCAATCAAGGACATAGGGTGACAAACCCAGGAAGACATAATATATCGAATTAATATATTATATTTATTTGAGACTCCATCAGAGTCATGAAAGATTTACTATGATGTACATAGCAAGATTGTCACTCCAGACAGGCCTCTTATTTAGAGTATTAATATAATAGTATTTTGTTATGTATTTAAGATAATTTTCTGCATTATTTCTATATAATTATATTAATTTAATTTATCAAAATCTACTGGAGTAACAATTAAAAAATCTCATACTACGCGTTATTTTTAGCTATCTGGCAACCCGTGCACAGATTATGCAGAAAAGTGCATACATGCGTGGATGCAAGTATTTTTGCACTAAGACAGGATTTGAAACAAAATAAAATTAAAGAAATTTCGATTTTAGATTTATAAAAAAATATTAATTACGACCAAGAAAATATACTACGTTACAATACCTCCCTCCCCGATTTAAAGGTTCAACGTAGGTGAACCGCCCGCTGTCCCCAGCGGCTTTCATCACATTGAACTGTGAGGAACCAAGGCAACAAACAACCCTAAGGCAAGAAAACTGAACTATAATACTAAAAGAAATAGTATCCCAGAAGGACAATGAAAAAGGGAAAAACAAAACGAGGCTTCGAGATTTTATTTAAAAAAAATGTCTACACAAAACCATCAAAGCTTCCTAACTTTTAAACAATTCTACCATTTTCATCAACTTGCCTGAAAGGCCATATCCACAAAACTCAAAACTAAAAAAAATCTCGAACCCACGTAACCAATAACGGCAGGTAAAAAAAACTATGAGGCCAACCGCGCAACACATAGAAAAAAACCTCCGTAATACCTAACAACCAGTGAACGAACCGTTGGCGTTCTCAGCACAACGCGATGTAAAGCACCTTGTGCTAAGAAAGCCAATATCCAACGCCAGGACCGCTGATCAGCATTCCTTAAAATATACTCTGCTTGTCCGGGCAAAATGAAAATGTCTAGTCCATAAACTATGGGCCGACTCCGAAATCCAAAGAACCTAAAGTTCAAAACAAAACAAAATCGTCAAAATCTAAGTTTTAGTCCCTCTTAGTTAAAACTCCTAAATATTCCAAAAGCGTGTCCCCGACTAACTTGTCGGAGGAAACGTAACATCCAAAATCATGTTGCACAACACCCACAAAACATGGTATACCGTAAACAAAAACAAGGCGTGGCAACATGCGAAATAGTACCTAAACTAAAACGTTAGGTATTTAGCCTAACGACGCGTTACCTAAGGGATACGCTAAAAAAATTAAAAAAAACGTACTATTTCGATGTTTGTCCGGTATGGTAGTACCTGACAAAATTTTTGCAACAAATGTTGCTATTTGGTCATATTAAAGACGGCTCTGACCTTGAGGTTGAGAGGCACAGTAGCTGGTGAGTGGTTTGTCGTCCTTGGCGGCACGACGACAGGTACAAGACGAGGGATCGTGCGTCCAAGGATAACTCTTCCAAACTCTTAACCAAACTATAAGTACCTACAGCCCAATTCGATTTAAGACTGAGCACAGTATCGATCGCGCCTAACATACTTCACGCATTCATATACCTACATACATCACACAATGCAAACATAGTAACGAAGCAGCTTTCTGTTCGCCACGTTCCGAACAAAATTCGTGAATTAAATATTTACCGAATATTTAACACTACTAACGATTTCAACCGCATATGTTATGTTACGAGAGCTAGGTGATAGCAGTTGTCAACCCTGGCGGCAAAGCGACAAGCCCTACAGGCTCGAGGCTTTGCGTCCAGAGATGACTTCCACCTCAAAACCTGACTCCCGTTAATACCTACTTAAAGTCTTTAATATGCCACGACCCGATTGATTGACCGTCCAACCTTTCGAGCTCATAAACTAATGGGGACAAAACCTTCTTAACTCTGCACGGTTCATACTTAGGTGCGAGCTTCGACATAAAAAACTTAGAAGCGTCACTTTGCGTGTACGTTCGCTTCTGAACAATATCCCCAACCGAAAATCTCGCCTCTCGGCGTCTCATACTATAATACTTGGCATTTGTTTCATGTGCTTGCAACATACGTACCCTAACCTGTTCAAAAATATCTTTCAAACAACCAAATTCGCCCGCATACTCCTCTCTAGGGATACCTACACCATATTGTTTATCGGTATCTTTATAAAAGGAGCCGTTAATGACCGGTTCCCTAGCGTGCACTAAAAAGAAAGGAGAATACCCGGTGGTCTCGCTGACTGCACTGTTTATGGCAAACCTAATCTGGTGCAGTTTTTCGTCCCATGTACGGTGATTTTCCTTTACGTAAGACGCTACGGCGGTCATTACAATTTTGTTATAACGTTCCACCAAATTCACGTGCGGAGAATAGCGCGGACTGTAAAAAATGTTAGGTACGTTGTAGCGTTTCAATAACTGCTTAAACTCTGATCCCGTGAATTGCGCTCCGTTGTCCGAAATCACGGTTTCAGGTACGCCATGTTCCAAAATGACATGGTTTTCAAAATGCTTCGCCACCAAAGCGCTAGTAGCGCGGCGAAGTGGAAACAGCAGTGTATGTTTCGAAAAGCAACATGTAACAACCAACAAAAATGTATAACCTGCCCGAGAGCGCGGAAGCGGACCGACGAGATCGATACTAACTACCAACCATGGTCGATGACATACCTTTGGTTGTCCCATGAGGCCTGCAGTCGGTTTCTGCGAGTGCTTGTACGCTGCACAGACATCGCAAGCCTTTACGAACTCGACTACATCCTTGTACATACCGGGCCAAAAGTATGTCAACGCCAACCGGCGATGAGTTTTAAAAACACCTAAATGAGCTGCAGTTGCTTCGCAATGGTTTTGCTGCAAAACTCTCTTCCGATCACTCTTCTTCACCACTTCTTTCCAATCAAACTCTCGCAACAAATTATACTTGGCCTTCGAAAGTCTAAAAAGTTTCCCGTCCTTTAAACAAAAATTCGGAAAATTCGCGGGAAATGACCTACAGCCATTTAAAATCTTGTCATACCATTCGTCTGGCTCAGCGTCATCATTCGTAACATTTATAGCGTCAACTTTCATAAGTCTCGAAAGTGCGTCAGGCACAACGTTAAGCGATCCCTTTCTGTGCTCAATCTCAAAATCGAATTGAGACAGTCTGCAACCCCAACGAGCTAACCTCCCTGACGGGTTTTCAAGGTTCATGAACCATTTGAGTGACGCGTGATCAGTGATCACTTTAAATTTACGCGAGCCTAAATATGCCTGAAATTTCTCCACTGAAAATAAAACCGCGAGAGCCTCCCTTTCTGTGGCGCTGTAATTTCGCTCACATTTATTTAAGGCGCGGCTAACGTATGCAACAGGATGCTCAACACCGTCGATGGTCTGAGAAAGCATTCCGCCAATCCCGTAGGACGACGCATCACAATGTACTGTAAATTGTTTATTAAAATCCGGTACCGCCAAAATGGGTGCCGTAACTAAAGCGTTTTTTAAAGTTTTGAATGCTTCTTCTGCTTCTACAGACCATTCGAAAGGTGGCGCTTTCTTGCCCTGTGACGTAAGTTTATTCAGAGGAGCGGCTATCGATGCAAAATTTCGGATAAACCGTCGATACCATGAGCACGTTCCTAAGAATGCCCTTACGTCACGCGCGCTCGTTGGTGTGGGGAAGTTGAGAACGGCAGAGATCTTGTCAGGATCAGTACGCAACCCGAACTCGTCTACGACGTAACCAAGGTATTTTATAGACTGCCTGAAGAACTTAGACTTCTCATAATTAATGGTTAAGTTCGCCTTTTCCAACTTCGCCAACACACGATTGAGCAACCGTATGTGCGTCTGAAAATCTGATGAACAAATAACGATGTCATCGATGTAACAAAAAACTAAACCGTTTTCGATGTCGCTCGTTATATTATGGTCAATAAGGCTGTCCATTAGCCTCTGCTGACGCGCAGGCGCTCCACAGAGGCCAAAGGGCATGACCTTGAACATAAACATACCACGACCGGGAACGCAAAAACTGGTTTTCTCCTGTGAGGCCTTAGCTAACGGGATTTGCCAGAATGAGGAACTTAAATCGATCGTGGTCAGGTATTTCGCTTCCTTCAAACTGTCCAAAATCTGGGGAATATACGGAATGGAATACGAATCTCCTTTCGTGATCGAATTTAACTTCCTGCAATCTAAACAGAATCGCCGATCACCGTTAGATTTTTTAACTAAAAGAGCCGGATTATTCCACGGACTCTCACAGGGCGTAACTACGTCCAACTTCAACATACGGTCTAACTCGGAGGATAAAGCAGCGCGTTTTTCCGGAGACAAAGGATATTGTTTCGTTTTGATGGGCATGGCGTCGCCAGTGTCAATGGTGTGCTCCATTAAGCTGGTTCTGCCAAGCCCCTTCTCCTCGAACGAAATGTTTTTAAATTTGCCTACAACGGTATCCGCGAGTTCCCTCTCGGCCGCAGTTAAGTGTTCGTAAGACCGGATCGTGTTTACTTGTTCCGCACTTAAACCGTTACACATAAAATAATTTTCAGGTGGAGTCATACGTTTCGCATTTTTTAAAACGTCAGGCAATAAATCGAATGCTTTCCAAAAATCTACCCCCAAAACAACATGATTAACAATAGAGGGTACAACTACAAATTTAATAACCTTGGTAGCATTCAAAAAAGTAACCGGGACAAAAATATGCCCGATTGTCTCACAATCGACTCCATTCGCAACACTACACGACTTGGAGTGTGCCTCTTGAAGTACAAAACCGAATTTCAAAAAGTCCAAATGTGCATTGTTACCTAAAACCGACAATGCTGAGCCGCTATCGGCTAAACCGTAAACCTCAAAATTATTTACACCTATTTTTAAATATGGCCTAATATCATTTTTATTTGGTGTAAACAGAATCGTAGCAATCGAACTTAAATTATTATTTTGTGTAATCGATTCTAAATTTAATCGATTCACTTGGCCATTAAACTTGCTGCGATTCTGCCTTAGGCGTTTTTTGACTGTTGTGGTATCGGTTTCTGAACGTTACCCTTTTGACAACAAATGTCACACTGCGACCGTACAGTGTCAGGCTTGCCACAACCGTAACATTTAAACGAACTATTTTTAGGCCTTTGTTTACAAAGCCTGAAATTGTGATTAGTTTTGTTGCATTTGTAACACACCGGCCGCTGTGGCTTTGAAATATTAAAGTCATTAGTTTTAAAATGTTGCTTTCTCTGTTGCAAAGTGTTACACTGTGGCACCGAACCGTCAGACTTTCTCGCGAAGTTTGAGCTTTGTTTTTCAGCAATAGCATTAACTTGTTGATGTTTGGAACTGGAGGCCTTATATACATGATCGCGGCAAAGTGTATGTTCACTAACCTTCGGCGGTTCTACAAATAACTTCGCCCTTTGCTGTGAAAACTCAACCTTTCGACAATAAGTCTTCAGTTCGGCGACAGAATGGATGTCTACCAATGCTAACTGCTGTGTAAAATGTGGTCGAATGTTGTGCAACAAGATGTCAAGCTTCGCTTCCTCCGGTAAGTCTGACTTTAATCTAGCAAACATTCCTGACATTACTGCAAAATACAAATGAATGGGCTCGTTCTCGCCCTGTGTCCTAGCCTGAATTTCCTGTTTCAACCTAAAATCATAATCACCAGGGACAAACTCATCTAACAAGAGCGACTTTAACTCTTGCCAGCTTGAAACCGAACTCTTAATACCACGGAACCATAATAAAGCACCATCAATAAACAAGTGAGGCGCGGCCTTAAATAATTTTGAATCTGACACACCATTTGCCTCTTTTAATTCTTCCACACGCTCCAAAAATGAGCGCGGGTCTGTCAATCCATTAAATTTGACTTGCCATTTAGAAATGTTCAAGTCACTCGAGCATTGTACACGCATTTCTCTAAAACTATCTGTTGGCATTTCAGAACTACCGGCCGAAGCTGAAGCACTTGGGTTCGAACCCTCAGCGACACAAACTGGTGCTGTAGTTCCCGCAAGTGGACCTTCAATTTCCGCCAGCAGACTCTCCAGCCTGGACTGCAAACTGCACTTCGTAACCAACAATGCCTGGTCATCCTCTTCGGGCTGGATCCTAGCGAGACGATGATAAATATGGTACCCTAATGCCTTCGCTCGGCTCAAGGCATACCTCTCCTTTGACTCACTATACTTCGCGACAAGGGTCGACAAATCATCAATCTTCCTAGCCACAATATCCAATTCCGTGTCTGCCGCTAGCGAAGTTTCTAAAATGTCTTCGCTTGGAGCCTCGACAACAAGAACCCGAAGCTGTTTCCTCAGAGCATCTACTGTACTGGCGGGAGTTTCAGAACGAATTTTCACCTCATAAGTCAGCTCATCTTTCAACAATGCGTGAAACTGAATATTTCTCTCCATTTTGCTAAATGTGAATCTAATTCTTGAGAATACTGGTATTACAATGCTCTATTATGTAAAAGTGTGTACTTTAAACTATAAATGTTCTTTTAAAAAATTCAAACCTTGTTTTATTTGAGTTACCTTTTAAAACAGTTAGCTGACTGACAAAATCTAATATTCTTTCTAAACTTGCCAAAGTCCAAACACAAAACAAAAAAAATATGTGTCCTAAACAGTCTTAGAGTTACAAGCCACAAAAAAAAACAAAAACCAAATGCTTGCTGGCTCTAAGCTAAATATAAAATCTAGTAACACAATGATAAAGCTCTGGCAAATTTGAAAGTCAATGCAACTACTTTTAATCAAAACCCTGGTAAACTTTTGCTTACAAGTGCAGGCAACTTTTAGTTTTCCAAAAAATATTGTAAAACGTTCAAAATAATAATAAAAGTTTCAAGGCGACACAAATTATAGAAAATGCACACAAAATTATTCAAATTTCCAACTATGGAAGTCAATGCACACTAACACGTGTTCAACTTTCTTTGACACTTGAATAACCTCAAAATGATTACGTAATCATTAAACTTTCTCCTTTCTAAATATATAAAAAAATGTGCAGGAAATCAACAGAAATGCACTTTAATAATAACACAAAAGGAATATTTCATAGTCTAAGAGCAAGCAGCAGAAACAAAAGGTGAGTCATACAAAAAATTTCTAAATATTTCTCTGGTACCAAAATTCCACAAATTCCTTCAGCAAGCTTTTAAATTCAAAACTTTGGGCGCCAATTATCACAGGGTGCCTTATTGGTAAATAAACTTAAAGCTCCGGCTGTACAAAATTAAGGACACAAGTGATAATAATAGAAAAAAAATACTAAAACTGAAAATAATAAAAACCGGTATCGAAATAAGCTTGCTAGGGGAAGTATATGGTGGAGATAAATAATTTAAGATTTTGTATATTTTATAACATTTATTTATAAAGAAAATTCTTACCAAAATGTGTTTGTTCAGTTGGTTCTTAATTTAGTTACTCACTGCGCTAACCGTGTGAAAACTGACCTATAATTCTCTTGTTCGACACCAATGCAATGTACAGAGCTCAGCGGGAAGCTAGGTCGCTTAAAAGGGTTCTAAGTAAATTTTCACACAAGTTATCTTAATTTTTAACTAGAAATTATACTATTAAAATACCTAGGTACCAGTTCTCAAAAATATTTGCTTGCTCTAAATTACTGACTCTATGAATTTAATCTACCTAAATTGCAGCTGACGCAGTTGCCCTGACCATTAGAAGGATAAATTGGACCGACCTCTAAGATGGTGAACCTTCGGGAAAGCTGTGGAAGGTGGCACGGGACCTCCCGGGGAATGCTTGCTGCACTGCGGAGACCTTTCAACCCGGAACGCGTGCCACGTGGACACCGAGACAAATGCGGCAGAGGCAGGCCGTCTTCCAGCAAACAGGACTCAGAACTTGCGCCGGTCACAAGGATTTCCAGAGTTAATAATATATATATCTATAAATATAATCCCGGCTCCTGAAAGCGACATAAAAATACATTAGTCTAATGCTCTCAAGACCAGCATGACAAAATAGAAGACAATCTAATAAATTAGCTCACCGCTGAAGGTTAAAGAAATTTCCTAGCGGAGCGCTCCCAATCCCACAGCAGAAGACAGATCATCCCTGTGAATAACCAAGCACATGGTTAGGAACAAACCCACAACGTTTTACGCCATTATGGAGTTGATCAGAACAATTCAGATACTTACTCAATCCGAGGATTATTGCAGGCCTTCTGCTTCCACCGTTTTTACCACCATGCGGTATGGTCTTGTGGAGAAAGTGCGTGTGCACCCAAAAGGGTCAAAAAAGAAATGGACCACCCATGATCATTAACCTATTTGCATATGGAGCAATCAAGGACATAGGGTGACAAACCCAGGAAGACATAATATATCGAATTAATATATTATATTTATTTGAGACTCCATCAGAGTCATGAAAGATTTACTATGATGTACATAGCAAGATTGTCACTCCAGACAGGCCTCTTATTTAGAGTATTAATATAATAGTATTTTGTTATGTATTTAAGATAATTTTCTGCATTATTTCTATATAATTATATTAATTTAATTTATCAAAATCTACTGGAGTAACAATTAAAAAATCTCATACTACGCGTTATTTTTAGCTATCTGGCAACCCGTGCACAGATTATGCAGAAAAGTGCATACATGCGTGGATGCAAGTATTTTTGCACTAAGACAGGATTTGAAACAAAATAAAATTAAAGAAATTTCGATTTTAGATTTATAAAAAAATATTAATTACGACCAAGAAAATATACTACGTTACAATAGTTTGCAAATGAAAAGATCAAGTTAACAAAAATAATTTATTTCACTATAACCTACAATAATATCACATATCACATGTCAGTCTAAGCCTTGACGACAGTCTTGAGATCCGCCTCGTACTTGGTGACGTACTTGCGGTCGGGATCGTACTTGGCACAGAGCTGGTTCCAGTAATCGGCCTCGTTGTTGATGAGGTGCGCGAGCACCCGGCGGGTGCCGCGACGCTGGGTTTCGGTGCATTTGGCACAGTTGTTCTCTAGGGCGTCGCGGATGTGCGCTGTGGAGAAGAAATAAATATTTAAAATCAGGTGCTGTAGCTGAATGGCATTTCTCCGACGCGAAACAAAAACGAAACGCCGCGAAAGGTAGTCTGGCTCTGTCGCGCCAATAGGCAAGAGCGATCGACGATCTTTATTTTATCGATCTCCTGTATTGGAGCGACAGAGTCAGACTGTGTCTCGATCGGCTCTTGGGTCGTAACGATTGTCATTTCGACTAGGCCGACAGGAAAGAAAACTTTTGTCTTCCGATGATGTAACATAAATAATATTATATAAGTTCAGTCTTAGTTTCTTATATAATTATGTAAATATGTTCATGTAAATAAAGAGATACTTAGACTATGGAACGGAAGATGATCAGAATCAGACATCGTGATTTCATGTAGGTACTACTTCTATTGTATTGTACTAGATAAACTTTGAACAGAGTCAGGATTCGAATATTATAAATTTCTACTCTTTTATTATTGATTGTTATTACCTACTTCACTTATGTTTTTACCTATTTACAACACCTTGCCATCACGGGTGCACTTGCCTAGTTCATGAACGCACTTCACATAAGGGACAATCAACCGGCTGATTTCCAGATCCTCATCCAGGTTGACATTGTCAAATATGTCGATGTCGGTGTTTCTCCGAGACGAACAATACGAACATAGACTTGACACTGATTAATAGACTATTAACACTTACATTTCAGCTCCTTGCCATCAGGAGTGCACTTGCCCTGTTCGAGCACGCACTTCAGGTAAGGGATCAGCAGCCGGCGGTTGCCCAGGATCTCATCCAGGTTGACATTGTCGAACTTGTCGGTGTAGGTTTCTCCGGGACGGGCGTAGGCCGCAGCCGCCAGGGCGAGGACGCAGACGATCAGGATGCTCTTCATTCTGCAATAGACAAGAGAGTTTAATATGATGAACGAAAAGCTTTTCGCATAATATCTGTAGCTATCTATCGCTGCTATCTTTCGAGCCAGACTGCGTTTCGATCGACGTCTATCGTCAACGATTGTCATTTTGGATACACTGTTTATTGGCGCGAAATGTAAATGTCACGTTTAAGCTTCCAATGACTTGACACAGTTATGATTTTGTTTTGTCACAAGGTTTCACACAATCTGTAATTTTTGCATTTGTTTTTTACTTAAATTTTATCAAAATTACTTTTTTACTTTTACTTCTATGTAAGACTCGATGTAAGAGTAGGCACAGACGGACTAAAAACTTTACAAATCTATGGGTTCTTCCCATTAAAAAACGATGACACTATCATGTAAATATTCAAATACCAACATCAATACACCAATGGATGACAATCTATTTAAGAGTATGATAGTTTATTTTTAAATGATTAATGTTAATGTACAAAAAAAGGTTTGCCAGTATGCTAGTTTTATTTAAAAAAAAATTAAAAAAAAGTTTGTCCCAGTTTAAAAAAATATACCTATAGTGTTCATGACATTATTTAAATGCAGGAAAGAAATGTAACAAGTATATAATACAAATCAAATAAAAATGTTTCCTCAATCATTAAAAAAAAAAATGTATGGCGGCCTATCTTTAGCGATTTGAATAATCCGTCTTAAGGACGAACGCGAGAGGTACCTATAAATTTTCGAGCAATACTCACTTGAATTATATGTGACTATCCAGCACCCTTGTCCAAAGGCTTGTGATGCAACCACCAGGCTTGCCGACTTTTTATACTAAACAGAACTTCAGCGAACAACAGAAAACCAGTTTTGGACATTTGTGACTCCGCGACATGGTAATGTCGTCAGAGCATTGATAATCACCGGTGCTGCGCTGACGTTACTAGTTTATGAATCTTATGATATTCTTTAATTTTATTGGGGATTTTTTTTTAACAGTTTTTGGAGTGACGTAGGTTTGGGTACTCGTTTTTGTTATGCTGGATGTGAATGATATTTAAAAGTTAATATTTATTGTGCCTAGGTATATGTAAATATGTACAAGTGCTTGTAAATACTTATATTTGTTTATATTTAGTGTGTGTTGAATTTCTGAATTGTGTTATTGTGTTGCAGTAAGGTACTGAAAAACTGACTTTAGCTAATGATGAAAATGCTTCAATATTTGGAAGCTGTAGCTTTCAGCTATTGTATTGTATGAAACAAAAAACAATATACCTACCTACCTACCTATATTTAAACAGTATAGCATGTGGCCTGTGTGGTGACGGGTTAAGAATTTCACCACCCCATTTCTTCCCGTGGGTGTCGTAGAAGGCGACTATGGGATATGGGTTAAATTGTGGCGTAGGCGAGAGGCTGGCAACCTGTCACTGCAATGTCACAGTTTCGTTTTTTTTCAACCCCTTATTTGCCAAGAGTGGCACTGAAGCTTTAGTAGTTTCATGTGTTCTGCCTACCCCTTTATGGGATACAGGCGTGATTGTATGTTGTAGCATTATCCAAAGTAGGTGTATAATGATAATGTAAGTGATAGAATTTTCAAAAATTCTTTTCGTAATTATTATAGATACTTACCAACTTATGACCCTTATTGATGCAAGACTCAAATTGGTACCTAACAATTTCAATGGGTTAATAATTGACAATTATTGATAGACAGTCCAATGGAAACTTTAATAATTATGTGATAATAATCACATATTATCAGCTTGACATTTTGTGCTAAAGATCTACAAAAAGTAATTAGTAGACAAAGTACCTACGCAAACTGGGTATTTTTTTTTCATGTCTCTATGAACCAACGTACATGAGCGAGGTTTTTTTAGATTGACGCATAAGTATTATTAACATATCCATTTATTTTTAAATCCTATTATTTCTCATTGCATAGGTATATTGAACTGTGTGTAATAGTTTAATTAAGCTAAGAATATTGGGTCAAATTTTCAAAACTGAAGTCCAAAAGTTTTAAGCTTGTGTCGAGAGATGGCAATCTATGCACTGTGATTACATATTTTAATTTGACAGACTCTCTCTGGTAAAACAAATAGGTCACTGATTAGTCACTATTTCATTCCTAGGTTTATAAAAAAAAATGCCTTAAAGTTTTGTTATTATTCTGAAATAAAGCAAGCCCTAAGTATTTCTCTGAAATTCCCTTTAGGGCAATTTGTCACATTATCTGACCTAATTAATCACAGTATAGTTTTCCTTGTATTCTACGTAACAATATTGATTCTTCGAATACTATCCGGCCTTATTTGCATGGAAAAGTACTTAACTACCTTGGTACCTAGTTAATTGAGCTTAACGGAATTATTAATACATTTGTGAATTTCCTTAACGGGAGAGTCCGGAAATTTTATGAATAAGATTTGTTTTATCAAAATTTATATTAGAATTTAATAGGAAAGTGAATGTATTGAACTTGAAGTATTAGAATCCTTCCTAATGGAAAGTCTCATTATATTAATAATATCATATTGTGGTAAAGTTCCTTTGATTTGGGTGAAACCGATGCTAATGTGATTCCATTAATTACATAATATCAATAATAGGTTCTAGATTTCATACTTGTTACTAACCAGGATGATAGTTTTCTATATATAAAGTAATTAAATATAATATATTAATGTTAACGCCTCGTCTTTGTTCGGGCATCTTCGGGAGCCGTCGCCGGCGCAACGCATGGTGCGGGGCGCGGTGAAGTGGGGGCGGTACTTCAATTCGCTCAGCAATCTTGCGACGGACGGCCGCGCCCGTCCGCTTAAATTCAGTGATATTCAACACCTATGTATCACACTTAATCATCATTATACGTGCATGTACTGGACTACGAGTGTCATTTAACTCACCTCATCCACGACCCCAAGATATTCTGTCCACCCCTACATGCGTGGACAATTAATAAAAAAATCTTCGTACCTACTTTCAAAATAAAACCTACAAAACTAAACCTACCTAAAAATTTAAATTAAAATAATAATTTTGCCCCGTGGCTGGCAGCATTCCCGCGCTGTATCTTTCTTTCTATTTTTTCGATATCAACATAGACTAGGTATTAAAAAAATTAAACGTACCAGTTAAATATACCTAATTAGTCTAATTACGCACTAATCGATATAATTAAATTATATCAAACGTTATAGAATTCGATATTTCAACAATGTAAAACATGAGGAAAAGTTAGCATTTACTTAATTAGGTTTTCGTAGACTCGCAGAACGAAAGCGTAATTTTAAGAAAGACCAAGAAATAGTACCTACATTACGATACAAGTGCGTAAAAAAGGAAGTTTGAAACGAGTTGCGATAAATTAAAACACGACCGAAGGGAGTATTTTAAATCGACACGAGTTACGAATTTCCCTTTCGCACATGTATCGTATGAGGTTTTTCAGTACAGATGGCCCTCCGAAGTTTCGACCTGACATATAATGAACCACTTCTCGCACTAGTGCGTAAAAGAAACACCATCTGAACTGAAATAGTTATTTGTTATACAAGGGGGCAAAGTTGTATTTTAACGCCGAGTTTGGAATTGAAAAACGAACAAGTGAAAGGATTCTATAGTTGAACCACGAGCGAAGCGAGTGGTTCGAGAATAGAATCCTGAACTTGCGAGTTTTTTAACACACGAGAAGTAAAATACATTTGCACCCGAGTGTAACACAAAACTTTTCCTATAGCGAGGAAACTACAACGCAAAAAATGCGTTTATCACTGCTTCCAGTAGTTCCACAGGTGGTAAATCATCTTTATTACTAGATTCACCTACTTTTATCAATTTTAAAGAATTACAAACTCGAGTTATTAAAGCCCTCCCGTGATATATTACACATTATTTTTCATCACACTCGCGAAGCAGGTAATAACCAAATTTTAAACTAAATGTATTGAAATAACTACCTACGCTGACATTTCGAACATTCGTCCGCTATCTTGTATTTTTTGACAGGTCGTGGAAGTCTACACCAGGGGCCCGTTTCTCGAAAGGTACAAGCGTTGTATTACAAGTGTGTTTCCATGGAAACCCATACGATTTGACAGTTCGCGCACTTGTAATACAAGGCTTGTACCTTACGAGAAACGGGCCCCAGGTATTCACTTTACCGCCCTAGGGCGGTAAAATTGCTCATTACGTATCAGTATGCAGGCATGTAATAACACCGTTTACGAGCGAGTGTGATGATTTTATTATCTCTGATTCCATATCAGAGAGATGTGGGGCGATTTTTATTTTTTGTTGGTAGGATAATAATTCCAGTATTTGCATTCAAATTAAGTTTAATTAATTGAAAATGATGTCGATTCCTGTCACACTTATTTCACATAATTCACATCATAAACTGAAATTACACTAAAGAAAAAGCGATCAAGCCGGGAATCGACACCAGTGGGTTGATCGCTTTTTCTTTAGTGTATGGTATCTATTTCAGTTTATAATTTAATATATATAGTAGTGTTACTACTAAAAAAACCTTGAATAAAGTCAAATTAACTGCTTTAAAATTGATAAAAGTAGGTGAATCTAGTAAAAAAGATGATTTACCACCTGTGGAACTACTGGAAGCAGTGATAAACGCATTTTTTGCGTTGTAGTTTCCTCGCTGTAGTGAGGGGAAAAGTTTTGTGTTACACTCGGGTGCAAATGTATTTTACTTCTCGTGTGTTAAAATACAACTTTGCCCCCTTGTATAACAACTAACTATTATTAGGTATGTTGTTTCCCATGCAAAGGTTTCTATCGTTACTGACTGTACTGTTGATCTTAAGATCAATCAATAAGTATTGACATGTTTAATGACGTCAATTCCTCAGAATTGACGCCTCTGTATTTACAAACATGTTAATAAATTGCTTAGTCAACTCGAACTAACAAACACCTATGTTACCTGCCGGGCTATTATGCTTTCAATTTTATCACTTATCCACGTGGATAAGACATATTATGTCAGTCTCACACATACTTTCCAGAAATGGTCCAAGAGCTGGCAGGATTTTGGAGTAGGTCCTTGAGGCAACCTGGAAAGGTGCTCAGATGCTTCTCTGATCATAGCCAACATCAGGTCTGCAAGTCTGGCAGCTGGGGAGCGGGGCTTTATCGAGCTATGAATTTTTGAAGATTTAATTTTTTGAGGCCCAAAAAAGGTGTTTGAGGCAACCTGGAATTATTAAAAAGTGAAAATAGAGTTCCTCAGAAGTCGCATAGTATTTATGCCAGATCGTTTGGCCGGGTCCTTCACCGTGCCAGAACGGTACAAAGTGGTAAAAAAAAATTCCAAAAAAGGTTCTTGAGGCAGTCTGTCATTTTTACCAGTGAAAGATGAGGGTCTAAATAGCCATGGAAAAATAATGCCATGACATGAGGTGGGGTCCGTACCCTGCCATTCGATCTTGAAAGTCAATTTTTTTAGTTTTTCGTAAATAACTCGTAAACGGTGGCCCGCAGCAAAAAAATATGTTAAACAGAAAATATCTACATAAAATTTCCTACAAGAAAGGTTATGTACGTTTTTTCGATAGGATCAATATATAGATGGATAATTTAGTAAGAAAGTTTTTTTTAATCGATTACATGCTCCGTTTTTCGTCAATACCTCGTAAACGGTGGCCCACAGCAAAAAATTATGTTCAACAGAAAATATCTACATAAAATTTCCTATAAGAAAGGTTTTATAAGTTTTTTCGCTAGGGTCAATTTTTTAGTTGGAAAGTATTTTTAAATAGATTTTTGGGCCGTTTTTTGTTGATAACTCAAAAACGGTGGCTCACAGCCAAAAATAATGTTAGACAGAATTAATCTACATAAAATTTCCTACAAGAAAGGTTCTATAAGATTTTTCGCTAGGATCAATATTTTAGTTGGAAAGTATTTTTAAATAGATTTCATGGGCAGTTTTTTGTTGATAACTCGAAATCGGTGGATCACAGCCAAAAATAATGTTATACAGAATTAATCTACATAATATTTCCCACAAGAAAGGTTCTATAACATTTTTCGCTAGAATCAATATTTTAGTTAGAAAGTATTTTTAAATAGATTACATGGGCCGTTCTTTGTTAATAACTCGAAATCGGTGGCTCACAGCCAAAACTAATGTTACACAGAATTTATCTACATAATATTTCCTACAAGAAATGTTCTATAACATTTTTCGCTAGAATCAATATTTTAGTTGGAAATTATTTTTAAATAGATTTCATGGGCCGTTTTTTGTTAATAACTCGAAATCGGTGGCTCACAGCCAAAACTAATGTTACACAGAATTAATCTTCATAATATTTCCTACAAGAAAAGTTATGTACGTTTTTTCGATAGGATCAATATATAAATGGATAATTTAGTAAGAAAGTTTTTTTTAATCGATTACATGCTCCGTTTTTCGTCAATACCTCGTAAACGGTGGACCACAGCAAAAAATTATGTTAAACAGAAAATATCTACATAAAATTTCCTATAAGAAAGGTTATATAAGTTTTTTCGCTAGGATCAATTTTTTAGTTGGAAAGTATTTTTAAATAGATATTTGGGCTGTTTTTTGTTGATAACTCAAAAACGGTGGCTCACAGCTGAAAATAATGTTAGACAGAATTAATCTACATAAAATTTTCGACAAGAAAGGTACTATAAGATTTTACGCTAGGATCAATATTTTAGTTGGAAAGTATTTTTAAATAGATTTCATGGGCCGTTTTTTGTAAATACCTCGTAAACGGTGGCCCACAGCTAAATAAAATGTTCACGAGAAAAAATTTACATAAGATTTCCTACAAGAAAGGTTCTATACGTTTTTCGCTAGAATCAATATTTTAGTTGGAAAGTATTTTTAAATAAATTACATGGGCCGCTTTTTGCTGATAACTCAAAAACGGTGGCTTACAGCCAAAAATAATGTTATACAGAATTAATCTACTAGTTGGAAAGTATTTTTAAATAAATTTCATGGGCCGTTTTTTGTAAATACCTCGTAAACGGTGGCCCACAGCTAAATAAAATGTTCACGAGAAAAAATCTACATAAGATTTCCTACAAGAAAGGTTCTATACGTTTTTTCGCTAGAATCAATATTTTAGTTGGAAAGTATTTTTAAATAAATTACATGGGCCGCTTTTTGCTGATAACTCAAAAACGGTAGCTTACAGCCAAAAATAATGTTATACAGAATTAATCTACATAATATTTCCTACAAGAAAGGTTCTATAAGATTTTTCGCTAGGAGCAATATTATAGGTGGAAATTATTTTTAAATAGATTTCATGGGCCGTGTTTGTAAATACCTCGTAAACGGTGGCCCACAGCTAAATAAAATGTCCACGAGAAAAAATCTACACAAAATTTCCTATAAGAAAAGGTTACTGCAGTTATAGGTTACTACAGTTTAAATCTACATCCACATCACTTTTGTCTGAACTCATTTTGAAATTTGAAAAGCATAGGTATTTGATAAATCCGAGCAAATATAGGTATAATTTTTTAAATTTCCGCGCTTAAACTTTTTTGAAATCTTTTTGAGGCAAAGTTTTAACCGGTGACATTTACCGCATTAATAGTTTGGCAAAAAAGAGTAGAAATTAGAAAGTATTATTAGGGGCGCCACAGTCTATGTAAACCGTTTTGCGAGAGGCGACCGTCGCGGCCGTCGCCGTCGCGTCTCATCGCATCGTCTACTTCCATATCGATAAGGTTTGATTTCGTATGCGTCGCATCTCCGTCGCGCGACCATCGCGCGACCGTCGACCCCGAAAGCCATGGCGTGAGCATTTCTTTTTTTTGCCACTTTTATGTAGTGTGATATTTTTTAAAAAAATATGCTATTTCTAATCAGAATTACTAGCTTTTTCAATCACAGTAGTAAAAAAATTGTCCCATACATTTTTTCTTATTTTGTTACTATTTTCCGTACATGTTGTATAGGGTAACAAAAGAGGAAAGTGTAAGCCAAATTACAACTTACGAAAATGCAGACGAAAAAACATTGCAACATTTTTTATGGGAAACAAAAGAGATCCCATTGAATGCTATTAGCGAAGAAACACATGCTTATTAATCATTATGACTTGTGATAAAATCCTTAGAACAATTATTCCGAATAAGTTTATTTCCTTCAACATTATGGATTTGTACAACTATGGACTTTGATTATTATGGCTAATAAATTTTATGACTAACAATAATTATGACTTTCAAAAATCGGCACTACAATTTCTGACGTTTAATTTTATGACTGGTGATAATATGACTAAGAAAAATTATGACGGAAAACGTTATGGATAGTAAAAATCGGACTTAAAAAATTATGGGAACCAATAGAGACCCATATGCTTTTCGTGAATGTAGGCACCCCTACTGCCCCTACTGGTGGTGCCGGCCGCTCGAACCGTGTTTTGCCGCAAGTCACCGCTAGTTCGTGCACTGCAAATAGTGAATGAGTTTTTAGACGTAGGCGCCACGTCTAAAAACTCATTCACTATTTGCAGTGCACGAACTAGCGGTGACTTGATGTTGATATTCTTGCGAGCAGATGGGCGTTTATACGTGACGAATGCATGAGGTTTTGTGTGGGATTGGAGGAATGAAGGCATCTGTTATTTATTACTTATGTTTTGGTATGTAATGTTTTGATTTTGCTGTTTATTTAATATTTAATTTTATGTTACTTGTTGTAATGTTTATTTAAAATTCACGGTGCTTTAGTTTTGTATACTGTCATACTGTGTAATTTTCTTTGAGTAAATAAATAAATACATCTATTTAAATATTATTGATCCTAGCGAAAAAACGTACAAAACTTTTATTGTAGCAAATTTTATGTTTGTTATTCCCGTTGAAGATTGATTTAGCTGTGGACCACCGTTTTCGAGTTGTTTGCGAAAAACGGCTCGTGTAATCTATTTAAAATACTGTCCTACTAAAATATTGATCCTAACGAAAAATCTTACATAACGTTTCTTGTAGCAAATATTATATAGATTATTTCTGTTTAATATTATTTCTGGAAATAATTTCTGATCCTAGCGAAAAAACGTATATGTACAACCTTTCTTATAGGAAATTTTATGTAGATTTTATTCTCGTGAACATTTTATTTAGCTGTGGGCCACCGTTTACGAGGCATTTACAAAAAACGGCCCATGAAATCTATTTAAAAATATTTTCCAACTAAAATATTGATCCTAACGAAAAATCTTATATAACCTTTCTTGTAGGAAATATTATGACGATTAATTCTGTATAACATTACTTTTTGCTGTGAGCCACCGTTTTTGAGTTATCAACAAAAAGCGGCCCATTTAAAAATACTTTCCAACTAAAATATTGATTCTAGCAAAAAAACGTATAGAACTTTTCTTGTAGGGAATCTTATGTAGATTTTTTCTCGTCAATATTTTATTTAGCTGTAGGCCACCGTTTACGAGGTATTTACAAAAAACGGCCCATGAAATCTATTTAAATATACTTTCCAACTAAAATATTGATCCAGAGCGAAAAATATTATAGAACCTTTCTTGTAGGAAATATTATGAAGATTAATTCTGTGTAACATTAGTTTTGGCTGTGAGCCACCGATTTCGAGTTATTAACAAAAAACGGCCCATGAAATCTATTTAAAAATAATTTCCAACTAAAATATTGATTCTAGCGAAAAATGTTATAGAACCTTTCTTGTAGGAAATATTATGTAGATAAATTCTGTGTAACATTAGTTTTGGCTGTGAGCCACCGATTTCGAGTTATTAATAAAGAACGGCCCATGAAATCTATTTAAAAATACTTTCCAACTAAAATATTGATCCTAGCGAAAAATCTTATAGAACCTTTCTTGTAGGAAATTTTATGTAGATTAATTCTGTCTAACATTATTTTTGGCTGTGAGCCACCGTTTTTGAGTTATCAACAAAAAACGGCCCAAAAATCTATTTAAAAATACTTTCCAACTAAAAAATTGACCCTAGCGAAAAAACTTATATAACCTTTCTTATAGGAAATTTTATGTAGATATTTTCTGTTTAACATAATTTTTTGCTGTGGGCCACCGTTTACGAGGTATTGACGAAAAACGGAGCATGTAATCGATTAAAAAAAACTTTCTTACTAAATTATCCATTTATATATTGATCCTATCGAAAAAACGTACATAACCTTTCTTGTAGGAAATTTTATGTAGATATTTTCTGTTTAACATATTTTTTTGCTGCGGGCCACCGTTTACGAGTTATTTACGAAAAACTAAAAAATTGACTTTCAAGATCGAATGGCAGGGTACGGACCCCACCTCATGTCATGGCATTATTTTTCCATAGCTATTTAGACCCTCATCTTTCACTGGTAAAAATGACAGACTGCCTCAAGAACCTTTTTTGGAATTTTTTTTTTTACCACTTTTTACCGTTCTGGCACGGTGAAGGACCCGGCCAAATGATCTGGCATAAATACTAGGCGACTTCTGAGGAACTCTATTTTCACCTTTTAATAATTCCAGGTTGCCTCAAACACCTTTTTTGGGCCTCAAAAAATTAAATCTTCAAAAATTCATAGCTCGATAAAGCCCCGCTCCCCAGCTGCCAGACTTGCAGACCTGATGTTGGCTATGATCAGAGAAGCATCTGAGCACCTTTCCAGGTTGCCTCAAGGACCTACTCCAAAATCCTGCCAGCTCTCCGTCTAAAAGTGACGGATGCTTAATCCACGTGAATAAGTAATAAAATTGGAAGCATAATAGGCACGCTGCTTATGCTTAGGTACTTGAAAAACTCTTACATACGATTATAACATAACAGGGTGGCTAGCCGAATGGCACAATTGCACGGGCACGGGGCCAGGCCCCGTAGCCGAATGGCATTTCTCCGACGCCAAACGAAAGCGATACGCCGCTGGCTCTGTCGCGCCAATACGCAAGCGCGATAGAGATAGATATCTACTAGCGCTTCGTTTCGTGAGCGTTTCGTGAGCGATTGTGCCATTCGGCTAGCCCCCCTGGTATACCTACGAAAACACTTTAAGACGGATTTAGATTTTTACTGAGCAATCGCTTCATGGTATTTACAATTTCTGCAATGCCATTAATTAATGTATTTTTATGATTTCTCTCACTTTGGTCTGTTTATGTATTTTTTTCGAAATAGAAAGCTTAGACGGACGACAAACTACGCCAATATTAAACCTTAGGTGAGTTACAGCGCATGTCTTGAATTTCGTAAAATCATAGGTATACTCAAGTATACTTAACCAATCCGCATTAAGCTAGCGAGCCCTCTATAGCCCGAGCCCTCTCATGCATGAAAAAAAGCCTGGGGATCGATTTTTGAATTCCGAACGCACGTATTCGCCGTTCGAAAGTCTGTGGTAAAACGACGTAATGTTATTTTTGAAAAAGGACTGCTAGTAATTTTAAAACTAGTGGTAATGACCACTCGTTTTCGATTCTGTTAGTAGAATTTAAATAGCTAGTAGTGGAGATATTATTGAACGAATTTCACGAAATCGAATGGCCGAGATTAAAAAATCTTCCCCCTGTGCCCAGCAGTGAGGCACATAGGCTTTACTTTTCTATATACTAAAAGCTGTATTGAATGTGTTATTGTATATTTCCTTAGATACAATAAAAAAACTTTGAAACTTTGAAGGGATGAAGTTATTATCAAATAATCAAAAACACCTACTCTACACATTTTACGTCAGTCACAAGTAAAAACATGCTAGTTCAAATTAGCATGGCCTTAGAAAAGTCAAGAACTGTAAATAATATTAAGTATTTGCACAACTTTGAGGCAAAAATAGTTTTTACACATTATATTTTTTGTCATCTAATATTTCTTTCGCTGTTAAAACTTTAATATACTACCTAACTAAACGTGTTTATGCATAGACCCGTATTATAATATTTTAGTATTTGCAGCTTGCTTAGATATGTGTTAAAATGTCAAATATTTTTATTAGCGCCAACTTGCAGAGCGTACCTTTTTCATTATGGTTTTGAGGTACGTTTTTTTCTTAGACTTTATCCGTCTATACCAGAGTCTATACGGAGTTACATATGTCTTTTAGTATTAGCCTTGATACTTTTAGTACCTAGTACTAGAACATAAGCTCCTGCAAAGTACTTTAAGCTGTATATTGTTGGAGTATAAATTAAAAGTAGGTTTACCTGCCTGTTTGTAGGATACCTAATTATTTGATTGAACGTACCTAATTTAAATGTAACGTGTTGACAAGCTAAAGACCCGCTGAGACCCGGAGCTGGAGACCCGGGTTCGATTCCCGGCTTCACCACGAGTGGGCTTGATCGCTTTTTCTTTAGTGTGTGGTATCTATTTCAGTTTAAATATAAGCTAAATAAAATTAAATTATAAAATAATTCTCATACTTTACTTGATTAAAGCCCATTTAATAATTATTATTACTTATGCGAACGGTCTCATAGCGAAGACCTCTCGACCAACATCTTAAGAGACTCTCGCTAGGTGGCTGGATCAAGGGTCAGATGCAGAAGGCGGTGATCTTGGACACAGCGCGGATATTCTGACGGTTCCTCTCTTTGCAGCCCTAACCACCGGCAGCTTGGGCCCTGCCCCGTTGCTGGCGGCACCCTAGGTTAGGTTTTTTATAATGTATTTATATTGTTTTGTAAGTGTTTTTTAGGGTTCCGTAGTCAACTAGGAACCCTTATAGTTTCGCCATGTCTGTCTGTCCGTCCGTCCGTCCGTCCGTCCGTCTGTCCGCGGATAATCTCAGTAACCGTAAGCACTAGAAAGCTGAAATTTGGTACCAATATGTATATAAATTACGCCAACAAAGTGCAAAAATAAAAAATGGAAAAAAATGTTTTATTAGGGTACCCCCCCTACATGTAAAGTGGGGGCGGACATTTTTTTTCATTCCAACCCCAACGTGTGATATATTGTTGGATAGGTATTTAAAAATGAAGAAGGGTTTACTAAGATCGTTTTTTGATAATATAAATATTTTCGGAAATAATCGCTTCTAAAGGAAAAAAAAGTGCGTCCCCCCCCCCCTCTAACTTTTGAACCCTGTGTTCAAAAAATATGAAAAAAAATCACAATAGTAGATCTTTATAAAAACTTTCTAGGAAAATTGTTTTGAACTTGATAGGTTCAGTAGTTTTTGAGAAAAATACGGAAAACTACGGAACCCTACACTGAGCGTGGCCCGACACGCTCTTGGCCGGTTTTTTTTTTTTACTTTTATACTCATATTGTAAAAAACCTAGCCCAAGAGAAAAGATAGATAAATTAAAAATTATTAAGTATACATACATACACTCACGCCTGTATTCCAAAAAGCGGTGGCTGAGCACATAAAATTGCTCAAGTTTAAGTGCCACTTATTAGTAAATCTTGTTTTAACAAAATTGTTTTAAATCTGCATATTTTTTTACTATCTATCGTAGGTAACTTATCACAAATAAATGGGCCAAGATGAAAGTGCGTCTATCTTTTCTCACCGTGTCTGTCACCGTGCATACTTATGACAAGTGACAAAAACCGGCCAAGAGCGTGTCGGGCCACGCTCAGTGTAGGGTTCCGTAGTTTTCCGTATTTTTCTCAAAAACTACTAAACCTATCAAGTTCAAAATAATTTTCCTAGAAAGTCTTTATAAACTTTTTGTTTTTTTTCATATTTTTTAAACATATGGTTCAAAAGTTAGAGGGGGGGGGACACACTTTTTCTTCCTTTAGGAGCGATTATTTCCGAAAATATGAATATTATCAAAAAACGATTTTAGGAAACCCGTATTCATTTTCAAACACCTATCCAACAATATATCACACGTTAGAATTGCGATGAAAAAAAAATCACTCCCCACTTTGCGTGTAGGGGGGGTACCCTAATAAAACATTTTTTCTTTCATTTTTGCACTTTGTCGGTGTGATTGATATAAATATTGGTACAAATTTCAGCTTTCTAGTGCTGACGGTCACTGAGATTATCCGCGGACGGACGGACGGACGGACAGACACTACAGACAGACATGGCGAAACTATAACGGTCCTTGTTGTCTACGGAACCCTAATAACGACCATGATACCGGCCACTAGTCTTAACTTAAAACGAAGCACGAATATTTGTTGAACCATTAGTTCGTGTTCACATTATCCGATTCGATATCGGATATCGGACCGATATCCCATATATTTACGCCGCCACCTTTGATTTCTTTGAAATCCTTCCTACTTGTGCTGTAGACAAGAAACTCTAATAGCCTCTCTAACCATTGGTATAAACACCAGTGGCGGGTGGTGAAAATTTCTGATAGGCAACACTGAGCAAAAAGAAACCTACCTTAACATTAGGTTCTTTACTGGTAATCAATTTTAGGAATGGGAATCGGCTTGTATGGATCAGCCGCGCTTAAGTGTTTATTAAACACTTAAGGCTGCTTTCAAAAAAAACGTCAAAAGAATGTAAAATTGATAGTTTTAGTCGGTGAAATACTACACTTTCCGTTATCCAATAGATTTATTTAATTCAAGTTCCAGTTAGAGCATCTTATTATCTTGATTTTTATAAGACTGGATTTTTGAAAACTAACTCACTAAATTAATTATGAATTTTTCTCTAATGCACGTTTAGAAAAACGCACGTATAGAGCTGAATCAGTCGATCTTATTTGTAAAATTTGGACAATTTTGAATATTAAAACGGGTAAATTTATAATTCGTATATCCTTTTTAAGTTTTTGAAAAAGAGTAAACTAGCCTAAGGCGAATTCAATTTTTTCAGAAATTACCTAAAATTAAGTGACAATTTCTTTGAAAATCTACATCACATCGAAGTAAGTTTTGTACTTAATTAATCTGCAACGTTTACTTAAATTGCTGTTATGCCTTAGTGATTATAAATTGCTATTATTGATTTTTGCCAATTTTTTGAAAACGAGCCTTCACCGGTACAATTATTACCACTTTTGGACATTTTCTCATATTTTGTTATACCAAGTAGAAAAAGTCCTATAATGTGATATATATTTATAAACTACTCGCAAAGCCCTTTAATTTGATACCACACACAGTATGATCGAGCGCTCGGTTGCGATTTCACTATTTTTAACACGAAAGCCCTCTTAAGCGACAATTGACACTTGGACTGTGCTGGGAAGTATCGTAAGTCACCTTTCCTCACACGCCGAGGTGAGAGAAGTCAATTACATGTAGCGAGGAACCAGTGTTTAGTAAGTAACCTAGAGTCGATTGCGTTGTGGGTGATCCTGACGCATGACGCAAAGCTTTGCTGTTTATCAATATTAATTTAGTGGAGAAGAAAACTCCCTGTTTGTCCTTGGTTGCCAACAATTGTTATCGTATCCCTATTCTAAAAATATTCCACGGTGTAAAATATCGTTTTCTATCTAGGAAAAATATTGATACTTGGCAGGGAATGCGTCCTTAATCGTCTGAGGGATGTTGTTCCAACACTCAGTAGCCACGTAGCAAAAGCTGCTAATAATAGAAAACCGCCGATGTTGATATAAATAAATATTGGGGGACTCCTTACACAGATCAGCCTAGCCCCAAACTAAGAAAAGCTTGTACTATGGGTGCTAGGCGACGATATACAGACTTATATAGGAACCTATACCTGTTTACATTCCAGAAGAAAGTGCTGTCTCTTTTGCTTCCATGCACTCTTCCATGTTCTATTCTTCGTCAGTATTTAGCCTAATACAGTCGGAAAGCTCCTGGCGAAATCGACTCCTATCAGCTCAGCATTGCTACGAATACCTAATTTTAGGGTTTGCACCAAGGACCATATAATACAGGAGAGACAAAGCTCATACAAAAAAGCGTACCCCTGAAATGTATGGGCATTTTAGGCTTAAATTAAAACTAGATAACGCTGTTTCGCAGCCTGGAAGTGGCCATAATCATATTTTCACGAAATATTTTTGCGTGTTTTTATTTTTCATAAGAACAAATGATATGCTCCCTTATTTTAATATCAGGTCAATACACGTTTTGAAAAAAAAAAATTAGAGGCATCACCAATGTATTTAATAGGTGGCGCTAAAAATGAGGATATATTTTCATGGAGGCTGTAAATCACGCATAAATAATCCTTGGTTTGCACTAATTCACGGCCCTTTACAACCACAGATAAGATAATTACTTTATTTTTGACAACCCTCAATAGCCAATTCTCAGCCTCAATTTAAACGATGTCGAATTGCAGTTTGCTATAAAAAAAATCCGGTGGTAATAGGTAAACTTTTTTAAAAACACTATAAAAATTCATCGCTAGTCTTTAGGTACCTCTCGTGTTGTGTGCTATTTTTCATCCATATTGGAAGTTAGATCACAACAATATAAATAAATTTACACGTGTACCTAAGGTTCATTACAGGTTAAATGCTGTAATTAAAATGCTTCATAGTGCAGGTTATACTACAGTACGTCAACTTGCAAAAAAATAAAACAAATAATTGAAATATTTATCTTATACGCGTTTTAGATTTTAGGGTTTACTCGTATAAATAGCACGACTGTCCTCCCAAAATCTAAAAAAAATCTTTGCTAATCCGCGAACTTGCGTATTTTTTACATGCAAATAATGTTCCCACCCTCCCACCGCAAATTAAAATAACAAACCACTACCAAAAAATACAAAACTCGACACGTGTTTGCAAAGAGGTGGTGAAATTCTTAACCCGTCGCCACACCTAGTTTTATTGTCGTAAATAACTAGATATGATTACCTAGTAGACTAATCATCATTTTGCCTAAAAGAGCCGCCGCTCAGAGCATTACTGGTTTTAGTTTTGTATCACCAATATACATCTAATTACTCCTTATTGTCGGTTATAATAGAGCTACAATACTTGCTTAATACCTCTATATTTTACTTGTTGTGTTACAGAACTAGTCGATGGGTTTTACCCTGTTACAGGAGGCCGCTGGACGATAGCAGTTTATGAAATAATTGTTCTCTTAAGAATCTTAATATAGAACTTAATGAGTCGATTTCTCTCGATCTTGTTAATCACTTAGGAGGATGGTTACATCTATCAGCATCGAACCGCATCTTATGAGAAATCGACGGTAGTATGAAGACGCAAGTTCATACTAACGAGCGATTTTTCATACACAAAAGACAGCGCGATGTTGATAGATGTGACTTCATTCTTACATGGAACGCGAGAAAAACAGTGGGCTGAAACAACTAAAGCTAATAAAAAAAAAAATTTGAAAAGAATCCCGACCGCGATATAGTAGACCGATTTTCATAAAACATGGCTAAGAACACTCCCGACACTCAGCTTTCAGACAAAACAAAACTAAATCCAAATCGGTTCATCCGTACGGGAGCTACGATGCCACAGAGAGACACACACACAGACAGACAGAGAAACATGTGTCATGTGATGAACCGATTTCGATTTCGTTTTTTTTTTTTTAACTGAGTTAGTTGGGAGTGTTCTCAGCCATGTTTCATGAAAGTCGGTCCACTATATCGCGGTCGGGGTTTTATTTTTTTTAATTTCGTGGTTAGTTTATGTACGATGTTATTTACCGGTGAACTGTACACCTATATTTTTAAACGTTTGTAGCATTCTAGAAATGGTTATTTTCTTTGCTAGGTATCATTTATGACGCATGTGCCCTTGTTCTTCAGCCCGGAGTCACGGGGGTCAGGGGTGACGCCGCGTTAAGAATACTCCTGTCTACACGATGATTCATGACAAATCATGGTTACCTACTCAAACGTGCTTTGAATTTTTATTGTTGTTTATTTTGAGTATAACATGTGAATACTGCCCTGTCACATCTCGGACACTGGCGATCAAATATATGAAAGAGGCGCGTTCCTAGCACACATTCTAAGCTCGTGTAGGTGAACACGTACCATGCTTGTATGAGTGAGATCTGACAGGTTGACTGTTCGCGTTTTTGACAGGCGGTAACTGTGAGGTAACCGAGAGGGGGTGGGCGGCGCTTCCAGCGGGGAGCGGGAGTGGCCATACTGTACGATAGTACTCTTTATTATATAGTCCATTTCAAATACGAAGGCCCGATGGCACTTGAGACGGTCAATTAGCGTTAACAATAGGATTAGTGATAACAAAAGATACCTGATTGCACCGACAAAAAGATTGCACCGACGCGTGCCAATTTGAAGTGGGCCTAATTAGATAACAAAAGGCAAACATTATGAGCCCTATTGTTAAGTTTCGAGTGCCATCGGGCCTTCGTATTTGAAATGGACTATACTGTGGCCCTGTTGCGGTCGAGGTGACCGACTGTCAATTGTTTAAATTAGGTAGTTAAACAAAACACTTTAGTGTTTTCTTAGGGCCAGTTGCATCAACCACAGTTACAGACACATGTACGTCGCGTAGCAATACGTCGTGTCTATGGAAATTCCCATACAAAAAAATAATTCAGGAGCGGATAATTTGGTCCATGCCCTTATTGCGTTTTCACATTATCTGATCCGATATCGGATGTAGGAAGGTTTTCAAAGGCATAAATCAAAGATGGCGGCTTAAATGTATGGGATATCGGTCCACTTAGGCTACCTAAATAAATACATACATACATACATACATACAATCACGCCTGTATCCCATAAAGGGGTAGGCAGAACACATGAAACTATTAAAGCTTCAGTGCCACTCTTGGCAAATAAGGGGTTGAAAGAAAACGAAACTGTGACATTGCAGTGACAGGTTGCCAGCCTCTCGCCTACGCCACAATTTAACCCAAAACCTAAATAAATATGGCAAAAAAACGCTCGTTTTGTATTATGGCGTCTTGGATAAATGGATGTAAAACCAAGAAACTATTTTAAAGAATTTACAAGCGCTCCATGACATTTCATATGGATAAAATGGCAAATTTTGAAACCCGGTCGTCCGTAATAATTATACTTTATCCGTAATAATTAAGCTTTAATTAAACTTTCCTTGTTAGCAAGGGCTAATATAATTATTATTGTAATCGTTCTTGTTGTTAGTAAGTATTTTCATGACAATGGTATCACATTGAATTCAGACAAAACAAGACTCCTAGTTATACGCTCGCCTCACCTGCACCTCACTAGTGTACCATCTCCAATAATAGCTCATAACTTCCATTGTATACATAATTACCAAACCCTCTGTCACTGTAAACCTATTTTACAAGTTAACTGTGTAACCTACCTTGGAGTCAAAGTAGATGAATACTTTTCTTGGTCCCATCATGTTGATTATATTTGTGATAAACTTAGAGTATTACTAGGCAAGTTCTACCACCTTAGCTTCAAAGTTCCTTTAAGTACAAAAAAACATCTGTACAAATCTTTAGTAGAGTCTATTATAGGATACGCCCTAAATTGCTACGGATTAACTTTTAAAACTGCCATAAGTAAAATTGAAAAACTACAGTTAAGATTTTTAAAACTTCTAGTCAACAGAAAGACTAAAAATAAATGTAAGTCAGAATATAGTCAGTTATTTAAGATATGTAAGATTCTACCAGTAAGCCTTAAGCATACATTTACATTAGCACTTAGTCACCATGGAAGTCATGATCATAGTTTATCACTTGTAAATAATACATACGGCACCAGATCAGTAACTGCAGGCAAGTACAATGTGCCAAGAGTGTCTAATCACTATGGTGATAGGTGTCTGACTAAACGTCTACCCTACATCTTAAACAGTCTGTCTGCAGATATCAGGTCGGAGGCCAATAGAAATATATTCAAAAGAAGACTATTTAAGTTCCTTATTGATACTTTGTAAGTGTTATTTTATTCTTAGTTATTAGCGAAGAGACTCTGATTTCTGATAATAAATAAATAATAAAAAAATATATATTTGTAGGTATCTATAATAAGGATTAAGGGTAGAGCGAGTGGAGCGGCCGCTCTAGGCGCCAAATGGTATAGGAGGGGCGCCAAAAAGCAACATGGTAAAAATAACGGGCCTTTTTTTTCAGCGCCAAAATTATTTGAGTGCTCGGGCCGGTACTGCCTAGTGACATTTGGTAAAGTGGAGTTATAAAAATCGTTTCCTTAACTATTTAAAAATGATTCTACCTACTCACGCTTATACCACGTATGTGTCCGCCATTTTAACCCATTATATGCAAATCTCAATCACTTACAGTAATAGTTTTACAATTGCATCTTGTTTATAAACTTAGTGTTACACACGGGTTCACATTTTATTTTATATCGTTCTTTTTCCTTTTAGATAGAAGAGTTTTCCTGAGGCCTGGGCCTACATACATATATTTGGTGCTACCTACATTATATGCAGTATATTATATACTTTAAGGATGGCAGGTCAGCAACACTGAAAGATCTGTATCAGTAAATAATAATAATAAATATTTTATTTCTAAATTTAACTTTTATAGGGAACATTCTTGCGGCTCTCTGTTTTACATTTTACACAATTGTTACGGCGTTTGTAGTTGATGACAATCAAACATACATGGGTAAGTTTAAAATTCTAGCATTGCATGCAATAAATTCCCCATTTTTGTATTTACACTAGCATATATAAAGGAAAATTGTTGAACTGAAATCAGAAAAAATAGCGCTTTATCTTTGGGCAGTGCCTTCATTCAACACTAGAAGGCGGGTATATTTTTTTACATTGTTTAGAAGGGTTACCAAGCTAACCTCACTTAGGGTCACTGGCACCAACGAAAATGGTGGGTTAACCCTCCATTTTCTTTGGTGCAAGTTGCCCTTACAGTCACTTGCACCACCGAAAATGGAGTTTGACAACAGCCCACTAACCTTCAGTTAAGCGGGTGGTGAAAGTGGCCCTTAGTTCTACAGATTGTTTTTTTTTTCGAAATTTTGGTAAAATCCACTCAGTTTGAACTCTTTAAATGGTAATTCAGCAACTCAGATATCCAGCAAATATATTTCGAGTTGGGATACCTTCACCTGTTACTTTTTTCATCTATCCTACTCTTAATCATAAGAATCGGGTAGTTGAAAGAGCCTGTGCCATTTTTCCCAAGTAAAAGCTAACTGTACCTGATCACCAACATATTTTCCGCAGGCGCTAATTCACAATGAAAAGACTCGCCTTCCTAGTGCTCCTTATCCTCGCTCAAAGTCAAGGCGAGGAGCAAACATACACTACCAAGTATGACGGCATCGACTTAGATGAGATTCTAGCTTCGAGCCGGCTCCTCACTGGTTATGTCAACTGTTTGTTGGACCTGAGACCGTGCACGCCTGATGGGAAAGAGTTGAAGAGTAAGTTTACGCGTATTCGACGTAAGTAGCATAGCAATAGGAAATAGTGAACCGCTTATTTTGGTGCAATAACTTTCATCCATGATTTACAAATTCAGGTCATCATAAATGACAAACTGTTTGCTTTTTCTATAAATAAAAAATATGACATGATAGCCTATTTAATATAGATTATAAAAAATATAACTTTTATCCACCTTCACAAACGTTAAGTTCCACAAAAAAAATACTTTAAGACGCGCGGCGTCGGGACGCCGTGAGCGTAATTTTAAAATACCTCTATTTTAAAAACTCTATTAGACCCGGTTTAGCTATTAGGTCATGTTTGATATAGTTTTCGAGTAAATTAATAACAAAGAATTTATTTTTAGTACTACAATTATAATTTAATGGTAAATAAATAAATAAAAAATATTCATCTATGCATATTTGCAAATTCAAGTCAACAAAAATGTCAACTGTTTGCTTTTTCTTTAAATAAAAAATATGATGTAAAAGCCTATGCGTATGTCACCAAACACCCAGACAAGTTTGGTGGAAACTTCCTTCACGAACTGGTTGGTGTCTAATGACCATGGTCCAAATGTTTCAAATGCAATTGCCGCAAATATGTAGTTGTTTTTTAAAAATACATATTTGCGCGTTTAAACTGGGAGTTTTGCAGCAGCAGTCCCTGGTTTCTGGGCCGAACGTTAGACGTTGGACGGAGCCAAGGTATCCACACAGGTCACGCCCCACGCCAAGGGTCGTCCCAGAAACCAAGGCAAAAGCGAGCAACCAGCAGGCCGCTTTCCGTCTGCTGCTGACAAGCCGACAGGTTCGAGGGTTGTCGGTATGTTCGCTATGCCGAGAGCCTTGCGGATTAAATCGTTAAGTGCAGCGTGTCACAAAATTCGGCCAGCACTAGACTGGCAGTGGAGTCCGTGGTGTCCTAATGCGTCAGCAGCAAGGGTGTGGTTGGCATGTCTTTAGCCCCAGTCTTAGACAAATGGCAGTATATGATGAAGTAAGGCAGCCTCGGAAGGAGGTATGTTCTCCAAGTGTCGATCTTTTCTAGTAAAGAGGTTCTTCCGGCACTCATTCACTGCTGCTTAAGGACCCTTGATCTAAAACAATATGTGCATTGTCATTTTATTTAAACAGATTCTGCAACTATCAAATTACAACATTTTGGTGGATCACCTTCACTATTACACACTTACCTATCATACAAAATAATTACAAACTTTAGTAGAATATGATTAGCCTATCTATGATATTGCTCCATCTCGTAATAGTTTGAAGCCTTGGGTGGCCATGTTTCTCCCTTGTTGATCGTTTCAAGCTGCGTTTATCGTACCTATCCCATACTATGTCTAATCTAGAAACGTTTTCTTTTGGCTTTGAAGCTTAGCCAGGCCGCCCAAGGTGTCAAACTATTACAAGATGTAGCAATATCAGAGGAAAATCAGATTCTACTAAAGTTTGTACTAATTTTGTATGATACGTAACGTAAGTGGGTAATACTGAAGGTTACGTGATCCACCAAAAAGTTGTAATTTGATAGTTGTATACTCTAAAATGATAATGCACATATTGTTTCAGACCAAGTCGTTGCGTAACGGTGAATGAGTGGTCGAAGTACCTACCTCTTTAGGTACCAGAAAAGATCGACAATTGGAGAACATACCTCCTTCAGAGGCTGCCTTGCATCAGCATATAGGTACTGCGCACAGTGTACCAGGGGCCCATTTCTCGAAGCTACAAGTTACAGTTTTCAACTGGTTGTCAATGTCTAATATGACAAGTTGCAAAGAGACTTCCGCTTGTAACTTGTAACTCAGGGCGTTCTTGTTTGGAGTCAGGCGTTGGTGCCACACCAAAATTTGCCAAGTCCGTCTTCTTGAAGATGGAAGGAAGAAGGAGACGAATGGGTAGTGTGGTACCCATTCGTCTCCTTCTTCCTTCCATCCCAGTCAGGCAACACTGAAGTGGCCAGTATATGCTTAGAAGTTACAAGATGTAAATGTAAATCAGGTTGCAAAAACCGATGCAACGGCATAAAGAGGGTAGAGCCTTCTTTATGCAGTTCCATATGTACCCAGCTATGTCTCTGTGAAGGGAATGTATAGTATGAGTATGAGTATGAGTAATCTGTCAATTAGGACACCACAGACTAAACTATGAGTGCTAACTTTTCAGTGTTGGATACTCTATGGCAGTTCCGACTCAATTATAATAAGCTCATTATAATTGACTTTAGTTAACTATAATAATTTCAAAAATAGAACTTCATACAATTTCTATACTAATTTGCGATACCTGGCAAATTTTCCTGCATCTGAAACACATTTTTTTTTTATCTGTCGCGTTATCGGCCAATCAGAGACGGTTATTACAAACAATTGGTTGCTAGGTAATTCGATGTTGATACAACGGTGAACGACTCTATTGACATTAATTTTAACTTGCATGAATGGTGATATTTCCGTCCATTGATGATGAAGATCGTAGAAAAAGTATTGTATACAATAGTGATATAATTAAGCTTTTCACTCTCGTACCGTACTACAAAAGGTACTCGACTGAAAAGTTTTGTATTATATCAAAATACTATTATATAAATTTCTTACAGGATTCACTACAATGAATAAATAACAGGTACAGTCGGTCTTTAGAGCGTGTGGTCCGACCCGAGTGTTGCCGTTGTCGACACCGGAGTCAATAATAATGAATCTTTTTCTATTTATGCATTAACACACCTCTGACACTGGCGATCAAATATATGAAAGAGGCGCGTTCCCCGCACACAGTCTAAGCTCGCGTAGGTGAACGCGTACTATCCTTTGTGAATAGGCTTTAATATCATATTTTTATATTTATAGAAAAAGCAAACCGTTTGACATTTATGGTGACTTGAATTTGCAACTCAGAGAAAATATTTTTTTTTTTTAATTTCATTTAACATTAAATGGTCATTTTAGTACCAAAACTAAATTCTACGTTATTTATTTACTCGAAAACGATACTAAACATGACCTAATAGCTAAACGGGTCCTAATAGAGTTTTTTAAAATAAAGGCATTTTAAAATTACGCTCGCAGCGTCCCGACGCCGCGCGGCTTAAAGGTTTTTTTTATGAAACTTAACGTTAGTAAAGGTGGGTAAAAGTTATATTATTCATAATTTATATTAAATAGGCTTTCATATCATATCATATCATTTGTAGAAAAAGCAAACAGTTTGACATTTATGATGACTTGAATTTGTAAATCATAGATGAAAATTTCAAACTCTTCATTTTTTTTATTTTTTTTACCATTAAATTATAATTTTAGTACCAAAAATGAATTCTACGTTATTGATTTACTCGAAAACGATACCAAACATGACCTATGAACTAAACGGGGTATGTTAGAATTTTTCAAAGCAAGCCGGGTGAAGCGGTACTTTGACCCCCTCCCGAGCCCCAGGGGGGAGGCTCCCGAAGGCTCCCGATCTTAATCGGCTTATTTTGATATAAGGAACAACTGTGCCAAGTTTCATGCTTTGGTCAAGAAAAAAAAGGTTTAGCCTCTTTTTGTCGATAAACGTCCCCACTAACTGTCTCTGCGTATAAATTGAGTGCAGGTTCTCCTAATTCCCTGCGCTATACATTTTGCCACAGCTCATGGAGCCCACAACTATGACGCTTAATTGAAGGGATGTTGACTGTACCTACCTACTGAAGTGCTAGTGAACTATTCTTTTAGTACGTTGCTCCTGGAAAGTTATGTATGAAAATCTTGGCATAATTAATGGAAGATTTTTTTAAATTAGGATACGTACATTATAGGCCGAAGTTATTTTTCATCGGTCTATAACGTAAGTAAGTAAGTAAGTAAATATTCTTTATTGCACCATTTTACATGTTATATGTATACAGAATGTTTAGTGAGAGTATAACTAGGTAACAACAGGCGGTCTTATCGCTAAAAAGCGATCTCTTCCAGACAACCTTAGGGTAGCTGGAAAAATGGAACAGAAACAAAAGTTAACAGGCAGTGCAAGAACAAAAAATATAGAGAAAACCAACACAAACACACATACATATATACCGAATACATAAATAAATATACCTTACATACACATAATACATACATACATACATACATAAATACAATAAATAAAAATGGCAACTTAAGATAGAGATAGATAGTATAATTTAAGCTGATTTTTGAAAATTGGAAGAGATTTTGCTAGTCTTAATTCTACTGGTAAGGAATTCCACAACCGTACAGCCCGGAAGGTAAAAGAGTTGCTATAGAATTTAGAAGTAGATGGTGGGGGAGCAAGAATATGAGTTTGAGAACATCTGATAGAAGAGAGAAACTTGAAACGCTCTTTGAGATAAGGCGGAGTAGCAGGGTTAAAGAGAATGCCAAAAAGAAGGGCGAGTATATGAGAGTCCCGGCGGCGACGAATAGGGAGCCATTTGAGCTGAGAACGGAAGTGAGACACGTGGTCATATTTGCGCAAGCCGAAAATAAATCTTATACAAAGATTCTGCAGACGCTCAAGTTTATTGAGTTGATCCTCCGTAAGGTCAATATAGCAAATGTCGGCATAATCTAATATGGGCAATAAGAGAGATTCAGCAAGCGCAATCCTAGTTGCGTAAGGCAAGAGATTACGAAGCCTACGGAGAGATGCGGCCGCAGCGAACATTTTCCTGCTAACCTCACTCACCTGAGCTGTCCAAGAAAGACTCTGATCCATCAAGATACCCAGATTTTTAACCTTTGGAGAGAATGGAATCCGTACGCCATCAAACACAATGGCAGGTAAAGAATTAAAGTCAATCCTGGAAGTAAGCTTTGAGCTACCTATGACTATTACCTGGGATTTAGTAGGTACATATCCTAGTGAAAAAAAGTCTTCCATTAATTATTCCGTCATTTTAGCTAAGTAATTTCCCCGTATTATTTGAGCTATACGGACATTTTGCCACGGCTCCTGGAGCAAAGCAACTATGTAAATTGAAGAGATGTGGACTGTACTGAACTATAATTATTGACATTATTGCAGAAAACCTTCCCGATGCCATATCCAGCGACTGCATGAAATGCACGGAGCGACAGAAGGAAGGCGCCGACAAGGTGATGCACTACATCATTGACCACAGGCCTGACGACTGGGAGAAGCTCGAGAAGAAGTAAGAACATTATCTTTATATTCTAGAACTTTCTGGAAAGTATTTATAACGACTGTGTCAAGTGCACGGAGCGACGGAAGGAAGGCGCCGACAAGGTGATGCACTACATTATCGACCACAGGCCTGACGACTGGGAGAAGCTCGAGATGAAGTAAGAACATTCTCTTTATATTCTAGAACCTTCTGGAAGGAATATATAACGACTAACGAATAACTAACGACGACGGCGCCGACAAGGTGATGATAAATGTCATACTCATATACAATCTGCATCAAGAGCAAGGTTCGCCAGAAGGAGCGAAGGCCGCTGAAAATGTAGGCAAGAGCTTGAGAAAAAGTACATACCTAAGGAATTTTTCTCAATGTATACATGTACCTAGTACAGGCAGTATAGCTGAATTCAAACAAAATATAACTTATAGTAGCACTATTAAAAACATCAAACGCCTGTAGATTTGTTACAAGCAGTTATTGATTCAGCAAATGTTTCAAATATAGTACACAGGCTCGATCAGATCGAGACGAATATCATCATATCATATAGTATTTTGTACCTACATTTAATCTTATTAAGAAAATATAATAGGTTAAATATGAAAATAATTATTTAACTTCCTACAGGTACAACTCTGATGGATCCTACAAGAAAAAGTACCTAGACAGCAAAATTCCCAAGGAGGACAAGACAACGGAAGATGAAAAACTAGCAGAAGGCGAAACTACGGAGGAAACAAAAACCGAAGAAAATCAAGAAAAATGAAAATCAATTTTATGAAGAAGTGGCTGTGAAAACCGGACAAATCCATTAGAAAGTCGCTAATATATGGGTTTCTTATAATTCAGACGAGTATTTCATTGAATTTTAACCTAGCTCAGTGACCTATGTAAACTTAAAGTGCCACTTGCCCTGATCCCACGCAACTTCCTGCCAGTTACTGACGTGGAGCTGAAGCAGACCAACACTGTCTTCCGACCCGTCAGTCGTCCGAAGTTAAGGAGTTTCTATAATTGATACACAATAAGTTTTTTTTTAATTTGGCTTACTAGGCAGTACTGCTTATGCACTTGGTCTACTTACTGTTCAATAGGTGGTAGAATTTTTGGGTCTAAATCTGAAATGGTTGCCGTGTGGCATTAAGAAAATAAATGAAACAAATGTGTAATATTCTTATATTCCGTCTTTATTACAACATTAATTTTACGCGGGGCCTATTTGACTCTTCATCATTCCATTCATCAAATTTATACTTTTTGAATAATTTGTAAACTACTTTGACCACCTCTCCAGAGTCCAGACAAGTCAGATAGGCTCGTAAACTCAATAAAATTGAACTCAAGAAACATATATGAACCTAAACAATCTAATGAGGCATTATTTCAGGGTTCTCGGGCCACTTTTAATTCCAGCTATAGAACAGATGCTTAAAATCGTAGGTATATCATTTAGGTACATAAGTGGCATGCCATCCATAACGACGATTATCCAAATGTGTCCAAACAGTTTCAAAAACCTATATTTTATGCGAAACATCAGTTATAAATATTACTTAAAATGGCACAATTTACAATTATAATCCTATTTTTATCATCACTACATACATATTTTGATTTGAAGGAAAAATGGAAAAATTCACACATCTAATAGGACTGAAACCTGCAACCTTAGAACCATTGAGAGCTAAACTGGTCATAGCGGCTGCACCGGCATCGGCATTGCAGAAGGTCGCAGGCGCAGGTTCGAATCCTGCCGGAGGTATGAGTTTTTCCTTTAATTTAATAATATTTACATTTATAAATAAGCCTAGTCTAATTCGATCCATCACTTTTTACGGGTTCCATGAGGTACCTCCTGACCCTCACCTTGGCTCCGGGCTTAAGGACCCGGTTGGAGCGGGCGTTTACCACCTCCTCTTCCCTTACGATCAGGTATTCTTGGTTGTCTTGTTCGGGGAGAGTCCTTTTGGGTATATATTGCTCCTTTAGCAGGAGCGCAACCCTACAACGTTTAGTAACATTTTATATTACCCACAGAAGGAATCCCCGGCGAATTGTATTGAATAATTACGCCTGTCACATGTAAGTGTAAATGAAATAGAGGTAGGTAGGTAAGCAATGGGATTGATATAATCCTAGTCTTCATTTTTATATTTTTAAATACATAATTTAAAAAAATGTTTTAGGTACTAAATGAAAATCAAGTCGCATAATTTCATGGCAGATTTTTAAGATTAGTCAATTATTTTTAACTACTTATTTATTAGCGTGTTCAACCTTTGATCATGAATTTTGGTCTTTTTAACGAAATGTATACGAATTTAATGTTTCAGTATAGGTAAACACTGTGACATTTTAGTATCATTTCTCAAATGGGTTGACTTACAAAGGTTTCTACGTTTCTATCATAGCTTGCCCCTGTTTCAAGTTTTGTTTTATTAGATATGGCATAAAAAGTTAGGATTCAAGACAAAACAAAATCCAAAAACGTTGACACAATTCCATTGAAGGAGCTAACTGGGCAGGTTATGCTGGCGCCAACCATAACCGATGTATCTGGTCAATACCAGGCAACCCCGTTAGGCAAGAATCACGTGAAGTCTCTTATCCCAAGATCCTCTGAATCTTCTTGATGCCGTCGTACCTGGTGAGGAAGAGCTTCCAGGAGGAGGGGTCGTGGGCCATCATGGCGGCGATCACTTTCCCGGCCGACTCCTTCTGCGTCGTCGAACAGGACGCACAGTCGTCTTTTATGGCTTGGATTATGATACCTGAAAGAAAATAAAAGGAGGATTATTCTGGCATGTGCTTCACATGATAAATTTATAGTTTAAAAAACTCTAGAAAAACACGCTTTTATAAATGCACGTAAAAGCCAAAAATAAATTATGGATCGTTCAAGTTGTCTCTATTGCTGGGATGAAGAGTAAACTATGTGCTTTTAATTATAATATTTGATTGTAAAAGCGTGGGGCGCTGCAGTCGTGCTGCAAGTCCAGTTAGCGCGCCAATCTGTGTAAACTGCTTCTCGTAATATAGCTTAACTTGATTTCTCAGCAAGTTATACAAAAAGTTTTTCCTGTTACAGCGCCCCACGCTTTTACAATCAAATATTATAATTAAAAGCACATAGTTTACTCTTCATCCCAGCAATAGAGACAACTTGAACGATCCATAATTTATTTTTGGCTTTTACGTGCATTTATAAAAGCGTGTTTTTCTAGAGTTTTTTAAACTATAAATTTATTTTATACTTTTTAGTCGTTAATAATGAAATATATTTAAAATTTAAACAAAAATATTATTTCAAGTAGGCGAATTTCGCAAGCCATTTGTGGCTTAACACGTATTGCTATTGCTTAATAAGAATTAATACCACCTGATGTATAGGTACCAAGTTTATCGCAATAAAGTCATTCATTTAAAACATTTTTCATAGTGCTGCGCTAATTTGAAGATTAATGCAATACAGAACTTAAGGATTTCATCTTACAGAGTAGGAAAGAGACAAAAGGTTGAATTTTCTCAGTCGCTCTCTAGTATATTTGCGTGGGGTTGAACCTGGTTATGGAACGTGGACGCGACAGTTTGCTAAGCAACTAAAAGACTGATAGTGGCTCTGGGATCTGTAGACCTTCGCGACGTGCTTAGCAGTGGCGTGGCGTGAAAATTTTCGTTGATAAAGCCCTTAATTTGCCCCCCCTTACTTTTGCTCTTAAGAGTCACAAGAAAGCCCTAACCCAACTTATTTTAAGTATTACATTGATCTTTCTTTTATGCGGGGGGCTTTGCCCCCGAGCCCCCTTACTTTTGCTCTTAAGGGTCACAAGCCTTAACCAACTTATTTTAAATATTACATTGATCTTTCTTTTATGCGGGGGGCTTCGACCCCCGAGCCCCCTTTTGTTTATATACTCTTGAGGGTCACAAGAAAACCGTAACCCAACTTATTTTAAATACTACGTTGATCTTTCTTTTATGCGGGGGGCTTCGCCCCCCAAGCCCCCCTTTTGTTTATATACTCTTGAGGGTCACAAGAAAACCCTAAACCAACTTATTTTGAATACTACGTTGATATTTTTTTTTTTTTTTTTTTTATGCGGGGGCTTCGCCCCCCTAACCCCCCTTAGTTTTGTTCTTAAGGGTCACAAGAAAACCCTAACCCAACTTATTTTACATACTACGATGATCCTTTTTTTGCGGGGAGCCCCCCTTTCTTTGCTCTTAAGGGTCACAAGAAAACCCTAACCCCTTATTTTAAATATTACGTTGATCTTTATTTTATGCGGGGGCTTCGCCCCCCTTACTTTGGCACTTAAGGGTCACAAGAAAACCCTAACCTAATTTATTTTAAATATTACGTTGATCTTTTTTTTTGGGGGCTTTGCCCCCGAGCCCCCCTTACTTTTGCTCTTAAGGGTCACAAGCCCTAACCCAACTTATTTTAAATATTACATTGATCTTTCTATTATGCGGGGGCTTCGCCCCCGAGCCCCCTTTTGTTTATATACTCTTGAGGGTCACAAGAAAACCGTAACCCAACTTATTTTAAATACTACGTTGATCTTTTTTTATGCGGTGGGCTTCGCCCCCAAGCCCCCTTTTTTTTATATACTCTTGAGGGTCACAAGAAAACCCCCTTAGTTTTGTTCTTAAAGGTCACAAGAAAACCCTAACCCAACTTATTTTACATACTACGATGATCCTTTTTTTTGCGGGGGCTTTGCCCCCCGAGCCCCCCTTTCTTTGCTCTTAAGGGTCACAAGAAAACCCTAACCCAACTTATTTTAAATATTACGTTGATCTTTCTTTTATGCGGGGGGCTTCGCCCCCCGAGCCCCCTTACTTTTGCGCTTAAGGGTCACAAGAAAACCCTAACCTAATTTATTTTAAATATTACGTTGATCTTTTTTTTATGCGGGGGGCTTCGCCCCCCAAGCCCCCTTTTTGTTTATATACTCTTGAGGGTCACAAGAAAACCCTAAACCAACTTATTTTGAATACTACGTTGATATTTTTTTTTTGCGGGGGGCTTCGCCCCCCGAACCCCCCTTAGTTTTGTTCTTAAAGGTCACAAGAAAACCCTAACCCAACTTATTTTACATACTACGATGATCCTTTTTTTTGCGTTTTGATTTACGTTGATATTTCTTTTATCCTGGGGGCTTCGCCCCCCGAGCCCCCCTTTCTTTGCTCTTAAGGGTCACAAGAAAAACCTAACCCAACTTATTTTAAATATTACGTAGATCTTTCTTTTATGCGGGGGGCTTCGCCCCCCGAGCCCCCCTTTTGTTTATATACTCTTGAGGGTCACAAGAAAACCCTAAACCAACTTATTTTGAATACTACGTTGATATTTTTTTTTTGCGGGGGGCTTCGCCCCCCGAGCCCCCCTTTTGTTTGTATTCTCTTGAGGGTCACAAGAAAACCCTAAACCAACTTATTTTAAATATTACGTTGATCTTTCTTTTATGCGGGGGCTTCGCCCCCCGAGCCCCCCTTACTTTTGCACTTAAGGGTCACAAGAAAACCCCAACCCAATTTATTTTAAATATTACGTTGATCTTCTTTTATGCGGGGGGCTTTGCCCCCCGAGCCCCCCTTACTTTTGCTCTTAAGGGTCACAAGAAAACCGTAACCCAACTTATTTTAAATACTACGTTGATCTTTCTTTTATGCGGGGGCTCTTAGGCCCCCTAAGCCCAACTTATTTTAAATATTACATTGATCTTTCTTTTATGCGGGGGCCCCCGAGCCCCCCTTTTGTTTATATACTCTTGAGGGTCACAAGAAAACCCTACACCAACTTATTTTGAATACTACGTTGATAGTTTTTTTTTGGCGGGGGCTTCGCCCGCCGAACCCCCTTTAGTTTTGTTCTTAAGGGTCACAAGAAAACCCTAACCCAACTTATTTTACATACTACGATAATCCTTTTTTTTTGAGGGGGCTTTGCCCCCCGAGCCCCCCTATCTTTGCTCTTAAGGGTCACAAGAAAACCCTAACCCAACTTATTTTAAATATTACGTTGATCTTTCTTTTATACGGGGGCTTCGCCCCCCCCCGAGCCCCCCAACTTACTTTTTGCACTTAAGGGTCACAAGAAAACCCTAACCAACTTATTTTAAATATTACGTTGATCTTTCTTTTATGCGGGGGCTTCGCCCCCGAGCCCCCTTACTTTTGCACTTAAGGGTCACAAGAAAACCCTAACCCTTATTTATTTTAAATATTACGTTGATCTTTTTTATGCGGCGGGCTTTGCCCCCGAGCCCCCCTTACTTTTGCTCTTAAGGGTCACAAGCCCTAACCCAACTTATTTTAAATATTACGTTGACCTTTTTTTTTTGCGGGGGCTTCGCCCCCCCCCCTTAGTTTTGTTCTTCAGAGCCCCCAACTTTACTACTTTGATCTTTGCTCTTAAGGGTCACAAGAAAACCCTAACCCAACTTATTTTAAATATTACGTTGATCTTTTTTTATGCGGGGGCTTTGCCCCCGAGCCCCCCTTACTTTTGCTTTTAAGGGTCTTAAGGGTCACAAGAAAACCCTAACCCAACTTATTTTAAATATTACGTTGATCTTTCTTTTATGCGGGGGCTTCGCCCCTCGAGCCCCCTTTCTTTTGCACTTGAAGGGTCACAAGAAAACCCTAACCCAATTTATTTTAAATATTACGTTGATCTTCTTTTATGCGGGGGCTTCGCCCCCGAGCCCCCCTTTTGTTTATTTACTCTTGAGGGTCACAAGAAAACCCTAAACCAACTTATTTTGAATACTACGTTGATATTTTTTTTGCGGGGGCTTCGGCCCCCGAACCCCCTTAGTTTTGTTCTTCAGGGTCACAAGAAAACCCTAACCCAACTTATTTTACATACTACGTTGATCCTTTTATTTGCGGCCCCCCGAGCCCCCCTTTATTTGCTCGTAAGGGTCACAAGAAAACCCTAACCCGACTTATTTTAAATATTACGTTGATCTTTGTTTTATGTGGGGGGCTTCGCCCTCCGAGCCCCCCTTACTTTTGCTCTTAAGGGTCACAAGAAAACCCTAGCCCAACTTATTTTAAAAATTACATTGATCTTCCTTTTATGCCGGAGGCTTCGCCCCCCGAGGCCCCCTTTCTTTCCTCTTAAGGGTCACAAGAAAACCCTTACCCAACTTATTTTAAATATTACATTGATCATTTTTTTATGCGGGGGGCTTCGCCCCCCGAGCCCCCCTTTCTTTGCTTTTAATGGTCACAAGAAAACCCTAACCCAACTTATTTTAAATACTACGTTGATCTTTCTTTGATGCGGGGGTCTTCGCCCCCCCGAACCCCCTTTAGTTTTGCTCTTAAGGGTCACAAGAAAACCCTAACCCAACTTATTTTACATACTTTGTTGATCCTTTTTTTGAGGGGGCTTCGCCCCCGAGCCCCCCTTTATTTGCTCGTAAGGGTCACAAGAAAACCTTACCCAACTTATTTTAAATATTACATTAATCTTTCTTTTATGCGGGGGCCCCGAGCCCCTCTTACTTTTGCTCTTAAGGGTCACAAAAAAACCCTAGCCCAACTTATTTTACACACTACGTTGATCTTTCTTTTTTGCGGGGGCTTCGCCCCCCCCCAATTTTGCTTTTGTTATCAATTTTTCTTTTGCAAGCATGTGGACGCTAGCCCGCGACCTGGGCTACATATTTAAGGGTCACAAAAAGACCCTTACCTGACTTAGTTTAAATACTTATTTGGTCTTTCCTTTTTCCGCTCATAAGGGTCGCAAGAAAACCCTAACCTAACTTAGGCCTCGCTTCGCTTCGGTCAATAATAGGTTTGTTATAACGTTGAAAACGTAACGTTCAAAGTTCATTACGTGGCCTTTCTCACAAGCACAAACACAACTATGATACGATATGCCATCATGGAATGCCAGTGCCAATCTTCGGGCTTCATTATCAGACCTTGAAACCTAGTCGTGGTCAAAGTTCATTATAAGACTTTTCTAAGAAACCAGAAAACAGCTATGATACGAAGTTCCATCATGTAGTTCCAGTTCATATCTTCCGGCTCCATCATCAGACCTTGAAACCTAATCGTAGTCAAAGTTCATTACAATACTTTTCTAAGAAACCCAAAAACAGCTATGATACGATGTTCCATCATGTAGTTCCAGGTCATATCTTCCAGCTTCATCATCAGACCTTGAAACCTAATCGTAGTCAAAGTTCATTACAAGACTTTTCTAAGAAACCCAAAAACTGCTATGATACGATGTTCCATCATGTAGTTCCAGTTCATATCTTCCGGCTCCATCATCAGACCTTGAAACCTAATCGTAGTCAAAATTTATTACAAGACTTCTAAGAAACCCAAAAACTAGCTATGATACGATGTTCCATCATGTAGTTCCAGTTCATATCTTCCGGAAACCCAAAAACAGCTCCATCATCAGACCTTGAAACCTAATCGTAGTCAAAGTTCATTACAAGACTTTTCTAAGAAACCCAAAAACAGCTATGATACGATGTTCCATCATGTAGTTCCAGTTCATATCTTCCGGCTCCATCATCAGATCAGTTCAACAGTATCATATTATTGTATTGTCATCAGAACTACATACAGCTGCCAATTTTCATTACGCTACGATCCCTGGAAGATGGTTAAATTAGCCTCCGCAGATTCCATTACATAGTTAGTTACATACACGACGACCTAATAAAAGCGTGTTAAATAAAAAACTGTATACATCCACTTAAAAAATCACGTCAATTCGTCGCTCCGTTTTGCCGTGAAAGACGGACAATCAAAAAGACACACACACACTTTCCCATTTATAATATTAATATGGATTTAAAAACAAGGAAAACTCACCTTTCGTCTCTTTCATATCCTTAGAGCAATAATGATCGGCTGACATCAAGCATTTCACATCCCTCACCGGCAGCGGCTGAATCAGCTCATTCAGTCTAATCTTCGCTTTCTGTGCCTTCTTCTCGACCTCATCCACAACAGTATTCAGTATCGTAAAGTCTTCATCACCATACAACACATTGTAGCCAAGACTGGTCACTCCATCGCTCATGGTTCGGTCGATTCCGCCGGCGGTCGGCTCTGCCGAACTTAGCCGAAGGGCTACAAGGCAGGAGAGGAAAACTTCGGATAGCATTGTTGGAAGTTGGTGGTGGTCTGAAGGCGAACGGTAGTCCAGAGGCGAGTAAGTGGCGGATGATGCAAGTGGACGTGATTTTAATTGTCCTGTTGGTTGTTTGTTTACAGTAACAGAAAGAGGGACAGGGGTTAACAACAGTTTAGACAATGGGATGCATTATGTTGATTATGGGTTGAGTTTTACATAGTTGAGATGTTAATTAATGAGTAATTAGGTAGTGTAATTGTCTAGTGAGGAGTGTGTTTAATATAATAATAGACTTAGCAACACAACAGCAACTACATACTTATTTAAGGTTCAATTTCAAACGCTCTGCTCTAGGTATTTTATAAGGATCGAATTCGTAGGTAGGTAGGTACTTTACTAGCTATTAATTTATAGTGTCTAATAAAAACGAGCACTGAAAGTCTAATAAATTATTGACAAATTTAATTTAGGTGCCAATTTGCAGAGCCTTATAAACTGACCGAAGTTGTGTATAAATATATTTCTAATTATTTTGATTCCCCCGTGTGGTGACGGGTTAACAATGTCACTACCCCCTTTCTTCCCGTTGGTGTCGTAGAAGTCGACTGTGGGATATGGGTTAAATTGTGGCGTAGGCGAGAGGCTAGCAACCTGTCACTGCAATGTCTTTTTTGCCAAGAGTCGCATTGAAACTTAGTACCTAGTTCATGTGCTCTGCCTACCGCATACAGGCGTGATTATATGTATGTATTTATGTATGATTTACGAGGTCATAAAATAGGTCAGTTATTTTAACTGTTCAAGAATCGATTAACATATTTGTATTAATCTACCAATTACAATATATTTTTTAATAATATTAAGCCCGTATCTTATATTATCTAAGCTATATTTTATTTATAAAGAGTTATGAAAAGTAGCGAAATTTAAAAAAAGTCAATATCGACGTTATAGTTGACGACCCCTGTGTTTAGGATATTTGGGGCGCATGCGCGTCCACAAACAGCCTTCGCTCCGCAGCATACCAAGTGGCACACACTAATAATATTGACGTTCCAATACCACCGCATGTGAGGAGTGTCTTTTCAAAAGGGCTTATTTCCAATGCAGTTTTTTTTAGTAGAGAAAATTACGTGTTGTTTTGAGATTAAAGCTCAAAAATCTCGCCTTGATCTTTAAAAAAAAGAGTAACATCAAAGTTTAGAACACATTTTGAAAAATGTGTAATGATTATTTATGTGGATAAACCAATGTATGTAGTACAACAACATTGATATCAACTAACTTAATACAAAATCAAAAAATAAAATAAAACTATTCTAAAATAATTACATTTATGCTGCAAGGCCACAACAAAAGGGCTTAAATTCCCAAAAGTTCGCATCAAAAGTGCTTAATTCTCAAAAATATATGGTAATTAAATATTTATTTAGGTACACATGTTACGTTTGATGTAATCATAGCATTAACGTCAACTTACAATATTACAATTTTGCAAATTAAATATTAATTTCAAAATCAATACCGTGGAATTATGTTTTTCTCGATTTCCCAAAAAAAGTTCAATGTGGAAATAAGCCCTTTTGAAAAGACACTCCTCATGTAATCTCACCCCCCTCCTCCGTCAACATTGTTAATGTGTAGATACCTAATTGACAGATGATAAATACCTAAATAAAAACCATATAAAAAATGTTTTTGATTTAAGTACCTCCTAGTTGCCTCCTATGTAGGTACTAACAAATACAAAAAACATCAAACAACTGAATTATTTATCCTTAAGTGATGTCCTTTTTATTAAAATCAAAATTTATCATGGCTTAGCTTATGATGGTTCCAGCACTTCCACCATTAATTATACCAAGGACCATAATTATAATACGGGACAGACAACGCTCATACAAAAAAACGTACCCTTGAAATGTAGGGGCCTTTTAGGCTTATAACTAGATGTCGCTCATATTTTCCCGAAATATTTTTGCGTGTTTTTATTTTTCATAAGAACAAATGACATGCTTCTTTATTTTAATATCATGATATCACGTCAATACACATTATCAAAAAAAAAAATTATGCATCATCATTCATCAGTGTAGTCGTTATGATAGTATTTAATAGGTGGCGCTAAAAAAAATGAGGTACGATTTTTAGCATGGAGACTGTAAATCCTATATAAATAATCCTTGATTATACTATAATCATCTTAGGTTATGGGCCCAGCCATGCGTTTCAATTGTTCAAGGCAAGGATGATTTAATAGTACTATATACATAAGTATTGCGGAAATTGCTCGTGAAACACCACAGGAGTTCAAACAAACAATCCATTTATTGCAAACATATTTACATGTGGCGGTAATATAGAATAGAATAGAATCAGTACTTTATTTGTAAACACACAGACAACAAAACAAAATTTATGAATGACATGGAATTAGAACAACTACTTAATAGTACTTAGGTACATACCTAAATTACAAATTATTTATATTACGTTATCCATACTAATATTATAAATGGGAAAGTGTGTGTGTGTGTATGTGTCTGTTTGTTTGTCCGTTTTTAGCGGCAAAGCGGAGCGACGAATTGACGTGATTTTTTATTTGGAGATAGTTGAAGGGATGGAGAGTGACATAGGTTACTTTTTGTCTCTTTCTAACGCGAGCGAAGCCGCGGGCCAAAGCTTACTTATACATGTATTATATCTGACGTTCACGGTAAATTATAAAAAACGCCTATAAGTTGTCTAATAGCAAACGGTATCAAAATGGTATCAAAGGCAAAATCATGAAAATGTTCAATACAAGGGAGTTTGCCCATTAGCGTTACTTCAGAATAATACTGTGCTGTGTGGTCTCATGGTCTGATTGATTAGTTTTACTTTGATTCAACATTAAATTCAGCGACGTAACTCTATTCGGTCTTATTGATGTTGTGTCAATTGTAGGACACTGTCCTTTAAGACGCTGACAAGACCCAATGACCTTGACGCTAGCGCACACTGTCTATTCGTATGGGAATAAGTGAGAGCGCGATGTCACTAAAAGAGGGCGGCTAGCTACGAAAAGTATGGAAAAATATAAAAATAGAATAGAAAGATGCATTATTTGTGCAATATGTTTGGTTAGTGTTTTAGATATGTATATTTGTGTTATTATTATTTTAATTAAAGACAACTAAGTGAATAATTGAACGACATAGAACCGTTTAATGACAAACTCGAGACCAATCTTTTCAATTTCTTCTATCGCGCCGATTTCATTAAATCGTGTATCGAGTAGGTACGGCTATGTTCGTTGAAATATAATAAATAATAACATATAATTTACTTGCCTTACTAAAACTAATAGTTTGTCTTAAAAAGACTGCGCAAGTAATAACATCAATTTTGCGCAATTGGGTGTCATGCGCGGATCCAGGGGGGTCGTGGGGCTAGGTTGGCCATAGAAATAGACCACGTGACCCCCCCCCGGGCACGAAGCTGGATCCGCGCTTGTTGGGTGTTGTCAGAGCCCCTTAACCCTCAACTTATTTCATGCATTGTTTTGTTGTTGCAGTGTAAGTAGTTCCAAAGTAGCGACAGGAAATACCTCTTCATAAACATGTTAAAAAGAAAACAAGCACTCCATTATTCAATATTTTAATTCTTCTTCAACAACTCCTCCATCTTTTTGGATGCTAGTGACATATCTAACTTACTACTAGAGCTCTTAACTAACGCTCCTAACAAGGCCGAGAATACTTTGACTTTCCCTTCCTTATACTGCTTCACCAATTTAGGGTTATTCTCAATGACTTCCACACATTTCTTAGTGATTTCTTCTTCATCTGTGACCAAAGACCAGCCTTTTTCTTTCACGATTTTAGAAGGGGATATAGCAATATTAGAATCGACCAACTCTTCTAGAACTTTTTTACAAACTTCAAGACTAATTTGCTTTGCAACAAGCATGTCAACAATCTCTTTTAGTTGTTTAATAGTTACATTACATTCTTCGACATCTAAGTTTTTCTTATTAAGCACCGTTAGTAGATCGTTGATGAGTAAGTTGGCGATTTTGGTTGAGTTTTTCACGTTTTCTGAAGTCAAGCTCTGGAAATATTCGAGTAGGATCGGCTCATTGACTAGCTGAATGGCGGTATCGGGCCGCAGTTGGTAGTCCTGTATGAGTTTCCTTCTGGAATGTTCGGGGAGGTCTGGTATGGAGTCTTGTATGAGAGGCACGCTCAGCACGTCTTGTGTGGCGTCCTTTGTGTTCAGGTTGACACGGAGCGGCGGGAGATTCGGTTCTGGCATATACCTGGAAAAATAAAAATGGGGTTGTTTGAAATTAAGTGAAATTAAATTACCTGCTTTTTGTAAAATTAAAACTAACAAGTTCGAAAAAGAAAAACTAACTATATAAGTAACTAGCTTATGCTCCCGGCTCCACTCGCGTAAAATTTGAAAATTGCTGTATGCCTCATACTTCCATCCCCATTTTAGGGAAGTGGGGGGTAGAGGGACAAAAAGTAGATAATGTCACTCTCCATCCCACTAAAAAATCACGTCAATTCGTTGCTCCGTTTTGCCGTTAAAGACGGACAAACAAACAGACACACACACTTTCCCATTTATAATAGTAGTAGCAGTGTGGTACAAAAGTGCACACACAAATAAAGTCGATGTCCAACTGAATCGTGTTATGCGCACTATAACGGGTTGCCTACTACCCACACCTACACATTGGCTACCTGTTCTCTCCCATATTGCGCCACCAGAAATTCGCAGAACACACGCCACCTCGAGGGAATGGGAAAAATCTAAGAAAGACACGCTTCCCATAAGAAAAACACTGGACCATCTCCCCAATGAACGTCTCCGATCCCGAAAGCCTATCTGGTCAGATTCCCAAATTCAAGGCCCAGAACGCTTCTGTGTGAATTTGGAATGGAAGAAAAGCTGGAACATACTCAATACACAAACGACTGATATAGACCCAACAAAAGAACCATTGTTTTGTTGACTGACGTTGACCAACTAAATAGAATTAGGTCTGACGTCAGCTGCTGCAACCACAATCTCCATAAATGGGGATACAAATCGTCACCAAACTGTGATTGTGGCGCGTCGGACCAGACAACCAAGCACATAGTGGAGGAATGCCCTATAAGACGCTTCTCTGGAGACCTGAGAGAATTGCACGCTATAACCGCGGATGCCAGGGAATGGATATCTAACTTAGATGTAAAATTATAGATTTAAACATGCATGTAACCTTAATGATTTTCTGTAAATCCTTTGTTTAATAAAGCCATACGATAATAATAATAGTAGTATGATGATTTAGTAAGTTTATAGAGATTTTAAAGATATTTATAACAAAGCTGATAGAATGAGAATTCCAAACACGATGACGCGCGATAATCGCGTTGTCGCGTGATCTCCTTTTAGTTTATGTACCTAATATTATACCACATACTTATAATCTTGCATTTGCTCTTTGTCTCGCATAGCGACGGTGGCGCATTTCTGCCAAACGCGTCCCTCGCTCTGTGGCTACCGCGGCTACCGCACGACAATCGCGTTGTCGCGCGATCTCATGCTAGACTATATAATTATTATACCACACCTATAATCTTGCACTTGCTCCTTGTCCCGCATAGCGACGGTGGCTCGTTTGACAGCGTCCCACGCTCGCGTCTCGTTGACGATGACGCCGCCGCGCGATAACACGTCGCGTTGCCGCGCGATCTCATGCTTGATCGCCGCCGCCACGCCGCGGACCGACCCAATGTTCTTTATCTGAAAATATTCAAAAAATAAGTTTTTTGCAAAAATTAATTTTTGGCACAAGCTTTTATCGCCGACTGTACCTTTCTTTCAAGTCATCTACTGCTCTCAGGACGTTTCTAAAAACCCCTTACTCGATGGGGATACGACGTTTCATGACAGAGTTCCTATTACCTCCTTTCTGCTCCATCATCAGATCAGCTCCATGATACCATAATATTGCATTGTCACGTGATTTACATGTTGTGTGCAAAATTTCAGCTCAATCGGAAACCGGGAAGAGGGTCAAATTTAGTTTCTACGTTTTGACGCACACTAACATAATAACAATGCAAGTTGAATAAAAGCTTGTAATAAAGTTACCATATAAAAAAACATAAATAGGTAGGCACTTGTCCTTCATATAAAAAGAAACCTATTCAACCTTTGTTATCATAGATGATTGCAAGCTGTAATGTGCACGCGAGAATGAAAAAACCTTGTGTTTGCATTTTGAAAAACGCACGTTCATGTTGTTAAGTCATTATCATTAACTTTACTTGACTTTACAATAGGTATCGTAGTGTAACTCTCATTGGAAATAAAAACGTTTTATGTGGCTTTAATAGATTTAAAAAATCATGAGAAAACTTGTAGTTATACAAAAAAGGGCACAGTAATGACAAAGACCTATAGGTATAACTTCGTATAGACGGCCAAGGTCTATGTAAGAAAAAAACGTACCTCAAAGCCATAGAGAAAAAGGTACGGTGGCCAAGATGGCGTTACACCTTTGGAGAACGCTCGGCTAGATGGCGCTAATATTAATATTTGACATTTTGACACATATCAAGCTAAGAATATGGGCCAAATTGTCAAAATGGAGGTTCAAAAGTTTTAAGCTTGTGCCGCGAGATGGCAGTCTATGCACTGTGATTACACATTTTACTTTGACAGGAACTCTCTATAATTCTCGATCCTCTTTGGTAATGATGACAAAATGAAAAAAAAAGAAAACACTTTTTTCCTAAGTGTAAGGGTACAAATTTCATGCGCAGCTTGATAGGTCCATGCTTAAAGTTAAGTAGCCTAACAACATAAATCAACGAGAGCATGGTAACATGACTTACCTGAGTTCGTGCGGACAGCAAGTCGCCAAGATGTTGCAGCGACATGTTTGCATCAACGTGCAGTGCTGCTCAACCAGTAATAGCCTACACATGGCATACCTCAGTGTGTGACCCACTGGGGTTGCCAGTGCGTCGCAGCGACACTTTAGCGTCGACAAGGAAAGTACCATCTTATGGCACTGGTCCCACAGCAAGCTAGTAAGCTATGAGCTATCGGCTATAAAAACGAACAAAAGATAATCACTCCCGTGTAAATAAAAGAGACACGGCGATGTTTATACTTACTCGCCCAGCGGTGAGCTATCAAAATCGCCGTGTCTCTTTTATTGGCACGGGGGTGCTTATCTTTTGTTCGTTTTTATAGCCGATAGCTCATAGCTTACTAGTTCGCGGTGGGACTAGTGCTTATAGGCGGCCAGAGTACTCATAGCCATAAATGTTACTTAGCCAGTAATAGTCTACATGTGACTCACTTCAGTGCGTGTGGACAGCGGGTCACCGGCGCGTCGCAGCGACACGTTAGCGTCGACTCGCAACGCGCCTTCTTGCAGGCGGCCTGAGCATGCACCGAGACGCTGTACGATCAGCATCAGCTCCTTCACCAGCGCCGCTGCCTCTTCTCCATCCTAAGAAATGATAAAATTGATGTTTAGTAACCTGGAGCTTTTGTATTCACTGTATTGAACCAAAGGAAGAATAACAAAATGTTTCTTTTATGCAAGTGAATGATTACATTTCCGAAACGATTATGATTTAAAAGGTCTCACTGAAACTCAATTGTTCAACAACATTCAATTTCTAACTGGAAATCAATTGGTAACTTTATAAAAGTTAACATTTTAGTAATTTTATCAAACTAAATTTAAAATGTTTTACTGCAATACTCAATGACAACTAGAATATTATAATCAAATTAAGAGAATCATGGTGCATGAGGAGACAGCTAAACTAAAAAATCTACAACTCTAAACTCATTACTGATCTTCCGGTGACATCATTTTTGTACCAGATATTAACATTCCTTCTAAGACCGGTACATTATTGTAATATCACTCACCTCCAAGTCAGGTTCAAACACCAGTTCAATCAGTGGTGCTCCAGCCCGGTTGAGATCCACAAGGCTGCGCTTGAGCTCCGGGTCGTGAAGGGACTTGCCGCTGTCTTGCTCCAGCTGGATTTGCTTGATCTTTGAACTCTTCTTGTAAGGTTTCTTGTGAATGCCGGGAGTATAAACCTGATGAAAAATAAAACCATTATTAAAAAAGAAAATATTCAAAAAATCTTTTTTTGGTATAGATAATAAAACTACCTGAAAATCAATGACTCCATCACTGGCTAAAGGGGCTCTCTGTTGCGTTATTTGATAACCAGCCGGCAAATCGGCGTAAAAGTAATGTTTTCTATCAAATGTAGACACTTCGTTGACTTTGCACGAGAGAGCGAGGGCTGTTTTTATTGCCAATTCCACACACTTTCTATTCAAAACAGGCAACGTTCCAGGTATGGCAGCGTCTAATAAAGCCACACAATTGTTCACCACACCACCAAAAGTATTCTGAGCGCCGGAAAACAGTTTAGTTTCAGTATTTAACTGTGCGTGAACTTCCAGTCCGACTACACTTTGCAGTTTATCGACAGAGACAGTTGAGTAACTACATTTACACGTGAAAGGACTTTTGTAGTGACTGTACAGCCGGCGAGGAATATTTCGCAAGCCCATTTTAATAACCTTGCTGTTATTAAGAGCGCAATTTCAAATATTTATTCGAATTCATAAAGTAAATGTATGTGTAATCTATAATATTTTCAGTTCAGTTTTTAGTTCTCATGGCATCTGTCCATTGGGACAATTTCGCCAGCGTCTAGGTTGTGGGAGCAGAGAATTCCTTTGAAGGTCTTGATCGTTTTCTATCGAGTTCTTGATCGCACGCTTGATCGGTTTGATTTTGACATAATTATAATGACAGCACTTGACAGCTAGATTTTTTTACAAAATTTCATGAACGAGGGCACAGGAGCACACGAGTATTCCACTGAGAATTAGGTGATATTGAAATTAATAAATTACATTTGAAACATTAGCATAAAAATTATTGTCAGTAAAAATGTAACAATAATTACAAAGTTCTAATGGAATTACGTAACAAACACCAAACACGTGTGCACGTCAACCTCGTACGTAAGTCTACTCGAACGATCGACCGTAAATGCCACTACTCTTCAATAGATGGCGCTGATAATATCACAATACAAAACGCGGGAAATTGCAGCATTGTGACATGTTCATTAATTAATTAGACGGAATAAAGTCTCTTTTTCCTTTACACAAATATTAAAACGAATGTTTGTTAAACTGTATTCAAGCAACGAAGTTAACCTTTAACTTTAATTGGATTACAGGAAGAATGTATAATAATTATCTACTTACATGATTCAGCAGTGCACGACGAGATGGATGAATGATTTTAATAAATAATTAACACTTATATTTAACTAGTATTGCATTGACTTAGAACGTAGCTTACATATTAATTAAAGTTTAAAAATAATTTAAATAAGTATCACATTTTACAGCTATTTTAATTTTAACCGCTTCATTCCTATACCACTAATCCCGTTACCACTTCGAATAGGAACGAAAATAGGTAAAGAACGATGAAAGCTAGGGTAGCCTCAGCAATGGAATACATTTCTGTATCTCCTTTTGGTGTCAAAAAAGAGAAAAATAGTATCCGTTTCCGCGGACGGTTGACGAGTTATGAGTTGAACTCGCGTGAAAGCGTGCTATCGATCGTACCGCCAGGTGGGGTATGCCACATCTCACAACAACGCAGCAATACAACACGAAACCTTGGAAGTGTAATCCAACTAAGTTACGACACCTCGCGACGCACCAAGCACGTTAAGGGCTAGTTCAGACACGGCGGATTTCGCGCGGTCCTAATCCGCGCGGATCCAATCCGCGAGCGAACGAAAGTGTTCAGACATGCGCGGTTATCGTGCGGTGCGAGGTGAGGTGACGCACAGACAGGTATTGAGCCTCAAAAGCTGGCCAAAATCCATTTTTTTTATTTACGCCGTACCCCTTCTTAACCATTGTTTCTTAAAACTAGAATAACCCCTCCACCTAGTAAAAAAAAATACCACGTGCTAAAGTCATCTATCACCCGTGTAGGCTTAGTCGAAAATTACCGTTCGCCGAAAGCGTCTGCGTGATTGTTCGATGCACTCGAATTTCATTGTTTTCAAAAATTTGTTATTCCTTGATTGGCCCGTTTTGTGTTGGTTTCTAATATGGATTGCAAAGAACCAGGTATGTACTTTATTTAACACTAAATTTTACTTAAATATTAATTGATTTTCTTCATTAATACCCTTGAGAAGTGAGTACCGGGAAATTTTAAATAAAAAGATAGGTTTTTCAAGAACATTGGAATTTTTAATAAGTTACCAAGCATTATCCAGCAAACATTTTAATGACATGTTGAAGAATAGACTTTCTTTTATAATATAAAGTACAGAATAGCCACCCCAATGCACCCGCCTATTTTTGGTGATTTTTTTTCCGTAAGCACATTCGTTACTTGGTACATGAGATTTTACTTATTTTTACGTTTTTGTGTTTTAGGTTCTTCTGGAATCCGGGTATTATATAGGAATGATTTATTTGCTGTTATTGAACGCTCAGACAGCTCAACTTTTAACAAAAAGTTGCAATTTTTGGAGCAAGTATTACTGAATCTATATACGGAAAATGACCACAATATTGCTGACATAAAGCTGAAACTGTCTCGCATCAAGCATTAGTTTAAACAAAAATGGACAGCTGCTCTTAATACAAGTGCCAGATTCCTAGATAGCAGCATCGAGTAGCTCAAAGGATGCATATCTCTACCAAAAGCAGGAGTCAGTTCTGGTCGTCCTGAAAAGACTTTCTTAGAGTTGAGCGACAGGAGCAAGAGACATAAAACAGAAATGTCCTGGAAGAAAGCTAATGTAAGCTTTGATGAAAATAACTAATAAAAGTTGAAATATAATATTTAATGTCTTTCAACTTTCAATTTGTCAACTAGGAACCCTTATAGTTTCGCCATGTCTGTCTGTCCGTCCGTCCGTCCGCGGATAATGTCAGTAACCGGTAGCACTAGAAAGCTGAAATTTGGTACCAATATATATATCAACCACGCCGGCAAAATGGTTAAATAAAAAGTGGAAAAAAATGTTTTGTTAGGGTACCCCCCCTACATGTAAAGTGGGGACAATTTTTTTTTTTCATTCCAACCACAACGTGTGATATATTGTTGGATAGGTATTTAAAAATGAATAAGGGTTTACTAAAATCGTTGTTTGGTAATATTAATATTTTCGGAAATAATCGCTCATAAACGAAAAAAAAGTGTCCCCCCCTCTAACTTTTGAACCATATGTGTAAAAAATATGAAAAAAATCACAAAAGTAGAACTTAATAACAACTTTCTAGGAAAATTATTTTAAACTTGATAGGTTCAGTAGTTTAAAAAAAAAATACGGAAAACTACGGAACCCTACACTGAGCGTGGCCCGACACGCACTTGGCCGGTTTATTTTACCTTCTTGACCCTTAAATCTTAATAACAAATGGTTAGGAGGCCATTGGAACTTTAAAATAATTTTGGCCAACTTTTTGGGTCAAATACCAGTCTGTGTGACGTGACAGCCTCTCAGTTCAATGATACACAATTTTGTTAGAACAAGAGATGGTGTGCGGTATAAAGACACTTTATACTCTGCACCCATGAGAAATCTTAATAGATCGTACGCAGGAAGAAGTACACCGTCATCTTTGAACATAAGAGATAGATATGCTCATTACTTTGTAAATGGGTCGCGTAGAATGGCAAGATATAAAAATATAGAATTTAAATGTAACTACTGTAGAAAATTGTAAATAAAGTACCAACTAACCAAACATTTTTTTTTCGCCAACGAATCCTCTTTGTCACCTAAAATCTCTACCAGCTCCTGCCTACCTCTGTTTTTGACTATTTTACTGGAATAATCTGCACACTGGATATCCCATAGTGCTGGTCTTTTTAGGGTTCCGTAGCCAAAATGGCAAAAACGGAACCCTTATAGTTTCGTCATGTCCGTCTGTCCGTCTGTCCGTCTGTCCGTCTGTCCGTCTGTCACAGCCGATTTACTCGGAAACTATAAGTACTACAGTGATGAAATTTGATGGGAATATGTGTTGTATGAACCGCTACAAAATTATGACACTAAATAGTAAAAAAAAGAATTGGCGGTGGGGCCCCCCATACATGTAACTGAGGGATGAAAATTTTTTTTTCGATGTACATACCCGTGTGGGGTATCAATGGAAAGGTCTTTTAAAATGATATAAAGTTTTCTAAAAAACATTTTTCTTAAAGTGAACGGTTTTTGAGATATCAGCTCTCAAAGTCGTAAAAAGTATGTCCCCCCCCCTCTATTTTTATAACTACGGGGTATAAAATTCTAAAAAAAATAGAGGTGATGCATGCTAATTAACTCTTTCAACGATTTTTGGTTTGATCAAAGTATCTCTTATAGTTTTTGAGATAGGTTGATTTAACTGTAATTTTGGTTAAGTTATTGGTTTATTATATTTGCTGCTACGGAACCCTTTGTGCGCGAGCCCGACTCGCACTTAGCCGGTTTTTCAATTTCGTCTACAAATAATTCGGTGTCAAAGCACTCCATCGTCATGTAACGTGCGGCACGCGCGGATTCCGCGAAGCAACTGAACACGCGTAGGCAACGTCATAGAATTTGGACCGCGCGGCGAACGCGCGTTTTTATTTTCTTGCGGTCGAGTTGCGGCTACCGCGCGGATGCATAGTCCGCGCGGTGTGGTGTGAACGTTCTAGTACTATGCTATTGAAATAAGATCCGCGCGGTTGATTCGCGCGGTTTGCATCCGCGCGGTTTCCGCCGTGTCTGAACTAGCCCTAAAGGCAAACTTAATTATCAAGTGTACTATCAATTCGTCCGCATAATCATAATAGCATTTAAACGCAACACACCCACCGGCATAAAAATATTGACTACCTACGGTTTGACGTCAGTAAGGTGCAAGGTACACACCTCCCGCCACCTACGCTTAATCGATCAATTTTTTATCGGACTGAACCAAATTCGCACCATCGTGCAGACGATTATTTAAATATTAAGCTTAATCCGCAGTGATACGGAAATTGATAATGATAATATAATAAAACTCCACATAATATAAGTAAACGCATAAATGTATTTAGCAATAAGGTTTTTCAATAAATTATTCTTATTCATAATAGGATTACCTAGGGCAAGTTACCTGTTAGATAAATATACCACAATATCTCTCTAATATTTATGTATAAGCATGTAGGTAAATTATCTCAAAAAAATGTTACACAATACAGAGATAGACGTAATTAATTTTAAATCTTGAATTTCACGGCACATAATTTCGTAACAGGGGATCGATTTTTGAATTTCAAACGCACGAATTCGCCGTTCGAAAGTCTGTGGAAATCGACGTAATGTTTTTTCGAAAAAGGACGCCGAGTAATTTTAAAACTAGTGGTAATGGACCATTAGTTTTAAAATTACAAAATTTCGCGCTCGCTACGCTCGCGCCTTTTTCCTAAGTAGTCAAACTTCTTGTCAAGGGCGCCGAAACTCAAACTCGCTCTACCCTGATCGAGTGCACGGGCCGGCGCTGAGTGGAGATATTATTGAACGAATTTCACGAAATCGAATGGCCGAGATTTAAAAATCGGCCCCCTTTTTCGGGAAGATAGATAAAAAACAATAGTCTGATTTTGACAGTAAGTACCTAACTATTATTGGAATCTACCCTCAACCCCGTAAAAAAATCACAACGTATCGTAACATATAGGTACAATAAACTCTTACCCTTATAAAAACGACGGATGGACAGGCAGAGGTAAGCTTAAGAATTGTTTTATGCTAGGTTAGGTAAGTAACTTAAAATTAATAACGTTGAAAAAATATAGCTACAGCCGGTATAGTCTTCTTCATACCTAATTATATTTTTTTCTGAATAGATAAACAAACAAGGGAATTTCCCTATTACAATAAATTATTTACGTATATTGATTACGTATATTGCGGTGGTAATAATTATGGCAGTATCAAATGTGCATGTATGTACCTATACCTAATAGGTACGAGTAGTAAAATCAATGTGATTACATTGATTCTTAGGTATTAAATGGTATACTGACTATATAAATGCGGTTAAAATGTAACACTTTGCTGAGGCAACAAACTTTTCCTTACATTGTTAATCAATTATTCGTCATTTTTCAGCCTATACTTATTCATTTGAGATCGCTATTGTTCTTTCAGAGCGTTTATTTATGTATGTAGGTACAGTTCAATAAAACAATACGTTGTGTCGTCTTGCAGACATAAATATGCAAGTAGCAGAGACAAGACAAAGGACAACAACGAAAGAACGACTTAATTATGGACATTACTTAATTACCTACTGTGGAAGTAATTCATTTATATACTGGGTAAAATCAGTAAAAAGGTAAGTTTTAGATAAGTCGATACCTATAGGTACTTAGGTATCAAAGAATCCAGACTGCAAATACTTAAGTAGGTATAAATACGGCTAGCACGGTAACAGATAATATAAAACTAAAAAGATACAAAATTTATTTAGATACTATTGCACTAAACTTTGTCGAAATATTTAAGTAGATATACTTAGTCTAGCAAAATATTACATACGTAATCTACGTACTTAGTTTATAATTTTATTTTCCCCTCACTAGCTCGGAAACACGTGTTTTGTCCTTTAATACCAGCGGGTAAAAACGCATTTTATCCACTAGTGGGTAAAGTAATTTGACCTTGAATAAAGTCAAATTAACTGCTGTAAAATTGATATAAGTAGGTGAATCTAGTAATAAAGATGATTTACCACCTGTGGAACTACTGGAAGCAGTGATAAACGCATTTATTGCGTTGTAGTTTCCTCACTATAGTGAGAGGAAAAGTTTTGTGTTACACTCGGGTGCAAATGTATTTTACTTCTCGTGTGTTAAAAAACTCGCAAGTTCAGGATTCTATTCTCGAACCACTCGCTTCGCTCGTGGTTCAACTATAGAATCCTTTCACTTGCTCGTTTTTCAATTCCACACTCGGCGTTAAAATACAACTTTGCCCCCTTGTATAACAAATAACTATATCACCACACCATATGGTAAAGGCTCACTTTGTTATTCGAAAACAGATAGCAAAATTGCATTTTATCCACAAGAGTGCAAAGTAATTAATTTCATACAAATTTTAACTTGATATCTTAATGTGGCTGATAGAATTTACGTACAAATGATTATTTTGAATCATAAATATTGGATAAATTCATGGATTTGATTAAGTTTGATGTTTTATAGTCAGTATTTTGTTCGTGTTGGTGTGGTGAAAATTTTTGTGTTTCACTCGGTGGCAAAGTTTGTTTAACCTTCGTGCCTTGAAACCCTCGCAACGCTCAAGATTCCCACCTGAATACAAGTTACATTTTGCAAGAACTGTAATAATAAAATATCCTTTTTGTGGACAAAATGTAGAGTAGGTAAGTGGACGCAAACTAAGACAATGACCCTACCTCGTTTATTACAATTAGAATTGTATGTATGGAACCACCTGCAATAGGTAGACCGGTATCGAAGCAAAATGCAAAGCATGTATCAACAATAATTGGGTGAATACTGAATACATATAGCCTCCATTTTCTTCCGCTTTACATGGTCATTTTCACAATTTCCTTGCTGTAGATTTTTGGCAGTAGGTAAATATTGTATTCATACCTCAGAAACAATAAAAACAGAAAATGTAAATTAAGACAGTAAAAACATTATAAACAGCAAATATATCAAATAAAGTATCAAGAGTTATCGGCCGCCCGTACTGAAAGCGAGGACCGTAAACTTAAAAATAGACATTAAAAAAAAAAAAAAACCTCAGAAACAATATGAAGGTAAGTGTTATTTTCATGCAATGAGGAAATTGATTAAAGATTCACCTACGTGCTGTGCCTTGAAATAGCTTAATTTTACACCGTGTTTTTTTTTGTTTAGATACTTTTAAATGCGACACGTCGTTAAGTCCATTATGGTAGGCACTGGAACCACCACCTTAATGGGAAGGAATGACTTAAATGGGAAGGGGGTCAGAGGGTTCAACAACCATTCTCCTCCCTTCAAACTCGACTGAGTCGTGGAATCCTGACGCGAGCGTCAGTTGTGAAAGAAACAAATAAGCATTCTACTTTCTAGGTATCTACTTATATTTTTGATGCACGCCTGCATTCCATATCATCATTCCTAATTTAAATCTTTGCAACGGATAGGAAACAGTGGTAGGAAACGGCATGGTGCTTAAATATTTACCAAGGAAGCCTAGCTATAAACAATATACTATTACATAAAACCGAGGTTGTATTTACAATATCTACTTCTAGATTACCAGTTGTCATAATCATAATACACGTGCCCGAAGTAAAGAATACAATCAATTCCGTAGCGTATCCGTAGTTCTCTCTGTCGCTCTTGCGTATCACTGACAGGGCTAGGTGCGTATCATACACCACAAAGCATCAACCATTGTACGATTGGCTAGTCTCTAGCAAGCAAGTGGCACGTTTGAAATGGAAATCATGGTCCAAAGTCCACTCTCCGTATTCCACTGTTTGCGTCGTATTAAGACGATACAGTAGGGGTCAATTCTCCATACAAACGCTCTCGACTATTTCCTCCCTGGTTTTTGAAGATAAAGCAATGATTTTTTCAACACAGATTGTTATTATTTTTATCTGTGTCGGACCGTTTTGATTTTTTTGATATTCTGCTTTTTAAAGATTCTAGAGCCAATCAAAAATTTCCAAAAACGGCCTTTTTCACTGTGGCGCAAAAAAAGGTGTGATACTCAAGATTGGTAACAATTAACCAAAAAAACTAAACGGTCCGACATAGATTATTTCATTGTTATTCAGATTCTCAAATTTCGTTCAGATTGATTAAGTTTTGAAGGAGGAAAGAGTCGAGAGCGGAACCTCGATTTTAAAGATTTTTTTGAAATATCTTTTGACTGAGTTGTTCTTAATGGATAATTTTTTTTCGATAAATCTAGTTAATAACACTTGGATATTTAACTAAAATTCCCAAGTTGAAAGGGGGGCTCCTTTCCATTTTAGCATTTTCGCTACCGTATCCTCTTAACGACAGAACAGATTCTAGAACATTCGTCTAATAATCCTATGATACCTGTTATTACGGAAACTTCGCACGTAGATAAATTTGCTTATTCAGAAACGAGATTACCGGTTATTTTATCTAAGGTCTGATATCATTAAATAAAAAAGAGGTGTTTCCACAGACGTATTACGATAAAAATATTGATGCGACGCAAAAGTAATATCCGGGTGTAAATGAGGCGCTGCAAGTTAGAAGCCTTATGCTTCATTACCAATACCTAAGGACCCTTTTGTCACAATTTATGTTGTACTCGTACGACCTTATTATACTTGACGCTCTTTGGGCGTGGAAAGCACAAATGATTACCATAGAAGAAACAAGTTCATCTACTTATAGGGGCCGAGCGTGTCAAATTTTGTACTGAAGTTGTTTCTTGCCTGTAATTTTAAATATGTCTCAGGCTCTTGATTGTTCATAATTTTTGTGTTGTTGCAATTGAATATCACGTAACGAGGCATTTTTTATGTTTTGATTGACTTCAACTTACAAAAATTGACGCCCGAAAGCTGCAAGCTGCGATTAAAGACGGACAACTCAGTGGATTTCACTGAGTTCATTTGACACGCTAAGTAGATACGTTTGCTTGATCTATGGTATATACATTGAGGTACATAGTAGTACATAGTACATAGTACGTAGTACATAGTAGTTCAATGGGTATATATGACATCTGTGTGATTACCTGATTGAGAAGATATTATAATGCAGTTTATATTTTTCTGACGCAACGTTTTCCTTGTAAGGTAGGTTTTTCCTTATGTAAATTGATTGTTTTTATCACTTAAAGAGTCAACGTTAAAAAATGCACGATTCTAATCTCACCAGGCGAATTAAGGGAGGATCATGTTGTCCTAAAAAAATGCCTGAGGAAAAAATACAAAAGAGGATAATACAAGAAGAGGAGCGTGCATGAATTATATTGATGGTTATCTAGGTATAACCATTTAAGTTAGTCAAGTCTACCGTGTGCAGTTAAATAGTTAACTACTCGTATTTAAGTAATAATTATTATGTACCTATAAGCACTATGAAGGTGAGCAGTCTGATTCATTCATTATGTTAGCTGCAGAAAATGTACTTGAACTAATTTCTGCTTCCTTTAGCTATCTTTATGGAACACCTAGTATGTAGGTAACCAAGCCAACACAGCTCTGTGGGAACGCTGCGGTGAGACTCCGATCAACCAGCAGATCAAATGCCGCAAATGGAACTGGATTGGCCATTATACGCTCCGAAGGAACCCCGACCACATACCGAGGCAAGCCCTAGACTGGAATCCCCAAGGAAAGCGAAGACGTGCCCGCCCTAAGCAGTCCTGGCGGCGGACGATCACTGCAGAAGCGAAGCCGATAGGGATGACCTGGAGCGAAGTAAAGCGCGAAGCCCAAAACCGCTCGGGATGGCGACGCACTGTGGATGCCCTCCATGATGCCCTCTGCCCCATCTAGGGGACATAGGACATTAAGTCAAGTCAATGTAGGTGTCGGCGGCAGATCGAAGAATCCGGCAGAACACGAGATTCCTAGGCATATCGTGAAACGCCGCCAAATCATAATTTGGCTTAGTAACATTCGCCATATCGTTCAAAACTCACCGTTTAACGATTTGCCCAGTGACGTTTAAGCAGATCGTGAAATTCCTAGACATATCATGAAACGCCGCCATTTCATGATTTCACCAAGTAAAGCCCGCAAGTGGCATTTAAGCAGATCATGTGATTCGTAGGCACATCATGATACGCCGCCATATCATACAATACTTAAGTAGGGTGTCCAAAATTGAAGTAAAAAATTAAAAATGCAATAAACATAATAAGTAGGTACTATATTTAATTAAATAATTTGTATTTTACAAATGAAATGTAACGAGACTTACTGTTTTTTGACATTGTGCACAGAATCCTTGTGACTCACATAAAATTAATGGAGCTGAGGCTCAAAAGCTTGTTTTGCACTTCTATTTTCCATAATGACACTATTTTCGGTGCTAAAATCGTTTTGTTGAGGCGCCGATATCTTTCACTCGGTAAAGAAACACCGCCATACTGCATACGCAGCGCCACCAATAGCCAAGAAAGAAACTATTCTACGAAGTGCCCGCTATAGAGCTAGGAATATCGACGAATGCGTTGCTCTAATCGATCTGCCGTATTGTTTATCAGGCATATCGTGATACGCCTGGCCAACTTTTAGGCAATTCATGATTTGGCGGCGTTTCACGATATGCCTAGGAATCTCGTGTTCTGCCGGATTCTTCGATCTGCCGCCGACATAGGTATAAGCATTTAAAAACACGAATAAGTAAGTTAGGTAGCACGCACAATGTATACACGGTGTAATTTAACATGAGAAAACCGAATAATTTTAAATAATAAGATAGTGACATGACTTTGCTAACTATAAATCATGAGACACTGTGTGACATAGGCTCATCAGCTGAATAGCTGCTCGCCTATAATTGAATAATAAGAATAATAATAATTTTAACAGCATATTCCTGACCACACTTCAAGACTATATGTCATATAAACTTTTCTGGATTTCGCCTATAGATTCAGTGTTATTACAATGAGGAGGCACACTGACATTTTATCCCGCCAGGCGGCGCCTGTACAAGTGCGTGAGCACGTCACTGTCATTCATTATGTGAAAGAGAGAAAAAAATATCATCTTCTCGCTCTTTCTTCATCTGTGCAATGGACTAATAAGGTGGCGCCATCTGTCATCTGCCTCCTGATTAAAAGAAAACAAATTATTATTTCCACGGAAGTAAAACTAAATTATTTCATAGTACAACAAGGTTTTATTATGGGGCGATGACATTATAGGGCGAATCAGCACCGTATCAAGATTATAACTACTCGATTTGTACATTGTAGGTAAATAATTAAACGTGACAAGTGCAGTACTAATTACTTACACTTGTCTGCTTTAGTACTAGTCCCTGCTGAACTTGTTTTCTTGATAAAATTACGAAACGGTACCTACTTAATACGTATACGAGTACTATCAAATTTGGCATATCGATTCCGTAAGACTCACGTGGACCAAACTCATTAGGAATAATAATGATATCATTAAGACTTAAGTACTTATTAATGGCTTTGTTCCTAAACGATTGTTCTAAGATGTCTAACCGGCGGGCCTAGAACACTAGTGTGATAAAGTCTATCACTCTAGTGTGCTAAACCCGCAGCCCTTGATAATCGTTCGTTCTTGTCCGTGATTTTGCTATTTGTTTTCGTTAGAAAATGACAAAATGTAGCGCTCATTTAGACTGGTTGCCGACTATTCTGGTTTAAACATCATATCCAAGGCAGGTGGCCGATCAAAATGATCGACTACGGCATTGTATGTACCTTAGGGAACGTGTGAAAGTATCACTATGGAACTATGCAAGATCAAGCAAACATATAAAAGGAATGGTTTATATATACATCGCTGAATAGAGAGAAGTATTGACATGGGTGATGATCGGGCAGTCAAGAGGGCCTATTTGGGTCGTCCTACTGGACGCCGTCCTGCTGGCCATTCTAAATATCGCTGGGCGGATAGAGTGGAGGCAGATCTCCGTAATATCGGCGTCGACGAGTGGCGTGCGAAGTGGCGTGCTCTTGTGTTCGAGGCCCAGACTCACTTTGTCAACTTTGTGTCATCGCACGTTCAAAGTAAGTATTGACAGTGAGTAAATTGGAATGAAATCATGTTTCTTAACGATATGTAGATCTTCGTGAGTAATCTCGTAGAATTAAAACCTTTCTTCTTCTATGTTTTAAGGTGATTAAAAATAAATGCTTGTTTTAAAAACTGTGCAAAACCGAATCCCGTAAACATTTAACCAACTCGTTCAGAATACTAAATTCCCAAACACAAATAAAACCAAGTAAACCAAGTATTAAGTAATGTATTCAAGGCGGGCGCAAGTGGAATTCAAGTGGCTGATGATTTTATTATGTACATAATTGTACGACTGTAACGTAACCACTGACGCACGATAAGTAGGGTTGTGTGTTTACTTGATGATTAGTTATTACAGCTCTTATTTACTGTGATCACAGCTCAATAGGTAAAGCAAGTGAGACGAGACCACACGCTCTAAACATCTCGTGTATATTATTTATTTAATCTCATTAAAACTACGGAACCCTACACTGAGCGTGGCCCGACACGCTCTTGGCCGGTTTTTGATCATATTAATATTTTCGGAAATAATCGCTCCTAAAGGAAAAAAAGTGCGTCCCCCCCCCCCCTCTATATTTTGAACCTTATGTTTAAAAAAATATGAAAAAATATCAAAAAAGTAGAACTTTATAAAGACTTTTAGTGGGGACGTTTATCGACAAAAAGAGGCTAAACCTTTTTTTTCTTGACCAAAGCATGAAACTTGGCACAGTTGTTCCTTATATCAAAATAAGCCGATTAAGATCGGGAGCCTTCGGGAGCCTCCCCCCTGGGGCTCGGGAGGGGGGGTCAAAGTACCGCTTCACCCGGCTTGCTTTGAAAAATTCTAACATACCCCGTTTAGTTCATAGGTCATGTTTGGTATCGTGTACCGTTTTCGAGTAAATCAATAACGTAGAATTCATTTTTGGTACTAAAATTATAATTTAATGGTAAAAAAAATAAAAAAAATGAAAAGTTTGAAATTTTCATCTATGATTTACAAATTCAAGTCATCATAAATGTCGAACTGTTTGCTTTTTCTACAAATGATATGATATGATATGAAAGCCTATTTAATATAAATTATGAATAATATAACTTTTACCCACCTTTACTAACGTTAAGTTTCATAAAAAAAACCTTTAAGCCGCGCGGCGTCGGGACGCCGCGAGCGTAATTTTAAAATGCCTTTATTTTAAAAAACTCTATTAGGACCCGTTTAGCTATTAGGTCATGTTTAGTATCGTTTTCGAGTAAATAAATAACGTAGAATTTAGTTTTGGTACTAAAATGACCATTTAATGTTAAATGAAATTTAAAAAAAAAAAATATTTTCTGTGAGTTGCAAATTCAAGTCACCATAAATGTCAAACGGTTTGCTTTTTCTATAAATATAAAAATATGATATTAAAGCCTATTCACAAAGGATAGTACGCGTTCACCTACTAGAGGTGTGCGCCGACCGGCGTGGCGTACGCCGCCGGTCATTTTTGCCACGCCGACGCCGCCGATCATTTCACCGGCGTGAAATCGGCGTGAGATCGAAGTGAAAATAATTACTAATTTTTGGCTTGTTCTGTGTTATTCATTCTGTAGACGTGTGTGCCGATTAAAAATTGATCAGCAACGGCGTTTGCCAAAAATCGGCGGTGGCGGCGTGTTTCCGGAGTAAATTTGGCGTGACCTTGAATTAAACCTCGTAAGTCCCAGGCCATTTGTTTGCGATTTTGAATTTGGAACTTTCTTTTATTGAGAGTTCAAAACTCTAATTTGTACCTACTTGTACAATAACAAGTACTAAGGTGTTCCTTATATAAAAATCATTCGTATACTTTTATATAAACAGTGAGTTAAATAACATATGTAAATGAACACGGGATAGGAAAAAACACTGATTACCCTAATAATTATCTGTTCATAGCACAAAATATTTTTTTATCATTGTTGGCTTCCATTAAATAATTTATTTTCTAAATTATCGTGAATCTGCAAGGCACTCTTTCTTTATGAGGACCTTTGGAAGCTGGTAAAGAGGCATTAGCATCGGTGGAGCACTGCAACCCTATGAGGTACAAGTCCAAAAAATCTTGAACTTCCTGGATTCAACGGGCATGAGAAGATTATTTAATCACAAAGAGCCGTCACAATAGATCACTGCTGGTCGGCGTGACGCGGAAAGGCCCACAATACCCCCCTAATAATAGTCGGAGGAACACACATCGTCAGCACAACCACAGAAATTCCATTGTGCTCAGCCAATTGATGAGTGACGAGAAAAAAAAGAGCTTTACACACAACTATGGTAGAAACGGATGTCCAGCATATAGCTCTCGGCATACAAATTTGAGTTGGATGCAGATAGTTGATCCAGAAAACTGGTTTTGTTTTTTGCGTCGTGTAGCAATGTTAGCACTGATTAATTTTCCATCTGTTAATGCGATATATACCAGGACCGTTAGTCCAAAGTACCAACGAATGGTTACCGTGCTACCGCAGTCAGGCCGGGAAAGACCAAAAAAGAGATAAAAGGACGACCTCGATGCATTTTTATAATGACTGGCAGGAGCGGACAGCAAACTGTAATAAGTGGGGATAAAAAGAACAGGCCCCTGCCCAGCAGTGGGCCACATATTAAGCACATAAAAAAACAAGATACCTACGATTAAATGAAGGTTGGCACTTGCCGGTAGCTGTAATCACACATAATTATAATGAAAAGCTTTAATTCCTGCAAAACCAGATCAGCAACGAAATTAAGATCACGCAAAGTGAATCCAACCTGGGTAGTATACCATCGCGTCCCATTCCAAACTATAGTTCTACACACAGTGGCTACAAGCAGTTTGCCGACGCGATGGGCACATAGGTATTTTTCGAGGAGCTCTGAAATCTTGAATAGTACATGGTAGTCATCCAGATGGAAAAATAGCTGAAGATCCAACAGGGTCCCTAGAGTCTTGGCTCTCCAGATCTGGTGCTTTCGTAGGCGCTGTAACCATGTGGTTATAGTCAAGACGTAAGCCAGAGCAAAATCGCACACAGATCTCCCCGCATGCCCATCAGTTTTTCGCATGCCATTAAGAACTTCATACTGAAGTCCCTCATCTTTCTTACTGCTGAATAACAAATATTTTATTCATAGTAAAGTTTATTGGCAAATTGTAACAAATATTGCACAAAAAAGTCCAAAAAATATATCCAAATAGTGCAAATACAAATACCAAGTTTGAGCAGTTTAGTAACCATCAAGGTCACGCCGTTTAATAATCGGCAAAAATGCCCGGAGGCGGCGGCGGTTCATATCAAATTAGTGACAAATTTCGAGAAAAAAACGAAATAATTTGCTATTAATATTGCTAAAATCTTCATTAGAACATGAAATTGTGTCACAGGGCTCATGATAAAAAGTTTATTTATGTACTTTGTAACGCCGGTTATAGAAGTGCCGTTTTTTTAAAAATATAACATGTTTTTAATTATTACGCCGATCACGCCGATTACGCCGACGCCGCCGGCCATTTTTGGCCCGGACGCCGCCGCCGACGCCACCGGCGACACCTTTAGCCACCGAGCTTAGACACAACGCGCCTCTCTCACAAATAACGTAGTTTTATGTCGATTCAAACAATATTGGACTTTAAAACCTTACACTAAAATTTAAAACATAACTGACCTGAATTATCATAGACCTGAGTTATAATGTTTTGGCATTGAATGCATTCGTAGCGCGCGCCGGGTCGTTCTATTGTTTATCTATCTTACCTGTGCGTTTCCGAACAATTCTAGTTTTAGCTTTTTAAAGATCAACCTTTTGTTTGGCCGTCGGACCATCTCAGCAAAGACGCTCATACTCGAGAGCAAATTTTAGTAAAGAACTAACTAAAAAAAATATTGTGAAAGAACAAAGCAAATAATTATATCGATATCTTACGATTAGATAATTGAAAACATCTTCTCAATTGGGCTTTGTTAAAAATGTCAAAATAGCTATTTATGCAACAAGTGCGGAAAGTAGGTGATTTCTGATGAGTGTCATATAAGCCGATACGAGTCGGAATTTCGGAAATCATCTTTGCGCACATGTTTCAAAGTTTTCAAACAATGCTTTACTTTGCATTGTGCGAGTAAATAAAAAAACATAATAAGACAAAATACTTAGTAATTATTAAAATAAAAGTTATGTTAGTACAATTTTCGAATTTGAAAGACATTGGTTTTATGGGACTTATAATAGTAAAGTTCAAAATAAAATAAAAAAATTGAAAATTAAAAAGCACTAGTGCGGAAAAGTATTACTTTCCACACGATTTTTATGGGACTGATAGTGAAGTTAAAGTTAAGTTTAACTTCACTATCAGTCCCAGTCATCAGTTAAGTTAAAGTTAAAAGCAAAATAAAAAAAAATGTTAAAAGCACCAGCGAATATTAGGGAAAAGTACCTACTTCTTTCCGCACAATTTTGCTTCATAGAAAACGCACTTTTCGAGCACATACATTCTAATAGCTATTTTTATGGGACTAAAGTGAAGTTCAAAATTTAAAGAAAAATGAAAAGTAAAAAGCACTAGTGCGGAAAAGTACTTTCCGCACGATTTTGCTTCATAGAAAACGCACTTTTCGAGCACATACAGTGCTATTTTTATGGGACTGATTGAGAAGTAACAAATTAAAAAAAAAGTAAAAAGCACTAGTACGGAAAAGTACTACTTTCCGCACGATTTTTCTGGGATAGACAGTGAAGTTCAAAATTTAAAAAAAAAAATTAAAGTAAAAAGCACTAGTGACTAGTGCGGAAAAGTAGGTACTACTATCCGCACAATTTTGCTTCATAGAAAACGCACTTTTCGAGCACATACATTGTAATAGCTATTTTTATGGGACTGATAGCGAAGTCCTAAATAAAATAAAAAATTAAAAGTAAAAAGTACCAGTGCCGAAAAGTACTCTACTTTCCGCACGATCTTACTTTATAGAAAACGCACTTTTGTAATAGCTATTTTTATGGGACTGATAGTGAAGTTCAAAATTAAAAGTAAAAAGCACTAGTGCGGAAAAGTACTACTTTCCGCACGATTTTCCGGGGACGGATAGTGAAGTTCAAAATGTAAAAAAAAAAGAAAAGTAAAAAGCACTAGTGTGGAAAAGTATTACTTTCCGCACGATTTTGTTTCATAGGAAACGCACTTCTCGAGCACACATACATTATAATAGCTATTTTTATGAGACTCATAGCGAAGTTCATAATAAAAAAAAAAAGTAAAAAGCACTAGTTTGAAAAAGTACTACTTTCCACACGATTTTTCTGGGACGTTTAGTGAAGTTCAAAATTTAAAAACATTTGAAAAGTAAAAAGCGCTAGTGCGGAAAAGTATTACTTTCCGCACAATGTTGCTACATAGAAATCGCACTTTCCGAGCACATACATTATAATAGCTATTTTTACGGGACTGATAGCGAAGTTCATAATTAAAAAAAAAAAGTAAAAAACCCTAGTGCGAAAATGTACAACTTTCCGAACGATTTTTCTGGGACGGATGGTGGCCTTCAAAATTTAAATAAAATTGGAATGTAAAAAACACTAGTGCGGAAAAGTACTACTTTCCGCATGATTTTGTTTTATAGAAAACGCACTTTTCGAGCACATACATTGTTATAGCTATTTTTATGGGAGTGATAGTGAAGTTCAAAATTTAAAGTAAAAAGAACTAGTGTGGAAAAGTACTACTTTAAAAGTACCTACTACTTGCTGCACGATTTTGCTTCGTAAAAAACGTACTTTTCGAGCACATGCATTGTAAACGCACTTTTTGAGCACATGCATTGTTATAGTTATTTTTATGAGACTGATAGTGAAGTTCAAAATAAATAAAAATTAAAAGTAAAAAACCGGCCAAGAGCGTGTCGGGCCACGCTCAGTGTAGGGTTCCGTAGTTTTCCGTATTTTTCTCAAAAACTACTGAACCTATCAAGTTCAAAACAATTTTCCTAGAAAGTCTTTATAAAGTTCTACATTTGTGATTTTTTTCATATTTTTTAAACATATCGTTCAAAAGTTAGAGGGGGGGGGACGCATTTTTTTTCCTTTAGGAGCGATTATTTCCAAAAATATCAATATTATCAAAAAACGATCTTAGTAAACCCTTATTCATTTTTAAATACCTATCCAAAAATATATCATACGTTGGGGTTGGAATAAAAAAAAATTCAGCCCCCCACTTTTCATGTAGGGGGGGAGGGGGGGGGGGTACCCCAATAAAACATTTTTTTCCATTTTTTATTTTTGAAATTTGTTGGCGTGATTAATATACATATTGGTACCAAATTTCAGCTGTCTAGTGCTAACGGTTACTGAGATTATTGATTTGATTTGAGATGATGATTTGCTGTAAAAACCTACTTCATTTTATTCCCTTATAATATACTGATGAGTACGAGTAGGTCAATAATTGTACTATCAAATACAGAAACTAAATGACGTACATGTCAAATGGTAATAACTACGCAAATTCGAGTGCATGCGTCTGAGACAAGCTCTATCTATAGCAAACCAGTTTAAATGTAGAAAGACAACAAGGAACGGATAAAGCTTACTATAACTCAATGAAAACAGGTTTTAAAAACCCTATCGCGATAGGGTTTCGGAGTTAACTTAGTTAGTAGTTATGGTAACCTCATAGTAACAGATTCAATAAGCTTACCGTTTTAAAAGGTTACCTTTAAAAAAGCTTACCGTTTTATTTAGTAAGAAAATTGATTGGGTAAGCAAATTGATGAAGTTAAGCCTAAAAAGGGGTTTTCCGGTCCCTGACCACACGCTCTAAAGACCGACTGTACCTGTTATTTATTCATTGTAGTGAATCCTGTAAGAAATTTATATAATAGTATTTTGATATAATACAAAACTTTTCAGTCGAGTACCATGTGTAGTACGGTACGAGAGTGAAAAGCTTAATTATATCACTATTGTATACAATACTTTTTCTACGAGTCATCATCTTCATCATCAATGGACGGAAATATCACCATTCATGCAAGTTAAAATTAATGTCAATAGAGTCGTTCACCGTTGTATCAACATCGAATTACCTAGCAACCAATTGTTTGTAATAACCGTCTCTGATTGGCCGATAACGCGACAGATAAAAAAAAAATGTGTTTCAGATGCAGGAAAATTTGCCAGGTATCGCAAATTAGTATAGAAATTGTATGAAGTTCTATTTTTGAAATTATTATAGTTAACTAAAGTCAATTATAATGAGCTTATTATAATTGAGTCGGAACTGCCATAGAGTATCCAACACTGAAAAGTTAGCACTCATAGTTTAGTCTGTGGTGTCCTAATTGACAGATTACTCATACTCATACTCATACTATACATTCCCTTCACAGAGACATAGCTGGGTACATATGGAACTGCATAAAGAAGGCTCTACCCTCTTTATGCCGTTGCATCGGTTTTTGCAACCTGATTTACATCTTGTAACTTCTAAGCATATACTGGCCACTTCAGTGTTGCCTGACTGGGATGGAAGGAAGAAGGAGACGAATGGGTACCACACTACCCATTCGTCTCCTTCTTCCTTCCATCTTCAAGAAGACGGACTTGGCAAATTTTGGTGTGGCACCAACGCCTGACTCCAAACAAGAACGCCCTGAGTCCCATTTCTCAAAACTGAAAGTTACAAGTTACAAGCGGAAGTCTCTTTGCAACTTGTCATATTAGACATTGACAACCAGTTGAAAACTGTAACTTGTAGCTTCGAGAAATGGGCCCCTGGTACACTGTGCGCAGTACCTATATGCTGATGCAAGGCAGCCTCTGAAGGAGGTATGTTCTCCAATTGTCGATCTTTTCTGGTACCTAAAGAGGTAGGTACTTCGACCACTCATTCACCGTTACGCAACGACTTGGTCTGAAACAATATGTGCATTATCATTTTAGAGTCTACAACTATCAAATTACAACTTTTTGGTGGATCACGTAACCTTCAGTATTACCCACTTACGTTACGTATCATACAAAATTAGTACAAACTTTAGTAGAATCTGATTTTCCTCTGATATTGCTACATCTTGTAATAGTTTGACACCTTGGGTGGCCTGGCTAAGAGAAATCTGTCTTAGATTATTAGACGAGATTCAACATCATCATTGCAAGCAAATGATCCTTATCCCATTAATTTGGGGTCGGCGCAGCCTATCTCCCTCTTCCATATCTCTATCACCCGTTATCTCATCAATCTCATCATTCACTTGCTTTCGTTTCATAGATATGATCTTTCACACAGTCAATTCATCCATATTTTCCCATCATCTCTTCTGGAATTCGTCATAACACTCGTTCTTTTGATTCGTTTTTTAAGTCTTTTAGGTCGATGCAAAAAGTGTAACCTATATGCACATAATCCATACTAATATTATAAACGGGAAAGTGTGTGTGTCTGTTCGTTTGTCCGTCTTTCACGGCAAAACGGAACGACGAATTGACGTGATTTTTTAAGTGGAGATAGTTTAAGGAATAGAGAGTGACATAGACTATGTTTTGTCTCTTTCTAACGCGAGCGAAGCCGCGGGAAAAAGCTAGTGGACTAATAAAATATCAATTTCTTCATGATATAAGTATGTTGGTACTAGTATATCAATAAATCCATTAGTAATAATAACAAGTCATGATTCATTTTCAATTTAAATGTTCGTTTTTAATGTGTTTGGTAATGATTTTCACAATTAACAGAAATACTTTAAAGGCGCCAACAGACAGTCTTAAAAATTCATAATCTTAGAAAAGATTTGTATGCAAACTGACACTGACAGATCTGTCAGTGTCAGTTTGAACTGTCAGTTTGCATACAATTTTTTTTTAAGATTATGAATTTTTAAGACTGTCTGTTGCCGGCCTAAGTATTAATGTTTTTTATCTGTAAAACTCTGGCAGACTTCACGGTTAGGTTCAATTTGCGTATTATCATGTATCAAAAAAAGTCTTACCAAAAGAAATAAGGTACTTACAAATATAGTGCATAATTCAAGAGAGCACCGAAAGCAATAGAGCACGAGGCCGATGACCAACATGCTAACATGCTGGTCTGACCAAATGAAAGAAGCCACATCCTCGTCTAAATTTTACCAAGCGGTGAAGGCTACTTTAGACCGGAATCGACGGAGGCAGATTGTCCGTTCGAAGGGTTCCAGTGACCGCGATCCTCAGCAATGAGGGACCGATTACTAAGAGAGAGAGATGCATAATGGTTTTCAATCGAATACGATTATGCATCATTATGCATGAGAAAATATTCTCGGACTTTCAATCCAGAAGTCGCGGGTTCGAACTTAACCTAACCTTTTTTTTTTTTTCGGAGTGGTAAAATGCGATACGCATTCCCCCCGGCCAGGGAAGCCATTGGGGGGATATGTGGGACTCCCTCCTACTTACCGCCCTCTCCAAGGGAGAGGAGGAGAGGAGGTATACCCACTAAAACCACTCCTACGTCGCCCTTCTTCCTGTTATGAAGGAGCCATGGGATGCCGGAGATTCTACCACGACTCCTTCCAGCGGCCCTGGTCTAGTGCCAGAGTCCCTACACCGCTAAAACCTTTTTTTTTTTTTTTGATGACCCAGGGGGAATCCATTATGGATCCCACTGGCCCGGGAGAAGCCAGTGGGTATGTCCGACTCGCACGGACTAAACCCCCTGGGGCGTTCCGCCGCTCACTGTTTGGACGGGGTTTCGGGCACTCGGTTGTAGGCCTCCGATACCCCGTCAGCGTTGCCCTTACGGGCCCTTCTCGAAGGCTGCTTAGGCAGCTTACTGCGCTGAAGGCCCTCGGAACACGGGAGGGCCTTCCAGCTCGGAACCTCGTTTAGGCGGGTCATGGGACTCCCGATCCATCACCCGCAGGTTCCATGGGCGCCAGAAGAATTCCGGCGCCCGGCGGTGGACATGGTCTTTGGTTCCACCGCTAACCAAGTCGGCCGCAAAGGATAGGGAGAACGGCGCACCGTAATACCGGCACTCCTCTTCCCTTGCGGCCCCACCAATGCCGCTACAGCGGAGCGGCCCCGCCAAGGTCGCAGGGGGTAGGGAGAGTGGCGCACCGCTATACCATCACGCCTCTCCCCCTGCGATCCCACCTCGGCCGCCGAGGACAGGGAGAACGGCTCACCGCAATACCGACACTCCTCTTCCTCGACGGTCCTCCGCCAATGCGTCACAAGCGGGCTTATGAAGCCCACTTGGAGCATCCTCCTCGGGCCAGCTCGCCCAGCAACAAGCCGGCCCTGGTTGCCTCTTCGCTTCACCGTGGGTGACCAAGCCACGGTTACTAAGCCCCTCCACCACGACAAGGTGAGCAACCTGCGGGGGGACACCGCTGAAACCTTTTTTTTTTTTTGTTGACCCAGGGGGAATCCGTTATGGATCCCACTGGCCCGGGAGAAGCCAGTGGGTATGTCCGACTTGTGTAATACCGGCACTCCTCTTCCCTTGCGGCCCCACCAATGCCGCTACAGCGGAGCGGCCCCGCCAAGGTCGCAGGGGGTAGGGAGAGTGGCGCACCGCTATACCATCACGCCTCTCCCCCTGCGATCCCACCTCGGCTACCGTGGGAGGGCACAGAGCGGCATCCCATATTGCCGGATCTTCCCTCCCACGGCAGTCCTCCCAAATGCGTCTCAAGTGGGCTTTACAAGCCCATTTGGAGCATCCTCCTCGGGCCAGCTCGCCCAGCAACAAGCCGGCTCTGGGTACCTCTTAGCTTCGCCGTGGGTGACCAGTCCACGGTTACTAAGCCCCGCCCCCCCACCACGGCAAGGTGGGACCCTCGGGGGGGACACCGCTGAAACCTAACCTAACCTAACCTAACCACTAACCAATGAGTTTCGGAACTTATGCGCGAAATCCCATTTGACATTTGCCAGTCGCTTTTCGGTGAAAGAAAACATCGTGAGGAAACCGGACGAATTCCAATAAGTTGTTTAACAGATTACGGCGAAGATCAAAAACATCTCAGATGATTCGTACTATAATCACGGGCGTTTCCACGTGCCACTGTGTTTCCTAATTACATAGTAGGTAAATTGGTAAAATAATTTAGATAAAATACTTGTCCAAAGTTCAGTACTGTCTAGACAAAATAATCACTATCAGCCGAAAGTAAGGGTCACCTCTAAATAATATTCCGTGATCCGTCATGATTATCAAAATTCACTAGTACCTACCTAGCCCAAACTAAGTTCGCAGCGATTTTTAAAGTCGGTAATATTATTAACAGTACCTGAATGTAATTTAGAAAGCTCAAATTATTTACTATGATATTGTGACTGAGACATTTACGACACTAGCATAGGCTAGAAAAAATCCTAAAAAACTGTGACGATAACCCTGAGATGGCCGTAATAATCGGAAAAATTGTCTTATGTTTCAGGGCCCTCTTAACCCTTAAATGCATGATTTTTTTCTTTTAACTAGAAATTAATACTTAATGTGATAGACAATGGTTTTCTGACTCTAGGAAAAATAATAAAAAAATATTTAACATCGATTTTAATACTAAATCAGTGTTAGAAGTAAAATAGGCTAAATCTTACTTATATAAATATATAATTACTAGTAAAATTTATAAGAAAACTACTATTAAAAAGGTACACTATTTGAGAAACCCCTATGATAAAATGATTAAACATAAAATAGTTACTAACTCTGAAAAAATCTGCCTGAATCATGTACTAAAAATCACCATCATCCAGTTTTTTCACACTTTTCCGCCATTTTTTCTTAAATGGTTGGAAATAATGTTTTTATTTAGTAGTTGAGATGTAGGATCTAAGAAAAATAAATAAAAAAGTCCAGCTTATATTTTGGCTATAAACTAGCCAAAATATACATACATACATACAAAATATACAAAATATACATACATTGTAGCCAAATGGCAACAATATGCATTTAAGGGTTAATATTCATTTATAACAATTATAACCTACCAATATTTTATTTTTAATACTACCTATAAGTAAATAATAGTTGTGTAAATACTGCCTTATCGACCATTTACAATGTTTGACATCTTCCAAAAATGTCTAACTTAACTGGCCCCGCAGCCGAATGGCATTTCTCCGACGCCAAACGAAAGCGATACGCCGCTGGCTCTGTCGCGCCAATACGCAAGCGCGATAGAGATAGATATCTACTAGCGCTTCGTTTCGTGAGCGTTTCGTGAGCGATTGTGCCATTCGGCTAGCCACCCTGAAGTTGTAAAGATTTCCACTTCATAGTTGCTGTTATGATGAATGTGCGAATCACGTCAGCTGCAGTCATTGACCGGACAGCAGAAATAGAATGCCTGCATCTGCAATAGTTATGGTTGCATCTAAAGATGAATTTGGATTTTCCGCAAAAATATGTTTAGAATAAATCTATCCGAGGGGTAAGGTATTTTGTGTCGATCTTGTATGATACTAAATACCTTTTTCGCCGTCGTCATAATTGTACCTAATTGTAAATAATGAATGTTACTGAAATTATTAAAAAATAAATAAAAATGGTACCGACTACCGATATAAGGGCCATTTTCTTCAAAGTTGTCCACCCCACTTTTTTTTTAACATGGGTATTTTTTACGCGATTCATACTGTCGACCCTGATAGGAAAAAAAATGTCCAAGATTTCCATACATATTTTCAAACCTTCCATTCCGTTGCCGCCATACAAAAAGTATGAAAAAATGTTAACGGAATGGGGAAAAAACCTTGGAACACTTTTTTTCTCGTATTGGATTGAAAGAGCTCGCGATCCTGAGTGGAAACTACATAAAAATTTCCAAATCAAAAAAAAAGTGGGGTGGACAACTTTGAAAAAATGGCCCATAACTATTATTTTCTTCTGCGCTACCGGAAATAAATGTATAGGTATAGGTACCTATAACCACATTATACCTAAGTTTAACTTTTTTAAATACTTAACCACAGACGAGTCATCTTAATAAGTATAAACACACAAATAAAAGACGAATGTTTAAGAATCCAATAGGTAATTATTAAAATTCAGTAGGATCAAATGATATTTTAAAATCGAATTTCAATCGGAAAATTTCTTGTTCTTTGGTATCTGATCTGGAAAATATAATGTCACAAGTCCTTGACCTCACACCTAAACCTACAAAGTTTTAATTATCTGATGACGTCTTTACCGCACAAGCATTGGATGGAACTTTGTAAATACTTGATTCGAAATGATGTTATATTTGAATAGTGAATCAGCAAAACAGAATTGCGGTGAATAGTAGGTAAATTAAACTGTCATACTATGAATGCTATGATACCATATCTGTACCCGGATTTCAAGATTGCTGGTTTCTTCTACATCAAATAATTGGCTAAATAATTATTTGTCAAGCCTAAACATGTGAAATTTTCCCAACACTTGGAAATAAAGGGGAAACTGCACTAGGTACCTATGATAATTGAGATAATATTGACATACTGACAAAAAGTTTTCCCATATTTTCCTTATGTACATTTAGCAATTCAGGATTTAATCCAAATTCCACCCATTCCATAAGCATGGGGCTGATGATAGCGTAAAGTAAAAATATATTATATTCATACCCCCTTATTCATAAACGTTCACTAAAGTTATCAAGCCGATAAACTTCGTTTGTCCCTTTCCGACGTGTTGGTGTGATAGAAAAGGACAAACGAACTTTATCGGCTTGATAACTTTAGAGTACGTTTATGAATTAGGGGATAAGTCTGTATTTTTAGGTGCATATTTAAATAGGTAAATGTAAACAAAATCTACCCTCAAAGAGATCCTTAACTTTACATGGTAAATGAAAATATTACACGGATAAGAGTGATTACACGATTAGAATGATAAGGAGGATAAAAACATGTCGTTCAGTTCAGTGACAGATCTGATTGATTTTGTATTTAGTTGGTTAACCAACAAATGCTAAACTTTCTCCTGCTACTGATGATGAGATCCGCAAAATAATTTTGTCTGTTAAATCCAATGCAGTTGGTCACGATGATTTAAGTAGGTTAATGATTGTCTGCATTTTAGAATGTATTCTCCCAGTTATAACTTCCTTGATTAACTCGTCCTTATTTAATGGGGTTTTCCCTTCAGTGTGGCGGAATGCCTATGTTATCCCACTACCCAAAATTTCTAACCCCGTTTTACTTAAAGACTTTCGGCCAATTTCCATTCTACCATTCATGTCAAAAATACTAGAAGCTGTAGTTCACAAACAACTATCTACCCACATTTACTCTAACCAACTATTGTCGCCTTTCCAGTCAGGCTTTCGCCCTGGGCACAGTACTTCGACTGCTCTTCTGAAGGTGGTTGAGGATGTGAGGCAGGGCATGGAGAACTCTGTGCTAACTGTACTGGTTTTAATCGATTTTTCCAATGCCTTTAATGCTGTTAACCATGAGCTTTTACTTGCTGCGCTAAAACATTTAAACATCTCGTCATCAGTCGCTGAGTGGTTTTCATCCTACCTCCAGGATCGTCGGCAGGTAGTTCGCGCTGATCAGTCCTTTTCTGACTGGCTAGAGCTTACTTCAGGCGTTCCACAGGGTGGTATACTTTCTCCCCTTCTCTTCTCTATTTTTATTAATTTGATCACTAACAACCTTAGCTGCTCCTACCATTTGTATGCCGATGACTTGCAGCTTTATACGCAAACGAGTACCAAAGACGTTGGATGTGCTGTTGCAAAAATAAATGAAGACCTTAACCGTATCGCGGTATGGTCCCGTGATTTCGGGATTGCTGTTAATCCGGACAAATGTCAAGCCATTGTTTTGGGAAGCCCCCGTTTGATTTCAACAACTGATTTGTTACTGGTCACACCCATTGTTTACGAGAACACCGTAATTCCCTTGTCATCGCAAGTTAAGGATCTTGGCTTAATCTTAGACAATGGTTTGACATGGGAGCCACATGTGGCTGACGTCAGTCGCAAGGTGACTAATACATTACGGGCGCTTTACAGACATAAAAACTTTTTGCCGGCTAGTACGAAAACCTTACTTGTTCAGTCCCTAATACTTCCTATTATTGACTACGCTGATGTGTGTTGCACTAACATTACACAAGCCTCACTGTCTAAACTTGATCGTCTTCTTAACAACTGCATCAGATTCGTGTTTAATCTCCGCAAATATGACCACGTCTCTCCCTTTCGCCAAAAACTTCAATGGCTCCCAATTCGTGAACGCAGGTCATTGCGAATCTTATGTACCCTGTATTCAATTTTATTTGATCCAGCAGCACCCACTTATCTCAGTTCCAAATTTGAGTTTATAAGAGCCCGCCCCGGTTGTGTACTTCGTGACTCTCGTACTCTCAAGCTAGCTGTACTCCCACATCGGACTGGCTTCTTGTCAGACTCATTTACCTGTCAAGCGATTCGTCTGTGGAATGCTCTCCCTTTGCCTATCAGACAATCTCAGAGCAAACTTACGTTTAAAACCAAGTTGCGTAAGCATCTATTTGAAAACATTCGTGACTAAGTATTTGTATTATGTCTCACACTAGGTACGAAATTATTATATATATGTATGTATAATATATATTTATGTATAATATATATTTGTGTTTAATATATATTTTATTTTATTCGGAATATGTATTTATTATATGTATATAAGTAGGTTTATTGCGATAAGTATGAATACTGACTTGTGTTTTCTTATTTAATTTTTTAAAATCCTGCACCAAACTAAGCTTTCTGTTTAGCCCAATGGTTGACTGGTAGAGAATGCCTCAAGGCGTTAAGTCCGCCATTTGTACTCTTTTTTTGTAAATTTGTGCAATAAAGTTTAAATAAATAAATAAACTACCCGTAAAGTTACAAATATTTGTTTTACATTTTTTTTAATTTTATAATGGCGTTTACTGTCCTGTCTCCCATGATTTCGATTTAGACACCTATTTTGATTAGAACTACAATTTTAAACCCAGGCACTGTTAGGCAAGGTAGGCAAAGTTGCAGCATATGACGGTATACATGTGTATCTGTTTACAAAACACGATACCTAAGTATGTTTAGTAAATATGTATATATGTAGTCATACTTTGTTCCTGGTTGCTTTCTACGTGACGTGACAAATGATTTCCGACCGAACTACCATTTATGTACTACTGATGATCAATATTCTTACATAAGTTACTCACGCAATCCCTTGACGGAAACTATCGGAAACCTCATTACAGAAAAACATCTGAGAAAACATTTTAATACACTGTCAATTTGTTTTGAAACCTTCTCAAAAACAAATCTTTCAAAACAATACATGGCTGCGTCATGTCTAGTATAGATCGATTTGACGTAGGTAAGTGAGTAGACACAAAATTTTAATATTTTGTAAACACACAAGTCACCAAGGACAAAAATCGACAAATCTATTTTCGTGCTGCCTAAATCAAGTCAACCTACTAGTAATTATAAATTTCGCAAACCGAACATAAAACGACGCAAAAATGCCGTTGACAGAATACTGGTTTAAGCCAGCTCTCGAGGCCGATCAAAGTCCAAACCGAGTGTTTACCCTCCGTCCACGACCTTATGTCATTGCAATTTCTACTTTGTTGCTTGAAGCAAAAGAGGTCCAATGTGAGAAAAATACGAGATATGAAGGTGCGAAAGTAAACTACGGTTTTTCGTTTTTCACCGTTGTTTTTGAAACCAGCCAGGTGTGTAAGTGTTTACACAAATGTTTGTTATGTACCTTACTGAAGTAAATTAACACGATATTTCGCCTTACTTACGGGTCGATTAGAACTTTTATACACTTTATTAAATATTAGACCTAGACATTGTCTAGTAGACACGGTATATGGATCGGATACAAAAAAGACAATTACGCTTGAGGAAACGTCACTTTTTAAGACTGACGGATCGGTAGCGTAACGCAGTGATATCACACTCACATCTTAAGAGCATTTGTTCGAATATGACATACGCAAAACACAGCGCAAACGCTTTGGAGATCAAAAATATTGCATTGTTTTTCTCTGTAATCTGTTGCACTCCCAGAAATATTCTGAGACAGAAGAGCTCATATTTTAAAAACCTATTAAGTAATTCAAACGTATAATATCTATGTACTTATACCTACACCAACTGATATGCTACACCCACGCCTTTAAAGATAAATACGAAATTTCTAAATGGAAATGAACGAAACCTGCCTTCCTAGCCGAAGTGACAATCATTGACGCTTCGGAGCGATTGAAACGCAGCCGTGCCGTAGCCGAATGGCATTTCTGCGACGCGAAACGAAAACGAAACGCCGCGAGAGGTAGTCTGGCTCTGTCGCGCCAATACTCAAAAGCGATAGAGATAGATATCTACGAGCGTTTCGTTTCGTCAGCGTTTGTGCCATTCGGCTACGTACCCTGGCCCCGTAGCCGAATGGCATATCTACGACGCGAAATGAAAACGAAACGCCGCGAAAGGTAGTCTGGCTCTGTCGCGCCAATACGCAAGGGCGATAGAGATAGATATCTACGAGCGCTTCGTTTCGTGAGCGTTTGTGCCATTCGGCTACGCACACTGGTACACACCGTTTCTCAAAAGGTACAAGCCTAGTATTACAAGTGCGCGAACTGTCAAATCGTATGGGTTGTCATGGAAACACACTTGTAATACAAGGCTTGTACCTTTCGAGAAACGGGCCACTGGCTGTGCACACATGCGACACTACAGAAGAGCAATAGAGAGAGCTAGCTACGGTATGTTTTATGTCGTTGGCTATTAGGTACCCAGACTGACGTGCCGTCTGACTGCTTTTCAAGCTTTCACATATTATTGACGACAACGTAACCATCATCGAATTGTTTGCTCTTGCTAACTTGTTTAGTTGCATTATTTATTTGCAGTTACTTCAAAAGTCCTACCTAACAATAAGTCGTAAATATTTCATCGTAAACAATAAATTATACAGGTACCGTCAACCGGGGTGACTTTAGGAAAATTTGGGGTTACTTTAATGGTATTTGAGCGGCTTTAAAATTAACATTATTCATTATCTATCTACTGAAACTATTGTACTTACCATACCAAAGAAAATCGCGAATTTAAGTATGACTTTAAAACTAGATTTTCAAAGTCGCCCCTGCGTTTTAAAGCCACCCCGGTTGACCGTACTTACAGACATGGCCAGTTATTGACTCAGATACCTACTAAACAAATTGTATATTTTTGTGTGTTGTAATAACTTGATCGATGCAGTTTTGAGGAAAAAACAAACGCAACTTAAATTAGTTAGGTACACTGGTTTTGATAAGTATCATTAGGATCACATTGAAAATGTTGGCCATTAACAGTCGATTCAATCATAGCCAATAGTTGCATTTGCTTTCACGATGTACAGAGCCCCGTAGCCGAATGGCATTTCTGCGACGCGAAACGAAAACGAAACGCCGCGGAAGGTAGTCTGGCTCTGTCGCGCCAATACGCAAGAGCGATAGAGATAGATATCTACGAGCGTTTCGTTTCGTGAGCGTTTGTGCATTTGGCTACGCACGCTGAGGTAGTGCGAAATGTTTTTCTTTCGTATTTTCACGGAAATCCAAAAAATCATGCTATTTCAGTCAAACTCAGCAAAAAAGTACTAACTTTGACCGAACTAGCATGACAACTTGACAACTTGACAAGTATGAACGTTTCCCCTTTAACGAAATGGAGATTATCGAAACTCGATACAGAGATTAAGAACATCCGTGCTACCATAACCGGAATCCAAACGGTGTCAATATACCAAATGCATCGGTTATTTAATAGCATCTTAAAACTTCATTAACAAATCCGGTTTTAGGGAAATAACACACGAAGAGGCACGTATAGTAACTCTGCTTATCTTGATTGCGTTGCTGCATCTTTTGGGTTAAGAACCCGTCCGTCGGGTTTATTTTGTATTGAAATTGAGGCGATAGGCCGCAAGTATGATAAGATTGATAAGGGCCCGCAGCAAGATTGAATCTCCACACAAACGTATTACGCTCCTATTTTAAATGATTAACGAAGTAGATTTCTCTAAAACTTTGTACGGCTGCAATTATTTTATGAAGCCACAGATACCACATTTAAAACAAACAATACCTATAAGGGCTTTCATAAAAAAACTTATTTTTCAGTACAGATGGTGTTTTTTTTACGCACTAGTGCGAGAAGTGGTTCATTATATGTCAGGTCGAAACTTCGGAGGTCCATCTGTACTGAAAAACATCGTTCGATACACGTGCGAAAAGGAAATTCGTAACTCGTGTCGATTTAAAACACTCCCTTCGGTCGTGTTTCAATTTATCGCCACTCGTTTCGATCTTCCTTTTTTTCGCACTTGTATCGAAATGTACTATTTGCTCTACTCATTCCTTTTCAAATCTGGAGCAAAATTAACTGAATTTAACCCTAATAATCGTACAAAGGTACCTACATCATGTCATCGTATGTGCAAAGTGTTGTTACATGAAGCGAGTTAAATTAATTTTTATTAAGCAGAAACGTCTGCTAACGATTCTAAACATTTTTATATTAAAGGAAAAAATGGAAAAATTTACGCTTCCGGCGGGACTTGAACCCGCACCATTTTTGCAATCCGTGCAAAAATCACACACACACAAAAATTGCACGGATTGCAAAAATGGTGCGGGTTCAAGTCCCGCCGGAAGCGTAAATTTTTCCATTTTTTCCTTTAATATAAAAATATGAAGCGAGTTACCCGGAAATTTAACGAAAACCTACTCGACTTTTCTTAGCTAATACTCGGTCTATCTGCGTTATATTTTAGTGTATAATAAATTAATAATACAGATTTATTTAAGTTCAGTGTGATATTAGATTTAAATACGGTCTTCCATAGAACGTGACGCACAGGGTACGCCATCAACCAAAACCAAGGCTAGAGTTGGCTCTTACGAAACCCCAGCGGTACGCGAACACTTAATGGATCCTACCATTCCTACCTAACCTAGTCAATATGGTAATCGTCAACACTATATATTACGATACAAGTGCTGAAAACAGGAGAAAATATACCTAATGTAGTCATCATCATCATCATCATTTCAGCCATTAATCGCCCACTGCTGAGCATATGCCTCCCTTCATGTACCTCCCGGTCCTGGGCTAATCTAATGTAGTAAATATTTCCTAGAGTCAACATGGCTTTATGACTTATGACTATTACCTATATAGGATACGCCTTAAAAAAAAAAACAAGTTAACGTAGTTAAATAGATAATTACCTCGATTGATTCTCAATGCGTGTTTGTGATTACATGCGAATTGCGAATCTACTAGAACATGAACATACTTCCGTTTTAAACTACATCTGATGAATAAATTTGCATAAGTATAAAAACAAGGCAGTTCAATGTTTGCTTATTTTTAGATTAATATTTGCAAACAAATATCGCGCACCAGGTAACTGCTAATTTAAAAAAAAACACGTGGAACATTCATTATACATATGGGCTATGTTTACGTGATATAAGATTCCTATTATACCTACAAAATTCTACTCATTATTGTTCGAAAATTTAGCTTTAAGAGCAAACCTAAAATAGCAAATTACCTACAAACACAAAGTTTCACACATTATTGTTAGAAAATTTAGCTTTCAGCGCAACCCTAAAATCGCAACAAAATTATGAATATAACGATTCATACTCAACAAATAATACATTGTAAAAATGCATATCGAGGCTATGCAGGTATGTATTGAGAAACAAAGAAAAACTTAATTTCATTCCGTATGAATAAACTCGTTATTTTCGACCAAGGGCACCTGGCTACATAATACACACTATGAACCCACTCACTGCAATTTTCTTTGGTCGGCAGGACATTGACCGACCTTTCCTTTGGTTCTGTTCTAGAAGCTTCGATGGGGTTTCCCCACTCTACCTTGTAAGCACGTAATTCTAGGGCCATTGCGCACTATTTTTTAAAGTAACATTTCGATATTTAATGTCTGTTTGTTCACTCTAAAATTATCAGTCGTTTGACATAAGTACAGCTTCCGTCGATGTGGTAGGAAGAGGAAAATATTTGTCAACTAGGGACTTGAGATTTTCTTAAGAATTTTCCAAGCTCATACGACCAAACTGAGAATAAACTCACGATTTCTGACCTCCACTCCAGAAGCACCTCAGAAAAATTTAAAATTTCCACCATAGGTACCTACTTCTCAGTTGTGTATCATTTTCTGCAACGCGTATTATTAAAGTTGTATGTAAGTACTCATTTTCATGATGGCACCTACATCATTTGGTCAGTAACGTAAACAAAATGCTCTATGTTGGTTGACCGACTTTCCACGGTGTCCAAATTTTTAAACAAAAAAGTAGATCGATACAATATGAGTAAGTCAAAAAAGGGTCTACCTATAGGCTTTAAAAATAGTCGGTTTACAAAATATTCGTGTAAGTACATGTCATGTTAAGTATTTCACATGAGTCCAGTAACAGTGTTTCATTTCGTCTTGGAAACGCATCGTATATGCGAAATCTTTCTAGAAGCTTGCAAAAGTGACTGACCCGCGCAGTTTGAAGGACACTACGCAGCAAATGCCACACTTGCGCTTGCGCAACGAAAACAAAGTTGCCGACTGTCCATCTAAAGTAGAAAAAGTCGTAAATACTATACTTGCCAACCTAGTATACTACGTTACGCATACTGTGCAGACAAGTGGCAGACTGCCACACCCACTATATTGCTCTTATGCGGCAGTTTTATCTTTATACTTTACGCATTGACGTGTTGTTTTGACCTATTTTGATACTGATTAAGCACTTACACTGATAGCATGATGTGTAATATAAAACAATTCGTACCAAATAGCAATGTACAATTGTACAATTTGTGGAACATTCTCAAAATGTCCATAAATAACTGAAAATTTTCGTGAGGAAATTCGCATGTAAATAAGTTACCATTGAGAAAATTATCTTTCAGATTAGAATGTATGTACTTTTTTTTTTAATTATTGGGGACACCTTACACAGATGGTGCTAGGCGACGATATACATTCTTAAATAGATAAATACATAAGTACTTATATACATAGAAAACATACATGACTCAGGAACAAATACCTGTGCTCATCACACAAATAAATGCCCTTACCGGGATTCGAACCCAGAATATTACGCAATGCTCTCGATAATTGACGATCGCTTCATTTGATGTTTAAGTTACACACTGCATGGCGTTGATTATTATTCATCAAATGTCATAGAAAATTACCTATTAAGTGCGTTTTCACATTCGACTCGATATCGGATGCAGAAACGATTTCAAAGGCAAAAATCAAAGATGGCGGCTTAAATATATGAGATATCGGTCCGACATCCGATATCGGATCGGATAATGAACTTCTTTTCGGTGCATTGCTACTCAATTGCTAGTCTAGTAAGTCTAGTAACGCTATATCGTGAAACGCATATATTGCGCTACAAGAATATGGATCTGATAGACACGTAATCTAAGTGCTAGATGGAGTTTCTCCTACATTCCTGTCATTCATAAATAGAAATAAAGATAAATAAGACAACTTTCACGGTATATGTATAGGCACAGACGGTTGCTTCAAGCTATTTCCTAATAACACTAATAATGATAGGTAGATATAATATTTTTCAGTTAACAATTGAATTTTAATTCGAAAGCCGGTCATAGGTAACCCTGGAGTTATCTAATTTGATATTACCTACTGCAATATTTCCCTTCCGTCCCTTTGTAGCCACTACACCAGTGCCAATGTTTTTTTGGTTAAATACTCCTCTTTATGTTGTTCTGTAACTGATGCTGATCTTTTATTTTCTTGTAACATGTTATTTTTGGGTGTATTTAATATAATTATAGTTTCAAGTGTTTAGAGAGTAAGTAATCTTTTTTTAGATTAAGGCCCTGTATGTGGAAGTTTTTTACAATAAACGATTTTTTTTACAATTTATCACTAGGCAGGCAAGGCTATATAAAATTGCCAAGAGTGGCACTGAAACTTAACTTACTCAAGCAGTTTCATGTGGTCTGCCTTCCCCGTTTGAGAAGTGAGAATATGTATGTATACATGTATAATTTCCTATGAAGCCAATAGTTTCAGTAGCCTTTCCACCTGTCATTTATTTTGTACATACTAGCTTTTTGCCCGCGGCTTCGCTCGCGTTAAATTCGAGAATTGTGGAATGCTCTACACAAACTTCCAACACTCATTTTAGGGAAGTGGGGGGGGGGGGGGGGGGGTTAAAAAGAGACAAAAAGTAGCCTATGGTACTCTCCTTCTCTTCAACTATCTTCACTTAAAAAATCACGTCAATTCGTCGCTCCGTTTTGCCGTGAAAAACGTACAAACAAACAGACACACACACTTTCCCATTTATAATATTAGTATGGAGTATGGATGTTCAGGCATCGATAAAAAATACAGAAAATGTAAACACCTATTTACAACAATAATGTTATCTTATCTATCAATAATCGTAATGTAACAAATCCTCTTATCTTATCTTATACTTTTAAACGAGCAATTCTTGTATATTTATTTATTTATTTATATATATATATTTATTTACACTGACGATCTCGGAAACCGCTCTAACGATTTCGCAGAAATTTGTTATGTGGGGGTTTTTGGGGGTGAAAAATCGGTCTAACTTATCCTTAGGTCCCGGAAAACGCGAATTTTCGAGTTTTCATGCGTTTTTCTTCGCGCGCCATCTCGTGTGCAGTAGTTGTACTGTTAAGACAGAATTCTTTCGGTCGATGTAAGTACTATTTATTGCAAACACTAGATGGCGACACAGGTCAAGGCTAAAACGAATATAAAATACACTATTTGAGTTTTTGTGGCGAAATGCGCGCCATCTCGTGTGGAGTAGTTGTGTTGTTAAGGCTGAGAATTCTTTCGCTCGATGTAGGTACTATTCATTTTTGAACTAGATGGCGACACATGTCAAGGATACGAAACAGAACCGAGCGAAGCTCGGTTGCCCAGATATTAATTATATAAAAGTTATAATATGTACCTACAAAGTATAGGCAACTAAATTAAAATTGTGTTTTGTCGCTGGTTGATTTTCTATTTGCTAAGTTTTCCCCTATCCTCGTCCTGCCCAATGTGGCTTATAAAGGACATATTCCATTTATTGGAAATTATGAATTAAAAGCCTCGAGGGGCAAAATATCTACCTATATTTTTTCTTAAGTTTTACCTAAATCGTGGTACAAAGGAAAATCTACCCTATTTATTCATGAATTTGGTTTAAATTTCAATGTCTCAAGCTGTATATGGTGGGAAGGACGATGCTATACCTCACCCAGCCAGACATATAATAAATACATATATATAATAACTAGCTTTTTCCCGCGGCTTCGCTCGCGTTAGAAAGAGACAAAAAATAGCCTATGTCACTCTCCATCCCTTCAACTATCTCCACTTAAAAAATCACGACAATTTAGTCGCTCCGTTTTGCCGTGAAAGACGGACAAACAAACAGATACACACACTTTCCCATTTATAATATTAGTATAGATTACACCATAATAATTACAGGTTGATATTTAATGTGAACCCCTATATAATATTCACCGATAAAAGTAACCAGGCTACACGTTAGCCTTCGAGAATTCAAATTTGGGTAAAAATGTTGCACGAGGCCAATATCCTTACAACTTGAGAATATCTGTTCATCTACATACTTACTATGTTACTTTATTATTTATTGCCTGATAGGATTATCGAAATCAGAAGATGACGAAATTTCAGAAACATTAGAGATTTCTGCACCTACTTACCTATTATTCTAAATTCAAAATACTTAGGCTGTCTCACTCAGACTGTCACTCAGGCTGTCAGACTAGTGAGACTAGCCGTGGGAAGACGCGGTCTAATATCTCCGTTAACGTAGGTGCAAGGGTGTTTTCCAAAATCAATTTCGAATATCGAATTTCACCAGATGGGGGGCGATTTTTGAATCTCGCATGCGGGATTTTGTCACTAAAATACCGGTTGAAAACGGTGACTTGCTTATTATTTTCAGTGACAATTTTCTGAATTCGAACGCGTGAGACTCAAAAATCGGCCCGCAGCTCGTGATTCTGAGAAGAATGAACCCAAAACACGTCCAGATCTAGATGGTGAAATTCGATATTTACTTTGAAAATAGTTATTTGTTATACAAGGGGGCAAAGTTGTATTTTAACGCCGAGTGTGGAATTAAAAAACGAGCAAGTGAAAGGATTCTATAGTTGAACCACGAACGAAGCGAGTGGTTCGAATATAGAATCCTGAACTTGCGAGTTTTTTAACACACGAGAAGTAAGGACAAAACACCTGTTTCCGAGCTAGTGAGGGGAAAACGTTATTTTTGGCTATAGCCGCTACAGGTCCGTTTTTTGTGTTGACAGCATGTAGTCTTGCTGATGTGCATAATTATCTGTCGCCAACTGTTTTCCCTTATACCCAAGGGGTGAGCTGGCACCACTCGGCACTACTACAGGTCCTGCGATGGTTGTTCACTATATCCCGACGAATCTAATAAACCCGACGTAGTTTTAGGAACTAACAAAATCGCAGACATTTAGGTATGTATCAACATTTAGTCATAGGGCTTACGGCGAAATTATGGTCAAAAGCTGCACTTTATGCAGAAAGCAAGCCACTTTGCACAGTGATACTAGGGACCAATACAAATGATTTCATCCGAGGAAACACGATTTTCATCCACTAGAATTCAAGATGGCGGACATTTTCCAAAATGGCGGCCTCATATTTTTAAAAATTTATAGAATCACAACGGCTGCACCGATTTTGATGGTTGGGGTGTCTATCAGTTCGTATTAAAGCTTTTATTAATATAAAAAACGGAAACGAGCATAAAACATAAAATAAATTAAGATGGCGGCCGGATAATAAGAAAAATATGAAATTTTCAAACTTTTTTTTTCGTTCTCGTGAAATTTACCAATAAATTTTCTATTATATGGCCACATTTGTATATATATAAATTAAACCTGATAATATTATCTACATAATAAAATAAAAATCATGAAAATCCGTTGAGTAGTTTTTGAACTATACCCATTTCAAATGGAGCGTGCGGATTTGAAAGACGTTTTTGCACGTGATGTAAAAAAATTTGGAATCATAACGGCTGCACCGATTTTAATGGTTGGGGTGGCTATCAGTTTGTATTAAAACAGTTATTCATATAAAAATTAAAATCATTTAAAAAATTAAAGATGGCGGCCGAATAATAACAAAAATATGAAATTTTAATTTTTTTTTATTCTCACGAAATTTACAAATAGTTTTTCTACGATATGGTCACATTTTTATTTATTGAAATAATATCATCTGCAAAATAAAATAAAAAACGTTAAAATCCGTTCAGTAGTTTTTGAACTATACGCATTGCAAATGAAGCGCGCGGGTTTGAAAGAAGTCTCGTACCGCTATACACGCAAGACTGATTATTTATTTTGGTCACAACTTACTATATTACTATTCAGAATCAATGTTTTTAGTATTGATATACATTATTAGTTTTTTATTCCGAGTTTAGGTATATTTAGATAACCCCCGTAAACGTATCAACGTTTACGGGGGTTATCTAAATATACCTAAATAAAAATTATGACCATCAGGTCATAATTTTTATTTTAATACGTAAAAGAACTTAAATAGGTACACATAACATTTGCATCACTTCTCCTTTTCAAGGCTAGAGATAATCTCCGACAACTTCTGTAGGGGGCTACGGAAACATATATTAATACAAAACTTATTTTTTGCTTCTCGTCTAGGTTATACTGAAAGATAAAAGAGTCATTCAAAATAATATCAAAATACAAGGAAATAATGAATAAATATTAATTTATAATATCATTTTTGCAAAATACTTTTTATTTTGGCAGCTGCCTGTGCAAATGGTACATTGCATTATTTGCATTGCGCAGGGTAGACCCACAACACGTACAGCGTATTGTTTCGCAGCCTGTTTCACAACCGCAATTGTCCAAGTATTCCCATTCATACCATATCTCCCTGTTTTCAGACCACTGCAGTACCCAACTATCATTGTACGTCTTCCAACCCCAGGATGATGGCATAGGCACAGAAGTAATATCCAGAATATGGGGCGTTGTTATACGACACGGAGCGCAAGTGCTGCCGATGTTGGTTACTAATTTATTTTTTGTGGTAAACAGTTTCTTGCTCACCAAGTTCAGGTGAACTTTTCAAGCATGGCGATTATTCCTCCAGGAAGACTTTGTAGTTACTGCGATGTTTCTATCAAAGCTGGTATAACTTCAGGGTGTGCAAACAATGTTTTAGAACATGATTTTTTTCTTTTGTATTGAAAAAACAAGTGGTGTCAGACGTAAAGACGTGAAAACCACGAAGAGCAGTCGGTCTTCAAGGATCCAAAGTGTTGGCTATTTTATAACTTATACTCTGGCAGGTTATTCTCATTTAAAATATTAAGAAAATATACTAGATAAGACTTGGAAATTTCCCAATATAATTAGCTCTATAGATCCCATGCTTAAATGCCAAATTGGGACCGTTCTTAACACATATTTTAGTGAGCAAGCATGGACTCAGGCCTGTTTTCCGGTATGGTTTGGCGGCTTAGGCACTCGTAAAGGGGTAATTCTCAAAATAGTGGCATCGTACCCTGCCATCACGTTTTTGAATAGAAAGTATGCGAAATATATAATTTTCACATATAATTAAAATTTTCATAAGTAGGCATTAACGTGACACATCGAGGCCAAAACATATTTTTTCTATAAATATAATACTTTTGTAAAAAAAAATTAAAGAAGACCGTTTTCTACTGTACCCTGCCTTGTCACAATGCGACACAACTCAAGTTTTCGCTCTATAGATTATTGAATTGCAGTTGTATGATATTAAAATATCGTTTTTTGTAGAGAATAGACTACTATATTCTTAAATATACGTTGCACGGGATGTTCCGATTACTTTTGAACACAAATTTTCACGTTCAAAGTTTGTCCAGCGATATTTTCTCTATATCCTGTGCGTCCGCGGTATTGCACCTCACTCACACACAGAAAGTCTTATTGAGACCCTAATATACGTAAAACACGTAGCCAGTATGGTTCTAGCCGCCGGTGTAAAGGTTTGTGTGTGAGGTGCTGCGGTCTTGTGGTTAGAAGTTTTCAAAGTGTGACGTTCGGAGTTTGTAACAGGTATGTCCACTTTATTCTGCCATGATTATTTTAAAATATTAATACGGCAGTTTTATTACTAATAACATTTTAATGTTGTATTGAAGTATAACTATTTATATTAAAATTATGACAGTTGTATTATCAACAGTTTCGGAGATAATATCTAGTTAATCGGATTTTCACTACACCCTGTGTAACTTTATCCTGCCATCACTCTGCAGGGTAAAGTGACTGTTGACAGGATAAAGAAACACAAGTAAAAAAAAAGCTATTTTGACATGGTTTTTACTAACTTGCAATGTATGTATGTATGTATGTTTGTATGTATGTTGAGGTCAAATCTTGCAACCCAATTTGAAGCAGAAATGTTCAACCGACTGAGCTGAAATTTTGTATACACGCTGCGGATGACGTTCGCATATAAGCGCCGATATGGGGCATTGGGTCCTTCGATATTGGGCAATAGTCTGCTCAGCGCCGAAGCAGCCCCGACGAGGCTAGGAACCAATTTGATAAAATGTTCCTCGGAGTACCAATTTTGATTTGAATTTAAGCCCAAGTACTTAATTTGGGGCGTAAGAGGGACCGCCTCACCGCCAACAGGCAACATCCCTATCGTTCTTGCATGTAGGCACGACAGAACCAGATTGCATTTCGATCGGTGTATAGCGTCAACTATTATCATTTTGGCTAGGTCGGCAGTAATCACTTTCTTCGGGCAGAAGCCAACCTTTTCCCTCGAAAAACCTCGTCATTGGTTGTGGCAAGTAACACCGCAAGCCCAAACAAATTAATGCGCCCAACTGTGAGCTCAGTTGCCACTGTGGCTCTCCTTATTATCCTGGTACTTTCTTCCACTCACGGCTACTATTGTGTCATCGGCATAAAAAATGGTTATCATGCGGAGAAGTTGGACTACTCTGATAGCCAAGTCAAAGCCAATGCTCCAGAGCAGGCGCCCAGTACCGACCCCTGTGGAAAACTGTGGGTAGGTTATGATTATTATGAATATGCATGTGGGTAAGAACCCAGAAGAATAAAGAAGTCAGTCTTGATTTGAGCACGTAGCCTCATTGACCTGTCCCTATACGTTTACATGGCGCAGCCGGTAGGAACACCACACTCCATTTGTCTTTCTAGGCATCTTCCTCCTGATTCATTGAGCACTACTCTATCTGCAAGGTAATGCCCTATGGTGAATGATGATCTTCAAATAGAAAGGCGCATCGTGGAAGCAATGCGCCTATTTTATTACCACATAAAGAAGAGAGCCGAAGTAATTGGCAATGTCAAGAGGTACTGCGATGGCTCCCTGCCTTTTCTCTGCTATCAGACCGCTGTATTTATGCAGTGCATCATTTGCGTCTATCGCTCCTCCCAGAACCCGATCTCTGATGTTTGGGCACGTGTCTTCCGAAATGCGTGCACAGCAGTAGATGAGACTTACGATGATGCGCTCAACGTCGTGCCAGTTTCATCTAGGAAGGCAATGGGACGGTATCCTAAGGGACAGTCAGCTGGACTACCCTTTTTTCGAAAGGCACAGTCTGCCCACCTTACAACGAGAATGTATACCCTCTCGGAGGCAGTCGTCAATGTGGCCACGTAATCTACTTCCAAGATGTTTAAAGAGCCTTGGCACGCCGTCCGGCCCTAGAGTGGCCCTCATTTTAAATACTGACCTCATTATCTCGACATCTGTTACCAAGGAGACATCAAGGAGACGAACCAACTCTTCCACTGGGGCAGCCATTGCAGGCATTACACGCACAAGTATAACTCACATTGTGAATCATGATATGTGCTTTGTTGTTTTACAAGACTGTGATTATAGGTACTTATTTATTTATTCTTTATTGCACATAAAAAAGTACAAAATGGTGTACATAATGCCTTAAGGCATTCTCTACCAGTCAAACACTGGGTCAAAAAGAAACATTTGGTACGTGCAGGCATCGTGACAGAAAACAATAATCAGATATCACTTACTGTACTTCAACTGTTTTGAATAAAAAATAATGGATATTGTTTAAAAAAATACTTTTTCTTGCTTTTGTTTCTACTTAAAGAAAAAAAATTGAATCCTAACAAAATCATAATAGTCGATATACGTTGAATTATTCGTGGTAAACTTGTTTTTTTTTATTCAAACTCTCTTTATCCTGCCCCATTTTCCCTGCTACCCTGTCTATTCACTTTCTCCTGTATGTCTAAAATTTCAACTCGCTATAAGTTCTACGTTTTTACGACTATTTCGTTCCCTCCCGCAAATTCCGTATCATTATTGCACTCAAAAACATATTTAAATCCAAAAAGGTACAAAAAACCATTTTCATTTTTTCTCATTCACTTTACCCTGACGGTGCCACTTTTTTGAGAACGAACCAAAGTGTCGTTTTGCCGACATTCCTGCCTCCATTTACATCACGTCTGATCTCGCAAGTAACATCTTGAAAGCCTCCACGGCTACAAACTGCGAGATAAACTCGAACAACAAAGGGCATGGGACCAAGGACGTATATAAGGGGGGGGTTCAGGGGGTTCAAACCCCCCCCTTAGGCAGGGCCGGATTAAGGGTAGAGCGAATGGAGCGGCCGCTCTAGGCGCCACAAGGTAAGGGGGCGCCAAAATCGAGAATGTGGAAAAATCCATACAAAAAATTATACGTTGCGTGGGCGCGCACATATCACAAAATGGCAAGAGGATTCGGAAATTAATCCACCTATTGAAAATCTAGATTTGTAATTCAGATTAAGTGGAAAGTTGCACCATATTGCCATTCATAAGGGCGCTGTTGCTAGGGTGCCGTAAAAGGAGGATTCTAGCCCTTGACGAACCACATTGTGCGGTGAACGGCAAAGTTACGTCGCTATCCAAATGCAAAAATATGAGTCTACCCGATAGTCCAAAGCGGAGTTCCTCATAAAGCCAAAGGCGCAAAACGTCTCAGAGAGGCGCAATTTTGTGAGTCGCAGCATATGGTGAGCGAATTTCAAAGCACTCAGATCACTTAGTGGCAAAATACCGAAATGGGCGTCCCGACGGTGACGATCGAGTCCGCAGTTAATCTCTTAATTAACTCTTAAGCATTATTATAAAAATAATAGTGATGGCGAAATATAAGGCCTAAAAGTCGGGAACATAGGCGCCCTGTGAAGTCAAAATACCCCAAAATATGTCAAAGACCTCCAGAGTGCAGCTCTGCAGAATGCAGGCGATAAAAGCTTGAAAGTTCGCGGATTCCCCGCTGGCACCTTGTCTTAATTAATCGAGTCAATAGGAAAAAAATTCGCGCTTACTATTTATAATTATCTGCTCTTTTATTTAGGACAAATTCCGAATTTGCTTTCCTGACTTGGCCACTATAGTGCTCCATTTTGTTTGTTATTTTATGTACATGATATTCACGTTCAGCCACACGTAACTATACTAGGGTGCGGCTACGAAAGTTCAACCATTTGTCCCTTTTGCACTCTGTCTGATGAAATCCATAAATTTTGTATTGCGTTAATCTTCAAATTACGGCATTACAAAAAATTTCGCGCTCGCTACGCTCGCGATTTATTTTCCTACGTAGTGAAACTTCTTCATAAGGGCGCCGAAAATTTATGCCCTGGCGGTGAACTAGGACCTTGCGTTATAGGACGGGACAAGAGCGCCTCACGGGGCTAGCCCTTATATGTCTATCCATAGGGAAGTAGCTGCTCTAATAGACGCTAATGATATTGTCAATCAACTAATTTTAAGAAGAAAACGATTAAATATAGTTTTATAAGGAAGTAGTGTCTTTTACACTGATTTAAACTTTCATGATTATTACACATAATTATTTTTAAAATCGGGACTTAATCGCGAACCAAAAAACATCGCAATTTCAATCGGGACGAAGGTTTTAGGATCTCATCCACATGGAATCCTGTCATTAATAAGTGTAAGCCGAAAATAATATCAGTCGTTAAATCGAATATCGTCAGAGTTGTATGTCGACAGAGTAACATCCCTAGTGCGCAAACAGTTCAAGTTGATAATCAAAACCAAGTGCGGGACTGCGGGTAGTTCGAAAAACTCGCGCGGCTGTCAGAAGGTGTTGATGTCATTTCAAGCCAGTCTTCTCCGAGACCACGGGGACAACGCCGTCTTTGAAACGTTAGAGGTCAGTTTAATATGTAGTTATACGCGATTAAGTAAGTCCCGATTTTAAAAATAATTGGTGTCTTTTAATTTGCATCATTATTAATTAAATGTTCGAGACCGCTTTTTATCCGGTTGAGTTTATGACCCGGACCCCCCCCTTAGACTTTCTATATATACGTGCTTGCATGGGACACTAGTACCCGTTACCACCCTGAACTCACTCGAGGCCTCTTCATGAGGCAAAGACCTTTCGGGCTCTAAGCTAGGTCCAGACCCGAATCTGGCCACTGACTTTGCGTCTATCCTTCACCCGTACTTCAGACTCCAGTAGTTTTTACTTAAATACCAAGACATTTGTATCGGAAGATTTGATGATACGCGTGAGTCCCTGTTCCGCCATATCTTTTGCGCGAGGTACAATGAGGCTATCAGCTTCTTCCGGTTACGTTTCTATGGTTTACCCTGAAATAGCAGAGCAAATGTTCTCTGAGGAAGTAAATTGTTTAGAAAAACAAATCACTACACTAATAACATCAACAGGCTACAGTTTCTGGAACAAGCCTTGTTGGTTGTCATTAGGGTGGTCCTTATTTTGTCGATGTTATATTTTTATACGGGGCACCCGCTTAATGTAAAATCTAACCCTAAAAAACCAATGTATTTTTTTTTTCAGAATTTTTAAATACATTTTAGGGGTCGCTACCTCACTTTGTAAATTTGGATCCTCCATACAAAATGCAATTTTTTTTATCTATTTTTTTAGATTTTTCGTTGTGGGGCGAAAAGTCATGGTGTATTAAAACCATTGTAATTTGTTTTCAGAATTTTTAAATACATTTTAGGGGTCGCTACCGCACTTTGAAAATGTGGACCCTCTATACAAAATGCTATTTTTTATTTTTTTTTCCGATTTTTCGTTGTGGGGCAAAGAGTCAGGGTGTATTAAAGTGCAACTTAACATAAAATAACGCCGCTGATTTTTTTAAAATTATTTATTCATATTTTAGGGGTTCTAAGACTTCTAAAGTAAGTTCTTCCAAATTTTGAAAAGTGCGGTAGCGACCCCTAATTAATGTATTTAAAAATTCTGAAAACAAATTACATTGGTTTTAATACACCCTGACTCTTTGCCACACAACGGAAATTCGAAAAAAAAAAAAAAAAAAAAAAAAAAACATTTTGTATGGAGGGTCCAAATTTTCAAAGTGCGGTAGCGACCTCTAAAATGTATTTAAAAATTCTGAAAAAAAAAATACATTGGTTTTTTAGGGTTAGATTTTACATTAAGCGGGTGCCCCGTATAAAAATATAACATCGACAAAATAAGGACCACCCTAGTTGTCATACTAACATAACAGTGTCTTCCTGGAGGAATAATGGCCAAGCTTGAAAAGTTCACCTGCGGCCTATATATGATCCGCAGACTCCACATTTTTCAGTGAACTTGGTGCGCAAGGAACTGTTTCCAACCAAAATTAATAACCAGCATCCCATCCCACCAACATCGTCAACACTACAAAACATACGCTCCTTGTCGTATAACAAGCAAACCATCTCGAAACGTAGACTAAGTAGACGAGAAGCAGAAAATAAGTTATTTTATACATAGATATGTCCGTAACCCCCTACAGAAGTTGTCGAAAATTATCTCTGGAGTCCTCGGAAAGGACAATTGCTATTAATACAAATGTTATGTTATGTGCATTTAAGTTCTTTTACGTATTAAAATAAAAATTATGACCATCAAAGTTTACGGGGGTTATCTAAATATACCTAAACTCGTAATAAAATACTAATAATATATATAAATACTAAAAACATTGATTCTGAATAGTAATATAGTAAGTTGTGACCAAAATAAATAATCAGTCTTGCGTGTATAGCGGTACGAGACTTCTTTCAAACCCGCGCGGTTCATTTGCAATGCGTACCTATAATAGTTCAAAAACTACTGAACGAATTTTAACGTTTTTTGTTTTATTTTGCAGATGATATTATCAGATTTTATTTCAATAAATAAAAATGTGACCATATCGTAGAAAAACTATTTGTAAATTTCGTGAAAATAAAAAAAAATGAAAATTTCATATTTTTCTTATTATTCGGCCGCCATCTTTAATTTTTTTAAATGATTTTAATTTTTATATGAATAAATGTTTTAATACACACTGATAGCCACCCCAACCATTAAAATCGGTGCAGCCGTTATGATTCCATTTTTTTTTACATCATGTGCGAAAACGTCTTTCAAATCCGCGCGCTCCATTTGAAATGGGTATAGTTCAAAAACTACTCAACGGATTTTCATGATTTTTATTTTATTGTGTAGATAATATTATCAGGTTTAATTTAAATACATACAAATGTGGCCATATCATAGAAAATTTATTGGTAAATTTCACGAGAATGAAAAAAAAAAGTTTGAAAATTTCATATTTTTCTTATAATCGGCCGCCATCTTATTTTTTTTATGACTTTATTTTTTTATATTAATAAGCGCTTCAATACGAACTGATAGACACCCCAACCATCAAAATCGGTGCAGCCGTTATGATTCTATAAATTTTTAAAAATATGCGGCCGCCATTTTGGAAAATGTCCGCCATCTTGAATTCTAGTGGATGAAAATCGTGTTTCCTCGGATGAAATCATTTGTATTGGTCCCTAGTATCACTGTGCAAAGGGGCTTGCTTTCTGCATAAAATGCAGTTTTTTTCCGTAAGCCCTATAATTGGCGAAAACAAATGCGAACAAATAATATGTATCATCATCATCCTCCTTGCGTTAGTTATCCTGGAATCTGCCACTGCTCATGGGAGCCTGGAGTCCGCTTTGACAACAAATCCCTAGATTTGGCGTAGGCACAAATAATGTGTATCATCTGACCCAATTACCTATGACAACTTCTTTCCTTCAAACTTTAAATAGTTACAACATTATTGAAAGTCTGAACAATTGCGCTGTTTAGAATATGACCTATCGCATCGATCTGTTGCATTACCTACATTAGAATCGATAAGCACGCACGTCGTGTAGATATGTCAGGGCGACGGCCGTTTGTACTTCGAGCAAGGTGGCCAGGCCGGAAAATTCATGGAAAATGGTCTGCAAGCGCTTTACGAGAAGAAGAATAACACCTGGCCGGTTGACCTACAGTATATACTTATATTTGCTGTAAGGGTACCTACCAATAATTACTCATTTATGATTACATCGCAGCATTTGCAGTGATAAAAAAATATGGACAACAACTTTTGCGATCGGATATTTTAAGTAGTTTATCTTTTCACAATAGGTAAGTCTTATAATAATACATGTAGCCGGTCGGATTGACTGAAAGTTTATCTTTTCACATAGGTAGGTCCTGTAATCCATACTCCATACTTATATACTAATATATGAATGAGAAAATGTGTGTCTGTTTCTTTGTCCGTCTTTCACGGTAAAACGGAGCGACGAATTGACGAGATTTTTTTAAGTGGAGATAGTTGAAGGGATGGAGAGTGACATAGGCTACTTTTTGTTTCTTTCTAACCCCCCCACTTGCCTAAAAAGCGGGGTGGAAGTTTGTATGGAGCATTCCACAGTTTTCGAATTTATCGCGAGCGATGTCGCGGGCAAAAGTTAGCAATACCTATAGCCGATCGCATTAATAGAGCATTTTTTTTTTGCCAATATTTTTTTTTATTGTTTTAGGGAATTTTAGGTCAATTGTACTCAGAATCGCGAGTACTTTCAATCTCACTGGGAGACAAAAAGTGTCCCAGAATTTCCATACATTTTTGTTACTTTCCTCTTTTGTTAGTTTTGTTACCCCATACAAAATGTACGGAAAATGGTAACAAAATAAGAAAAAATCGTATGGGACAATTTTTTTACTACTAGGATTGAAAAGGCTAGTAATTCTAAGTAGAAATAGCACATTTTTTTTCAAAAATATCACACTTCATAAAAGTGGCAAAAAAAAAGAAATGCTATTATTATCAATGAATTATGACAAAAACAATTACATACTTATACTCATTTGCAACACTAAACTTGTAAATTATAAACTGAAATAGATACCATACACTAAAGAAAAAGCGATCAATATAGTATTGCGCGATATATAGTAGTGTTACTACTTAAAAAAACAAATCAAAAAATATTTCATAAAATAATTTGATTTGTTCCCTACATCGACTAAACTTGTAATTAAAAAGCGATTAGGAGAGTGACTGTTGAAATGAATATTTCTTCACCACATGCACCATCTCTTTGCTATTCGAAAATGATTAGCAAAGTTGTATTTTATCCACAAGGGTGCAAAGTAATTTCATACAAATTTTAACTTGACTTTAAGCTGGCTGGTAGATTTTACCTGTAAATGATGATATTGAATCATAAATATAGAATGAATTGCTGGATTTCATTTAGGTAAGTAGTTTAATGTTATGTAGTCAGTATTTTGTTCGTGTTGGTGTGGTGAAAAATGTTGTGTTTCAACAAATAACTGTTCTACATTCTCATTTCGTTTGGGTAAATCTGTATGATTACTCGATTGCGAAAACGCTGTTATTACTCTTAAATCACTGGTACTCTTGTATACAGCTTCACGGTCACTGTAATAGTAAAATAATTGCAGTACAAAGTTCTACTCTGCTACAATTACCTTGCAACGTGAATGTGATGCGATTCCATAGTTGAAAAAAACTACCACTAGTAAAAGTAATTAACATTCTCTTAGCTTTAATTAGTATGAATAAAAACTAGGATAATGCAGGTAATCTTGTAATTATTAAACACTAAGAACTTAACATAAACACCTACATCCCGAAGTTTATATCATCATCATTCTCCTTGCATTATACCGGTATTTTGCCACGGCTCATGGGAGCTTGGGGTCCGCTTTGACAACTAATCCCAAGATTTGGCGTAGACACTAGTTTTTACGAAAGCGACTGCCATCTGACCTTCCAACCCGAAGGGTAAACTAGACCTTATTGGAATTAGTCTGGTTTCCTCACGATGTTTTCCTTCACCGAAAAGCGACTGGCAATTATCAAATGACATTTCACGCATAAATTCCGAAAAACTCATTGGTGCGAGCCTGGGTTCGAACCCGCGACCACCGGAACGAAAGTCGCACGTGGTAAGTACTAAGTACGTTAGGCTATCAGTGCTTCTTCGCTAGGCTGCCACCGCTTTTTACCGAAGTTTATGGAAGGACTATTATTAAAGGGGTGGTAAATCATTTCTTTTCTGAGATAGGAGGCAAATAAGCAGGTAGAGTCCGAGATAGGAGGCAAATAAGTAGTAGGTTGCATGGTTAGGGTTGCAAATAGAAAAAAACAAATGTTTTTTTTTTTTCAGAATTTTGAAAAAAAACATGAAAAAAAACCGAGCAGCCTTGTTTTTTTCTAAATATGGTTTTTTTTTCAGATGAACAAATAATTCGACAATAACGGTTTTTCGTGAGTTGTAACGTGCTTCAATTATAATTAACGTACATTTTAATTCGATTAACATTCAGTATACAAACGTTTATTGGGAAATCCCGATGCGGCGTGCAACGCGGAGAGGTGGTGGTGTTGCCAACAGTAAATAGTGATAACTACCAACTACAGATTTCGTAAATGTTACTTATAAAGATCAGAAATTAAAATTATTTGATTAAATGTGTTTAATAGTTACCATTAAGTCTAAAAAACCGTATAAAAGTATTAATTGCTTTGCAAATTTTGAGATTTCGTACTTTAGAAAAAAAACATGATTCAGAAAAAAAACTGTTTTTTTTTTTCACGGCTTTTTTTTTCATGTTTTTTTTTTTTCAAGTTAGAAAATAAACCGTTTTTTTGCAACCCTATGCATGGTGGTATGCCCATGAACACCAGACACACCAGAAGGATTGAAAGTGCGTTGCCAGTCAATATGGTAGTACAGTCTTTATTTAAGGTTTGAAGATCATATGGGTACTCAAAATTGTGATCGGCTTTTATTTTGGTAATTAGTGACTATTTTAACCCCCGACGCAAAAACGACTGGGTGTTATACCTACGTTTCACGTGTCTGTCTGTCTGTCTGTCTGTTTGTCTGTCTGTCTGTCTGTGTGAGTGTGTGTGTGTCTGTCTGTGGCATCGTAGCTCCCGAACGGATGAATGGATTTCGATTTAGTTTTTTTTGTTTGAAAGCTGAGTTAGTCGGGAGTGTTCTTAGCCATGTTTCATGAAAATCGGTCCTCGGGTTTTTTTCAAAATTTTAATGCTAGCCTGGTGTAAGCGTTCCACTGCTGGGCAAAGGCCTCCCCTCACTTCTTCCACTCAACCTTGTAAGTGCGTTTTCACATTATCCGATCCGATATCGGATGTTCGGACCGATATCCCATACATTACAGGCGCCATCTTGGATTTTTTCTATTGAAATCCTTCCGACATCCGATATCGGATCGGATAAACTGAAAACGGCCTAACGTGTGTAATGCTGCCAGCGTGGATAGAATGGGTCTAAGTCATCTCACTACCTACTATAACTATAAAAAATATATCTAAATTCTAATGTCAGAGTGGGTAGATATGCTTATACTGATATGACGACGGAAAGTTTCCAAAATTCTGAAATTTTCACATAGGAAAACTTCGGAAACTTTCCATACTTTGTATGGACAATTGTATTGTATGGGTGGAAACTTTCCATTTCATAAATTTAATTTCCCTTTATTTTCGTGAACGTTTCGTGAATTTTTCAAGAAATTTAAGATTTTTTTGGAAAGTTTCCGCAACTTGCACATCACTAGGTATGTTCAACCAATTCCAATCCCGCCACTCTAGAACCCTGCGTTATTGACACCGTGCTTTATTTGCCATAAAACTCATACAAGTCACTTTGACGTTTACTGTGATATGGTTATACCCATGGGGTCTCATCCGGAACATCGTATAATTAATGTCAAACCAAAATCATAGATGGCGCTACGTGCCACGATTAGCCATTATGACCTATTTATTCAATAAATTTAAAGGTCTCAAAGGTATTATTTTAGTCGTTAGCATTAAGAATATCATTAATTTAATACACAAATCCACACAAACACGAATTCAATGCAATATTTTTCAAAATTCGAATCTAAAATTTATTACACGACTGAATACAACATCAGCAAACTCGCATTGAACGTTATTGAGTCGTCTAAGTATTATTACCTCTCGTCACTAGATGGAGTGACTGTGCATAACGTACGTGATATAATTAGAATAGCCACTTGAGTGCGGGCAGTCATACGCTCTAAAAACCAGTGTAAGGGCGCTCTCCGGAACCATGATCTTCTTACGCGTCTGGCCGGCACATTTTAGACTGGTTACGTAGCCGTATTCAACTCGTGTGCACTCCGTAACCACATGGTATCGTTAATGAAACTTATGAATGAATGGCGTTGTTGGTAAAACGAAAAGCAATATGTGAAGCCTGTCGTCCACTAAGCGATTCGTCACTAATGCACGCACTTTCATAACAAATTCAGAAGGCGAATTAACCCTTAAGAGGATACGATACCGAAGCACGAATTCAAATTTGAGATTTTTAGGTCTTTATCGCCGTCGCGCTGACGGGGGTGGAACCCACAGAGAGGCGCACGCACACAACCGCGTCCGCCGCCGGCGCAAGTAGCTACTCGCGATCGAGCGCTCTCTATATTTCTCTAGTTTCGGACTTCTGATGCGACCGAGCGGCACCGCCCCCGACTGCGCGATGGCAATAATCACAAATTTGAATTCGTGCTTGCCTACCTTATCGTGTTAGTTCTTCATTATTAATAAATAATTTTAATTGTTGAATGTTGATTAGAACTGTTATCTGGGACATTTTTATTTTTGTCAAAGTTGTACGTCCACCCGACTTTTTTTGAATTTGGAAATTTTTATGTGGTTTCCACTCAGAATCGTGAGCTCTTTCACTCCTAATAGGAAAAAAAAGTCTCCCAAGTTTTTTCCCATTCCGTTACCATTTTTAGGGTTCCGTAGTCGACTAGGAACCTTTATAGTTTCGCCATGTCTGTCTGTCCGTCCGTCCGTCCATCCTCGGATAATCTCAGTAACCGTAAGCACTAAAAAGCTGAAATTTGGTACTAATATGTATATATTGCGTTGGTTTGCATCTTATTTGACAAATAGAACTCAAGTAGTACTCATTAATGGCTTTAGATCAAATCTTGCGAATGTAACGTCCGGAGTAATTCAAGGCTCAATTTTAGGGCCTTTATTATACAGTATATTTATTAACGATATTAAAAAGTGCTTTAAACACTGTAATTTCTTATTGTTTGCAGATGACCTAAAACTTTATAGAGTAATAGAGAATGAAAGTGATAGTAAATTAGTTCAGGAAGACCTAGACACATTCTATGCATACTGTGAAGACAATAAATTGCAGTTAGCAGCTAATAAATGTATGCAAATTACCTTCACCAAAAATAAGAAAAGAATAATAAATTTTAAGTACAAATTAGGTGAAACACAAATAATGAAAGTACATTCAGCTAGAGATCTAGGAGTGCTGTTTGATGAAAATTTACACTTTAGCGCTCATATAGACAAGATTGTACGTAAAGCTTATCAGATGTTAGGTTTTGTGATCAGGTCGGCTAAAGTGTTTAAAAAGGCAGATACGTACCTATTACTATATAAAGCGTTAGTAAGACCACATCTAGAGTACGCATCGGTTATATGGAATCCTCTTTATGCAAAATATGCGAACGCCATCGAAATGGTACAAAAAAAATTTCTGAGAATTATGCATAAAAGGGTAACAGGACAGAAGATGACTTACCAAAACTTGTTAAAGCACACAGCTTGCTGTCATCATTGTCAACGCGTCGTATAACGTCGGATGCTATAGTCCTCTATAATATATGTAGAAGTGAGTACAACAGCAGCGAGCTGCTTCAGCTGTTGCGGTTTCGCGTGCCGCGTAGCGGAGCGCGCTCCGCCGCCCTGGGTGGCTAGCCGAATGGCACAATCGCTCACGAAACGCTCACGAAACGAAGCGCTAGTAGATATCTATCTCTATCGCGCTTGCGTATTGGCGCGATGGAGCCAGCGGCGTATCGCTTTCGTTTGGCGTCGGAGAAATGCCATTCGGCTACGGGGCCTGTTCGCCGTGCCCAACACCGCCACCAACGCCGGCGTGCGAGCGCCGCTGCGTCGCATATGCGACACTTACAATAAGAGTCTCGTCTCGGTCGATATCTTTAACACAACCAAGATTCAGTACAAAAAGCAAATCCTTCAAATAATCCCAGAGGAATGATAAGGATGATCAGACTACTTTTGTTAGTTTTTTGTTTGTTCTCATTTACTTAAAATTACCTGAAATAATTATAGTTAGATAAGTTTTTACTTAAGTCATTAATGTTATTCCCTAAGCCCTAGCTTTTTCCTTTTCTTTATGTGTATAGTTATATACCTATATTATGCTGTATGTCACATAATGTTTACTATTCTGTTACTTGCCAAACAATAACATAATTGTTTAAATATAACATTAGTTAATGAGTATAATTTTAGACGTAAACTCAATGTATCAATGTATGTCTCGGTGAGAACTGATGTGGAGGTAAATGCATGTTTACCATATAATTTAGTTTTTAATACAAAAGTATGTACATTTAACTCTGTTTGTTCTCCTAATAAATAAAATAAAATAAAATAAAATCACGCCAACAAAGTGCAAAAATAAAAAATGGAAAAAAATGTTTTATTAGGGGGTACCCCCCCTACATGTAAAGTAGGGGCTGATATTTTTTTCATTCCAACCTCAACGTGTGATATATTGTTGGATAGGTATTTAAAAATGAATAAGGGTTTACTAAGATCGTTTTCTGATAATGTTAATATTTTCGGAAATAATCGCTCCTAAAGGAAAAAAGTGCGTCCCCCCCCCCTCTAACTTTTGAACCATATGTTTAAAAATTATGAAAAAAATTACAAAAGTAGAACTTTATAAAGACTTTCTAGGAAAATTGTTTTGAACTTGATAGGTTCAGTAGTTTTTGAGAAAAATACGGAAAACTACGGAACCCTACACTGAGCGTGGCCCGACACGCTCTTGGCCGGTTTTTTTTCATACGTTTTGTATGGCAGTAACGGAATGGAAGGTTTGAAAAATGTATGAATATCTTAAGACATTTTTTTTACTTCCTATCAGGCAGGATCGAAAGACCTTGAGATTCTGAGTATGAATCGCGTAAAAAACACCCATGTTACAAAAAAACAGGGGTGAACAACTTTAAAAAAAATGGCTCATCTGGCCGGCAGCCATAAGGCCATAACAGATAATAGTAATTATGTGTTGAAATGAAATGAAAATGAAATATTTATTTTTCAAGTAGGCATATTACAATGAACATGTGAACGTCAAGTTTCAGTAAATAACTAATTTCGGTGTTTTTCTCAATTTCATGAGTAAAAATTACTCTAGACAATGAAATAAAACTATGAAAACGTTAATTAATCCGTTTCCATAATTTTATTTCATGAGTAACTATCGCGGTAACCGAAGACAATATTACTCTAGAAAATGTTTTGTCAAATACCTAGCTACATTACCTTTTATTTTTTATATTAAGTACATGTATTTGTTTACTTAATAATATACATTTCCATATTTATACATTGAAATAGATATCATACACGAAAGGAAAAACGACACCGACGACGGTTTTTTTCCCACATTTCTAATTAACTACGCGCCTGCTTTCGAGTGCTTTAAATTTTAATAAACCAACTCATTCTTTGATTGGGGGCTCGGGCCTCTCAAGGTCAGTGCAAATGTGATGCGTAGAATAGGTACTAGTATAGGTAGGTAGGGGCGCGGGGCGCGGGGCGCGGGGCCGCGACTAAATCTTGTTCATTCACATCCGCTTGCATGTGTCGCGGATAGAGCGAGTACGTAAGCGGCGAGCACACATACTAACCGCGCGGAGGCCGTTTGCCACCCTGATGTATACCTCTATGTACCTAAATGAATTTATTAGTGTGAGAGACCCTTACGAATAACATTCAAGTTAGTGTCAAGTGATTGACTGCACATGTCAAAACAAAAAACATTAGGTTGGTCACACACGTGTTCAGTAATTATCTTTGGTAAAGGCAGTCACACACATGTTCAGTAATTATCTTTATTTTTTTTAATAACTCGATAACCGTAAGAGTTAAGTTTCTTAGAGACATTAAATTCATTTGATCTTCCCTTAAAGTTAACAGAATTCAATAAAAACAGTGGGTATAACAAATAACAATTTTATTTACATGATTTATTTTAACTTGCATTAATATGTTGTTCTCGAACATATTGTATCGATAAACTACCTCTCTAGACGATCTGTGTCGATACTAACCCAACGAAGTAACTTTTCTAAGACGTCACCAGGTCACCACGCGTCCTTTTCTTTAGGTTGCTATAGAAAAGGATACCTGCTATAGTTTTCTTTGTTCTTATTTACTGACAGACTTGTTTGACAGATTATATCAATTTATAGAGCAATCAATTTGATTAGTGAAACTAAATAATTTGTTATTCATGTTACCTGCTTAAAACTGGAGTTTTAACATTTGGTTTAACAAGACGTCCTTACGAGGTTATATAAACAACAATGTGCCACAGGACTCATAATAAAACGGCTCAACATAATTTTTAAGAAAAAAAAAACCGTCGCCTTTCGGGTTCTGGTGAAAGCTACTTGCGAATGTTGGATAAGTTGGATTATGTAGAAATGTGTAAGTATTTTTTAAAACTGCTTTTAATGCTTCAATTATTAGATGGCAACACAAATGAATATACGTATAACGTTAAGGTTTGAGGAGTTTCCTCAATTCCTCATGAATCCGATTACATTATAAGAAATCGAAGCTTGACAAACTTTGACTTGAAAACTCAATATGCTTAACAAACATAACTAAATAAATGTCACTGTTTTGGACTTAAATGCAAGCTTTTCTTCCAAAAATACCAAAGTCACTATGAGTGTGCCGTTCAGATTTGAGGAGTTCGGTTCTGACTATCATCAGCAGTTCCACTGCACCAAATGTTACTGTTCTGGACGTAAGTGCATGCTGTTCTTATAAAAAATCGGCCAAGAGCGTGTCGGACCACGCTCAGTGTAGGGTTCCGTAGTTTTCCGTATTTTTCTCAAAAACTACTAAACCTATCAAAATCAAAATAATTTTCCTAGAAAGTCTTGATAAAGTTCTACTTTTGTGATTTTTTTCATATTTTTTAAACATATGGTTCAAAAGTTAGAGGGGGGGGACGCACTTGTTTTTCCTTTAGGTGCGATTATTTCCGAAAATATTAATATTATCAAAAAACGATCTTAGTGAACCCTTATTCATTTTTAAATACCTATCCAACAATATATCACACGTTGGGGTTGGAATAAAAAAAATATCAGCCCCTACTTTACATGTAGGGGGGGGGGGTACCCTAATAAAACATTTTTTTTCCATTTTTCATTTTTGCACTTTGTTGGCGTGATTGATATACATATTGGTACCAAATTTCAGCTTTCTAGTGCTAACGGTTACTGAGATTATCCGCGGACGGACGGACTCACGGACGGACGGACGGACGGCCAGACAGACATGGCGAAACTATAAGGGTTCCTAGTTGACTACGGAACCCTAAAAATGCCAAAGTCACTATAAGCGTGCCGTTCAGATTTGAGGAGTTTAGGTTCTGGCCATCATCAGCAGTTCCACTGCACCAAATGTCACTGTTCTGGACGAAAGTGCATGCTGTTCTTATTAAAATACCAAAGTCACTATAAGCGTGCCGTTCAGATTTGAGGAGTTCGGTTCTGACCATCATCAGCAATTCCACTGCACCAAATCTCACTGTTCTGGACGAAAGTGCATGCTGTTCTTATAAAAATACCAAAGTCACTATAAGCGTGCCGTTCAGATTTGAAGAGTTCCGTTCTGGCCATCATCAGCAGTTCCACTGCGCCAAATGTCACTTTTCCGTACCCAACTGCATGCTGTTCCTTTAAAAACACAAAAATCAGCATATGTATGCCTTTCAGATTCGAGGAGTTCCCTCGATTTCTCCAGGATCCCATCTTCAGAACTGGGTTCTGAGAAAAATGGGACCAATCTGTATGCATCTACATTCAATCAAAAAAAATTTTTCAAAATCGGTCCAGAAGCGACGGAGATATCGAGGAACAAACTTTAAAAAAAGTAAAAAAAAAAAACATACAGACGACTTGATAACCGTCCTTCTTGAGAGATGAGGCGACGGTTAAAAATAATACCAATAATAATAGGTGCGTGCTATATTTTACTCAGCAGCCGGCGTAGCCGAATGGCAATTGTCGACACCATATGCCGACAGAAATGTAGTCTAGCTCTGTCGCGCAAGTACACAAGAGCTATAATTAGAGGTAGATACAACGAAACAAATATTATCGTGAGCACGTGTGCATTCGACTACGCACACTGATGAGCGGACCCAGCGCGTACGTACATTGCGCACCACCTGCACGCACACATACAAACCGCGCGGCATACAATCCACTGGTAGGCTATGTCTACAACGCCATCTAGTAATGTCTGACTTTAAACGTGCACATGACGTTGTATGTTTAGTGCGTGAAAGCTAAAACAGATGTCGCAAGATGTTGCAGTTTGATGACTATTTCGACGTAGGATACTGATAAGAGTTTTGTTGGCCACGCGTGGCTACTGGCGCCATCTAGCTCTTTGAGTGTGGATTAAATTTAGTACACAGGTCTAGAATACTTAGGACGGCGCCCATTTTTAGTATGGGGTTAGGTATCTGTACTAGTATTATTTGATCTGTGGTTATACCTATTCATATTGGCAAAGACCTATATAACTTCGTATAGACAGATAAAGTCTAAGAAAAAACCGTACTCCAAAACCATACCATAGATTTAGAATTATTAAACTAGATTGTTTAGTTAGGTCAAAAAGTGTGTCCACATGAGAGGTAATTGTTTGGGCTGGTGTCTAGGGCTTCCAATACCGGGATCCCGGTATCTCGGGATCCCGGGATCCCGCCTTTTTTTGGGCACTTTTCAATACCGGTATTTAATTTAGCAATACCGGGATCCCGGTATTTTTAGAAACTAACAAATTATGCCAAATGAACGAAAATTACTCATCAAAAACGTTAAATTTCTGCCTTACGATGGTCACTACACGCGTAAATCTTGCTTCTTGCTCTCGTTTTTCGATTTAACACATTCTCTGTTTGGTGTTTTTGCAATATTTGTAAGAAAATGATATTTTTTTTCGATGATTACCTAGATAAAGAATTAAAGATACTTGTCAAAAGCATTCATTGAGGAGGGTCTGCCGCGAACATTTTTTGACACATTTGTCGCACTTGTGAATTCGCACGTAAGTGTGACAGAGAAGCAACACGTCAAACGTAGTTACAACAGGCCATAGATTCTCTGTAAACAAATCGCCTTGATGCATTTATATCATATATATAACTTTTCAAAAAATTGGTTACCTAATGCATATGAACTAACGTATACCGTAGCTACTCTATTTTTACTGTACGTGTGCGTTAGTGTGTTGAATTCTAGCTCAAAACTTTGCCGTAACATTTCCTATAGTAACGAAATTGGGAACTCACTACTCAACTATCAAAATGATGAAAATTACTTTTCTTATCCGTAAATTAAGTGTTTCTTTTTGATTTTGACTATCATGGATTTCCGCAAAGTAATGTGTGATTCCATAGATTATTTCTTAATGTGATTTTTAATAATCTATGTCGGAACATATAGCTTATTGGCTAATTGTTGAATGATTTGGCGGATTTATTTTATTACTGCTTTAGCGCCTCTAGCGCTACGAAAAACAAAAATACCACTAAATATTGATGACAATGTGTTTCCAAAGACAAAATGTAATCATCTCATGTTCTAATTTCAAAAGTCAGTGATGAAACTATAGAGTGTGTGTAATAGAGAAATGCTCTTAATGCTTGTTATTTAATGAAGTGATATTAAAGTTAAATCTACAGTACAATTACAACATTAACACTGACTATAAAATGTAACACAGCATGAATGAGACACAGCTTCCTAGTATCACAGCCATACTAAAGAAGAGGCGACTGAGGTGGCTCGGGCATGTGTATCGCATGGAGCGGACTCATTTGCCACATTAAATCCTGCTGGGAGAGGTTGCAGATGCAAAGAGACCGGTCGTACGGCCAATGCTGCGCTTTAAAGATTGCGTGAAGCGTGACATGGTCACACTTGATATTCCATGCAGCCAGTGGCATCGACTGACCAGAGACCGACCCACGTGGCGCCGTGTTGTTCATAACGGTCAATCCAAGCACGCCAATGCCTGGTTCTCCTCCTTTAATGATAAACGCATGAGGCGTCACGAGCAGGCCTCTAACCCCCGCCCATCTGGGGGAGCATATACCTGCCTTGTGTGCGGACGAGGGATCCTCTCTCGAATTGGGCTATACAGCCACGAACGTAAGTGTCGCAAGGATGCTGCTTGAATCGTCTGTTATAGGTGCAAAGGCCTGTTATTATTAAAATGTAAAAGGTTCCCTTCCGCACGAGCTTAAAGAGATCGATTTGGCAGAAAACATGGTTTGCTATGGCCGCGTCTTCTTGCAAAATGTCCGATCTGGCGGCGATATCTAACTTACAGAATCAACTGAGTAGAGATCTGGCGCTCTTTCCCGCTTGCTTTTATGCTGCGTCCTCAGTCCCACTTATAACAAAAATAAAGAGCACAGGACGTAGCCTTTTGAACTATGTATACTTAAAAACAATAAAAGTTGAACCGACTTGGCCACATAAGTATGCGAACCGTTTTGGGTTGAAATCGAAACTTTTAAAGTTCGAAATGTAATCGATTTGACCCATTTGTATGTCTGATTGGCAAGATTCCGCTGTAGTATAACACGCATGAAAAGTAACAAACGAAATTTTGAATAAAATTTGTTATTTTAAGCAAATTACTTGGTTTTTATATTTTCCCGATTTCAATACCGGGATCCCGGGATCCCGGTATTGAAATCGCCAATACCGGAATGAATACCGGTATTGGATAAGGTCCGGTATTTGGAAGCCCTATTAATATAGATATACATATTTAATTACTTCCATATAGTCAGTAGTCACCATTAAGCTTCCAAAAGCATTAATATATAGTGCGACTCCCAACTTTAAAAGGTGATGTGCCCAGAGTAATAATGGATAATTTAATGACTACAAAATTGTTGATCGGCAACCTAGAAGGAAAAACAAATTGGTCAACGTGGAAATATAAGATATGTATCGCCTTAAGAAGCATTCCAAATGCGTTGGATGTTGTTGAAGGCAAATTAGCGAAACCCGCTCAAGTAGAGGGAGCAGAGGCCGCAGCGGCAGCAGGAGCAGGAGACCAGCTTGCTACCTACACCAAGGCTGACTGCAGTGCTCTGCTTCTCCTAACAAGCAACATGACAGATGAAACACTTCAAAAGGTCATGCGGTACAACACTGCTCGAGAAGTCTGGTTAGAACTCCATAGATTGTTTGACGGAACTAACGAAGACAAAAGCTATAATCTATGCATGAGCTTCTTTGGATTCAAAAGGAGTCCAGAAGATGACATAGCGACTCACATGAGTAAATTGAAGAATATTTGGTCCGAACTTAATCAAGACTTGAAAAAAGATAATAAAGAGTTACCCGAACTATTATTGATCTGCAAAATTCTTGATACACTAAGTGAGGAATATTCGACTTTTAAAAGTAGCTGGCTTTTAGTTCCGAAAGCAGATAGAACAATAGAAAGTTTGACAAATCATCTTTGTGCTTACGAAAGATCAATCAAGGGTTCTGTGCCTGATCAAGAAGCATTAGTTACTCACTCAAATGATGTTCGAGTAATCGATAAGAAAAATAAAGATAAAAAGATTAAATGCAATTACTGTTCAAAAATCGGTCATCGTGTCAAGAACTGTCAAAAGTGGATACGAGATGGCAAACCTCCGAAGAACATAAATGCACAGAAGGGCGAAAGTACGCCATCAACTTCCCAAGCGTCAGTAGTTAATATGACAGTAATGCTGGTGCAGGAAGAAGTCTTAGTCGTTGAGCATGACAAGGACAATTGGTACGTAGATAATGGTGCCACTAGCCATATAACAAATAGAAGCGATTTGTTTACAACTTTCAATAATTTTGATGACAGGCATACCGTTACAACAGCCAATGGTCATGTTTTACAAGCCAAAGGAAAAGGATCGGTAGTCTTAGAAACGAATGTTAATGAAAAAGTCTCAACTATTACTTTAGAAGATGTATGGTATGTTCCAGGTATCCAGAAAAATCTATTCTCGGTCCTAGCAGCTCACGATAAGAATCCCGATAGCAAGTTTGTATCTATAACTCAAAATTGCAGTATATAAATGGAAATGTCAAGGTTATCGGAAGACGAAACAAATTTGGTGGTCTCTATAAATTAGATGTCCAGAATGTCATACCAAAGAAGATGGTAGCCTGTCTGACAACAGAGACTCAACTTTACCATGAGAGATTTGCCCACCAGAATAAGCGGCATATTAGAGCGTTTGTGAAACGAGAGTTAGGGATAGAGCTTCCCATTGATGATTCATTATGTGAAAGCTGCATCTTTAGTAAATCGCACAAGCTAAAATTCGGTACGAGAAGTAGAGCATCACATCCAGGTGAGCTAATTCATAGTGACGTGTGCGGACCATTTCCCAACTCTATCACAGATTTACGATATTTCGTACTATTTCGTGACGATTACTCTGGATATCGTATGATTTACTTTATGAAAGCCAAGTCTGAAGTAAAACAAAAACTAGAACAAATGATTTTAGAAGCTCACAATCAAGGTCACCCAATAAAGACACTTTTGAGTGACAATGGAGGCGAATATGACAATAAAGATGTCAGAGATATTCTTGCAAAGAATGGAATCAAACAGAGGCTGACAATGCCATACACGCCGGAGCAAAGCGGTTGTTGCGAACGTGATCATCGCACGTTAGTCGAAGCAGCAAGAACAATCATGTATAGCGGCGAAGGCTTTCCTCAAGCGCTTTGGGCAGAGATTGTTAACTCGGTAACATACGTCATTAATAGAACAGGTCCCTCCAGAGTGGAGAATAAGTCACCGTTTGAACTATGGAATGGCAAGAAACCAAAGATATCGCATTTAAAGATAATTGGCAGCACGTGTTATGCTCACATTCCCAAGCAAAAGAGACAGAAACTTTCGAAGAAAGCGCTTAAAGGAAGACTTGTCGGATACGATAATGATGACGGTTATCGTATATGGGCGGCAATAGAAAATGACAAATATAGACTTATACGATCTCGCAATGTCATATTTGACGAAAAGCCGCTCAACAGACAAAACTACTCTGAGATTAAAGTGCCCCAGAAATCTAGAGATTCGAAAAAGAATGAACTGGAAATAAAAATTGTCTCACCAGAAATTCGTCCAGCATTCAAGTTTGGTGTGCCAGTACCAAACGACTCGCCAATATATCCCCAAGAAAATACATCGCCGTTCGAATTTAGGAGGAAAATCAAGTCGAAGACACAATACATGTCGGTGAAATGCCATTTCGAGTCGATGAAAGACAAGAAGTCGAAGATTCATCATTCTCTGAGGAAAGATCAGAAGGTTTAGCGGAGGTGACTAATCCAATCGCGTCTGAGTCAGTTCCTATCGAAGAAGAGGCATTCTCTGAGGAAAGATTAGAAGGTTTAGCAGAGGAGACTAATCCAATCGCGTCTGAGTCAGTTCCTATCGAAGAACAGGAAGAACCATTCTTTGACACCGAACATTCCTTACAGCCCAAATACGACTTAAGACCAAGATCGACCCTTCGACCTCCAAAGAAATTCGACGACTATGTATGTAATGTTGATACCCTTACAGATCCTCAGTCCTACAAGGAGGCTATGAAGAGCCCTCTAAGAGGAAAATGGGAGGACGCTATGAAAAGAGAGCTAGCATCTTTAAAAGAGAACGACGTGTGGACACTTAGTGAACTGCCACCAAATAGAAAGGCACTCTCATCAAAATGGGTATATAGAATCAAGAGAAATCCTGATGGCTCTATAGATAAATTTAAAGCACGACTTGTAGTAAAGGGCTTTAAACAGCGAAAAGGAATTGATTATGACCAAACTTTCAGTCCCGTTGCAAGGATGGCAACAATAAGAGCGCTTATAAGCGTTGCAGCTAAGGAAAGGCTGGTACTTACGCAATTTGACGTCTCAACAGCATTCCTATATGGAAGACTTCAAGAAGACATATATATGGAACAGCCAGAAGGCTTTAATGATGGCAGCTCCAACAAAGTCTTAAAGTTAAAGCGCAGTCTATATGGACTTAAACAAGCACCACGCTGTTGGAACTCATGCTTCGCTGAAATCCTTTTAGACTTAGGCTTTACACAGAGTGATGCAGACAGTTGTTTGTTTACTAAGAAGACAAATGGAAAGAAGCTTCTCATAACCTTGTATGTGGATGATGGACTAGTTGCTGCTACTGATGCAGAAGTTACCAAAGATTTTTTGAATGATTTGCAAAAAAGGTTCAAGATAACGACAAAGCCTGCATCCTACTACTTAGGATTAGAAATAACACAAGAAGAAGATGGATCTGTCGGAATAAAGCAAGAATCTTATACAAAAAAGATTCTGGAAAGATTCCATATGAGTGACTGTAACCCTATTTCAACTTCCATTCAAAAGGAATCAGTGTCACAGACTAGTGAAAAAGGGAAAGTCGCTCAACGCGAAAAGAATTTTCCATACAGAGAAGCAGTAGGTGCTCTGACGTACCTGATGGTTGGAACACGTCCAGATATTGCTTATGCTGTCGGTATTGCATCTAGAAAGCTTGAGAACCCCGACGATTCGGATTGGCTCATGGTCAAAAAGATTTTTAGATACTTGAAGGGAACAACCAGCTTCGGTATAAAATACAAATCAGACCATCCCGAAGGCTTTATTGTTGGATACAGTGACGCTGACCACGGGGGAGATCAAACAACAGGAAGATCGACCACTGGTGTCACCTGTTTATACTCGGGAGGAGCTGTCTCGTGGCTGAGCCAAAGACAACCATCAGTTTCAATCTCTACCACTGAAGCCGAGATCGTTGCCGCAAGTGAAGCCACAAAAGAATTAATCTGGCTTCAGAGAGTATTTAATATGCTGACTCAGATTAAAGAAGTGCCAATTCTCTTCGTTGATAATGAATCAGCAATTCGACTTGCTCACAATCCTGAATTCCATAAGAGAACGAAACATATACAAATTAGGCACTTCTTCGTGAGAGAAAAAGCCCTTGAAGGATTAATAACCGTGGAAAGGATAACCACAACAGATCAATTGGCAGACATGTTTACTAAACCAATGCCAAGACCGAGGCTCAATGAACTGAGAAAAAGAATCGGCTTGACACACATTGTTGAGGGAAAGTATTAAAACCTCATTGCGTAAAATTGTGGTTACTAGGCAACAATGTTTATATGTCAATTAGACTTCTGAAAATTTTCGATTCAATATACGTTGTACATTGCTTTTTGAGATTCTTTTCGTTAATATAGATATACATATTTAATTACTTCCATATAGTCAGTAGTCACCATTAAGCTTCCAAAAGTATTAATATATAGTGCGACTCCCAACTTTAAAAAAAAAATACTACTAATATGGGAACCTCATTAACACTGGCAGCACGTGCGAGAGGGACACCAGCCCAAACAATGCCCTCTCATGTGGACCGTTTTCGCTAGTCTGATACGATCGACTTTCTGTTTCAGTAATAAGGTTTAATTTCGTATGGCAAAAAATGTGATTGAGCTGTCCCCTGTAAAGGTCTTTGAACCATACAGAAAAAGGTACGGTGAGCTAGATGGCGATACACCTTTGGGGTACGCTCGGCTAGATGGCGCTAATATTAATATTTGTCATTTTAAAACATATCAAGCTAAGAATATGGGCCAAATTGTCAAAACTGAGGTTCAAAAGTTTTAAGCCTGTGTCGAGAGATGGCAGTCTATGCACTGTGATTACACATTTTACTTTGACAGTAACTCTCTTTAATACTCTATCCTCTTTGATATTGGTTAAGGTGCACTTGACCAACTGAAATCCCCGAGACATGCAGTACCTAGTAGGTAATGGGAATAAAAAATGACTAGGTACTTTATTGAGTTTGTTTTTCCGCCTGAAGATAACTAGGTCTAGGCTATGGTCTAGGTTATAATTATAACACTTTAGTCTATGGCTGTCTATGTTTGGTCGCAAACCGGACTGATAAGATTGTTATTTTGTGAAGAGAGTTTAATTAAATGCCGTAACTAATAATAGGTAGGTAGCAAAACTGTAACTAAGTACCTACCTGACAGGAGTTAGTCTAGCTAGGCACACCTCGGACATTGGCGATCAAATATATGAAAGAGGCGCGTTTCTAGCACACAGTCTAAGCTCGTGTAGGTGAACGCGTACTATGCTCGTATGAGTGAAATGACAGGTCGACTGTTCGCGTTTTTGACAAGCGGTAACTGTGAGGTAACCGAGAGGGGGTGGGCGGCACTTTCAGCGGGGAGCGGCCATACTGTACGATGGTACTCTTTATTATAGCGTGTCAAAAATAAATTGATCAAGTTCTAAGTTTATCCAAACTCAAGAAAAATGTAAACTGTAATGGAACTTATGGAACATCGATCAAAATCATCGAATTTTATGTAACTAAAGTAATTATCGCCGTTAACGCCATCTCGCGTCTAGTACAAGTAACTTCATCCACGCTCAGTCTCGTGGTAGCGTATATTGTGGCTAAAGCAGCTTATATATTGCTTAGTTGGTCATGCTTGTATCGTAACTTGCAGTAGAATTGATAGATGGCGCGCTTAGCCAATACCGCCCATAAGTATAATATTATCCTTTATTGACCGAGCGTTAGCGAAGGTCTACATTTCAGCTTCCACAAACACCTTATTTTCTTTGTATTTTATAGTCTTTAGAAATTGTACACTAAGTTAGAAGCTATGTACCTACTTATACGCTGCACTTACTATTTCAGCAGTTCTCGAAAGTTTGTAGGTACAAAAATTAAGGAAAAAGTTAAATTTGTTTTTATTAATTCCTATTTTGTTACCAAGATTCTGTTGAATAATTCAGATTTTATTAGGTTTTATTTCGTCATTAAGGTTTTCTAGTATCTATATTTTCTTAATTATAATTTATAACAATTAACCTGTATATACAGAGTGTAAAAAAATGGTGGTGATCCGTTTAAGGGCGTACTCAGTATCGTATTCTTATCAGGAAAAAGTAGAAGAAAATTTTTTTTTCGCTAAAAAAATTTTCACTTTTGTATGAGCCGGGCCGCGCGAATCGGTCGAATCTCCATACAAAGATAAAAATTTTTTTTGCGAAAAAAAATTTTTATCCTACTTTTTCCTGATGAGAATACGATACTGAATACGCCCTTAAACGGATCACCACCATTTTTGTTACACCCTGTATCTTACGAAATTCGACTTATATTACTAAAATTTAGTATTGGTAACAAACATTTAATGTTGGTAACAAAATAGGATCAATTAAAATTTGCTGAAGTGGCTATGTACAAAGTTGCCGGGAACTGCTGATTTACACAGCACTTTACCCCTAAAGCCGGAAAGAGGGGGTTTCAAGGGGTAGGGTCGGGGATTATTGATATGTTTATCTCCTAACTAGTTATGCAGTTGAAACTTTTGTTTCAAGCATCCCCCTCTTAACCACAATTTATTTCCTGACCTACTTAGGGCCGATTGCACCAAGCCGTCTGTCACCGTTAAAGCATTCGTTAAATTTTATTGTATGGGAAGTTCCATAGACCTCTGCTGCGTGACGATGATGTGTCTGTCAAGTGTGGTCGATGCAACTGGCCCTTAATGTAGATTTTGAATGAGTTTTGTGAGGGAAGAGTTTACTTGAGGGTTACTGAAAAATACCCTAAGGCCCTCTTGCACCAACCATTTAACTCAGAGTTAAGGTAAAATACCCCATAATGGACGGTGATGCCATTATGGACAAAAAAACACAAATCCTTAAAAATAAGTTTCTAAAAACTGACGGCTATGTACCATAGACTTGAGTTGTAGAGCTGTTTAATTTTGAAGTTTCAATTAATTCGGTTATTTCTGAAGGATTTGGAGACAAGATAAAATTCACCAGTTTACTGAAAAAAATATCAAGACGAATTCTTAGTAATGTTGCTAAGAGAGATGAGTTCATGTATAAAATAATAAAAAAATAACGCACGGTGTAATCTTGAATGCGTTTTACTTACTGCATTAAGCATGAGATAAGGTATAAAACATACTAGTTTGTTGCTCCAAAGATATAAAGAAATGACGTTATTTTGCAAGTGTCCATTACTGGACCCGAAAAACTGCCTACCTCCTATGATGGACAAGGAACAATTTACAAAACCAAAATTTACAAGAAACAATCCTATGTTAAAATAACCCAAACTAATTGTATTTATGGTGTATAAAATTGACTCATTGCGTATCAGTTGGCTTTAAAAGTAAAATTTTAAACTTATTTCACTGTCCATAATGGGGGATCCATTACTGGAGAACTGCCGTCCATAATTGGAGAAAAAACACCTAGTTTTAATTTGTTAACTATGAAGAAACCAATAGGAGTATCTATTCTGCAATACGCTTGAAATGTAGAAGAAGGATAGGACATTCAAGATTTAACACGCTTGGCGGTAGAATTTTTACATTTATCAGTGAAATATCAAAAACAGGCGATTTTTTTTCTTAACTGTCCATAATTGGGTTCGTCACCTTAGTGGGCTGTCATCTGTCCATATAAAATGGTTGGTTAAACCTCGGGTTAACCCTCCATTTTCGTTCGTGCAAGTGGCCCTAAGGATCACTTGCATCACTGAAAATGGAGGGTTAACCCGAGGGTAACCCACAATTTTATATGGTTAATCTCGGGTTAAGTGCGTTTTCATATTATTCGATCCGATATCTGATGTAGCATCGATTAAATATCCCATACATAGAAGTCGCCATCTTTGATCTTTGCCTTTGAAATCCTTCTGACATCCGATATCGGATAATGTGAAAACGCACTAATTACCCTCCATTTTCGGTGGTGCAAGTGACCTTTAGTTATATATTTTAACCTGTTAGGGCCAGTTGCACCAACGGAAATGGAGGGTTAACCCGAGGCTAACCCACGATTTTATATGGAAATTGACAGTTGACAGCCCACTAACCTTGAGTTAAGCGGGAGGTGCAAGTGGACCTTATAGGTATAGGTACATATAGGTACCTAATGAGGGACTACTCGATGAAAGATAAACTGACAGAGTCGTTAAAAACAGGAGCCAAAAATAAGAGTTTTGAATGATTCACGGTTATTTTCATTAGACTTATATTGACCGGGATATAGAAAAAAATCAAAAAGGTAATCACGGTCTATATCCCGGTCAATATAAGTCTAAGGAGCCAAAAATGTTATTTTCCCCTCACTAGCTCGGAAACACGTGTTTTGTCCTTTAATACCAGCGGGTAAAAACGCATTTTATCCACTAGTGGGTAAAGTAATTTGACCTTGAATAAAGTCAAATTAACTGCCTTAAAATTGATAAAAGTAGGCGAATATAGTAATTAAGATGATTTACCACCTGTAGAACTACTGGAAGCAGTGATAATTGTTATTTGTTATACAAGGGGGCAAAGTTGTATTTTAACGCCGAGTGTGGAATTGAAAAACGAGCAAGTGAAAGGAGTCTATAGTTGAACCACGAGCGAAGCGAGTGGTTCGAGAATAGAATCCTGAACTTGCGAGTTTTTTAACACACGAGAAGTAAAATACATTTGCACCGAGTGTAACACAAAACTTTTCCCCTCACTATAGCGAGGAAAATACAACGCAAAAAATGCGTTTATCACTGCTTCTAGTAGTTCCACAGGTGGTAAATCATCTTTATTACTAGATTCACCTACTTTTATCAATTTTAAAGCAGTTAATTTGACTTTATTCAAGGTCAAATTACTTTACCCACTAGTGGATAAAATGCGTTTTTACCCACTGGTATTAAAGGACAAAACACGTGTTTCCGAGCTAGTGAGGGGAAAACGCATTTTTTGCGTTGTAGTTTCCTCGCTATAGTGAGTGGAAAAGTTTTGTGTTATTTATTTATTTATTTTATTTATTTTAGGTAATTACAAACATAAATCTCTAATTAATTTACATAGTATCGTTAAACCAATAAGGTTTGTCTCGATACCTATTCCATTCCGCGGTAGATGTTATACAATGCAACAATCATATAATTATGTAGGTATTCTATTCATTATACATACTCGTATTATAACCAAAACAAGAAACCGCCAACATTGCACTGAGCGCAAATAGCATTTAAGGCTGCTTTCAAAAAAAACGTCAAAAGAATGTAAAATTGATAGTTTTAGTCGGTGAAATACTACACTTTCCGTTATCCAATAGATTTATTTAATTCATTTTATTATCTTGATTTTTATAAGACTGGATTTTTGAAAACTAATTTACTAAATTAATTATGATTTTTTCTCTAATGCACGTTTAGAAAAACGCACGTATAGAGCTGAATCAGTCGATCTTATTTGTAAAATTTGGACAATTTTGAATATTAAAACGGGTAAATTTATAATTCGTATATCCTGTACCACAATCATTTCAGACTAGATTTTTATTTTAAGTTTTTGAAAAAGAGTAAACTAGCCTAAGGCGAATTCAATTTTTTTCAGAAATTACCTAAAATTAAGTGACAATTTCCTTGAAAATCTACATCACATTTTGTACTTAATTAATCAGCAACGTTTACTTAAATTGCTGTTATGTCTTAGTGATTATAAATTGCTATTATTGATTTTTGCCAATTTTTTGAAAACGAGCCTTCACCGGTACAATTATTACCACTTTTGGACATTTTCTCATATTTTGTTAGACCAAGTAGAAAAAGTCCTATAATGTGATATATATTTATAAACTACTCGCAAAGCCCTTTAATTTGATACCACACACGGTATGATCGAGCGCTCGGTTACGATTTCACTATTTTTAACACGAAAGCCCTCTTAAGTAATAGCACATAATTATTGTCACTTATTTTCCTTGTTGTTGGCAGCCGCCCGCTTTGGCCGGACCGGTTTGCGCTCGGCCAAATACAGGATGCTCCAATTATGTACTCCAAGTATTTTTTAATAATAAATATTTTACTGAGTTTGTTATATAATAAATAGGAAAATAAAACTAAAATTCTGACACTACTAAATATTTTTAAGTTATTATATATTAAACTATAAATTTTAAATTTTATCTTTTTGAATCTGTTCCAGCATTCCCTTTTTAAGATAACTTTTGATATTATTAGGTGTAAGTTCATCTTTCCATTCCGATGGTAGTTTATTTATTAGGTCTGGTAGTATATATTGCGATGTTCTTCGTCCATAGAAATTTTTAAATTGAGGTTTTTTCAACATATGATTTATAACTTGCCGGGTCGTTTTTGGGTGATCAACTAAATGCTGTATTTCTGTTCTAAAATATTGTTCCTTCAGAATTTGATATTTAAATTTCACATGTACTGGTAAAACTTTGCAGAAACTAAATAGGTCTATATCAGATTTACGGTTATTTCTAATACTGAAAGGGACAACAAGCTTAAGTAACCTAACCTGCAGATTGTATATCTTGTCAAGATGAGATTTAAAGGTGCGCCCGTAGCTAGTCAAACCGTATGAAATAATGCTTTCCACAAGCGCGTTATAAATATCTAATCTGATTTTAAACGGAATTCTATTACGTAAGATGTACATTTTCGCCATGACTGCTCGCAACTTACCACAAGGTTACACTCGGGTGCAAATGTATTTTACTTCTCGTGTGCTAAAAAACTCGCAAGTTCAGGATTCTATTCTCGAACCACTCGCTTCGCTCGTGGTTCAACTATAGAATCCTTTCACTTGTTTGTTTTTCAATTCCACACTCAGCGTTAAAATACAACTTTGCCCCCTTGTAGTATAACAAATAACTATTTTCCTTTTCTGCACCTTTCTGGATTTTAAAAGGTTCGATGAGATCATGGTAATTTTTCATTCAGAATACCTAATGTCGGCGATCTCTAAATTGCACTTTAAAAATATTTTATGACTCAAATTATAATGCATCCTGATTGTGTACGCAAATACGATTTTAATCGTTATGTTTTGATTCAAGCCTGAGAGGTAATCCGTGATCCGTGGATTTTTATTTGTAAACAATGCAATTTACGAAAAATCTTAATTCCTCTGTTTCTCATTCAATACTTACACCCTTAATATTCCCAAAAAGGGTAGCAAAGCACATGAAGCAGCTCAAGTTTCAGTCCCACTCTTATCGGGTTGAAAGAAAATCAAATTGTGATGCTGATGTTGCAGTGAAACTTAGTGTAAGAGAGTTTTCACTTTATCCGATCCGATATCGGATGTAAGTCAAAGATGGCGATGATGATTTATGTTGATATCGGTCCTACATTCGATATTGGATTGGAATTTTTTATTGATGAGATGATAGATGCGTGATTAACGCGGATCACGAAGTTGTTGGTAGGTATCAATTATACGTTGTACTTTTGGCTGTTTAAAAAAGTGTAAACAAACCGGAGCCGTCTAATTTGACAGATCCAGGGGTAGAGAACGTTTTAAGGCCAGATTGAAGAATAAAATTATTGGTTGCTATACTTACTTGGTACTTTTTATTTATGGTGAGCCAATTTTAATGATTAAAAACGCATAAATGGTAAGTACGGTTTAGGTATTTAAAAACTGTTAACAAACCGTCGGAAAATCGGAAAAATCAAAAGATGCCTCATCTTTTGATTTGGGACTGCACATACCGAGGTCCGAGACATATTTATTCACATCTTAGTTTATTTTTTAAACTTGCATGAAAATATGTCTAAATATAATTGACCGGACTGGAAATTACCTCATCATACGTAGACCATCCTTATTTGCATTAAAATAACAATAAACTAAATTTGGATCACACATCAGCGTAATAAATATAGTCTCCTAATGCCTCATTCTAATTTATGAGGATCCATATTGGAAATATACCTACCTAAATGCATATTGTGCAGGAACAGGTTTTTTCATAAACATCTGATGGGGTACGAGGGTCTACTGCGGAAATTTGATATCGTAACTTTGTTATCTCTATCGCACGAGAGGAGAGAGAAAAGGAGGTATTACGACATTTGGATTTTTGTTTTTCGCAGAAGGCCCCCTGGGTCATGTTGCGTGACGTCTGTTATTGTTTCCCTCTTGATATTTAAGGACATGAGACGCAGTGGGGCAGTCAGAGTATAGGTGGGACCTGTGGTTGTTTGGATACGCTTATTAGTTTTCAAGAATGGTAAGTGGGACCGAGTATCTATTAGAATCTAATAATTAGATTATTATTCTTTGCTATGAAATTCTTTAATTCTTTGATCCCTTTTATGGTGTAAAGTGTGGGCAATATTTTTGATTATTGTATTAGGTAGGTGTTGTCCCATGTGGTGACGGGTTAAGGATTTTACCACCCCCTTTTCTCCCATGGATGTCGTAGTTGACTGTGAGATATGGGTTACATTGTGGTGTGGGCGATGAGCTAGTAACCCGTCAGTGCGATGTCTCAATTTGGTTGTCTTTCAACCCCTTAATTGCCAAGAGCGTCACTAAAACTGAAACGGTTACATGGATTCCTTTTGTGCTCATCCCACTCATCAATGCCGCCATGTATTAAGTTCTATTCAGATTTTTTAAATAATTATCAGAATATTCTATTTTTGGTTCAGAATGATCTAAGGTGCATTAGGGTAATTCCGAATGACAGAAATAGCTATTTCGAAGGGGAATCTTGATTTGATGGAAATAATGGTGATTTTTATGCGACTTTCGTAAGTAGATTACTTTCGGAATGCACCTTAATTATTTACTTATGTATACACCATCAGTCTCTATCAATTGCTTAAAGGTTAACTGAAAGATATTCAAGGCTTAACGTTCCTTTTTGCACTAACGTTGTATGTTTTCCTATGTTTTTATATTTTGTGCACTATTTTTTAACCCCCGACGCAAAAACGACGGGATGTTAAAAAATTGACATGTCTGTCTGTCTATTTGTGTGTGTCTGTCTGTGGCATCGTAGCTCCCGAACAGATGAACCGATTTAGATTTAGTATTTTTTTGTTTGAAAGCTGAATTAGTCGGGAGTGTTCTTAGTCATGTTTCATGAAAAGCGGTCTACTATGTCGCGGTCGGGGGTTACTTATATCAAAATTTTAAATTTGTGGTTATTACTACTACTACTAATACTAATTTTAATAGTTATTTCAGAGAGTTCTTTTAGCGTAAGCAATAGTGACGTTGGCTGGGAACAATGGGTAATTGGGTACCCAGAAGAGAATTTTGGTTGTAGGAAAATTAATTATTTTTACCCACAGCTAAGTTTAAAATATATAGTCTGTACTACCTCCCTACCTTTACTTTACATACCTCTAATCAAACCTTAGAATAAATGTTCAAACTGATTTAATATGTAAGTACAATTTAATTTTCAGGTGAGAAAATTGCTTGCTATCTTAATCATAGCAGGCGCTAGCGCCTATCCACATGATGAAGATCCAGTCGAACTCACACCAAGCACTCTCAGCCCAGAGAACATAGTCCACCCAGAACAAGGTCCTTTAGAACCCGAAGGCCCAAAAAGACACCTTGTCGACACTGAAGGTCAGCCTTTTGTGGAAGGTCCTGTTAGCCCAGAATGGGGACCTTTAGAAAAGGCCCGCAGAGAGACCTAGTCAATCCTGAAGGCCATTTTAACCCAGAAAGAGAACAATTACCTGTCGAAAACGGTCCTGTGCCTACCGACATCCCTGAAGAAGCTGGCTCGCAGAATGACCCTAAATCTGAGGATTCTGATCTGAAAACGGATGCTACGTTCTGGTGGCCTTTCTACAGGTCTTGGGGATCTTGGGGATATCCTAGCTATAGATACAGATCTTATTGGAGCTACCCTACTTACAGGACCTATTGGACCTACCCTACCTATAGATATTATAGACCAAGGTACGTACAAAGTCTCCGAATAATCGAAATATAATATGCTTATTCGTTTAAAATTTGTTGCGCAATAGAAATAAATTATACCTACCTTAAAAACAGTCAATCATCTCTCCAAACAAAAACAGTAAGTATATACCTAGTATGCAGGTGCATAATATATAAGTATGTAACAACAAACAAAGCTGAGTGTTGGCCATGCATCATCATTATACATTTTCCTTATAATCATACGATTTAAAAAAAATGCCATACAAAAATTAGAGTATCACAGATACAGAAAAGGGCACGTACATACAGGTTGGTTCTACAATATCTTTGAAAGACTTTTAAACATAAAATAGTCTTCTTTCAGCAAAATACCCTATCGACGATATTTATAGTTATTTGTTTTACAAGGGGGCAAAGTAGTTGTTTAACCGCATGTGCCAATATTGATACCCGAGCAAGCGAAAGATTCCAATATTGAACCGCGAGCGTAGCGAGTGGTTCAAAATGTGGAATCTTGAGCGTTGCGAAGGTATCAAGGCACGAAGGTTAAACAAACTTTGCCACTGAGTGAAACACAAAATTTTTCACCACACCAACACGAACAAAATACTGGCTATAAAACATCAAAATAAATGAAATCCAACAATTTATTCAATATTTTATGATTCATAATCATCATTTATAGGTAAAATCTAGCAGCCAGATTAAGACATCGAGTTAAAATTTGTATGAAATTACTTTGCCCCCTTGTGGATAAAATGCAATTTTGCTATCTGTTTTCGAATAGCAAAGAAAGCCTTTACCAGTAGGTGTGGTGAAAAGGTATTTTCCCTTCATGTCCCATAGTCTTGGTATACCCTACATGTATATCTAATTTCGGAGCTGTATTTCCTAAGTATTCATTTTCATTACACTCATCCCTTCAAAACTTTACACATTCTGACCGGTTTTCTCAATTCAGGCAACTTTTTTTTGTTTTTTTTTTATTAGATGTTATTCCTGGTCATGGTTATGTTTTGGACGGCATTCTTATTTTAAACCTGTAACTTGTAGCTGCTATAATAATGTATTGAATGTTGTCTGTTTTGTGTGCCTTATACAACTTTATAAAAATAAATAAATAAAAATACAACCGTGAACCATATTTTTTGGGCGCACATTTTTCTTCGACCTATTATTGTTTATTAGTTTCATTTATCTGTTTTCTAAAGCTGATTAAGGCTTGAAATGGCTTGAATTGCACATAAGAATAAAACATAATGAGACTGCTGTTTAGTTAGGCACCACATACACCTATGGAGTAATTACATGCATATTATTAAAATAAACACATATTTTTCCCCTCACTAGCTCGGAAACACGCGTTTTGTCCTTTAATACCAGCGGGTAAAAACGCATTTTATCCACTAGTGGGTAAAGTAATTTGACCTTGAATAAAATCAATTTAACTGCTTTAAAATTGATAAAAGTAGGTGAATCGGGTAATAAAGATGATTTACCACCTGTGGAACTACTGGAAGCAGTGATGAACGCATTTTTTGCGTTGTAGTTTCCTCGCTATAATGAGGGGAAAAGTTTTGTGTTACACTCGGGTGCAAATGTATTTTACTTCTCGTGTGTTAAAAAAACTCGCAAGTTCAGGATTCTATTCTCGAACCACTCGCTTCGCTCGTGGTTCAACTATAGAATCCTTTCACTTGCTCGTTTTTCAATTCCACACTCGGCGTTAAAATACAACTTTGCCCCCTTGTATAACAAATAACTATTGTTTTCAGAACATATTACCGATATTACTACTGGTAAGGACAAGGACTCAGCTCACACACACCGCTGCGAAAACGACATTTCACTGAAATATAAATACCTCTTTCAATGTACCTATTTTAATAATACAGTGATGAAATCTCAATAAATGTGATAAACTTTATCAGTTTTTGATTGAATTCCCGAAATACTTAGATTGTTTTTTGAAGCCCTTAGGTTTAAATAGTGTCTACAAAGATCTATTATAATTTAATATCAGGGGAACCGGTGATGCTAAGTGTGTAGAATTATCAACATATGTAGACCTAGCTCTTGAGTTCGTACGAATTAAATATATGGAGAGAAAATAACTACTAGGCATTATTTTCCCACGGCGCAGAGAGGGGTCTACCTAGAGACAATTAATAAATCAAAAAACATCATCATTACATAGAGTTATTAGAACAGTCACCGGTAATAACATCGCACAAAACATCTGACATAATTATCTAATCTTATTTCTAGAACAATGAGTGCGTCAGATATTTATACAGCCTTCTTTTTAACCCCCGACGCAAAAATGACGGGGTGTTATAAGTTTGACGTGTCTGTCTGTCTGTTTGTCTGTCTGTCTGTGTATGTGTCTGTCTGTGGGATCGTAGCTCCCGAACGGATGAACCGATTTGGATTTAGTTTTTTTTGTCTAAAAGCTGAGTAAGTCGGAAGTGTTCTTAGCCTTGTTTCATGAAAATCGGTCTACTATGTCACGGTCGGGGGTTTTTTCAAAATTTTAATTTTGTGGTTAGGTTATTGTACGATGTTATCGCCGGTGATCGAACCACTAGAGGTCGAATAGGCTCCCCAAAAAAATCCACAAATTGGCAACTGTGTGCCAACTACATGTATACATAATTTGTACTGTGTGCCAACTAGATAGCTTTAAAAACTATAAATGTAACAACCAGCCACGTCAGCCACGTGTAGCCACATCACGTTTTGTTACTTATAGTTATCGATTCAAAGTGAGCTGCAGAAGTTTTTGTATTGTATATAGGTATTATGTAACTAGAAATCAATAACTCATGAGTACGATTCTATAATGTAAACGTTTATTGGGAAACTTTATGGCATACATTTCACGAAGGGGGTTTAACATCCGTCGCTTGATACAAGGAATTGATAGCGATGTCTGACGAAACGTACGCCATCGACTTGGCTAGCGTAGCTAATGATAGGGAATCCATTATTATCCGATTGGCAACATGGTTCAACTTTGCCCCGTGCGACTGAGCAGTATATTTCAATGCAAGCTTGATAACTCTCTCACATGCAAGGGATTTTGAGCTAGCGCTTTTAGCTTCCTTACCAGCCTGCTGCGCTGCAGTTTTCGCCAGATTCATCATTAGCTCTTGATGGTTCGCCATTCCATTCTTAGCGTACTTGACAGACATCTGCACCTCGATGGACGCAGTCAACGCTCGACGCATCGCCACAACGCTAGCAGCTGTCAAATACGCTACATCGCCTGCATACAAAATTGCTTTCTTAGCCTTTGCTTCAAGTTTTTCCATCTTCAGTTTAGCCCTTTTTTCATTTTTTATTTCCTCTTCATACTCAGGCTGATCTAAATTAATTTCTGCCACAACATCTGCGTTTAGTGTAGGTTTGTAAACATTGTCCCTTGGATCAAGCCAATCATCTACTAGAACGTCTTGATTTTCGTAAGTAGGCGCATCAATTACCAATTCGTGAGTTCCATTAACGGATTTTTCTATTAGTATTGGATCTGCAGTATTATTGCCTATTCGTTCATTGTTTTCAATATCCAATGCGGTTTGATTTAAAAATCCTCTTACACCAGCGGCTAAAGTAGGTTTTGTGTTCAATACATGTAACGAGTTAGCACGGGGTAAAACGGAGAATGGTGATTGGGGTATTAATATACTATCATTCATAAGTGGTGGAGATGGTGTAACCATATCAGCAGATTTATTCAAAATAGCATCGTAAATCGTCGGAATAGAATTAGTCACCGGAACAGGTAGCGCTACTTTATTTCCTGCTCCCGTTTTGATTGATCTTTTTTTACGCAATGTCAAATCTACCGACTGCTTCTTTGACAAAGCGCTCGCGTAAGTAATGTCTTTTAATGCTGATACAATGGAAACTTCTGCTGCAATTTGAGCTAAGCCATAAACTAATCGATGGAGTTCTGGCTCCGTTGAAGATCTCGTGACACTAAGAATATTTCCTGATAAAGTCCGTGATATGTAATCTAATATCCTTCGAGTTTCAATGGCTGTGATGCCCTTACTTTTCCCTGGGGCTTCAAGGGCCTCTCTCGTAACTCTCGTTATCTTATCTTGAACTTCTAATTTTGATAAAATTGCTGAAACGAGATCTTTGGAAATCTGATACAATTTGTCTTCCATCTGAGGGTTTTGCGTCACATTTTTTGTTGCTTTTAATATTGAATTGTCCAAGTGCTTAAGAGCTTTGTGAGGGGAGTTAAGCAGGAACGACTCTCCGGCAACCTTTGAATCAAGTTTAGCTTTAAGATCGTGAACAGGAGATATGCCAGCAGAAGCGGCAGTAATCTAAAATATTATTAAAAATTAGAAGTTTTACATACAAGCATTCAGTAACTAGAGAAGTAGATACTTACCAAAAGCACCAGAATTGTAACACAATATCTAAGTGGTGCCATATTGCACAGTACCTTATCCTGTGGCAAATTTCGATAAATGCTCTCACAATCCGATTGATCTAAACTTGCCTTCGTTAATCTAATTGGCAATTAACTTTTATTTGCTGTACTCACCTATCAACTAGTAGTGCGTAGGTAATTCTGTTTGTAACTTTAGCCGGCAAAGGCATTATACATATTAATTCTTCGTTTGCTATGTTCAATCCGCCGATACACAAACAGAGGACGATATACAAAGTCGTTGCTACTTTCAGCTGTTTCAAAGATGTCTTCTTCTTTAACGTCTATTGGATGCAAATCTTCGTCGGCCATTTTGTTTCTTTCAATATCACGAATTGGTCGACTATCATCAGGAATGAATACAGATGGATCATTTGATTTTAATTTACTAGGTATATCAAGTCCATTACTTATATAAAGAAAGGAAAATATAATTACAAAGATTAAAATAATGTTGACCGCACTCATTGTTTAACTGACTGGAACCGGAACATGTATCGAGTGCGGTTTTATTTTTATATTCCTAATTAGAAACAATACGTTAAATCATTAGTAACTCACTTACATCAATTAGTAGATATTAATAGCAATTCTAGAGGATTATGTCACAATATCGATTGCTGTAATATTTACAAAAAGAGAAAAGAATAATGAAACAAATACCTAAATGGTGTTTAAATTCACTTTTCTTTTTTATTTATTAAACGAAAATTGAATAAAGAATTAAAAGGGTCTAAGTTTTAAGGCTTACATGTAAAGGTACATTCATTGCATGCAGTTTGATACGTAAGGCTTCGGGTCGGTCCATGTCCTGATAGCTTAAGTCATCGTAGTTTAGCCGAGGTACGCGGGGAGCACCCTGATGCTGCCGCGGCCGACCAGCTGAGAGGTCTCTCCGAAGGGCGATGCGTCGATCTGGTTGGCAGAAGGCAACAGATCACTCTCTTGACCACCGATGGCACGGCGCACTCTAGCGGCCGGGCTCTGCGGCTTAGATCCACCTTCTGCCGCAGCACCAGACGGAGCAGCGCCATTTACTGTAGCTGATGGTGTTGCTTCTGCTTTTTGGGGGACGTGTTGGATCACATCCTGCTCGGCTGGGGCGCAGGCGCAAGCGGCCAGCAGCGCCAACGACGCGACGGCAAAGAACATTGAACGCATTTCTGATAGATCCTATATTGTCCGACTGAAACTTGGGAATAACATGCTGGCTAACCATCGTTATGGCTTATAAGTAAATCTGAGATTTACACAATCCATTATTTTTATTGAAACTGTACACGAGATAATGTGCACTGTTGTTTGTAGTAGCCATGTTGGCGCGTGATCTCGGCCAGGCTGGCACCTGCGTCGTTCCACAAGAGATGTTAATGCGATACCAAATCGGTCCGAAAAGTTGGTAAAAATAAAAGACAACATGAGATTTAGCACCTGGCTTGAAAGGCCTTTTTTGGTAGGTAATTTGTTCAATTTAAAAAACACTCAGGTGTGCAATGTTTACTTTGCTTGGTGCCTGCTTACGCATTTCACGGATATTCACTAAGTATTTATTTGAGTAAATTTGTTCTTAATATCAAAAATAAAACGCAGCGTAAGTATCTACGTTATATTTTTTATAGCTACCTAAATGAATGCTGCCCTTACAATACATCTCTTATTGTACGAGTAAAGTTTATCATGACAATTTCATGAGTACAGTCAGCAGCAGAAGTTGCGTAGCGGGCAAGGTGTTCAAAATGAACTTGACACGATCTTATTTTTAAGACAATAAGAGCGTGTTAGGATCATTGTGAACACCTTGCCCGCTACGCAACTTCTGCTGCTGACTGTACATTTATTATGAGCGCATTGACTCGGCTCGATTCCTAAAATATTATTAGCTTTAGATAAGATGACGTTTGAGATTGGTCGTCTGCAAAATCCATCGTACCAAAAGAGGGGAAAGCCATAATTCAAAATATGTGTATGTAATATTGTCTTCGGTTACCGCGATAGTTACTCATGAAATAAAACTATGGAAACGGATTAAATCGCGTATAATGAATTTACAATTCATCCCGACGTTTCGAACACTTTACAGCGTTCGTGGTCAACATTTCGATTATATCGTATGTAGGTAGAGCTAATATTTCACGTATTTGAAAAAGTTCGAATCGGAACAGCAAAAATTTGACAAGTGAAATAAGTGTTTTAAGGTTTCTTCCGGATACATATACTTAATATACTTATTCTCTTACCAATTTATACAAATAGAAATACCTATGCATTTAAAAAAATAGGCTTAAATTTCTTCTTCTTCCTAATACTTAAATAAATAAAATAAAACCTTCCAACCCAGGGGGTAAAGTAGTTTTTTTAAGATTAGCTGCGTTTCCTCACGACCACCAGACGACGTTGTCCTTCACCGTGGATACGGGCCTGGTAAATATCAAATGGCATTTAATATAAAAGTTTCGAAAAAACTCATTGGTACGAGGCGCGTTTGAACCCGCGACCTCCGGATTGAAGACGCACGCTCAGCTAGGCCACCTGGCCCCGTAGCCGAATGGCATTTCTACGACGCGAAACGAAAACGAAACGCCGCGAAAGGTATCCTGGCTCTGTTGCGCCAATACGCAAGAGCGATAGAGATAGACATCTACGAGCGTTTCGTTTCGTGAGCGTTTGTGCCATTCGGCTACGCACGCTGGTGCCGTAGCCGAATGACATTTCTGCGACGCGAAACGAAAACAAAACGCCGCGAAAGGTAATCTGGCTCTGTCACGCCAGTACGCAAGAGCGATAGAGATAGATATCTACGATCGTTTCGTTTCGTGAGCGTTTCGTGAGCGTTTGTGCCATTCGGCTATGCACCCTGTAACGCTTCAAGTGCGGAAAAGAGGAAGTTTGAAACGAGTGGCGAATTGACGATACACGTCGATGGGAGTGTTTTAAATCGACACGAGTTACTTCCTTTTCGCAGGTGTAGGTACCTATTGTGGTACTTATTTATGGTCCTTTGAAGTTTCGACATAGGCACATAACTATTAATGCACCTTGCTTTAACCGCAAGTGCCAATATTAATACACTTGAGAATGTAGATTTTTGAGCGTTGCGAGGGTTTCAAGGCACATCGGCTACTAAATGTAAAAGCCTAAACTCTAAAATACAAAAAAAATGTCTAATAGTGTTTATATTTTATTATCTGCCAGTTCAGATGTAGATGATGATATGTTTTCCGGATCCTTATTCCGATTTTGTAAAATCTTCCTTTAGACGCAAACAAGTATGAGTAATATTGCTAACAATAAACCATAATACCTATTTACCTGCCTGCCTGCCTTTAAGTATTTCTGAGTAGAAATACTTAATTTTAACATGAAACATAACATAACAGCAATATCACGCAATGTTATGTCAGTAAACTGAAGTGACACACTATGTAAAGCCTTCCTCATCATTTTTCATAGTAAACCACAACAAAACACATTCACGGCCATTGTGATATTGGACCTATTTGCAAATGTCATTATCAGACATGAAGCACAATGCGTCAATGCTTCCATTTCTGGACAATAATTCATTTAGCACAATTTGAGTTACCGACAGGTATAAAACGCAACACAGACGACCAGGGTCTCAAAAACAAAGCACAGTCAGAAGACTCAATACCAAGAGCATTTTCGCGGGATAATTCCCATCAAGCAGAGAAGTTTCTAGAAGCCCATCAAGATCATGGCTTCCTCGTTGTGTGTCCTTCTCTCGCTGGTGCTGGCGGTGACCACCGCAGTCCCAGTTCCCTCAGACGACGGCGAGACTACCACGGTCGCTTCCGACGTGGGTCTGCTGGAGGTGATCGAGGTGGTCGAGACCGTTCCTGTCCTGGTGCCGCTGGTCGTAGCCCCCGCAGATACCACTACAGAAGCTGACACGCAAGCGCCCGAGCATACGGTGGCGAAGAGATCCCTCCGCGGCGATAACCCGAGCAACGATCTGTTGACAGATATTGAAGCGCAGCAATACGAGAACGGATTGTCCAATCTGGCTGGCCGCAGGATTAAGTTCCTCCCCACTTTTTTGGGCTAAGTTTAAGCAGTAATTTTAAGCTAATTTAGTCTAATTTAAGGATTGACTAACTGATCGACGACTGCTTACAAATTAAGTGTCCAAACAGTGTAAAGTTTTCACATTAGTTTTAAAATGGACTCGATGATATGTTGATCACATAATCGCATAGTCACCATGTTTATATTTTTTAGTGAATTTATTTCGTGTACCTACCCTGTGTATTTATAATATTAATATAATAAAATCATTATTTTACATGTACTTATTTTTTTCTTTCGACTGCCTGTTTTTCCCTGGTTAAAATATGCTTATTTTATTTCATATACCTACAATACATATTTATAAATTAGACCAGATTTTCGATGTATTTTTTTCTCATACACCTACACAGCTAGATTCGACGTTAATTAGTTGACTTTAACATTATTTACACTTTAATCTTTTAAAGTAAGTATACATTTCAATACATCTTTAATTTCACTTACAACCAAGAACGACTATAAATAATTTCATTAATGATACAACTGATACAAGCTTTTATAGCTGACTGTACTAAGTACTTTTCTTTCCACTGATAACTAAGTAGGTAATTAATACTCAACGAGACAATTGCGTTGTTTTATTAAAAAAGTTCTGTCTCCATCATCAGATCAGCTCGAGGGTATCTTATTATTATTATATCACCCGACTATTATCTATTATTACGACGATTTTTAAACTGAGTAAAATTTTACATGAAATATTGAATCCGTGCGTACAAATTATAGGTAGAATAGATAATATAGATATAAATTAAAATTACCAATATTTTAGATTCTGCTACGCCAAGAGATGTATGTACTAATTACGGAGGACAAAAATTCAAAGCAGACATTAAATATAACATATTTACCAAAATATTTTGCCAAGCAGGGGCGTATTTACCCTAGGGCCAACCGGGTCATGAACCGGGGCGGCCGGCTGCTTTTGGGCCGGCAAAACAGATTTTTCCATATTTTAAGTACCTACTTACTCTATTGTCACTTAATGGGGCGGCAAAGCTAACTGACGTATTTTAAGAATTTTGCCCGGAACGCCAAATTATTACAATACGTACCTGTTGTCAATAAATACCTACATAATAACTACTAGGTGAATAATTTTAATGCCAACCTTAATTATTAAAAACAAGGATTACTTTTTTAATAAAACTAACATTATTCTCACAAATAATTTATTTTCATTTTTACAATATAAATATTTAATTTAAAGGGATCTTATGATAATAACTTCTTCTTTTTTCGGCTCATCAACATCATTCTCACTGTCATTCACCACATTGTCAAATCCTTCTTTCTCTTGTTTTATTTCAATAACCGTATTCACAATATTTTCTTCTAACGGGACCTCAACTAGAATGATATCTTTCGAAAAATGTTCAGGATTATAATCCAAGTAATCATTGCCACTCCGAATCTCAACCCTATTTTTCATCATCTCAGGATGTATGAAGAGACCGTCCAGCATTCTTCCGTTAGCAATTCTAAAAACAAGGAGCAGACTCAATATTATCCAGATATTAGCCATCCTTGAAGTCGAACGAACAAGTACGGCCGAAACTATTGGACAAAGGCTTTATACTACGAAAGTGTTAATTTAATTCTAAACTCACGTTTTTGTTTAAACAAATAGCATCATATTTAGAATAAGTGGAAATGTGGGAGCTATAACTAAAAGGGTAAATAGCTCATCACGATACATATTTCTTGCATTCTTGTTTAGAATTCAAGGAATTTATTTAAGATATGTAGAACTAGGCACCGCTTTTTAATTTCAGGACATTTTAACCTTCACGAAAGGAAATACGTCTCATTAAATGCCGGCAAAGACCTTACAGCTCCTGTAAAGTTGTAGGTCTTCCTAAACAACGGATTACGGAATGGTACCTACCTCACTATCAGGCACTTTGTTTATTTATTTGCCACATATCAAATAGTACATTACATCAGAGGCCGGGAAAATGAGGATTTCCGGCCAAGTGGGTATATACGCCGCCGTATTATATGGGCCGGATAGGGATATGAGGCCGGGAATCCGTTTTCACGCCGAGGCATGTATAGTGCTTTTCTCAAACATACAATGAAATAAAATAAAAATGCTCTAAAGGACAATATTTTATAAAAAAAAGTTACTTTGCAGGCCTAGGCCTAAAAAATAATATGAAATCCCTTTACAGTCCTCTCGAGTTGTTGCGCCCAAAAAGCGATACTTCCCAGCCCATTTTAAGGAACGTAAAGACAATATTTCATTGCATGTTTGAGAAAAGATGTATTTTTTTTATACATAAAATGCTATAGGCATCTATTGTGAAAACTGCAGGACCATTTCAATTAACCGACATGTGTACCTAGTGTGTAGTTATGTATTTCATTCGTGTATTTAGCTACCAGTACAATAAGAATGATTTTAAACGTCAAGCTACAGATTAAATCGCGATAACGCCAAGTTTGATGAGCAAATAAAAATACCTCGAAGGCGTATTTGGATTTTACGAATAAGATATTTAGTGATTTGTTTTTGAATTGAGCAAGTTGAGCAACGGACTAAGATTAATCAAGGATTAATGTAATTTTATTAAATCCGAATATGTCTTCTGTAAATACCATTTAGTCGATATTGTCAGCAAATATTGGTCTTTCTTTGCCAGGCGCACGCCAGGCGTCACCCGTGGCACAAAAGACAACCTATCTCCACCTTACCATCAATTTTGGATATGCTATGTTTGTATGAAGACTAGCACTGCTTTTTAAATTGATGGAGCTTACGGCTTTGAAATAAAATATACAAATTTTCTTTTTAAAGTGTGCACGATGGACGTTACCGCGCGAGCACATAATAATATTGAATACTAACTAACAATAAAAGAATATCAAAAGAAGTTGTCGTTTCTGACAACGTTAAATATAATCAAAGTAATGGTTATAAATAATTAAAGCTTTCTAAATTGTACGGTATATAACTAAGCTCTCATACAATGCTCTCCGCATTCTTTTTATGTAGGTAGGTACGATTTATCGTGCTTTAGTACTACAGCAATACTGAGCAGAAATGGAGTTATATAACCAAACATTTAATATTATTTTATTTCTTGCTATATCTTGTCATGGTTTTGATGCATCGGCATTCTATGTCGAGAAAGAGACGCAAAATGTCTTATCAATGTCATTTACTCATTGTGACCAAACCATTTTCATTGATATCGACAATGAAACCAGTGTTATTTTCAAAAACAACCTAATTAAATATATACACGATTTAAACCATTCCGTTATTTTGGTAAATCAAGTGCCAAGTTTTATTTCTAGCGGAAAAATAATGATACTTGCAGAAAACCCAAATATTGTCTTTACTACTAAATTCCTAAATACAAGTGTGCTTGACAGTCCAATACTGGATTCTTTGCTAAATTCACATTGGTCAGCATTATTTATTATTGTAACTACTGAAGATAGCATATATAATTGTGATGACGGAATATTAAACGAAGACGCTTTCTATAACATTGAAGAATTTCTAAACGATATGTGGTACAAACATCGCATTATGCATGTTTTCTTAAATCTGCCGTATGTTTGCCCAAACAAATATGTCATATATGATAGCTTAAAATTAACCGAAGGGGAATTGTACAACAGGACCATTAAACTTGTTCGAGAAGAACATTTACCAGGAACTATATCACGTAAATCAGCTAGAATGTTAACTAAAAACTATCCCCTTAGAGGCAATATCTTTGATCGGTTTCCTACTTCTATTCAGAAATGTGAAGGTACCAATATCTACATAAAGACCAGTAAGGAAACCAGTGGCGGGTATTGCGGATTGGACGGACTCGTAATGTCAGATATAGTGAGCCACTTTGAATTTAATTTATCGTTACCCTATTTGGGCGCGGACTCCGTGAAGTATGGGTATCAGCAGCAGGACGGGACTGTAACTGGCAGCCTGGGACACATAGTGAGAAGAGATGTGGACTTTTCTTTCAACTCGCGGTTCATGACGACATATACCACGGGGCAACAGGCATACAGATTTGCATTTCCCGTCGCAACTGATGATGTTTGCCTTGTTTTGAAACAGCCTGAAGAAGAACCCCTTTGGCGGTACCCTATCAATGCATACACTGTTCTGCAGTGGGTCTTTATTCTTGCCTGCCTTTCTATCATTGGCTTTATAATGTGGGCATTTGCAAAGATCCAAAATAAAATGAATAATACTAGAGCTGCTACACTCCTGTCTTACGTCCTGAACTCTATACATGCTGGATTGTTTGGGTTCTTTTTCAAACGAAGAAATAACTTACTTCTGTTCAGAGTTAGCTGTTTGTATGCTTCAATAATGCTGCTCGCGGATTATCAGGCAAGTCTTCGTATTGTTTTCTTTATTTTGCTTAAATCATGCTCTTCTATCATCTGAGGCTTTTAAAAGTTTATATTATCTAATCTATCTAAGTATAGCAGCCTTTAAAGCGCCCGTCTTCGGACATAGGCCTCTCTATTCCTCCACGCTTGTCGGTCCATTGCCATCCGCATCCAGTTGTCGCCAGCTAGTTGGCAGATGTCATCTCTCCATGTACCTTAAGGGGCGGTTTGCCACGACCGCGGATCTTAGCAGGCTTCCACACCATAGTTCGTCTCGCCCAGCGACTATGGTCCATCCTGGCAATGTGTCCAGACCATCTCCACTTTCTGTGTCCAGTTTCCTCCACCACGTCTTTAAGTTTTGGGACCTGCCTGATCCACTCGTTCCTTTTTCGGTGCATGAGCGTGATTCCAAGCATTGACCGCTCCATCGCTCTTTGTGCAACACGCAGTTTCTCAGCCGATTTATTTGTCAATGTGGTGGTTTCCATTCCATAAAGAAAGACGGGCAGGACACACTGGTTGAAGACTTTGGTTTTTATATGTTGAGGGATTTTCTTCAACTGGAGAAATGCCTTGTTCGCTCCGAAGACTGCCCATGCTTGCGTGCATGTTTATTGCCCGCCGTGTTTTTTGCCGGTCCCATAGTGGATACCCCCCTCCCAACTGAGGGGGGACTGAAATCTTCTCGAGGCTGAGGCGTAGGGTTAGAGCCGGCGTAGCTTTATTTGACGTTCATATGCGCATTGTAATATGCCTACTTGAAAAATAAATATTTCATTTTCATTTCATTTAATATCAAATATCAAATATCTTTATTGCAGTAATATTACACATTACATATAAATGTAGCAGGTAATACAGACCCTGTAAGGGCATAGCAACTTGTGTATTGTGTGTATGTGCATAGTAACATTGTAATTATTTAATAATTCGTTATCTAGTCTAAAATTGCAGTTGAGACGTAAACTTTCTTAAATAACTGTATTATAGTAAAAAATATTTTTCGAAGCCTGTATTTGTCAATGCTTTTGGAATCGTAATACATATTTATGTGTTGCGCTTATTTCTGAACTACGTATTTATACTACTACGTTGTTTTTAACTACTGTTTAGGTTAACCTCATATGTATGTTATGATTTTATGAACCTCCAGGTCTATTTGTATTACTTTAGTTTCTGGTACATTATGTACTACATATTATGTATGATGTTTATTATGACTGTTTGTGTCCTAAATAAACTAAAAAAAAAAAAAAAATCATTTCATGCTTTTTAAAGTATTTTTAACTTAATTTTTAGGGTTACATAAACTACATATTTACAACCCGCGTCCGATACGACGTATTATACAGCTTGTCTAATTTCGCTAAGTCGGGCACAATGATTCTAACGTCGCCATCCATATACCCGTTAGTCAACGAGTCAATCAACGAAGTTGGAGACGTCCTTTTATCTCGGATGATAGTGTTGAATGACACGGATTCGTTTGAATACATCCTACATCATCCGAAGACTGCTACGTTAGATCGGAAAATGGACGCAGTGTTGATGATTCTACAGAAATACAAAGACGCATCCGGCAGGCCTACACTATACGTATTGGATGAGAATGTTCGCACCTTCTATTTATCATATATAGCAAATTTGGGTATGTATTCCATATTCTAATTTTCTACTTCATCAGCCCCTTTAGCACAACTTGCATTGTCGCGCGCGAGTCCATACCTACTTGAAGTCGCGCTTGATGTATGGACTCGCGCGCGACAAGCGCTAAAGGGGCATGCCACATCAGAATTGTAATTTTTTACAACTGACACGTGTAGGGAACTTAAAATATGAATGTAGATAGGTACTCTTTTATTTACAGAATTTCCATTCGCAGTCTCGATTGACTTTTACATAATGCGTCTAGTGGAGTCTGGACTGACGAAAATGTACTACACCTGGACGAGCCGCGGTCTGGGATTGCAGGCAAGCAAGTAGATATAGGTATACGCAGAAACACCTGGGAAAGCCATCCAGGATTTGAAGATTACAAACATAGATAAGGGATGCAACAGTTTTCTGTCCGAATCGCATAGGCTTTCTTTCATGACTGGGGTGGGTCTTTTCTTTGATCATTATGCAGGGATGTATTTTAATAGCGGGGCAGCTATCAGATCCCGTGCTGCCACTCGAAAACGATCTTCAAAGATTTTCCCTCCGTTTGATGCTAATTGATTCCTTTCCTAACCAGGATCAAAAGCTTAGCAGGAAAAAATGGCTTAAAATTTGGGAAACTCCGGGAAAGCTTTTTCTAATTAAATAACATTTTTAATTTTTCATATGTCATGCCTAGGCTTAGGACTTTTTATGGCATACCGTGGTTCTAAAATCCGTGGAGTCGCCATATGAAAAATTTTCAAAGTCAAAGTCCAACAGTATGATGTCACATTAAATATACTGTCACATCGTCACTGAGTTCATTTTAATCGAACGTAGTTGATTTTATTCTAATAGTAATTTTTTGGTATTATTATATAGGATTATAATAAAATTTACTAATAAATAACATTATTAGTTAAAATGAACTACGTTCGATTAAAATGAACTAGGTAACGTTGTGACAGTATGTATAAATATTTATATTTAATATGACATCATACTGTTGGACTTTGACTTTGACTTCGAAATTTTTTCATATGTCGACTCCACGGATTTTAGAACCACGGTATGCCATAAAAAGTCCTAAGCCTAGTCATGCCACATGGTAGCTGCCCACACTGACCCGCTATCAAATAGCTCCTGTATATGCCCGTGTTTGGGTTGCAGGTCTCGCTGCCAAACTTGTACTCGGAGCCCCGGCCGGCCTCCAGGATCGGGATGAAGGAGGAGGTGATCGCCTTCACTGTGCTGCTGGTGGGGCACGCGGCGGCCGTGCTCGTGTTTGTCGGGGAAATTTGGTTTGACAGACGGCAGAGATATCCTTTTGTTCATTAAACGTACGTAAAGGGAGTGTGATTTGATTGTCATCGAAAGCTAATATATCCGTTTCGAAGAACTACTACGAAATCTACGAATCACTTTCAACGGTTGAACTTGTAACACGATAATAAGTATACGATTCGAATTTCAATAATATTATATCTGCATCGGATATAGCAGAGTAAGGGTGAAGTCACATCTACCAGAATCGAGGCGCATTTAATGTATGAGCAATCTCTCACAACTATGACTACGGAACCTTAAAAATGATGATGTCGTTGAAGAAATCTTGGCTGGTCATCGGTGCAGACAACACAGGTGACAGTATCTCCTTCGCAAAAAAATAACGATGTATCAGAAAACTGCAATAGCAGTCGCCAAAATGATATTAATGTAGGCGCCATATTTAACAGGTTTGTTAAAACTAAAAAACTACTTATTTCTCATGTCAACTTTTATTTCAAAATATATAATTTTAACAATAATGATAACAAAATCTGAGGAACAATACTAATTACAATTCACCTCCCACTACATTGCAACCCTTAAACAACCCTCTAAACTAAAATCTACCAAAACAAAAAATAAAACGGTTTATACATCAAAAATTATTACAATTACCAATCATATGTTGAGCATTTAGGTAAAAAATCGTATCACTAAATGGTAAATCAATATATTGTCATCTAGATTAATCTAACTTATATTACAATAATTAGGTATATGATATTCAGCCTAGGTAATAGGTATTATAACAAGAACAGTGCATTAATATTTTATGACTTCAAACTGCATGAACTAATATGAAATGTTTTTAGATAACTTTTTTATGGAGTATAATGCCGATATTTATAATGTAATGTGCTGTTGCCATGTTCAATTCCCTATTTAACCTTTTAACCGCCGAAGTTATATGTATAAAATCCAGTTCATTCAGCCGAAGTCTGATAAATAAGACTATTCTCCGTAATGCACGTAAACATCAAAATGACATACACATTTTTTTACATACACACATTTCATTTTATTTATGAAGTCTTTACTTCAATAAGTATAAGTATTTTTTGCCTTTGCAATGCATACAATTGTTATTTTACATGGTCTAATTTTACTTTTTGTTTTTGGCGGTCGGCTCATAGCATAAAATGGGTAAATACAAATTATAAATGTACAGGTACTTGGCAACTAATTAATTAAATAAAAAACGATACAGTAGGTACAAGATTTCTAATCTACTCCAAGACGAATGAATACTGTTTTATCGTGATAATTGTCTTAAAGCACTAACCTGTATCGATATTTCGTTAAATCAAACTTCAGGGGCAGGTTTTCATATTGCAATCATTTTAATATACTTAAGAAAAGTACCACCTCGCGCTGCAATATGAAAAAAATGTTTACATTACAACAAAATAGCTACTGCTTGTCTTAGACGTCCCATCAAAGACTAGAGACTAGATAGAGTAAGGAGCACAAAAATAAGAGAACGAACAAGAGTCATCGACGCGTTGGAACACTGCCTGAAAATGAAATGGCAATGGGCGGGACATATAGCAAGAATGAGCGATCAAAAATGGACTAAACGTGTGAAACTCTGGAAAGGTCCACAAAGAAAAAGAAAATCTGGCAGACCAGCCACAATATGGATCGATGAATAATAGCAACTGCTTGTCTTAGACGTCTCATCAAATATAAACGAACAAAACATAGTCGCTCCCGTTTATAGTATGAATTTTTTGAGATGTTTTTTTGGCTTTTGCCGTAATCTGTTAAACAAAAGCCTTGGTTTCTATTATTCACGGCGGCTAGCTCCCGTCTCCAGCGCACGCGCTATAGTCTCAGTGTAGTTAAAAAGCAACTATCATGATAGTAATAAGGTTCAAATCCATAAAAAGCCCTTTCGGAGATAACACGTTTTGTCATCGTCAAAAAAAGTTACCTGCATACTGTAAACTGTTTCATAAATTTGACCCTTATTGTTATCATGATAGTTGCTTTTTAACTACACTGAGACAAACACGTGCTGTGGAAAAGGGAGCTAGCCGCTGTGAATAATAGAGACAAAGGCTTTTGTTTACAGATTACGGCAAAAGCCAAAAAACAATCTCAGAAAATTCATACTATAATAAAGATGCGATGATAGAGCGAGCGAGTTAATAGCTGTCGCCGAGCGGTGAACTATAAATAGCTCTCTCTCTCTCTCTCTTTTTATTTATAGTATGAATTTTCTGAGATGAACTTTTCGCTTTAGCCGTAATCTGTTAAACAAAGGCCTTTGTTTCTATTATTCCCGGCGGCTAGCTCCCGTTTCCACAGCACGTGCTAAAGTCTCAGTGTAGTTAAAAAGCAACTATCATGATAGCAATAAGATTCAAATTTATTAAACAGTTTTCAGTATGCAGGTAACTTTTTTGAAAATGACAAAACGTGTTATCTCCGAAAGATCTTTTTATGGATTTGAACCTTATTACTATCATGATAGTTGCTTTTTAACTACACTGAGACTATAGCACGTGCCGTTTAAACGGGAGCTAGCCGCCGTGAATAATATAAACAAAGGCCTTTGTTTAACAGATTACGGCTAAAGCGAAAAGTTCATCTCAGAAAATTCACACTATAATAGTAATAGTTTGTCTCCGAGCGATGAACTATAAATCGTTCGCTCTCTCTTTTATTTACACGGGAGCGACTATCTTTTGTTCCTTTCTATCACCGATTGTTCACCGGCCATCGCTTACTCGATTTTGGTGGTATTGTACCAGTGACTTAGTGGCCATTTGATATTTTTCGTATTAATTTTAACTAAACCCGCATTAATTTTAATTTATATTAAATATATGTCACAGAGGTTTCAAAAGGGCTGAACATTCATTTCAATCAATGACTAGTATAAGATTATGTGCCATATTTACATGAACATAACATAATTATAAATTTGATTATACATTGGCGATAAAATCAGACTTTAATTAATATTTTTAAAATAAACAAAACAAAGAAGCAGTATATTTAAAATCGCAAAAAGGATTAACAGTATTTTCCAGCGATGTTTACGGTTATAGTTTACAGTACACTTAAAAATCATAGTTAATATTTTTTTACTACTTAAATGCCTTAGTCATGTCTCAAGTGTGAGCAGTCGGCAGTCTAGCTGCAAAATCACAGTAAATACTATTGATTAGTGTGGCCTAGCCTAATTATTAAACTGCACAGCCTATGGCAAGAATAATAAGCCCGCAATGGGACAATAGTAGATCACATACCAAGGCCAGGAAAGTAAGAAATGTAGGTATCTACATTTTACAGTCAGCCAATCTGAATCCTAGGCCACTGTAGAACCCTTTCACAGTAAAAGTCAAAGTGACTGATATAGCAAATAAAGCACGGTGTCAATACGACAGGGTTCTAGAGTGGCCTAGGATTCTAAATGGTTGACTGTACATGTAATTGTCTGCCGAGGCGGAGCCCTCTTATTTACTGGCGAAGGTTTGTATACTATTTTATGTTCTACGGAGCCGGGAAGTGGTAACTTCGTTTAGCACAGCGGTATGAAATTTGACGCTTTTCGGCCGAGGGCAAAACAGCTAATTTACAACTACAGTCTTTAATGATATTTTTACATTTTTTTTTAACTTTATATATGTAGTAGAAGCATCAATTTCAGCCATTTCTCAATGTTTCGCCATAACTTAAGAGTTGAAGTGAAGTGTTAATTACGATTATTTTATACATATCATTTCCCATTATGTACAACAATCCGAAAGTAGCGAACATTCATAGATATAATTTTTATTAGTATAGAGTTTAGACTAACTTGAATTCCATATTGTTTTGAGATGGCATTTGATATTAATTATCACATTTATAACCTACCTACCTACCTACCTAATAAATTCCTACGTTTAATGAACAAAACTGCATACTTAATTATATTATATGGTACTGCTGCTGATATTTAAGGGCATTTTCGCGAAAAAAGATTCAAAACCATTTTTTTTTCAAAATAGGTAAATTTAATGTTTTTCCTACTCTGAATCAGAGCCCTTTCGACCCTACTAGTTAAAAAAAGCGTCCTTAATTTAATTTTTCCACTTCGTTACAATTTTTCAAACACTTTGTAAAGCGGTCACAAAGTGGGAAGTTTGCAAAATAATAGAAAATTTTGGGACCATTTTTTTGTCTTTTGTTTTTTATCCAGGCAGACAATTATGGTCGCGCGATAAGTGATAAAGCAGCAGGCCGCCCCTATCGCACTATTTGTAAGTGCGTTAGGGACGGCCCGATGTTTTATCATTTTTTCTACTCCCGTGTTGTTATTCGTCATTTACCGTGTCGTGCATAGATCGTTAAAACCCTACATAAAAGATGCCCGCCCCCGGCCGGCGCCCCGCGTACCCACGCATACGATATAGCTCTTACAGCATTGTTAGGTAGCCGTTAAGGGGTATAGCGGGCCGCGGGGCGCCGGCCGGGGGCGGGCGGCGGCGGCGCGGGGGAGTGCGAGCGACAGGGTGAGTGCAGAAACATTGCAGAGGACAAGTCAAAATACTTGTAGGAAACAGTGCGAATTTCACGAAAGTTGTTCTAGAAAACTATTCAAAAGTATGTGCATGGTCGTAGAAAAAGTATTGTATGCAACGGTGTTTAACTGAGTCAAAAAATACTCGTGGCGTCTTAATAACAATTTTCGGCTTCGCCTCAAATTGTTACCCACGCCACTCGTCTTTTTTGACCTCCTTTAAACGCCTGTTGCATGAAATACTATATCGCGCGACCATGATTGCCCTACTGGATCAAAAGCTCTCGTGATACACACGCAAAAAATTTACCTACATTAGAAAAAATATTTTTGGTGATTGTTCTCGCGAAAATGCCCATATTATATGTATTGCTCTTATGATATAACCTCAAAACACTTACAATCTAAATATAAAAACAGCGAAATCCGGTATCACCCTTTAAATGTAAGCTTACACTGCAACTACGCTAATAAATCTAATAGGGTAAACTTACCAGTGCTCGACACGATAATGAAACTGGACACTGTCGGGTACTAGTACTTTTACCTTATAAGTACGATCGATTTTTATTTTGTAGGTTTTATTAAATTAAATTTAGCTGCTTTGAAGAGCTGCTGCGTGGACTAAAATAGTAAAATAGGCAAACTCGCTAGTTATTAATTATATTAAAACAATGAGGAGGCACACTGCCATTTTAACCCGCCAGGCGGCGCCTGTGAAAAGTGCTTAGGCATGTCACTGTCATTCATATATGAGAGAGAGAAAAAAATATCATCTCGCTCTCACGTATGAAATTCTTTATCTGTGCAATGGACTAATAAGGTGGCGCCATCTGTCATAACCTTTAAGTGTGCCTCCTCATTGACTAGGAACCGATGTTTCAAAATGGCTATAATGTTACAAGTTACGGAAACGGTGAAAATTTGCAATTTTTCAAGTAAGTACAACAACTCTCTCTCGCTATATCGGAATCCTGCAAAAGGATTCATATAGGAGGTGCAAGCACAAATTGCTCGCCCTTAAAATTGGTCAAAGGCACCTAGCCTTCAGAGATAACATACACTAGAGAAATTTCGACGGGTACAGTCGACCAAAAATGTGGTTTACCACCCTATGGTTGAGGTTCGTTTGAACGTCATGAGACAAGGGCGATTTCCGCTTGCAATAATTTTATGTCAGTGACAATTGCTCTGTCTATATTTGATATTTACGTCATGCCATATGTCAAGTTAACCTTAGCGATCGTTAGAGCTCACAGAAACTTTTGTCAAAACTGGTAGACCACTTCCTTGGCCCACTGTACTTCGGCGGTCGAGGTGGCTCGCTTTTTCTTTAGTGTATGGAATATATTTCAGTTTATAAGCACAACAAATTAAAAATCGACTTAATTCGGTTAGAATTTCCTACATTGTCTGAATTCCTGCAACTATAAAGTAGCGGGGTTATCACTGATCCTATCCCCACGCATCATAAAATGGCAAGTTATATATCACCGAATAACTGGCAAGCACGCGACGAGCAAAGCTAGCAGCAAGAGCCACCGCTACGTACACTTACCGTTCTTTCTGGAAGGTACCTTGAAGCTGTTCTGAGGGGTGACTGAGCTGCTACTCGAGTCTGAGACTGTGGAGAGACTCTGTTGGGATTTGTTAGCGGAGTACCAACCGCACATGCGCTTGACGGCGTCCTCCCAGCGGGAAAAGGTCATGTCGTACGCTTTTTTGACTTGCGGGCGGGGTTGAACACGCAGGCGACTTTGCGCATCGATTTGAGCTCGGCTTTGGATTTCCATACACCTGTAAGGAGGTAATAAGTTTTTAATAACCATGGTTAAAGATTATAAATTATAACAATGAAATAAGCGTGGCAGGGGAAATATCAAAGGCTGCAAAATATATATTGAAATAATGACAAGACTGAGAGTCGAACATTAGTGGCCCGATTTTTAAGGGCTACACTACTACTACTACACTTTTTGTACACTTGATTGTACAAGAACGTCAACCTTAACGAATTTGTAGGAAGTCAACAGCATTTTTTTTTCGTATCGTTGCATCTCGGCGATGAAAGTGAAGATGTTAGACACCACATTCAACTTTAAGGTAGTGGAAAAAAAGAGAAAATTTGTATATACATTTACATATCTGTAATTTCAGTTTATGTGTTAGAAAGATATAATAAGTATAAAACATAAGTGAGTTACGCAAGCGCGGATCCAGCTTCGTGCCCAGGGGGGGGGGGGGTCATGTGGTAAAGGCCCAGGACCCAGAGGGGGGGTCACGTGGTCTATTTGTATGGCCAACCTAGGCTCCAGGAGGGGTCATGACCCCCATGACCCCCCCCCCTGGATCCGCGCATGGAGTTACGTACCTAGTTGTAGGCCCACGACGTGCGCGCAGCCTAAAGAAGACATTTCTGTGTGTACGGGCCGCTCCACACGAAGCCCTGTTAGGTCCGCTACCAGTTGTGCGATAAAGTCGTTGTTGGATACGCCACCGTCCACTCTGGAAATATCATGATATCGGTATTTAATTGAAGGCATGTTTACAAAAACAACATGACTACACTAGACATGAATTTACAGGAAACGAAAAAAACTAAATGTCTTCTTATATATTAACTATTGGACATAAACGTTGTATACGTTATTTAAGTAAGTGGCCATTAGTTCCGAAACACACGATTACACATCTCAAAGACAATTATTTTTGGAAAAAATATGAAAAATAAGTTCGTCAGTTATGCTGTTTTTGTAAAATTTTGTTAGTTATGTTCTTTTTGATAGAAAATAAAACAAGTTTCTATAGAAATTATGTTTTGTATTCTATCATTTATCTTACTAAACTAGTGGATCTACTTTAATCTTCACATCCGCTGCTGTTGTCATCGTTATCTACCTCCAGAGACGACGATTCTTGACACGTATTATACAAAATTGATTGGTAGAATTGATGGCTCGATGGTTTGACCAAAAACTGCATCAATTTTCTCAAGTCGCCTACTTTGTGAGGATTAAGGGGAAGTGAAGACTCATAAGCACGTTTTAAATTGATGTTCTTGGGCATTTTCTTAATTTTTAAAAATTTTAGCAATATTCTTTAGGGTAAGACTTTTCAACGATTCTGGGGATGAAATGTTATTTCCACTCATTTTTAAGATGTGAAAGAAACTTCTGGATAGGTTACGTATATCAAACGCGATAGTTTTGTTTCCATTTTTTTACAATCGTACACTTATATGCCAGTTACATAACCTAAAACGTTACGTAAACTAAAAAGAGTTCACAGTTATGTTCTTTTTGTAAAAAACAATGTAGATATGTAGTTTTTGCAAAATGGGTATATTTTTGGGGACTGAGTGTGGACAATTAGGGTCATTTTTGGACACTATCTTTTGCTCTACGTATAGATCCTGCTTAGACGAATGCTATGATACCAAAAACTCAAATCCGCAAAAAATGTTAGTTATGTTGTTTTTGTAAACATGCCTTCAATTTTAGAGTAAGTATCATCTGATATTTATCATTTAATGAAGAAAATATGCGCGTATCGCTGCTACAAAATATATACGTTGCAGGTAGCGTCGAACCCGTCTTTATGGTGCCTAATAACAGTGAGGTAGAGGGAGAGGGTAACATCAACATCAACAGTGCGACAGCGCAAAGAGTAGCGCGAGAACGTCACTCTTACAAGTTCTTGGTAAAGGAACAAAATCGCAAATTCCAACACATTCACTGCCAGACAAAAAATGGCGCACTACGTCATATCGTCACTACTTTTAAAAAAACTTGTATCTTCGTCTGTCAATGAAAAGAAAATTGTAGTAAGTATGTATGGAATGCATATAGAATTACTGCGTTTTAACTTTGAGGAGCGGCGTGAGATACGAGATTTTTTCAAAGTAGTGACGATATAACCCGCTTGCAGTGGGTTATCCGGCTATCTAAGCAAACTTCACGAGTGCCTACCAAGCGGGTTCTTGGTTGCGAAACAATTGGACATTAGTCGTTTATACCTGATAATATTGAACAGATAGTTGTTCTCCTTTCGCACGCAGAAATCACCACACCACCACAGGCCTTTGCGTCTATCGCAGACGATTTACGCAATGCTGCTTCGACAACGGGTTTGATGACTGTGGAGACCGATTCGCGAGCGGCACGTTCTGCCATATTTTTGGCAGAGAAAACTGATGCCACCTGAGGTTCCAGTCTCAGTTTGTTTTCTGCGACACCTTTTACTATCTAAAGCATTAAACCAGGCTTCGTCACATAGCCTTCTTTCCTCCACAACACGCTGTAATACAACTGTGCTATTCGGAAGGCGAGTGATTCTAACAATGCCCTCACTGGGTGAGCTTTAACAATTCCTACCATATGGGCAATACCTTTACAACTTATACTAACACTTTATACACCAAAATGGGCCCTGCATATCGTCAAATATCTTCGTCTGTCAATTTGTAGTATGTATGGAATGCAAAGACTGCGCGTGAATAGATTTTTTAAAAGTAGTGACTGATAATATTGAAGGGCTATATTTCAAATGATAGTTGTTCTCCTCTCGCACGCAGTAATACAACTGCGCTATCCGGAAGGCGAGGGACTCTAACACTGCCCTCACTAGATGAGCTTTAGTGGTTGAGGGTTTCATGCCGACGAAGCCTGATGCTGCTGAGCCGTCGTTGTATGGCGCCTGTAAATGATAAAGTGGACATTTTTAATGGTAACATTTCAAATGGGGGTATTGTAAAACTTTTTCCAGTTATTAGGAAAATAATATTATTCTCTCCAAATTTATCGACGCGTGGGCTTTCTCCGACCAAAAATCGCTCATTAGTATGAACATGCGTACATTGCCTAAGGCACTGGTCCCACCGCGAGCTAGTAAGCAATGAGCTATCGGCTATAAAAACGAACAAAAGATAATCCCGTGCAAATAAAAAAGATAAGGCGATATTGAAAACTCACCGTTGGGCGAGTAGCTATAAACATCGCCGTGTCTCGTGATAACCTTTTGTTCGTTTTTATAGCCGATAGGTCATAGCTAATAGCTTTTTTTTGTATCTAGCGACGTTTGACCACGATCACGTTTGAATGCATGCGTTCAGCGACCACGACGTGTAGGCGTCTTCATACTAACCTGCGATTTTTGATCGGTTAGAACCAATTCCGCGTCGATAGGTTTGGGAAACCCTAACGGCCCAGCCACGACATTGGTCTAAGCGCGACAGCGGTGAGCAGCATACGTGCGAATGAAAAGTCCCATCGCTGTGTCTCGCTCCAATGTATGGCCGCCGCTCACAGCTGTCGCGCTTAGACCAATGTCGTGGCTGAGCCGTAAGAGTGCGATTGTTTAAAAAATATATTGAGTAAACTCGTCTCTTTAAACCAACTAATAGTATAAGACTGCCAGAGTCACAAGGTCCTAATAGTTATTTGTTATACAAGGGGGCAAAGTTGTATTTTAACGCCGAGTGTGGAATTAAAAAACGAGCAAGTGAAAGGATTCTATAGTTGAACCACGAGCGAAGCGAGTAGTTCGAGAATAGAATCCTGAACTTGCGAGTTAAAATTAACACACGAGAAGTAAAATACATTTGCACCCGAGTGTAACACAAAACTTTTCCCCTCACTATAGCGAGGAAACTACAACGCAAAAAATGCGTTTATCACTGATTCCAGTAGTTCCACAGGTGGTAAGTCATCTTTATTACTAGATTCACCTACTTTTATCAATTTTAAAGCAGTTAATTTGACTTTATTCAAGGTCAAATTACTTTACCCACTAGTGGATAAAATGCGTTTTTACCCGCTGGTATTAAAGGACAAAACACGTGTTTCCGAGCTGGTGAGGGGAAAATAATATTAGATAGATGGTGGTTTGATGTTAGTATGTATAACAAGTTTATTCTTTAAAATAAATTTAAGCACTGGGTTAGCATCCAGTGGTCCTGGGTTCAATTCCCACTCAACGAATTCAACCAATATTTATTCATCGCTTAGTTAAATAGCATCCAAATGAATGTTTATTCTTACCCCTAATCCACTGAATGCCGGTATAAAGTAGACCCCATCAGTGTCTGGGACCGATTCAGCAATACTCGCTGAATCTTGAGGATTGTCAAATAGACCTGGAAGCAAAGAAATTACTTATTTAAAGAGATAGTAAAATCAAGAGGCGGACCAAAAAAGAGATGGCGGTATGACCTCGACGTATTTTATAGCGACTGGCCGGAGCCGTGCCGCAAACCGTGTTCAGTGGCGGAAGAAAGGGGAGGTCTTTGCCCAGCAGTGAGACACAAAAGTAGGCAAAAAATAAAAATGCAAAGAAAATATACGTCGTAAAAATTCATCGATTCAGAACGTGTGAAGTAGCATCAAAATTTAACAAACTCTTCCTCAGCGAATTGTGAAAATGAAAATACACAGCGAGTGAAACTTCTATCAAAAAATCAACGTATTGCGAAAATACTAGGTAAGGATTAAAATAACAATAAGCGTCATGTAACATGTTTGTAGAATAAGAAATGAATCACACCCGCGTGTTACTCGGTTTTTTGTACTTTATTTCATAAACAAGACTGGCCCCGCGGCATAATGGCATTTCTGCAACGCGAAACGCCACCAAAACGCCGCAGAAATGTAGTCTGGCTCAGTCGCGCCAATACACAAGAGCGATAGAAATAGATAGCTACGAAAGAGATATTATCGCGAGCGTTTGGCTACGCACACTGTTGTGGTACTGTTACTGTTATGCATATGATGCATTTGTACGAGTACGTTACATTGTTCAATGTTCAGTAACTGTATTGTTTACAGTTCGAAATTATGTTCAAAAACAATGCTCAAGTGCAACAAATAGTAAAGGCAATTTTCCTAATAATATGAACACCTATTACATAAAACGCGCCGTTGTAAACCTTATCGAAACGAATGAAGATTCATGGTATACTGTAACCATGCGTGTCAGTTGACAATGAAAAGGTTAAAAGTGGGTTGGACAAGTTTTATTTCATTGATAAGTCAGGTGACAAGTTATTTCCTTTATGTCATGTTTCGGACGAATTGGGTTTCGGTCCTTACGTCGTAATCGACATCAAGAAAAGTGCGGATGAGTCCACGCACTTTTTTTGAAGGAATTCTGACTATCAACAACCCCTTATCATATAAAAGCAAAGAGAATCGAGTATTAGATAGATAGATAGATAGATAAGAACTTTATTCATTCCCACAACATACATGGTAGATAAAACAAAAGATAAAAGGCATGCATCTTAAAATAGAAATTAAAAGAAAAAATTATTAGAAATTATTAGTTAATTATTAATTATTATTATTACTGTCAAAGTAAAATGTGTAATCACAGTGCATAGACTACCATATCTCGACACAGGCTTAAAACTTTTGAACCTCAGTTTTGACAATTTGGTCCATATTCTTAGCTTGATATGTGTTAAAATGTCAAAATTTAATATTAGCGCCATCTAGCCGAGCGTCCCCCAAAGGTGTCTCGCCATCTAGGTCACCGTACCTTTTTCTGTATGGTTTTGAGGTACGTTTTTTTCTTAGACTTTATCCGTCTATACGGAGTTACATATGTCTTTGATTAAAGCAATCTTTACCTAAGTTACTTACCCAAATTCTGAGCCCATTTGATAATAGACGCAGTATCATTATTCGAGCCTTCAGCAGAGTACACCAGTTCATCCCCCAGCCTCCAGCCAACGATAGGGTACAATCCGGCCACATTGGCGTGGGGCACGGAACCCGTGTTTATATTGAAAAAGGTCCCCGTTCCCATGGTGAGCTTCACGTCTCCCACTTCGAAACAGCAGGAACCCCACATTGATGCTGTCTGGTCAGCCATCTGTGGACAGTTTAATACATTGAAACCTAGGATTAAATTTAAAAGTGGAAAATGTCTGCCTTGGGTGAGACTTGAACTCACGGCCTCTGGATCGATACTCCAGCGCTCTGCCAACTGAGCCACCAAGACTTCAACCAAGCCAGCGAAATTTTCCACTACTAAGGTCAATGGGACCCGTAGCGACATCTACCGTAAGAGTGTTAAACTTCTTAAACGGCAACCGGAGTTCCAAGTCATATTAGAAATTCACCAGTTACGATGCGCTAACCATGCTAAATTTTTTTTTAACTTCTGATTAGCAGAAACGTCTGCAATCGATGCCACTAGGCTTAGAAAACTCACGCCCTCTGGATCGATACTCCAGCGCTCTGCCAACTGAGCCACCAAGACTTCAACCAAGCCAGCGAAATTTTCCACTACTAAAGTCAATGGGACCCGTAGCGACATCTACCGTAAGAGTGTTAAACTTCTTAAACGGCAACCGGAGTTCCAAGTCATATTAGAAATTCACCAGTTACGATGCGCTAACCATGCTAAATTTTTTTTTTAACTTCTAAGCCTAGTGGCATCGATTGCAGACGTTTCTGCTAATCAGAAGTTAAAAAAAAAAACCTAGGATTAAGTCTGGGTAGTGGCTTCAAGAGGATACGAGATAGTAAATGAATACATCGTTGTTTGTCATATGGCGGCGTGTGATTAGAACCGGGAGGTTAGAAGACGGTAAGTAATGCAATGTTTTATATTCTGTCAAACAAGTCTGTCAGGGTATCCTTTTCTCTAGCACCCTAAAGAAAAGGATACATATAGTTTTCTTTGTTCTTATTTACTGACAGACTTGGTTCACAGAGTATATGTTTAACTAATCCGAGAAGGAGGAGACGCTTTCACAGCTATGTTTGGCAAGAATGTTCTTTGCTTTGACTGACTACAGAAAAGGGAAGCCTAACACATAAATGATCCCCTAATATGTACTTTTAAAACCGAATCAAACAAATGTTTGATAGCCAAAGCTGTCAAATTGCATACGAAATGTTTTAAGACCTACTACTATCTCTTTTAAATTAGAATCTCCTAACACCTATAATAAATATTTGCGTACAAGTTATCACTACATAGTATAAAACAAAGTCGCTTTCTCTGTCCCTATGTCCCTATGTATGCTTAAATCTTTAAAACTACGCAACGGATTTTGATGCGGTTTTTTTAAATAGATAGAGTGATTCTAGAGGAAGGTTTACATGTAGGTATAGTACCCGTGCGAAGCCGGGGCGGGTCGCTAGTTACAAATAAAATGCAAAGGTGCACTATGCCTTTGTATGTTCGTGTACATCTGTGTACTCACGAAGCTACTCGACCCGCCAATCTGTATTCATTATTCAAATTAGTGTGGAACGGAGACAGGGAATCGAGGGCGTCTTCGTGAGTAAACAGATTTCTAAGTGATACGAGCGGTCCCTTTTATTGGAAATGCACACATTTTGCGAGATGAATATAGACACTGTAGGTATGTATAGGTCTCAAGCAGCTTTTACAGTGAGCCCAAAAAATATATATATAGTCCTCCACATCGATTTCGATGACGGCGACCTGAGCAATCAAAGTTGTTTTCTCATATGAGCTCTTATATGGCTGGCCAAGCCAAATTTACTTTTAAAGACTCGGTCACAATTATGGCAGTATAATTGACCGGTCGTGTTGTACGTATACACGTAGGAGGGCTTAGGTCTTTCCTTGCGTAATTGGCGTTGTAAGTCTAACGTCGCGAGGCGGTTTTCCTCAAACGACTTAACGGATTCAAAGATGGTAGACCGCCAAGATGACCGGTTAGCAGCGAGCTCCTCCCAACGTGTAGGATCAATAGCACACGCATTCAGGTGACGCTTCAGCACGTGCTTATAACGAAGATGCTGACCGCCGTGCTTCCGCTTACCTTCTGCTAATTCTGAGTAGAATAGTACGTAAATAAGATGATTAAAATCATTAATTTCTTTTAATGGTGGAGTATTCTAGTCTAAATAACAGGTTATGCCTCCAGCAAAAGAGCAGGTCATGTATGTTACGTAACGTTTTACAGCAATTAGATGGTCGTGTATGACGTTATGTCAGTTAGCTATTTCTACTATAGTATAGTACTGTACTTAAATGGACGAAAGGCAAGTTTTTATCCTTCATGGAGAAATGTATTACTAACTCCGTTCTGAAGTCTGATAGGGCTGTAAATCATTCCGTACCTAGTTATTTTTATGCTATAAAATTATTAGTATGAAATTAACCTTGAGATCTCCAACAAAAATTGCAAATACATTAAGTTTGGAAAAGGCCGCAGAGATGCATTAGAACTCCAAAATTAGGTTTGTTTATACGTAAGTTTTTAAATGTAAGTTATTTAGGTTGTTTAGATCACAGATGTCATATATACCATAGATCAAGCAAACGTATCTATTTAAATGAACTCAGTGAAATTTTGTCCGTCTTTAGAGCTTGCAGCTTTCGGGCCTCAATTTTTGGAAGTTTTCAACCAAAACATAAAAAATTCGTTACGTGAGGCTTGCAAAACACAAAAATTATGAACAATCAAGAGCCTTTTTATCATCAATATTTTGCGTCGGCATACAAATCTTCTATCTAAATTAAGTTCTGTGGTTTATTTAGTAGATAAATTAGGTTTTCATCATAATATTGCGGGCAATCAACTATAGTAGATGTAGGTAGTGCATTATTCCATACAGAACGTATACTTACACAGCTTATGATAGGTATCGCATGCCCCCAGATATCGGGCGTCGTGGTCCCAAAGTGTTTCCCCGCAGTGTCCACAATAGTGGGTAGTACACTGCGCGGTATTTTGAAGAGTGATAATGCCCAGCCACCCCATTCCATGCAAAAGGGTCGAAGAAGCCTGTCGCTGATGCTGATGAGACGTCTGACACGTGGATCTTGCCTCCTGTCGTAAATTAAGAAAAGATGTAAGTAGTCGTTTGCCTCCTATCCCATAAAAAAAAAAAGTAGCAGTTAGACAAATATTGAAGTAAGTTGGCCTATAAGAGCGAATCTTGTAAATGTATTAAAGTGATTTCAGATATGTATAAATAGGTAAAGTGGTACAGAAAGAAGTAAAGGAAATAAAATACTTGGGTATTGATATGTATAAAGACATATCATTAAAAACCATCTACTTTATAACCCCACTAAGCCCGAGGCCAGACCAGTCGTCAAGTCAAACTAACAATTACCAAATTGTAATAAATATACAAAAATCAACCAAACGCTCCTACGGAATCTTGAAGTAGTAAAAAACCGGCCAAGAGCGTGTCGGGCCACGCTCAGTGTAGGGTTCCGTATTTTTCTCAAAAACTACTGAACCCATCAAGTTCAAAACAATTTTCCTAGAAAGTCTTTATAAAGTTCTACTTTTGTGATTTTTTTGATATTTTTTAAACATATGGTTCAAAAGTTAGAGGGGGGGACGCACTTTTTTTTCCTTTAGGAGCGATTATTTCCGAAAATATAAATATTATCAAAAAACGATCTTAGTAAACCCTTATTCATTTTTAAATACCTATCCAACAATATATCACACGTTGGGGTTGGAATGAAAAAAAATATCAGCCCCCACTTTATATGTAGGGGGCTTTATATTGGTACCAAATTTCAGCTTTCTAGTGCTAACGGTTACTGAGATTATCCGCGGACGGACGGACGGACGGACGGACGGACGGACGGACGGACGGACGGACGGACGGACAGACAGACATGGCGAAACTATAAGGGTTCCTAGTTGACTACGGAACCCTAAAAAAGTCATGCTTGTGCAAAATTTATTACCATGACAGAAGCCATTTTTTGTTTGTTTTGATACTATATTTTTGGATTTTGTCAAGGACTTCGCTTGATCTTGACCTAAGGAGACTATAGTAACGAGCATATTTTACCTATACAAATCATTTTGTTTACTTTTACTGTTAACTTAAAAAATATATATCTTTGTTTCGCCGTAAAAACTATATATTATGAATGAAATAAAACTATGGAAACGGATTAAATCGCGTATAATGAATTTAAAATTCATACAAGACAGAGAAGACAATATTAATATAAGTATATTACTTTCCAAATTTCATTCGTCACCCACTCAATCATGCCGTGTAGGGTATCAAAAGAAAGGGCTTATTGAGTAATTTACGAATATATAGCATACTATAACATTTCTTACACTTTCTCTAAGAATTTTTTGGAAAATTTACGAAAATGCTTCATTTTGGAGTTCACTTTAAACCACTGTAGATTAAGAACTAATGAGTATATTTTTATAATTATTATTTTAAGTAACTAACAAGAGTCCAATGTCTACGAACCAATAGGTCGTACAGTGAAAAAATTGCATTTGGGAGCAGGGGGAGCAGTCAAAGATGGCGAGTTTCGATAATTGAAATATCTTAACATTTCGGTCTCTGAGTGGAGTTCCGTTTGCGGACCTCAATCTGGCATATATTTATTACATAGACAGATATTGTCAATCAGTTTTACACCCCCCCCCCCCTCACCCTCCCCTCCTTCACAAATATTATTGGTGCTATTTTTGCAACCGAACATCCTCTTGGAGCCTCATCTAAATATAACTTTAGTTAATAATGCATAGGCTGTTGAAAATGTATAAAAAATAAAGTAAATGTTAGCCGAATTGCGTTACCTAATTACGTAATAATAAATAAATATTGGGGACATCTTACACAGATCAACTTAGGCCCTAACTAAGCAAAGCTTGTACTATGGGTGCTAAGCAAATCGCTGGTGCTAAGCGACGATATAAGTACATACTTAAATAGATAAATACATACTTCTATACATAGAAAACATCCATGACTCAGGAACAAATATCTGTGTTCATCACACAAATAAATGCCCTTAGCGGGATTCGAACCCAGGACCGCGGCTTAGCAGGCAGGGTCACTAACGACTGAGCCAGACCGGTCGTCATTCAATGCGATACTTCGCCTTAACCACAGTATAATAAAGAGTACTATCGTACAGTATGGCCACTCCCGCTCCCCGCTGAAATTGCCGCCCACCCCCTCTCGGTTACCTCATAGTTACCCTGTCAAAAACGCGAACAGTCAACCTGTCATATTTCATTCATACAAGCATAGTACGCGTTCACCTACACGAGCTTAGACTGTGTGCTAGGAACGCGCCTCTTTCATATATTTTATCGCCAGTGTCCGATGTGTGCCTTAACTATACCTTGTACTTTTGGCACTTGAAAAAAGTGTAAACAAACCGGAGCCGTCAAATTTGACAGATCAAGGGATAGTGAACCTTTTAAGGCCAGAAACCTTTTCCTGTAAAATTTAGCTTAAAACCAATATTTCGTAAGTCATAATTATTCGTTGGTAAAATTCGGGAGAAAAGGGGGAATGGTATTTTATTTTTTACATTTTCCTTCATAATTCTTTTTATTTTCCACTACAATAAAATTATAAAAAATAGTTTTGATATGTACAATTTGAGCTCTTTCTAACGATACCCCACTTGACCTAGTAACTTGACATTTACAGTTTGCCCCCCTTCCATTTTGGCCATTTTCTATAATTAATATAATTAATAGTTTCAGCTTGTAGAGGTTTAAAATGTTCATAACTGTTCCAAATTTCAAATCGATAGCGTAAGTAGTTCTCAAGATACTTAGAAATGTGACAGACATACAAACGGACAGAGCGTCGCCATAAGAGTTCCTTTTGTACCTTTTTGGTACGGAACCCTAAAAAACATAAATATAACAATCATCAACACAAATATCGAACTCGGAACAGATGATGATGATTGATAACAAGCAATGCCAAATGTCAGACAGATAAAATTAAAAATCGCGTAAGGTGAACCTTTATATTTTAGTAGAGTTAGTGCGTTTTCACATTATCCGATCCGATATCGGATGTAGGACCGATATCCCATACATTACAGGCGCCATCTTGGATTTTTCCATCGAAATCCTTCCGACATCCGATATCGGATCGGATAATGTGAAACCGGAGTTACACCCAGATTAAAATGCAACCATGAGTTTTAAACCTCTGCAATATTAGGTACTTTTTGGTTGATGATTCCCTGAAGAAAATAATAATATTCATTAAATGTAATGACGATATGTTTGTATTCGTGAGGGTGTATACGTTTCGTCAAATTAAACGAAATTACATATTAGTGGAATGAAATAGAAAATAGTAGTGTGTTCAATTATTTTTAAATAGAGAAAAAATATCAGGAACCAAACGTTACCTAATAAACAACCCTCAAATTTGACAGCTCAGGTTTGTTTACACTTTTTTCAAGTGCCAAAAGTACAAGGTATAATATTTGAATCAAATATTATATGGGTTCCTTTTAGATGCCGTTGCGTTGAGAAGTAGGTAAAAGGGAATTAAGAATTCTTAGAAAATTGTAAACATACGCCAAAGGTTGTAATATTACCTGTTAATTTGTGCAGTAACCAAGTATCCAGCGTGCCGAACATGACGTCATCCCTTTTCGCAGCCTCTTTTAGTGGTGCGATGTTCTGTAGAGCCCAGCTTAGCCTTAAGGTAGTCTAAAAACAACCATTTGTATAAAAAATATGATGTTTAACTAAATCTTAGATATGGAGAAGATTTCACAAAGACTTTGCAAAAAATGCACGCATTGGTAGGCCTAGGTAGCTTAGTCGGCAGAAGCGATTCGATCGGCATTCTTATTTCCAATAGTCACAGGTTCGAATCCCGGTGGAACTAGTGTACCTACATTTGATTATTTTTACTTTAATTTGTTGCAAAATCACCCTGCCAAAACATACAAAAAGGGGATAGATAGCCTTAGAATTTGTCTCTCACATAACGAGGACTGAGCCTGATAAGAGTGATTTTTAACCTTAATTTAAAATATACTTAGCATGATAACTTTACTATCAGATTTTTATTAAAAAAAATACATTAAATACCTGCGTGATTACGTAGGCGTTTATTTTTGTTTGTGTAGAAAGCCGATTATTTAGATATTATCAATGCTAGATTCCACAGAACTAGTTATATTTTTACATATTTAGACGATTAGTTATATGGGTCTAGCGCAGATTTACCTAATTTTGATGTCAACAGAAAAATAATCCCACAGAAAAATTTACGATATCCTGGATTAATATATTTTGTTAAAATGTTTCTACAGAAGTCAACAAATAAATTAGTAAAGCCTGTACGTGTACAAAGGACTCCTGCTTCAACTTGATTAGATATATGAATCTGAATAACTCGACACTCCGAGTCATGCTACTCCAGCATTCATAGCCATCAGCCGCCTTGCGTTATCCCGGCATTTGCCACGGCTCATGGGAACCTGGGGTCCGCTTTGACAACTACCTTACTCGACATTTATAGTGATATGCGAAATTGCGAATGTGATAATTCGAAGGTTTCCTGGTGAAACCCGATAAGTTGAGCAAACAGGTTTTTGAAATTCTAACTATGTGTAATTTCCACAATGTTGTTATTTCAAAGACAAATTATCTCGATTTCACCAGTAAACCCTTTATTTCAATCCACCTGTGCATGACACTTGTACTTAACAGTCACAATCACATATATATCGGAGCATCCAAGGTAATACTCACAAATATTTGAACACGCCCCTATTATCCAGGCATTCAGATATTTTTGAGTAGGTACCTCGGTCGCTCCTATAAATCTGGCAGGAACAGCACCTAGTGCACCTAACAAAGGCACTGAGCTAGATTCGATTACAATGCCTGTATTGTGACCTGTGACAGCGATCATTGTCGCATTTCTCATGTTGCATAAGCGACTGTGAAATGATCGTGCGCAATTCCAGAGTATAATCCATTATACTGGAACTGTGCTGGAGTGTTATGCCAGTGTTACTTGCAAACGTAGTTTCATTAATACCTTGTGTACAAAACTGTTTTTTTATTCTAAATCGTTTGGTGACTAAAAATCACTAAAGTTCTCAGAAACAATAACCCATACCTACATGCGTCCCTTTTAAAGCCTGACCAATTACGCGCAGAAACTATTTTCTTCATACTATACTGAACTGTCTACCCATACATCAAAATAACAGCATGCCCTTCTGACAATCCATACTAATCCATACTAATATTATAAATGGGAAAGTGTGTGTGTCTGTTTGTTTGTCCGTCCTTCACGGCAAAACGGAGCGACCAATTGTCGTGATTTTTTAAGTAGAGATAGTTGAAGGGATGGAGAGTGACATAGGCTACTTTTTGTCTCTTTCTAACGCGAGCGAAGCCGCGGGTAAAAGCTAGTAGTCATATATTTCTGGTCAGGTTTTATGCCCCCCTAGCTTTTGGCGCGAACTTAACATGCGCGGATCCAGGGGGGGGGTCATGGAGGTCATGACCCCCCCCTGGAGCCTAGGCTGGCCATACAAATAGACCACGTGACCCCCCCGGGGGGGGCCTTGGCCTTTACCACGTGACCCCCCCCCTGGGCACGAAGCTGGATCCGCGCTTGGAACTTAAAATATTTAAGATAGTAAGATTCCGTTGTTTTTGTGCGCGTGGTTGTCAAATAACATACCTACTCTTAAAACAAAACTAAAAACATGAGTGTAAAACTGCACAGGTACCTATTTATCTGAACAAAGGTGTAAAAGGTTGTACATAATTTACGAACATTAACATACAAATGAATGCTTATTCATTTCATATATTTGTAATTCAATCTCGCATCTTACCCCCTTGTAATAAGATAAAAGTATACATATTTTTGACGTCCTCAATGCCCTTTCAATGAACCTTGCGTTTGCGCATCAAAACATATAATTAGTTATTATTTATGAAGTAGTATCCAACACATTTTCATTGTTAGATAATCAGTCTTAATGCCTTGAGATACGATGAAGTTTAGTATGTGAGCTGTGATCTACTTTATCAATTAAGATAAAGCCCTAAATAAGACAGGGAACTTATATCTACGAACATATGTTATCATTAAGGTAATAAACCTCTTTAAACAATACACAAACCAGTTTATTAAATCACTAAGATACTTCTAAGCAAGGATTATTTATATAGGATTTACAATCTTCATACTAAGAATCGTACCTCCATTTTTTAGCGCCATCTATTAAATACTATCTTAACTACATTGATGATGCCTACAATTTTTTTTTTTTTCAAATGTATAACTGACATGATATCATGATATTAAAATAAAGAATTATGTCATTTGTTCTTATAAAAAATAAAAACAAAATATTTGGGGAAAATATGTTTTTTGCCACTTCCAGGCTGCGAAACAGCGCCATCTAGTTTTAAGCCTAAAAAGCCCATACATTTCAGGGGTACGCATTTTTGTATGGGCTTTGTCAGTCCCGTATTATATCGTTTTTCTTCTAAGTATATAACTAGGTACTGTAATTATCTCTCTAGGAGCGCAGTGTGAAACATATTTGAATTAGTTGAAATAAGGTACAGTCAATCAATTTGAATCCTAGGCCACTGTAGAACCTTTTCACAGTAAATGTCGAAGTGACTTCTATGACAGATACAATACGGTCTCAATAAGACAGAGTTCTAGAGTTATAATTGGTTGACAGTACATAGTTCAAGACACGGTGTTGATACTATAGACGGGCCTCTAAAAATTTACCGCTAAAGAGTAACCCCATAAACATACACTAAACGTACACTAAATAACACGTACACTATTCATAAACGTACACTAAAGCTATCAAGCCGATAAAGTTCGTTTGTCCCTTTCTATCACACCAATACGTCGGAAAGGGACAAACGTACTTAAACGTACTTTAGTGAACGTTTATGAATAAGGGGGTAAGAGTCGCTCAATGTAGTTCAGTTATTGGAATCTGCAAATCTGCAAACCAGAGACTAGACGCCATCTCAAGTCCAGCGTACATCATCTAGACACGCAGTAGCGTGTCAAGCCAAGTTCTAGTAAAAGAACTGGCGAGCAGCACCGTGTGTAATATTACACGAACCATTTGGAGCCACCTTTGACCCCCTCATAACTCAAAAACTACATATATTTTACATAAACGTGTCAAATTTGGCTTATATATTGACACTTGCGAGATACATATGTGCTCCAAATTTCATAAACACATCTCAAACGGTTGTTTAGATAATAAAGTCCAAAAATCGCCCTTTTATCAGATACCTATAGACATAATCTCTTACCCAGTTCCAAATGACCTAGAACGTTCAAATTAGGCATGAAGATAGGTAATGAGGTGAATACATAGAAAAAAATCAGAAATTGGTAAATTTTTATCATTTTAGAAAAGTTATATGTTCAGTAAAAACATAAAAAAAAAATTCAACAGGGGGTTACTAGATGGCGCTAGAATTTCCAGTAAACTTAGTGAATACTAATAAGCGTTCCTGCAATTCCAGTAAACTTAGTGAATATTAATAAGCGGTCCCATAATATTTTTATGTTGTTATAAATAAAATTCAGGAACAATCATTGAACTTGGCACCCATTTAGATATGACTTCTTTTTTCGTTGAAGTGAACAACCAAGGCAAGGCATATATATCATTATTGAACTTGGCTCTCCTTTCACATTTATGTTTTTAATGGGATTTTTGTTTCCTTTTCTATATTCATGTTATTTTTAATGAGATAGGAGGCAAACGATCGGACAGGTCGCCTTATAGTAAGAGATCACCGACGCTCACGGACACCCGAAACACCGGAAGGGTTGTATGTTTTCGCTACTTCATAATTAAACCTAGTTTTAGTATTTTTAGAAAGTACGTACCTGTGTATTCATGAATTTAAGGACACTTCCGGCTCGGAACTTCTGACTTCTCATTATTAAATACAGGACGTATGCGCCGGCCTTGAACAGCTGAAAAAAATGTGCTATTATAGCATATTATGTATAGGTATAGTCGTATATGTAGTCTATGGTTAGGAGGACTAGACGCCAGTTCAAGCCTAGCGTATAATAATTTTTGTTTCCTTTTCTTAATTCATGTTCTTTTTAATGAGATAGGATCATAGGAGGAAAACGAGCAGACAGGTCGCCTGGTGGTAAGCAATCACTGCCGCCCATGGACACCCCAAACACCATGCAGAAGGGTTGGAGGTATGTAACGGGCTACAAAGGGCTTGTTTGCGACGAATGTACCTAATGTTCAATAGTTACTGTTTGTACATCACGAAAAAAAATGCATTTTATGGAAATATTGATGATGAAATTAGAACACAGAGCTCATCTTTAAACATTGTTTATGGGTACCCAAAAAGTTCTTTGGCTTCACTACAATAAATATAGACAACAATTGAATAACATTTGAATGATGTCTATATTTAATTCATTAAGACAAGTTCCTACAGAAGTTATTTTTGTAAGAAGCTACAAAGTAGATACAATGTATTGGGTTGGTAAGAAAGTAATGAGCGATCGATTGAATTCCACATAAAATTTTTGAGAGAGTTCTAGAATCTTCTATGGTCGAAATTTATATAAAGGGCGAGTCGCACAGTTTCTCGTCAGTCATTCACTAGCTGTCGCCGAGCTAATATAAGGAAGAAAATGGACGAATTAAAAGTGCATGTAAGGCATTGCTTACTATATGAATTTCAGTCTGGCCATTCAGCCGCCGAAGCAGTGCGTAATATATGTCAGCGTGTTGCTCCTGAAGTTGTGTCTGAGGCCACGGCGAAACGATGGTTCCAGCGGTTTCGTAGTGGGGTCATTCCATTGTGACGGGTGGGATATTTATACTCTTTTTTGCCTACATTTTGCTTTATTTCTGCCAAACGGCAACAATTAGCGTATTAAATATGACATTATCAATTACTTGAATAATCAATGCGTACTGTACCATCAAAAAAAATATGAAAATGTCATTATTATTATGAGAAATTGATGGTATAAGAAGTGTGACGGGTGGGACTTCAAAGTGCCTCTCCTCTCCGACTTGACTTACACAATTCGCAATTGGTAAGAAACTACGAAACTTTTGTTAAACAACCATTTTTTATTTAATTCCTGATATTATATAGATTAGGTATTAGTATAATTTACGCAAATAACTCGTAAAACAAAAATAATTTTGCTTCTCAATGCTTGTGACGGGTGGGACAGCGCTTTGTGACGGGTGGGACGAGTAACATTTGAGTATACAAATATATGAAAAATATAAAGACAGTTCGTTTGTATTTACTTTAAATCAGCTCTTTTATTAATTATTTAATGTTACAAGTAATAATTTCAGTAGTTTTCTTAGAGCATTAAACCAAAAAAAAATATGGTCCAAGAGCTGGCAGGATTTTGGAGTAGGTCCTTGAGGCAACCTGGAAAGGTGCTCAGATGCTTCTCTGATCATAGCCAACATCAGGTCTGCAAGTCTGGCAGCTGGGGAGCGGGGCTTTATCGAGCTATGAATTTTTAAAGATTTAATTTTTTGAGGCCCAAAAAAGGTGTTTGAGGCAACCTGGAATTATTAAAAAGTGAAAATAGAGTTCCTCAGAAGTCGCATAGTATTTATGCCAGATCATTTGGCCGGGTCCTTCACCGTGCCAGAACGGTACAAAGTGGTAAAAAAAAAAATTCCAAAAAAGGTTCTTGAGGCAGTCTGTCATTTTTACCAGTGAAAGATGAGGGTCTAAATAGCCATGGAAAAATAATGCCATGACATGAGGTGGGGTCCGTACCCTGCCATTCGATCTTGAAAGTCAATTTTTTAGTTTTTCGTAAATAACTCGTAAACGGTGGCCCACAGCAAAAAAATATGTTAAACAGAAAATATCTACATAAAATTTCCTACAAGAAAGGTTATGTACGTTTTTTCGATAGGATCAATATATAAATGGATAATTTAGTACGAAAGTTTTTTTTAATCGATTACATGCTCCGTTTTTCGTCAATACCTCGTAAACGGTGGCCCACAGCAAAAAATTATGTTAAACAGAAAATATCTACATAAAATTTCCTATAAGAAAGGTTATATAACTTTTTTCGCTAGGATCAATTTTTTAGTTGGAAAGAATTTTTAAATAGATATTTGGGCCGTTTTTTGTTGATAACTCAAAAACAGTGGCTCACAGCCAAAAATAATGTTAGACAGAATTAATCTACATAATATTTCCTACAAGAAAGGTTCTATACGTTTTTTCGCTAGAATCAATATTTTAGTTGGAAAGTATTTTTAAATACATTTCATGGGCAGTTTTTTGTTAATAACTCGAATTCGGTGGCTCACAGCCAAAAATAATGTTAAACAGAATTAATCTACATAATATTTCCCACAAGAAAGGTTCTATAACATTTTTCGCTAGAATCAATATTTTAGTTGGAAAGTATTTTTAAATAGATTACATGGGCCGTTTTTTGTTAATAACTCGAAATCGGTGGCTCACAGCCAAAACTAATGTTACACAAAATTAATCTACATAATATTTCCTACAAGAAGGGTTCTATAACATTTTTCGCTAGAATCAATATTTTAGTTGGAAATTATTTTTAAATAGATTTCATGGGCCGTTTTTTGTTAATAACTCGAAATCAGTGGCTCACAGCCAAAACTAATGTTACATAGAATTAATCTTCATAATATTTCCTACAAGAAAGGTTCTGTAATATTTTTCGCTAGGATCAATTTTTTAGTTGGAAAGTATTTTTAAATAGATATTTGAGCCGTTTTTTGTTGATAACTCAAAAACGGTGGCTCACAGCCAAAAATAATGTTAGACAGAATTAATCTACATAATATTTTCTACAAGAAAGGTTCTATAAGATTTTTCGCTAGGATCAATATTTTAGTTATACAATACTTTTAGCCCCAAAGCGTTAAAAAGGGAATGTACAAGTTTCTAATGGGGTGGCAACGCGCATGTGACACTGTTTGAGTTGCAGGCGTCCATAGGTTACGGTGACCGCTTTACATCAGGCGGGCCGTATGCTTGTTTGCCACCGACGTAGTATATAAAAAAAAATCGTGAATATTTATACTGTTTATCGTCCCATACAACATTTTAATTTCGCGCCATTTTCTATAAATTTATCCTTAGTTTCAAAATCATTGAACATAGTATGACGTTGGTAAGAGAGACCGGCCCCCTAGTAAATCAAGGTCGCGGTATAAAAACAAGGTTTTCCTAGCCGATTAGACATTACACGCGATTTATAAACTAACTAGATTTTCCTGACAGTGCAATAATTAAAAACAAGCAATAGTTATTTGTTATACAAGGGAGCAAAGTTGTATTTTAACCGAGTGTGGAATTGCAACACGAACTAGCGAATGGATTCTAGGGTTAAAATAAAAGAGTCGATATTTCCTACAAGAAAGGTTCTATAAGATTTTTCGCTAGGATCAATATTTTAGTTGGAAAGTATTTTTAAATAGATTTCATGGGCAGTTTTTTGTTAATAACTCGAAATCGGTGGTGGCTCACAGCCAAAAATAATGTTATACAGAATTAATCTAAATAATATTTCCTACAAGAAAGGTTCTATAACATTTTTCGCTAGAATCAATATTTTAGTTGGAAAGTATTTTTGAATAGATTTCATGGGCCGTTTTTTGTTAATAACTCGAAATCGGTGGCTCACAGCCAAAACTAATGTTTCACAGAATTAATCTTCATAATATTTCCTACAAGAAAGGTTCTTTAATATTTTTCGCTAGGATCAATATTTTAGTTGGAAAGTATTTTTCCAACTTCCCGGACCGCCGGCGAGTCCATCAGGGACGCTCCGGGCCTTAGGCCCTACGCGGAGCTCGGCCTTCGGCCTTCGCTCGGCTCCGAAGCTCTACCGTTGGGCCTTCGGCCCGCCGGTTACGCTTGTTTAAGACACTTTTGTAAGGAAATTGTATGGGAGCACTTTATGCCCGCAGTGAAATTACTTTGATTTGGCCCGGGTGGGAGCCTAAAGGTGAGCCCCGTTCCTGCGGCCCTCCGCGGGGTCGGCCTTCGGCCTCCCACCCTGAAGCTCGCCCTTTGGGCTCGCGAAAATACTTGAAAAAATTATTTTGCCATAACGGCGGCCATCTTGGATTTTCGAAAAAATTTTTTTGACATTTGTATTCTAAGGGCCCATACCTCTCCGCATGCAAAATTTCAGCGCGCTCGGACCAACTTGAAAAAAAAAGTCGGCCATTTTGAATTTTTTTGATGCAACTTTTTTCTACTCGGGCTCCTGTATGACATTTGATCGAGCACCCCCCGGCTATCTCTTACGGTTTAAAAGTTGCCATACAAAAAAAGTGGAATTTTTTTTCCCATTTGTAGCATTTTTCAAATTTTTTTTATATCATTCTAATCTAGACCCTAGAGAGATTCTATGACCAAAATTTGAGCACTCTAGGATAAACTTGAAAAATCGACAAAAAACAAGTCGGCCATTTTGAAAAAAAAAATGGCGGCCTCAAAAACTGCCCAGGGTCCTCTATGACATTTGGTCGAGCACCCCCCCAATATCTCCCCCCGTTTAGCCAGGCCGTCCAACATTTTTTGACCCAAGAGTCGCAGACCAGATTCCATATTTTTCCCACACGTCTCCCCGCTCCCTCTATACAAAGACACTTCGACCTTCGAAATCGGTTTAGCCGTTCTCCAGATATAGGGAGAGGTTAGAAATCAGTGGGGTTGCAGCTATATATAAGACCGTATGCCTGTTTGCCACCCACGGGATCAAGGTTTGTTAAGTCGCAGTATACAGCATTTCTCGGAACTATCTAGCTACTTACGAAAGCAAGGAGCGCCGGACGATCGAACGCAAGTCCGTTGTCTACGACCTACGAGCGCTCGGCGCAGACTGAGCGGGCCCGTATCAACACAGTGTATTTTATTCGAATTTTAGGTGCTTTAAAAAAATGTCTGTCGACAGAAAGGTATGTCCTATATGTATAATTTTTTTCTTATATGTCAACAAGAAGTTCTAGTTTAGGATAATATTATTTAAGAGTTACAATAAATGCAGGAATCCCAGGAAAAATACATAATGTAAACCTCTTTTTATCGAAAAAATGGGGAAGATACGGAAGGTTATTTATTAAATCCACCATTTCAAATAAATCTTAAAATGTCAAACTATGATTACCTCGTACAGCACGGGGAGCATGGTCGCGCGATAGACGATAAAATAGCAGGCCGTCCCTATCGCACTATTTGTAAGTGCGATATCCGGACGGCCTGATATTTTATCGTCTATCGCGCGACCATGCTTCCCGTGCTGGATATAACAAATAGGATTGTGATCATTTATTACCCCAAATAACATATTTAACAGCACAATCACGATTCTAAACGAGTGATCCCACTACGAAATTTGAAAACGTCTACCGAAAAAACTGATTTGTTTTAAGTATAAAAAGACATATTTTAAAATATTATATTATGATTAACTAGCTTAAGATATGTTCTTTTAGGAACATTATCAGTTTTTTAATAATCACTTAAGTATAGTTTCTATATAGTTTTGAATGAAAAATGTTACATTTTGCAAAAAACGCTCTTCTTTAGGAATAAGGCCTCTTAACCTTGGTTGATTCCGTTTCGCGCTACTTAGATAGAGGGATGCAGGTGGACGTGCTGTACTTTGATTTAAAAAAAGCCTTTGATCGCGTAGATAACGACGTACTCTTAAGCAAATTATGCAGCATTGGTTTCTCGCCTAAACTGTTTTGCCTTTTTGCTAGTTATCTACGTGATAGACGGCAATATGTGCAGCACGGATGCTATGTGTCGAGTGCCTACCCCACCCGTTCCGGGGTCAGTCAGGGCTCTATTCTGGGTCCTCTGCTCTTTGGTGTTATGGTCAATGATCTGGCCTTGGTGCCTAAGCATGCGCAATGCCTACTCTATGCTGACGACCTGAAACTAATTTACAGGGTCCAGGAAGATTCTGACTTACAATCTTTACAAAGTGATATTGATCGGGTTTATGAATTGAGTCTTGTAAACAAACTTCTGAAACTTCAGTTCAATGTTGACAACTGTGCGGTTATTACTTTTTGTAAAGCGCGTAGTCCCCTGTGTAGGCAGTATCTCCTGGGGTGGAAACCCATCGCCCGTGTCACATTGATACGGGACTTGGGGGTTGTTTTAGATTCCCACCTTAACTTTCATGAGCACATAACAATGCTTGCTGCAGACTGTTACCGCAGGCTTGGGTTTGTTGTCCGCAACGCCAAAGAATTTGACAATCCCAGGGACATAAAGCTTCTTTATACTGCCCTCATGAGAAGTAAGCTTGAGACAGCCTCAGCCGTTTGGAATCCCCATGAAGCGCCCTACATCCTGCTGCTCGAAAAGGTCCAAAAAAACATTTTTGCGTTTCTTTTATAAAAAAATGTACGGGTATTACCAATTCTTGTACCCAACAAAATTCCTTTTGGGGACGTTGGGTTTCTTCTCGTTAGAAGTTAGGCGTAATGTCGTGCTGATGTCTGTTGCATGTGGTATTTTGAAGGGGAGTCAGATTGCCCGGTTTTAGTATCCCAGCTGGTCCGTCTATTTGTTCCCTCTGTGACGAAATATGCTTTTCGTGATGCCTACATTCACGAAAAGCATATAACCCCTACTGGCGGTGCCGGCCGCTCGAACCGTGTTTTGCCGCAAGTAACCGCTAGTTCGTGCACTGCAAATAGTGAATGAGTTTTTAGACGTGGCACCTAATGTTGATATTCTTGCGAGCAGATGGGCGTTTATACGTGACGAATGCATGAGGTTTTGTGTGGGATTGGATGCTAGGCCTTCATCTGTTATTTATTAGTTATGTTATGGTATGTAATGTTTTGATTTTGCTGTTTATTTAATATTTAATTTTGTGTTACTTGTTGTAATGTTTATTTAAAATTCACGGTGCTTTAGTTTTGTATACTGTCATACTGTGTAATTTTCTTTGTGTAAATAAATAAATAAATCTATTTAAATATAATAATATTTTTTAACGTTATCATTATCAATTTTAGGATCAATAGATCCTAGCGAAAAAACGTACAAAACTTTTATTGTAGCAAATTTTATGTTTGTTATTCCCGTTGAAGATTGATTTAGCTGTGGACCACCGTTTTCGAGTTATTTGCAAAAAACGGCTCGTGTAATCTATTTAAAATACTGTCCTACTAAAATATTGATCCTAACGAAAAATCATACATAACGTTTCTTGTAGCAAATATTATATAGATTATTTCTGTTTAATATTATTTCTGGTAATGGGGCACCGTTTTTGATGTTATTAACAAAAAGCGGCCCATGTAATCTATTTCAAAATACTTTCCAACTAAAATATTGATCCTAGCGAAAAAACGTATAGAACCTTTCTTATAGGAAATTTTATGTAGATTTTATTCTCGTGAACATTTTATTTAGCTGTGGGCCACCGTTTACGAGGTATTTACAAAAAACGGCCCATGAAATCTATTTAAAAATATTTTCCAACTAAAATATTGATCCTAGCGAAAAATCTTATAGAACCTTTCTTGTAGGAAATATTATGACGATTAATTCTGTATACCATTATTTTTGCTGTGAGCCACCGTTTTTGAGTTATCAACAAAAAGCGGCCCATTTAAAAATACTTTCCAACTAAAATATTGATTCTAGCGAAAAAACGTATAGAACCTTTCTTGTAGGAAATATTATGTAGATTTTTTTCTCGTGAACATTTTATTTAGCTGTAGGCCACCGTTTACGAGGTATTTACAAAAAACGGCCCATGAAATCTATTTAAAAATACTTCCCAACTAAAATATTGATCCTAGCGAAAAATATTATAGAACCTTTCTTGTAGGAAATATTATGAAGATTAATTCTGTGTAACATTAGTTTTGGCTGTGAGCCACCGATTTCGAGTTATTAACAAAAAACGGCCCATGAAATCTATTTAAAAATAATTTCCAACTAAAATATTGATTCTAGCGAAAAATGTTATAGAACCTTTCTTATGGGAAATATTATGTAGATTAATTCTGTTTAACATTATTTTTGGCTGTGAGCCACCGAATTCGAGTTATTAACAAAAAACTGCCCATGAAATGTATTTAAAAATACTTTCCAACTAAAATATTGATTCTAGCGAAAAAACGTATAGAACCTTTCTTGTAGGAAATATTATGTAGATTAATTCTGTCTAACATTATTTTTGGCTGTGAGCCACCGTTTTTGAGTTATCAACAAAAAACGGCCCAAATATCTATTTAAAATACTTTCCAACTAAAAAATTGATCCTAGCGAAAAAAGTTATATAACCTTTCTTATAGGAAATTTTATGTAGATATTTTCTGTTTAACATAATTTTTTGCTGTGGGCCACCGTTTACGAGGTATTGACGAAAAACGGAGCATGTAATCGATTAAAAAAAACTTTCTTACTAAATTATCCATTTATATATTGATCCTATCGAAAAAACGTACATAACCTTTCTTGTAGGAAATTTTATGTAGATATTTTCTGTTTAACATATTTTTTTGCTGTGGGCCACCGTTTACGAGTTATTTACGAAAAACTAAAAAATTGACTTTCAAGATCGAATGGCAGGGTACGGACCCCACCTCATGTCATGGCATTATTTTTCCATGGCTATTTAGACCCTCATCTTTCACTGGTAAAAATGACAGACTGCCTCAAGAACCTTTTTTGGAATTTTTTTTTTACCACTTTGTACCGTTCTGGCACGGTGAAGGACCCGGCCAAATGATCTGGCATAAATACTATGCGACTTCTGAGGAACTCTATTTTCACTTTTTAATAATTCCAGGTTGCCTCAAACACCTTTTTTGGGCCTCAAAAAATTAAATCTTTAAAAATTCATAGCTCGATAAAGCCCCGCTCCCCAGCTGCCAGACTTGCAGACCTGATGTTGGCTATGATCAGAGAAGCATCTGAGCACCTTTCCAGGTTGCCTCAAGGACCTACTCCAAAATCCTGCCAGCTCTCCGTCTACTAGGGGTACGTTTGGACACATAAAAAATGTCATAAAAAGGAAAAACTCATTGATTCATAAAATTAGGCATAATGTTCTATTCTCTAGATGTAGATTTATATGTAAATTAAGTTATTTAATTTTTATGCCTGTGGTGTCGGTTTCGCTGGAATGACCCAGTGGGGACTTTTCATTATCAGATCAACCTAAGTCTGGTCGACCGGTGAAGATTGATGTAGCCAAATTAAAAACCTTAATTGAAGGAGATCCGAGGCTAACGAGTCGTACTCTTGCTACCGAGTTAGGCTGGTCTCATGTCACCATAGAAACACATTTACACGAGTTGGGAAAAAACTACAAATACAGTGTTTGGATACCGCACGAACTTGATAGAGATCAACTAAACCGCCGTGCCGATATCTGCATACAACTTCTGTCTTTTCGCCGCACATTCAACTGGTTGGACCATCTTATCACTGGAGATGAAAAATGGGTCTTATATATAAATCACACACGCAAACGTCAGTGGCTAGCTCCAAACGAAAAAGGAATAGAGGCACCAAAAACAGAGCCTCACCCGAAAAAAGTTATGCTGTCCGTTTGGTGGGATATTCATGGTATTATTCACTGGGAACTCCTACCAAGTGGAATGACTGTTACCGCATCAGTATACTGTAATCAGCTTGAAAATTTAAAGCAAAAAATCTGTCAGAATCGTCCACAGCATGCTAAAGTTTTTTCTTACACGACAATGCTCGCCCACACATTGCAAAAGTGACTCGGCTAAAGCTATTGGAGCTAGTTTGGAAAGTGATACCTCATCCACCGTACTCTCCAGACTTGGCACCTACGGATTACGCATTGTTCAGATCGCTAAGCAATGCCTTGAATGAAAAAAGTTCGATGATCAAGCCCATCTACGACAGTACATAGCTGAGTTTTTTGAATCTAAACCTAAGAACTTCTTCGCCGATGCTATTCATTATTTACCAGAACGATGGAGACAAGTAGTAGATAACGAAGGCCGTTATATTTTTGATAAATGATTAAAATAATAAATTAAATAAAAATTACAATATTGGTTATGATTCGCTCATTACTTTCTTACCAACCCAATATATTAATAAACTTGTCACCTATAATGCGTTTGGAACCTTAAGATCTTGACATAGAGTTTCAAGTAGTAAAAGATACGGCCGCAAATCTAGTGTCACGTTATTTACTTTTACTATGCAAATTATAATAGGTTTAACAACTAATTACATAAGTAATATATGCATATTATTAGTATTGGATGATCATTTTTAGCATCAACTTGAACTGAGTTTGATGGCAAGCAACTGAAGATTATCTAAGTCTGCATGTTGCATTATAATCATATCACATATCTAGTCACTACGGAAATTAAATTACATACGCCTTAATGAGAATTTCATTTCAATCCAATCATACTAGTCCATATATACATAATATTATCTCAACCCCAAAACCGCTACTGCCCTACAACCACAAGTCTTAACGTCCCAGCCACGACATTGGTCCTATCGCGAGTGGTGGGCGTTGCCATACGTGCGAATAAAAAGTCCCATCGCTGTGTCTCGCTCCAATGTATGGTTGCTGCTCGTTGCTGTCGTGCTTAGACCAATGTCGTAGCCGGGCCGTAAAGAAGTAAATTCCAATAGGTTCTGTTCCTATTTGAATTCAACATACAATTTGGCAACAGCATTGGCATGTTAACAAGAAGCCTGTCTTTTCTGCTGTTACAGGGCCGGATCTAGGGTAGAGTAGAGTGGCCGCTCCAGGCGCTAGATGGTAGGGGGGGGCACAAACATTTTCTTTGTATGAAAAAATTTTTAACAGAGAGACCAAGGTTATATAATTTCTCTCCTACCCTGACCGAATGCTCCTGTACTGCTCTATTAACATATCATATTTATTATTTATTTATCTATTTCTGTCACAAGTTGGAACAACAATAGGATCACTATAATATGCTATGGAGCATAAATGATTAGCCTGTTGTCTTTGACAACATACCTTCCACGTATAGGATTCATTCCACTGATTAACAAGTTTGTCAGCCCTCAGATCCTTCCAAGTGATGAATCTATGGAACGGTCTGCCCGTCTCCCGGGACCAATTGATGAATGTGCTTCTCTGCGTGGATATGCCCATTGCCGTGATTTGTGATGGTGATAGTTTGGCATCTGCAAATAACTTTTTAGTATAAGTTTTAGAATATGTTTGTGATCATTTTCAATATGCTAGATTAAACTACATGTACCACTGGCATTGACAAAGGGTATTATTTTATTAAAAAGAATTGACATGATTGCTCAAGATCACATTTTCACTAAGTTTTGGATCATAAGAACAATTGAGAGTTATAGCCTAAATTTATTTTTGAAAATTTTCTATTTCAAGCGGTTTTGCCACTATCCTATCAATGAGAAATTTATTAAAAATATACCTTTGATTGAAATCAACACAACTTGTACTACTGATTTCCATAACTCGTCAGGATCTATTTCCACAAAACCTGGACTTGGATAGTGTAATTTGACCTGCAAAAGGAAACTTGTTAGTAATCACATCACACATTTGTGAACCGAACAATAGTTATTTATCAAGCCAACTTTTAATCTGGTGATCATATTTTTTTTAATAATGCTAATTGTTGGAAAGTACTAATGCAATCAAAATTACTACATCAATTAATATTCAATAAGCCAGTTATTATCTGATAAAACTTGATTGGCTGCACAAACTCCAAAATTAAATTTGCCAAGTTGCCAATTTAATTTACAATGTAAGTAAGGAATTTGGAATAGATAATTTATTACATATATGTAAGACTGCTTATGTGTGTTCATAAAAATTTAGAAAAATAGAAATAAAAAATATATTGTTTATTTTATTTCAAACATAGTCAAATTGTTATATCTGCTTATAAGAAAATAGATCGCTTAAATTATAAAAGTAATCTGCCTCCTTTATTAGCCTTTTTAATATAAAAAAAACGAAAACATACCTGGTCAACAGCACTTCCAACAGTTTCGGCTTTAGAATTATATATAAAAGAACGTATCGTAGTCGTTCCTATATCTAGTGTTAGAATGTATTTTTCCGCCATTATTATTTTGCAATGGACCTAACGTTTTGTATTTCAACTACACTGTGTCTTTAATTCTGTGTTGTTACAAAGATAATGAATTAATTAGCATAATTTATTTTTCGTAACACGCGATGTCAATACATGTCAGCCCGCATGTCAACATGACGTATGACTGGGTGACTGACAGAATGATCCAAGTATTTAGCGAAGAAAACAAAACGTAACAACACATAAAACAATTTAGAATTTGTCTGCAAAATAAGAACAATGTAGGTATTGAAACTTAATTATATTACTTTTGTTTGATTTATATATGTTTCTACATTAAATTAAAGATTATTCAGTTTCTTTGTTTTGGTTCTTTTATTTTATTGTCTTTGCCTATAGACAAGTAAAATTTTGCAAAATAGCAACATTGAGTTTGTGTGCGACATGACAGGCAAGCGCGTTTTGGTTCTAAGAGCGCATAAAATTGTGATGTAAAAAAGGGAAAACTCTTGTTAGTCAGTCATCATGGCAAACCCTAGGAAATTTAGTGAAAAAATCGCCCTTCACAATCAAAAGCAGGCCGAAGAGACGGCCGCTTTTGAAAAGATTATGCGTGAAGTTTCAGACGCAACCAATAAGGTATGTCGCCTATTTACTCAGGCAATCGCTTCCTGGCCGTCAAATGTGCGGCCGAGACGTAAACAATAATCGTTGCAATATTCATATTGCGACTCAATAAGTTACTGATTAATTAATGTTATCTAAATACAAAGGGCCAACAATAACTGCTATGTAGCAGCTCTACTGTGCACGAATAGATAATTGTCATTGTCAGTGCTATTCATTTACGAAGACAACAATGCAGCATTTTAAATTTTTACGAGTTAGCAAAGTGTTTCTAAATTAGATCCATTGTGACATGTAAACAATAATATTTTTATTAAGATAGCAAAATCGAATACCAGTCTCATTCAATTCCATTATAAACATTGGATTATTAACCTTTTGATATTAAGTATAAATGTTGCTTTGCCCTTACATATCAAGGTCACTTGGCGTGTTGAATACGAGTGTATGTTTTGCAAGTATATGTAAGTGAGAAAGTAGTCTGTTGGAGAGTGGTGGTTGCAGGTTAACACAAGTACCCGACGTGCAAGAGTCAAAGCCCCTAAGCCGGTGGAGAATGATGACTCCATGCTCAGGCCCGCGCAGCCGGGGCTGGGCACGTTCCGCAGTGGCTCCTTGCCAAATGTGGCTGCACCACAGGCCAGTGCGGAGCCAGAAAATGACAAGGTTCCTCTGGACTCTTGCTCGTTACATTTCAATTGTTGTAGACCTGGGGCCCGTTTCTCGAAAGGTACAAGCCTTGTATTACAAGTGTGTTTCCATGACAACCCATACGATTTGACAGTTCGCGCACTTGTAATACAAGGCTTGTACCTTTCGAGAAACGGGCCACTGCTATATTTTTCTTTATGGTAGTGGTGCAGTTGTAGATGGCTATATCGATTCCCTATTTTGTTGTCACATTTTAATTTTACTTTTTTGTTCTGAAATCTATAACAATTATTGTATAATGTAAACATATTTACATTTCAAATTACTGTAAAATATTTGCAAATTTGACAAATTGATTACTGTAAAGTGTAAATTGAATTAGCACCTCATAAAATATGCATAAGAGTTTCTAAATATAATATATTATGCTTATTAAAATAAACATTGTTCGGTTCACAAATGTGTGAAGCACACTAGATGCTCAAGACATATTTACTTAATGCCATGTGGTTGAAAAGTTTTTGTTCACTGGCATTGGTTTGATCTGTACTACACACCAATGGTGTTAAGGTTATCATATTTATACATCAACAAGTCCACAATTTTGTTAATCCATGGATTGCCTTAGATATTTAATTATGCCCTTTTAGAATTTAATTTCTAGTGAAAATATTTTTGTTGTGAGATGTGCTAGAAACAAGCATGTGGATAGTAGTCCTTATGTGCATGCATATAAGGCTGAAAATATGCTGCCTTGATTGCCAATTGATCATGAGATTATTAATTTTTATACTCTGTCAAACAAGTCTGTCAGTAAATAAGAAGAAAGAAAACTGTATGCATCCTTTTCTTTAGGGTGCTAGAGAAAAGGATACCTATAGTTTTCTTTGTTCTTATTTACTGACAGACTTGTTTGACAGAGTATAGTTTAGAGAGTTGAGTTATGAAAAAAGCTTGATTTAGTGTTAGTACTTGTCAAGTGGTACTTTGTTTTGTACAAAGAGTGATTTAAAATTACCAACAAATTAAAATAACCTTGTGTCACTCATTGTCATGGTCAATATTAATACACTTGTGGATGTTCCCTGAAATTAATGCCTCGGCATGATTAGATACCTCTTAGAAACTTTTGTATATGCAAGTTCTAGACATTCTGTGTTCCCAAATCCTTTTTATCCATTTTGTGCTGTTGTAGTAATAATTAACAAATTGATTATGAATTCAAAATGATCTTAATGTAAATTAAATCTACACTGTAGGTAGTTAATTTCAAAATTGAAACTTATCCAAAAAACCAAACTTTCTCACAATCTTTAAATGCATATTTGATGCTAAAAAGTTTTGGGTTTGACATTATTCATTACACACAAACTAAATTTACTGTGTTACTAAAAATCCTTGAAAACCAATACAGGCAGCTTACTTGACAGCTAATAAAAGGGTGATTCTAAGTTAAGAGGTACTTTCGACGGCACTGACAAAAAAATATATTTTTTCAGGATAATACTTCATAATAACATATTTATTTTATAAACTAAATGTTTTCTACCTGGGCACTCAAAATTATTACAGAAATTCATGTAAATTAGTCACAATCAGCTCTAATGTAGGAAAAATGTCTCTCCCCTGGCCTGTCCCCCAACCGAATTTATTTGTCAACAAGTAATTATGACTTTGTTAACATTCACTTATTATTTTAATAGCCTTAATTTTACAAACATAAATAACTAAGGAACAGTATTTTATGAGTGGAATTTCTTATATTACTGTATTTAACAACAATTATGAACTCCAAACTTTGTCCTATGTGTTTCGTGTCTCGTCCCCTGGCTTTTTAGTTTTCGTTCAAAAGTCGGTTTAATTTGTTAATCTGTGGAGGTTCTGTCGTCTAATACACAGGGTGTTATGTGAAGTTACCGTCAAGAGGCGCGTAAGGCAACTATGCATCCGTTTTGTTGACTATTTCGGCCACGGCACTCGCTGGGTACAGAAATGTTGAGTGAATGCAGTCTTTCCTCTGGTCACTTTTATTTCACAATCATTTGTTTAAATACTAATATATATAACAATATCCACTGTAAATGTTGAATATATTGTTACGTTTATTTATGAATTGCGTATGAGAAACACTTTTACAGCTATTTTCGATTTTCATCGAAAATGTATCTCCCCTGGCATATCAAAAAAGCCAGGGGAGATACTTTTGTACTAGTTTTGATTATTTTTATTTCCGTTTTCTCTTAACCTTTGTTTAGCGTTGTACCTATTTTTATTCTAGCTTTACGATAGAAGGTTTTCTTTCCAGAAAAACGCAACTATTAAGAAAAAAAACCGGCCAAGAGCGTGTCGGGCCACGCTCAGTGTAGGGTTCCGTAGTTTTCCGTATTTTTCTCAAAAACTACTGAACCTATCAAGTTCAAAACAATTTTCCTACAAAGTTTTTATAAAGATCTACTATTGTGATTTTTTTCATATTTTTTGAACATAGGGTTCAAAAGTTAGAGGGGGGGGGACGCACTTTTTTTTCCTTTAGAATCGATTATTTCCGAAAATATTAATATTATCAAAAAACGATCTTAGTAAACCCTTATTCATTTTTAAATACCTATCCAACAATATATCACACGTTGGGGTTGGAATGAAAAAAAATATCCGCCCCCACTTTACATGTAGGGGGGGTACCCTAATAAAACATTTTTTTCCATTTTTTATTTTTGCTCTTTATTGGCGTGATTGATATACATATTGGTACCAAATTTCAGCTTTCTAGTGCTTACGGTTACTGAGATTATCCGCGGACGGACGGACGGACGGACGGACGGACGGACAGACAGACATGGCGAAACTATAAGGGTTCCTAGTTGACTACGGAACCCTAAAAAAGAGGACACATTCACATTCAACTTCATATGAAATTTTCGTGAAGCTGTTTAATAAAAAGGTTTAATACTGATATTAAAAGGATAGGCTTTTGTTTACTTGTTGCCTATTGATTGTACATTAAAATTATTTTTGTTTTAATGGATAATATGGAGAAGTGAAAAATAAGTCAACTCATTAAGGAATTATCACTTTTCTTGCTGTAAAAATGTTATGAAATGTAAAGTCTGAGTATAAATTATCAATAATTATAATAAAAACAATAAATAGAGTCATTTCTTAAAAAATAAAACTAAATTTTTCATACAACTGTCTCTTCCCTGGTCACAAAGTATCCTCCCCTGTGCAACAGTATCTCCCCTGGACTGAGTATTTCCCCTGGTCGCTGATAAAACACGATAAAACAAATAAATTGACTGGTCCTCTTTGTAAACACTTCAAATTGGCAGTTTTAACTAATACAAATAAACAAATAGGTAAAAAACAACAAAAAAGTTCGCGCCGTCTCTCCATACAACGTATTACCTCTTAACTTAGAATCACCCAAAAATATTAATGCTACCACCTGTAATCTTTTAATACTGTTTGCTAATACATATATAAATATCTGCTACTATTTGACCCAGTCATCTGAAAAATGTGAAATAGCACAACCTTTTATTTGGCTTTAATTTTTAGAGTATTCTTCCAGCCTAACCTCCTTATTTGTAAATGTAAGCCAAAGTTATCAAGCTGATAAAGTTTGTTTGTCCCTTTCTATCACACCAATACATTGGAAAGGGACAAACAAACTTTATCAGCTTGATAACTTTAGAGTATGTTATGAATAAGGGGGTAAGTGTGTTTTCACATTATACCATCCAATATCAGATGTAGGACCGATGTCCTATATATTGAAGATGCAATAATTTTTCCTACATCCAATATCTGATAGGATAAGGTGTACACATCCATATTTGTCTCATTCATAGTCCAAAAGAACTGCCAAAATTGCCTGCAGTCTGCCTCTAAATAGTTCTACAGTTAACCAATTGGAACCCTAGGCCACTGTAGAACTATGTCATAGTGACATTATAAATCAGATTGTAAGAAATCTTTTACTGCTTGTCATTCTGACATGGTTGTAGAGTGGCCTAGGGTTCCAATTGGTTGACTGTACTTTAAATTTAACAAAATCCAAGACATTGTCTTATATTACAGTTATCTATAACATTGTGGATATTGTTACAGCCTGAAGAAGTAACACTAGCAACACAATATGGCATGGGTGGAGGCCGAAGTGGAGGGGCGTCGCCGTCGCGGTCTCCGACACAGCGAGGCCGAGCTTCAAGCTCTGTGGGACCTATGCGGCGGCCTGCTGACCGCCGGCACGACACAAGCCCATATGGCAGCACGGTGTATTTAAGGTAAGTGGACACTGATCAGTTGACTAGCGACACAGTAGAATAGAAAAGAATTCATTTATTCAGCCAATACATCACTACAAACATCAGAAGTAGCAAATACAAAGACTTAAAACAAAATAGTAGAAATAGAAATGAGAGGCCGAAATGGTCTCCACTCAGCAATGCAGCTGACACGACAGGCGTGTCAACGGCGCTGGTTTTTTGCGGAGCCAGCGAGGTGTGCGGGACAACATACTGTTTGCGGACAACGTGAATAAATAGTGTTAAGCGCTCCGTTTTGCCCTGAAAGACGGACAAACAAACAGACACACACACTTTCCCATTTATAACATTAGTATGGATATACACACATACATATTTAAATATACAGTAGCAGAACTACTAAAAAGGCATACAAGTAACAAAGACGACATACGGAAAGGAAGATCGGAAATATATATTTTTTTGAATGTAATAAATAAATCGAGCTCATATTAAATAATGTTTCAGGCAGCAAAACATTGTTGGTCCACTAGGTACGCTTTTAGTCGCAATTTGAAAGAACCCATAGTAATGCTCTGTCGGATTGGAGGTGGAAGATTATTCCAGCACTTCGTGGCAGCGTAACGAAAGCTGCCACGAAATGCAGCGGTTCTGTGCCTTGGGCAGAGCAGTCTGGGAGCATGGCTAATGTGGTGATGGACGGTCAACAGTATGGCCTGAGATGACGCTGCGCGTCCAAATCTATGAGGCCTATGCGATGGCCTGCCGACCGCCAGCACGACATGCCCGTATGGCAGGATGGTGTATTTAAGATGAAGGTGAGAGGAGGTCGTGTCGGCAGTTCTGTGGGGTCTACACAGATTCTGACCGGCCACCTGCGTAATACACCAGCCCTTATGGTAGCATAATGTTTCCATGGGGACCACCAACAGAGTGTCACTATCACAAGCGCGGGCTATGTCGAAGGCGCGATCTAGTCCCGCGGGGCTGTAGCGATTCCTTGCCGACCATTAACATCAGCCTCTATGGCAGCACAATACCCAATAGAACTACCAACACTATGAACTAGCTACCACATGGCATAGGTGAGAGCTATAGATCTGGGACCCATTACACCTGCCGGACTCCGCTCTACGACTTGTATCCAATGTAAGATGGTCACATAAAAAGTCCGAAATGAGGCTATGTAATAATATTTACAAAAAGGAAACAGGTCCAATTCAACGTAGAGTAATAAACGTCCCACATCTTCCATAAGGATAACTAAGGCGACTACTGAGGAGGGCTGTGGTTTCCAATTCACACATTCACAGGTATATAAATGAGTCCTCAACTTCCCGTTTTTTTCCTGAATGAACATTTTCCCGCTTTATGACAAATGTTAGTAAAACAGCAGGATGAGCTTGGGATTAAATAATTACTATATTCCTTTGGAATAAGCTTCATAAAATGCTTTCAAAAGAAGAAAAATTGACGAGGAAGTTGGGAATTTCAGAATAGTCTTATTACGAGTAAGTAGGTATAAGGTATTTACAGTAAAACAATAGAAATGCCGTTAACAAGTTGAATGCCATTGTAATTCTCTAGTGCAATCTCGATTCCCTTTGAATAGTATTTTTAATTGGTAGTTGAACGATGAAAATACTATTAAGAGAGCCAATTGACGCGAAATTACTCGTTAGAAACGTATTAAGTATTCCGAGTCGAAGGTATGACATGAAGCTGAATGAGCATAATTATTAAATACATATTATAGGACATTCTTACTCAGATTGACTGAGTCCCACGGTAAGCTCAAGAAGGGTTGTGTTGTGGGTACTCAGACAATGATAATATATATAATATGTAGATGTAGATGTAGTGTAGGGACGCCTGGCCGGATACAGGCGGGCTGTCGATCGCTGGTGCGTTCATTCAGCCCAATTCCCTGGAGTTGGAGCTGCAGGTTACTGTCCCGGCTGCCCTCCCACACTTCTCTCCTCAAATCTTCTTGTTTTCCTGCAGAACAGAAGGACATCTTTAAGTTTGACATCCTTGAGTTCATCTTCTCCCAGATTGTCTCTACCGAATGTGTCATGTCGCGGTGCCGCATACATGATACATTCTGCTAGTAGGTGCAAGCTAGTCTCCTCCTTACCACAATGTGGACAGGATTCGTCACTACTGATACCTATTATCTTCATATGTCTGTTAAGAGTGTTGTGTCCCGTTATGATACCGGTCAACATTCTTAGACTGTTCTTACCTAGTTTCAGAAGATACCTAGTTCTCCTTTGGTCTCTACCTTCTATCATCATCTTCGTTTGTCTACAACTGGTCTCTTTTCCCAGGCTCTTTGTGCTTCCATCTCTTTTATCCTCTCAATGACTCCTTTCGTGACGTCAGCTGACATAGGCAGAGCCGGTTCCGGACCCAAGAATTCCGTCTCCGCCCCCGCCCTTGCCAACTCGTCCGCTTTCTCATTACCTGTGACTCCCTGGTGTCCCGGTACCCACGCAACCGTTACACTTCTATGCTTGCCTATCGAGTTTAGCTCTTCCCTGCATTCTCTCACCAGGGACGAGGTCACCGATATTCTCTTCAGAGCCTTTAGCGCCGCTTGACTGTCGGTGTATATGACCACGGCTCCATCTTGTTTGTCGCTTTCTTTTAATATACGTGCACAGCTCGCTATGGCACATACCTCTGCTTGGAACACGCTAGTGTATCTCCCTAGTGGTATCGACACCTTTTCTCCTAGTTTCGGGATTACTATTCCCGCCCCTGCTAGCTTTGTAGAGCTTCTCCTAGAGCCATCTGTGAAACATATAGTCGTTGGATGCACGACCTCTACCTTCCAGTTGTCTCTTTCTCCTATATGTACCCTATACTTCTTATCGAAAATCTCCTCCCTCTTTATGAGGTCATTATTGACCATCAGCATTTCTAGTTTTGATAGTGCCTCTCTTTGTATCAGTGCGTGTCTCTTGTCCACACAACTTCCTCTCCATTCCTTGCATGCTTTCATTCTGTACCACTGTTCCATGGCTCTCTTCTCTGCCTCAATCCAGAGGGGCTTTAAGCCTATCAGCACCTCCATAGCATGTGTCGGGGTGGTTCTCATAGCCCCCGTCATCATGAGGCAAGCTAATCTTTGTACTTTTGTCAGATTCTTCCGATATTCTCCAATATGGGTCCTGTGCCACCAGATCACCGCCCCATATAGCACCCTGGGTAGGATAATGGCTTTGTAAATCCAGTGGATCATACTCGGCTTCAGTCCCCAGTTCTTCCCTACTGCCCTTTTGCATTGGTACAGCGTTCTTATGGCCTTAGCCGTCTGCTCTCTGATATGAGTCCTGTATCTGAGCGAACTGTCAAGAGTAATGCCCAGATATTTGAACTCGTCTACCATTTCTAGTTCTACACCCTCTATTTTTATGGGTTCCAGCTCTTTTTTCCTCTTGTTAGTGAATAACACCAGCTTAGTTTTTGACGGATTGAGATCCAGTCCTCTCCCTCTGCACCATCCCAGTACCTGTCTGAGACCTCTTACCATTATGTTCCTCATGACACTGAGGACCATACCTCTCACCAGTAGTACTCCGTCATCAGAGTAGGCCTGCATGTACAGGCCTCCCCTGTTGAGTTCTCTTACCATAGAGTCCAGAAGTAGACACCACATCAAGGGTGACAAGCAGCCTCCCTGTGGGAACCCCCTCCTGGGACTAATCGTCTTTGTTATACCTCCCAACTCCGCCGTTATAGACCTGCACCTTAGCATACTGCCTATCCACTGCGCTAATGTCGGTCGGATGCCTTCTCTCACCAGACTCTCCTCAACGGCTTGGAAGGTAGCCCTGTCAAAGGCCCCCTCCACGTCGAAGAAGCAGCCTAGAGCATACTGTTTTGATTCTAGGGCCCTTTCCACCCTCACAGCTAGGTTGTGAAGAGCCGTCTCCGTTGACTTCCCAGCCATATATGCATGCTGATTCCCGTGAAGCGGGTCTCCACTGCCGTTGACCTTCTCTCTTATATGCTTGTCTATCACCTTCTCTAGGGTTTTTAGGACAAAAGACGATAGACTTATGCTTCTAAATGATTTTACCTCTTGGTATGATTTCTTGCCTGGTTTAGGTAGGAAAACCGCCCTTACCTCTCTCCCACAGATCAATACAACAAGATGGCCCTTACAGGGCGACTCGCGGTCACCAAGCATACGACAAATCAGGTTTATAAAAGTTTGAACGCGTGCGACACCGATCAGTAGCGCCCAAGTATACGACCCGCTAACAGTGTCCGTGTCCGCTCGGGAAAAAATCTTAAATAATCAATTTTGGTTGCAAACAATGGTCTCTTACAGCATAAAGTGGTGTGGCAAGTCTTCTAACACTTCTACATGTAAAAAAGATGGAACAACATTCCACAGTTAAGTCAAATTAATTATTTTGTTGAATATTGTTTATTGTCCGCGGAGTTCATTTATACTGGTCAATATGGTTGTGCTGAGCGGCGCCGAGGCGCGTCCATCCCTCTTTACCGAGTTAACAATGTGATATGCTATCCCTTTCACGTAAACGACTAGGCATGGGGCCATGTTAGTTTATGTCTGTTGCGGGAACTTCGTACTGCCGTTCGTACCATGTGCTACCATTTTATGAAATATAAAAGAAAGCAGATTTGTAATAGTGAATAATTATCTAGAATCTGTAGAGTCTGTAGTGGTATTTAGTTCATTGATTAGTTTAGAATATTTAGTTGGTTATTTAACTTAGTAAACGTAAGTAAAAATGCACAGTTTAGTTATTAGTTACTAGAATGATTTTTATTGAGATGCTATCACAATTATCATCCTCCTTGCGTTATCCCGGCATCGGCATTCGCCACGGCTCATGGGAGCCTGGGGTCCGCTTTGGAAACTACTACCAAGATTTGGCGTAGGCACTAGTTTTATGAAAGCGACTGCCATCTAACCTTCCAACCCGAAGGGTAACTAGGCCTTATTATAATTTAATTATAATATTATAATTTGTTGCAAAACAAATTCACCACAGTACTGGTACCGGTACCATTGTCTATAATAGACATGTCCTATTCCCATCCCTACTGCTAATCATAAAGGCGCGCCATTATTTGAAACGACCAATGGCAGCACCGTGCGCGCCCGCCTCACCCCGCAAGGATTGGTGATTTGCGTCTCGAACAATATCGCTTGCATTTGGCTTCTAGTGGGGTGTTCTGTGCTCTCTCCACACCTTTGGAATGTGTCTGAGAGCGATACTTGCCCTGTACAGTTCCAGTAGGTCATCTTTTATATGCTCATACCCTTTCTGCAGTAGTACCGGTAGGACCCCGTCCGGGCCCGCAGACTTGAAGGGTGCAAAGGAGAAGAGCGCCCACACCATCCTGCTCTCCTCCACCACTTCCGCCGCACCTCCCCAGTCGGCCTCCCCCCGGCTTACCTGCTCATCTATCTCTGTCACCTCCTCACAGCCCGGAAAATGTGTGCTCAGCATTGTACTCAGTACCCTCTCCGGCTCTGTGATTAAGTCACCGTCTACTCTTAGGCTCCCCAGTTGGCACGCCCGGTCTCCAGCTAATAGCTTTACCACCCTCGCACCTTAAAAATATATAATATACAAATACTTAATATACATAGAAAACATCCATGACTCAGGAACAAATATCTGCTCATCACACAAATAAATGCCCTTACCGGGAATCGAACCCGGGACCGCGGCTTAGCAAACAGTCACTACACGCTAGGCCAGACCCGTCGTCAAAAGAGCCTTATTGAGAGCGCCAGAGCATATACTTATTGATGCTGATTAGGGCATCCGTTACCTGACCCTTTAGCACAACTTGCCTTGTCGCGCGCGAGTCCATACATCAGGCGCGACTTCAAGTATGGACTCGCGCGCGACAAGACAAGTTGTGCTAGAGGGGGAAGCCGTTACCTTGTGGGTACACGGAACGGGCGTACGCACGGTCGAAAGCGGGTGCCATTGTTGGAAACCTGTCGCACGCGCCCGCGTCCATTACCGTTGCTTCTATGAGTATGTACTATTTTTCGGTAACCCAATCTACCTTTAACAACTATTCCTCTAGTAGTAGCTGGTAAGGTAAAGCGGGGTAAATCTCGACTAGGGGACAATTGTAACTACTGATGTGCCGTCGGAAAGTTTCCAAAATTCTGAAATTTTCACATAGGAAATCTTCGGAAACTTTCCATACTACTTTGTATGGACAATTGTATAGATGGAAACTTTCCATTTCATAAATTTAAATTCCCTTTATTTTTCGTGAAAGTTTCATAAATTTTTCAAGAAATATAAGATTTTTTTGGAAAGTTTCCGCAACTTGCACATCACTAATTGTAACTGATCCATTTTTTCCATTATTACACGATGATGTTGAGTTCTACATGTATCCACTGAACACGCCTACCTTATATAACCGGTGGACACTCTATTTAATAATGCAAACATTGTAAAACATGGAAAAAATGGACCCGTTTAAATTTGCCCCCCAGTCGAGATTTGCCCCGCTGTACCTTAACCCTTTTAAACAGTTTTCCGGGTCCACTAATAATATTTTTATTTTGTCTATGCATCTGAATTCTTCGAAGAAAAAACTCATAGACTGATTGATATACATAAAAATATTGACAGACGCGTCATGATGTGACGATCACGAATAGTGGCTTATTAAAATTGTACACGCCTTAATCCTAAAACAGGAAACACGCGTAAAAACCTGTTCGGTTGGACGCTATGAAATATTAAAATAAAATACTGATGACTATTTCGGTATTCATTATTGATGACACATATCATACATATTTACTACACAAACTACAAAACCTCATTCATAATTAATAATTGTCTCCGTTTCGGCATACACTGAATTACGAACAGGAAATTAGTTTTTATTAGGGATGTACCGACTATTGATTTGGCCGACTAGGCCGACTACCGACTAGTCGGCGCTTGGGTGGCCGATTAGTCGGCCGACTAGTCGGCTAGTCGGCCAAAACTTAATTTTCGACTAAATTCACATTTTGAATGTCATTTTTGGTCCTTCGAACGCGCTTTTCATGATTTTTTGCAAGTTCAAAGGTTCATGACAATGTTTATATACATTTTCCATTTTTGACAACCGGCTTGGCTTAGTGGGTAGTAGGGCTTCCAATACCGGGATCCCGCCTTTTTTTGGGCCCATTTCAATACCGGTATTTAATTTAGCAATACCGGGATCCCGGTATTTTTAAAAACTAACAAATTATGCCAAATTAACGTAAATTACTCATCAAAAACGTAAAATTTCTGCATCATGATGGTTCGATTTGACACATTCTCTGTTTGGTGTTTTTGCAAGATTTGTATGAAAATGATAGTTTTTTCGATGATTACCCAGATAAAGAATTAAAGTTACGCGTCAAAAGCATTCATTGAGGAGGGTCTGCCGCGAACAGTTTTTGACACATTTGTCGCACTTGTGACTTCGCACGTAAGTGTGACAGAAAAGCAACACGTCAAACGTAGTTGTAATAGGCCATAGATCCTCTGTAAACAAATCGCCTTGATGCATCTATATTGGTTAATGCAAACGAACTAACGTATACCGTAGCTACTCTATTTTCACTGTTGTACGTGTGCGTTAGTGTGTTGAACTCTAGCTGAAAACTTTGCCGTAACATTCCCGATAGTAACGAAATAGGGAACTCACTACTCAACTATCAAAATGAGGAAAATTACTTTTCTTATACGTAAATGAAGTGTTCTTATTCCGCGAAGTAATCTTTTTGATTTTGATTATCATGGATTTCCGCAAAGTAATGTGTGATTCCATAGATTATTTCTTAATGTGATTTTTAATAATCTATGTCGGACAATTTAGCTTTTTTTTATAAATGGGCTTACTCTTAGCCACAGACTAGCCAAAGCAGAGTCAAAGACGTGGCCTACGATGGAGTGAGCTCGCCCAGAAGATGCCTGTTCACTCTTGATTTGAAGGAAGGGTTATATGAGCTCGGAAATATAGCCGCCGGCAAGGAATTCCACTCCTTGGCAGTGCGCATAAGAAAAGAAGAAGCAAAGCGCTTCGTGCGGATTCTTGGCTAATTATTAAATGATTTGGTGGATTTATTTTATTAGTGCTTTAGCGCCTCTAGCGCCACGAAAAACAAAAATACCACTAAATTGTACCTGTTCTAATTTCAAAAGTCAATGATGAAACTATAGAGTGTGTGTAATCGAGAAATGCTCTTAATGCTTGTTATTTAATAAAGTGATACTGATATTATAGTTAAATCTACAGTACAATTATACCATTAACACCGACTATAAAATGTAACACTGCATGAATGAGACACAGCTTCCTAGTATCATAGCCATATTAAAGAAGAGGCGACTGAGGTGGCTCGGGCATGTGTATCGAATGGAGCGGACTCGTTTGCCGCGTCAAATCCTGCTGGAAGAGGTTGCAGATGCAAAGAGACCGGTCGGACGGCCAATGCTGCGCTTTAAAGATTGCGTGAAGCGTGACATAGTCACATTTGATATTCCATGCAACCAGTGGCAACGACTGGCCGAGAACCGACCCACGTGGCGCCGTGTTATCCATGACGGTCAATCCAAGCACGCCAATGCCTGGTTTTTCTCCTTGAATGATAAACGCATGAGGCGTCACGAGCAGGCCTCTAACCCCCGCCCATCTGGGGGAGCATATACCTGCCGTGTGTGCGGACGAGGGATCCTCTCTTGAATTGGGCTATACGGCCACGAATGTAAGTGTCGCAAGGATGCTGCTTGAATCGTCTGTTATAGATGCAAAGGCCTGTTATTATTAAAATGTAAAAGGTTCTATTCCGCACGAGCTTAAAGAGAACGATTTGGCAAAAAACATGGTTTGCTATGGCCGCGTCTTCTTGCAAAATGTCCGATCTGGAGGCGATATCTAACTTACAGAATCACCTGAGTACAGATCTGGCGCTCTTTCCCGCTTGATTTTATACTGCGTCCTCAGTCCCACTCACAACAAAAATAAAGAGCACAGGGCGTAGCCGTTTGAACTATGTAGGTATACTTAAAAACAATAAAAGTTGAGCCGACTTGGCCACATAAGTTTGAAAAACCGTTTTGGGTCAAAATCGAAACTTTTTAAGTTGGAAATGTAATCGATTTGACCCATTTGTAAGAATTGTAAGTCGGATTAGCAAGATTCTGCTGTAGTATAACACGCATGAAAATTAACAAACGAGATTTTGAATAAAATTTGTTATTTTAAGCAAATTACTTGGTTTTTATATTTTCCTGATTTCAATACCGGGATCCCGGGATCCCGGTATTGAAATCGCCAATACCGGAATGAATACCGGTATTGGAGAATGTCCGGTATTTGGAAGCCCTAGTGGGTAGTGATCCTGCCTATGAAGTCGATAACCCTAGGTGGGATATTTATTTCTGTGATAAATACATATTTGTTATTTAGACCAAAAAATAGGAATTACGAATAGTTACATAATATAACCATAATTTTCAGATGGTAATTTAATTTTGTACTGTTTTTCTATCACTAATGAAGTGCCGACTAATCGGCCCTTTTTGCCGACTAGTCGCCGACTAATCGCCGACTACAAATGTGGCCGGATAGTCGGCTTTCCCGACTAGTCGGCGACTAGTCGGTACATCCCTAGTTTTTATTCATTGTAACAATAAATGTGACATAGGTACCTACTCAAACAAAAAATGCCACATCGTCATTTGCCCTAACGACGTGACAGGTCGCTTCTATAAAAATACGAGAAAATTTCGTCCTTAAGGTAAGCTACGAATTTGGTACCTTTAGCTTAAGAATGTCACACATGTACTCAGAAGTTTCATAGTTCGAATATTTGCGGTATAATTTTGAAGGTACAAATTATACGCCCACGGGTTTTCAATTAATTTCAGGGTAATTAGTTAATACAGCGTAAAGGTGAAAGGACAAACCTATAGTTTTCGTTCATTAAAAGTTGGAAATAATTGGGTTTTCTCCGTACTACCACTATTAAGAGTCATTGACCGTAGTCGATGGAATCAGGCGTTACTTTGCGGAAATCCTTGCTAACAACCGGGTCCGCACGCCTCTCCAGGCAGTGCCTCGCAAATGTCCGTGTTCAGGCGCGCACCTTTGCCTCGCCCGAGCAAATTTGCTCGGCAAGATGGCGGCCCACGGTCAGCTGTTCAAAATAATTAGAGGCAAACGTGCGCGCATGTCGCAGACGTTTTCAGTAGGCAGTGCCTCGCAAGGCGTGCGGCCAGTGTGGACCCGGCTATTTGCATATTTATTTTATGAGCAATTCCCGAATAGTTTGTACATTTGGATCACGTCTTTGATTTTGATAAAAACCAGATTTCTATACATTTTCGGTAACAAAAAAGGAAAGTTTCATACAAACTACTTAGGACATTTTGGGAAACCTAGTGGATCTTGCTCAGCATCATGGACTCTGTCAGCCTACCAATTTTTATCAAAATCAAAGACGTGATCCAAATGTACAAACTTCGGGAATTGCTGTAATGTTCCCAACATTAATTGCTTGTAAAAATACGTTAGTACCTATAACAGGTTAGCGCTGATTGACTAAGAGCGGTTTCGCTCTATGCACTACGTCGTCCGATCCGAATCCGTAAAAAAAGATCCGTCATAGCTGTACAACTATTTGTATGGTACTTTACGCACTACATCCAAAGAATGACGGGAAGAAATTGGATTCAGATTGGACGTAGTGCGAAACCGCTGCAAAGTATTTTTTAAAAATTTCATTGACCGTGGTGGATCAAATTTGCGATGCCTTGTGGCCACTATCGGTTTTTCGTAGCACGTACGTTGATAATTGCATTTTGAAGGCATGCTATTGTCGTTAGCTTCAAGGTTACGACCAATATAATTAGATATACGGTTTGAAACATTTCCTCGACTATTATCGTCGCGCGTCGTTAAATATACCTCGTTATTTAATTCATACATTCATTGGATATAATATTTTTTTCAAGACGCGTGTAGGTAAGGAATCTCATATTTGTCACCAAAACGAAATACCCAGCGGCTTGCATAAATTTTGTCACATGATTATTGACATTTTGACATGACATTTTGTCACTGACATAGAAAAATACCCCAATGTCGAATGATGATGCATTAATTAATCGTTTAACCTCTTATCTATGGATAATGATCCTGTCTGACCGAATTTTAGGCTACTTTTTTGCTCAATATTTTTTGACCACCAATAATGTACTTAAAAGGTTTCAATCTATATCTACAATTAAGTAAAAACAGATTTTTACTCGCCTATCATATGTCTTATAGAGGTATTATAACTAACGTTAGTCCAATCAAATGTTTATACAATAACACCTGAACAAGCGTAGGTACAAGGAACTGGCATTTCAGCTCATTAAGAAAGGTCACTTATCGAATGCTCCATTTAAACAACACACGTATCTTATCAAGGACTTTGAAGGGCCAAAAGTCAGTGTCAAGGTTTACAAGGTTAATTTGTCATTTTACTCGCGAATTCTTTCGATAATTACTGTAAGTATCGGTATAGGCTAGTTTCCTTTACTTAAAATAAAATATTTTATGCAGTGCACGAAATAAAGCACGACTTAAGTAGCAGGGTTCGAGGATATATATCCGATATATATCGGATATATATCCAGCGGGGTTCAACGATATATATCAATGACATTTCGTTTGTATAAATAATTAATGTAAAATGCTAATTTTATTGTAACTTATAAATCACTGCATGACTTTTAGAATTAATAATTGCCTAAGTTTAAATGTTTATTTCTATCATTTTGTCTTGTGTTATGTTATAGTGCATCTAGACCTACTTTAAATTTGCATGCTACTCCAAGCAGGATATGGTTGAACTATATTTTATTGTACATCTTTGTAAACCCATATTTCAGCAAATAAAGAAATACGAAATGGATATAAATATCCGATAAATATCATTTTTTTATAAATATTGCAATACAAAAATGGTTTTAAAAATGTAACATTGTTAAAAATATAGGTTTTTTTTGTTTGTTACTGTTTTTCTACTAAATGTTATAAGTTTTTAGTACAATTTTCCTTATCTAAAGTTGTATTCAGAAATAATGCAACAAAATAATAATATGCCTTTCGTACTAAATGGATATATATATCAAAGTTGATATATATCCGATATATATCATAATTATCCGATATTTTGATATTTATTATAAATATCGGATATTTTCGAACCCTGATAAGTAGAAAAAATAATATGGACAGTAGTTATTTTTATACATAATTTCTATTTAATAAGTCAAAGAGAAAGATAAAGTAAATTAATTGACCATGACGTCACTCCTCAGTATTTCATAGTAATTCCATATTAGCAAATTGTTTTGACAGTTCATAAAAAGAAGTTGATTTGACTAGTAGGAAACTAGCCTATTGTTAAATAACTGCCAATGTTAGTCTTAAGCGGACTTTTTTTTCTTAACTGAAAGTTTTATGTGATTCGTAGAAAATTAACTGTCATAGGTACTATCGGTCGTGCCGTTTTAACTTTTGTGTCTAGCCCAAGTCACAATCAATCACGGTCCGGGGCGATCGAAACGCAATTGGCTCTGTCGCGCCAATACGGAAGAGCGATAGAGAGAGAGAACACTATGATACGATACGCCAAGGAGCGCCAAAGATTGTACTTCTGGCTAGATGCGCTGTTCATATTTTTGTACTATCGAAAGAAATTTATTTATTTATTAACCGACTTCAAAAAAGGAGGAGGTTCTCAATTCGACTGAATGTTTTTTTTTTTTGTATGTATGTTACTCGATATCTCCGAGAATCGTGGACCGATTTTCAAAATTTTTTTTTTTGATCGAACGGGTATAACCCCGATATGGTCCCATTGGCACCAAGTCAGGGTTTGATGATGGGATCTTGGAGAAATCGAGGGAACTCTTCAAATGTTATAGGCACATGTAATGTTTTTAGTATATTTTTCAAAGGTACACCAGTATTTACGCCTGATGGTAGTAATTTTATGTGGCTGAGCTGATGATGGAAGGTCAACTCCTCAATGGTTAGGAGTTAAAGGATAATTCTTTCACTACTGTACATATATTCGGATTGATACATATAATAGCCTGTGTATGGTTGGGTTGGGCAAACAGGCAATAGCAAGGCGACGAACAGGTCTGGTACCGACTACAAAAATAATTGATTTGTTTATAATTTGGATGTTTAGATTATTGCAATACGATAAGAAATCTGAATTCAAAGGTTTATTATTTTTTGCTTTTTAGTTTCTCCGTGTTTTGTGACGCGCTTATTTTTGAAGGCGGTTATATTTTTTGTTAATTTAGGTTTCTCCATGAAGTTATTAGAAAAGGGCCTCTAGATTGCTATTCATATTTTTCCAAATTTTATTTTATTTCTGAGCATTGTCACAACGAAGCTTTATATTTATTTCGACATATCCCACATAAAGTAAACCTCTAATTACTTTTAAAACACCATACCCCGTGTAATTAAAACTATAGAAAGAATTTGTCATAAATAACCAAGTAGGTCAAACCAACAATCAAGTTTAAAACGTTTCGGTTTGTAGTAAGTCGTGTAACGGCTAATGTTTGTAGTTTATTTATACTAGCTGCATCTACCTGTAACGCCCGAAAGAATAAATCTTAAAACGTGAACGCTGCAAGCCTAATTCATTTGACGTGAAATATAGTCTTAGTCCCTATGCCATTGTGTTAAGGCGTAAGATGTCTACGGAGCCGATTTCACGATGGGACGTCTTTATTGATTGACAAAACCTGACCAGGAAAACAAAAACATATTTTATCCGAGATCTGAAACCTATCCTCGTAAGGCCCAATGTACATTACAATGTACATAGTTGTTGCAATCTAATTTGAATCTTTCATGAACCAAATAAAGTAGAATTTCAATAGCTACATTGATTTTTGAAACAACGAAATTCTGACCAATTTATTTATAGAATAAGGTTCAAATTCAAAACGGGAAAACTTAACTATGGTGGGCCTTAGGAGGCTATTGTGGCTAATAATTTTATTGTATTAGTGCTCATTTGTCCTACTTTTGATCCTTTAATTATGATGCAAACCTATGATCTACATGGTGTCATTGCAAGCGAATGCACGGAAGTGGTGAGCGGTGATGATGCTCATGCGTTTGTTGACCTGTTTGGCAATGAAAGGGTTTTATTTAGTGTCACTCGGACCGACCGCGCGATCCGCACAGCCAATTTGTATGAAGTTAATGTTGTCCGCTTTAGTCTAAAACGCTCCCTGAAGTTAATACACATTAGTCCAGTGCGGATCGCTCCGCGTGAAAATATTTTTTTGAGAAATGCTATCCGATAGAGAATAATATAAGGAACAATAAATGTGGAATACATTTTTTCGAAATAAGGCATATGCATGCATAATAAGGCAGTCTGTTTTTTTTGTATGGGACCCAAAAATAGGTATCTTGTTTCTCAGAAACTATTAGAGGTCCCGTCTTCTACCTTTCAAGACTTTATTTTTCTACTTTTATAGAGTAGGAAACGATAAGCAAATTTTTTATACAGGTGCCGGTTTTTTTTTAGTCCAGTAAAAATTACACACATTTTCGATTATGTCTTTTTTGGGATTCCAAAATATTTTGCGTGCCGTGAGGCGTTTGAAGATTTGTCGTAACACGCCATATGCCATGTAATGTAAAAGCTATGTTAATTTTTAAAAATTGTCACACTAATAACCTGCCTGTGTGGTGACGGGTTAAGAATTTCACCACCCCCTTTCTTCCCGTGGGTGTCGTAGAAGGCGACTATGGGATATGGGTTAAATTGTGGCGTAGGCGAGAGGCTGGCAACCTGTCACTGCAATGTCACAGTTTCGTTTTCTTTCAACCCCTTTTTTGCCAAGAGTGGCACTGAAGCTTTAGTAGTTTCATGTGTTCTGCCTACCCCTTTATGGGATACAGGCGTGATTGTATGTATGTATGTATGTCACACTAATAAATCGTAATCTGTTCCAGTCCACCGCCAGACAGCAACTGGCGTCGCACCAACTCCGACTCGGCGCTGCACCAGTCGTGCGGCGACGCGCCGGCCGCGTCGCAGCCGCTGTCCCCCCACCACCCGCTCCACTCCCACGCACACCCGCACACGCAACAGAACCACCGGAGAGGTACGTGATGTCTTATACACCCTGTTTTTATTGAATTCCGTTAACTTTAACCCTTAAAGGCATAGTGATGTATATATGCATCATGCATTTTTGACTCTATTGACAGCATGTCAAAATTCAAATTTGAATAAATCTTTGTCAAGGTCATGCATTTAAGGGTTAAAGGATGATTCCAAATACTATCAATTTCTCTAAGAAACTAGCCTCTTAACTCTTACGGTTATCGAATTATTAAAAAAAAAATTAATTACTGAACACGCGTGTGGCATCCCTTACCACTACCTAATGTTATTTGGTTTGACATGTGCCGTCAAACACTTGACAATGACTTTAATGTTATGATTAACATCCCCTCAAACTAATTAACCCATTTATTATGTATGGAAAAGAAAAAAACATTTTTTTTTCGAATTTAATAAAAAGCGATATACAGAGTGGTTCGATGAAAAACCTAACTGCTTGTCGAATTTAACGGAAAACAAAAAAACACGGTGTATATGACGACCGGTCTGGCGTCTGGCCTAGTGCGTAGTGACCCTGCCTGCTACGCCGCGGTCCCAGGTTCAAATCCCGGTAAGGGCATTTATTTGTGTGATGAGCACAAATATTTGTTCCTGAGTCATGGATGTTTTCTATATATATATACACGGTGTTTCCGGTATCACTCAAAACCTCAGACACCCCAACTGATTTTTATTTTTTTAAACTCATCTAGAGTATTCATCTTTTAATCTGATCGTTACTTTTTTTTAAATTGAATTTTTAATTTTCTGTACAGCTCTACTTGACTTTTAGCTCTACACTCAATAAAATAATTGCTAACTACCATCATAAACCATAAGACTATTTATTTGTGTACGTTACTGCAACGATATAAGGTTTACCAATAGACAGCTAAGATGTCACTGTAAAACACTTTAAAGCTTTGTCACAGTAAACTTCAAATTGGACAGGTAATCGCAGTAAGCAAATAAACTCAATATTCAAAATGACAAGGTTGTAATTAGGTACGAGTTCAATTTGTTATGACTTATTAAGATTAAACTGACAAACAACGTCAAACTAGTAGCGGAAAAAATAATCGTCCAAGTACCCGGCCAGTATTAATACCCCTAAATACAGAAAAAAGGTAAACAACCTCTAGCAATGCGATATACACAATGTTGTATTACGAGTAGGGTGGTCCTTATTTTGTCGATGTTATATTTTTATACGGGGCACCCGCTTAATGTAAAATCTAACCCTAAAAAACCAATGTATTTTTTTTTTCAGAATTTTTAAATACATTTTAGGGGTCGCTACCTCACTTTGTAAATTTGGATCCTCCATACAAAATGCAATTTTTTTTATCTATTTTTTTAGATTTTTCGTTGTGGGGCGAAAAGTCATGGTGTATTAAAACCATTGTAATTTGTTTTCAGAATTTTTAAATACATTTTAGGGGTCGCTACCGCACTTTGAAAATGTGGACCCTCTATACAAAATGCTATTTTTTATTTTTTTTTCCGATTTTTCGTTGTGGGGCAAAGAGTCAGGGTGTATTAAAGTGCAACTTAACATAAAATAACGCCGCTGATTTTTTTAAAATTATTTATTCATATTTTAGGGGTTCTAAGACTTCTAAAGTAAGTTCTTCCAAATTTTGAAAAGTGCGGTAGCGACCCCTAATTAATGTATTTAAAAATTCTGAAAACAAATTACATTGGTTTTAATACACCCTGACTCTTTGCCACACAACGGAAATTCGAAAAAAAAAAAAAAAAAAAAACATTTTGTATGGAGGGTCCAAATTTTCAAAGTGCGGTAGCGACCTCTAAAATGTATTTAAAAATTCTGAAAAAAAAAATACATTGGTTTTTTAGGGTTAGATTTTACATTAAGCGGGTGCCCCGTATAAAAATATAACATCGACAAAATAAGGACCACCCTAATTACGAGTACAATAGAATGGGCACGTAAAAAATAACTAATAATACTAATTTAATTAAAAATATTACCCCTATCAAGATATAGCTCAATCGATTCTACTCTCGATTCTGAACAAACTGTTTTCAGGTTTTTAGTGTTAAGTGAAACACGGTGTATAAGTATTTGTATATTATATATATCATTATTGTTGGTGTTTCATATTTTTATGTAAGAAATATTTAGGTCCAACTTGCTTGTTCAATACATCGTTACTAACACATAATATCTTCGTAAATAATCGCCGCGGTAGTCCAAAAAATAACCTCTTATAACGTCGCATTAAGGTACAGCGGGGGCAAATTTCGACTGGGGGGCTAATGTAACTGGTCAATTTTTTCTATGTTTTACAGTGTTTGCATTATTAAATAGAGTGTCCACCGGTTTTATATGGTAGGCGTATTCAGTGGATACATGTAGAACTCAACATCATAGTGAAATAATGGAAAAAATGGATTAGTTACAATGGCCCCCCAGTCACACCTCGGACACTGGCGATCAAATATATGAAAGAGGCGCGTTCCTAGCACACAGTCTAAGCTCGTGTAGGTGAACGCGTACTATGCTTGTATGAGTGAAATATGACAGGTTGACTGTTCGCGTTTTTGACAGGCGGTAACTGTGAGGTAACCGAGAGGGGGTGGGCGGCACTTTCAGCGGGGGGCTCGTGGCCATACTGTACGATAGTACTCTTTATTATACTGTGCCCCAGTCGAGATTTGCCCCGCTGTACCTTATTCTTACACATTGTAATACTAATGTATGTATTTCAGCCAACGACATCCACCTGGACGTGTTGGGCGCGCTGGGTATGAACCCCGCCAACCGGCCCCGGTCGTCTTGTGAAATACCCAGAATACCAAATAATACAAAGTAAGTTTACCTATTATTTTATATTAAACCCATGGTGGTTATTAAAAGCCTAGAGAGCCTGGGCACAGATTATTAATAAGTTACTAACGTAACAGATCCTTCATTTGCCCGCAAAACGACAAATAATTAACACATACATACATACAATCACGCCTGTATCACATAAAGGGGTAGGCAGAACACATGAAACTACTAAAGCTTCAGTGCCACTCTTGCCAAATCAGGGGTTGAAAGAAAACGAAACTGTGACATTGCAGTGACAGGTTGCCAGCCTCTCGCCTACGCCACAATTTAACCCATATCCCATAGTCGCCTTCTACGACACCCACGGGAGGAAAGGGGGTGGTGAAATTCTTAACCCGTCACCACACAGGCAATATATATAATGATTAAGATCTGGAGGCAGCATTTTAAATTTCATTTCATTTCATTTTCACATATGCCATAGTATACACTATTCCGCGCAACACTATATTATTGGTTGCACCTTGTTTGAAAATTATAATCGTACATTTAATATCCATTTGATCAAATATATTCATAAATCGAAATATAAATAAATATTGGGGAACACCTTACACAGAATCAACTTAGCCCCAAACTAAGCAAAGCTTGTACTATGGGTGCTAAGCGACGATATACATACTTAAATACATAGAAAACATCCATGACTCAGGAACAAATATCTGTGATCATCACACAAATGCCCTTACCGGGATTCGAACCTGGGACCGCGGCTCAGCAGGCAGGGTCACTACCGACTGAGCCAGACCGGTAATATATGTATGTAACCAGATTAGTACCCCTAGGTCTACAATACTCAGTTGCATTAGAGGTTCTAAACTTGAATAAACTTATCTTTTACGCTATCAGTAAACATGCAATAATTATTGCGGAACGTTAATGACAAGTAGTAATTGGATATTTAAAATAACGCTTTATTCTCACACTGACAGGCCGATTCTAACACTGATTTCATGAGGACAAAGCATGTCATTCGAATATAGTGCACTAGCTTTTACCCGCGGCTTCGCCCGCGTAATAAAAGTATTCATTAAGATTTTCATTTGGATCCTTAGGTTTCTCTGGTATATTTATCTGCGATTATTTCGATTGCACATAATACTTTTGCTTGAAATGATTGTAGAAATATTACACATCGACCACAGCGTAGGTAATTCTATATACGCTGGGGAAACCTTTATAAACATCCCACATAGCCCGTATTTCGACACTATATGATCGGTGGGTAAAAAGTACTTTTTTCTATTATCCCTTACAATTTTTTACATTTTGCTTATACTTATCGCAAACGTAATCTTCAAGCAAGCAAACAACGATCGTCTTAGAGCACTTTGATTGTAAGAGACCGCCGACCGGTTATCCGTATCCCTCTAACGATACCCATATTATCCGTATCCGTATCCGTTTCCGTATCCGTATCCGTATCCCTATCTCTATCCCTATCGCTATCGCTATCGCTAACGCTATGGCTATCGCTATCCCTATCGCTATCCCTATCCCTTATCAAGATAACACTAAGTTCTCGCGCTTTGTACACATATTTAAAGTCACATACAGGTCGAAAGCGATTAATTAACATTATTTTTACCTTTTTCCCAACGTTTCGGCCAGGTTGCACTGGCCGTGGTCGCGGAAGACTGGCGTCCCAGCAAAATGTCACCGGAGATGTAAACAACACAAAACTACCCGATATTAATTTATATAAATGTTCGGGGTAGACAAATAAATATAATCTACCCGCATGTAATTATTTACGACATCACATTAGAAACCTCAAAAATAACAGTACTTCTCCACTATTTAATGGATTTTATTATACATATAAACCTTCCTCTTGAATAACTCTATCTATTTAAAAAAAAAACCGCATCAAAATCCGTTGCGTAGTTTCAAAGATTTAAGCATACAAAGGGACATAGGGACAGAGAAAGCGACTTTGTTTTATACTATGTAGTGATATCGCTATCCCTATCGCTATCCCTATCCCTTATCAAGATAACACTAAGTTCTCGCGCTTTGTACACATATTTAAAGTCACATACAGGTCGAATGCGATTAATTAACATTATTTTTACCTTTTTTCCCAACGTTTCGGCCAGGTCGCACTGGCCGTGGTCGCGGAAGACTGACGTCCCAGCAAAATGTCACCGGAGATGTAAACAACACAAAACTACCCGATATTAATTTATATAAATGTTCGGGGTAGACAAATAAATATAATCTACCCGCATGTAATTATTTACGACATCACATTAGAAACCTCAAAAATAACAGTACTTCTCCACTATTTAATATTTCCGCTCGTACTCACCCGTAGTTGTATTGGTGCGGGCGAGACGCATGATGACTGAATTATTTCGAAATCGTTCAGATGTCGATGTAAGTTGGAAAGAGCCTGTGTGCCATAGTTTGAGTCACTTCGAATAGTCACATATATTATATGAATACAACTGGTATGACCGCAATAGTGCCATCATCCGTATTTTTAATTAGTTATTCATTTACCTATACTCTATTCCCAAGACTCGCAACTGAACAAGCCAAGAAACCAAGTATTTTTGGATGAATTGTCATTGCAAAGGCCTGTTATTATTATTGAGTTTTCCATACATTAACTATTAACGGTGAATTCGATTCGACGCGTCGATAATAACTATGCTATAAATTAAATACAAACATCGATGACAACACAAATTTAATGCATTATTTTAGAAATTTTCAAAGAAATAATATCACGTAATATATTGCTACTGACTATGACGCAACAACGTGAACAACCTGCGCGCGACAGTATCGAGCTACCTAAATTTTATTGCATATTGTCACTAGATGGAGCTGTCACTATCTACAGTATACTGCCAACGAAACGGTGCGATTGTGTGCGTTCCGTTCATTGAGATATATGTACTACGTACTATAGGCGACGTTGCCAGACGGAAACTCTGCACAAGCTGACAAATGCGCGGAGTGCGCGAAGCGGTAATTTACGCGTAGAGTAGTACGTCCACCATCAGATGTGACACATTATTATATTCCGCCTGTCAAAATTATTTATTTATTTATTTACAACTTAAAAAATACAAAGTAAGCGATCACTGCCGCCCATGGACACCCGAAACACCAGGGGTGTTGGAGGTGCGTTGCCGGCCTTTAAGATGGGTGTACGCTCTTTTCTTGAAGATTTATCTTCTTCTTTAAAATACAAATATATACTTATATATAATAATATATATATAGTGCGGTCAGTTTTTTTGGACAAAGCGTAGGTATCCATTGTTCTCTTTTTTCATGACCAGGCCAAAGAAAACAGCAAAAAGTGAACGTGCTAAAAATACAATTTTACTCAATAACTATTAACAATCAATAAACAAATTAACTTTTTTTTTTATATTATAGTAACATAATTCATAAAGTAGTAAGTAGTTACCTAATCATTTTCCAAATTGAAATAAATATATTTCGCAAATCTATTAGAGGTGAAACACATTAGTAGGAACAATGAAAATGGCACATCTGCGCGGTTAACTTTTTAGTCTATGATTGCGTCACCAAAATCGCGCAGCCTCGCTCCCGCTCGCGTGTTCGTAGAATATTCAGCTGTCAGCCGATAATATTTGTTTGTGTACGTTAATAATGTAGGTATACGTTTGTAGTAGTGTGCGTGACAAAAATGTCGTCTATTTCTATTAAACAGCTGCCAATGATCGAAATTCAAATTAGTTGAACAATTTCCATTGAAAAAAAAGTTTGTAATGCATCGGTCCGAATTGTGGATACTAGTTTTATCATCTTTTAGTAGATACAATTGAATGTAAAATTATTTATTTTGCCTGACACTCTTGAGTATTTTTTATGCCGTTATTTTAATTTTACTATATAATATTTGGAATATAGTGCTTATAATTATTAAATATAAAACATTTTTTAAATACTTTTTGATACAAAATCATACTTCATTGATTTGGAACAATGCTTTTTATCGGACCTACAGTCAACCAATTGGAACCCTAGGCCACTGTAGAACTATGTCATAGTAACGTTATAAATCAGATTGTAAGAAACCTCTTACTGCTTGTCATTTTGACATGGTTGTAGAGTGGCCTAGGGTTCCAATTGGTTGACTGTACATCCGACACTATCGGAAGCGTTTATCGGATGTAGGATGTCGATCTGACACCCGATATCGGATCGGATAATGTGAAAACGGCCTAAGCATTAACCGTTAGTGCGTTTTCACATTATCCGATCCGATATCGGATGTAGGACCGATATCCCGTACATTGAAGCCGCCATCTTTGATTTTTGCCTTTGAAATCCTTCCGACATTTGCCACATGCACGACCGATGCGATGCATGCGAAATCAAACCTTATCGATATGGAAGTATGAGACGCGACGATTGCCGACTGGCTAGGATTTCCGAACGCACACGAATGCGCGCTCGGTCGCCGATCTGCGGCGGAGTGGGCCTAGACCTCGACGCGACGCCGCACTTGCGTCGCGCGAAGCGCAACAGCATTTTAAAACATTATTATTGTACAAATATAATTATTTATTAACCACATCAGCCCCCCCCCCCCCCCCCGACCAAACCAAACCAAACCAAAACACACTACATTTTTGCATTTTTCCCCTCGCTAGGTCGGAAACACGCGTTCTGTCCTTCAATACCAGCAGGTAAAAACCCACTAGTGGATAAAGTAATTTGACCTTGAATATAGTCATATAGTGAATCTAGTGATGACGATGTTTTACCACCTGTGGAACTCCTGGAAGCAGTGATAAACGCGTTTTTTGCGTTGTACTTTCCTCGCTATAGTGAGGGAAAATGTTGTTGTGTATCGTGGTTCAACTATAGAATACTTTCGCTTGCTCGTTTTTCAATTCCACACTCGCCGTTAAAATACAACTTTGCACTCTTGTATAACAAATAACTATGTATTTTATATTTTTGAATATATTTTTTCAGACTGGCACTTAAAAAGAGTTTAAACGTTTTTTTTTTCTAAAAACCTAAATTTTTCAACAAAGGTTTTGCTTTTCACTTTTCGACATCTATCAATGAGAAAGGACCTTTTGTAGTAAGAAACAATACGATTTTTTTATGTAAAAACGGCCTAAGGGTTACCAAGGCTCGATCGGCGCGCCTAGTGGACGCCAGGCTTAAATTGTCTGGTCTTGGCGTTTTAATAATTTTATGTGTTTATAGTCGTAATTTATTTGCGAAGTATTAATTTTATATCTGTATTTTTAAATTACACTATGTTGTGGTACCGAGAAGCATATTTTAACTTAAAAGGACGTAATGACAACATTTCATACCATGTTTCAGAAAATAAATAGTTTCGGAGTTTAAATTAAGTTTGCAGTGTTTGCACAATTTTATGAATAAAAATATTACTCTCGAAAATGTTTTATCAAATACGTACTTTACATTTTGTTCATTATGTTTACTACATGTACATTCTTAGCTATTATACTTATGTATTTCTTACATAATAATATTCATTTCCATATTTCTAATTAACTACGCGCCTGCTTTAGAGTGCTTTAAATTTTAACAAATCAATGCATCCTTTGGTCGGGGGCTGGGGCCTCTCAACTCAAGGTCGCCGGTGCCGTGGTCGCGGGGCGCGGGGCGTGGGGCGCGGGGTGGGGCACCGCGGATCTCGTTCATTCAATTCCGCTTGCATGTGTTGCGGACAGAGCGAGTATATTATACGTACGCGGCGAGCACACATACAAGCCGCACGGCACCGCCATCTAGTAATGTTCGACTTTAAACGTCCATGTGACGTTATAGGTTTAGTGCGTGAAAGCTAAAACAGATTTCGCAAGATGTTGCAGTTTGATGACTATTTCGACGTAGGATACTGATAAGAGTTTTGTTGGCCACGCGTGGCTACTGGCGCCATCTAGCTCTTTGAGTGTGGATTAAATTTAGCCTACAGGTCTGATAATAACTATGCTGCTTGGCATTAAGTCCGCCTTTTGTACTATAAGTTCTTTTCTTTGTGTACAATAAAGATTAAATAAATAATAAATAAATAATGGACGCAGTTTCATAGTAAATGCAGAAGGCGAATTATTGGGATTCGATTCGCCAGCCTTTACACTCCTATTGCTATTGTGCGAAAGAGATAGTAATAGTCGGGTCAATGTACGAAAAACCCTGAGGAAAGCGTCCTTAATATATTACATCACAACTAATAAATATAATAAAAAACCCGGGTATTCAACCAGTGTATAATTTTCCTTATTTCTAGCTTCTCAAGTGTCGGTTAATTAGTATTTTCAGTAGGTAGGAAAAATCGTAATAATTACTCTAGAGTTTTCCTTAATCATCAGGTGGGGCATAAGTTTTCCCATACCTATTTCATTATCTATTAATTGAAACAAGAAAACGGATATATAACGATTTGGGGAAATAGTTTGGCATTTAATTAGTGTCAGAATCATTGTACCTACTACTTGGCTAGGGGCCACACCGGTAGATCAAATATTGAAGACTGTGATGAGCAAAGTTCTCTATTATAACGAAACAAAACAAATGCCACTTTGTTCCAATTGAATATGATTTAAATTTCATCGAACTGAATAAGTACTATAGGTAGGACCTTGGCCCTTAGGAGGCTATAACAATTAGTTACATTGATCTACAGATCAAAATATTACTTCCACTTTCCTTCTCATGTGTTCTTATGATTTATAGACGTAACAACAAATTATGACTCATTGTATCATACGAGCGTGACCTTCCCCAGTTTGTTTGATAAAATTTATGATCATTTTATCATATACGTATGTTATTCCTACATGTAGAATAGCTCTATTCCGCAATATTTTACGCTCGTGAACAACTTGCCTTATAAAAAGTTCCAGAGCTATTAAAACCCGATAAGTCACAGATCACTTCGCCGATAAAAGTCTCAGATGTCGAAATCTACAGAGTAACACCTTAGTACAACTGTAGCGCTATAATTACCGAAAGAGACAGATATAGTTACTCGATTTTCAATCAATGGGTCTATTTATACAAGCGCTGGTACGCATGGAACGAATGAGTGACTTGATTTACACTATATCGATACTGGTGTCACTCTAACAATCAAAGTTTTGTTCATACTATTCATCCCAGCTCTCACGGGTCACGGTCGCTGCAATTACTGTAAGTGTCTGCACAAATGGGGGTGGAAAGACTCTGCAATATGTGCGAGTGTGGCGAAGAAGTCTAAACTATGGAGCATATAATTCAGCGATGCCCTCTACACTCATACTCGGGACCACCAGAAGACCTGCTGCGCCTAACACCCGACGCAATTGCGTGGCTGAGCGCACTGAATATTGACATTTAGTTTAAATTGTAATTGTATTTTAATGTGTATTGTCTGACATTCATATAACTGCCTGTGTTTTTGTGTATGCCATACGATTAAATAATGCCAGCTCTCATGAATCTACCTGTACCGCATTTTCTCCTAGTTTATTAAAATTATATGAACGGCTGTTAACCAATTGGTTGTCAATGTATTGTAATCGAAACTGGCCCCATGATGACGTCACCTATAGGTCGTAATAAAGTGACGTGATTGACAGTGTTACTTATGCTTGTAGCGTGTACTCAAGTGGTGACGGCGGGGGCGGGGGCGGCGGGCTGGCGTGCGGCGAGCTGCAGGTGCCGGGCGGCTCGCTGCCAGACCTCACCTCCGTGCACTACCCCTACCTGCCCCAGCGGGAGCAAGACTACCAGAACAGATATGTGAGTACGCCTTCTACGCCATACTTACTCGGATCCATGAACCTTCAATAGGGACTGAGCTCACACTTTTTGCTACACTAAATTGAACTTTATCACCGATGCAGAAAGGCGTTCTTGTCAGACTAGTAAAAGTGTGTCCACATGAGAGGGTCAAAGTTGGGGCTGGTGTCCCTCTCGCACGTGTGACCAGTGTTAAAGAGATTACTATAGTAGTAGTATTTTTACCTGTATGATAACTAAGTTTATATACTTCTTAAATTATTTTTGTATTATATCGAGGCAAGGGTATTAATACATTGTAACGAATTGGTAAGTCATTATTATGAAGCCATAAAACCAAAGATTTGCGCAATTAAAATGTAAGTAGTTTAAGCACCTTTTCTGGCACAATAAAAGATTTTTTTTTTTTTTTTTTTTTTTTTTTAAGTATTAGTAGATTTGGTAGTAACTTGGAATAGTTGGAATATTGACTGGTATCCCCAAATTATGACAGTGATGACGTCATTCAAATGATTTTGACAGTGGCAATAAGTGCGAGAGGGACACCAGCCCCAACTTTACCCTCTCATGTGGACACACTTTTTGGCCTAACAACTCAATCTAGCTTAATATATATAAATCTATGCTCGGATCTCACATTAGATGGCGCTAATTTAACAAAGTTCGCTCACGAAGACTAGAATTTTGTGATTTAGAATATCTCTCACACGCATGTGTGTATGTAGACGTAGGTTTCGTTATTACCAAACTAAAATGGAGTTGGGCGGGACATGTTTCTAGGCAGAGTGATGGCAGGTGGACTAAAATGTTAACAGAATGGCCGCTAACAAATGTAAGAAGTGCCTGGCATCCGTTGGCTCGTTGGGTCGACGACTACCGAAAAACTGCGGGTCACAACTGGATGAGATTAGCCCGGGACCGGGAGAAGTGGCGTACTAGAATCTCTTCTTGTACAGTCAAGTGCAAAAATACGTATCGATTTTATCCGCTCAAAAATATGTACCGAGACCTTATTCCGCCGACATAAAGTGCTATGGGACATATTTTTGATAAGTTGTACGCACCCATATTTTTACACTCGACTGTACCTAGGCCTATGCTCAGCAGTGGGCGATAAAGGGCTGATATGATGATGATGACGCATGTGAATCTATTTGAATTGCCAAGCACCTTTTGTGAGCCTAGTTCTTGCCCTCTAGTGTTTGTGGAACTGCTTGTTTGACAGTGAAAAGCTGCCAAAAAGTATGAAGATGTTACCGGAAAGGTTGCCACATTCTTGTTTCGCCTGTTTTACTTTAGGATCTCACAACAGTAATACATAAGAAACGGACAGGGATCTGGCTAATCAGGAACCCTTGTGTAAGACCCAAATACACAATAATCTGCTAACATAATTATTACATTAATTTTACATTTCATATTAGTTTAATTTGTGTTATGTGTTGTATTTTAATATGGGCTCAAGGTCTGAAATAAATGATATTTTATTTTATTTTATTTTTTTATTTTATTTATAATGTAACATTAACATTGTGTATTGACGACCGGTCTGGCCTAGCGTGTAGCGTGTCGTGGGCCTGCCTGCTAAGCCGTGGTCCCAGGTTCGAATCGAGTCATGGATGTTTACGCTCGCGAGACGCTAGATGTGGGGGGACCCTATATATATCGTTGTCTGAGTACCCACAACACAAGCTTGAGCTTACCGTGGGACTCGGTCAGTCTGTGTAAGAACGTCCTATAATATTGATTGATTGTTAGCAGAGCCCCACGTCACCGGGCGCGGTGTCGCCGGCGGCGGGCAGCGGGTCGCCGGCGACGGGCGGCCTGTCGCCCGCGTCCGGCTCGCCCGTCGGCGCCACCGTGCCGCTGCAGGCCATGCACCACCCGCACGACCACACGCAGCTCTACGAGCAGGTATGTAGCGGGTCACAGAGCCCCACGTCGCCAACTATGTGTAGCGATGTTACTCTGGTACGTTCTGAACTCTGTGGTTAAGGCACTGGTCCCACCGCGAGCTAGTAAGCTATGAGCTATCGGCTATAAAAACGAACAAAAGATAAGCACTACCGTGTAAATAAAAGAGACACGGCGATGTTTATAGTTACTCGCCCAGCGGTGAGCTATCAATATCGCCGTGTCTCTTTTATTTTCACGGGAGTGCTTATCTTTTGTTCGTTTTTATAGCCGATAGCTCATAGCTTACTAGCTCGCGGTGGGACCAGTGCCTAAGACACTGGTCCCACCAAAAGCGAGTAAACTACAAACGAAGTGACTATCTTTAGTTCATTTTTATCGCCGATCGCTCATCTTGCGTATTGACAAGATGCGTGAAGGAGTGGCGCTGGTTGTCTACACAGGTGATCTTATGGAACTTCAAACATTTAATTTGACTCCGTAACATTTAGGGAAAAGAAGTTCTGGTTTGTATTGTCCTCTATCATCAGTAGGCCTAGCACATATTTGCCACGAGTAGTGATGTGCAAGTTGCGGAAACTTTCCAAAAAAAACTTTAATTTCTTGAAAAATTCACGAAACTTTCACGAAAAATAAAGGGAATTTAAATTTATGAAATGGAAAGTTTCCATCCATACAAAGTATGGAAAGTTTCCAAAGTTTTCCTATGTGAAAATTTCAGAATTTTGGAAACTTTCCGTCGGCCCATCAGTAGCCACGAGTGTATGTCGCCGCGAGATAGATATATGACACGTCTTCTTCTAACTGTATTAATGACATAAAGACGCGACGGGTAGTCTATCTCGCGACGACATACTCGCGCGGCAATCATGTGCTAGGCCTACAGGAAGGGCCTCGAAGTGTGTTGTTGCGTAGACCGAGGAACATCGACCAAATAACATATTGGTTTATTTGAGCTCAGTTTTATAAAGACTAATTTATTTTGTCAATTTTATTATGAATGGATGGTATATCGACGGACAAAAAACATATTTTTGGTGCCAAACACTTGTCAGTCGAGAAGAGAACTGAGCTGAATGTATTTAAATGTCGTTAAAATCTTGCCATGAAAATCAGTTATTGTAAATAATATTATGTCAGTGAGAATGCCCAATCCGTTCTGTGCTTGATTTTTGATTGACAAGTGTTTCAAATTGTTATTTAGTTTACATCTACAGTGTATAGACTGAGAGCTTTTGTAAACTGCAGAATAAGCGTGTCAGGTCTTAAGGCATTCGTTTAAAAGTAGAATTGATTAAACTGATGTTAGCAAATGCTTTATGTTTTATCGCGAATACATTTTGTAATATACTTAAGCATAAAATTTAAATATGATCAGATAAAAAAAAAACTAATAAATCAAGTTAATTCCTAACACATTGGCTTTGGAATATAACCTGGTTGTTTCCAGTCAGCACTAGAGATAGGCGTTTAACATTTTTGTTGTTTTTGTTTGTGTTTATTTGCCTTCTACACAAACCATTTTTTTTGTTTATTTCAGAATCACTTATCTGTACCAAACACAAATAATTATCTCCATCATAATAAGGTTCGTTTTCTTTTTTAACCTCCTTTTAAAGTATTTCCAGTTCATCAAGTTCGCTTAAGTGCTTCAACGCTGTTTGTTGTAAAGGACTAACCAAAAAGGTCGTTTTATAAACGCATGTATCATGTAATTTAAGCAAAATTTTTTTTTTGAGAGAAAATTCTGCCTATTTTACTGGGTAAGATCAGCGAAAACAATAGAAAGTGTGGGATAAAATTAAACTACTCACAAAATGCAAGAACTGATTAGAGCCACTTGTATTCATGGCACGTTTTCATCAGTTATAATTATAATAAAAATAGTTCATCTGTGTTAGATCTAATTTTCGTTTATTTTATGAATAGTTGCATTTGTCCCATACACACACTTGCCCTGGATGATCTTACAGATGTAGTGCCAAATGTTTTTCCCTCGTATTATCACGGAAACTCACGAAGGTGTCATGCTATTTCAGTCGGTACAAGAAGTGCGTTGACCGAACTAGCACGATAAATACGAACGTTTCCGAGGAAATACGAACGTTTCCGAAGATATACGACGGAATGCACTACATCTGTACAAGCGATTATAAAACGACCCATTGCTGCTGAGAATTAAAGATACTAAAATAAACCTTCATTTTATTACATTTCAGGCTTTCATTGGTTACTATTTAAAGAGGAAATTTGCATGATACGATTTTCTAAATTCGAATGCTTCTGAAGCACATTTTCGTTCATAAAATTAACTAATGCTTTACCGAAACTTATATTTAACGCACCATGTATTTTTACAATTACTATTTCTGTGTTTGGTTATGATTTCACTTTTTAACTTACGTATATTTTTAATACTAACAACAACTACGCTTCAATAACTCTTTTTGATAGCTTTTAATGTACTTAAAATTATAACTGCAGTATGTAGTAATTGAATCAGGAAACACTGTTATTTTTTTATATCATTTTGAATCTAACACAGGTATGAACGTTAATAAAAGTTATATTTTGAACGGAATTGTTTTTATTTGCATTTAAAATGCATCAACACGTTAAAATTTTATTAAAATATACTACAATACAACAAGCAAACTAAATACGTCAAATTATAGCCGGGCCCACACAGAACGTGCACATCGTGAGACAATTTCCTTGCGCGACAGAGGTGCTTTGTAGACGTACAGTCAACCAATTGGAACCCTAGGCCACTCTACAACCATGTCAAAATGACAAGCAGTAAGATATTTCTTACAATCTGATTTATAACGTCACTATGACATAGTTCTACCACTTCTACCACACCTCGGACACTGGCGATCAAATATATGAAAGAGGCGCGTTCCTAGCACACAGTCTAAGCTCGAGTAGGTGAACGCGTACTATGCTTGTATGAGTGAGATATGACAGGTCGACTGTTCGCATTTTTGACAGGCGGTAACTGTGAGGTAACCGAGAGGGGGTGGGCTGCACTTTCAGCTGGGAGCGGGAGTGGCCATACTGTACGATACTCGAGTACTACGAGTACTCTTTATTACACTGGTTCTACGGTGGCCTAGGGTTCCAGTTGGTTGACTGTACATCGCGCTTTGCTCAGCCGTGGCACGTGTACAGTGGACCTTTGAGCGCTAGCACATTGCCTCGTGACGTTCTAGCTCTGAGTGGACCCAGGCATTCACTCAACCTTCGGCGTTATAGCATAACTTACCCTCTCGCGCTCGACTCCATACTATAAGTCACGCTAGATCTATAGACTCGCTCGCGAGAACGCAAGTTGTATAGACCGTCTAAAACAGGGAGTTATATTAGATCGACTACAACGGGATACCCCCATTTGCCAGAATTTCATTTGCCATAATTTTATTTGCCATCCTATTCAACAATCATAATATTGTTTCTCATAACATCTTATGCCATAATCATTGTTTACTATATTAATCTAGTGCCAGAAACTTTGTTTCCCATAAAGTCAGTTTCCATAATGTCATTTGTCAGAATCATCGAAATCCGTAATTACCACATTCCATACCATCATTTGTCATACAAATTAGCGTCCAGAAAAGTCAATTTCCATAATGTGCTTTGGCAGAATCGAAAACTACTATAATAGGTATTAGAAGGACTAGAGAATGAAACTGCTATCAGAAAGTAGGTTAGGTTAGGTTAGAACTGTGACCCCCTGGAAAATGAAACTGCTATCAGAAAGTAGGTTAGGTTAGGTTAGAACTGTGAACCTCTGGAAAAGGAAACTGCTTGAAAGGTAGGTTAGGTTAGGTTAGAACTGTGACCCCCCGGAAAATGAAAATACTATCAGACAGTAGGTTAGGTTAGGTTAGAACTGCGACCCCCTGGAAAATGAAACTGCTATCAGAAAGTAGGTTAGGTTAGGTTAGAACTGTGACCCCTGGAGAATGAAACTGCTGGAAAAGTAGGTTAGGTTAGGTTAGAACTGTGACCCCTGGAAAATGAAACTGCTATCAGAAAGTAGGTTAGGTTAGGTAATAATATGGGCAACAATTAATATAGCAATAATTGCTTATGGCGTTTGAATATTCTATGAAACCATATTTTTGCACTTAATAATATGGCTAACAAATAGTATGGCATTGTATGATTATGGAAGGTAATATTCGGATAAACAACGAGTATGTCATATGATTTTTATGGTAAACAAATCATTCGGGCAAATGAAATTCAGGCAAGTTAGATTCGGGCAAATGAATATTATGTTAAATGACTGTCGGGCAAACAATAGACAACCGACTACAACTACTCTAATTTCGCTATTATAATAAATATGGACGATAAAAAATTACGTATACAAAGAACAGTACAATTTTGTCTTCATATTGAACTCAACACCATCTTTTCACTACAAATCTGTAACCTGTTATTATATAAATATCATTTACTATTCACCATTATTTACTCAGCCAAGAAACAAGATGGTCCGCTTCAGTTTTTATATATTAAGCTTCCACTCGACTCATTGGTTCTAACTGCATGACTCCGCTTCCTATTACAAAAACTGTGTGACTCTTAACATTGCCCTCGGGTGTGAATTTGAACTTTTGAACCACTCACCATCAGCTTTAAAGTCTATTGCAGACGGTTTATGGTGTAATATTCGAGAGACACCTTCTTTGGTGACTTCATAGACCTAGACCTTAATAGACTTATAAACGTTCACTAAAGTTATCAAGCCGATAAAGTTCGTTTGTCCTGTTCTATCAGTATCACACCAATACATCAGAAAGGGACAAACGAACTTTATCGGCTTGATAACTTTAGTGCACGTTTGTGAATAAGGAGGTATAAGTCTACTGCAGGACTGACAAGAGAAGTTTGCGGAAATCGGCACTGAAACACCTTGGCGTCGCTTCTGTCTCTTCAGCAAGTGCAGCAAACTGTCTCATCACAAATTCAGCGCTAATATTTTCTATAAACGTCAGGCGTCCATAGGTTACGGTGACCGCTTTACATTAGGCGGGCCGTATGCTTGTTTGTCACCGACGTAGTATAAAAAAAAAAAAAAAATAAATAAACATCTGAGGATTATAATTCAGTATCAATTATAAAGTGGTTCAAACGTTTAAATATTCACTCGACCTTGCACTTCCAAACTCACTAGTTCACTTTAGTTCAGTAGTTTTGGAGTGTGTTTGCAATCCGTCTCTATACTCAACACCAACGAAAATGTAAAGTTAAATGGGTGACCGAATTATATAAAGTGCTGTGCAACGCACGCTTAGAACTACTCCATTTTCATCGTCAGCAATGCGGTGTATGTTGTTCTAACATCCACTTATCTGTTGCCATCGAAACAGACGTCTCAACCTGTCACACAGTTTTTGGCCTTACCATATTGTTTTAAACCTCATTTCTCTAACGTGCCGCGTTCTGCCTGGTTACAGAACCAAATGTCACCGCTAGACCACAACTGGATACCGTCGAGTTGTTACCAAGCGCAGTGTAGTCCGCCTTCGCAATATTCCTCCACGTCGAATATCAATATACCTTCACCCACGGTAAGTTACCATTACTTGTAGTACACCTGGTTACAGAACCAAATGTCACCGCTAGACCACAACTGGATACCGTCGAGTTGTTACCAAGCGCAGTGTAGTCCGCCTTCGCAATATTCCTCCACGTCGAATATCAATATACCTTCACCCACGGTAAGTTACCATTACTTGTAGTACACCTGGTTACAGAACCAAATGTCGCCGCTAGACCACAACTGGATACCGTCGAGTTCTTACCAAGCTCAGTGTAGTCCGCCTTCGCAATATTCCTCCACGTCGAATATCAATATACCTTCACCCACGGTAAGTTACCATTACTTGTAGTACACCTGGTTACAGAACCAAATGCCGCCGCTAGAGCACAACTGGATACCGTCGAGTTCTTACCAAGCTCAGTGTAGTCCGCCTTCGCAATATTCCTCCACGTCGAATATCAATATACCTTCACCCACGGTAAGTTACCATTACTTGTAGTACACCTGGTTACAGAACCAAATGTCACCGCTAGACCACAACTGGATACCGTCAGCAGCCGCTAGACCATAACTGTCGATACCGTTGTAGTACACCTGGTTACAGAACCAAATGTCACCGCTAGACCACAACTGGATACCGTCGAGTTGTTACCAAGCTCAGTGTAGTCCGCCTTCGCAATATTCCTCCACGTCGAATATCAATATACCTTCACCCACGGTAAGTTACCATTACTTGTAGTACACCTGGTTACAGAACCAAATGCCGCCGCTAGAGCACAACTGGATACCGTCGAGTTGTTACCAAGCGCCCGGTACGGTAGCCCGCCTTCGCAATATTCCTCCACGTCGAATAGTGTTACCAAATATCAAGTGAGAGTTCAGTGGAACATCATATTTATCGTAGAATATAGACGGCCCTATCGTAAGCATCGGACATCGTCAAAACATCGTCAGGAAACCGGACTAATTCCAATAGGGCCTACCCTTCGAGTTGGAAGGTCAAACTATAGTGCCTACGCCAAATCTTGGGATTAGTTGTCAAAACTGACCCCAGGCTCCCATGAGCCGTGGCAAATGCCGGGATAACTCAAGGAGGATGATGATGACTAAGATCTTCTGCAAGGTGAGATTGAAATAGCCGAACTCGATTGAATTATATCAACGTACGTATAAATAAAAATTGGATAATCTATTTGACATTGTATTTCCAGATGGTACACAGTCCAGGCAGCCCCGCGGAATCGCCACAGACGGACTACAGTTTACACTCCACGTTACTACAGCCCTTCGAGCAAATCACCATGGTGAGGCACACTTACATACAGTAACAACAGTCTAACACTCATTACTAACATGCTGCTACCTTTTCTGTGTTTTCGCCGGGTTCTTATAAATATATCGGCCTGGACATGAGGAGTCGACAATTTACCTACAATAACTTACTCGTACCCCCAATAACTGCCCTCCTTTACGTGGTCTGTTATTGGGCGTTGGCCAGGTACTGACAATTTACCCTACAAGAATAAAAGTAAATATGGTCAGAACATTGTAGCCATAACTTTAGCATTTGAAGTAGATAATGTATGACCTAGAGTTACCATCGATATATCGACGTGGCTGGGGTGCAAAAAATCTGAACCCTAACGCCTTAATATTTAGGGGCGATTTCAGGTATATGTGAGCACATTAGCAGCTCAAATAATATACATGACTATCACTTACAGGGGCCCATTTCTCGAAGCTAGAAGTTACAATTTGCAAGCGATAGTCAATGTCTAATATGACAAGTTGGAAAGAGACTTGCGCTTGTAACTTCAACTTGTGAGTACAATGTTTCGATACTTTCCGCGTCTTGATTGTCTAGAACTCTAGATTGCCCGATATTATAGTAAAAATCTCATGGCCAGGCCGTTACGAATCTAATTATTACAAGAATATCTGTTTGTAAAAAAATATAGCTACATATTTTACAATCGGATATCTCTTGTGTAGTAATCCACCATTACAATTTTATAGAAACCCGGTCATAACTCATATTTCTCTGTTACAAATCACTATGCTTCGACGGAATAATAGCAAGGAGTTGTAAGTAATCATAAACTTAATAAATGTCCTGAGCCCTAACATAGGTCAAAAGTCAGTTAAATTCCTGAAACTAGTGTTAACCCACTCACCATTTGAGGAATCACTAAGACCTAATGCACTATTTGACCTAGCACCACCATGAGAGGCACTAGTAGAGGCAATAATGTTTATAATGCTTTTGATTGGAAATGGTGGGTGTTCAATGCCTAACTACAGGGTGGGTCTGAATAATCCGATCACCTTTGACTGCGTAATTTTTGTAATATCAGTGTATGGCGCTTATCACACTGAATGCGATTCGTACGTCGCTCCTGTGTTTATCGAGAAATCTATGCGCGAATTATAGTGACATCTCGCTCTAATAAGTCCAATGTGGCTGTTTTGGTATCTTTCTCGAACAATTTTATTTCGTCAGAGCGGTACAGATCTGGGTGCGTAGCCGAATGGCACTAACGCTCACGAAATGCTCACGAAAGGAAACGCTAGTAGATATCTATCTCTATCGCTCGTGCGTATTGGCGCGACAGAGCCGGACAAACTGGCGCGGCGTTTCGTTTTCGTTTGGCGTCGGAGAAATGCCATTCGGCTACGCACGCTGATGTACTTAGTGCGAAAATATTTTCCTTCGTATTCTTCTCTTCGTACGAACCGTACGAACGTGTCATGCTATTTCAAGCGGTCTCAGTACAAGACGTACTGATATTGTTTGAACTAGCGTGACAAATACGAACGTTTCCGGTAAAATACGAACGAAAACCTTTTCGCACTACAACTGTAGTACCTTTATATGCCCATTAGTGGACTCAAATACTCAATGAGGGATATTTATTTGGAAATATTCGTGACCTCACAAGATTTAATTTAAGGTTCTTCCGATTATTCAGATCCGACCTGTACTAATCGTAAAATATAATGTTAGCAACGTCAAAGCGAATAACAATACTAACTCGCAATCTGTCAACATGGAGCGACTAATTTCATACAATGAATAGATATTAGACTGATATACTTTTTTTCTACTCGTCGACTTTAATCTGTCAATTAGGACACCACAGACTAAACTATACGTGCTGACTTTTCAGTGTTGGATAGTCTTTCACACTTAGTCAACTATAATATTTCATTATACTTCACTTTAGTTAACTGAAAAAAAATCAAAGATAGAACTTCATACAAGCTCTATACTCATTTGCGATACCTGGCAAATTTTTCTGCATCTGAAACATTCTTTTATCTATCGCGTTATCGACCAATCAGAGACGGTTATTACAAAAAATTGGTTGCCAGATAATTCGATGTTGATACAACGGTGAACGACGCTATTAACATTAATTTTAACTTGAATGATGTCAATTGATTACGAAGATGATGACTCATAGAAAAAGTATTGTATACAATAGTGATATAATTAAGCTTTTCACTGTCGTACCGTACTATTAGGCCACTCGTCAGCAAGCTTCGTGGCCTAAACATGGTACTACTGAAAAGCTTTGTATTATATCACGATTGTATAATAGTATATTGTGCAACAATGGAGGTAAGAGGGATTTTGTCGACGAGTGTTAAAACTCGCGACAGCCGCAGGCTGGAGAGAGTTTTAGACACGAGTTTACAAAATCCTTACCTCCTGAGTTACACACAATATTTTTCATCACATTTGAGAGGAAAACACAGAGAAAAAAATTCATAAGGCAAAACCTTCAATGAATGGCGGTGTTGTACTGCCCGTTGCTATGGCAACGCGATCGAGATGGCCGTCACAATTTCCTGCCAGATTGCAAATTATAACGATTTATCTGCGTGAAATTTACAAAATATAGGTACACTGAAATAATTGTAAAACGTAAATAAAATGCACTTTTCATACAGTATAATTTTTTTTTATAGCTTAATAGTCAAATTTTAGTTGTGCAAAAAAAATCCTTGGCTGATTGAAACATCCTTTGCCTGAGGTATTGTACGGATAGTATTAATTTTTAAAACTAAATCCATTATTCCCTTGGGAATAAAATGGTACACTATACTTCAGTACACGTAGATGCAATGAGACCTTTAAACAGCAAATGTGATGAAATAGTACATTACATCAGAGGCCGGGAAAATGAGGATTCCCGGCCAAGTGGGTATATACGGCCGAGCGAGCGTGCGAGCGAGGCCGGATAGGGATACGAGGCCGGGAATCCGTTTTCACGCCGAGGCATGTATAGTGCTTTTCTCAAACATACAATGAAATAAAAAATGTTGTCGAAATTAAAAAAAAAAAGTTACTTTGCAGGCCTAGGCCTAAAAAATAATATGAAATCCCTTTACAGTCCTCTCGAGTTGTTGCGCCCAAAAAGCGATACTTCCCAGCCCATTTTAAGGAACGTAAAGACAATATTTCATTGCATGTTTGAGAAAAATACTATTTTATAGCACATTTTCATTGAACAGTTCATTATCTAATATCATTCTCTTCATATCCGCAGTTCAACTTTACGAAACGATGTTTTCGAAATAAAACGCAAGAGATGCCATAATAGAAAATCACTATGGTTTTACACAGTTTGATGGCTGTGAACTGTGAAGTATACCTTGTTGTGTTTAATTTGTAAGTTTATTTTCTGTACAAAATAGGTACAAAATGTCCCAAGTCCCTCAATTTTATTTTTAAAAGCTAATGCTATGTTAAAAGGGCTGATCCGTAATGTTAAATCATTAAAAAAAATTAGTTACATGCAGTAAAATACGTTAAATTTCTTTTAATCGAAAAGATGTCTATTTCATAGGCGTTTTTAAACAGACAATTTATTGAACAGAAATAGGTATCGATGCCGACTCTCCGTCTTAAAATAAATAATTACTGTTCAGCAATAAAGTCAATCAGCTTGACAGCTTGCGAGTTGCCTAGCTCGTATTCCTGAGTATAACGTTGGTGGATGTTGGCCAAGGATTGGGCGCAGCTGGTGCAGAGCTTGGTGGAGTCGGGCTGGACGGCCACCGTCCAGGTCGCGGAAAATGTACGACACATATACACACACACACTAATACTTACACACGCAGAGCTACTGAAGTCATGACTTTGATGTGTGATTTAACAAAGCTAGAGCTGAAAGAAAGCAATCGGTGTTTCCAACTGTTGACAACTACCACTCTAGCACAACTTGCCTTGGCGCGCGCGAGTCCTACTTAAATTAGTCGCGCTTGATGTAATGACAAGCACGGACTAGCTTCGTGCCCGGGGGGGGGGGTCACGTGATAAAGGCGCAGGCCCCAGGGGGGCGTCACGTGGTCTATTTGTATGGCCAACTTAGGCTCCAGGGGGGGGGGTCATGACCCCAATGACCCCCCCCTGGATCCGCGCATGGTTATACACAGTCAGCAGTAGCTCTTCCTGTCGCTTTTTTGTATGTCTTCTGGTGCAGACTGCAGTTCGATCGCCCGTTAATGTCACTTTGGCTCGGCTGGCAGTTAACATTCTCGTAAATCAGCAGTTCTCGAAAAGTTTGTACAAAAATTAAGGGAAAAGTTAAATTTGTTTTTATTAATTCCTATTTTGTTACCAAGATTTTGTTAATGAATTGAGATTTTATTAAGTTTTATTTCGTCATTAAGGTTCTCTAGTATCTATATTTTCTTAATTATAACAATTATCCTGTATATATCTTACGAAAGTCGAATTATATTACTAAATGTTGGTAACAAAATAGGATCAATTAAAATTTGATGACGTGGCATTGTACAAAGTTGACGGGAATTGCTGATATAGTGTCTTTGTGAATTTTGTGATACATTCAGATCATAGATCTAATACGATTCTGATCTTCGCATCAATTTGGCACACTAAAACTTACCAAAGTTAGACAGCCGTTGCCTCAGTTTTCCTGCCTTAGAATAAAAAACATTTGAATGGTTGTCTACTTTAGACTAGACACTTATAGAAAGTGTCAATAATGCTCCCAATATTTAAACCACCAAAGATATAATTGTGAAAAAATCAAGAAGCACTTAGTTGTGACGTCAGTAGCCATGTGCCATCACATCAAATCCAAATATCTGTAGACAATGTGCTTGCACTGAGTAAGTTCTATATAAAGACTTATCACAGTATTATATTTATTTATTTTTGCATTCGCAATATGGTTGAAAAATATATTCAGAAGGCAAATATAGTTTTTGCATACGACGCTTACTTGCTCGGAAGCCATTGTTTATTTATAATGTAATAATATTCTTTCACTACACACACTGTCATTTATATCACTTTTCTTTGCGCCTCACAAATACGCAAATTAGTGATATTAATGACTAAAAAATTTACACATTTTTTAGCTTCAGTAAATATCTCGATATCGTAAAATCCACATTCGGCATGCTATGCTGTCTAATTATATTTATTTGCATTTATATACTTTTCTTGATTTGAAACATGTACTTCTCTAGGTAGATATACTAGAAATATATCAGCTCCAGTTAGTATGCATCGATTATTTTATATTTATTGAGTAAACCTTTAAGCTTAAGTAGTTCTAAGGAATTAGGAACACTTCATGGTAGACGCATGGAAAAATACGTATGGTAGAAAACAGAGACCAAAGAAGCATGTTCTCACATAATAGCACAGTTAGTCTGCGATTTCACTGGGGTAGACTCGTGTGAAGTTAGATGTGCAATAACTGGCCAATCACGATACGTCAACGAAATTTTAGCCACTGTGATTGGCTAATTCTTGCGGGTCTACATTCACACCACTCAGACTCAGTGGAACCGCAACACAGGCACTCATGTTAAAATTGATAACTGTCGCTGTGGTCATATGAACCCTTTACTATTTGGTTTATATGACTATCTGTTACCTATATGACCTACTTTCACTACGCACAATGACATTTTGTGTCAAATCCTTGTAGTGACGTGTAATTTGTAAACAGATTGGAGTATTCGTCGTCTTTATAGGCTACTAGACTCATATCGAATTTGCCACAATAAATGATTGTCTTTAGTATTTGACATAAAAAAAACAATATTTATACACCGTGTTTCACTTAACACTAAAAACCTGAAAAACGTTTGTTCAGAATCGAGAGTAGAATCGATTGAGCTATATCTTGATGGGGGTAATATTTTTTGTTTTAATTTGTATTATTAGTTATTGTTTACGTGCCCATTCTACAAATTCGTAATACAACATTGTGCATATCATATTACTAGAGGTTGTATACCTTTTTCTGTATTTAGGGGTATTAATACTGGCTGGTTACTTGGACGATTATTTTTTCCGCTACGAGTTTGACGTTGTGCGTCACTTTCATTTTAAAGTTTATCATAAGTCATAACAAACTGAACTCTTACCTAATTACGACCTTGTCATTTTGAATGTTAGGTTTAAATTTGCTTACTGCGTCACCTGTCCAATTTGAAGTTTACTGTGACACAGTTTAACGTGCTTTACAGTGACATAGCTGTCTATTGGTAAACCTTATGTCGTTGCAGTAACGTACACAATTAATCAGTTTTAAGGTTTACGATGGTAGCTAGCAATTATTTTATTGAGTGTAGAGTTAAAAGTCGAGTAGAGCTGCTAGAGCTGCACAGAAAATTAAATATTCAATTTAAAAAAAGAATAACCATCAAATTAAAAAATGAATATTCTAGATACGTTTAAAAAAATAAAAATCAGTTGGGGTGTCTGAGGTTTTGAGTGATACCGGAAACACGGTGTAGATTTTGGGTACCTACTAAAATTGTATGATGTCCACGTATTTTCGATTAAAAATGTGTGTATTTTTTTATTTATTTTGACCACCGAAAACGCTGTCAGCGATGTAGTGACGTCATATATTGAACTTTATGCCTTCATACTTAAAAAGTCAGAAAATGTTGTTTTCGATTAAAATGACCTGATGCACAGATCATCTATAGATTAAGTTGACTGTGTTATTTTCGCCTGATTAGGTAAAAGTATAATTTAAAAAATTATTATTTGCCAAGAGTGGCACTGAAACTTGAGTAGTTTCATGTGCTCTGCCTACCCCTTCATGGGATACAGGCGTGATTGTATGTATATATGTATAATTTAAAAAATTTTTTTGCTGTTTTTAAGCCATAATAAAATATATATTTTATTTCGGTTAATTGGACAGTACTTAATCATATAAGACAGACTTTAAAAAAGGGTCAAGTAGCCTATTTAATGTTTCTAATGCATAAGTGTTATAATCAATATGCACATATACCAAAAGACGTCGTGTTTTTCAATCTTTAGCTTCTACATATTTAAACTTCGTTTCAAATCCTGTCATGGTAGATAGTGGTTCCGTCATGTCCTTTATTTTTTCAGGGTTTGCTGCATTTTAATCGTATTTTGTTTCTGCTTGCTCCGCTTTAGTCACCGGTCCCACCGCGAGCTAGTAAGCTATGAGCTATCGGCTATAAAAACGAACAAAAGATAAACACTCCCGTGTAAATAAAAGAGACACGGCGATATTGATAGCTCACCGCTGGGCGAGTAACTATAAACATCGCCGTGTCTCTTTTATTTACGCGGGAGTGCTTATCTTTTGTTCGTTTTATAGCCGATAGCTCATAGTTTACTAGCTCACGGTGGGACCAGTGCCTTAGTGTGGTAGTTTATTTTGTTAATGTGCGTTTTTATCGGTAGTTGGACTCGCCGGTGTCAAGTTACAACGCGACGTATATCAACCACAGTTCACCGCAGACAACGAATTCACAACACACGTACCCACAGGTGAGTTTGGTTTTTAGAGTAACTCGGGAAAAATACTATAAAAAAAATTACGAAGACTTATTATTACATATAATATAGATAAAAAAAATCTCCAATTATAAGTCGACATCATCTTAGGGACAATTGCACCAACGTAAATGGAGGGTTAACCCACAATTTTATATGGAATTTGATAGTTGACAGCCCACTAACCCTGAGTTAAGTGGTTGGTGCAAGTGGGCCTCAATGTGTGGGAGAAAACTTGGAAATTCGAATATCATTTATATACTTTTTAATTTTATTCTTAAACGACCTATATCAGTAGTCGGTGGCGGGTCGTTCCAACAGTCCGTGCCGGCGTATCGAAAGCTGCCACTGAAAGTAGACGTATTTAACTTCGAGGAAATAATTCGCATGCGTAAGCAGAGCGAGTACAAAGTCTGGCGCGTCGTGTTAGCGCTCGAGACCGATCGATCGAAGTGTACTCATGGGGCTATCGGTTTTATCTCGGACAGCGCGAGTACACTCGTAACGTTTCGTCCGGGCGAGCTCTAAATTAGAAATGTGTTTCCAGTCGCCGGGCAACTGCGGCGCGGCGGGTTCAGGCAGCTCGGGCATGGGGCCGGCGCGCGCGCGCGACCCCGTGCCCGGCGGCGGGCCCTTCCTGCCGCCGCTCGCCTCGCCCGCCACCCCCACCCCCACCCCGCCCAGCATACCCGACATCATCCTCACAGGTGAGCTCACACACTGCGCTGCGCCGGGCGCCCACCTGCCATGCACTACACACCACACACTCTACAAGCTAAACAGTGGAGTGCAGACTCCCTCGGTTCGTTACGTCTGGTGGTGACCCCCCCCCCCCCCCCCCCCCGGCCCATTTCTCGAACGATATTAGACTAATATTATTAGTCCATCATCATTATTTCAGCCATTAATCGCCCACTGCTGAGCATAGGCCTCCCTTCGTGTACGCCGATCATCCTTAAGTGCCGCGCAGTCTTTCGAATGTCGTCCACCCGACGAGCCAACGGATGCCAGGCGCTTCTTACATCCGATAACGGCCACCATTCGGTCAACATTTTGGTGCACCTGCCATCACTCTGCCTGGCCCGCACCTTGGTGCGGCGTCGGATTTCGACATTGCTCACTCGATTATTAGTCCACGAACTGTCAAATTGTATAGGTTGCCATGACAACATACTAATACTATTAGGGTAATAACTTTCGAGAAATGGACCCCAGAGGTTTCCGGATACCGATTTAGCTTTCTCTTCCCCACTTAGCACAGACGAAGCGCATATTTTATCGCTCGCAACATCGAGCTACATTTACTATAGCGACGTTTTCCCGAATACCAGCTTTCCTGAATTTCAGACCAGTGACTTCAATTATCGAAAATAATGTCGCATTGTGACGTACCCTGCGCTAATATGAATTTAGGCCAGAATGAAAATATTTAGGGGTAGTAGTATAGAGGGGTAGAAATTCATTCTTCTTGATTGACTTATACACAAAAATACACATAATAACCACACCAGGCAGGCAAGCATGGTCGCGCGATAAACGATAAAACATCGGGCCGTCCCTATCGCACTTACAAATAGTGCGATAGGGATGGCCAGATATTTTATCATTTATCGCGCGACCATGCTATCGGTGCAGAACTTCGTAAAAATGTACCAGTATTATTTACTACAGTGGCACCATGAGCGAACAACTCCACGGGCCCCGCATTTTGGACACGACATTTACGTGAGAGCCTCGTTAAATAGTTTAAGTTTGTTCGCGCTGGCGCCAGACATAACATGTTGCTAAAAAACACAATGGTGGGGTACTTAGCAAACATTAATTACAGATCCGCTTTTACAAAAAGTACACCTCAGCAATTATAACTATAGAAACATGAATACTAGCAGAACGACAATTGCTGAAGTGTATCAGTTTGTATGTATTTATTTCTCCTCTAACAACGATTAGAATTCGTGGGGATGTATAATAGCAAACCGTGAAAAATGTTACCTGCTTTGGGCGCGGAAGTTACATGTCAGTCGTATTAACAGGCGGTTTTCCTCAACAGTTTTACTATGTGTCAAGTTTTCTGTGATAATGTGTCCGACTAACAACATTTGGCCGTGGCCCTTGATGAATCAACATAATTACGTAATGTGCAGACCATTCGTTCGCAGACTACTCGGAGGAGGCGGCGCTGCGCGCGGAGCTGGACCTAGACGACCTCACATTGCTGGACCAGCCCGGCTCGCTGCTGCCCGACTCGGCCGTGGAGCACGAGCTGTTCGACCGCTTGTAGTACCCGCGCGCAGCCCATACGCCCGCGAACACTGCGGGGCCGCCGGGGGGACTCCCTAAACTTCATGACAATTTGTATCGTTTCAAGTCTGAGTTAGTGAACGTAGTCGGTGTAGCGTAGTGCGAGGGACGCGAGGGACACATTCCCGGGCCGCCGTCTGAGTGAGTGTCTATTGTGTTTTTAAATGTTTTACTCAACTTTCATATTCGAGGGGTTAGGTGTAATGTAGGCTATAGATTTTTTTATTAAAATCGATTACTTTATCGATGATTCTTGTACAGCATGGAGTAATTATTTTTAAATAAGTATTGTGAATATTTACTCGAATATCATTAGGGAATTTGATTCGGATACGATGGAGATATTTTCGTTTGTATAGAGACCTCTTCGGTCGTCTCCTTATACATAAATTTGGAAGTGTTCACTTTATTAAAATTGCATTTAAATCGCTAATGTCGCATGCTAGTGTATCAGCGAATGGCCAAGAATAGTTAAAAATTTACTGCTATAATTTTGGATAAGAAACTTAAATCTCTTTTGATCTTGGTAATGCGTTATCATTGTTCATCGTTCGACGATTGCTCAAGCGTTGTCTGGTCTATTCGGAACCGGCGAGACGCCGATGTAAGCATTTAAACTTACCCCAAAGCATGTCGTTTTGAAATATACATATTTATTGTTGCACCACTTTTGTATAACGTGCAACGTACATGTGCCCCAATTCCTAGTTATTATTCCACGGTTAAATTTATACTGTCGTTACCTTTTCAGCGTTATATCGCTACTACTATTTTTCTTGCACGATTGCGAGATAAAAAGTAGTAGCAATAATGTATATTCCACGGCTCATAATTCAGGAAAGCTTTGTCATGACAAATTAAACACTTCTGTTTATGAAAATACAGAGCCCTAACACACATAGCACGCTTAAATGCAAGTTATATGTAGAATATCTAATTTGTCTGCTTGACTGTACATAATTATGATTGGCACTGTGTGCCCTAGTTATACTGTGGTTGTGTTCTTGTTTTTATGTACTTTTTATTTGTAAAGTTAATGTTACCTACGTGTGTTCTGCCACTTGTCATGACGGGGTTTCAGCCTAGCCGATTGTAGCCGTAATCTAGGTTTACTTGGCGTTTCTGTCCTTGTCATATTATATTACGAGACGAGAGACATTAGAACAGTAACTATCTACTATCTAATTTGGAGGCTCCTTTATAACATGTTGTCACTTAATGAATGCTTTTATACATATTGTATTGTACAGTCAACCAATTGGAACCCTAGGCCACTCTACAACCATGTCAAAATGACAAGCAGTAAGAGATTTCTCACAATCTGATTTATAACGTCACTATGACATAGTTCTACAGTGGCCTAGGGTTCCAATTGGTTGACTGTACCTACTAGGAACAGGGGATGATACGGAGGTTTTTCTCAATGAATTTAACCGTTTCAACAGCTATGTAAAAAGCGTGAAACAGTAAACATCATGAATATAAATAAAAAGTTAGGTACTGTTAGGTGATGTCTTAGTTTCACATTGTTGCACGAAAATGAAGTTAGAATCCACAATTATTTCTTACATTCTCGTTACAGTACATTTTACGTAGTAATCACGTTACAAAACCGATTTTTGAATGGCTCTTTTTCACTAGCTAAAAACCATGCAATTGAGAAAGATGTCATGAAATCTTTAGTATGTCTACAATTTACAGGGATTCAAAATTGTACTCTCGGTGATCCCGTTCCGTTTTTCGGCCGGTGGCGTTCATAGTAATTATAGAATTGTTATTAAAATTTTAATAAGCTTCTGTCGCAAACATATCTGTGTACTTATGTGTGGTTGCGAGACTCGTTTCTGTGTGGAGGTCAATTTTAGTAAGCACGTTAATGATAGGGTAAACGTAACTGACCACTTGCTAGATGCTGTTCGACTTTACCGTCTCTCATTCCATTATTAAGGGTCGGCCATACTGTTAAAAATACGGTGATAGTACGGAATGGTAATGATGCCACGATTTTATTGCTTAGCCTCCACACCGCTTCTAAAATACGTTGAAGATGCGGAATCGTAGTGGGTGTGACGTGCTGTGGACATCACGAATTTGGCGCACGTTTTTTACACATCTGCTGAGGAGAGTAGTTTCGTTTAAGGGAAATTCGTGACGCTTATAGCACGTCATTGTTGTTCCGTACCGTGACCGTATTTTGAGCAGTGGTGTGGCCGATCCTTTTGATTTTTACTGACTCCGGTACTTCGTGATCTTCTCGTCAAAAATAATGCATACTTTCGAAACTTTACTGCATTGTAATATGGTAACGAATGTATACATTACTTTGATATCAGCTCTAATACTCACTACAGTGTTCGCCAAGTTCACGAATGGCACACTGGGAGTGATTCTCAAACATTCGCGTTCTGAGTGTATCTCTGACAACTTCAGAACGCTTCTTAGATTAAACGTAGGATTACAGTGGAAAAATCAGTTGACATCCACATTACATACATGTTAAATTTGTCATGTAAATTTTATGTTTGTGTTGGGTATGAATACTCGATACCTGTAGTACGCCGAATTCGCATCAGACCATCCGAAGTTTGACTTTGTATAGTTATTAAGTTTTAAATGTTTATTGTAACATTTTAACCCAATGTACTCGCAATATTAATTCTTTTTCGGTTTATTAAATATGTATTGTATATTGATCGGTGTACTTGACACTAAAAGTACAAATTAATTTTAAAGTTTAAATTTTTTTTATATAAATATTGCGAATGCAGTGACGTTCAAGTAGGCACTTATTGTTTCGTTTTGTGAAAATGCTCATTTTATTATTTTTTAAGATTCTAGTCAGCAAGTTTTGAGTTCCAAACGAAATAGAAAGTTCCGACAGCGACTTCCATTCCATTCCACGATTTGAATTTTGATTGCGTACATTGTGGGTGAGTTCAATGCGGAATGGTTCAGTAAAGCGTGGGATACGGTGCAGGCATACTTGTGTAGGACCATTTTGAGACTAAGTACTCTACACTAGTATGCTTCTTGTGAAAGATACGTGCAATTGTCAAGACTACATTGACTATAAAGTAAGGACTAAGTACATAGAATTTCGTATATTGACTCGCGTTTCCATATCTATGGCACACATATGATTTAGTTGTCTCGCTTACAGCGTGGGTCGGAGTGACTGTATAGACGCTAGCGGCATCTATCCACTGCGACGTTGCACTCAATAGAACGGGACACATGATATAGTTGTCTCGCTCGTCTGGTGGCCTTGACCGCTGGCATGTCCGGCAAGACACAACTAACAACTATGCGTGTGTGAGAGAGAGAGAGAGATAGCAACAGCCGGGTCAATGTCCTTTCTTACTTTGCATGCGCTACAGAGTATGCCTTCGCCGTTTGCAAGTGATGACAATTTCAGTGTCTGTATTTTTGTTATGTGGTGTCGTTATTGATGAAGTGTAACCAATAGGTCGCGCGAGTTACTACTGTATGTCTTGTGGGCATAGTTTTATAGTTTCTTATCAGAATGATTTCGAAACGTTAAGTGTACAGAATTTAAATATAGCTTGCTTTTATATTCGAACTCGAAAGAATCAAAGAACCAAATGCTTAATGTTGTTTAAATTTTACTTTTTAGTTTTTATTTTCACAGATATTGTTACAGTGGTCTAAAGTTTAATTTCACCGCAATAGTGACGTACTGTATAACAGGTAAATGTATAAATAGTTATTGTATCATAATTGTGATAAAGGAAAAAAGCACAACATTAAATCGTTAGAGAAGCCTAATCTGATGGTAAAGTAAGGTTCTTTTCTTGAAAGTTCATTGTAGTTTTTTCTAAAGTTGATACTTTACGTACATTTTATGTACCTAAGAATGTGTCTTATTGGGCCTATTCCTAGAAATACCTATAATGTCGGACCAGGCTGAGTAGGCAGCGATTTTGATAGGGTAGACTTAGCACGTGATAAGTACCTAAACGTCATAATTTAATAGAAATATGACGCGGCACTGAAATTTACGGTTTCATGTGCTCTGCCTACCCCGTTTGGAAATTCAGGCTTGAGTTTATATATGTATGGCGTCAAAATCCTTCTTAACTTAGCTTGATCTGACTATTAAAATATAAAATTGTTACTACTTAAATGCTTTTGTCATGTCAAATGGCAAATGATGACTTCGAGGGTCACGCTGAATATTTCCGCAATAAAACAACAAGTCAATGTATAATTATAATTGAAAGCTCTTTTACACCGAAATTGAGTTGGATTTGCCTTAAAATAAATGAGCTAGGAAAGTAGTTATAGGTCCGGAAATTTACAACGCGGCCCGCGCGTATTTCTAGGAATGGGGCCAGTTTGATAATGTAGGCTAAAAGTCGAGGGTTAACCAATATGGATAAGGTGCAATATGATTTTATATGTTGAAATTTGATGGACATGGTTACATGGTTCATTGTATTATATCTCGTTTGTAAAATAATAAAAAAAATGTTGAAACTATATTATTGTTTTTCGTCGTGCAAGTGACATTTAATAGCTTTTTAAATATTGACAATGTTCGATTTCTACTTAAAATCGATGTTTTAATGAAATTTACGAAGAGATTTAAATTCAATCAATGAAATAAATATTTAGGTAATTTTTATTCTACATCTCAAGAAATACTTTGTAAATACATTTCAAAGAAACTTAATGGCAAGGGCAAGGGTTAGAATATTTTAAGTAAATAATATTACTTACAAGTACATCTAAAATTAAAAACGTGTGTCATCAAAAGCCAAAAAAATGGGATTTCTTACTTCTAAACGTCGTTCGAAATCAGACCATATTTCGTGTGCCATATGGTGTATTCATATTTTATTAACTTGAACCCTGAATAATCTTTGTCTTAGAGTCGGTTGCACCAAGCCGTCCGTTTCCTAATTTATCGTTCGCAATATTTTTTGTATGGTAATTTCCATGACGTTACGTTAACTGTGGTTGATGCAACTGGCCCTCATTCTGTAATTATTTCTATCGCCAATAGTTCATCGCTTACTGGCTTTTGGTGGGACTAGGGCACTGGTCCCACCGCGAGCTAGTAAGCTATGAGCTATCGACTGTAAAAACGAACAAAAGATCATCACTCCCGTGTAAATAAAAGAGACACGGCTATGTTTATAGTTACTCGCCCAGCGGTGAGCTATCAAAATAGCCGTGTCTCTTTTATTTGCACGGGGATGCTTATCTTTTGTTCGTTTTTATAGCCGATAGCTCATAGCTTACTAGCTCGCAGTGGGACCAGTGCCTAGTGCATATGGGAAATATAGTCACTGTCTTATAAAGGTTTAAGTTTTCCGTTTGCCAGTTCCTTTATTCAATTAAGAGACTAGTTTATTGTTCAATGGCACGAAATTAGTGTCAATTCGGGCTATCTGTGATGTCACTTTGCATGATAAAACTATATATGTTGCATATTGGGAAAGATGTATCAAAATTCTATTGCGAAACGAAGATTTGGCTAACGAATGATAGGGTAATAGAGTCAACCAAGGTATTAGATTTATTTTGATTGGACAGATTTACACGTGTTAAAAGTCAAGATGAAGTTTGACGCTTAAAATGACGAGTGGTATCAAAATTGTTGCCAACTTAGAGCCTGGCAAAAAATAAATAGAAATTAAAAATCCAAAATCGTGTGGTCTCGTTTTCTCACACAAATCGATAAGAAAGGGATGCCACGACGATGTTGCCAATTTTAATTTCTACTCTTGTGGCAAATTGTAGCTGAGTCTGACTATAATTATCACTATATCCAGGAGTTTTTCAGTCTCCATTTTAACTTCAATAATTTTAGTGCAATAGATAATTTTACAGTCCCTCTTCTAGGTCAAAATGCGACGTTATGTCCACATTGTTGCTGCTTTAACTTTCAATTTAGCTCATTTTTATTTTATCTTGCGCTAGGCGGCAATACATGAAAATAATTTACCAAATATACGGTTTACAAGCTATAAAATATGAATCACTTGAAATAAAGTACATAACTAACTCGATGTAACCAACTATTTGTAGCCTTGATTGTACAGTCACCGGCAATAAAATTGCACAAAATGGAGGCCGGAAAAATATCGGATACAATCTTATTTCTGGAGCCATTCCTATGTTTATGCAGACTTCTTTTTGTGCGAGGACTGTACTTTGTAGTAGCCGCCAGTTGTAGCCCACGATGTTATGGTGTTCCTACATTGTTTGTCTGTTTTTAAATGTTATATTGCCCTAAATGAAAGTGATAGTGTTTAATATTGCCCTTACATACGATTATAACATTTTAAATTATATCAGCTAATGAGGCAGCACCGTCATACTCTCGTACACATGCATATAGCTAGAACAACTGGCATGCGAGCTGCTTACAAAATAACTGGCATTTTTTGAACGCGGCTGGCATACCAGTTGTGTAATGTGTGTGTGTACAGGCATGTGTAACATTGGCTTTAGCGCACAGTTTGAAGTATAATGATTGAGCTCTGTTGTGGACATAATTTTTCATTGGTACCATTTGTTTTATATTCGTTAGCTAAATTTTATAAGCATAGACATTTTTATGACACAATTGTAATATTGGCGGTTGCCGTCTCGCATTTTGGATTTAGATTATGATACTTAGTATATAATGTACGTGCGATTGAGCAGTGACAAGAATGTTTCTTGAAGGCAACGATACACCAAAATGTGTGATGTACTTGTACTTTACAATCTTTGACCTTCGATCAATTTGTATGACATAAAATCTTAGATCATTATTTCTCAAATATGCACAAACTTATTGAGAATTTTGCTGTAAGACGTTTCGATGGTTTGTTTTATTTAAACCAAAATACATGTACATAATAAGTGTGATAGAGATGAAACGGTCTCATTTAAAATAAAATTGTTGTAAGTACCTAAATTCAGTTTTTTTGCCCGTTCACCCGTCCCGCCTGAGTATGTGCGGAAAGGGAGAGTCACATAATGTAGAGAGCCGCATACGATCTACGGCTCTTCTCTTCCCAAACAGACCGCCGCATCAAACCGTCTGTCACCGTTAAAGCGTTCGTTGAATTTTATTGTATGGGAATTCCCATAGTCGTCTGCTGCGTGACGATGCTGTGTCTGTCAAATGTGGTTGATGCAACTGGCCCTAACTCTCAACAATTAGAACTCACTTAGGAACATGACCAACAGTCCCCGCAGAAATCGAATGCGAATATGTACAGTCAAGTGCAAAAATACGTATCGATTTTATCCGCTCAAAAATATGTGATTAGAGTCCGATGACCTTTTCCCAAAATTCCGGTTGATTGTATGAAACTTTCCTTTTTTGTTACCGAAAATGTATAGAAATCTATAACCAAAAAGGGGTTTCACATATTTTTGAAACCTAAGTCTTGCTCACATCATGCTCTATCAGCCCATATTTTTACACTTGACTGTACATTAGTTGATCAATAGCCATAAGGGGGCTACTAAACGGGCTATATTTTCAATGCAATATGTGGCCGGCGACTATAGATGCACCTCGTGCACCTCATACTCACATGTTAGAAAAATATACCATTACTGGCCACATATTGCAGTGAAAATATGGCCCGTTTAGGAGCCCCTTCAGAGATAAGGTAATATCTCTGCTAAACCAAGAGTGCGTTGCACCAAGGGCGGATTCAGCTTTGTCAAGTCAGCAGTACCAATTTCTGGGCTGGGCCTTTCTGGCATCCGAAGCGACATAACTAATGCATAGATAAGCAGTAGGTATCTATTTAAATGTGATTATCATCGCCAAAAGAATAGGTACACAGGACGATTAATCGTGGCGTCTTTTATCACTATTTATAGTTTTGATCAACCTTTGTTTCCATACTAACCTCTGTTGTCATCACTCTTTATTATGCTTACTGGCTGAAAGAAAAAGTTGGTTTGAATTCGCACGTCAGTCAAATAACTCGAGATTTTTTTGATAATTTGACGGCAATCATAAAAAATGCGATATTTAATAATTTTGTTGTTGTGTTGTTTATTAAAGAAGACGACCAGTCGGCCCCAAGCGGTCACTCAAGAATACAAGTAAGTTTTAGAATAAATAATATATAATTATACTTATATTAAAATAACTTTTGCTCACTACGGCCCTCTTTTCCATATCAAAATCACTGGAAAATTGCCCGTTTGCAATTCGGCCCTGTCGATCATCTCTCAAGTTAGGCAGAAGCTCTTTCGTCGCTTGTAACTTTAGAGGTTTGACACAATTTGAGTTCTAAAGGTGTGAAGTTTTTATATTTCTGTTACGTATTCTACATAATCTCGCGCCTGTAGTCCCAAAAGGTGTTGGTCTTAGCAATTGAAAAAATACCAACTTGACTTGATAATATACGAATTCTGTGTATGTTTTAATTTTAACCTTATTTTTAAATTTTGTCAGGGATGCCGAAGAAGCCGAATACGAGAATGATGACTCGCCAGAAGAGACGCCTCACAGAGATGAAGATGCAGCCGTTGAGGAAAGAGTAATGTTGTATTTCTTTAGACAGTTGTCCGAATATCGGATGTAGGACCTTCCTATCGGTGGTCCTTTAGTATTTACAACAATGTTTACTTTTTTCCGTTAACAACCAAAAATCACGTAACAACCAAAATCGCGAAAAAAGTTGATTATTTCACACATTTCGACAGACGTGATACCGCTCATTTCTAAGGAGCAGCCAACTTTTTTACGCGACTTCATCATTGTGTGTAGGATGTAATCCCATTTTATAAGCCGTTACATAAATCGACTTTAAAAATATAATGAGTAATTGTAATATTGTTATCAGGCTAACATGAAAGAGGATGATGAAGTAATCGAGCCGCATCACAGTAGGAACTACTTTTTCAAGCATCATGGTGCAGACAGGAGCCCAGAGGAGAGAACCACCAAGGAGAACACTAATGACAACGTGAGTAAATTGATTTTACCATTATCGCTATCTGCTTCAGTATATTATACCACTAAACATATAAAAAGTTAGTAGATATGAAATGAAATGAAATTCTTTATTCTTCAATTTAGGCATTAACATGATGCTCTTATGAAAGTCAATGGTATATTTGGATAGCAAATTTTTACATATATTCTAAGGTGTCAAGCAGTTTTCAGACTTCAAATCGCTCAGCAGACTCGAAGGACCTGATGAGGACGCTCCTGAAAACGACCAGGATCAACCAGCGATTAACAAAAGATATAACCGACATAACGAACCTAACAACCCTAAAAATCCATTTCTCCAAGCATTAATTAATCAAAGGGAAAACGGAATACTGCGTAATCTTCAACTATTTAAAAGAAGAGATAACGTTGCTGAGCAGGAAGAAAGCAGCGACAATTTGTACGAAAACGACTCTAATCAAGAACAACTCAGTAAGACTGATAAAAATAAACGTAACGATGACACCGCTGAACCCATGGGTCAATCTAACTATTATAATCACTATTACAACAGATCACCATCCGAAAACAAAGAATCTGAAGGTAATCCATATGAGGAAATCAATACAGAAGATGCAAATCGAGATCGACGTGATGCAAATGATCCTGATGAAACTAATAACGGCAATTCACATGATAATAAAGAAAAGAAAGATTTTGAAAACTTTGAAAATGAAGCTGAACAAGCCATTATACAGAGATATGTGAAAAAACTTAACAAAAATGAAATGGAAAACCTAATGAAAACTCTATCCGAAGATAAGAGGGCCATTTTAGAAGAAATTATTAGCGATGGCAACAATCAGGCGATCAGCTTAAACAAACGAGAAATAACCAAGAAAGCAGAAGCCGTAGAGGAAACTTTATTGGAGGGGGTACAGTCGGAATCTAATAAAATCTCAGGCCCCCTTGTAAACTTTAACCTGGCTAATGGAATAACTAATAAAAACAATGACGCAACAGGAATGACATCAGCCGTAGAAGAAAACTTATCAAGCACAAAGACTTGTGAAAATAAAGTAAGAAGATCCAACGATGAAGGGGTATCAGAAAAATCTGAAAATGGGGCAGTTAGTACAAGTACTACTGAATCCGTAACAGTTAAAAATGAAAATAAAAGAGAAGTGAACATTAATGAATTAAATAACGATGACAACTTACATATAAATGAACCCCAAGATTCTTCTATTGTTGGTTCTCAAGACGAACTGTATGCTAGTTCTCAAGATGAAGATTTGTCACAATTAATGGACGATGATGCGCAATTACATTATGATTATCGTAATCCCCAAAAACGAGACTTAATGCTAGAAAACACCGAAAATATGGCTGAACCTATGAAATCTTTACAGGAATCCTTTTCCGATACGAATAATTATGAAAACACTGGCTACACGGGCGATTTAAATATGATGCCTTTAATAAGAGTCAAGAGGAAAAATAATGAGCATGCGGTTAAAAAGCGCGCTGCTGCTATTTTACCAGAATCTAATGTAGCTTACGTTCCGGAAAATGAGGACGAGGATAATGATGAAGGCAACGAAATTTACGATAATGGCTTTTTTGATAGAACGGCAAGCTTTGCTAAAAGCAACAAGAGAGTTGGCAAGGTGGGTGAAACAAGAGAAACCTCTTTTAAATTGAACACTGAAGGGAATCAAAGCGTGTTCAAGCGGTCAAGCGCAGAGGGAAGTCATATCGATGACGTTGCTAGAGACACAATGAACATCGGGTCTGATACTGACGGTGTTCTATCTGGTGTGGAAGGAGTCAACGAAAATTTGATGTACAGTGGTGGATGTCGGAAAAAACGAGCCGCTGAGGAAATTACAAAATTGGTACCCGTTGACGACATTATTAATGTGAACATGCTCTCAAATGCTTCGCGCTCAACTTTAATAGGTGACACCGGCAGACCTGAAATCTTCGGAGTGAGTTTTAATAGCAATGATGCGTTTGGGACCTCATCTAAAACCTATGCTGGAGAATCTGGTCGTTATAAAAGAATACGGCGATTAAAACATATTTCGTCTGTAACAAGCTCTACAGCTGCAGCCGTCAAACAATAGACTTGAAAACACTTCTTTATAAGTTTTTATAACATGCTCGGAACAAATAGTTTTAATTACTTTACATTAGTTATTTTAGAATTTGTTTTAAGTTTTACTAATGATGTTGTTGGTAGGTATCTATTGTAAAGAATTATAATACTCTTAGAATATTAAAACTGTATTTTTAATATGAAGTTGTAAATTACTCCAAAGTATTGCACCACTTATTCGAGAGAATGCCTTAAGGATTATTTTCTTCTCAAATTTCACACTAATTAGAACTATACCTACTTAATAGTAGCCGTTCGCTAGTAAATTAGTATTAAGCATCGTGAAATTTTCATTTTATTCAGGATCGGTTGGTCTAGGTCCAGTCCTATTTAGTCACCTAGTCACTAAATAGTCCACAGTTCCATTTGGTCAACATTCCTACATCGCCACTTTCCGATCTTCTCCAGTCACCGGGAATAACATCGTTCAAAAAGAAGGCTGCATAAATATCTGTCACGCTCTTATGGCTCTAGAAATAACATTGTGTCAAATATTTTGCTGCCTTCTTTTTGTGCAATGTTATTGCCGCTGACTGTTCTCATTCATATGGTGCTTACATACCTGCTCGTCAACATTTTCTACAAGGCCTACAATGTTGGCTTGGTGAAGGTTAAAATCAATAGGCCGGGTCCACACAGCGAAGCACGTCACGAGGCAGAGTCCTCCGAGGCAGTTCGTTCGATAGAAGAAAATGCGCTTGCAGCTTCGGCTGATAGGCACTATCTGCATTAGCCGCGCTCGGTGTGGAACTAAGTTGCCAATGATTTTACAGGGTACAGCTACCTATTTACTGTGTAGAGAATTATTAAAAGTATAAAAGTAAAACACCTAAGCTTTTAATATAAAATTTATTACATGGCAATGTTTGACATTAAAAATAGTAAAATAATAATAAATGATCTGCTTTGTATACTTCAACGTTAATGGTTACATTAGGTACAATGCTTAATAAAACGGGCATGTTAATTGTATAAGACTAGCAATGTTAGATTGCGTTTTAAGAGTAATAAAATTATTTATTATGCTTTAATTTAAATAAACAAGCTCTAGTAAGGCACATTCAAAAGGAATGAACGAAGGAACGACTCAAAACATAGTATACATCATAGGTTTCAATATTTATCGCGTTACTTTAGAGGCGTAGAATTTGTGTTCACGAGAATCGCGAGTGTGTTTGAAGGGCGTGCGCGGGGCCTCGAGGAGCGTGGCGGGGCAGGGCCCGTGCACGTGCGACGTGAACTCCTGCTTGTAGCTGGTGCTGTCGCCGCCCAGCACGAAGTGCGACGTGTGCCCGTGGCGCACCGACCGCTCCGTGCGCTCGCTGCGCTGCACCTTCTGCGAATTCTCCGAACGTGAGAAACTACCGTAGGAGTTAGCTTCGGAACGCCCGTAGAACTCCCCGCCGACTTGTATGTTATCTCGCACGACTACTTTTGGCTGCCTTTCGACAACCAACGTCGACTGGCCGTCGCGTTTGCTTTGCTGCCTATCCGAGTGCTGCGAAATAACACCCATATTGTCGCGAGCGGATCGGTGCATGGAACTGATGCTCTTTCTATCGGTGCTGTGGGATGAGTTGCTGATGTACTCTCCTCGGTCGTTTAGATTTCCGATGCTCTTACGCTGTGCCGATGCCGTTGAACTTATAGAATGTTGGGCTTCAGTAGCCGAGGAGATTCCTTTACGATGAAGGACGGTGTTGGATGCGTCGGTAACTAGATCGGATGTCCTCTTATGATGCCCGGAACGACTGGAATTGTCAATTACGGTGGTTGAAGAATCACCTCCGCCGTGCATGGCTTTTTGGAACTCTATACTAGTTCTGGCAACGCTGTCGCTCAGTTGATTCCTACCAGTGACGTGCGTCTGTTGAGTAGATCTGGAGCTATGCTCCTCTAAGTGGCTTCCACTGTGTATGATGTTGGAAGTGTTGCGTTGAGTGTGACTGTTGACTGTGCGCTGTTGCGAGGAGGAAGATACGCCCGATTCATCCGATGACACAATTCTTTGACTAGAATCACCTCGAGTCTGTCTATCAACACTTCCTTTATCCTGAACAGATTTCAGATTGTTTGCGTCACCTCCATGTGTAGTTGTATTGACTTCTACATTGCGAGTAACGGTGACCCATTTTCCTCCTACCAGTTTTTTCTCAGATACTTGCTTCATGGTCTTATTGATTGAAGAAGATACATCTTTGACGTTTCGTGAATCCTGTACTACTTTATTTTTATCAGTCGCAGTTCGAGATGACCGATCAGTGACATCTTGTGATGTTTTGCTGATGTTGCGCTGTGATCCAGTGCGATCAGTACCCTGAGAAGTAACTGAAGCGTGTGTTATTTGAGAACCAGACGTCGAATGTTTGGTTGTAGAGCTCTGGACACCACTATGAATGGTAGTGTGAGATTCAGTGTGCATAGTCTGTGTCCTTCCATCGTGGTGAGCTGATGAGCTCGTCGTAGTTTGTACCCGGGAATCGTCACGACCCACTTGAGACCTACTGTCCGTTGTTTTCTTAGATATATCTTGTGATTGTATTTTCGTAGTATCTTCGTGTACAATATGGCCATTGGTATACTTTTCACCTTCTGGATGTAAATTATTTTTAGGCCTTATTGGACTTGGTCTTTCGCTCGCTTGCCATTCTGACTTTGCAGGTCGATCAAATTCGCCCTCAGGTTTTAAATTGTCCTTTGGACGAACCTGAGCTGGAGTTTCTCCTGGTTGCCACTTGGTCTTAGGGCGACCTTCAAAATCACCATCTAAATGCAAATTATCTTTTGGCTTCTTGCCAGAGGGTCGGTCGCCAGTTCCGCTAGTGGAAACATTCGTCTCCACGTTCCTCGTTACTGTAACCCATTTTCCGCCCACAAGTTTCTTTTCTGTAACTTGCTTCATTGTCTTTGTAGTTGACGAGGTCGAAGACTGGACGTTTTTAATATTCTTAGAATCAAGCTTGTTGACCATATTTTTGTCCACGTGTTTAACAACAGAACGATCTGTGTCTTTCCCAGTTCCGTCGTGTTTACGTATTAATGTAGTTTTATCGACATTGTTTTGTGAATCCGTGCGATCAATTAGATTTTGTGAAGTAATGTTCGAATGCGTCACGTGAGTTCCCGATTGAATATTTGTAACGGTTGAGTGTTCACTATGAGCACTTGATTTTTGCAGATGTGATTCCGAATGAGTTGCATGTGTTGTATCATCCCGGCGTGTTGCGGTGTCATGTTTGACAATATTCGTACGTTTGGAATCGAGGCTCGTAATATCTTGGCCAGTAATTGTTTCCGATTCTGTTGTTTTTCTTGCGAACTCGTTTGTCTGTTTAGAGCTGGTTCTATTCACGGTTGTTGGTGCATGCGGACCTTCTGGGTACAAGTTGTCTTTTGGCTTAACAGCACTAGGCCGATCTCCAGTTTGCCATTTTGGCCGTTCTGGGCGATCAAAGTCACCCTCAGGTTTCAAGTTATCCTTCGGGCGAACTTGTGATGGAGTTTCTCCTGGCTGCCAGGTTTCCTTTCGCCTATCTTGGAACTTGCCTTCTGGATGCAAATTATCTGTTGGTCTAACCTGGTCTGGTCTCTCGCCTTTCTGCCATTTTGGACGGTCTGGACGGTCAAAGTCCCCTTCCGGTTTCAAATTGTCCTTTGGGCGGACTTGCGATGGTGTTTCTCCAGGTTGCCAACGTTCCTTAGGCTTGTCCTGGAATGTTCCTTCAGGGTGCAGATTATCTGTCGGTCTGACTTGTTCGGGTCTTTCACCCTTTTGCCATTTTGGTCGTTGAGGACGATCGAAGTCACCTTCTGGCTTCAAGTTATCTTTTGGACGTACCTGTGATGGAGTTTCTCCAGGTTGCCAGCGCTCTTTGGGCCTATCTTGGAATTCTCCGTCAGGGTGCAAGTTATCCACTGGTCTAACTTGATCTGGTCTGTCACCTGGAACCCATTTCGTCTTCGCCGGTCTATCAAATTCGCCATCAGGATGCAAATTGTCACGAGGTTTGACAACATCCGGTCGTTCCGCAGATTCCCATTTCGGTTTAGTAGGTCTGTCAAAATCACCCTCTGGTTTCAAATTATCTGTGCCCTTTATAGGTGTCCTTTTTTCACCAGTAACAGGTTCTTCCACGGGTCTCTTTTCAAACTGACCTTCAGGTTTCAAATTATCTGGATGGTAGACAATAGCTGATCTTTCCCCTTTTGTTACACTATAATCATTTCTACGAACGTGATCTTCAAATACTCCTTCGATTTTAAGGTTGTCTTCTCTGCGAGTCAACTTCACTCTTTGCCCTTTAACCACTCGGTAAGTGTCTGAAGATCGGATATTTTCCATTTTTCCTTCCATCTTTAAGTTATCTTCATGTTTCACAATGGCAGCACGCTCACCTGTAACAACTGTGTAATCATTTTTCTGTTTCAGGTCAACAAATTCACCTTCTATTTTTAGGTTATCCTCTCTTCTAATTATGTCAACTCGCTCTAGGTGTTGGTTTCGCCTGATATCAGTGTCTTTCTCAATAGTAATGTTGTCAACATATTTAAAAGGTTTGCGCTTCTCAGCAGGTTGAGAAGGTACGGCTTCAGGTCTATAAAATTTGCCATCAGGTTTCAAGTTATCTTGAGGTTTAACCACGGTTGCTCTTTCGCCCTTAGTAGCAGAGTAATCATTTCGGATTTGTAGGTCAATAAATTCTCCTTCAGTTCTCAAATTGTCTTCATGTTTCGTGATCACCACCTTTTCTGTTTTTTCAATTCGTTTATAGTCGTCCCGAGAACGATGGACATCAATTTTTCCTTCCATTTTAAGGTGATCTTCATGTTTGACAACGTCTACGCGGTCACCACGGGTGGCTGTGTAATCACTTCGACGCACAACTTCCATGTCACCTTCAGGCTTTAAGTTATCTTCAGGTTTCTTCTGAACTAGCCTTTCGCCTGCAGGCAATGGTTTTGGTTTTTCTGGCCTGTCAAACTTACCTTCAGGCTTGAGATTGTCTTTAGGTTTTTTAGGAGTTTGTCTTTCTGCAGGCTTCCAGTCATCGTGTTTTGGTTTTTCAAATTCTCCTTCAGGTTTTAAGTTATCTTTCGGCTTCTTGACTTCTGGTCTTTCTGCTGGCCGCCACTTATCCTGCTTTGGAGTCTCGAATTCTCCCTCTGGACGGAGGTTGTCCTGTGGTTTTTTAGGTGTCTGCCGTTCAGCAGGCTTCCACTCATCATGCTTTGGCTTTTCGAAGTCACCTTCAGGTCTTAGATTATCTTTAGGCTTTTTAGCTTCGGGCCTTTCTGCTGGCCGCCACTCATCGTGTTTTGGTTTTGGAACTCGCCCTCTGGGTGCAAATTGTCTTGAGGTTTTTTAGGTTTTTGCCTTTCAGCAGGCCGCCACTCGTCGTGTTTAGGTTTTTCAAATTCACCTTCAGGTTTCAAGTTGTCTTTCGGTTTCTTAGCTTCAGGCCTTTCGGCAGGGCGCCATTTGTCATGTTTAGGAGTTTCAAACTCACCTTCAGGTTTTAGATTGTCCTGAGGCTTCTTAGGTGTTTGGCGTTCCGCTGGACGCCATTCATCATGTTTGGGCTTTTCGAATTCTCCTTCAGGTCGTAAGTTGTCTTTCGGTTTTTTAACTTCAGGTCTTTCAGCCGGACGCCATTCGTCATGTTTGGGCTTTTCGAAATCGCCTTCGGGTCGGAGATTATCTTGCGGTTTCTTGGGAGTTTGACGATCAGCTGGGCGCCACTCATCGTGCTTAGGTTTCTCAAATTCACCTTCCGGCTTAAGGTTATCCTTAGGTTTCTTAACTTCAGGCCTTTCAGCAGGACGCCATTCGTCGTGTTTTGGTTTCTCGAATTCACCTTCTGGTTTCAGATTATCTTTAGGCTTAGTTGGTTCTCGGCGTTCTGCAGGGCGCCATTCATCTGGTTTTTGTGTCGCAAAATCTCCTTCTGGTTTCAAGTTATCTTTCGGTTTCTTGACCTCCGGGCGTTCAGCGGGTTGCCATTTATCGTGTTTCGGCTGCTCAAATTCACCTTCAGGCTTAAGATTGTCTTGAGGTTTCTTGGGTGTTTGCCTTTCAGCCGGACGCCACTCATCGTGCTTCGGTTTTTCGAATTCACCCTCTGGTTTCAAATTGTCCTTAGGTTTAGTCGGCTCGCGGCGTTCAGCGGGGCGCCATTGATCAGGCTTTTGTGTCTCGAAGTCACCTTCGGGTTTGAGGTTATCCTTTGGTTTCCTGACTTCGGGCCTTTCCGCAGGGCGCCACTGCTCAGGTTTGGGTGACTCAAACTCACCTTCGGGCTTGAGATTATCTTGAGGCTTTTTAGGAGTTTGCCTCTCTGCTGGTCGCCATTCGTCATGTTTTGGTTTTTCGAAATCTCCTTCAGGGCGTAAATTATCCTGAGGTTTTTTCGGTGTTTGGCGTTCGGCCGGACGCCACTCCTCGTGTTTAGGCTGTTGGAAGTCACCTTCAGGTTTCAGATTGTCTTGAGGTTTTTTAGGTGTCTGCCTCTCAGCAGGGCGCCATTCGTCGTGCTTGGGTTTTTCAAACTCACCTTCAGGCCTTAAGTTATCTTTTGGTTTTCTAACTTCTGGCCTCTCCGCAGGTCGCCATTCCTCGTGCCTTGGAGATTCAAATTCACCTTCTGGTCTTAAATTATCTTGCGGCTTCTTAGGAGTTTGCCGCTCCGCTGGGCGCCATTCGTCATGCTTAGGTTTCTCGAATTCACCTTCAGGTCTCAGATTATCTTTAGGCTTTGTCGGTTCGCGGCGCTCCGCGGGGCGCCATTCCTCTGGCTTCTGAGTTTCGAAATCTCCCTCAGGCTTAAGGTTGTCTTTGGGTTTCTTCGCCTCTGGGCGTTCTGCGGGCTGCCATTTTTCGTGTTTGGGCTGCTCAAATTTGCCCTCTGGTTTTAGGTTGTCTTGGGGCTTCTTAGGGGTTTGTCTCTCGGCGGGACGCCACTCATCGTGTTTGGGTTTTTCGAATTCACCCTCAGGTTTCAGGTTGTCTTTGGGCTTGGTTGGCTCTCGACGTTCAGCGGGGCGCCACTCATCAGGTTTTTGTGTCTCAAAGTCACCCTCGGGTTTAAGGTTATCCTTAGGTTTAGTAGGTTCACGACGTTCAGCGGGACGCCATTGGTCTGGTTTTTGAGTTTCAAAGTCACCTTCGGGTCGCAGATTGTCTTGTGGCTTTTTAGGAGTCTGCCTTTCTGCTGGTCGCCATTCCTCATGTGTCGGTTGTTCAAAGTCTCCTTCCGGTTTCAAGTTATCTTGAGGTTTCTTAGGAGTCTGTCTCTCAGCCGGACGCCATTCGTCGTGCTTGGGTTTTTCAAATTCACCCTCTGGTTTCAGATTGTCCTTAGGTTTAGTAGGCTCGCGACGTTCAGCGGGGCGCCATTCATCGGGTTTCTGAGTCTCGAAATCTCCTTCAGGCCTTAAATTGTCCTTTGGCTTTTTCACTTCAGGTCGTTCGGCAGGGCGCCACTCTTCGTGCTTCGGAGACTCGAATTCACCTTCTGGTCTTAAATTATCTTGCGGTTTCTTAGGAGTTTGGCGTTCTGCTGGACGCCATTCGTCATGCTTCGGTTTCTCAAATTCACCCTCTGGTTTTAAGTTATCTTTAGGCTTAGTAGGTTCACGACGTTCAGCAGGGCGCCATACCTCGGGCCTCTGAGTCGCAAAGTCTCCTTCAGGTTTAAGATTATCTTTAGGCTTTGTCGGTTCACGACGTTCAGCAGGACGCCACTGGTCAGGCTTTTGCGTCTCGAAATCACCTTCAGGCTTAAGATTATCTTTTGGCTTTCTAACTTCAGGTCTTTCCGCTGGGCGCCATTCCTCATGCTTGGGTGACTCAAATTCACCTTCAGGCTTTAGATTATCTTGGGGCTTTTTAGGAGTTTGTCTCTCGGCTGGTCGCCACTCGTCATGTTTTGGCTTTTCAAATTCACCTTCTGGTTTTAAGTTATCTTTGGGCTTTGTCGGCTCACGACGTTCGGCAGGACGCCATTCATCGGGTTTCTGAGTCTCGAAATCACCTTCAGGGCGCAGATTGTCTTGAGGCTTTTTCGGAGTTTGACGCTCGGCTGGGCGCCACTCCTCGTGCTTCGGCTGCTCGAATTCTCCCTCTGGTTTGAGGTTGTCCTTAGGTTTAGTTGGCTCTCTGCGTTCCGCTGGACGCCACTGATCTGGTTTTTGAGTCTCGAAATCGCCCTCAGGTCTCAAATTATCTTGAGGCTTCTTGAGAGTTTGCCGCTCAGCTGGACGCCATTCCTCGTGCCGAGGAGATTCAAATTCACCTTCAGGTTTTAAATTATCCTGCGGTTTCTTTGGAGTTTGTCGCTCTGCCGGACGCCATTCGTCGTGTTTAGGTTTTTCAAATTCACCCTCCGGTTTGAGGTTATCCTTAGGCTTTGTCGGCTCACGACGTTCAGCAGGACGCCATTCATCGGGCTTCTGTGTTTCAAAATCTCCTTCGGGGCGCAAGTTGTCTTGTGGTTTCTTAGGCGTTTGACGTTCGGCGGGGCGCCATTCTTCATGTTTTGGTTTTTCAAAATCGCCTTCTGGTCTCAGGTTATCCTTAGGTTTCTTCACCTCTGGCCTTTCAGCGGGACGCCACTCTTCGTGTTTGGGTGATTCGAATTCTCCTTCTGGTTTCAGGTTGTCCTTTGGCTTAGTAATTTCTCGTCGCTCAGCGGGACGCCACTTGTCTTGCTTAGGAGTCTCAAATTCACCTTCAGGCCGAAGATTGTCTATTGGCTTCTTCTGTTTTGGCCTTTCAGTCAGCTCAGGGCCTTGATAAGCATCATGAGACACAGTGTGAGTTTCAAACGTTCCCTCCATGTGGAGGTTATCTTTCCTGATAATCTGTTGCTGTCTGATGTCAGTTTCTTCATATGTCCTGTATTCTTCTTGTGTTGTCGTAACTTTTTGCAGGTCATCTGTTGAATAAAACTTCTCAAAATCTTCTTTAGTCCAAGTGCGACGTCTTTGGGGACGTTCCACTGGAGTCATTTTTTGCGTATAATCTTCTTGGTTAGAAGTAACGAAGTCAATTTCACCCTTTTGAATCAAATTGTCCGTTTTCTTCGTAGATATAACAGTTCTTTCAACGATGTCTGTATAGTCGATGTATTCAGATTTTGATGTTGTATCTGTGGTCATTTCTCCTTCGATCTTTGTCCAAGTGTTGCGTCGTACAGGTTTTGGTCTTTCCACTGGTTTTACTGTGTATTCGGTGCGAGACGTAGTGGTATCTGAAAAAGAAAACCAATTAATTTAATGTTTCAAAAAACCAAGTTTAAACCGATACAGATACTTTCTTAGATGGTTCTAAGCGTATTTAAAATACTTCAATAAGGTTTTGGTATTGGTGGAACTTGTATTGAAGGAAACGTCGATCCCAAATTTAATCTACTAATTAAGAAATATTTCACTTCAATAAGTAATTTAGAAATGAAATTATTCAAAAATATTTTTTGGTGTGTTTAATGATGATATATGGAATAATATGGATTTACCTGTGAATTCTCCTTCAGTGATGATGTTATCGGTGCGGCGTATTATTTCAGCCCTCTCGCCAGTCACAACCGTGTAGTCTGTTGTTCTCTTGGTAAACTCTCCTTCGGGTCGAAGATTGTCTTCTGGCTTCTTCACTACAGCTTTCTCTGCCGGTCTCCATTCATCTTTTTTCGGAGATGTGAATTCTCCTTCAGGTTTCAGATTATCTTCCGGTTTCTTGGGCTTCTGTAGTTCTGCCGGTCTCCAAGGTACTTTTTCAGGAGAAGTGAATTCTCCTTCTGGCTTAAGGTTGTCTTCGGGACGACGCACTGGAGCTCTGTCGCCCGGGCGCCACTCTTCAGGCTGGCGTTGAGCAAAGTCTCCTTCAGGCTTGAGATTATCTTGAGGCTTTTTAGGAGTCTGCCTCTCTGCTGGACGCCACTCATCATGCTTTGGCTGCTCGAAGTCGCCTTCTGGTTTGAGGTTGTCCTTGGGTTTGGTAGGCTCTCTACGTTCCGCCGGACGCCATTGATCGGGCTTTTGGGTTTCGAAGTCTCCCTCTGGTCTGAGATTATCTTGCGGTTTTTTGGGAGTCTGTCTTTCAGCTGGCCGCCATTCATCATGCTTGGGTTTTTCAAATTCACCTTCAGGTCTTAAATTATCTTTCGGCTTCTTAACTTCTGGTCTTTCTGCAGGACGCCATTCCTCGTGCCTTGGAGATTCAAATTCACCTTCTGGCCTGAGATTATCTTGGGGTTTCTTAGGAGTTTGCCTTTCAGCTGGACGCCACTCCTCGTGCTTAGGTTTTTCAAAATCACCCTCAGGTTTAAGGTTATCTTTCGGCTTAGTTGGTTCACGTCGTTCAGCGGGGCGCCATTTATCGGGCTTTTGGGTTTCAAAATCACCTTCCGGTCTCAGATTATCTTGAGGTTTTTTAGGTTTCTGTCTATCAGCAGGCTGCCAATCCTCTGGTCGGCGTTTTTCGAAATCTCCCTCAGGCCTCAAATTATCCTCTGGCTTACGGACTGGGGCTCGGTCACCTGGTTGCCATTCTTCAGGTCTTCTCTTTTCGAAATCACCTTCAGGTCTGAGATTGTCTTGCGGTTTCTTGGGAGTCTGCCTTTCAGCCGGCCGCCATTCATCATGTTTCGGTTTTTCAAAGTCACCTTCAGGTTTGAGGTTATCTTTAGGCTTCGTTGGTTCACGGCGTTCAGCGGGCCGCCATTCATCAGGCTTCTGTGTTTCGAAATATCCTTCTGGCCTCAAGTTATCTTGGGGTTTCTTGGGTTTTTGTCGGTCCGCTGGCTGCCAGTCTTCTGGTCGGCGTTTTTCGAAATCACCTTCTGGTCTGAGGTTATCCTCCGGTTTTCGTACCGGAGCTCTGTCACCTGGCTGCCATTCTTCGGGTTTACGTTTCTCAAAATCACCTTCAGGCCTTAAGTTGTCTTCTGGTTTCTTAGGCTTCTGCCTCTCAGCTGGACGCCAAGGTTCTTTCTCAGGTGAAGTGAATTCTCCTTCGGGTCTTAAATTATCCTCGGGCTTATGTACTGGAGCCCTATCTCCCGGGCGCCACTCCTCAGGACGTCGCTTTTCAAAGTCACCCTCTGGTCTAAGGTTGTCCTCTGGCTTTTTGGGTTTCTGCCTATCGGCAGGCTGCCAGGGCTCTTTCTCGGGAGAAGTGAACTCGCCCTCAGGTCTCAAATTGTCTTCTGGCTTTTTCGGCCTCTGCCTTTCTGCTGGACGCCATTGTTCTTTTTCAGGAGTGGTAAAGGCGCCTTCCGGCCTTAAGTTATCATCGGGACGACGAACGGGAGCACGGTCCCCAGGCTTCCATTCCTCCGGGCGCCGTTTTTCAAAATCGCCTTCGGGGCGAAGATTGTCCTGAGGCTTGCGGACAGGAGCACGGTCTCCCGGTTGCCATTCATCAGGACGGCGTTTTTCAAACTCACCCTCTGGTTTGAGGTTGTCTTCTGGCCGTTTCACGGGAGCTCTGTCGCCGGGACGCCATTCTTCGGGACGCCTCTTCTCAAAATCGCCCTCGGGTCTAAGATTGTCCTCTGGTTTGGTGGGTTTGGGCCGCTCGGCCGGGTGCCACTCTTGGCGCTCGGGCTTCTGGAAATCGCCCTCAAGGCGAAGATGGTCCTCGTGGTGGACGGCGGTGGTGCGGCTGACGTGCTTCTCGTCGTAGTCTTGCTTGTACGCGGAGACCACGCTCGTCGTGTGCGCCACATCGAACAATGGCTCCGGGACATCGTTGTGTGGGCAGCGGTGACGCCTGAAAGATGAAACAATTCTTTTATTAAAACAATTTCAATATTTCTTTTTTCAGCATTAATTTAACATGCATGCACTGTCGTCGAAAATTATGTTCAACGTCACACCTTTTGACACGGTAAGGATGCAGTGAGATATGGAAACGTCGGGGCGGCGGCAGAGGCGGCAGCGTCAGCGGTTCGGCCATCGCACGCGTCCATCGCGCTCGCCTCGCCTCCCGCCGCTCTTACGAGTACGAAACACACCGGCAATAACAAACTCTTACGTACAGCCAATACGATAGCTTTGTAACTCTCATCTTTGTACCAAAAATAAGTATCTAAACCCCGTTTTAAAAAAAAGCTGTGTTTCACGTTCACATAAATCTCATACGCAATACGTATTTCAATACATTTATTACGATTCGGAATAAATTTGAAAACGTTTTGTCGTGCCGTGTCTTCAGCCGAGAGGCGAGCCGCGCACTGCCGTATACCGCGCTCCGGGCTTTGGCTGAAAATCGAGTTCAAACTAACTACGTTAACTACGTATAGCACGTACCTAGACAGATTCAGGCTATCCAAACTAGTGTCGAACCGTGTTTTATTACTGTCCCAATTATGTATTTTTGAGCAAGTGCAGCTTTCAACTAAGCAGGGTAGACCAGGTCACGAAATGCTTAGTAATTAATCTGAACTTCGACCAGACATCGTAACTTTTACAGCAATTTCGGGGCAGCATGGTAGAAATATAGGAATTCATAGGTACATTGTGTTGTCTAGGTAGATGATCATCAATTAAAGCTCATTTTACTGTCATTAATCCTATTCTAGCTGGCTTCAAACATATATTCCTTTAACCCGACAATGCTGCACCAAAATTACTAGAAAAGTTATGATATCTGCTACGACCTATACTTATAATGAAGGTACAGTCAACCAATCAAACCAAAATTGTAAGAAATCTCTTACTACTTGTCATTTTGACATGGTTGTAGAGTGGCCTAGGCTTCCAATTGGTTGACTATACTTTTTTTAAACATATTTGGGTATAAACTTGACCTTTCAGATCACATGCCTTATTAATAATTAAACCATTTTTAACATTTGAATACCTAATGTCATCCAAACAGTAACCATTTAACCAACAGTTGCGCAAGCAGGGATGTCGTTTAACAGTGCAATTCAGCTGGTTAGCAGTCGTGATGAACGTCCTAATAGCAACGACCGCGTGACCTACTGCCGTCGCCTGGCAACTGCCTACATAAATAATGCCATCCCTCTGGGGAAGGAACATTTGAACTTTGAACCCCTAAATTCTTAAGGTGAGACGGGGCTCAATAATCTATAACAGACCTAGGTAGGCAGGTAAGTAGAAATGTAAGAAATGTACGTAATCACTGTAATCAGCTATTAGTGTAATCACCGGTCGAGGCGAAACCGAGTGTGATACTATACACCACGACCACGGAAGATTTTATTGATTCTGTTGCGGTACAGATTCACGAAAAAAATGTACTTTTTCAGTACAGATGGTGTTTTTTTTTACGCACTAGTGCGAGAAGTGGTTCATTATATCACAGGTCGAAACTTCGGAGGGTCATCTGTACTGAAAAACGTCGTACGATACACGTGCGAAAAGGAAATTCGTAACTCGTGTCGATTTAAAACACTCCCTTCGGTCGTGTTTTAATTTATCGCCACTCGTTTCGAACTTCCTTTTTTACGCATTTGTATCGTAACGTAATGTACTATTTTGTACCACAACAGAAATTTAAAAAATCATTAAATATAGTGTGGCCGTGCCAGGGAGTATATACCTACTTAGCATGACCACGGCCTATATGTCGAAACTTCGAAACCATAAGGGTAATTTTTTAAAGTAAGTACAAAAAAGTACATTTTTTTCATGAATTTGTACCGCAACATAAATAATAAAATCATCTGTGGTCGTGCTGTATACTATCACACGAAACTGAGGTCGACAAAGGATGCTGGCCCCGTAGCCGAATGGCATTTCTCCGACGCCAAACGAAAACGAAACGTAGTCCGGCTCTGTCAAGCCAATACGCAAGAGCGATAGGGATAGATATTAGATATCTACTAGCGTTTCGTTTCGTGAGCGTTTGTGCCATTCGGCTACGCACCCTGATACGCAATAATGTGTTATCCCACATGCATTTTGCAATAAGATGTCAACTCAAAAATTTGACGATTAAAGTTGATCTAGATGCTGGATACGCAATAATGTTTAATAAGTATGAGGCTTTCTTATTACCAGGCCCCGTAGCCGAATGGCATTTCTCCGACGCCAAACGAAAGCGATACGCCGCTGGCTCTGTCGCGCCAATACGCAAGCGCGATAGAGATAGATATTATCTACTAGCGCTTCGTTTCGTGAGCGTTTCGTGAGCGATTGTGCCATTCGGCTAGCCACCCTGAGCTTTATGTTATTCGATAAGTAATAGAAAGTGGCAACTTCCTTTAATATCGCTACACGCCGCGGGTCGCATTAGGCAGTATGTACGAAGAACAGAAAAATCTAAACAGATAGATGCCTACTTTTACTCTTAGAAGGGGTTTAAACAATAAACCTACCTATTTACCTACTGAAAGGCCAGTCAGTTGGTCAAGGTTAAAAATAATTATGCATTTTATGATTCATCGTTTGGCTTGCGGCTTGAACAAAGCACAGAGTAAAGCTTAAGTTATTTCCGTTTAGTAAACATAATAAAAATATTACGTAATTATGAATTTGAAATAGTTATTTGTTATACAAGGGGGCAAAGTTGTATTTTAACGCCGAGTGTGGAATTGAAAAACGAGCAAGTGAAAGGATTCTATAGTTGAACCACGAGCGAAGCGAGTGGTTCGAGAATAGAATCCTGAACTTGTGAGTTTTTTAACACACGAGAAGTAAAATACATTTGCACCCGAGTGTAACACAAAACTTTTCCCCTCACTATAGCGAGGAAACTACAACGCAAAAAATGCGTTTATCACTGCTTCCAGTAGTTCCACAGGTGGTAAATCATCTTTATTACTAGATTCACCTACTTTTATCAATTTTAAAGCAGTTAATTTGACTTTATTCAAGGTCAAATTACTTTACCCACTAGTGGATAAAATGCGTTTTTACCCGCTGGTATTAAAGGACAAAACACGTGTTTCCGAGCTAGTGAGGGGAAAATATGATTAATCTTAAATGAAGGTAACTAATGTTGTTGGTATTGCGGTGCACGCAATCAACAAATGTAGTACTTAGCAGAAGAAGGTAACATGTTAAGACTGCCAAAATGATCTACACCCGCTCTTTTTCTTTGTCAATAAAGATAAATTCAATGGCAAGTGCACAATCTGTGCACAAATCACATACTTCATTGCATTGGTACATATTCATGCAAGAATCCAATTCAGATACAATACGGGACCCTGTACTTAAAAACGCCGACTTATAAATAATTTATAAACGGGACCATGTAATTATATTGAGATTCTCGAATGCATAACGTTGACATGCAGAATGCAGCTTTCTACAGGATCGAGGCTAATTTGTGACATTCTCAAGTAAAAGATACCACATTGCCACTTGCCGTAAAGACTCGAAACTTTATACAAACTACCTTTTTGAAGCGTATTGCGACAATGTGGTACCTTTTATTGAAAAATTCACAATTTATTCCGAATGCAGACGTTGCAATTTAAGATGCTTGGAGTGGGTGAGGTGAGGGCCCGATATAGCCATGAGTCAGCCGCAAGGAGAGCTTCGTCTGATGCTGGAGGTTGTCATTTCGGTTTTATTTATATTTTCATTAGGGTAACTCGGCTATTTATATGAATAAGGCCCACTTGCACCAACCACTTAACTCAGGGTTAGTGGGCTGTCATCTGTCAAAATCCATATAAAATGGAGGGTTCCCTCCATTTTCGTTGGTGCAAGTGACCCTAAGGGAGATTATGACATTTATGACACAAAATAGAAAAATGGGTATTTGGACGTAAATAAGTAGCTTTACAGCAGCCATTCTCAAAGTGTGCTCCGCGGAGCCCTAGGGCTCCGCAAAACCTCTCTGGGGGCTCCGTGTGAATTTTTGGTTGACTGATATGCGACTTCAGCTCTCTTCCATACAACCAAAGATTCCCCAATCGTAAAAATAAAAACAGTTCCATGTAATACCTCACATTAGAATCTAGTGATTACATTTTACTATTATGATTAAGACTTATTAAAATAACCTAACCACAAAATTAAAATTTTGAAAAAAACCCCGACCGCGACATACTCGACCGATTTACATGAAACATGGCTAACAACACTCCCGACTTACTCAGCTGTCAGACAAAAAAAAAACTAAATCCAAATCGGTTCATCGGTTCAGGAGCTACGCTACGATGCCGCAGACAGACAGACACGTCAAACTTATAACACCCCGCCGTTTTTGCGTCGGGGGTTAATAAAGGTTGCTATAAACTATTTTTTTTATTTATTTAATTTAAGGGTTCCGACAGACAATTTGCTTTCCAAAAGGGTTCCATGGGAAAATAAGTTTGAGAACCGCTGCTTTACAGGATAAGGTTCAGTGTACCGTGTCTAGTCTAGCCAACGTCCTAATCGCTTACGCTTTGTTAGCGTTTGTGCAGTTGGCTAGGTACCCAGATGTTTAAGCTCTGCTCTAGGTACATACAGGATGCAGAAGCCAACGATATATGACGTGACATGACAATTTCAATATACACCGCTAACTTAACACTAAAAACCTGAAAACCGTTTGTTCAGAATCGAGAGTAGAATCGATTGAGCTATATCTTGATGGGGGTAATATTTTTATTTAAATTAGTATGATTAGTTATTTTTTACGTGCCTATTCTATTGTACTCGTAATACAACATTGTGTATATCGCATTGCTAGAGGTTGTTTACCTTTTTCAGTATTTAGGGGTATTAATACTGGCTGGTTACTTGGGCAATTATTTTTTCCGCTACGAGTTTGACGTTGTTTGTCAGTTTAATCTTAATGTTTATCTTATGTCATAACAAATTGAACTCGTACCTAATTACAACCTTGTCATTCTGAATATTGGGTTTAAATTTGCTTAGTGCGATTACCTGTCCAATTTGAAGTTTACTGTGACAAAGCTTTAATGTGTTTTACAATGACATCTTAGCTGTCTATTGATAAACCTTATGTCGTTGCAGTAACGTACACAAATAAATAGTTTTATGGTTTATGATGGTAGTTAGCAATTATTTTATTGAGTGTAGAGCTGTACAGAAATCTAAAAATTCAATTTAAAAAAAGTAACCATCAGATTGAAAGATAAATACTCTAGATGAGTTTAAAAAATAAAAATCAGTTGGGGTGTCTGAGGTTTTGAGTGATACCGGAAACACGTTGTAGTTCTTACCGACTTCCCTTTCAGCGAAGTTAAAAAGAATAAGTGTAGCAATCGATACGAAACATTGTATTCTTATAACACGAATAACTGAATGATTTATGTGACGGGAACGAACTATACATATCGTCACTACTTTGAAAAAATCTCGTATCTCACGCTGCTCCTCAAAGTTAAAACGCAGTAAGTCTATATGCATTCCATACATACTTACTACAATTTTCTTTTCATTGACAGACGAAGATACAAGTTTTTTTAAAAATAGTGACGATATCTAATGATAGAACTGCCCAAGCAACACACGAAGATAATGTTTTTATTGTTTAGTCTTAGGGATAAAAACTGTGCCCACCTGTCAGCCCCATACTTGAAGTCGCGCTTGAGGCAAGTTGTGCCAAAGGGGCTGCAGTATCTGCTACAAATATGCAGTAATATTGATAGCAAACAAGTGAAAGATTTAATATTAAACCTCGAGCTTAGCGAGTGGTTCTAAAAGTAGAGTCTTGAGCATTAAGAGGCATTCAAAAATACATTTATACCTACTGTAAATCTAATTACCTACGACCAATCTTTGATTCGGTTTATAAAGTGTCGCCTAGTGATAGCCGGTCAACACATCTCATGCCCTGAATCCAGGCGGACTCGTAATTCAGCATTTCTTTTTTTTTTTTTTTTTTTGCCACTTTTATGAAGTGTGATATTTTTGAAAAAAATATGCTATTTCTATTCAGAATTACTAGCTTTTTCGATCCTAGTAGTTAAAAAAATTGTCCCATACGATTTTTTCTTATTTTGTTACCATTTTCCGTACATGTTGTATGGGGTAACAAAAGAGGAAAGTAACAAAAATGTATGGAAACTCTGCGACACTTTTTGTCTCCCAGTGAGATTGAAAGTACTCGTGATTCTGAGTACAATTGACCTAAAATTCCCAAAACAATCAAAAATTTTTTATTGGCAAAAAAAAAGAAATGCTCAATTGCGATCAATATTGAACCTGACCATTGGGCGCATGTTGATCGGTATGTCGAAGACATGACGATTATAGGTAGGAAATCGTTGTGACGAGTAATTATTTTTACCGAGTACCTACCATAAACACTATTAAGTTAAAAACAAAGGCGTTAATATATTTTCACAATTTACCTTGTTACTTCAAGCATTTCTTTCTTAATCCTTTCCTGCAATCCACGGCACTCCTCATGATTAATATATTAACAGCCAAGAGATTCCTTGCGAAAGCGATTCAACATGTGCACTTATAAATCTTATTGTTGTCATACCTACTTGTTTATTTTACTTACTAAAAAAGTTTTTTTAAGTACTTTTTTTTTTATTTTGCTCCGGGCTATACTTACTGAAAATTTTACCGATTTTAAGGCAGGCAAAATACTGAAGGATCAGTTGCAAATTAGTGGTTTTACGGTTGCAGCTCGGATTTAGATAACGCAGTTATTGGGCGAAGCTGCCGGCCGTGTCCGTTGATAACTTTATCAGATTATTTCAGGTGATTGGATTATGTAATATGAGTAGGTATACTTACTACTATAATTATCAGAGCATTCTGATAATATAACATAAATATTTTGATGTAATTAATGTAATTATCAACAAACATCGCAAGGGTCAACATTTCTCAAAAAGGTACAGACTTTTGGTAAAGGTAAGGTGATTTGATAGTATATATTCGATATGACAACTCCCAAACAATTGTGATCTTAGCTGGTCCCCCAGTACATAGATATATAACCATTCATGATCATATTATCGAATCATCAAGATTCGAACAAGTTTCACTGAGATTAACATTAAATGAAGCAAATCCTATTTATACTTTGTGAAACTAAAAATCTTTTCCAAAATTTTATGCAATAGTTGTGTCCAAGTTTTATCCAATTAGTATTTAGGTTAAATCTGTTTTTTCCCAATTAGGTCACCACAACATTCAGCATTCCGAAAAACACTCATTACAAATCAGTAATAACTTACGCTTTATATGTGTCTGAAACACACGACAAAAATAAGTGTGAATGAGACAATATGAATCAGTGGCAATGAGAGTTCCTCGAATGTAACCCTGACCCGTCTGAAGCTTGTAAATCTTAAAATGAAGTGTTCTTTCTTGACACGTCTCTCCATATTTAATTGGTGATGACTGGGAGCCATGTAAGCCATATTATTCTCAGGCTCATTTCAATGAAAAGTCTGTTTTAATCTGCATGTTTTTTTTTTTTCAATCTGTGATCTAATTTCGCTGGGAAATACCGCTGAAACTTTGTTTACCTACATGTTTAACGTTCGTCATTGTTTTAATCATGTTTATTGTTAACAAGAACTCGTCTTTGTTTTTACTCGTTGATTGATTTAGATCTTGGAGTAAAAATGCTTAATTTATATTTCCTTTCGTTTAGTTTATTCAATTAAAGTGGTTATGTAATAACACTTTGTAAACAATATTTAGGTATTAACTAGGTACTAATATTCTTCGTAGAATTTGCACCAATTAGGTATTTTACTAACAAAAACATAGGTATTATGCTACCCTACCCTAGTTAAGCAGAACTCTATGGTCTCCACCCCACCTGCCCCAACTACCAGTTAGAAACACTTTGTCAGCGAAAGGTTTGAACTGATGGTAATTAACATGTTGTACCGTTCTGCATAATTACCTTGCGTCCAAATTACGTATGTAAAGCTGCATATGTCTCTTTACGGCGACCGCAATAATTATTGGCCAGGGGATTCCGCGAATCCAACAAAACACCCCTTTATAGCGAAGCGACATCTGTTAGTAATTAGGTATCCTTTTATATGCAACTATTAAAAAGCGTACCTATTAGAAAGTTTTTTGTAACGATATTAATATAAAGGATTGAACGGTTGGATAAAGGAACGATACCACAAGAGGATGCAAGAGTTAAGTCTTTCTCGTCTCCAGGGACAAAACTTTAAGATTTACCCAAAAAGGATTGTAGATACAATTCTTTAAAGGGATCGACTTAGGGCATATAACACCTCTGGAATAGCAGTCCGTAGTGACTGCTTTACTGTGTTTATCAGCGATTTTCTATCCACGATAAAAAAAGTTACGGATCAAAATATGAAACCTGATGGGCTCCGCAACTAAGATGAATGAGGGTGTGACCATAAGTGTTCTATTTCTCAATGTTTTTGTGCCTGTATATTAAACTATAGGCAAATATTTTGTTAGTGACTGTGACACTGTAGGTAGAGTATTATTTATTCGGCGGTCAAAATAAACCATCATTGAATTGAAGATGTCATTTGATTGTCTCACTGTCTTTGTAACTCATTCATATGCACATTGTTTTCGCCTAACACAAGTGAAAGCACATTCGGTGGATTAGCGAGCGGCGCATACAATACGGCTGTTCGCTATTGTATGTACACACGTAACGTCCGGGAAGGTCGATTGCATCTCATCAACAAATTGTATAGAAACTTACAACTGTGTTGCAGTAAAATATATAGTAGTTAAACAAAACATTTACGAGGGATATACCTCGAGATAAAATTACTTTTTTTTTAATACTACGTCGGTGGCAAACAAGCATACGGTTCGCCTGATGGAAAGCGGTAACGGTCCTGCAACTCAAGGGGTGTCACATGCGCGTTGCCGACCCATTAGAAACTTAAAATAAACCGTATTGCGCTACAAAACTCTGTATTTTACAATGGTTTCCAGTGTTTCCACGTTTTTTAACTCCGTTAATTTCAAGAATGGATTTCAGGGTTTAAATTAAATTGATTTTGCGAAGATATATCTCAGAATGTAACATGAATAGGAAGTAGATTATTTTCTAAATTAGCACGACTATAACGGAAACATTTCCCCAGGCAACAGCTAAGTATGGTAGTCCTTATCGACAAATTATTTCAAAACATCTTAGTCAAGCTTACTCACCAGTTGCTCAACAAGGCCCGATTTAGCCCGGATTGAATAAGCTGAACATTGTCTGAATCAGCAGGCAGATGCTTGCATCAGATGACATTTACGACGTAATTGAGATTTGTAGGGACATTAGGACAAGTTACTCAAGTCTCAAGTGTCATCTTAATGAGCTTACATAGCTTGCTTAGTTAGCTTAGAGAAAAACACAAGCTAATAACAACCTATGCCTTAATAGGATAAGGCCAAATATGCTTCATGTGTGCGATGAAAATGACCAATTTTTTTTTTAATTTTTGGAAGTTACAGGAATAACGAAATACTTAGGTACACACTGGGGTAACAAAATGGAAAGGTCCACCAGGAGAGCGGCGTGAAGGTCGCCCAAACAGACGATGGGCTGACGATGTATTATTATTATTTGTTTGTCTTTTCCATATCTCGGGGCCATGGGGTCCCGGACCTTTGGGAGGCATGCGTGGGGCCAAAGCCAACATCACAGAGGCCCTTTTAGACATTTTAATCTAATATTATTATTGTTTGTTATAGTGGGCCTTTGTGTATCACGTCGACCAAGACAGATCTATTGTGACGGCCCTTTGTGGTTAGATATCCTTACTTATGCCCGTTGAATCCAGGAAATTCCAGATTCTTTGGGCTGTAAGGTCTTGTACCTCATATGGTTGCAGTACCTGCCGCCCTAAGTAGATACTTCTCTTTGTACTGACGATGTAACCCAGGCAGCAGGGAAACAGTGGATGACGCAAGCCCTAGATAGGGACACCTGGAAAGAGATGGAGGAGGCCTTCACCCAATGAGGGGTTCATCAGAAGAAGAACAGACAAGAACAAACACAAGACATGTAAAAAAAAAGAAAAAAATTATGAATAAATGGCTTTTTTATTTTATTTTTTTAGGTACACATTTAACACAAAATAATCTTTAGTAACTTTGGTCAGATCTTCTCTGTGTAAATGTCCAGTAAATCAATATTTAAGATTGTATCAAGCAGCGTATATGGTAAGCAAAAAGTACGACCCCGTAGCGGGCCGCGGTTGAAAGTTGTTCGCCAAAAACGGAGCGACGCCGACTGAATGTAAGCTCGAAGGCCTGTTACATAAGGCCAGTGATATCAATTCGAGGAGTTATTTACTTGGAACTGTTGGAACTTAGATTATCGTGACTTCTGCATAGGATTGAGAGAAAGAGACATTGTGAAATGACAAACTGAGGAAAATTTTAATGAGTGAGCAGCTACTTAAATTGACTCTGATAAAAACAAACTACCCTATTAAGTTAGAAAAAGGTTAGAAAGTGACTATCTCACCAAAATTGTAATATCTGATAATTGAATTTAGTTCAAAATTTCTTTACCTCCATATCAAGAATGATATAATACGGGACTGACAAAGCCCATAGGTACAAAAAAGCGTACCCATGAAATGTATGGGCTTTTTAGGCTTAAAACTAGATGGCGCTAACCTAACCTAACCCAACCAAGTACACTTCATCGTCTTCATCAAGTTAATCAATTCGAAACTAAGTTTGTATGGTTTGCAAATTTATAGTGCCCTAATATGGATACATATAAAATAGTAGACTTTAATGTCTATGCAAATAGTATAGTGCTAATGAAAAATAGCAAACTCAAAAGATTTTCGTGTGACTACATCGAGGTGCCTGGCGACTGAATCAATAATTATGCATAACGGGATGCGGTACCGTACCAATAATAAAAAAACTTTCAAAAGAGATACAGACAATTTTGAAGTACAGACAAACGAATTATCTATGTAGACTAGAGAGTTGCAGACATTAATTGCCAGTTGCCACCAGTGGCGGAACAATCGGAAAGATGTTTTTGATTCGGGGCGTGTGGGTGTCGGAACAGCTCGCCGCCGCCGCCGCAAGGTCGACGACCATATGGCCTACCTGTCTTGTCTGTAAGCTTACAGCTCCACCACGCAATCTACAGCTCAACCTAGCAAAATCAACTGGTAGAGCTTTCGCAAGCTTCTATTAGTAAACGAATAAACGAGTATTAGTAAACGAATGATTCAAAAATTGCATTGAAGAATTTGCGAGAAATAAATGATTCAAAGACAAGTTGTGTACCTTTCGTATTTGTACATTTTGCAATATGCTAGAGTATCATTATTGTGCCTAAAATTATTACAAATATCTTCAAGCCTAATCAGGAAACCGCATTCCCAGCATTCCATCTTAGATACATCATCTTGATTCGTTATTGAATGGAGTTGACCTCTATATATGTTACTAATGTTTTTAGCCATTATGGCTAAGGTTTAAAAAATATACTAACAGCGAAATAATGTAATTAGTATTCCAGGGTAGCTTAAAAAATAATCTCTTTAAAAATGCGACTTGGGATATTTAAAAATTCTTGTTATCCTACCAATCTAAACAGTGGCAGTTTAATCAACCGATTTACATATTTACGAGTGTTATACCATATAGGGCTAGCAATAGTTTGCCTTTATAATGACAACCAGTATCATAAATTACCATCACGATCGTGTAGGTACCTAGGTACAGTCGAGTTCATAAATATGTGTACATTTTCTCACCTTCTTGCAACAAGTTAAGGTGAAGAAATGTACACATATTTATGAACTCGACTGTCCTGAGCCCCTTCTTTTAAAAAAGTGGAAATTACGCACGATGTGTGGGACTCGCCGTTCCTTTCCCTCTCAGCGAAGGGGGGAAACTTGACCGTACCCACTAAACCCATCATTCCGGCGTTTCCCCTCTTTGCCCTTCGTGAGTCATGGGTACCGAGATCATTCCACCACCAGTCCATTTACGCCCTGCAATCGCCTTATTGGATATAGGCCGCGGCGGTGACGTAACTCTTGATACAAGCGTCCTGTGTTGCCAACGTAAGTTGCCGACAAGTAAACAAGAAACGAGTTTAGCGAGGACGTGGGCTCGGTGAGATCACCGCCGCGAATAACCGCTGAGGTCGCAGCCTGCACCACTTTACACGTCACGCATCTCTCTAAACTGCCATGCCAATTTTGTTTACAATTCGCGAGAGCTCTCACGCGATACGTGAAAATATGATAGGCGATAACGGGTATGCGATTTTAATACATTGCGGCAGAGATGGGTGAGTAAATCGGCTGTGACAGACGGACAGACGGACAGACGGACAGACGGACAGACGGACATGACGAAACTATAAGGGTTCCGTTTTTGCCATTTTGGCTACGGAACCCTAAAAATGAGATTTAAGTACTTAGTCGTGTTTATTTTAACTGTGTGGACATGTTTAAATGAGATTTATATTATTAGAAGCTTATGGGAGTCTTAGTTTGTCGAAAAAAAGGTAATCTTTGTGAGAAAAAAATAGTGATAATGTTTAGTTAGCAGTTTTGTTTTAAGAAAGCAGGTATTTACAGTAAAAGTATGAGACTTCAATGAAATTGATGTTCTAGATAACGGCATGACGTTCGGAAGTGATTGTTAATGTGGCACTTACGACCTTTTATTAAGGGTTTTCTAAAGAAAACTCAAAAACCGGCCAAGAGCGTGTCGGGCCACGCTCAGTGTAGGGTTCCGTAGTTTTCCGTATTTTTCTCAAAAACTACTGAACCTATCAAGTTCAAAACAATTTTCCTAGAAAGTCTTTATAAAGTTCTACTTTTGTGATTTTTTTCATATTTTTTAAACATATGGTTCAAAAGTTAGAGGGGGGGGGACGCACTTTTTTTTCTTTTAGGAGCGATTATTTCCGAAAATATTAATACTATCAAAAAACGATCTTAGTAAACCCTTATTCATTTTTAAATACCTATCCAACAACATATCACACGTTGGGGTTGGAATGAAAAAAAATATCAGCCCCCACTTTACATGTAGGGGGGGTACCCTAATAAAACATTTTTTTCAATTTTTTATTTTTGCACTTTGTTGGCGTGATTGATATACATATTGGTACCAAATTTCAGCTTTCTAGTGCTAACGGTTACTGAGATTATCCGCGGACGGACGGACGGACGGACGGACGGACGGACGGACGGACGGACGGACGGACAGACAGACATGGCGAAACTATAAGGGTTCCTAGTTGACTACGGAACCCTAAAAATGGCTCAGCTGGTGACGTTTAAAGTACTAGTTTTGTGTTTTGTATTATATGGCCAATAATTTGACAGTTTCTAGATATTTTTCCAACAACGAATTCGAAAGTTATAAAGGTATAAACATTATTTCGGCCTTAATTATCGTTTTATTCCAAAACTGTTCATATTATTAAAAAACTTTTTTAGAAACATTCAATTAATTTTTAAAGACCTATCAGATGATGTATAACACACTGGTAATTTCTGAATTTTATTTTTGTGAAAAATAGTTACATGTATGGAGAGCACGTCTTTAAAATAAAATTAATATAAATTTGATTACTTAACTTAGTCGTCGATAACAAAATACACCAATATTTCTAATTTGTATTTCCATTTCAGCACGCGAAATAGTTTATACCCATCAATTTGAGTAAAAACGAGTAAATACGGGTATTTTGAGTAAATACTGAGTATTTACTCGATATTTACTCTTGAGTATTTACTCACTACCCATCTCTAATTGCGGCATTGATTGGCGTGCTGAATTGTATGTACCTAACCTTATCAGCCCAACTAAAATCGCATTCTAATTCGCGCATCTAAATAAGCCTTAAATCTTGATCAAATTCACGAAGCTAGACTTAAAGCAGTCGCTTGGCTTCTGTAAAAGTACGAAGCCTTTTAAGGATGTCTTGCCTCCACATTCTAGCTCACGTCCAATTCAGACGCGCGTTGACGTAATATAATTCATGGAATCGATGAAGTTTCTGTTATGTTAATCAACGTATCCAAGTAGGTAAACATATGTGAACGACAATTTCACAATACATAAATGTAGGTATATCTTAGCGAGTAGATTGCTCATAAGACGAAGGACTAAGGTCAATTCAATGATGCAGTATATATCAGTTCAATTGAAGAACGTGGCGTGGGCGACCGCCGTAAGATGGAACAGTTTAATCCATTCTTCGAGTTGTTGATGTTATCGTTTTGAAGATGGATGAAGTGTTCAGCTTCAATGAACAATTTCTCAAGAAAATCAGCAGACAGACTAATTAAGTCGCAGAATATCCAATTATCTACTTTGTCTAGACTTACGCTTCATACTTGAGATAATTCTTAATTGTTATTAAGTTATCTGTGAGACGTAAACTTTTGAGAAATCTACTAAATTATTAATGGAATGTTCCCAGGTGTCATTTGCATACAAAGGCCCTCCGATTATATAGGGAGTTCGAAACAACAAGGGAATTGTACGGAATACCATCCCACTGACCTTTTCTAAATAGGCAACTCGCTATTCTGACTTTTTCGACCGTGACTTTGTGACGTCACCTCATGGACATTGCTGATGCATGAACTCGTAAAATTTCAAAACACCTGTGAGCACCGAATAACATTCATGTCTCGAATTTGCGATTCGTTGAAACAATACCTTACAAAGAGTTGATACTAGTGTTTTTGATGGACGTGTGATGAATGACTGAGGGTCTAAATGACCATCATACAAAGCTAATGCTAAGCCAGTCACGCCTGGGACACCCAATGAGTATACAATACATATAGGAGCACCGCACGACTTTGCAAATACTAGCTATATAAAGCAACAGTAAAATCGGCTAAAAACGCGTACTTAGGTGTCGTCATTGATAGAGTCAATTATACACCTACAGAAAGCGGTTAATATGATACGAATGATACGATGAATAGGAGACAATTCTGATTCATAGTCACACTTTTTTAAGGTAAATCCTTAAATTAGGTTATTCCTTAAAATTAATTAATTAAGTAGGTATTTTTTTTTTTTTTTTGAGGTAAGGCCTCTAAATTCTGTACGGGTAAGCATATGTAACGAAAAATAGCCTTACCAACTCTATATCAGTTTGAACAAATAAAGTGTCGTTAAGGAACGCAATAAACCGAGGGTCAAAGAGTTTACTCATGCCGTCATCGTGGCCATGGCCTGGACAGGTGTATTTTTTAACCTGCCATGTTTAACGATTTTGTGGGCGATACCGAAAACAGGCTTGATAAATAAAAGTAGTGACATATTTCAGGATTCTGAAATAGAATTGTCCCCAACTAAGAGGGGAAAATAATTTTATTAGAGCTTCGGCTATCTGCACATAAGTACCTTTACATACAAATGTTACCACTGTGATCGTAGCAATACATATATATGATATATATTATGTAAGTAAGTACAGTCAACCAATTGGAACCCTAGGCCACTGTAGAACTATGTCACAGTGACGTTATAAATCAGGTTGTAAGAAATCTTTTACTGCTTGTCATTTGACATGGTTGTAGAGCGGCCTAGGGTTCCAATTAGTTGACTGTACATGTAAATATATTGTAAATTGTTGTAAATACATATTTGACGACCGGTCTGGCCTAGCGGATAGTAACCCTGCCTGCTAAGCCACGGTCCCGGGTTCGAATCCCGGTAAGTGCATTTATTTGTGTGATGAGCACAGATATTTGTTCCTGAGTCATGGATGTTTTCTATGTATTTGTATATTATATTATATCGTTGTCTGAGTACCCACAACACAAGCCTTCTTGAGCTTACCGTGGGACTCAGTCAATCCGTGTAAGAATGTCCTATAATCTTATACTTTTAAACGAGCAATTCTTGTATATTTATTTATTTATTTATTTATTTATATATATATTTATTTACACTGACGATCTCGGAAACCGCTCTAACGATTTCGCAGAAATTTGTTATGTGGGGGTTTTTGGGGGTGAAAAATCGGTCTAACTTATCCTTAGGTCCCGGAAAACGCGAATTTTCGAGTTTTCATGCGTTTTTCTTCGCGCGCCATCTCGTGTGCAGTAGTTGTACTGTTAAGACAGAATTCTTTCGGTCGATGTAAGTACTATTTATTGCAAACACTAGATGGCGACACAGGTCAAGGCTAAAACGAATAGAAAATACACTATTTGAGTTTTTGTGGCGAAATGCGCGCCATCTCGTGTGGAGTAGTTGTGTTGTTAAGGCTGAGAATTCTTTCGCTCGATGTAGGTACTATTCATTTTTGAACTAGATGGCGACACATGTCAAGGATACGAAACAGAACCGAGCGAAGCTCGGTTGCCCAGATATTATTTATTTAAATGAATAACTTATTCAGCGTTAAGGGACGATGCGGATAAATGTATCGGGGCTACTGAGCAATTAATAACACAATATCGGTATTGTCACAATGTCAGTCACGGTAGCCGCACAGGCTCACGTCACGTGTATTTATCTAAATGCCAGTTTAAAATTACAACGAAGCAACCACAGAATTGATTTAGTTCTGTGGAAGCAACGAACTAATTTCAAGAGAGTGTATGCTACTCTCAACAATTGCGCCCCATTCTAAATTCGATGAAAATGATTAGATCATTATCAGCCTCTAGTCTAACCTAAAACTTTAAATATGACATTTTAGCTTTCAAATATGATCACTTGATCAGATATACGCTCAATTATTCGATTTACTATGTTACACCGTGTATAATATTTATTCCCTGATAGGTGTGATCTTCTTCTGTTTTTAACCCCCGATGCAAAAACGAAGGGGTGTTATAAGTTTGACGTGTCTGTCTGTCTGTCCGTCTGTCTGTCTGTATATCTGTCTGTCTGTTTGTCTGTCTGTATGTGTCTGTCTGTGGCATCTTAGCTCCCAAACGGATGAACCGATTTTGATTAAGTTTTTTTTTTGTCTGAAAGCTGAGTTAGTCGGGAGTGTTCTTAGCCATGTTTCATGGAAATCGGTCCACTACATCACGGTCGGGGGTTTTTTCAAAATTTTAATTTTGTGGTCAGGTTATTGATGCTGCGTTCTATCGCATTTGATTGATCGCGTTGTTTAAGCGTATGCAGATACAAAACTGCAAGAAGTAACTTATTCGATATGGATAGTCATTCGAACCACTAAGTAAACAAATCTGCGCAAGAGTGAGCCATCAATCCGTTTTAAGTATAATTTTATATCTTGGAGAATAAGGCACTGCTAATTAAGTATCATGTGGACTTCCTCGATTCAAAATACCAGCGTAAGTGTGACCGCCAATCACATACAGTTTCTAAAGACCACTAGGTTAAATTATACCAGAAAATAGCCTATGACATTTCGAGCTAGTAATATAAGACTTTCTAACCTAAAGTAACGTCGCTATTGAGGTGCAGTGAAGCGGGTAATTGCGGAACGCCTACGAATAATCTCAGGTATTGTTGAAGGTAATAAGACTAATTAGTCGTGGACAGGTGATTGATTCATTAGGGACTGTTTTATGAAATCAAAAAATCGTTTTTGGAATAATTCACATGAAACGCTGGATAATGGGTACTAACAGGTGAGAAATCGGGTAACCCTAATATCGAAAAGGTTCTGAACAACTGCGCCTCATGCTACGAATATAGTGTGAAATGCTTTTCTTTCATTTTTTAACGGAAACTCACGAACGTGTTACGCTATTTCAGTCAGTGTCAGTCATAGATTTAGAGACTTTGGTGTCAGTACAATAAGTATTGACGTTGAGCGAAATAGCACGATTAATAAGAACGTTTCCGAGAAAATACGAAGCAAAACTGTTATGCACAACATTTGAATATAAGTAAACATACTCAATCCGGCTGAACGAGATTTTCCTTCTCTACAAGCTATAAATTAGTCATAATGCAATTATTAACAACTATTCGTGCAATTTACAATGAGAAGTGAAGCAATTACAAAGAAAATTAATCAAGCTTCATTAATATTAAGTAGCAATAAGTATTTGTAGTGGCGCATCAACACGTGTAATACGTAGGTACATACATACAGATGTAGTTCGAAAAGATTTGCCTTCGAATTGTTACGGAAACGTACGAACGTGTCATGTTATTTCAGTCAGTGTCAGTACAAGATGTACTGACATTGACTGAACTAGCATGACAAATACGAACGTTTCCGAAGGAAACCCTTTTCCCATTACATCTGTACATAGTTACATATATGATAAACTATCATTATATGCATTGTTTTAGTCCATCCCCGTATTCCGTTATATCAATTCTTAAAAAACCGGCCAAGAGCGTGTCGGGCCACGCTCAGTGTAGGGTTCCGTAGTTTTCCGTATTTTTCTCAAAAACTACTGAACCCATCAAGTTCAAAACAATTTTCCTAGAAAGTCTTTATAAAGTTCTACTTTCGTGATTTTTTTCATATTTTTTAAACATATGGTTCAAAAGTTAGAGGGGGGGGACGCACTTTTTTTCCTTTAGGAGCGATTATTTCCGAAAATATTAATATTATCAAAAAACGATCTTAGTAAACCCTTATTCATTTCTAAATACCTATCCAACAATATATCACACGTTGGGGTTGGAATGAAAAAAAAAATCAGCCCCCACTTTACATGTAGGGGGAGTACCCTAATAAAACATTTTTTTCCATTTTTTATTTTTGCACTTTGTTGGCGTGATTGATATACATATTGGTACCAAATTTCAGCTTTCTAGTACTAACGGTTACTGAGATTATCCGCGGACGGACGGACGGACGGACGGACGGACGGACGGACGGACGGACGGACGGACAGACAGACATGGCGAAACTATAAGGGTTCCTAGTTGACTACGGAACCCTAAAAAGATGTTACCTAAGGAAATAGCTGTGCTTATTAGCTTGTGCTAGTTCTTAGGTTTACCTATGTGCTTCACGATCTTTATCGGGACTTAGTGAAAAACCGGCCAAGAGCGTGTCGGGCCACGCTCAGTGTAGGGTTCCGTAGTTTTTCGTATTTTTCTCAAAAACTACTGAACCTATCAAGTTCAAAATAATTTTCCTAGAAAGTCTTTATAAAGTTCTACTTTTGTGATTTTTTTCATATTTTTTAATCATATGGTTCAAAAGTTAGAGGGGGGGGGACGCATTTTTTTTTCCTTTAGAAGCGATTATTTCCGAAAATATTAATATTATCACAAAACGATCTTAGTAAACCCTTATTCATTTTTAAATACCTATCCAACAATATATCACACGTTGGGGTTGGAATGTAAAAAAATATCAGCCCCCACTTTACATGTAGGGGGGGTACCCTAATAAAACATTTTTTTCCATTTTTTATTTTTGCACTTTGTTGGCGTGATTGATATACATATTGGTACAAAATTTCAGCTTTCTAGTGCTTACGGTTACTGAGATTATCCGCGGACGGACGGACGGACGGACGGACGGACGGACGGACGGACAGACAGACATGGCGAAACTATAAGGGTTCCTAGTTGACTACGGAACCCTAAAAACATTGAAGGGGCAACGGGGGTCAACAGCGGCTATAGCCGTATTCCCGAAACACCGCTCAAAAGCAAGCGTCGGAAGAACCCAGGGGGTTTAGTCCGTGCGAGTCGGACTTATCCCCTTGGCTCTACCGGGCAAATGAGATCCATAGACCATAACGGATTCCCCTCGGGTGATCAAAAAAAAGTGGAAAAACTTGTCCAGAAAATTTTAAATTATTGCGCGTAGTGCGCATGTGAGAGCGAGCAATATAAATAATAAGACAGAGAGACAGACGAACAGAGTCGTATTTCGCATCATATAAGGGTTCCTTTTGTACCTTTTGGTACGGAACCCTAAAAACCATTTTCATGTACAAATAGTCACAAGATATTTTGACATATTTGACCCAAAATAATGCTTGTTTATTTCAGGTTTTAACTTACATATTAACACACTTAAAGAAGAAATAATTGGGGTCACATATTTCGGCCACTGTTACTAATGGCTATCAGTAAGGAAAGTTTAATAAATAGTATAAGGTGATCGATCCAAAAGTTCCTAAATATGTAATGGATTCACGCGACCAACTTGTATCCACCTACACGTTATAAAATAATCAATACTAACACAAAGTAATTGTAGTTCACGAGAATCACGGGTTAGATTAAGTTCAGGATAGGGTTAAATGGATTTCGTGTTAAAGGTGTAAGTCCGTTTTCACATTGTTAAAAATGGACTCTAAGAATGTAATTAAAAAACAAACTGATGCATCATAGAACTCATAGACACAATACTTGATGCCTTTAATTTACACACTTGACCTTCAAAATACGTGCATATTGAGACTTTAAAGAAGATAGTGCTCTAGGTTGTTTTGCTTGCGGTCAGAGTTTATCTGCGTGATGTCATGCTCAAGCCAGCATCCCTGTCTGACCTAGACCTGTCTGGCTAGAGAGCCAAGCGTGCAATCATTGACGCTCTGTATCGTTCCGCCTTTTCTCTCTCGGGGACCAATAGAGCCAATTGGGTATCGTTTGTCACGAAGTGTACGTTTGGCTAGAGGCCGATGCCGGCTGAAACGCAACTCTTTGTGCGTCCAAAGATAGATTGGACGCACATTGCTATAAATGAAGTGGTCTGATGATGCTTCAGGGAAGTGGCGACGATCTTTACTAAGTGCTAATAATATTAATTTGTGCGGTTGCACTGAATGAATAGTGTCTGTTTGATAACTCAGTTTTGCAATGGAAATTTCAGTAATATTAACCTATAGATTTAGGTGAAAAACTTAAGAAAGTCACCTGTTGTATGTGTGAGTAACGTGTTCGAATACGCGTTTGTTTTGTTTGTGTTACTAATTTTAAATATGTGTTCTTTATTCGAACACGTCACTCACACGTACAACAGGTGACTTACATTACTAGAAACTTAAAATGTCCGTAGGTTCCTCATTCCTACAAAAAAAATAATTTGCAAAAACCTACCGTATTCTCCGGGATAGCACCTAAGTCCGTTTACACATTATCCGATCCGATATCGGATGTTGGAAGGATTTAAATGTAAAAATTGAAGGCGCATCTTCGATTTTTTCCATTGAAATCCTGGGATATCGGTCCGACATCCAACCTTAGATTCTAAAATATAACTAACTATACATAACTAAATAAGTAATCTACATTTGTAACTTACGCAGAATGCCGACTTTCTCAAGAGGTAATCATTGAGCGCCAGATAATAAAAATAATCAAAAATATCCGTACCACTACTTAATTAAGGACATAAAAAATACTTCCGAATATGTGCTCAATTTCTGATGATAGCCGTTCAAATAATATACGTAGCTTAACGTTCGATTTGACCTTAATTAACTTTTTACCGACAGTTTTTTTTACATTTTGAATATGGCCGGCCCTGGAATTGGCAGATATTTACAATGGGCTCGGATAAACACGAAGGCCTGAGTGAGGTCAGGAGTTGGCGCATCTGATAGGTCCTACGTCATCTTTTACGACGAACTGGAATATTTCTTGCATTATGTGTACAATGTATTTATCCTGCAAGTAAATTGAGTGTATTTACTCAATTTTGACTTGGTATAAGGATAGTGGGATCAATTAGGGTCCCACCTACACCGATGGTCTTTTCAAAACGGGTCTTGTGGCTTAAACTTAGGTAATAGCTTCAATTCAGTTTTCAAATAAGGTAATCGATACAGAAAAACCGGGAGGCTTAGGAAAAACATATTACAGTTGAATTCATAATTATGTGAACATTTCTTCACCTTAACCCATTGCAAAAAGGTGAAAAACTGTACGCATATTTATGAACTCGACTGTACCTTGGTCAAATAAACAGAACTCATGTCATGTAAAATGTAAATGGTGGCAGGTGCATGCTATATTATTATTAAATACTTCATTTAGCTTATCAGCACCGTAACGTTGCGGATAAGAAAATATTTCAGACGTTAGACGATAGTTAGGTAACCTTGTACTTGAAACTATGAAGTAGGACATGTTATCTTGATTTTTTTATAGTTTTTAAATCAACTAATCGAGGGTGACCATTCATATCTGTGAGGGTGACATAATTTTCATAAAATCATAAGAGCGAAATATCAGTTTCCCGCCAATGTTGCCAGTATAAGCGGTGGATCATCTTAACATCTATCAATCATTTTACTACAGTTAAATATCCTTTGTGACAATTGAACCTGAAGGTATCCGATATTTTAACTGTCAGTCATGTGATTTAACACAAAATCCAAATTGCATGGTAGGTACTTTATATACGAATCATTGACAACATGTCCATGCAATTTTGTATCTCGCTGTACAAGCCCAAACATTCGTACAGTCGTAGTAGTCGTATCAGTCATAGAACTTTACAGAAAACCCAAATCACCTGTTTGCTCAAAGATAAAGCAATGGTGTGCATGTCAATAATGTCAACTATGGTCATTGCAACCCGATAAAGAGTTGTCTTCGGTTATCAGAGGAAGCCGGTATCCGCAAGATCAGCTTTCCCGGCCTTATCGGAACTGGCTTTCCGATTTCATTCCTTTATGGAAAACTTGCTTTTAACATTTTGCAATGCATAATATACTAAGTACTTTTGGCTTCATCAATCAAAGACAATATAACTTTATAATTAACAAACAAGACCTGAAAAATGTACCTCGGACTGTCTTGTGGTTGATGCGCTAATATTAATACCTAACATATTTAACAATTTTAAGGGGTAGTCAAAACTACTTTTCTAAATGCTTTAACCCTGTGTCGAGAGATAACAGTTTAATGCAAAATCTTCTACATCCACTCTCTTTGGCTTCAAATTGCGTCAATGTTATTTTACAATTACCTACTGGTTCCAAGGTTAGCTCTATAAAACGCTATTACTAAAATTTAAATTTTACATAGCGGGAAATAAGGCAACACAATCTTATTTTATGAGTTTTATGACTTTTATGACACAGGTAGGTATTATTATTTTTCCATAAAGTCAAAGAATGTGTATTATCGGTAGACAGTTTTGCGGATAGAAGGGTCGTAAAATGTCCCTTAGATCTAAAGATTTTTAGATTTTATAGACTCTATCAAAATCTTATGAGTTTATAACGTTATTTAACTTCATAAGTAGATGCAAAAGTGAATGGCAAATTTATCAATGCATTCATTCATAAATTCTCCATACAATTTCGCAGCTCACTGTACATCAAGCTATTTAAGTTCTTTAGATATTGTTGTTACGAGTACGATAGAAGAAGGATAATTAGAAAGTACAAGTAGTATGTAGATACATCGTATCCTTTAAAGGCTGTAGTATACGTAATTATTTTTAATAGCCATGTGCCTGGCGCCGACAGACACCACGAGCTATCCCTCGGTAGATGCAACCAGACCACAAAAATACCGCGACAACATAGACCATTAAAATATTTACGTCTAACTCGAATTAAAAATCCAATAATAAATCATTTACTAAATTTGATCAATGACGGTATAAGAAGCTGCTGAAATGTTATATGCAAACGAATATACATTAAAAAAAAATTGTAATAGGTAACAGCGCACAGCGTTAGAGTACCTACCTAGTGTACCATTGCGGTTTTGCAGTTTTGCGCAAATTCTTGTGACATTTAAAAAATACCTTTACTTTTTGTATATTAATAATTAAATGCCATAATTTAAAAAAAACTACGTTCGTGGGACCAGGGGTATTCTGGGCCATAACTATTTTTTCAAAAATATTTCACAATACATTTTTCATTTGCATTAATATTGCCCCAACAATGTCAACAATCCCAAGTAACATATACCGCGGTCGCAGCGATCAATCGTATAAGGTGTCGCGTGCTATGTGGTCGTTACCACCATCCACCACCAACAGATATGTACTAAATCTGCTACTGTAACGAAACGTAAACTTTACGGCACAATAGTGTTCGGAATCATGTTGCAATCCGACCCAGTTACACTAATTGCTGGGCTCTACAAAACTAGATTATCTAAAAAGCAAATAAAATATTGTGCTAGTCAGATTTAAGGAGGGGTCAGGAGGTATTTAACATATTTACCAACTATACATACATGTTGTTATTGCCTATTTGTTTAATCCAAATGTATTGAGATAGTTTTGGTAGACTCATTTCTGAAGTAAAACTAATATTTTTTTTATGGCGGTTGCCACACTTACGCAATTAATGTAGTTGTAGTTCAAATACTAATCTAACGTATCGAATGTATGTATGATTCTACAGTGACCTAGAATCAAATTGATTGACTGGATGTACCTAATCGGCGACTATTCGATTTGAAAGGCTCTCATTTCGGAAAAAATAAAGTTCACATGCCTGCATTTGCATCATGTTCAGCTTAAAATGATCTGAATCCTACTTCAAGTTATTTTGTATTTCTTGTACATGTTAGGTAAATATTGAAATGTATCGATGGCCGCGGTTGCATGACTGTTTGATCAGATGGGTCGTTGCCAGAACAACCAGGCGAGCTGCCACTAAACCACACTTTATGGGGGTTTGTCACATTTTGTATAAGGTACAGCGGAGCAAATCTCGACTATTACACTATGATGTTGAGTTCTACATGTATCCACTGAACACGCCTACCATATATAACCGGTGGACACTCTATTTAATAATGAAAACATCGTAAAACACGGAAAAATGGACCAGTTACATTTATCCCCCAGTCGAGATTTGCCCCGCTGTACCTTACTACGATATATTCAAATTAAATTAAATGTTTGATTATCCAAAACTTTATCGTGATTCGTGAACATACTTAGTTTAACATGCTATCACTATGCTTATATTAAAAATAACATTTTAATAGGTAGGTATGTGTACAAAACGCGTGAACTTAATCTCTATCGTCTATTTTGAATAGGCCATAATAATTTTCTTACCAGCGAAATTATCAAAACTCTATTAAGTATGTAGAGCTAAATATTTATTTAGATTTCCAATAAAATAATAATTATCCTCCGCAAAATATCGTCTGGTGATGAATAATCATTGTTATTTATGTGGCATTGTCTCGAAGCTTACGGTTATATTTTTACAGGCAAATTTCAGCGGAAAGCGTTTGAGAAAGCACTGAAAGCTTACGTTATTTATAGACAAACTATGCGGAATAACCGGTCAAACACTCTGAAAATGTCTTGCCAAGAATGTAAAAATTATTTTTCCCCTCACTAGCTCGGAAACACGTGTTTTGTCCTTTAATACCAGCGGGTAAAAACGCACTTTATCCACTAGTGGGTAAAGTAATTTGACCTTGAATAAAGTCAAATTAACTGCTTTAAAACTGATAAAAGTAGGTGAATATAGTAATAAAGACGATTTACCACCTGTGGAACTACTGGAAGCAGTGATAAACGCATTTTTGCGTTGTAGTTTCCTCGAGTTATTTGTTATACAACTTTGCCCCCTTGTATAACAAATAACTATTTTAACGCCGAGTGTGGAATTGAAAAACGTTATTTGTTAAGGGAAAGGATTCTAACGCCGAGTTGAACCACGAGCGAAAAGGATTCGATTCTCGAAGAATAGAATCCTGAATTTGCGAGTTTTTTAACACACGAGAATTAAAATACATTTGCACCCGAGTGTAGTGTAACACAAAACTTTTCCCCTCACTATAGCGAGGAAACTACAACGCAAAAAATGCGTTTATCACTGCTTCCAGTAGTTCCACAGGTGGTAAATCATCTTTATTACCAGATTCACCTACTTTTATCAATTTTAAAGCAGTTAAATTGACTTTATTCAAGGTCAAATAACTTTACCCACTAGTGGATAAATTGCGTTTTTACCCGCTGGTATTAAAGGACAAAACACGTGTTTCCGAGCTAGTGAGGGGAAAAAAAATGTATTACTCTCTCTTGTCCCATTTTGAGACTCTTTGTTTCTCGTAGTTTTTAGGGTTCCGTACCAAAAAGGTACAAAAGGTACAAAACGAACAACCTTATGGTGCGACTCTGCCCCTCTGTCTATCACACTACCAAATAACTCACGTGTGTTCTCGAACTAGTTAGTATAGTTAACCTCAATTTTTTTTTCTATGCCTGTGCCTGTTCAGCCTGTTATTCCTCTCAAGTTTCCACTTATTATCATCTCAAGATCTATTCTATCGATTAATATCTGTCGAAGGAAATAGAGGATAGTACTAGGTAAGGAAATGACACGGTTGAGTAGGCGTGACCTAGACGACTCCTACTCAGCTACACAGCCCTGTTGTCGATCTCTTTTGCATTCTGTTAAGGCTGACGAATTAACTGGCCTTATATGTTGTTTCAACGAAGATGAATCACTTGTATCCTTAACCTTGCGTCAATAAGGCGGGTACACATTTACAGTAGCTAACAGATATATCGAAACTACCATAGCTCACACAAATATCGAAACACACAACACACAACAACATCTTGACAATATAGACGTGTTCCGAATTTCGATATTTGTGAGACATTTATCAGCTAAAGCAGCTTGGATTTGGCGACATATTTCCACAACTAAAGGATCAAAACTATTGCTGAAAAAACATTTCGTCTGTTTTAGTGGCAATAAACGTTTATTTTAATGTATGACATGACAACATAGCACACGATGGTTGTTAGAAATGCAACAAAAGCTAGCGAGCGTTGAACCTAGCGAGACCTTCACGAATTGTGTAACGACTGATATCAATGAAAAGTAGTAGCTGGCTATGGCTGTTACCCAATACTGTGCTGATTGAGGTTGTCCCAGAGCTGTGGCCATAGTGAAAAGGTTTTTTTACAGTTCAGTGACAAAATGAGGCAAAGAACCATGATGGTGTGACTCAGTTTTAGTCTCGCGGAGCTCAGGTGTATCTTCAAGTGTGCGAAAGTTGTTCAGTGAGCTGCAAAATTGCATGGAGAAATTATGAATGATAACTTTGCCATGCACTTATGCAACTCACTGCAGTGTAAATTATAACGAGTGTTCGTTTATAATGTGTACAGTCGTGTTCATAAATGTGAGTACATTTTTCTTCACCTTAACTCGTTGCAACAAGGTGAAAATATGTACACTTATTTATGAACTCGACTGTACTAATGTACCTACACATTATAAACTAACATCGCTCTTTTACACCCGATTTTCCCGTGACTTGAGACCAGTGGCAGTTGTAGTAGTGAAAAGTCAGTAGGACCACAGACTGATTCACTTCTCTATATTTGTCTGACGACTGATCGATCGGATCGGTAATGAGAACGAGTGAGTGTTGCTAAATTAAATTTAGTATTGTTTCTTTATCATTTGTTTCATAAATACTACTCTTGGAAGTCTTATACTCTACAAAGGATATCCATATAACCGGTTTGCTAAGCTACTAAACTTTATTACACAAGTTGATTTTCTACTTGCATAAATATTTTTAAGATCAACAGACAAGACAGAGGTATTTGATACAGAAGGGTTTTTGGGGTGGTGAAGGGGTCATATTCTACATATTAAAGTGTAATTTTATTATCTATACTAATATTATAAATGGGAAAGTGTGTGTGTGTCTGTTTGTCTGTCCGTCTTTCACGGAGAAACGGAGCGAAGAATTGACGTGATTTTTTAAGTGGAGATAAATAGTTGAAGGGATGGAGAGTGACATAGGCTACTTTTTGTCTCTTTCCAACGCGTGCGAAGCCGCGGGAAAAAGCTAGTAGTACATATGTAATTGTGTTGGAAAGCGGACCCCGCTAGGCCGGGAAAGCGAGTGAGGAGACCCGACACCAAATAAAGGGAACAAGGAAAGAAGAAGAAGAAGGAGATACATATATTATGTATAGTCCAATGCCAATTTAGCATTGAGCTTTCTCATTACACAAACGAGTTTTAAATTGCGGGTGTTACTGAATGGCACTTTAACTCGGCTTGCCTGCCGCCCAGCCCACGACACTATAGACCGTGTCATTCACGAAGACGTCTGCTTGGTTCGTATTGCTAACATTAACGGTTAGATTCGTCACATTCGCGCGTCAACGCAACTGACACCCACGAGTTCTAGAGCAAATGGGCTACGTCTTACAAAACCAATAACGTACCTACCCGGTAAATATTATTATGACATTCATGACTCACTATATATTAGAGACTAGGTATGTCATTTGTTTGTATTTTATACTTAGAAAACGCTTTATTTATAATGTAGAGTCAAAAACATCTGGCTCATGAAGTGCCATTTGGCATATTATGACGAATATACATATAAAAAAATAAACCTACCTAATTTAAAAAATTCCGGTGCTAAAAAAGCAGTACCGTAGAGTTGTTATAAAATACTAGACATTATATGATACGTAGTATATTGTAATACATTGGTAATAGAATAATAATAGGTATTTCAACAGTAAAAAAAAACGTAATAAGTATAGATAGTTAATCATTAAAATGGCCTTTACTATAACCAACGTTACCAACACGTTCGAGACATTAGTCATTAGGACTGGTTGCGTAAGCGCAGAAAAAACGAACGAATTCTTTACTATTGCCACCATAGGATTATTGAAACTGTCGCATTACCAAGGGCTCTGCGTAAAACAAGAAATAATTTCCACACCAGGGTGGCTAGCCGAATGGCACAATCGCTCACGAAACGCTCACGAAACGAAGCGCTAGTAGATATCTATCTCTATCGCGCTTGCGTATTGGCGCGACAGAGCCAGCGGCGTATCGTTTTCGTTTGGCGTCGGAGAAATGCCATTCGGCTACGGGGCCAGAACACTAAGGCGCTAACACGAGTTTCTGACGTTATGTACCTATGTATGTAATTTTTGGTTCAGGCACTGGGGATGCTCTTCACTCTTTCCAAGCAATGCAAGCAATGTAGTTTTCAGTGATGCTTACTATCGAGTTACGCATTTTAAAATGTCAAAGATCCATAGTAGAGGATAAGATTATTGAAAATTGTCACGTTAACAAGGACTTTGCGTAAAACAGGAAAATTGCCACACCACACGACAGTACAGTCGAGTTGATAAATATATGTACATTTCTTCACCTTAACTCGTTGCAATAAGGTGAAAAAATGTACTCATATTTATGAACTCGACTGTACCTAGACAAGTAAATAAACGAATGTTATGAAAACGGAGACGGGCAACCTCGTTTGCGTAAATATGTTAACATAACCTGCATAATAGCGTAAAGTTTAACATACAAAATGACAGCCAATGCATTGTTCTAAAGTTATTACAAAATGGTTAAATCACAAAGCAATGCATGGAGGGGATTTTGTAAACTATCTAAAGTTGCTGCTCCTACCCACCTACTCATAAAGTCGCACCAAGGATGAAAACTTTACTAAGTATAATTAATAGTTTACCTAAGGTACAGCGGGACAAATCTCGACTGGGGGGCAATTGTAACTGATTCATTTTTTCCATTATTACACTATGATGTTCAGTTCTACATGTATCCGCTGAACACGCCTACCATATAATTATAACCGGACACATTGTAAAACATGGACAAAATGGACCAGTCACATTTGCCCCCCAGTCGAGATTTGCCACGCTGTACCTTACAGTTGTTTAATGAATCGTTTATTTTACTGGTTGATGACGTTTATGTACAATCTTTTCTTTATCACTTTACGTAGCAACTTTGGTTTAATAAACACACAGAACGTAGGTAATGAAAGTAAAATTAAAGTTAAAATTATCGACCGTATGATGACTCGGCGAGAAGGAATGTACTGACTCAGCCACTTTTCACTTGGCACATAATTCACGGCCAAGAGTTTAACAGTTAAATGTGCAACCTATATTTTTTATCAAATATCCTAGATCTTTCGCCTTGACGATACTATATCTCAAAGCAAACAGAATCATGCAGATCATAGAATATACGCAATTTAAAAATGCAATTAAAATTCTCTCTCATACCTAAATACTTGTAGAAAAACGCTTCGTCCAAGTCTTTTACGTTTATTTATTTACCTACACGTATATGACTTGTGCTACTGCTATGTAAACGATGAATGTAACGACTGAATATAGAAATGAAATCATTGTGTGTCACGAATTTCAATTCAATACATCTCATCTTATTCACGTCACGATTTTGTAAGCGGTGAAGAATTGGAAGATTTAAAAGACAGTCTAATAATAATATAATACCTACATTTTTAATGTTGTCTGTTACTATCGAACAATTCGAAGTCCAATTGTTTCAATTTGTTTAGTTTTGCGTGATAGCATGTTTATTTGTGTGTGGGATGACCCGAGGTGACCACGGCACACAATGAGTCTGATTAGCTCACGGCCACTTAAACACCGCACAGACCTATCGTTAATGATGAATACAATTTCACGTAATAACAGACTTTTACCGCGAATTCACTGGCGCATAATCGTGATAAAAAGTGTGGCGTTGAACACAATGAATTTAAGGCTTAAAAACATTAAAACCCGCTTAATGTTTATATATTTTCTATGTATACATATAAGTATGTATTTATCTATGTAAGTAATTAAGTATGTATATCGTCGCTTAGCACCCAAACTTTGCTTAGTTTGGGGCTAAGTCGATCTGTGTAAGGTGTCCCCAATGTTTATTTATTATTTATTTATTTATGTCAACGAGATTTTATACTTTATCACGCCTAAATAGTACATGACTGCACTGATTTCTGAAACAAGTTTTAAACGATTGTCGCACTAAAACATCCTTAAAGAATGCTTTTGGTGCGATCCCTCAGCGGGATTTATTGTACAATGTTGAGAAATGACACTAAGAATAGGTCACTTGAAGACCCCTTAAAGGATGTTCTTGGGGTAGTCACTAAGCGGGTTTTAGCGTACAATGTAGACAAATATGTACTCACCCACAAGTGCAGATTTCGCAAATACACTGCTCCTTGACGACGGTCTTCTCGGGTTTCTTGGGCCCGCGTGTCCTGGTCTCCTGGATGACCGTCTCGTCCACGGTGGTCCTGTCGTCTCGCACTGTTTTCCTGTCGATCTTCTCGTCGTAAACAGAGCGGACGGTGGTCACATCTTCGGTGATGGCGTGGTCCACCACGTCGTATTCGCGCAATACGTCTTTCGTCGTACGAACGTCGGTCTAAAAGAAAAAGTACATGTTATAATTATGACACGATCTTCACCAAGAATAACTGCTTAGTAAATTGTTTCCAGGCTTTGCTTATGACTTACCAAGTTTTTGACGTCTAACGACGAAGTATTGTCTACGTATACGTTTGTTTTCACTTTATCATCTTCTTTCGCGTCCTCGTAAGTAACAATCCTTGTTTTGATACCGTTCTCATTAACGTATCTGATAACCTCGACCTGACTTCTATTCTTCTCCACTTGGAATGATTTCTTAATCACATCGGTGCTGCTGGTGTTAATTACGGTTGTTTGCTCCTCGGTGTCTATTCCTTCATAAAGATCCTTGACATCTTCATTTATTTTTGTACCAAAAGTCACTTTCTCGATTCTTTTGAATGGATATTTCTTGACTGTTTCAAGAATGTCCTTCAAAACCCTGTCATCTATGTTTCGTTTGATAACAATGCTCTTATCACTGACTGTTACGTCTTTCTTAGATTGTGTAGATTCAATGATCTTTCTCAAGTCTGTTATAGATGTGAAATCCTTAATATCTCTTGAAGATAAAATTATGTTTTCTTCAGTATCCTGGCGCTTTAGATGGTGCCTCGGTTCCGGTCTACCAAAAGGTGACATTTCTTTCGGTCTTTTTGGCCTGTCATCATCAGTTTCATAGGTAAATTTACCATTCCAGGTCCCAGTACTTTGTTCATAAGTGGTCAAAGTATCTTTAGTTTGAGATGTTGAACTATTTTCTTTAGTCAAGTTTTGCTTCTCTATGTTTACAAAATCAGTCGTATCTTTAATGTTTACATTTGAAGACTTAGTATCGGTCATTGTTGAGTGATAAGTAGTAGAATCAGTAATATTAGATCTATCAGTAGTATCTTGGATTCTCTTATTCAAGATATCTTCAGTGTCAGTATGGTCAGTTATTGCTTGTTTCTTAGTGAAATCGCCTATATAAGTATTGCTTGTTGAGGCTATTTCTTGGCCATCCTTTACCAAAAGCGATTCCTCTGTAATCTGGGTAGAACTAGTGGGGACTCCTTTTTTCCCTGTATCATAATGAGATTCTTTATCGAGAACATGACGACGGTACTCGTGTTCTGGTTTGATTCCAGTCCCACTAACATTGTGACTCTTTTCGTACGTGGAATGATCCTTGCTGTCGCCCCATTCTCGGTGAGAGCTATCGACGACTGATTCCTTTCCATCGACTATTTCAATTCTGTATGAAGACGTAGATGCTTGTTGTGCACTGCTTGTGTTGCTCTTCATAATTTTAGTTGAGAAGTTAAGGTTGTCCACATTTCTTACATTCAAAATATCGCCAACTTTTTGCAATTCATTTTGTATAGTTGAATCATAGCCATAAAAGTTCGATGAATCAGTTTGATTTAAGTTCTTTCTTCTCTCATTAACAGTTTCGTTACTTTTATTGATGCTTTCAACGATATTGCTGCTCTTCTGAATGTTGGTAGTATCAGAAGTTGACGTGCTACGCTGTTCACTTACTTGATGGCTAGTTGTGTCTGATACAGTTGTATGTTTTTGTTGGTCAAGGACATGCTTTGAAGTATCAAATGTGGTAGTTTTATTAAGTTGGTCTTTGACATGTTTGGAAGTATCTGAAGTTGACGCATTGTACTGTTGATCAGACGACAGCAATTGCTCTTTTGTAGAACTAATTTGACGCTGTTTTGCATTGTCTTTTTCAGAAACAACGCTTGAATGAGTGGTAATCTGGTTTCCGTCTTTAACAAGCTTTGAGTCTTCTTTAATGGTCATTTGACTGGAAGGTTTTTGACCTGGTTTCCCAGTATCATATTTGGACTTCATGTCGTAATTCTGCACGCTGTGCACTGATTGAGGCTTAATGTCGCTGCCGCTTACACTGGCGTAGGCTTCACTGGTGGCTTGCTTTTGGGCATCTCCCCATTCCCTGCTTGAACTGTCGATAATTCGTTCTTTGCCGTCGACAATTTCCACGACATACGACGATGACGATGATTTAGTCACACTGCTACTTTTAGCCTCACTGGTATGCGACGTGCTGCTGTATTGTTTTGTTTTGGCGTTTTTGTCAAGAGTACCTTCGCCTCCATAGAAATTAGAGGAGTCCGATCGTACAGTTTGCACGTTTTTACCTTTAGGAGTGAAGTTCTGACCGGTTATTTTATCTCCAGTTACATTTTTGTGATGTTGGTGATGGTGATCTGAATGCTGTTGCGATGATTGATGAGTTGAACTAGTCGTCGTAGCTTCTGTAGTAGCACTAGTATGCGCGTTCGAAGACTGAGACGTAAGTTCCTGACGTTCCATCTCGAGGAACGAATTAGTAGAATTAGCGCCTTGAGATCTGGACAAAAATTTCGTATTCACGCCGGAATTGTCACGAACCGAGTTATCAATAAAACCGGTATTAAGTGTCTGGCTGCCGGTAGCATCGACACTGCTTTCAAGTTGACTGCGGCTGTGACTAGATCCTGAACGCTGCACAGATGCGGACGACGATTGGAATGTTTCACTGGTCGAGCTCTGCTGGTGCGAAGTCGAGGACTCGTGCAGGGAGCTCGATACAAACTCGCCGGTGGTGGACTGTACCATGTCGCTGACATGGTGATCTTGGCGGGATTGAGGCAGCTGGGATAAATCGGTCATGGAAGGTGCTTCGGCGATGATGTAGTGAGGATGGCTGTTGTAGGCTTCAGACACGGTGGAGCCGCTGTGCGACATGTTGTCCGAGATCTCCGTGATCATGAGAGGATCATCTTCCTCCACCTTCACCTGGATGTAGCGCACTTTCTTGCCGGACGACACCTTCTGCAGCGTGTTGCTACTATGCTGCACGGTCGTGGACGTGCTCGAGCTGGACTTCTGCACACTGCTCGCACTAGTCGACGCCTCGGACGTCTTCGATTTAGTCTTTTTATTTTTTATCGTCATTTTGGTCCCACTTTCAATAAATAAACGATTAATAACTTATAGTAAAACTATAAACGAGATCCTTATATTACGATTAAATATTTTTTAAATAGTCTTATATAAAATCACATATTAGTCAAACAATTGCCGTGTGTTATGTCTCGCGGGTCGTTCGTGTCGTTGCCGCGTGGTGCGGTGCGCGCGCTCCTCGCGACTGTGCCGCGGATTCTGCGCGTGCGACGCCGCCGGTGCGCCGGCGCCGGAGCCCCCCACACCTTGACGTCGCCCACTAACCTTCGAGACACGTAAGCGCTTACATCTCGTTGGATTCGGACCAAAAATGGTGTAAATGAACCGCGATAAACTCCGCTTAATCACGGCTTGTACTAGAAAACATTGATGCAATCATGCAGTTAATTTAAAACTGTTTGTCATCGAAGGACGAAATGTTCCGTGGGTGGTTTTATTCATTATTTTCTGAAATTACTTTGGTAAACACGTTCCATAGCCATGACACACTGTTTGCAAATAATAGAACTGACTTTTGTATTTCTTCGTATTTATTATTGTATCATGTTTTAAATATTGTTTTAGGGAATTTGTTGTATTAAGACAATACTTTTTACACAGGATTCATAAATAATACCAACATAATAATAAATAGACAACGCTAACAAAGTTGCAATTAAAATAATTCGATAATGATAATAAGGATTGGCAAATGAGTCTATTAGCCTAGGGAATACTAACTTTACGTTAGTGCCTCACTTCTCCAAAAGACATGTAATTAATACCCAACAAGCTTAAAATAATTATTAATTTATGAAACATTTATTATTCAAAAGGTAACAAACTTTAAACGTCTCCGTCACCCATCCCAAACTTTGACTTATACAGGGTGCCCAGTAATTCATAGATTATTTATTTTATCTACCTTCTAACCGCTGACAGGGCACGTGTCCCGAAAATATATTTAAAATAGTTGAACAAATTCGTGATTTTGATGTAGTCGTTTTAACTATTCTGTTTTTTTTTTATTAATTTTTAAAATTTTAGATTTTTGGACCTCCGTAACGATATTAGATACCTAGGTATTTCCTTATTTGACTAATGTATCCTTTAGTACCTTATAAGAATGAAAACCAAAAGATTGTGATTTGTGCCCTATCCAACATATTTTTTTTGCATAAGTACTTATTTTATATAGCCAATTCTTGACTCATATCAAATGAAGTATAATTTTAATAATCGTTGCCAATGCCACTGAAGGTTTATTGTATGTACATAAAAGGGTCATAATCTCATAATTTTGAAGTGACGCTATAAAAATTTAATATGTCCGAATTGTCCGATAAATAATAAATCCGACGAAAACGAAAATTATGAATCGTATATTTTTTTGCAGAACTTATTTATAGATAGTTAATGTAATAATCAGAATAACTCTATTTACCGCGTTTAGGTATGTACAGTGTGCAAGTATTAAGCTTATTATTAAAATAGCGTAATGTAACATAAGTAGTTATATATTATACTAGCTTTTGCCCGCGGCTTCGCCGCGTTACAAAAAGTAGAATAAACAGATCCATGTAGCACATAGCATTGAACATCTCTAGTAGACTAGACATCTCGAATACTTGGCTTTAGGTACTTATGCGGCATCTATTTCAATATACACGGTGTAACATCCTCATGTTCCCTCGAGCCGAAAGATTTTAACTAGGTACGCATTTCAGAGGGCAAAATAAAGATAAAATGTTATAATATGACGTCAAGCTAATTTCGCCAGTTTTTTTTTTTTAGTTTTTTTGGATGCATTTTCACATAAAAAGTAAATGCTATTAGTAAAACTGGCACATAAAATAAAAATTTACATTGTTTTCCAAAAAACATATTTTTTTGGAATGAGTCATTAGTTATTTTTTGACATCTATCAACGAAAATTGTTAGATTATGTCCGATAACGGCATCATCGCCATCAAAATAGTTTTGTTCTGAGAAATAATAATTAATTGTTATTTTTAGGGTTTCGTACCAAAAAGGTACAACAGGAACCCTTATGGTGCGACTCTGTCCGTCTGCCTGTCCGTCTGTCACATTACTAAATATCTCGAGAACTACTAATGCTATCAATTTGAAATTTGGAACAGTTATAAACATTGTAAACCTCTACAAATAGACAGTATATTTTTTTAATTTATTAATTTTATTTGTAGAAAATGGCCATAATGAAAGGGGGGCAAACTGCAAATTTCAAGTTACTAGGTCAAGTGAGATATCGTTAGAAAGAACTCAAATTGAACGTAAATAAACTATTTTTTATAATTCTTCTGTTGTGCAAAAAAATAACGCTCAAAATCGGTTAACATTACAAAGAATTATCCCTGAAAAACCAACATACTATATAGATCGCGCAATTAGCGAATTCGCCGAGAGATGGCGCTATACACAATAATGCTTCATTAGTATAGGTACTTTTGTCTTCTAGTCAAGTCATTAGAGTTATATTAGAAACGAGATTATTTTAACTAGGTAGTTTGAAGGAAAGTTTGTACGGAACCCTGGGTGCGGTGGGCGAGTCCGACTCGCACTTGGCCGGTTTTTTTTAAATGCTTATAACTCTGAAAGTAGGCGAAATCCAGAAAAGTTTTTATGACATTTTAGTCTTCTAATATGATGAGGATTACGCTGTTAAAATTATTCGGTTTCCTCATATTACACCGTGTAGGCCTGGACTGTACGAGCACACATTTGCATACAACTTTGGTGCATAGCGACCTCCAGTTGTCAATGCATTTCATCCTGAGACACTTGACAGTGGCTACGTGAATTGCAATTAACCTGATTTTTTTATGTAAAAAAAAAACCGGCCAAGAGCGTGTCGGGCCACGCTCAGTGTAGGGTTCCGTAGTTTTCCGTATTTTTCTCAAAAACTACTAAACCTATCAAGTTCAAAACAATTTTCCTAGAAAGTCTTTATAAAGTTCTACTTTTGTGATTTTTTTCATATTTTTTAAACATATGGTTCAAAAGTTAGAGGGGGGGACGCACTTCTTTTTCCTTTAGGAGCGATTATTTCCGAAAATATTAATATTATCAAAAAAACCGGCCAAGTGCGAGTCGGACTCGCCCACCGAGGGTTCCGTACAAACTTTCAATGGTTAAAATAACCATACTACTCATACTCATATTCATTTATTCATTCAACGCCATTTTACACGTCAAGATTTGATTTAAAAAAATAATATTCATACAACAATAATACTTAGAGAATAAATAGACAGAAGATTGAAATTACAAAAAGTTAGGCAATATTCACATAAAAAATGCACAAAAATATTTTTCTAATTAGGTAATAAAAAAATTGTCATAAGTGTAGAACGGGTGCTCGACCAGCCAATTTTTTAAGCGATAGGTACTTAAAGTTCGACACACTAGGCGCTTCAACCACATATTGCGGCAATTTATTATAGACGGCAGGGTCCATCACATGTGTTAATTTGACCGTAAATTGGATTTCGCCAATTTACGGTCGATACCTACCAACTTTCCGGCATTTCGAATGTTGTACTTGGAACACATGTTCTTAGTTTTGTCACAGAATATATGTATAATAGTACAAGTACAGAAGGCTCACTCCTTTGATGTTCACAAAATGACGCTATTCTAAATTCTTACCTACATTAACAAACGGACCGCACGCGAGCAGCCAACATTGAATTTTTCCCCTCACTAGCTCGGAAACACGTGTTTTGTCCTTTAATACCAGCGGGTAAAAACGCATTTTATCCACTAGTGCTTTAAAATTGATAAAAGTAGGTGAATCTAGTAATAAAGATCATTTGCCACCTGTGGAACTACTGGAAGCAGTGATAAAAGAAAATCTTGCAGTACAAAAGGCGGACTCATGCTTTAAGGCATTCTCTACTATGTTGATCTTTCTTTTATGCGGGGGGCTTCGCCCCCCGAGCCCTCCTTTATATGCTCTTAAGGGTCTCAAGAAAACCCTATCCCAACTTATTTTAAATACTACGTTGATCTTTCTTTTATGCGGGGGGCTTCGCCCTCGAGACCCCCTTATTCATGCTCTTTAGGGTCACAAGAAAACCCTATCCCAACTTACTTTAAATACTACGTTGATGTTTATTTTATGCGGAGGGCTTCGCCCACCGAGCCCCCCTTTATTTCCTCTTAAGGGTCTCAAGAAAACCCTATCAGAACTTATTTTAAATACTATGTTGATCTTTTTTTTGTGGGGAGCTTCGCCCCCGAGCCCCTCTTTACTTGCTCTTAAGGGTCACAAGAAAACCCTATCCCAACTTATTTTAAATACTACGTTGATCTTTCTTTTTTGCGGGGGGCTTCGCCCCCCGAGCCCCCCCCCCTTTATTTACTCTGAACGGTCACAAGAAAACCCTATCCCAACTTATTTTAAATACTACGTTAATCTTTCTTTTTTGCGGGGGGCTTCGCCCCCCGAGCCCCCCCTTTACTTCCTCTGGAGGGTCACAAGAAAACCTTAACCCAACTTATTTTAAATACTACGTTGATCAGTCTTTTTTGTGGGGGGCTTCGATCGCCCCTGAGCCCCCCTTTACTTGCTCTTAAGGGTCTCAAGAAAACCCTATCCCAACTTATTTTAAATACTACGTTGATCTTTTTAGTAGTTCCAGTTCATATCTTCCGGCTCCATCATCAGATCAGTTCAACAGTACCATATTATTGTACTGTCATCAGAACTACATACAGCTGCCAATTATCATTAGGTACGCTACGATCCTTGGAAGATGGTTAAATTAGCCTCCGTAGATTCCATTACATAGTTAGTTACATACACGACGACCTAATAAAAGCGTGTTAATATTAATATTAGCGCCATCTAGCTGAGCCCTTCTTCTGTGTGGTACTGAGGTAAGTACGTTTTATTCTTAGACTTTATCTGTCTATACGGAGTTATATGTCTTTGACTAGAAGTATAGGTACCTACTCTAATGAGTATTATTGTATTTAGCGCCGTCTCTCGGCAAAATTTACTAAGTAGGTAATTTACGCGACTTGAGACTTGTGCGAACCTTTAGGCATGGAAAGTCACATGAAAAGTTGTCGAAACTAATAATAGATGGCGCTGCATTTAAATTTCTTGACTGATAACTCTAATACTAAATTGAATATACTCTAAGGTAGAGCAGAGTCTAATACCTCCGCTTTACAAAAGACCGCAATCAAGTAGCACTAGACTTTACTCATTGTTGTGTTCCTGCCGGTGAGTAAGGCAGCCAGAGCTCAACGAGGGTGCGGTACTCCTTCCTTCCTTCCCCCTCCTTCCTTCGGTCCTTTGAGTCGTCGGCACCCAGGCCCCTTCTAAGTACAGGTTTGTACAAGTTTCTAATGAGTCGAGTCGGCAACGCACATGTGCCACTCCTTGAGTGGCAGGCGTCCATATGTAACAGTCACCGCTTTCCATCAGACGGACCGTATGCATGTTTACCACCTACGTGGTACAAAAAAAAACTCTCGACGAATTCACCTTAAACATTAAAAACTAAATCAAAATCGATTGATTCGTTCGGGAGCTGCTATGATGCCAGACAGACATGTCAAGCGTCAAACCTATTATTATTATAATATTTTTGCGTTGGTGGTTAAAAACAAGAAACCTCCTTCAAAACTATAATAAAACACAACTTTCTATGAAAATCGGTAAAGTGCGAGTCGGATTTCGACATTTCCATACAAAAAGGTCATGAGCGCCTGACGACATGTGATGGCAACGTGTACACTAGATTTGTACTTTAAAGATTTTGCGTATATTTTGGAAACTATATATGGAGATAGAGCAAATAGACTTCAGATTTTGTTTGTCGGTGGCACAATTTTTTTGTTTTCGTATATATACACCATTTTTTGGACCTATTAGGGCAATATTATGGTCAGTGCAGTTCTAAACAGTCGTAAGCGCCTCTTTTTTAGTAGGAACTTAAGTCATTTTGGCAAATGCTTAAAATTTTTAACAATTTCTAAACAGAAATGAATTTCTTTCTACCTGTCCATGGCGCTCACAAAATTTCAAAACATTTAGTAAGTACTTGCAGCGGCAGTGAGTGAAAAATCTCAATTTGAGTTTTTTTCTCTTAAGTCCGACTTACGCTTGACTGTAGATTTCTAATAGGTTTTCCTGTAATCTACAGGTAGAGGGCTATCTCGTGTATTTTTTTGAAAATTTTACGCTAAGTAGTTTCGGAGATAAGGGGGGGGGAATGGTCATTTTTTGCTTATTTTCTTAAATTACTTCTAAATTACCAAAATAAAAACTATAAAAAAAATATTTTTGAGATGCTTATAAAATGCTCTTTCATTTGATATGTAGCACAATATAGTTCTAATAACTTTGATTTTATTTTTCAATTTTACCCCCCAAAAGTGGCCCCTATGATTAAATTTCGTTTAATTTCAGTTAATTATATTACATGTCCGTCTTTGGGCCACTTGTTTACATACGTGTGCCAAATTTCAAGTAAATCGGTCTAGTAGTTTCGGAGAAATCGGCTGTGACAGAGGGACAGACAGACACGCGAGTGATCCTATAAGGGTTCCGTTTTTCCTCTTTGAGGTACGGAACCCTAAAAACGATCTTAGTAAACCCTTATTCATTTTTAAATACCTATCCAACAATATATCACACGTTGGGGTTGGAATGAAAAAAAAATCCGCCCCCACTTTACATGTAGGGGGGGTACCCTAATAAAACATTTTTTTTCATTTTTTATTTTTGCACTTTGTTGGCGTAATCACGCCATATACATATTGGTACCAAATTTCAGCTTTCTAGTGCTAACGGTTACTGAGATTATCCGGGGACGGACGGACGGACGGACGGACGGACGGACGGACGGACGGACGGACGGACGGACGGACGGACAGACAGACATGGCGAAACTATAAGGGTTCCTAGTTGACTACGGAACCCTAAAAAGAAACTACTAGTTGTTTTCCCGTTTAAGGACGAGCAGACTGCAATAAATCCAATCTAAACAATGTTAACACAGTTACTTAAGCAGATAAAACGTATTAGGTAATTTAGGTATACCTATAAATCGTATAATAATATATAGAGATACAGTGTACATATAGTAGGTGTGAGGAATGTAAATAATGTGTAAGTTCAGGGGGTCTATCCCCTTTGGCCTGACCTTGGGATTCGACCGAGTCATCAAACCTTATGCTATGCGCCGTTGATAGAAAAATGCTATCAATAGTATCAATATATTTCCTTCCCTTACTTCCCATCCGTTCCCTCCATTATGTCTCATACTGGTCATGCAGAATGACCAGTATGAGCCACCCCCTTCTTAGACTTTTTGTATTGATGTGATTGGTAGGTATGCCCCCACTCCCCAGCCTCTGCTTGGGTGGTGTTTTTTGTCTGCTTTAATGCTTTCCTACTCATGATCACCTAAGGGACCATCCACGCTCATAAGACGCATGTCTTGCGGCGCGCAACGGACGTCTCCGCCACGCCGCCTGAATGTAATTCAAAAAACGTCTCAGTACATTTTGTATAGGAAGGACGTAAGACGTCCGTTGCGCGCCGCGAGACACGCGACGCCTAAGTGGGGACGCTGCCTAACATGATTTATTTTGTTTTTCTAAGGGCCAGTCGATCAACCACATTTGACATGCATCAACCACATTTGACAGACACATCATCGTCACGCAGCAGACGTAAGGAACATCCCATACAATTAAATTTAACGAATGCTTTAACGATGACAGACGGTTTGAGTCAACCGGCCCTAAGACTAATATATCTGCCAGCCTTCGTGCGCTTCGATAAAGTACATCAATAAATTTTTTTATGCGGGAGACAAGCGAGTAAGTAAACGCCTGATGATAAGCTATCACAGCCGCCCACGGACACCCGAAACACCGGAAGGGTTGGATGTCGTCACTACTTTTAAAAAAACTTGTATCTTCGTCTGTCAATAAAAAGAAAATTGTAGTAAGTAGGTATGTATGGAATGCATATAGACTTACTGCGTTTTAAGTTTTAACTTTGAGGAGCAGCGTGATATACGAGATTTTTTAAAAGTAGTGACGATGTGCTATGCGGACATTTAAGATGGGACTTTTAGTACAGAAATAACACGATACGGGATTTTGAACATGCAGTTCAAAGGGCCCGGTTAAAGACTCCTAAGCTCTTCCGGTTTCACTCAGTCCTCCCGTGGACTCCTCAGATTGCAATCCGACAAACGCAGCCAACCGCGACTTGTAAGCACCCTCCGTATAAAGGGGATAAAACTCGCAAGTAGGTATGTAAGTAACGCTTTAGTGCCTATCGTCTAATCGAGAAATGATAGCATCAGTTTTATTTGTGGCCATGCTAAATTTTTTACAGAGAAACATCCATTATTAAAGTAATCAGACGAACGGTCTAATAATGTCAACTGGGGGCCGATTTTTGAATCTCGGCCATTCGATTTCGTGAAATTCGTTCAATAATATCTCCACTACTAGTGATTTAAATTCTACTAACAGAATCGGAAACGAGTGGTCATTACCACTAGTTTTAAAATTACTAGCCGTCCTTTTTCCAAAATGGCATTACGTCGTTTTCCACAGACCTTTGACACAGTATAATAAAGAGTACTATCGTACAGTATGGCCACTCCCGCTCCCCGCTGAAAGTGCCGCCCACTTCTCTCGGTTACCTCACAGTTACCGCCTGTCAAAAACGCGAACAGTCGACCTGTCATATGTCACTCATACAAGCATAGTACGCGTTCACCTACACGAGCTTAGACTGTGTGCTAGGAACGCGCCTCTTTCATATATTTGACCGCCAGTGTCGGAGGTGTGCCTTTGAACGGCGAATTCGTGCGTTCGAAATTCAAAAATCGATATCCTGGTTTTTGATTTGGATTAAGGTAATGGCGCCTATTAACGCGGTACTTCAGGAAGATTTCAAAAGATTACAAAAAATTAAGGGTATCAAAGCTCGTTAACGACCACAAATATTTTTTTATGGAAGAGTATTTATTGAACTATTCGTTTTGAAGAGTTTTTGGATCATTTTAGTTTATTATATGTCATAAAATAATTATTGAAGCCAGCATACCTAAATTTTCTATTACCGTGGTAATGAACAGGCTGCGGTTCTATTAACGCGAATTGAGATTTCATTACCGAGGGTATGAATGACAGTGTTTTTCTGCCATCGGTAAATAGAAACCCATCTCAAAATTTGGAGCTTAATACCGATGGTTGAATATACAAATTATGACAAATACATATACCTATACTATCTTATTTTATGAATACCCACAGAAGACTCAGTTTCATCTAAGAAATCTGTACTTACGGTACTCTAAATGTCATATTTTGATACAAGACTAATATGTCGCTCGGTAATAGATACTTCTTTAGGAACCTATTACCGACCCAAACAAATATTGCATGGATCGGTAATAGATTCTTATATATTCCATTACCGAGGGTTATCCGATCGTACCATCGGTGATAGGCATAAATTGGAGTATAATAAAATCTAATTCCGACCAATAAAAACAATGTCATACAGATGTATTTTAATTACAAATCAAAATAAAATATTGCAACTTTATATTAAAACCAAGTTTACATAACTGGTAAGTAAACATCAGACTTTATCTCAATGTTTAAAAAAATTGACAAATTAACGGTTTTCATAGAAACTACGAAATCAGTAATGAAGTTTTTGCTAAAAATTAAGGTTTTGTTGAATATTTTTCATACCACGTAAATAGTTCTTTGATAGCGTGAATAGATCAAGATTGAAACAACTGTAAGACATTATATAACTGATCACATATACTTAAAATAAAGCATAAAGAACTAAAATCACTACTTTAACCATTACTGTGGTATACCACAGTAATAGAATCTACTCACGAAATGGCACCTTTCACCGCTGTCTTTTAATTTCCACTTTAAACACATTTCCAGGCTAAACAATACGTAAAAAGTACTCAGAAGTCATGTAGAAAACTATTATCAATAATTTAAAATGCATAACTTTCACCTATTTGCCACAATTATTACGTAAACTACTAAATGAGATTGGAGTTCACTTAGGTTTAGCGTCACGCGTCAGTATGACACAAGCTCTTCTTACGGCCCCGTGGCAAAAACTGTCAAATAGCGAGTGTCTTCTTTCATTCACACTCTCTAGCGCCTATATGTGCGTTAGTCAACTAAACAGGCTTCCTTTGTGTGAGTAACTTTATTTAGGAAATTGGTCGGTTTGCCTATAAAATGCGTATTTGCAAATGCGGCGGTAATGGACGTCGATTTCGATACCCGCGTTGATAGCCGCCGTTACCTTAGATGAGTCAAAAACGTTCCTGAGAAAGGGGCTTCCCTGTTTGTGGACACTGCACCTTAAATTGAATAGGTACATTTTACTTGGGCTTCTATCATTTTGGCAAATGCCTCTAAAAGTCCACCAGTCTCTCAGACAGCTGTCAGTTTGCATAGATACATAGGTCATAGGTATACTAACCCGTAATGCCCCTAAGTATGCTAAAGTACCTACACCTACAGATATTAAATTTTCCATAAATTTTCGTTATACTTATAATTATGGTAGCGCAGCGGCAGGTATGCGCCTAAAGGCTCTGCTATTTTGGTAAATAGAATATCATAATTATACATTATTTACCTAAAGGGTTTCATTAGTTAGAAGTGCAGTAAAACTTGATTGCAAAAACATTAAACCGATGGCAATGTGACTCCGTGGGTTCCATTCGCCAGCCCATACAAGGCGGCTGGGTGGGCGAACAGCTTTTGAATCATGCGCCCACTGCCTGCAGATAACAGCGACGTAAACGCGTTTGAATTTGGAAGGAAGAAAGTCGTTTTCAAATTTGGCGGTTATTGTCTGCCCGCGCAAATAAGTCGATTTATCATGCACCGTTAACTCCATTACTGATTGTCTCTAGTATATATTTAAATTGAGAAAACTTTGGCTGTAGGTACGGTACGTGTTATTATTAGATATGTAGAAGTCGTCTCGGATCAATAGAAACAAATAGGTATACTAAAAAACTTGAACTTACACAAGTACCTATACTTCATAATCTAATAGGAGGAATCGACAATTATGACTTACCCCTTCATATAGTAAACTGGGTGAAGCTGTCAATTTATTTTCACAGGATGTTACTCTAGATATTATTAAGGCTCGTAGTATCAGAAAGTTTGTTATTAGAAATTTCTACCGTCTTCCTTCATTTATATATTTCATTTATTTTGCAATGTGTCAAAACGAAGAGTTTGGTTGAAAAATCATTGCAGCGGTGGTTGATGCTTATTTACAATCTTCTACATGACAACAAAATTGGTAATTCCTCTTCAAACTGGATAGGATATGGAAAGATTTACTTAGGTACACCAGCAGATTCGATAGCATACTGGTGCAGTTCTTCAGCGATTAAATAGGGTAAGTAAATAACTGAATAATTATTTACATGAGTTCACTGTGCAAATGTAAATAAATATACAATTTTGATTTGATTAAAGAAGGGAGGTGTCTCCCTACAGTCCTTACGCATTCGCAGTTTGGTGCCACTACCTATGAGCGGCTTTTAGTATTTTTTATTGAGAATATTGTAGCCTACAGTCTGAAGGTAAACCAAATTAACGCTTTTAACAACTTAGAACGTAGTGATTATATTCTCTTTGGCCTGTCTTTGGCTTTTAATCTGTCATGTCATGTCATGGCCACGTCATGGCAGATTTTGACAGATTGCAGCGGAATAATTCATAGAGTAAAGAGTACATACAGCAAAAAAATATAAAAATTAAAAAGTGGCAACATCGTCGTATTATCCCTTTTCTTTTCAACATGTGTGAGAAAACGAGACGACACGACGATGCTGCCAACTTTTTATTTCTACTCTTTTTGGCCAGGCTGTGGGTATATAAATATTAGTGTAATTATATAGCAAGAAGTAATTATTCTTTGGTCAACATACAGTACATTGATTCAAACCTATTTACACACTGCTCACTGGCCCCATTTTTAGACCTGGGTAATTATGTCTTTAAATGAGGAGGCACATTCAAAGGTTAAGGACAGATGGCGCCATCTTATTAGTCCATTGCACAGATAAAAATTTCATATGTGAGAGCGAGAAGAACATTTTTTTCTCTCTTTCTCACATATGAATGACAATGATATGCCTATGCATGGACTTGCCTGACGGGATAAAATGTCAGTGTGGCTCCTCATTGCCTCCGACCCGAGGGGTATGGGGATTTGTGAATGTCATTAGTACGGCACAGCACAGCGGATGCCATTGCAAGTCTAGAACAGAGCTCAGCTGGGAAAATACCTCTTCCTAGAAGAAAACCGCAGCCAAACAACACTACTCTTGACTACTCATAGTGTTGTGCCGGTGCGGTGAGTAAGGTTGCCAGAGCTCACAAGGTTTGAATATGGAGTTTCAAACGTCTCATCCGAGACCGCTTATTATCAGGAGGCCCGAATACTTTTTTGCCACCAAAGTAGTATACTTACACTTACGTTACTTATAAAAATAGTACATTACGATACAAGTGCAAAAAAGAGGAAATTATAACTCTTAGCACGTATATTATACGAGGTTTTACAGCACATGTAGGCCTTTAAGTCTCGACATGGGAACGTAAAGTACTATTTTTAGGTAAGGTTTTTTTACGTACTAGTACGGAAAGTAGCACACTTAAAAATACTTCGACCGGCCTACCAAAGATTAATACCTTACCATTTTGGTTCGGTCGGTGAGACTTTTTGGTGGTGGCAAACATATCGCAAAGTTCAGTCCGTCGGCAGCCTTAGTGCGCTTTCACATTATCCGATCCGATATCGGATGTCGGACCGATATCCCTTACATTACGGGCGCCATCTTGGATTTTTTCAATTGAAATGCTTCCGATATCGGATCGGATAATGTGAAAACGGACTTACAGGAGGCATTATTATCATTACATAATTACACAATGCGCAACTTGCTTTCGGGCCGTGCAGGCGAAGCAGCCCATTTCTGTTGGTGATACCGGATTTGTGGACGCCACCTATGGCGTAGGTTGTCTAGACAAGGAAGTAGTAAAGAAATGAGGAAGTTGTAACGTTGTTTGAAGTAGGTACGCACATTAAAACATATCTAATTGATTTCAGTATCTATCTGTGAAAATTAAAGTCGGTCAAATTGAGACTTATGGGTATGGAGTTATGGGATTTATGGGGAAACCGCTAACGCCATCTGTTGAAAAACTTAGAAATTACAAAGCATTAAAAAACGCCATCTATCCACGGACAAAGGAAGTGAAAATAAGCTATGGAAGCGCCATCTAGGTAAATTTGTTTACTCTACGATACCAACGAAGTAACCAATATAACATGAATATTAGTGTCCTCTGTGAAAAAAATACTGAACTAGCATCTTGTTCGGCTTAATGAAAATTGAACACTTAGATGGCGCTAAGTGTCTATAAGTCAATAGCTGTGTGCGTCACGCCGCTGCGCAAGCAAGCAAGCACGGAAATAACAGCTGTTCCACAATATTCGGTCGGGCAACTCAGGCAGCAGCTGTACGAGCACGCAGCCGATTTCCTTGGAATTGCGATTGTTTGGGCAGAGTTGCAGCGAACAATTTCTTAATCTCATTGTTAAATCGCACTCCGCGTAGTTTGGACCTATAGTGCATTTTTCAAACGTTTATTACTGCTGCATAATTACTACGTTATGTTTTCAGTTTTGGCGTTCGAAGTGTGTTCATAAATAATCCGTAAGCTATGCTGGCGATATGTTTACCAAATTTCGTCGGTCGTTGTGACTCAAGTTGAAATGCCTTGTGAATACGTGGATCGTGAGGAGAGTTCCACAGTGTTATGTCGATAAAATCTTTTTCTTTAAGTAGATAGTGATTTTAGTGTAAAATTCAATTAGGAAAGACAATGTCTACCACAGTTCCGACGAGTTCTGCCCTTAGGGCTTTGGCCCTAGAATACAAGAGTCTGCAGGAGGAGCCCGTGGAAGGGTTCAGAGTGAAACTTTGTGGAGAAGACAATTTGTTTGAGTGGGAGGTGGCGATATTCGGCCCCCCAGACACGTTATATCAGGGTGGCTATTTTAAGGTAAGTTACTCTTTCTACTGAATCCATCAACAACCTTTTTCCAATCCAAATATTAATGAAATAATATCAGATAACAAATATTCCTCAATCATAAATCATAACATAGGTACATAACCAACAATATTTGAGATTACAAACCTACCTACAAAATTAAAGTCATTATGATTATCATCAGAGAAAAACTTGTTGATTGAAACTGATCATATACAGTGATTACGCATTCGTACCTATCTGTAAATATTATTGTTTTTTGATGGCTGAATAAACAAACACCACAAATAATACACATGGTGATTTTACTAAATGAAGTTACCTACATGTTACTTTGATATTGATAACCTTTCTGATATTTGTATATTAGCTTTCCTGTAGCAATAATAATTTCTTCCTTCTCCACACCAATTAATTGGTAATGGCACTCTAGATTGATCAAAAACTAAGAAAGCTGCATTTTATCCACATATGTTGTTATCTTATGTTAATTTTGAGTTGTTTCTTTATGTTGGCTGGTATAATTAGACTTATAACAATGATGATATTGATAATAAAAACAAATATGTGTTAATAATGTTCTTAACGATTCAATTTTGATTGATCTTGTATATTTTACAGTTATTTTTCTTTCACTATTGCAGTGAAAAGTGTTTTGCACAGTGATGAACCTGGAGCCTTGCATGACACAAGCTTCCACTTACTGAACCACTTGCTATTGCAGTGAAAAGTGTTTCGCACAGTGATGAACAGGGTTCGAGGATATATATCAACGGATATATATCAACGGATATATATCAAGATATATATCGGGTATATATCCAGCGGGGTTCGACGATATATATCAATGGATATAAATATCCGATATTTATAAATATTGCAATACAAAAATAGTTTAAAAAAATGTTAACATTGTCGAAAATATATAGTATTTTGTGTTTGTTACTGTTTTTCTACTGAATGTTCTGTTTTTTAGTAGAATTTTCCTTATCTGAATTTGTATTCATAAATAAAGCGACAAAATACTGCTATGCCTTCCATACAATATGGATATATATCAAAGTTGATATATATCATAAATATCCGATATTTTGATATTTATTATAAATATCGGATATTTTCGAACCCTGGTGATGAACCTTGCATGACACAAGGTTCCACTTACTGAACCTCTTGCTATATTCAGGGTTCAATTTTATTTTGGGATCATTTGCTTGCTCAGGCATCAATAAGCCAGAGTGATTAAAAATTAACTAACCCCCATTTAAAACAAATAACTATTTTAACATTTCATCCATGTGTGCACACATACCTCTGGCAAGGTATGCAAAATATCTGAAATAGTGCAGTGCAGTGATACTCTTCAAAGCTTTACATATTTATGTGTGTAATAGTGTGTATCCTACCGGTACCGCTATAAAACTATTTGTTCCGATGTATTATTTAATTGCAGCTATCTGCTATTTAAATATTATTACAATAATTTATATGAAGTACCTAATAAACATTGTTTTCAAGCATTATAAAATACTAAAAATACTTGAGATAATATTACATGCCATTGTGTGCTTGATCTGAAATTGTCTGACTAAGAAAAATCCTACATCATTGAGCCATATTGGGAAAATGGTGTTGTTGTTGTTGTCCTGGCACGCCAAAGGCGCAAAGGGCCTTTACAAGCTTGCACACAAGTTCCTGTCTTCAGCGAACTGTCTGGACTTGCTCCACTATGATTAAGAAAGTGTGCTTAAACTTATGTTACTAAGCATAGGAGAACCAGTGATGCTTAATAAAGTTGAGTTCAGCAAATTCTAGATATCATTCCTAAAAATACCTACTGATGTTAAGATGCCTGTTGCGAGGAGGAGGAGAGGATTTATATTAGCACCATCGGTACCACCAAGACATGCTGTCTCCGTCTTGGAATGCAGCTCTCAGAGAAATTTCTACCATTATTATATTTCAGTTCATACTATTTTCCTCATAATCTGCTAATGGAAGAATAGTATTTAAATTACAATATTAATTTTCCCCGTTTCACACAGCAGTAGAATAAAATTACTTATTGTGAATTATTTGTTCAGGCTTGATACAATCAATTTTAACCCCCAACGCAAAAACGACGGGGTGTTATGAGTTGAATATGTCTATCTGTCTCTGTGTGTCTGTCTGTGGCATCGTAACTCCCGACCGGATGAACCGATTTTGATTTCTTTTTTTTTTTTTTAAAGCTGAATTAGTAGGGAGTGTTCTTAGCCATTAGCCATGTTTCATAAAAAACTTTAAAAATTTTAATTTTGTGGTTAGGTTATAAGGTTATAACTAGCGCATTTCAAAATGTGCTTCTCTATGATATCACTATCAATTTGAATCAAGATGTAACCAACAAGCGTAAATAAGAAAATATGTAGTAAATTTGAGGCCCACTTCGGGCAGCATGTAAGTAAATTGTTTAATGGCCAAATCAGTTTATTTTCACCTAGCACAAAATGTTTCAATGATAATGACACACAGAACTGACAGAATTCAGAGATCATTTAAAACAAATTTTTTTTAAGTTATTACCTGTTAATTATGTTATTCATAAAATAAAAAAATAATTAAGTTGGTTTTTTTATATTTATTAAATGATAAGTATTTGAATTAGTGAGTTTAAATGGGTAGTACATGTACCTACTATTTTTCTAAATAATATTAAATCAGTCTAAATTAGTAAATATCTATTCTAATGAACACAAGTTAAATTATAATCTATTGAAAATATTTCAACTTGTGCTGTCTTAAAGTAGTCACACTACTATTTATATAAATTAAAACCGAAATAAATTACATATATGAAAGAAAAAGTGACCAAGTCCTCTGGTTCCAGCCTCAGGCACCAGAGGACTTGGTCACTTTTTCTTTCATATATGTAATTTATTTCGGTTTTAATTAGTAAATATCTATTGTAAAATGGTCAAAGTCCTGAGTACCTAATTAGTAATACCACAATTTTACATAAGTATGCATTAGACCAAAAACAAAAGGTTAAGGTCAGTGTGGGCAAGACCGGCATAGTTTATTTGAAATAAAGTTTGAGTGGATAAAACACTATAATTAATGTAGTCTGGCGTAATGCGCATGGTCCTACGGGATAGCAAATATTATATTTTACAAAGCTTTTACAACATTTTGGTGAAATAAGGTACTTTTAAGTGATAAAAATCACATTTTTTAAGGCTCGGCGGGTTGACCGTCCTCCCGCGATGAGAACGGAAAGACCGTCTAGTGCTTGTTGTCGCGTAATTTCATATGAGACTAGGTTCCAAAATCATGATCATTGTTAACGTAATAACAGGGCAGAATGTGCTAGATAATTAATAAAATAACGTTGAAATTTTGAACATATAAGCATTTTTCTATTTATAAGGCAAGACGCATGTCCCGTAGATGGGGTTCATAACCTTTTCTTTCCAGGTCCGGATATTACTAAATACTGTTTTTCCAACGAACACCTGCGAATCCAATTTAGTCACGATATTACAGTCGACTACTTATCTGTTTTTGAAATTTTGTTATTAAGAAAAGGTAATAGGTACGATATTAGGATACATGAATTTGTTTGGTAACATTTCTTAGCAATGCTTGGTTTTGCTATAGTCACTACCAGAGTTGGACAAAAAGTAATCGACTAACGATTAACGATTAAAATAAGACGATTAATTAGTCTGATAAAAAGTTAATTGATTAATACCTATCTCTGATCCAGGCATGGCCTTTAATATTTCATATACGGGTCGTGAATCTAAAACGGGCGATTGAACTCTTATCGTTATAGGTGTCGTCAGATAGGTTTTCGGGGGTGCTGATTCCAAAATTAATGACTAATTTGAAATCATGACATTGCTGACAGTCAATTTGACACAAAATTCGTCTGCTGTGTCGTCAAATAAGTTTTCGGGGGTGCTGATTTAAAAATTAAACACCGTTTTGGAATCCGAGATTGCTGACTGTCACTTTGACACAAAAGTGGTCATGGGTGTGGTTAAGTAGGTTCTCGGGGGTGCTGATTCCAAAATTAATGATCAATCTGGAATCTGACCCCAAAAACCTATTTGACGGCACCCATGACTACTTTTGTGTCAAAGTGACAGTCAGCAATGTCAGCTGTTCCAAAGTAGTTAATTTTTAAATCACCACCTCCGAAAACCTATTGATGACACCCATTGCGAATTTTGTGTCAAAGTGACAGTCAGCAAAGTCAAATTTTAGATAGGTCATTAATTTTGAAATCAGCACCCCTGAAAACATATTTGAAGACACCCATGACGACTTTTGTGTCATAGTGACAGTCAGCAATGTCAGCAATGATCGGGTAGCCGTAAAATAGTCGGTCACAACCGTTTTAAAGGGTACCCATACGATCCCTGTTGGGTAATGCTGATCATAAAAATAATGACCAACTTGAAACCCTACTCTCTTTTGAAATATGTGTCGCCGCATGTTGCACAATCTACACATACTTAAACAAAAATAATAAAAAACGGGTAGAACTTACGATAATTCTACCAACTTCAATATGATGATGAATAATGCAGTGTAGGCTTACTTCTGTTCACCTCTTATCATTCTTCACAACCATGTCACATATATTTTATTTTTATTTAATACTTTGGAATGATTTTAGTAACACCATACGAATCATTATCAAAACTGTATTTGGAAGTTAAAATCAAAAACGGTACAACTATCATAACTATCATAAGCCATAAACGTACCTTACCTATATATTGATATTGTTTACGCTCGACTTATTTCCAATAACGCCTAAAAAAGGTTGGCAACTGCTTCTATTTTATTTTAATTTTTTGCGGGACCATGTTGAACTCGATGTTCGAGTTCGAAACACGAATCAAGATTATTTTTAACTAGTGTTCGTCCTAAGGGATATGTATAGGGTATGCAAAAACCGGTTAACTTAAAAAACCGGTTAATAACCGAGACTTTTCCTTCAAAACCGGTTAACCGGTTATTAACCGGTTTTGAGGATTTTTAGTAAATGGCCGTACTACGCAATAATTACCATTACCTTTAAGAATTCTGATGTTGATGATATCGTAGCAGGTATTACTTGCACGATGAAGATCATTTTATCCAGTTTTTGAAAATTTGGTAAATGCGGAAATTGCTAAAAAGGCTTGTGTGGTTTAAATGTGATTCGTCAGTTGCGTTTTCTAGGCATGTCGCGAAGGTCTACAGCTCCCAGAGGTAGTAATACAAGCAATTGATGTAAGATCCCAAACCAAGATCTCCATTTTACCTTTCTTTTAAAAAATATAGTTTGAAATATACGGTAGACTCCGGTTACAACGACGCTCAAGGGACCGCTAAAATTACGTCGTACTAACCGGATCGGATGTCGTACAAAACGAATTTCATTTCTTTTAATTTAAAGTAATATCTACATCTCTATTACTATACGTTGTACTTTTGGCTGTTGAAAAAAGTGTAAACAAACCCGAGCTGTCTAATTTGAGGATTGTTTATTAGGTAAAGTTTGGTTCCTGATTTTTTTTTCCTTATTTCAAATTAATTAAGCTAACTAAAATTTTCCATTTCATTCCAATAACATGTAATTTCGTTTAATTTGACGAAACATATACAATACACCTTCACAAATACAAACATATCTTCATTGCATTTAATGAATATTATTCGATCTTTTCTTCGGGGAATCATCTACCAAAAAGTACCCAATTATGCAGAGGTTTAAAATTCATGGTTGCATTTTAATCTGGGTTAACTCTACTAAAATACAAATGTACGCAATTTTTAATTTTATCTGTTTGATGCTTGGTATCAATCATCATCATCATCTGTTCCGAGTTCGATATTTGTGTTTTCGAGCTTCCGTTTCTCCGTATGAGATGGTGATTGTTGTATTAAAATGTATGTAGTCTTTATACTAGATGGTAGTTTCGTTGATTCAGTCATATTTAATAGGTACCACATCAACTATTTAAGGTACCGACCCATTAGAAACTTGTACCTACAGTCCTTTAAATAAATAAATAAAATATTATAGAACATTCTTACACAGATTGACTGAGGCCCACAGTAAGCTCAAGGCTTGTGTTGAGGGTACTCAGACAACGATATATATAATATATAAATACTTAAGTCTATACATAGAAAACATCCATGACTCAGGAACAAATATCTGTGCTCATTACATAAATAAATACCCTTATCGGGATTTGATCCGGGACCGCGGCGTAGCAGGCAGGGTCACTACCGACTACACCAGACCGGTCTATTTGTTGTGTATCTGGTAAAATTAAGCGAAAGTATATGTTTTTGGAATGAAACGGACTATAGTAGTGAGCTCAATTATTTTTAAATACGAAAAATTTAACAGGAACCAAACGTTACCTTATACATAATTTATAAGTTATAAAAAACACCTTTGACGGTTTGTTCAGTTTTTTAAATGCCTAAAAATACTAGGTATCGCATTGTTACTGTCACCTTACTTACCATTCACGTTTATAATCATTAAAATTGGCTCACCATAAATAAATAAAAAGTAACTAGTAAGTAGCCACCTATAATTTTGTTCTTCAATCTGGCCACAAAAGGTTCACTACCCCTGGATCTGTCAAATTCGACAGCTCCGGTTTGTTTACACTTTTTTCAACAGTCAAACGTACAAACTATAAAACATTTCAATCAATAGTTTTATTTACAGGGTATTATTATCATATGTTTAGTTAGAAAAGTCCTTTTTAGTATGCGTGCTTGCTCATCATTTGTAAGTAAAGCTAGTTTATACGCAATCGAAATACAAATTGGGTTCTATTTAGCTTATAAGAAATATAAGATTAGACCCGAGGCGAAGAAATTGTTAAAATTTTAAAAGCAATACTCCAAAAAGTTACGTGGCCATAATGTAATCTTGCTACTTGTTGTAGGCAAGACAGGGGGCCGTGCTTGGGTGGAAGTAGCTTTGTTTCCTCAATTTACTAGTAAAACTAGGACTTGACGGACGGATTCTGTGTAAAATGTGTCGTAAAAAGCGGCTGGTCGTTAAAATCGGAGTCGTAATAAACGGATGTACTTTCATACTATCACATACGAAAACCAAATAAATACCTGTGCTTATGTCGTTGTAAGAGGTTGGACGTTAGTTCTATGCGGAGTCGTAATATACTAACCGGACTCTACTGATGTATTGTATAAAATGTATAATTGAGTAGACTCGGGACTAATTTTCAAAATAAAATCATTACAGATAATAATGTTGTCAATGAAAAGTAATGAATAAATCTTATTATTACAAAACATTAAATAATTACGTATTTTTGAACCTTTTAATGCCTAATTTTCCAAATTTTTAAGAAATAAATACAGTTTCGGTTATTAACCGGTTAGAGACTATAAAAACCGGTTTTTAACAGAGGCCAAAAAGTCTCGGTTAACCGGTTTTTCGGTTAACCGGTTAACCGGTTTGCACACCCTAGATATGTATTGAAGACCAATGGCTGGAGGATGAAAAACTGGTATACCTCCGGAGGTGTGAGAGGCGTAGATATATAAACACAAAAGTTATAGTCAATAGACGGTCTTTCCGGGTAGACGGTCTTCCCCACACTGACCTTAGTTAACTTTGTCAATGACAATAAATGCACTAATTAGCATTTTTATTATTTATCTTAAAATAGATTTTCATAATAATATTTATAAAGTATAGTTGCTAAGTGCACCGAAGAGGCAAACAGGTACGAGTAATCAACCCATTGCATTTAGAATCTAAGCTGATTATAGTAATCTGTGCGAAAAATGTCACTCATTCAAAGATGTACCTATCATGCCTGCCACTTCTTTGCCGAAAAAGTAATAACACAGGGTGTTTGGCACGTGAGCCGGCAAAATTTTTGGGGGCTTTGTAAGCGAGTGTCATTACCTTCCTTTTTGTCCAATCTTGGTTCTAGGAGCCACGGTTCTGGAGATACGACTTTTCAATTTTTTTTTTCTCTATTCAAACAAAATCTCGCAATTGATATTAGGTTAAATTTAAATTGAGCTTTTTTTGTAATAAGCTCATGTGTTTGTTTTATGCTGTAATTTGTAAGATTATCAAACAAATGAAGCATTTAAGAAACTACAAAAAAAAAGTTATGGGGCTTCGAATAGCATTTTGAATTTTGGATGATTTAGGAAGAAAAAAAACCGTTAAAGCCTAGGGCCAAGGTTCCAAGGATGAAATGGAAATAAATGACACCACAAACCCCTCAAAAATGTTTGTAGGTTCATGTGCGTATGCGTAACACCTTGTATAATATTCCACTACACCTACAGAGGAGACCAAATAATTGTATATACCTATGACAGATCACGAGGCCCCCTGCCTGGCTGCCTATTAGCCGCGGTCCCTGGTTCGAATCCGTTAAGGGTATTTATTTGTGTGATGAGCACAGATATTTGTACCTGTCATGGATGTTTTCTATGTATAAAAGTATTTGTATTAGGTATATATGTGAGCTTACTGTGGGATAGTCAATCTGCGTAAGAAGCCCCTATAGTATTTATTTATTTACAAGGACCTATTACTAGCGGGCTATTAGCGTCCGAAAGGGCCCGCCGGCGGAGCGTTTCGTCGCACTTCGCAGTACTCGCAGTACCGTTGAAGACATTTTATAATCGAAATTGACCGGTTTGTCCTATATCAAAAATAATATCTATTTTAATGTAATTTCGAGAACAGAATAGACAAAAAAGAACCTAAACCTCTGTATGACCCAGATTACAAGCAGAGGTTAAGCGTTCGCAAGGGCACGCCGGCGGCAGGTCTGACTTCACTTTTATGATAGAATAATAACTTGTTTTTGGAGTAAAATATATATTTTTAGCTAAATTTCACTAACTTCTGAACCGATATGTTTTAGTCTGGCTTTACATTTACATAAGATTTAACAACTTTTTGACTGTGCGAACCAAAAGGCCTCACCATACCAATGTTTTGCATGAAAATGGTGCTAAAAACTCTTGTAGGTACTTTCAAGTATGAATTTTCTGAGATGCACTTTTCGCTTTTGCCCTAATCTGTTAAACAAAGGCCTTTGTTTCTATTATTCGCTGCGGTTAGCTCCCGTTTAAACGGCACGTGCTATAGTCTCAGTGTAGTTAAAAAGCAACTATCATGATAGCAATAAGGTTCAAATCCATAAAAAGCCCTTTCAGAGATAACACGTTTTGTCATCTTCAAAAAAAGTTACCTGCACACTGCAAACTGTTTAATAAATTTGAACCTTATTGCTATCATGATAGTTGCTTTTTAACTACACTGAGACTTTAGCACGTGCTGTGGAAACGGGAGCTAACCGCCGCGAATAATAGAAACAAAGGCCTTTGTTTAACAGATTAGGGCAAAACCGAAAAGTTCATCTCAGAAAATTCATACTATACTTTCATGTAGATAAGAAGTATAAGTACCTACACTGTGCTGATGAAAGGTGCTTCAAATATTTAAATATTCCAGCAACTGAGCTATAAAAGTACACCTACCCAATCGCAGCGAACATTTCCATCAACACTCTATGTTTTACATACCTTAGAAATCTTAGAATCTAGTAATAACATGATTTTCTTTTGTTTCAGGCACATATGAAATTCCCCACAGACTATCCATATTCACCGCCTTCAATTAGGTTTTTAACGAAAGTGTGGCATCCAAACGTATATGAGGTGAGTCTAACAACATATTATTTTTCTACACAAACTAGAGGTTAAGTAAATAATCAGGAAAATCCATACTAATATTATAAATGGGAAAGTGTGTCTCTTTCTAACGCGAGCGAAGCAGCGGGCAAAAACTAGTTCATCATATAGGGTTCAGGGCAAGAAATCTCGTATTTATGTATATTTCGTCTCTCAGGCAAAGAGATTAAGAGCATCGAGCTTTTCTGCCAGTGAAGAGAGACACCAACTTTATCCTCAGATAATCAGAAAGGCTACCTCCACTACTCCAGTTTGACACTGACATCTACTTAATAACTGTTCACACGCAACATAGTCAATAACAAATGGTAACACTAATCTCCAACGTTACTGACATAGATAGATAGATAGATAGATAGAATACTCTTTATTGGCACACCTCAGCAAAAGATACAGTGGAGACAAAACAAATGATTATAAATAGAGGCAGACAACAGGCAGGCGGCGGGACATATTTGGCTTAAAGGTCTCGTAACCAGGCCATAAAATCCTCAAAAAAAAAATACTGATATATTATATTACCCAAGAAAAGTAAGATTTGTGTGAATCACCTTGCTAAAATTAGCGAGTAGTAATAGCAAAAAAAGTACGGGCATGTCGAATGTGTCAGGTTCAAGTCACCCCTGTTCCACAGATAAAGCAGTCGTGGTAGAGATTCAAATTAGTATTAATGTTAATACCGGAAAGTGACTACCTAGCATGACTGATATTTTTACCTGGCTCTAATGACACCTGGAAACAAAAGATTTGATTTAAATATAACCGACTACTACAATAGGCTTTGAGAATCCATTATTTGCTGGAAACCTTAAAGAACAATGGCAATTGTTGGCTCAAGTTTCAATTAGATATTCTAAATCGTTAAGTTTAAGCACCTGGCTCAAGCACTTTTTTTAAGTCGGGGAAGTTCGCAACTTACTTATTTATTAAAAGCACCTATTCGGTTGGCACTGGCAGCTTGCTGCTTTCTTCAGGCGGAGGGTGATGCGAAACTAGCGCCACTTCTAATATTGTGTTATATATATCTTCAAACTAAACGACCTGTGGGCCAAGAAAAGTACCGAATGGACACCAAACAAGACCGCGAAGGAGATGGCGGCACAATCTTGACGTCTTTCGAAAATATTGGCCAAACATTGCCTTAAGACGATACGCTACAGGTTTAAGCAACTTTAATCTCTGCGCACATTGAAATTCAACTTATTATTGAATAACCATAGCGAGTACAAGCTCATACGTATCGTCTCTAAACAAGTTTATGTCGATTCAAATAACGTAGTTTTATGTCGATTCAAACAATATTGGACTTTAAAACCTTACACTAAAATTTAAAACATAACTGACCTGAATTATCATAGTGTGTTTTGACATTGAATGCATTCGTAGCGCGCGCCGGGTCGTTCTATTGTTTATCTATCTTACCTGTGCGTTTCCGAACAATTCTAGTTTTAGCTTTTTAAAGATCAACCTTTTGTTTGGCCGTCGGACCATCTCAGCAAAGACGCTCATACTCGAGAGCAAATTTTAGTAAAGAACTAACTAAAAAAAATATTGTGAAAGAACAAAGCAAATAATTATATCGATATCTTACGATTAGATAATTGAAAACATCTTCTCAATTGGGCTTTGTTAAAAATGTCGAAATAGCTATTTATGCAACAAGTGCGGAAAGTAGGTGATTTCTGATGAGTGTCATATAAGCCGATACGAGTCGGAATTTCGGAAATCATCTTTGCGCACATGTTTCAAAGTTTTCAAACAATGCTTTACTTTGCATTGTGCGAGTAAATAAAAAAACATAATAAGACAAAATACTTTAGTAATTATTAAAATTAAAAGTTATGTTAGTACAATTTTCGAATTTGAAAGACATTGGTTTTATGGGACTTATAATAGTAAAGTTCAAAATAAAATAAAAAAATTGAAAATTAAAAAGCACTAGTGCGGAAAAGTATTACTTTCCACACGATTTTTATGGGACTGATAGTGAAGTTAAAGTTAAGTTTAACTTCACTATCAGTCCCAGTCATCAGTTAAGTTAAAGTTAAAAGCAAAATAAAAAAAAAATGTTAAAAGCACCAGTGAATATTGTGGAAAAGTACCTACTTCTTTCCGCACAATTTTGCTTCATAGAACTTTTCGAGCACATACATTCTAATAGCTATTTTTATGGGACTAATAGTGAAGTTCAAAATTTAAAGAAAAATGAAAAGTAAAAAGCACTAGTGCGGAAAAGTACTTTCCGCACGATTTTGCTTCATAGAAAACGCACTTTTCGAGCACATACAGTGCTATTTTTATGGGACTGATAGAGAAGTAACAAATTAAAAAAAAAGTAAAAAGCACTAGTACGGAAAAGTACTACTTTCCCCACGATTTTTCTGGGATAGACAGTGAAGTTCAAAATTAAAAAAAAAAATTAAAAGTAAAAAGCACTAGTGACTAGTGCGGAAAAGTAGGTACTACTATCCGCACAATTTTGCTTCATAGAATACGCACTTTTCGAGCACATACATTGTAATAGCTATTTTTATGGGACTGATAGTGAAGTCCTAAATAAAATAAAAAATTAAAAGTAAAAAGTACCAGTGCCGAAAAGTACTCTACTTTCCGCACGATCTTACTTTATAGAAAACGCACTTTTGTAATAGCTATTTTTATGGGACTGATAGTGAAGTTCAAAATTAAAAGCAAAAAACACTAGTGCGGAAAAGTACTACTTTCCGCACGATTTTCCGGGGACGGATAGTGAAGTTCAAAATGTAAAAAAAAAGAAAAGTAAAAAGCACTAGTGTGGAAAAGTATTACTTTCCGCACGATTTTGTTTCATAGGAAACGCACTTCTCGAGCACACATACATTATAATAGCTATTTTTATGAGACTCATAGCGAAGCTCATAATAAAAAAAAAATTAAAGTAAAAAGCACTAGTTTGAAAAAGTACTACTTTCCACACGATTTTTCTGGGACGTATAGTGAAGTTCAAAATTTAAAAACATTTGAAAAGTAAAAAGCGCTAGTGCGGAAAAGTACTACTTTCCGCACAATGTTGATACATATAAATCGCACTTTCCGAGCACATACAGTACAGCACATGCATTGTAAACGCACTTTTTGAGCACATGCATTGTTATAGTTATTTTTATGAGACTGATAGTGAAGTTCAAAATAAATAAAAATTAAAAGTAAAAAACCGGCCAAGAGCGTGTCGGGCCACGCTCAGTGTAGGGTTCCGTAGTTTTCCGTATTTTTATCAAAAACTACTGAACCTATCAAGTTCAAAACAATTTTCCTAGAAAGTTTTTATAAAGTTCTACATTTATGATTTTTTTCATATTTTTTAAACATATGGTTCAAAAGTTAGAGGGGGGAAGCATTTTTTTTTCCTTTAGGAGCGATTATTTCCAAAAATATTAATGTTATCAAAAAACGATCTTAGTAAACCCTTATTCATTTTTAAATACCTATCTAAAAATATATCATACGTTGGGGTTGGAATAAAAAAAAAATTCAGCCCCCACTTTACATGTAGGGGGTACCCCAATAAAACATTTTTTTCCATTTTTTATTTTTGAACTTTGTTGGCGTGATTAATATACATATTGGTACCAAATTTCAGCTGTCTAGTGCTAACGGTTACTGAGATTATCCGCGGACGGACGGACGGAGCTACAGGTCAATTCTCCATACAAACGCTCTCGACTATTTCCTCCCTGGTTTTTGAAGATAGAGCAATGATTTTTTCAACACGGATGATTCTTATTTTTATCTGTGTCGGACCGTTATGATTTTTTTGCTATTTTTATTTTAAAAGACGCTAGAGCCAATCAAAAATTTCTAAAAACGGCCTTTTTCAATATGGCTCAAAAAAAGGTGTGATACTCAAGATCGGTAACAATTAGCCATAAAATCTAAACGGTCCGACACAGATTATTTCATTGTTATTCAGATTCTCTAATTTCGTTCCGTTTAAATAAGTTTTGAAGGAGGAAACAGTCGAGAGCGGAACCTCGATTTTAAAGATTTTTTCGCAATATCTTTTAACTGAGTTGTTCTTAATGGACATTTTTTTTCGATAAATCTAGTTAATAACACTGATATTCTCGAATTGAAAGGGGGACTCCTTTCCATTTAAGCATTTTCGCTACCGTAGCGTCTTAAACTGAGCCGCGTGGAAGAAAGAGAGGAAGGCCTTTGCCCAGCAGTGGGACGTGGGACACAACAGGCTAACAAATAACTACGATACTACAAAAACTAAGAAATTTTTTTTAGGAAAATTCACTATTAACACGACACCGCGGATTTGACTTATCGACCTTGTCAATCTTACCTCTTAAAATCTGTAAATCATATGACGTTTATTTTGGTTAAGAACACAGACCGAATACAAGCAATACATAACACAAGCCACTTGCACACACCAAGGAACTTATTTAACTAAGTAGGTACATATTAGACGGTGAAGGAAAACATCGTGAGGAAACCGGACTAATTCCAATAAGGTCTAGTTTACCCTTCGGGTTGGAAGGTCAGATGGCAGTCGCTTTCGTAAAAACGCCAAATCTTGGGATTAGTTGTCAAAGCGGACCCCAGGCTCCCATGAGCCGTGGCAAATGCCGGGATAAGGCAAGGAGGATGATGATATTAGACCAAAAATACTTGGACCTTAGTCACTCGCAATACACAAATAATCTCTTGGTTTCCTGTAATTATTCGTTACTATAAATTTATGTTAACATAAAGAGCATTAAAATTTCCGCTGGAAGTACAAAAGAGGACATTCTTTCAAAGATTAGCCTTTCATTTGACGACCTAAATAATCAGCATAGCCTCTTTTCATCCTGTATGCATTTTATACTTGTGCTGTGCATACGCATACCTACGTGTGTTGGTCAGCCTGACCTAGTAATCTTCAGTGGTTACGTATGTAAAGTATATGTTTATTTGTAAACGATTGATTACCAATCAGCATGATTCACGCATTGTTTAGAATACAACTTGTACTCATTAGACATACGAACCTTCGAAATGCGGTCGAAGAAACTTAATTTTTAAACTACTGACACGGTTCGTGAGATTGAGAATTAGTACCCTACTACCTGCACACCTACGTAGCTAAACAGTTTGAAAGGAAATAATCTGATATAGTATTGGCCAGTCGATGATAATTCGAGAACATCAGTCCATTGTATGTACAATAACCTAACCACAAAATTAAAAACACTCGACATACCGATTTCCATGAAGCATGTCTAAGAACACTCCTGGCTAATTCAATTTTCAAACAAAAAAACTAAATCTAAATCGGTTCATCCGTTTGGGAGCTACGATGCCACAGACAGACACATACACGGACAGACAGACACTTCAAACTTATAACTCCCCGTCGTTTTTGCGTCAGGGGTTAAAAAGGGGCATGAAGTGTTCAGTTTAATGCGAAGTCCAGAAAAAGTGCCCAGATTTACCTTATAGGTCAAGATATAGGTATCTTACAAGATTTTGGATATGATGTTCGCATAAATCTAAATTGAACGTTTTATAGTAGGTCAGCAGTTTGACATCTTTATCTCTGTGCTACATGTTTTAACATGTAACACATATCCATTATATTGGTAATTAAGTATAATCATCTGATTTAATGCATAATTATGTGTTTTAAATGAAATATCATACATAAAACGTCAAATAAACAGTTACACCAATTTAACCGTGTCACTGCCGAGTAAGCTTGGCTCATCCGATGACTCCGACCGATGTGCCCATTTCCGTACAGAACACGAATACATAATTTAACAATTTTGGTTCAAGGCCAAACTAACTTAACCAGACCAAACTAAATGTGTTGATTCTGGCAATCAGTAATTAAAATGAAATCACGTTTATTGTAATCTGATGCTTTAAAATGGAGTTTAAAGCAATCGTAAAATATTTGTTCATACATAAGTAAATGTTTATGTAGTAACTTTGCATTTTAATTTTGTAGATGATTATTTTGTAGGTAAGTCATTTATTTTGTCTTTGTAAAGTTCAAATGTGTAGGTACAGTATAGGGACATGAAACATGAATGACATCAAGATAATTATATTCTGTTATTGTTATAAGTACCTAATGTAAGTAAAATTATATTTTGTAGTCAACGTAAAGCTTTAAATGATAACTAAAGCCATGGTATTTACTATTTTTTAACCCCCGACGCAAAAACGAAGGGGTGTTATAAGTTTGACGTGTCTGTCTGTCTGTCTGTCTGTCCGTCTGTCTGTCTGTTTGTCTGTGTGTGTGTCTGTCTGTGGCATCGTAACTCCCGAACGGATGAACCGATTTTGATTTAGTTTTTTTTGTCTGAAAGCTGAGTTAGTCGGGAGTGTTCTTAGCCATGTTTCATGAAAATCGGTCCACTATGTCGCGGTCGGGGGTTTTTTCAAAATTTTAATTTTTAATATACTTAATTGGTGTGTCTTGCATATTTTCCAAATTAGACTGATTTTACTAACAATTGACTTGGAAAGACTGCCGTTATCTCTGTGAGGCCAGGCTCTCTACCCAACAGTACATTCGTTGACAATCCGTGGCGAACAGTATTCAACTGGCTCTGTCGTACGTAAGAGCCAAGAGAGAGTTATAACTACGAAACGCTACGGAATGTCAACGATTGTATTCTTGACTAGGGGACCAGATTCGGCCACAGCCACAGGCTCCACTTTTCGTAGCCGTCAACGGCGTCGGTATTATACCGTTAGTTCCTAGCAGAGGTCATCAATTCACGCGGCTGATTCACGGTGTGACGCATTCCGCTTAAACACCACTCAATATGAAACAGTAGAAATTATGTTGCCACTTCCTTTGACAGTTTTATCCGTCTTAATTTAGTTTCCTGGTGTAGGGTAAAGTCATCCTACGACTCCTACGTTTCTTTAATCTGGCCCTGTTTTTTGTACTTTTCAAACAATCCTACAAAGCTTTCAGTACACACACTCCATACATCCATTTATTAATTTAATTCCATATTTATAAACATACATTTATTAATTCCATATTTAAAAGATACAAACCATCATTCAAATCAACAGCGCACAGGCTTCGTCAAACGCGTAGGTCTTAGGTACAGAATAGCATCCGCTACAAACTTCGTCCAAACTACAACAGATATAATCCACCACAGGGTTGTCTATTGTTTGCCCGACAGTCATTTAACATAATATTCATTTGCCCGAATCTAACTTGCCTGAATTTCATTTGCCCGAATGATTTGTTTATCATAAAAATCATATGACATACTCGTTGTTTATCCGAATATTACCTTCCATAATCATACAATGCCATACTATTTGTTAGCCATATTATTAAGTGCAATAATATGGTTTCATAGAATATTCAAACGCCATAAGCAATTATTGCCATATTAATTGTTGCCCATATTATTACCTAACCTAACCTACTTTCTGATAGCAGTTTCATTTTCCAGGGGTAACCTAACCTAACCTAACCTAACCACTTTTCCAGCAGTTTCATTCTCCAGGGGGTCACAGTTCTAACCTAACCTAACCTACTTTCTGATAGCAGTTTCATTTTCCAGGGGGTCGCAGTTCTAACCTAACCTACTGTCTGATAGTATTTTCATTTTCCGGGGGGTCACATGACAGTTCTAACCTAACCTAACCTACTTTTCAAGCAGTTTCCTTTTCCAGAGGTTCACAGTTCTAACCTTTTTTTTTTTTTTCTCTGGAGGGGAAAAATGCTGTTACGCATACCACTCGGGTACGGGGATGAACCCGAGTGGTTATGTGGGACTCCTTTACCCAGTTTACCCACTAAACAACCCCCCCGTCTTACACCTCGGTGCTATTACACCTCGGTGCTATTCACAGTTCTAACCTAACCTAACCTACTTTCTGATAGCAGTTTCATTTTCCAGGGGGTCACAGTTCTAACCTAACCTAACCTACTTTCTGATAGCAGTTTCATTCTCTAGTCCTTCTAGTACCTATTATAGTAGTTTTCGATTCTGCCAAAGCACATTATGGAAATGCACTTTTCTGGACGCTAATTTGTATGACAAATGATGGTATGGAATGTGGTAATTACGGATTTCGATGATTCTGCCAAATGACATTATGGAAACTGACTTTATGGGAAACAAAGTTTCTGGCACTAGATTAATATAGTAAACAATGATTATGGCATAAGATGTTATGAGAAACAATATTATGATTGTTGAATAGGATGGCAAATAAAATTATGGCAAATGAAATTCTGGCAAATGGGGGTATCCCCCACCACAGGGTTCGTCAAAGCTTTACAATTTTACTTCTAAAGTATAGTTTTGAAAAGAAAAATATAACATCTGAAATATGTTTTTTCTACTCGTCGACTTTAATCTGTCAATTAGGACTAGGACACCACAGACTAAACTATACGTGCTGACTTTTCAGTGTTGGATAGTCTTTGACACTTAGTCAACTATAATATTTCATTACACTTCACTTTAGGTAACTGAAAAAATTTCGAAAATAGAACGTCATACAAGTTCTATACAAATTTTCGATACCTGGCAAATTTTTCTGCATCTGAAACACATTTTTTTTGTCTATCGCGTTATCGACCAATCAGAGACGATTAAATTTTAACTTGAATGATGAAATACCATTGATGATGAAGTTGATGACTTATAGAAAAAGTATTGTATACAATAGTGATATAATTAAGTTTTTCTTCACTCTCGTACCGTACATTAGGCCACTCAGCAAGCTTCGTGGCCTAAACATGGTACTCGACTGAAAAGCTTTGTATTATAGCACGATTGTATAATAGTACATTACGATACAAGTGCGTAAAAAAGGAAGTTCGAAACGAGTGGCGATGAATTAAAACACGACCGAAGGGAGTAAATCGACACGAGTTGCGAATTTCGCACGTGTTTTCAGTACAGATGAGCTTCCGAAGTTTCGACCTGTTATATAATGAACCACTTCTCGCACTAGTGCGTAGAAAAAACACCATCTGTACTGAAAAATACTATTCAGGATACAATACATCTTCTCGTACAATTAAAGCCACTGCAAATGTCTCAAAACTATTTTAGTAATAAGAAATTATTTGAAAAATGTTATGTTTGTTAGTGCTCATCGTTGGAATAAAATTACCTTAGTTATGCTAATTGTACTAATTATGCCGATATTCATCCTGAGCATTTATAATAATTCAGAATATAATGTTACCTTTTACTTAAATTGCTCCAGTAATTTGTTGCTTATCTCAATATTTTTGATTATCTGTTGTTTCGTTACTTGCCATTTGTAAAGTCAACGAAGTTGTATAAGTAATTATTACCAAAATCTGCTATTTATAGATACTAATAGATGTAATCGATCTTCTTTGGACTATATAGGTGTAATTTATCACGCATTTATGGAAGGGACTAAATATTCAATTATTCACCTCATTTATTTTAATCACACACCCTGTATAATTTTAATTATTACGCTAACATTTTATTCATTTCATATTGCAATAGGAATCTCCCAAGATAATGAAAGAAAAATAAATGTTTACGATAGAACACTGTTGGGACGCCATTTAATTTCCTTCCACAAACATACAGTTCCATCTTATTGACTTACTTAAAATAACGATTTTATAAATGAACACGAACTGATAGCTTCTTAATATAATAAAGCCCGAAGGAAGAATTTTGTTTTCCAACAATCTGCGTAATATAAAAAGTAAATTATATAAAAACTTCCACCAGCCGCGCCATCCATTTTTATTATAAGTGTGTTGCGATACTTGCGATACCTTACCCTATTCATAAATAAATCATATCGGCGAGTCAGGTCCACAAAGTTCCATATTGAAACAGGATGTAAAGTAGTGCCTACGCTGCACGGCGCACAGGTAAAAGAAATATCCCTTGGTTATTGCAATATTTCATTGAGTCCAATGGTCAGACGAACCAGCGAAAAACGAATTACGCTTCAACCTAGAATCTTCCAAACTCAAATGCCACTGCAAAAGGACTGCCAGGCTCAAATGGGACTGAACTGGTCACGTTTGCCGTATTCATCCTGACAGATGGGCTAGTGTAGCTACCAAGTGAATGCCACATAAAATTTTGAAAAAATCCCCCGACTGCGACATAGTTGACCGATTTTCATGAAACATGGCTAAGAACACTCCCGACTAACTCAGCTTTCAGACAAAAAAAACTAAATCTAAATCGGTTCACCCGTTCGGGAGCTACGATGCCACAGACAGACACACACACACAGACAGACAAACAGACAGACAGACAGACAGACGGACAGACAGACAGACACGTCAAACTTATAACACCCCTTCGTTTTTTGCGTCGGGGGTTAAAAATAGAGCGCGGACGCAGCAGGCCCAGAAGGAAATAGAGGGACGACCTAGACACCTTCCTCGCTAACTGGCCGGAAGAGGCACTAAACCTGGAGTCATGGAAGTTAAGAGGAGAGGCCTTTGCCCAGCAGTGAGACACTAAAAAAAAGACCTATGACGAAGAGTCGTACAATCACATTACTGTGAAATAAATTGCTAACTTCGATGTTCGCGGTGAGCTCTTATTCTGGATGGCCAATGTGTCCGACTATCAGCAAGTATCGTATAATAATTCGAACAACAGCAAACGATACAAACGAGGTTTTAGTGCCAGATTTGTGATAGTAGTTAACATTAAAGTAAATATATTTAGCATTATTATTTAATAGTATTTGACACATCATTCAGTAATAAAAACTACATATTTTAGAGAAAACTAAATAAAACTACCCCAAATACAGTGTTTTCCTTCTGAACTTATTTCATATTTGAGGATTTACAGCAATATGGACGAGGACAATTAATTTAATAAAAACAAAGGTTTTAAATGCATATGCATCGATTGTCCACCGAAATAATGTAAAAGTAATAATTTACAATAATGGCACAACGTCTTATTCACATAAATGTAATAAAATAAATATTGAATTACCTGTATCAGACTCGAGGCCCAAAAAGTCAGACTTCCTGATTTATACCTAGAGGTACATGTACATGTACACCTTGAATTTTTGTAAATATATACTTATACTTATAGTATACTTTTCATATCCACCATTTTCCATACATTGCTTCTTATATATTCTGTGGTAATTTTGTAAAATAACCGGGCTGATATTACACGTTTACATCTAAAAATGTATATTTTATCGATTCCGGAATTTTCGAGATTATGTGTTTCAATTCCGGAACTGTAATATCGGAAAAGTTGTCCGAAATTCCGGAATTTCGAGATTCCGGAATTCCGGAATGCAAGCCCTAATAACAACGTCTGTAAGGTTCATAGCCATATGTGACTGTACCACTGACGCCACCATATTGTAATGAGAGTTGAACGACCTCAGTTCAGCACTAGCCACGGTTGACAGCTGTATTCGACATAATTCGACTGAACTAGGGACTTGACAAGAGCTTGTAATCATAATAACGATGTCGATAAGATAGCCTTGCGTTTGAAATGTGGAACCAAATCTAGTCAGAAATTATATATGTATACTAAATTTTATTATGAAAGGTGAGAAAGCTATTTAATGGTTTTTGGATGGCATTCAAACAATATAGATACGAGTACCTTATTTACAGAAAAGGTTTACATACCTATTTCAAAATTCGAGAGCAGATTTCTGATTTCCTGAGCGTGAATTCACTTCTAATCTTATTGAAGTGATGAATGATAAACAGTCAGTAAGCTCAAAACAAAACCTAGCTGCTGACAGTGTGTGACAAATCTAACAACAGTTAGCTGCAGTTAGAATTAGCCAGTACAGACACAGACCTGCATTGTAAGACATATTTGTCGAGAACTTGCTCTAATATGTCATTCATGAAATACGTAGAACTCCGCGTCTAGACATTGATCGTGCAAAAAATTTGTGGCTAATCACAAGTTGCAAAATAACGTTATTTTATTTGTAAAAAGATAAACGATTTTCCCATGAAAATGTTGCCTTGCCTTTTTTTGCCCACCCGAGGATCCTGACCGGGCAAAAGAGCAATGGATTGAGTCGGAAAGCGGACCCTGATGGCAACAGGCCGGAAAAACGCTAGGTTGAAGAAGAAGACAGTTCTGTATGAGAGGCGTCTAAGTCTATCCAGCATTTCTCTTACGAGAATAAGGGAACACTACACAAGACTACAATCTGCAGTACTAAACATGCCCCGCTTTAGATTTATTAGACGCTGACGCCTTACGTCACTGCGCCAGTACTATCGCCTATCTGGCCCAATGTCAGCGCGTCTGTTTCCATTTCCTTATTGAAATCGCGAAATTATCCGTACTTGGCGCTCCTCGGCCTTGGGGTAATTAACCTTATTCTCCCGCTTTGAACTTGTGCTACATTCACACAGCTCTTTAAATATCTCACATTGTGTTTCCATTTGCAAGGTAAGGCACCCAAAGCAACCAATTTAAAGCGAGCTCAGATGCTGTGACAAATATTCGCAATCTTAGAGCACCCTTGTAATGGTTGTGTAGAATTTTCGACTGTGCAAGTAGTTGGAATGTCCCTGACCAAAGGCCCGCACTTACTACCTAGCGTGCCAACATTTCAATCTCTCTTGACCACGTGATTTTTTTTTTGTATCTCGAGTCGATACCTAGTCTAGATTGAGACGTTTGCGTCTATTATTGTCGGGCTTGATTGCGACAAGCGTCAATTGCTTTTAGAGATAAATTAGTGATCGGCAGCGGCACTTGATTTCCAAACGCTAGCAAAAAGTCGTTGTCTTGTACCTGTGAGCATAAAGACTTTTGCTGCTCTTGAGGTCTCCCACTGAAGAAAAGCTGCAACTCATTTTGCACACATTTTCTAGGCCCAGATTTGGTTGAAAACCCCTCACAATTTTCTGGAACTTTATTGTTGATTTTAATCAATTACCTATGCATATGTTAACGCCTCAAACAAAGATAGTCATTTTCGCATATCAAATACGACAACAAAGGCCAGTGAAATGCATATAAAATAAATGTAAACGACACACCCATTATTGGAAGCGATAATGCGCCGACGTCCTAATGAATGCACACTTCCGCAAGGTGCGTCATAGGGCCTTAAACTCGCGGCCATGCCTACGAGCCTTGCACTCGCCGGCCGTATTACCCAAACAATAGTGATTTTATTCTTCAGGTAGTCATATCATATTACAAGTTTAAATACTTTGAATATCACATAAAGTGTAGCTTGTGTTGGTGTGGTGTAGCAAGTGGGCTCTATCCCTACACTCTTCAGTGGTTTATAGGGGTTGGCTGCTAAGCCGATGGTTTTGGATTCGAATCCCGGTAAAGCCGTTTACTGATGTGATGAGAACAATTTTTTTTTTCCTGAGTCATGGATTCACTGCTTATCTCCCTCATTGGAGGAGGGTATCCACTATGGTGCCTGCAAGGAACTCTGCGGAACACATGTTTTCCGAGCATTAAATCTTAGGTAAAAATTCCTTAGGGAACGTTTAATTCACGAAACGGCGCAGCGCAGTATTGGATTGGAGCCCGAATAAGAATGGCATTAACGTCTACCTACGTCTCTATAGATCTTTGTAAACAACTTCTCATTGTCTGTGTCGAACTCAATCAAAAATATCCAGTTTGCACAAGAAAATGTTTGATTGTATTAAATATTAATGTTTGAATAATTTTATTGCATGCAAATGTAATTCTTATCTGACTTTCATTTCAACTGCCCGCTTGATGCTTAATCGCTGAACTGATTTAGATTAAATTCGGTTCGTTTATTACCTAGTTTTGATACCTAAGTGAAAATTTGCTCTTATCTTGTTTTGTTCCGCTACTTGTTCCATAAGACGACTGCTACTAAATGCTAACCAAAGAGATAACACTCGTGTAGATACGTAATCACATATCACATTACATACACTCCCGCAAAACAGTTTACTTTACTCTAGAAACTCCAGATAAATCTGAGTCCAACTGTAGTTGCTTTCAATATCATGTTTCCACGCGAAAAGTTGGCGACGCAATAAGGCGTTTCCACGACGTTTTCCTGAACTATTTCCTCTTTACATTGTAGATTCATGGAATGGGAATGTTTATATGTTCTGCGCACAATAAGGTCCATCAATCAGAATTCAGACTGCAACTTTACTGCGGATCGTGTTAACGTTAACATTTAGTTGAAGTATTTCCGTTGGACCCAGAGTATAATCTTCTTGGAAGCAGACTACCAACATTTTTAACACTTTTATAAGATACTACTAGTAGGAGTGCATTTCCATCTTTATAGATGATTTAAAAAGCGTCTAGCGCTAAAGTTCGTGACTTCACAATCAAAAACCATAAAATACAAACCAGCAAAACGAAGAAACCGAAACGCACTTGTCTTCTCGAAGTTTTTATGCGTCGATAACTTCATACCTCCCATAGACACAACACAACGATATTCTTTTTCCACCTTATTTCAATGAAGAAAGGTTAACTTTTCCACAAAATACATCTGAACCATCCTTTATCAAGTAAGCTACGGTCGGTTGCATGCTAATGCGTTCCTAAGCTCGTAAAACCCGGCTGCGGTTAGAATTGCCGAAGATTTTAAAGAAAGATCCAATTTTCCGGTCTCAGGTACGCGGTACGGTAAATTAAATCATATTCGACCTGTTCCAAATGTCCCAATCCCATATTTTTTGCACGAATCGTTAAAAAATATCTCACACTCGTTATTTGTTCAGTATCTATCTTATTTCGGGCCTGATTGTGTAACTTCGCCGTATTTGTCGCAATGCTGTTATTGCATCTGATACACAGCGCAAGCCAACTAATCTAAAATTTTGTACTCGACTGTATTTCTCAGAACATTTCCACTTTTCCGATATTTCTGGCCGCGTCAGACATTTGTGAAGTTCCCGATTTAGAGGTCACAGAACGCGCATTTTCTTTGTGAGGAAGCGCTCAGTGAACCGGTGGCATATTTTTAGCTGAGGGCGACGCACCGGCTCGCCGTAAGCGCGTTTCTGACTATCATCATGACTGTATTCACTACGAGCATTGCGAAACGAAAAACTTCCAGCATTTTCTGCAAAGCTTTGAGGCAACCTTGCTCGCCCAAGGTCGCCTTTAAGGCAGAGCAGCGTGCACGTTCTGTCCAATTTAGTCATGATCTGTGCCAAATTTTATTTGGCCGATGCCTCGTTAAGGCTAATAAATTTAACGCAGTTTCCTTGTTTCCCTGTTTATGTGCTATTTTTCGACGTAAATAACATAAATTTAAGGATTCTTTGAAATTTTATTTCTTCAAACCAACTCTACTCACGAACACCGTGTTTTATTATTGTGTTGCGTCGCTGCATCACTTTCGCTTGAAGTACTTATTAAGGAAAGAGATGCAAACAGCGCTACTTTGTCGCCATAACAATCCTTTATGTCTGTCGATGTTGCGCACTTTAGTATTGAAATTCCTTTTCATAAAGAACGTAATGAAGAAGAGACTGAAGACAGACTTCAATTACGTGCAAATTGTTAGCCGACACGAGAAAAATTACTATATCTCTTTCCGATTATCGTAATGTTTGCAAATAATAATGGCATTGACAATAGACTGCACGCAGCTAAATAGCCCAAACCCTAATTATTTATTCGCAGGAACGCTGCCAAGGCGAGCTCAGCCGAGAATCAGTCGCGACCGTTAGGCTACTTTCACTCTTCTATTGTACGAGTATTACCAGTGTTCTACTGACTAAAAGTGTTAGGGTATTCATATAACTCCAAGCTTACTAATACGTTTGGTTATTCGGTGATACCAAGGTAATTTGACAAATATTTTGATCGCATTTGCTTACTCTAAGTCTGCTATGATGCCTATGATATGATGCATCAAAGGTTCATATGTTTACATTTTCATCAATTCACTCATTTTACTCACGGCCTCTGTGTGCGTTTATTTGAAAATGGACTAGATTATATAAATATAGGTACTCGTACTCGTCGGTGAAGATCGAGGTCAACATCGCGCATCGTATTCTTTATTCTGACAACAGTCGAGTCAATGTCAATACAATATTCGACCTACTTTGTGCTGTGAATCCTCAATTCAGAAATGCTTACTACGGTTCGTATATGATTCACAATCACAGTACGTAGCCATAAAGACGGACATAAATGTATACCTATTGGGAAATAAAAACAATCCATTAATGGTAAAAGCTTCACAAGTCACATCGGAATGTGTCATTGGAGAAGATTCTTTTAACCATGATAAGTAATGTAATTTACTTTTTCAGCTTTGCCACTCCAAATATGGTACATTTTCTGAAATCTTCGTATGTTTCTAAAAAAACTCAGAAATGTGCATGCACCAGGCTCACTATAAAAAATATATAACATAGTCCCCGCTATATTTTTTCTTGCACTGCACCGTTTTCGCTTCGCTCCTTACCCTACGGAAAGATATTAGCCATTTGTTATCCTGAAAATGGTGCTCCCACGGGAGGATCACATAGGGTTTTAGGGTTATCATTTTCTTTTAAGATGATATTTAAAAGCTACATAAACGTGTGCAAAACTACATAAATTAACTATCAAAAGTATACCGAATTTTTAGTGCCGGTTCGATAAGTATCAAACAAGAATATCCCTCCACTCCCTGCCCATGGTTAAAAATAAAATATAGCTCACCTTCGCGAAAAGGCCTATCAATAGCTTCAATGTTTTAAATAGAAATAGACAAGTCAATAACAATAACTGATACAATTTAAATAGAATTTACAAAAATATACCCAATTAGCTTCTGCCCACGGAATTATACAATTTTAACTATAAAACTCCCGTGAGACTCAAACATATAAAATATTTTATGCAGTATGCGTCGCGCTCTCGACATGTAAAGGCGGGGTCGCTACTCTTGAGGAAGATCCTCGAAAATGGATCGAAACATGTCGAACGCTATATCGACTTAACACGTGAGTAACCCGCTTAAAATATTTTTAAATAGGAATTATACAATGTTGATGATGGTAAAAAACTTCCTTCCCCGAGCCTCGATTTATCTGCTGTCTGTTCGGAAAAAGAAAACTCGTGGAATGTATCCCCTATACTATCTGTGACTCTTCTCTACCCCCACAGACTACACAGACATCCGATCTCCGCCACCCGATTTTTTCCATCATTCTTCGGATCTAGTACGTAATAAATAACATACAAATAATTCTACGGCTATGACGGATCTTATTGTCACGGATTCGGATCGGACTTTTACATTTATGATATTAGTAGAAATTTTACATTTAGTATTCAAACTTACCATCAAGTAAAAACCAATGCACAGAGCAGTAAACAAGTGACATATAAGTATGTATTTGCCTAACGCTATCGCGATCCGCGTATCACGGCATCTAGGTCATGCGAATATTCGGAGTAGGCCGCGTGCACTAGAGTGGAGCCACAGTCTTTGTGCCTTTTGTTTTCGACTCGCCAAACGTCTAGAAGCGGTAACAATGGATAGGTGAGGCTAGGAAAATGGTGGTTCTGCCAAAAAGCGAACTCCCAGCCTTCAATTACTTCAGATTTCGCTTCATTAAAATCTGTAAAATTAAATTTTGCGTTAAGCTTCCTTTGAAGAAATAGGTCGTTTCAAATTGAGGGCAAGCCCAGCTGCCATTTACTAAACTATATCTTCTTAAACGAGCGGTCCCACCCGGATATAAGCCCAGGGACAATCTGTTTCCCACCCAAACGTGCGTTACATACAAAAAAGTCGTTTCTTATCATACATGTCCAAGAACCGAATGAGTCAAATGACCTCATGTCAATGCGCAAAACTTTATCGATGATAAGTTTCGCATACTGTGAAATTGTGAATATAATGTTTAGTTATCGACTGTTATAATAACTCAAAAGTTTTCCTAGTTTTGGTATAACTTTTCGTAACTGACTGACACATATTATAGCATTTTGATCTACGTATCAGATACTACTACTATATAACGAGTAGATAAACAGGCATTCGCATCATTTAAACTTAACACGTCTCATCACAAACTATTTATAACGACCGACATTCAACGAGGTCCATTCTAAGCATCCCACTCATGGCACTAACCCGCATTTAGCCTAATCGATCCAATAATTGCAAAATGATAACGATAACATTTTTCCTACCCGACCAAGGGCGGCGACGAAGGCGAACCGTGCCTAGTTCCGGTTTCTCCTTTGTGAGACGCGGAAACATGTCAGTGTCTCGGTGACGGGTAGTGCTGTGCTGACCTGTCACTTCCTAGCTTTGTGCTCATCTGGGGCTGTTACATATAAATAACCTGGCTTATTTGGTCACTAATGCTCTAGAAAAATCCCTTCTGTCCCACCTTAGTTTACGCGGAAACATGTCCGTGACTCGGAGACGGATAGTGCTGACCTGTCACATCCTTTGTGCTCATCTGGGGTATTTGATATTTATAAATAATCTGACTTTATTTGGACACTAATACCCAAGAAAGATCTTTCAAGTCCCACCTTAGTTTACCCGGAAACATGGCGGTGACTCTGACAGATAGTGCTGACCTGTTCACTTCCTAATAGCTTTGTGCTCAGCTAGAGTATTTGATATAAGGAATCGAATGAAAAGAATCCCTTCTTGCCATCTAAGTTTACTCGGAAGCATGGCTGTGGCTCTGACAGAAAGTGCTGAGTTGCTGACCTGTTCTGTTCCTAACTTTTTGCTTATCTGTGGCTGTTTCATGTAAATAACTTGGCTTTATTTGGTCAGAACATTTTCTTTTGTGAGTGATGCTACCTTAGTTTATCTTGCTTGCTTGCTATGAGCCAGAAGAACAGAGTACTTACAGTGCTCAAGTGCTGGTAATTGCCACTACTAATGGCCTCCAAAACTTTGGATTATCAAAGTGAGATCAAGTAACTTGACGACGATTTTAATAAATACCACAGATTGCTCAACGGGTTTTTTTTAACCGAATATGTAGTGACGTATAATCATAAACATTACTCTCGATTTCTGATTTCTAAATGGATTAACCGCAAAGTCATAAACGTTGCCGCAGCTATAAAACGCAGGAACTGAATAAATACATAATGTAAACAAGAAGCCCTAGTTTCTATCCATATGCGCACGTAAGCTGTTATGACTATTTTAGGTAATCACTAACTCGGTAACAATAGTTTTACATAACACCTGGTTACGCACTAAAAACGGAAGGCACCTTGGAAAGCGTTCAATCCGAGGCTGAAATTTGTACAGCTTGGCAAAAAGAGTACAAATTAAAAAGTGGCAACATCGTAGTGTCGTCCCTTTCAAATCAATGTATGTGAGAAAACGGGACGACATTAATACGATGTTGCCACTTTTTAATTTCTACTCTTTTTGGCCAAGCTGCAATATAGCGATGGAACCGATGAGTCAGCAAAACGGATCAATTTGGTTGGAATTGTGTCCGGCTACCGCAGACATCGACATTCGAAAATCGTCGGTCTCGGTCGAACATTGCAAGAGTGATAGAGACGGAGATAGGCGTTCTTCGAATTCCGATGTTCGCGGTAGGCCAGTGGCATTCACGAAACATCTCATCGGTGTGTCATCACTGTTAGCAAACGAGTGTGACTCTTGACATCAAGATCCATAATAAATATGCGTAATCTGAGCGCAGTGTTCTGATCAAAGAGTTAAGGCTAAAGAAAACCCTTAATATTTCTTCAAAAACAAGAAAATCAATTGGGTGTCCTATGAAAAATGCAAGGGAACCTGTTGTTTTGCTACTTCTTTTGTCCTCATAATCACCTGCTCCTGCAGTTTTCAAGAAAACATAATCGAAACCACCCGAAACATACCTATTTAATAAATAACATTAACAATTTTTGACGCTAAAAATTAGAAAATTTCAACACTAATAATCACTAGACACCACTCTCGGTGAGCGCTCGGAAAACTCCCCTGATGTTTAGTGGCAATATGTTATTTACTTCCACAATTTGCTTGCACAATTTCCACGGAGTGTCGCCATTTCCACGGTATACGAGTACGTAGCCACAAAGGGACACTTACATGTCCTGTCCACGTTACCAATCTTCATTAAAATGTTTGTAATATGTACGAAGTGTACAAACTACACAATACACAATTCAGTTTGAAGTTGAACAAAGGTTTTAAGTCAAGGTGTTAAGATTTTCTTATTTTATAACACGTAAATTATGTGCGTCCGATGTTCGTCCCTTGTAATTTGAAATTAATATTAAAATATGCGTAAAATCGAGAGACGTGATGAAACTGAAGGAGCGCCTTTTAATTTTCCATCAGTTTATTTGCTCTCTTTTGCCGTAAGATTAAACTTATTTATATCAAAGGTCCCTCCCTGGGATCTAATTGTATACATCATGTTACTGCCAAAGCGCCCTTATAGTAAGCCGCAAAATGGGAATTTGTTTGGAAGCGACAATTTTAGTAATCTAGTAAAATCTAGTTTCTGGTCTATTTTTACTAATTTAATATTAATACTATGCAATTTCGTTTCCTTTCAACCACTTAATTGCTAAGAGTGGTACTAGAACTTGAGCAGTCTCATGTACTCTGTCTACCCCTTTTGACAATACATGCGTGAGTTTATGTATGTGTGTATGTAATACTCTATATTACTTAATACTTAATCGACAGTATCTCTTCATTCCGCCTGGGTGGGATCATGAGCATCCTTTTATGTTATGGCACTTTTAACTATTCAAAAGTCCTGACCCGCACCGCCCAGCCCATCTGTTAGTCCCACTTCGGAACTAGGTCGCCCAAACAGCCACGTTCAAAACGCAAGAATAACTTGTGTGCGCAACTCTGACCTGCTGTCGAAACTAATTCATGCGATACTGGTGATCTACGTACATCTAATACGTCGTCATACTATACCTAGACGTAAACCTACGTCGTCTGTTTCGTACTGACCTAGCTACGAGGCTACACTGATTATTTATTATCATTGCTAAGTTATGCATGTTCATTTATATCTGTCGGAAGCTGCAGTATTTTAAATATACGTATATAACCTCATTTAAATTCTAAACAAAGGGACTAAGTCGACCTTGTCATTCCAGTGGTCCCACAGGCAGAATTAGTAAAATATTTGCAGTGTCCGCTGTCATTGAAAGGAGGCCGTGCTCGGCAGAGTGGAACAATTAAACCTTACCTGTGATATAATCCGCATTGTATGTATGATTCGAAGAACAGATGTAATAAACTTTCAATTGGAGTTTAAAGCTGACCACAGTGACCAATTAAAAATCGTTACAAAGTACGCGGAAGTGTCTTTCCAATCCCATTTGATTAAAACTTCCTCCCAGTAGCATTACAGAGTAAGTACATGCGTTTATAAAACAGCCTATTTGTGCCATCATATGTATGTATAAACTCTTTATTGTACAAAACACAAAACATAAATATGTATGTATGTATAAATTCTCTTTATTGTACAAAATTAAGGTTCTCTACATATTTTCTTAATAATAACATAAATATGACAATTATATTACTAAATGGATAGGACAGTACAAAAAGTTGACGAACTTATCCGAACTTATCCCTGTAAGGTTACATTTATCATCATCGGATCTAAGTATAATGACCAAATTGTATTTGTTGCCGATCCAGTTTTCTCAAGTTTTATAAATGCGGAAATGGAAATATAATAAAGGCTACTCGGTCTTTGCAACGATCCGCCATCTCTTAATTACCTGCTCCACTTTTTGACCTTGTCACGGTCACGATGGCCTGACCTACGCTTTCTAATCAATAATTTTCTCTTTCCAGAACGGAGACCTCTGCATATCAATTTGCACCCGCCCGTGGATGACCCTCAGTCAGGCGAGCTGCCGTGCGAACGCTGGAACCCCACACAGTCCGTCCGCACGGTGCTGCTCTCAGTCATCTCACTTCTGAACGAGCCCAACACCTTCAGCCCGGCCAACGTGGACGCCAGCGTCATGTACAGGCGTTGGCGCGACTCCAAGGGCAAGGATAAGGAATATGAGAATATTATAAGGTGAGCAACCCAAATGTATAGTCTCCCCACGCAGTCGATCAGCACGGTCCTACTTTCAGTTATCTCACACCTGAACGAGCCCAACACCTTCAGCCCAGTCAACGTGGATGCCAGCGTCATGTACAGGCGTTGGCGCGACTCCAAGGCAAGGATAAAGAGTATGAGAATATTATAAGGTGAGTTACATTGGTTACTGAGGCGTCGGAGTCGGAGCGAAAGGATGGTTCGAGCTTCAAGCGACTTAATGCATCGGACTGAAGAAGCGAAATACGAAACTTAGTGTCAACACACATAATAATTGAGATCGCTGAGTCAGCAAAGTTACCGAAGTTTAGTTTACCTTCTTTGACAACATTCTCAACACTGTGGCTGCTTTGCAGCAGCGTTGGCGCAAATGCACAGCGTTATCATTTTATATGGCGCTGACTGAAGCAGATGCTCAAGAGACGCTAGTGTGGGTCCTCTCTTATCATTTCAGCCCACACTTGGAAGTCGCAACTAATTTAGACACAAGTTTTGTATTGCAACTTATAATTATCATGATTACTGAGGGATAACGGATAGTGCTAGTTAACCGTTATCAGAGAAATTACAAATGGAGCATCGTTCTGGAAACAAGCAATAGTCGTTATTACGAACAATAATTGGTATAGGAAAACGCGACGCCAGCGCGTCGTTACGTAATTAATAGGAAACTGTTACAATATCTAAGGACAGTCGGTATCGATAAATTCCATACAAACTAGGTCAGAATCAGCGGGGACCCTCTGCATGACGAGCTGAAATGACGATATTGATATGAAATGGTTTATTACTACCATTGTATCTTATACGGAAATGTAATATAAGTACATATTCTATACTATTATTATTCCCCGTGTACTGATGGGTTAGGAAGTTAGGTACCTAGAGATAACGATAGTGTGTAAGTTTTAATTCATCCTTTCCTAGAGGTGGTCGTTTACTAGGGGAAATTGGGGAACCAATGAGCTGGGTAGGTATTTAACGGGTGTCCAATGTAAAGAATCCACTGGGAGATAATGAATTCAATGTAACGTGATGGGTGATAGTCGTGATAGACTAGCAACCTGTCTGCCTACCCCTTTTGGGAATACAGGCGTTAGTTTATGTGTGTGTCCTATTACAGTATATGGCAGTGTTTTTCAAACTTTATGGTGCCACGGCCCATTATGACCTTTCAATTTTTTTCGCGACCCCCATACCTCGTTTCTAATATATTACCTATAACTTAGTGCTGAAAGATGTAATAAAAGTTGTAAATTCGATCAAAGGTAAAGATTTGCAAACTCGTCTATTGCGAATATTAAATTTAGTATGCGAAGATATGTGTGTACTTTATTTATCACTTGTCACGCAGAGGTGAGATCGCTTTCGAGAGGAAGGGTTTTGACACGCGTTATAGAGCTTAATCAGAATTATTAATGTTTTTACAAGATAACAAAACTGGAATAGCAGATCTATTTTCTGATTATGTTACAATATTTAAAGTAGAATATCTTGGCGGTATCTTTGACAACTTAAATGTTATGGACGCAAGTCTGCAAAGAAAGGGACGAAAACATAATTACAGAAAAAGATAAAGTTAACGGATTTCTAGCAAAAATTGAGTTGTGGACAACATTTTTACACAGCATGTACAGTATATGCGCATGCAGTTTGATTATTTCCCTTGCATGGCTAAAATCATTCAATCAGTTATGGTGGAGAGCTTGCAAAGTTTAAAAAACCAACTCCAAAATTATTTCTCAACTGGAACATGGATTGGTGATGATGATGGAAAGATGGATTTTGAATATATTTTTTAAATATTAAGTCCGTTAAGCTGGCCGATCTCAACGCCCCGGTGAAAGAAGCACCATTTCAATTGATGCGTTCTGGGTTAAAAGAATGGCTGAATATCCACATTTAGTAAAAGAAGCCCTTAAAGTTTTGATCCCATTTGGTACTTCATATTTATGCGAGCGGACGTTTTCAACAAATAATAGTTATTTGTTATACAAGGGGGCAAAGTTGTATTTTAACGCCGAGTGTGGAATTGAAAAACGAGCAAGTGAAAGGATTCTATAGTTGAACCACGAGCGAAGCGAGTGGTTCGAGAATAGAATCCTGAACTTGCGAGTTTTTAACACACGAGATGTAAAATACATTTGCACCCGAGTGTAACACAAAACTTTTCCCCTCACTATAGCGAGGAAACTACAACGCAAAAAGTGCGTTAATCACTGCTTCCAGTAGTTCCACAGGTGGTAAATCATCTTTATTACTAGATTCACCTACTTTTATCAATTTTAAAGCAGTTAATTTGACTTTATTCAAGGTCAAATTACTTTACCCACTAGTGGATAAAATGCGTTTTTACCCGCTGGTATTAAAGGACAAAACACGTGTTTCCGAGCTAGTGAGGGGAAAACATAATTTATTTATTTATCATAAAATGAGTTGTTTTAAGGTTGTTATCCTTTTAATTCTCAAGAATTTCACTTTTTTAAGTTAAAAAAAAATTAAACCAGCCTGTCATAAGTTTATCTTAAAGCTGAACTTCGCGACCCCCCTGGATAAATGCCGCGACCCCCTTGGGGGTCGCGACCCACACTTTGAAAAACACTGGTATATGGTAATCAGGATTATTACTGAGCGGAAGCGCTGACATTAGTTGCTTTACAAATATGCAAGTCCGAGAAAATCTGTCTCAATTTACTTTGAAAGATACGAAGATTTTCATACTGCAAGGTCCTTTTGTAAATAATATAAAGCTGACTCGTTAGTCTCTTGGAAAATATATTTGAAGCGGGGAAGCATTTCCTATAATTATTTTTATATTTATTACTAGGCAAATGGTCTATGTAACTACGGAGTTTATAGACAAGGTAATAGTAGCAAAGACATATTATGTAGGTAACTCCGTATAGACAGATAAAGTCTAAAAAAAACGTACCTCAGAACCATAAAGAAAAAGGTACGGTGGCCTAGATGGCGTTACACCTTTGGGGGACGCTCGGCTAGATGTCCTAATATTAATTTTTGACATTTTAACACATATCAAGCGAAGAATATTGGCCAAATTGTCAAAACTGAGGTTCAAAAGTTTTAAGCCTGTGTCACGAGATGGCAGTTTACGCAGTGTGATTACACATTTTACTTTGACAGTAACTCTCTATAATACTTGATCCTCTTTGGTAGTAAGTAGAGGAAGGTTTCACACTCCACATAGCACCTTTCTATTTTTTCTCGCTTCGCTGCTATATGGTTTTTATGTATCGATCATTCTAATTGAATAATCCGATAAAGTATCCAATGTCCCTGAACCCGAACTTAAACGAATATCGCGTGCATTCGTCCTACGCGTAACGAATTTCACACACTGCTTGACACGCCTGTGGCCCCTGTGGGTGTTACCTGCATGCGCGCATCATGGGGGAGGGATGCGGGATCATGACCCCAGGAGCCTAAGTTGGCCATACAAATAGACCACGTGACCCCCCTGGGGCCTGGGCCTTTACCACGTGAGCACGAAGCTGGATCCGCGCTTGGTTACCTGTGGTGCCATTAAAAAAGTACGAGTAGCTTCATCGCCGTATTCGCCGTAATGTTTTTTTCAGTACAGATGGTGTTTTTTTTACGCACTAGTGCGAGAAGTGGTTCATTATATGCCAGGTCGAAACTTCGGAGGCTCATCTGTACTGAAAAACGTCGTACAATACACGTGCGAAAAGGAAGTTCGAAACGAGTGGCGATAAATTAAAACACGATTACACGACCGAAGGGAGTGTTTTAAATCGACACGAGTTACGAATACGAGTTACGTTTAATGTTTTTTACGCACTTGTATCGTAATGTACTATTTTACGTCGTGCCCTAATCCATACTAATATTATAAATGGGAAAGTGTGTGTGTCTGTTTGTTTGTCCGTCTTTCACGGCAACACGGAGCTACGATTTGATGTGAGTTTTTATGTGGAGAGAGATGAAGGGATGGAGAGTGACATAGGCTACTTTTTGTCTCTTTCTAACCCTCTACTTACCTAAAATGGGATGTGGACGTTTGTATGGCGCATTCCGCAATTTTCGCGAATTTAACGCGAGCGAAGCCGCGGGCAAAAGCTAGTAAATAATAATATTCTGACAAAGATGTTTACTGCGACATATTGTTGATAGTCGTAACAAAATTTTCTAAAAAACCATAATATGGATATTAATTGGATAAGTTTGGATGGAAATATGGTTAAGAAAGATGAAGCCACAAGAATTATATTTTCAATTACTTTTTGTCACGGAATTTGGAATATTGTAATGTTTCTTGCGCGATGTCAAATAATATTGACAACACAGTTGATTAGTAATCACAAGTTAAAAGTGTTAAGCTGTGTTGTCAATATTATTTGACATCGCGCAAGAAACATTACAATATTCCAAATTCCGTGACACACAAATCACTGATTACATTAACCATTTTATAATTGATATAAAACTTAATAAATTTATTATTGTCTTCGGTTACCGCGATAGTTAATCATGAAAGTTCAAGAACGCTGTGAAGCGTTCGAAACGTCGGGATGTATTATGATTATTATGAAGTCATTAAACGCGATATATGTAATCCGTTTTCTCATTATTATTTCATGTTTAATAAATGTTTTAATTATTTTTTACAGGAAACAAGCGCAAGTCGCGCGTATAGACGCAGAAAGAGAAGGCATCGTCGTGCCTCTCACTCTAGAAGACTACTGCATCAAAACACAAGTCAAGTCAACCACACAAGAACCACAGGTAATACACATAACCTATAGCAAATATATTTGAAGTGACATTTCTATTTTATTGAATAGAATAGAAGAAATTTATTCAGAAAACGCTTAAATTTATGAATTACATAGACAGTACTAATTTATTGTTAAGCGTATGTCAAGATACCACTTAAGAATCTCGACGCTGGTCTTCCGTGGAAACCCTTCCGAAAGAGCGCAACTACATGCTAGTACATAATAGTGTTTATATATAGGTAAGTGCAAAACCTGAAATAGATACCAAAGATACCATACACCAAAGAAAAAGCGATCAAGCTCACTCGTATAGGTAGGTACAAAAAGTTTCAAAAATTTAATTTGGTATAATTGTTATTATTTAAATGAAGACCACAATTTAAATGTAGACCACAAAGAAAGAAAGAATTTACGAAATTACGGCACCGAAACAGTCGTCATTAAAGGTGAAGTAGAATTTAACGCTATAATGTAATATAATACAATATAAGGGGGGCACTCTTTCCATTTGGACAGGCCCAGCTGAGTTTAATTTTTTTTTTGTGAATTTAAAATATGTTTTTTTAATTTACATTTAAATGATCCAATTGATGGTGAATTTCTTATAGGTAGATATTGCTTTTTATCATTTTACATACCACACCACACCACGATAAATATACCACTACACCTTGCCACACTTAGGCCAACGTGACCACGACATATTTAATCCCAAGCTTAGGTTTAATCTGTCATAGCACCTTTTCACCTCCAATATCAAAACTGATTTGTATGGCTGCGTATCCACCAAAGATGTGTCACCAAAGAATCACATTTACCTGCCTTCACTAATCGCAGCCTTTTTAGTTCATAACCTAACAAACACACCTTTCGATGCGACTATTCGCATCACCTCTACTGGAAACGCAGCCTTTTTGCCTTATTACAATCTACATTATCGCACAAGTCAAGTCACGTATCACGATATAATATTTGATCACAAAATTTTACCAGTATCAGTTGAGAATTGTGACTCGTATAAGAGAACATCTGAACACAAAAAAAAAACATATTTCCCGAGACATGACTTGTGGTACGGTCAACAATAAAAAAAATTAACTATGGCAGTAAATACGGAACAGAAGATGAACTTGGGGCCACTGTAAAAGGCAAGACAAACACAAGGCCAGGCGGATTGGCAGCGGGTATCGAATGTATCGATCGCTGATGCGTTGTCAACTCGCTTTACATCACTGCACCGTGCACTTTTATATTAACGAATTAAATGTGACATTATCTGGGTAAAGGGACCTTAGTGTCGATGGCGCTTACGGCGTTATGTGCGATGTTTGTATACAAATACAACGCGGCGGGACGTAAGCGCCATTGACAGTAATGAAGGTTCCTTTACCCAGATAACGTCACAAATATTTATGACAGACTTTCGTTTGTAAATATCGGCTTATTTATTGGTACTATACTTTGACAATGATAATATGCTGTACTTACTAGGAAATGTACAGAAAGGTGTCCTATTGCACCAAAATTTTTATTGGGAGAAATTCATTGTTTAATACGAATAATATTGGTTGATTTATAACGCCGTGTCTTGCGTGGGCGACGGTCGCCGTCGCGTCTCATACTTCCATATCGATAAGGTTTGATTTCGTATGCGTTGCATCGCCGTCGCGCGACCATCGCGCGACCGTCGCCCACGCAAGCCACGGCGTAAGAACTGAAGATTATTTTACTTCTCATATAAAGTTCACCGAAAACTTCGCAGCAATTATTGGCAGACATAGGCACCTAATCGTTGGATCTCATGTCAGCTCAACTGAATTAAAACGAGAGCTACCTATTGGTTGATTCGTTTCTCTTCACTTATCTCGGTCTCAGTGGGAATTAAAGCAGACTAACTATGGTACTAGTGAAATTATAGTAGTCTGAATATAATATGTATGTAATGATTATCTTTTATTACACGTAGATTATTACACGTAGCAAGGTTCATTATCAGGAACCACCCTGTATATGAGTTTTAGTTAAATTCGCAAAAAAAAAATTTTGGCATTTCAAAACGTAAACAATACAATACTCTTTATTGCACACCTCACATAGTTTACCCAGATAACGTCACAAATATTTATGACAGACTTTCGTTTGTAAATATCGGCTTATTTATTGGTACTATACTTTGACAATGATAATATGCTGTACTTACTAGGAAATGTACAGAAAGGTGTCCTATTGCACCAAAATTTTTATTGGGAGAAATTCATTGTTTAATACGAATAATATTGGTTGATTTATAACGCCGTGTCTTGCGTGGGCGACGGTCGCCGTCGCGTCTCATACTTCCATATCGATAAGGTTTGATTTCGTATGCGTTGCATCGCCGTCGCGCGACCATCGCGCGACCGTCGCCCACGCAAGCCACGGCGTAAGAACTGAAGATTATTTTACTTCTCATATAAAGTTCACCGAAAACTTCGCAGCAATTATTGGCAGACATAGGCACCTAATCGTTGGATCTCATGTCAGCTCAACTGAATTAAAACGAGAGCTACCTATTGGTTGATTCATTTCTCTTCACTTATCTCGGTCTCAGTGGGAATTAAAGCAGACTAACTATGGTACTAGTGAAATTATAGTAGTCTGAATATAATATGTATGTAATGATTATCTTTTATTACACGTAGATTATTACACGTAGCAAGGTTCATTATCAGGAACCACCCTGTATATGAGTTTTAGTTAAATTCGCAAAAAAAAAATTTTGGCATTTCAAAACGTAAACAATACAATACTCTTTATTGCACACCTCACATAGTTTACAAGTATTATGCACAAGAAACAAAAAATTAAATAGAGGTAACAACAAGCGGTCTTATCGCTTAAGAGTGATCTCTTCCAACCTTTGGGTATTGGAGTTAATATAATCAGAATATATGGTAGGTGGCTCTAAGAAGTATAAGAAGTATAATTTAAATACAAACAACACAAAACACTCATGAAAATACACATACTTAAATAAGTATAACCATAAACATACGCAAACCTAAGTGTAAGGTCTGAGTGCGCTCATATTGGGCGTACACTGTACGCCGTACAGCAGGACGGGGCATGCGGCGTTCATGTCAATCAATTGAAGCTCATACAAGTGTCCTGAATCGACGCTTAACTTAATATTATGATTTATGACACTAAATTGTTACTCAAGCTATCCATTATCATCCAATATGATGTAGTCCCGCTTGCGCTCGGCCATAAAAGTATATCACTACATTCACTACCTATTTATATTATTACTAACAACCTACCTACTGTAGGTATATGTTGAAGCGTTACTGGCTGTGATATGTGCTATTGCTGACTTCATGAAAACACTTTCTTACGTCATCCACCCCGTTCTGGAACATACTTAAAAAACTGTTCAATTTTAAAATATGCCCTCTTGGCTAGACGGACGCGAGATTAGATTTGACTTTCTGATTTTTCCGAATGACGCCTCTGTAGTCTGTTTCCTTTATGACGTCATGAGATAAACTCAATAAACCTTACACCTACTAAGGGCTGGTTTTTCAATCGCCAGATAAATAATATCTGTCAGATAAATGTTAGCTGTCATTGTCATTTATACGTGTGATGAAAAGGATAGTGATAACTTTATCTGATAGATATATTTATCTGGCGATTGAAAAACCGGCCCTAAATGAAGTTAAATAATTGTAGATACAATCAGAGAGTTTGCCTCGAACTACTTTATTCGACGCATATTTGAATTATCGATTGCATATGCAAAAAATAACGCGATAAAGAGGGAAATATCGAAATATGTACGTTGTAAATTTTATATTGATTATACTTCAGTATGTCTACAGCAATTCATTACAGATACAGACTTTTAAACATACTATTACGTTCTAGGAAAAAAAACTGTTGCATAACTGAATAAGCTGATGCATATTGTGATCGTGAAATTAACTTCTTAGGCCTAAACACATGTCCACGGTACAGTACCGTCCACGGTGTAACGGCGCAGCGCCGTCAACGTTTCATGGTACGGCGCTGTGCCGTGACACGGTGCCGTGCACGGTGCGACGGCACGGCATTAGGCCGTGCACGGATTCGTGCCGCCACACCGGCGGACGTCCATCCGTGTAAGGGATTCTACTTTCAAGCGTAATAATCATTTGCTAACCTACACTTATCCCATTCCAGCTGGACATGACCGATTTCTACGACGACGACTACGACGACCTCGACACGTCGGACGAGGAGATCGAGGCCGGCGCGGCCAGCGACGAGGACGGCAACGACAGCGGCAACGGCGGCGACGAGAGCGGCAACGGCGAGTTGTGAGGCCCGCGCCGGCGAGGCCTGCTCTCCACTAGGCAAATATAACCTCATGGGCCCCGCTGCGAAAATACTTTACCTAACGGTATTAAACAGCCTTTACCTTACGGTGTTAAACAGCGTTTACCTAACGGTGTCAAACAGCATATATAGCCTGACGGTGTTAAACAGCGTGCATCTCATTTTTTGCATGGGGGCTTGTGGGGATAAAAACGTTTGACTTTATATGTGACTGTACAATGTCAACTTTATATTTGTGTAACGGCGAGTTGTGAAGCCCGCTCCGACGAAGCCTACACTACACTAGGCAAATATAACCTTATAGGCCCCACTGCAAAACAAAATGAACATATTAAAAGCATGCATGACCTTGCGATGTTTTTTTGGCTGAGGGCTTGTGAGGAGGTTAAAACCACTGACTTCACAATTGTGACTATAGAATGTCAGCTGTAACTTGGATATATTCAAAGCTTTGTAGTGTAACGGATATTGAAGAGGCCCGCTGTGCAAACATCAGTAGCCCCACTGCAAAAAAAACGGTTACACTCAAATTGGTATTTTCTTTGAACACTATGCTTCTTGGTCAACTTGCTACAAAAAGCATCCTATATTAAATAGCTTGCCGTCTCTAGGGAACTGGCTGAATATGTCATTTATTCACTTTTCTTATTTCTTTGTGCTACTGTCTGTATTCTTGGATATAGAAACCTATAATTATCGCTAATTGTAGTTACTTCAAAACAAAACTACTACTTAATTACTAATAATTTTTAATTGTTGTAGTCATTTTCTTAAATGCTTGCCATGACTTTCTAGTTACAATTATTACAAACTAATTACTGCTTTATTTCTTCTTGCCGATACATTAGGGACTAATGGCTATCTTAACTGACCTTTGATTAACTTTATATCTCACTAATAAGGTTTTTTTAAACAGTTATTCGAGTCGGTCGGAGATATACGGACCTATTCCTCTATGGAGTTTATAGTATCTACCTGTATCTATCGGTGAGCTCCGTCTTAGACTCTGTCTTCTCTTTCTATCAGGCAGACTAGCTCTATGTCTAACAAGGATAGATCATATTACACTATTTAGTGAGTGACTAGTCGAAACACCAAGACTTTTAGTTTTAACATATTTTAATATAATTCAGTATAAAATTAACATAGTCATTTGCTTTATTTTAACATCAAGCAAAACACACATAGGTACAGTTTCAATGGCAGTGGGGTGTATAATAAACCGTACCATGATTTTATTACCGGACTTAGGACTAATATAGACGCTACAACTTGGATGTGAGTTTACTTATATTGGGGTAAGGTAATATCCAATTCAACAGACAAATAAAATACTGCAATATAATGAAACACACATCAAGTTTTCTCACCGTCGAAATGAGCCCTTATTGACTAACTTATAAAATAGGACGTGACTTTTGGATGTAGCTGAACATTTCCTACAGTAGCAAGGACGCTACAGATGTAGTGCAAAATGTTTTCCTTCGTGTTTTCACGGAAACTCAAGAACTACTTCGGTCAACATTATTACTTCTTGTACTGAGACTGACTGAAGTAACATGACACGTTCGTGAGTAATCGTCAGTGAAAATACAAAGGAAAAACTTTTAGCACTAGGTGCATCTGTACTAAATGTTCAGCTACTTCCGACTATACTGCACTAGCATTCTAAGTGCAGTACTAAAATGATTTGAAAACATTATGGCTTCAAGCATAATAACAATGAAAGGATATCTCTATGATCCTTTTGAGAATAGTTCATAAATGTGTACATACAGTGGGTTGAGACGTAACTTTAGATATAGACGTATATGTGTAGTGGTAGGGGTACAGTGAACTATTTTGAAAACTATCGTAGGGTGGGTTAGTATTATCTGCCTTCAAGGAGCGTAGCAAAACTGACCGTTTGGCTTTGTATCACATTGTGTATTATTGCCTGATTGATACAATTAGTATTGTGTAACCCGAGAATCTACCGCAATAATTAAAAATAGAAATATTCTTATCTGCCTTCATTACTCGAATATGTAAGGGTTAGATAACAGATATTTTCGCGGTACCATCCTCTGTTATATATTAGCATAGGAGTCAGTTTTGCTTCGCATGTTTTAGCGATGATTTACACGAAGCATATTTTGAGTTGTCCGCACTTGCCTGAACCGGATAGACAATTTTACAATTTATGAAGTGAATGAATGGTGAATAGAAAGCTTATTTTTATAATGTTTATGGCAATATGTTCCATGCTAATGCAGCTCGGATAGACAACACGAAGTTCAGAGATTCAAAATATTATTATGAGTTATATTGTCGATTCAGGTTTAGTATTTCGATGTTTTCGATCTTTGAACTTCGCGGTATTGTATCTGACTACGAGGCACGATTGCGTTAGCAGAAATGACTAAGCGGGCGAGTTGACAGAGCGAGAGCACAGCTGTAGAGTCCATCGGCTAGTTGCAATGACGAACTGTGATTATGTCATTATTAATGTCAAATTTCCATGAAAATATGACGTTTATAAAGACACTTGATCATTTTGTTAGGTTTTCGGTGCAAAGTTAGCTATGAAGGACCCTTAAGAGTGTGTATAGATCATTTGGCCCACCTCACCCTCTTAGCTACTGGCTGTAAATGAACGCAGTCCTGTCCATTTTTAGCTGTTTGTCTATTCGACCATTATCTCGTAATATTAGTTAGTTTATTTAAGATTTATTGAATTATTAGCGAATTTTCAAATGTCACTATTTTTTATGTATTTTTGCTGTATTTTTTTCATCACAATTTGCTCCAACAAGTTGTCTTTGCTAAATTATATTGAGCATCTCTTTTTGGCTTTTTAAGAATGTTTTAATATATTAGTGTCCCCTACTTGAATAGGTTGATACGTCAAATGCACCATTTTCGTCTGACACTACTATAGTGAACTTGTACAGAGATTTATAATGAGTATGCTCAAAACATAATTTAAAAATACCGTAAGTTTATTAGATTAAAACCTGGCTACTGGTTCTCGATTGTGACCAGTATAGTAAAATGCCTACCTGTATGATTTAATTATAATAATTAAACGAAATTATCTGTAATGTATATTGTAAGTAAAAATGAATCTTTATGGTTAGTGTGCACTAAGTTAACGGACTCATTTGAACAATTATTAAGATCTAGAAAACTGATAACAAAATTGCTGTTTGCTTACAACTTAGATTCTCAATTTTTGTCAAGTCTGTTTAAATTCTTAATGCTGTATGTCTTGGCTAACACTCTGTTGATCCTGATGATTCGTCCAGAATTGTAAACATAAGTTACATTGTAAGTGGTTTGGCAAATCAATTAGGTAAATTACACGATGAGAATGTTAATTAATTATTAATCCTAGAATAACAATAAAGTAAAAGCGTTTGGATGCGAAACAGTTGTTTTTTTATGAATTTAATCATCCTACAAAGTCTGACCACTAAATCATACTTATTGTGGTGAAGAACCTGTTGACCAAGGAAAGAAGATATGTTAAAGTAACTATACAAAACTTGCAGATATACATATATATTGTAGAGTTGGGCCATACTATATTCACATACAAAATGTTGCATCAAATATGGAACATATGGGGTAAGTATGCTTTCTTACTGTGGCAAAGTTTAGCCACATAGTACCACAGTCCTATGCGTTATTGATATTATTATGCAAAAGTAATTCATTAAGGGCCACTTGCACCAACGAAAATTGAGGGTTCACCCACCATTTTATATGGAATTTGACAGTTGACGGTCCACTAACCCTGAGTTAAGTGGTTGGTGCAAGTGGGCCTTAGTGGTACGATATATATTACTTAAAACGCCAGAATCTGAACACGTAAGTAACACTAATTTTCTTTTATGAATATAAACTGTAGGTGTTAGAAGGTTAGGACCAACGAAGTAAACAATCGCTGGTTAGGACACATTTCAAATTCGTATTAAAGGTTATCGCCTTGCCGGGTTAGCCAACATTAGCCAATGAAATTAGTAGTGAAGAACACATAATTTGTGAGTGAACATCGCTCGAATATTCTTTTCTTATCTGTGCGAGCTGTCAATGTCAACAACAATGTTTTTTTTTACAACGTACATTCCAGCCACTTCGTTCTACTGTTACTAATTAGATTCTAATTTGTTTTCTGTAAAGAATAACTTAATATTTATTTCCTCGTAAACTATACAATGAGCTGTGTGAGTGACCTATCTCAATCAAATGAGTATTTGAGTTTTCGAAGTAGCATACCGTTGAGGAAAATCGTTGTTGACTCAGATAGTTCCAAGGTAACTAATACTTTTCGTACTTTCTACGTTTACCGTGATATATTATTAGTTTTTAAGTTTGTGATGTTACAGTGTTATTGAATTGTTTACCATTCAGGCATGGCGGATATTCGATTCTGGTCCAAAGTCGGTCGCGTGCCCTTTGATATGTTTACCTCCCGTTTCCGGCACAGCCGATGTTTTCTATAAGCAAGTGATGGGCCTGGCGTCTCGAGGGGTCCGTGTGATATCCGCGGAACCCCCGCCTTACTGGAATATGAAGGAGTGGTGTGATGGATTCAAAAGACTGATAGACTATCTAGAGCTTGACAAGGTGCATATTTTTGGGGCTTCCTTAGGTGAGTTTCTATGACGAATACGTATAACCTTAATGTAGAGTAGATAGAATTAGCTGGTATACTGGAAATCAGGTTATTATCAATTAAACCACTTCAAAATTCTTGCTAATTACAGTCAAAACAAATGAACTTTAATCACTTAATTAATGATAATAGCAGGAACAGCTAAACACAAAAGCATTGAGTACTCCTACTATTTTTTTATACTCCTACTATTCATTTATTTAAAAAACTACTGTTTATTTAAAAAATACCATCATTAGGTTTACCCAATATATGTGCCTCTTAAAGTAATACCATGCTTTAGAGCCGGTGATCCTTCAAATTCATTAATACTTTTAATATTGAAATTTTCATTTTACATACTTTTGGACTAGGAGAACTGTAAAGCATTTATTTAGATAGATATTATTTTGTGAAATTTCCTACAAAAAAATAGTATTTCTCATATTAAAAAGACTATCCCATCCAATTGACTATTCAATTTATATTTCAGGTGGATTCCTAGCCCAAAAGTTTTCCGAGCTAACATTGAATTGCCCCCGAGTGGCATCGCTAATACTGTGCAACTCCTTCACCGACACGTCCGTGTTTGAGTTCAAAGACTCCTCGGCTCTCTTCTGGCTCCTGCCGTCCTTGGTCCTGAAGAGGATGCTCATGGGAAACTTCTCGGCGGAGAAAGCTGATCGGAGAATCATTGAGGCGATTGATTTCATGGTTGAGAGGGTAAGTATTGTTTTGTAATTTAAGGGTCAGTCAAATTGTCAGTCTGTCACTGAATTTAGCAATTGCAATTTTTTTTGTATGGGAATTTCCATAGACTGCTGAGTGACATTGATGTATCTGTTATCTGTGGTTGTTGCAACTGACCCTTAAACTTAAAGTTGTTAAGGCATTCATAAATGTTTCTACTTTCTCATACTTCCTTTTTGAGAAGAATAAAACATGTTAAATATTAAATAAATTCAAAATACATATACCATTCTTACCATTCTCATAGTATAAAGTATAACTCATAAATGTGTCGCTTAACTTCAAAACTGGGTAAATCCATTCTGCTATAAGGTTGATTATCTTTCAGATCATATTATATTTTTTATATATTCAACCTTAAAGCAGAATGGATTTACCCAGGTTTGAAGTTAAGCGACACAAATAATACTGGTGAAATGAGTCATTTATATTCTATTGACATTCTGGTTAATAAGTATCTTAGGTCAATAGAAACAGTTGTACTTATACTTGCATATTTTTACATACATTACAATGAATGTCAAGTAAATTGAATACATAGGACAAGATAATATATGGTAATAAGAACATGTGTTGTTGAATCGTAATGCAATAACAAGCAATAGCGTCAAAGTCATTTGTTTTCTTATTTATTCATATTGAATAAGTACTACTTGCTTCATTGCTTAAAATCTATAACAAATGATATGATACGATGTAATTCTCTTGTTTTATTTTATCATTATCAATATTATCATTAGCATTGTTATAAAAATGAGGTCAAAGTTTATTGTGTTTTAGAAGCATATCAATTTGATAGTATTTGTAAACACTGCTCCTGATAAAGCGCATTTAATTTTTAAATACAAAGTAGTACTTGATCACAGTATAATAAAGAGTACTATCGTACAGTATGGCCACTCCCGCTCCCCGCTGAAATTGCCGCCCACCCCCTCTCGGTTACCTCACAGTTACCGCCTGCCAAAAACGCGAACAGTTGACCTGTCTTATCTCACTCATACAAGCATGGTACGCGTTCACCTACACGAGCTTAGACTGTGTGCCAGGAACGCGCCTCCTTCATATATTGGATTGCCAGTGTCCGAGTTGTGAGTGTTGTGACTATATTCCTCCTTTCGATCGTGTTTTAATTTATCGCCACCGTTTGACATTACTTCTTTTCCACACTCACTACTACATTTAAAAGTTTGAAAACCCTAGAAAAAATAAAACAGTGCTAACCAATGAGTTGAAACCGTTACCAATAAGACAGAATATTTACTAATCTTCTTCAGTTGTTTGATGCTGAGGATCGTGACATCATGTCATTCTGTTGAAGATTAGGTCCCTCCATAGGCGTCTGTGCCAAGCGCATGGCGTCGTGCAGTTTTAATCGCATGGGTGCAGTAATTTGAACACACACACCATCTAGTAGTGAGAGGTGCTTACTTACTAATAATGTCTTCATTTTCCAGCTAGAGTCCCTGAACCAATCGGAGCTAGCCTCCCGCTTAACTCTGAACTGCACACCGGGGTATATGCAGCCGCACCTCCTCAACGAGCTGGCGGTCACCATCGTGGACGTGTGGGACGAGTGCGCCCTCAGCCCGCAGGTCAGGGAGGACCTGTACAAGTCCTACCCGCAGGCCAAGCTGGCGCACCTGAAGAGCGGCGGCAACTTCCCCTATCTGAGCCGGGGCGATGAAGTCAACTTGCATTTATTAGTGAGTTTTTTGGTTGTAAGTTTTATTTGGTGGGTGTTTTCGCGAAAAAGATTCAAAAACTTTTTTTTCTAAAATAGGTAAATTTAATATTTTTTCTACTCAGAATTACAAACCCTTTCCAACCTACTAGGCAGAAAAAAGCGTCCCAAATTCCAATGCATTATTTTTGGCTGTTAATTGAATTTTTCCCACTTTGTTTTGTTACCATTTTTCAAACACTTTGCACAGCGGTTACTAAGTGGAAAGTATGCAAAATAATAGAAAATTTTGGGACCATTTTTTGTCTTGTTTTTTGTCCTAGGTCGAAAGGGCAGGAAAAACATAAAATTTACCTACCTTAGAAAAAATACTTTTGGTGATTCTTCTCGCGAAAATGCCCTGCGGGCCGATTTTTGAGTCTCACGCGTTCGAATTCAGAAAATTGTCACTGAAAATAATAAGCAAGTCACTGTTTTCAACCGGTATTTTAGTGACAAAATCCGGTATGCGAGATTCAAAAATCGCCCCCCTGGTCTGGTAGCACTTGTGTAAGACAGAAGATACTGTGTGTATCATGGATGTGGGCAAACTAAGTTGCAAAATTGTATATAACTAATTTACCAATAGAAAGGAGAATATGTATGTAAAGGGCATCCTGTATATTAGAACACAGTCAGCTTACAAGAGTTACAACGTAAAGCATAGAGCGTAAAGCAACGTAGTTACTGAACTGAAAATGTAAAAAGTGTTTTGTCCCTTTCTCACAAATACTTAAGTCAACATGGTCCCAAACCGGAACAAAACATTTTAATTAAGCATAATCAATTCAGTAACTTTTTTATGACTTAACGACTAAGTTATTTTTAATTAACAAGGCACAAATTCTTTTGATTCCAGGATGTCTGTGTCAAAATAATTTCGATTTTCTTCACTATACTTAACAACCGTTTTTGAATAAAGAGATTTCAAGATGATTTTTTTACGAAATACTGAAATACCTAAGTAAATACATATGTAGTAAGAAAAATCTCCTGTTTCAGATTCACCTCCGCCAGTTTGACAACACGGAGCTCTCAGCTTCTTACCTCAGCCTGCACAAGATGCCAGCGCCCGCGCAGCCCGAAGAGGGCACAGTCAGCTACTTTAATCAGCGGGATAAGTTTGTTAAAATCGCGTGAATCTCTGCATCGCTAGGGGCGCTAAGAGATAAGGGAAGTGTTCAGGGCTGTGTACAGTCTATGTGTAAGGCATGAGAGCACCCTTATATTGGGTGTTTAGCGGGCAGGGGCCCGTTTCTCGAAAGGTACAAGCCTTGTATTACAAATGCGCGAACTGTCAAATCGTATGGGTTGTCATGGAAACACACTTGTAATACAAGGCTTGTACCTTTCGAGAAACGGGCCGTAGGAGGTAGGGCATAGCGAATGATATTCCGCTTTGTGTGGTAGGGCACAGCACAGCGGATATCGTCTCGCTCGAATCTAGAGCAGAGCCCAACTGGGGTAGTACCTCCGCCTTACAGAAGACCGCAGCCAAATAGCACTAGACCCTACTCATAGTGTTGTGTTCCTGTCGGTGAGTAAGGCTGCCAGAGCTCAACGAGGGTGTGGTGTGCTGATGACGGGAGGACTTATGGAACTAACTTGTTCCGTTTATTGTCCTTTGAGTCGTCGGCAACCCGAACCCTCCTTGGAACTTGTACACTCCTTTTTGCTGTGTACTTAACACAGCAAAAGGGAATGTACAAGTTTCTAATGGGGTAGCAACGCGCATGTGACACTGTTTGAGTTGCAGGCGTCCATAGGTTACGGTGACCGCTTTACATCAGGCGGGCCGTATACTTGTTTGCCACCGACGTAGTATAAAAAACGGGCCACTGGGCGTGCGGCGCGCATGATAAACAATTGAAGCTCATACAAATGTCCCGAGTCCAAGTTGCATAGCGTGCAGGCGGGCGAGCCCGCCCCGTCGATCGGGCATCCTCTCAGGCCTCACACTATCTAACTGAGAGGTGCTCAACCTGCGGCCCGCTGGGCTTCCTTTTGGAGGCGACCCCACTCCCCCCAGTATCGTGGTCTGGATCTTGGTATATTCCGAACATCGCCTAAATCAAATTTTGTGGCTCTCATAAAATTGGTTGAGTGCCGCTGTTCCGAATTGATTAAAAACCAACTTGAAAAGTGAAGGAGTGTTATTAGAAACGTCGTATTTCCTTACAAAGAAACGTTTACACGCTCTGTCATTACAAATACGATGCAGAGATAGCTTAAATAGTCTGACTCACACTTCTATTGTTTCAACAATAACTTGTGCCAAGTTTATTCTATACTCTTGATATAGTTAGTATACAGTCTACCTGCTTAGCTTTTATGTTTGACAGACTACACTATTATATTTGGACTTTTGAGCGGTTAAAAGGTTAATTGACCGGGTGTTATAGTCCGGTGAATGACTAATCTGTGGGCCTTAATGTTTCAGAACATTACATTAACTTTTATTTTTATTATATTAATGATATTACTCTGTGTGCCTATATAAACGTTAGGATTAAGTAAAGCTTTATATTGAAATATTAAGTCATGTTATATGTATATGGGTAAAGGATACCAAGTAATTTAATAGCATAATAGCTATTTATTTTGGGAGGTTAAATTGAGAAATTATTTAGATAAATAAATTGGGGATCAAAATTCACGTAATATCTTAAAACAAAATTTTCGAAAATAAGTCCTTTTTAATCTTTAACAATAAATTTAAATATGTGAATTCATTAACATTTGTTAACAACAACTCAAAGTTTATAATTATGATTAAGTGAATTTATAGTATGACTAAGTACAGAAAAATGCAAAATTAAAATGTGCCAAAAAGCTTGCCAAACTAAAGTACATTTTCGAAACTTAGAAATTGAATAGGAAATTAGGCTATTTGATATCCCAATAGAATATAATTCGTTAGTAGGTTAGAATCGTGATCAAAGTACTTATGATTGTCTACTGATGTGTTTTCAGTTTCAGTTGACTTCGTCTTTAATAAAGGACGCACGTAGGTACTCGTAAGGCAGTGTCCCTACTCAGGCGTCGCGTGTCTCGCGGCGCGGAACGGATGTCTCCGCTACCAAAACGTCTCCTCAGTACATTTTGTATAGGAAGGACGTAAGACGCGCCCCCAGACGCGGCGGCACAACACGCGACGCCTAAGTGGGGACGCTGCCTAAAATGTCGAATAAAAAAGGGACAAAACGCTTTTCCTATGACATGATGGAACCAGACCAAGCTAAGTTCGCAGCTATTTTAACACTTTCGCAATCAAGAATCCACCTGGCAGGCACTCGTGAACTTTGTTCAGATGCCGGACAACCGGATAACGTCCGGTTTCTGGCGTAGTGCGCCATTTTTTCTCTGGTAGTGAAAGTGTTAATAGATCGGCCTGTGGTAATGTAGAGTAAATGACAATTATTTTAGCGTCCCCTTTCCATCAGGCGGACCGTATACCTGTTTGCCACCGACGTCGTATAAAAAGAAAACGTTAAAACTAACATTTGCTCGGCTAGTGCTATTTTGGACGCTTGATTTGACTAGGAACGTGGTGGTCAATGTAAGACCCTTTTTGAAAAGCGTTTTTTCACATTTTGTTAATTATTGTAATTATATGCTATGTTATTACACCTATTGGGTTGTTATAGAAATCAAAAAAGAATAAAAATATTATTGTGTTTAAAAATTTTGTACTTTGAAAGACTGGAAATCGGCTGAGTGAAAATTGACTATACAAATATACTTTTATACACCATCCATCTTTTATTGAGGTAGAGAAAAACCATGTATAAATTAACATAAATTTATTAACAAGCCAATCTACCGTCTAATTATGTATCCCTCTCTAGCTTTAGTTCTTTCTCTTTCTTTTGCGCTAGGGCCTTTTCCCTCTCCTCGTCATCGGAGAAGTATTCCGCGAGGCTGTCTTCGTTGAGGGCGGGTTGTGCGGAACCCTTCTCGATGGCTTGGAGCTTGACTAGCGGGTCGTCGTAGGGCTCCGCGATTTCTTGCGGGGTCTGCAGGTTGTGCTGGGACACGGTGGAGTAGATCGACATTGCCTGTGGATGACAGTGTTTTAATTTAGTTGGGTATACAGACTTCCGGTACCTTGGGTCATTATTACAAAGTGACGGCAGCATCGACCGTGACGTGAAAAATATAATAAATGCGGGAGTAAGAGAACCATTAGACTGTTGTTACCTGAGCGACCAAGTTGGAAACGTCTCCCGCGTTAGCAGGCAGGATGAGTGTGTTGTTTGTGCGCGCGAGCCTGTTGAAAGCGGCCACGTATTGCTCAGCTAACGTTAGAGATGCTGCGTGTCGGGTGTCCTGCAATTTTTTTTTTATTATTATAAATGGGCTTACTCTTGGCCCAGACTAGCCAAAGGCAAAGACGTGGCCTACGATGGAGTGAGCTCGCCTAGAAGATGCCTGTTCACTCTTGATTTTGTTTTTCTTGAATTACCATTTAGTTGTGTAAATTACTAGTTTTACATCCTGGTTCTTTCCCAAAAGTTCACTCAAAAAAACACGTGTTTCCATGTTGTAAAAGATGCAGTTCCATTGTATAACGTTAATTCGACTTGGCACGTCAGAAATTAAATACAGCCTTTAGTGTGAAAAGAACTATTCCCTTCAGGCATTCTCGGCATCGCTTCAAGTAATTAATAAGGTGTGCGTGTGGATTGAGTGAGCACCTTCCGAAAATAAAAATAAAATGCTGATCATTTAGTAAAAGTTCTAAAACAATTGTAAAACGAATCTCTGAATTTGTAAAAAGATAAATCAAAATATAAAGTCATTAACATGTGCTCACTCAGTTCTCACAAACTACCAACGAAAACAGTGAATGTATTCATTTAACATATAATATTTATATACTAACATTTAGTAAAAAATATGCCAACTTACCTCTATAAATTTTAGATCACCTAGCGACGTATTTAATTTTTTACAAATAGTTTCTTATGCTCACTCAATACTCACACTTTTGAAAAGCCGAATTTTGATAAAAAACATAAGATTTAGACCGCTATTATATGTGTATAGTTTAGTAAAAGTGAAATGGGAATTTGTAAAATACAAAACGAACGAAATTTTTGTAAGTGCTCACTCAGTCCACATGCTTTGAGAAAGTTAAAAATGTAAATATCTTAAGATTTGTAGCACCACAGACACTCGAAAGTACTTCAACATTTAGTAAAAATTTTTACTAAATATCCACCATCTAATATTTTATATTCGTTGTCTGGTTTTAAAGATATTCAGACATAACTTTTCTCACACAAATGTATCATGTAGGGTGACCACACTAAGTCGGCTCCTGATTTTCCCCGCCTTCCCATTGTCATATTGAGATTGGGGAGTTTCGTTCAATTTTGATAATAGTTTATATTAAACTGATACCATATTAAAGCCCCATTTAGATGGTACGAGTTTCTCGCCCGTTTTGGTCGAGAAACTCGTATGACATTATCGTATGCGATAATCGCCTGGCGATAATCGTACGAAAACGTTTACATTCGTGCGAGAAATAAAAACTCGCATACGAGTATCGTATGCGATACTCGCCAGGCGAAATAGTTTAGACGGAGAGTTGAATTTTCGGGAGATATTTCCATAACATTTCTCGACTCGTCTAAACCGGTTCTCGCATGACATTTCTTCTCGAACGTGCGATTATCGCACGAATCGGAGCGAACCGATTTTCATGCGAGTTTTGCCTGTCAACTTGCGTGGTTAGTTGCTAATTAATTAATTATAAACACATATATTATATGCTTTTTTATAATATTGGATTTACTTTGGATTTATTGGAATTTAAGTTGAATAGTACCCAATAATATTAAAAACACTATAAATTATTTATGATGACGGTCTAAATAATAATTATATAAGTAATAGGGAAAATAATGAATTCGACCGTAGCGTTACCTAGCTAATAAAATCTTGGTTGCGATACTTGCGATTAAGGTTTAGGATATAATTGAACATGGTTTTTAGGGTTCCGTAGTCAACTAGGAACCCTTATAGTTTCGCCATGTCTGTCTGTCCGTCCGTCCGTCCGTCCGTCCGTCCGTCCGCGGATAATCTCAGTGACCGTTAGCACTAGAAAGCTGAAATTTGGTATCAATACGTATATCAAACACGCCAACAAAGTGGTAAAATAAAAAGTGGAAAAAAATGTTTTGTTAGGGTACCCCCCCTACATGTAAAGTGGGGACGGTTTTTTTTTTCATTCCAACCCCACCGTGTGATATATTGTTGGATAGGTATTTAAAAATTAATAAGGGTTTACTAAAATCGTTTTTTGATAATATTAATATTTTCGGAAATAATCGCTCCTAAAGGAAAAAAAGTGCGTCCCCCCCCTCTAACTTTTGAACCATATGTTTAAAAAATATGAAAAAAATCACAAAAGTAGAACTTTATAAAGACTTTCTAGGAAAATTATTTTGAACTTGATAGGTTCAGTAGTTTTTGAGAAAAACATGGAAAACTACGGAACCCTACACTGAGCGTGGCCCGACACGCTCTTGGCCGTTTTTTTTTTTTTTTAATTAAGTGATAGCATAGCATTATACTCCATATGGGGTAAAAAAAAACAGTCGAATTGAGAACCTCCTCCTTTTTTTGAAGTCGGTTAAAATGCCAGTAAACGTTAACTCTATAATATTGATAATGATAACCCTAATTTATTTTTGGTTTTAGCAGTTACTGAGAGTTAGCTATAAATATAAAAATACCATGATTTACATGATTTCTGTTCCTAGGTAAAGAGAATTCATTTCGACTGAGTAGCGCATGAACTCGTATACGATTCTCGCATACGTGTTTTGTTTACACGGAGACATACAAACATCAAAGGCGAGGCGATAATCGCCTCCTTCCGTGCGATATCGTACGCATAGTTTACATGATACGATATTTTTTCTCGTACTTCGAAAGACCTGATTTAGACGGCGTGCGAACTCGAATGCGATTTTAGTTACATTGCGGGCCGTTGAGGGTACATACAATTTTGCACAGCCATCAAATACCGCAATGTAATAAAACTCGTATGCGAGTTCTCGTACCGTCTAAATGGGCCCTTCGTACTTTCGAGGCGAGAAACTCGTACCATCTAAATGGGGCTTAATTCTCCATCTGCAAACTGTTTTTAGGTAATGTTCTTGGCCTAGTGATGATGTGTATTGTGTAATTTTTATCGACGTCAGGATAATAACCATATCGACATTCATGCATTAAAAAGGACATGAATGATAATTGGTAAGAAACATAGAATATAATACTTCACTAGTAAGTAACCAGAAATCAGGAGCCGACATAGTGTGGTCACCCTACATGATACATTTGTATGAGAAAAGTTATGTCTGAATATCTTTAAAACCAGACAACGAATATAAAATATTAGATGGTGGATATTTAGTAAAAATTTTTACTAAATGTTGAAGTACTTTCGAATGTCTGTGGTGCTACAAATCTTAAGATATTTACATTTTTAACTTTCTCAAAACGTGTGGACTGAGTGAGCACATACAAAAATTTATCATAAAAAAACCTGACACGTTAGTGGTTCGTTTTGTATTTTACAAATTCCCATTTCACTTTTACTAAACTATACACATATAATAGCGGTCTAAATCTTATGTTTTTCATCAAAATTCGGCTTTTCAAAAGTGTGAGGATTGAGTGAGCATAAGAAACTATTTGTAAAAAATTAAATACGTCACTAGGTGATCTAAAATTTATAGAGGTAAGTTGGCATATTTTTTACTAAATGTTAGTATATAAATATTATACATTAAATGAATACATTCACTGTTTTCGTTGGTAGTTTGTGGGAACTGAGTGAGCACATGTTAATGACTGTATCTTTTGATTTATCTTTTTACAAATTCAGAGATTCGTTTTACAATTGTTTTAGAACTTTTACGAAATGATCAGCATATTTTATTTTATTTTCGGAAGGTGCTCACTCAATCCACACGCACACATTAATAAGGCCGGTACAACTTGACGAGTTGCCGTCCCTTCGTGAATTTTGACAACCGTCAACAGCTTGACACGATTTCATATTAATCCCATATTAGCAAATCGTTCGAATTCGTTTTGACAGTTCTTAAAAAGAAGCTGATCTGATTGGAACCATAAATTAAATATAACAAGATCATACCATCCCATAAAATGCGACCGCCTACGAACGCGCTTACACTCCACCACACATAGATGGCGCCACAAGAAATGCCTTGTTGCCACCGATTATTTGTAGATTGGCATTAAGTGTCAATTCCGAGCCGTAAATCTATGTCAAAAGTGACACTTAATGCCATCTACAAGTATAATCGAAAGCTACAAGACATTTTTTTTGTGGCGCCATCCATGTGTGGTGGAGTGTAAGCGCGGTCTTAGGCGGTCGCATTTTATTGTATGGGATGGTATGATCTTGTTATATTGAATCTAGAGTTGTGCCGTTCTCGAGAACGTTCTCATTTTACTATGGAGAATATTCTCTTGAGAGAACATTTCCCATACAAACGGGAGAACGTTCTCGGGAATGGCACAAGTCTAATTGAATCTATGCTGGAACGAAAGTACCCATGACGAGAGTTACCTTCTGCCCCAGCGCCTGGCCGACGAGCCGCAGCCCCTTGGCGCGCGCCTCGGCCACCGCCAGCATGGCCTGCGCCTCGCCCGACGCTTTGTTGATCTGCTCCTGCTTCTCCGCCTCTGCAAATAAATATAGTACAGTATCCCTATCCGGCCTCGTATCCCTATCCTATATATACCCACTTGGCCGGGAATCCGTTTTCACGCCGAGGCATGTATAGTGCTTTTCTCAAACATACAATGAAATAATAAAAAAAATGCTCTAAAGGACAATATTTTATAAAAAAAAGCTACTTTGCAGGCCTAGGCCTAAAAAATAATATGAAATCCCTTTACAGTCCTCTCGAGTTGTTGCGCCCAAAAAGCGATACTTCCCAGCCCATTTTAAGGAACGTAAAGACAATATTTCATTGCATGTTTGAGAAAAATAAATATTATAGGACATTCTTACACAGATTGACTGAGTCCCATGGTAAGCTCAAGAAGGCTTGTATTGTGGGTACTCAGACAACGGTATACAAAATATACATCGGCGACCGGTCTGGCGTAGTTGGTAGTGACCCTGCCTGCTAAGCCGCGGTCCCGGGTTCGAATCCCGGTAAGGGCATTTATTTGTGTGATGAACATAAATATTTGTTCCTGAGTCATGGATATGTATTTGTCTATGTAAGTATGTATATCGTCGCCTAGCAGCCTAGCACCCATAGTACAAGCTTTGCTTAGTTTGGGGCTAGGTTGATCTGTGTAAGGTGTCCCCCAATATTTATTTATTATTATTTATTTACATATACTTATATAAATAGATTCAATAACAATATACACTACAATATACACCAGCACCAGTAATGTCGCTCAGTCTCACTAAGGTAATTGGTGGAGACAAAGAAAGCCCAAGCAGAAATATTGATTGGAAATACTTTTAATTAGTTAATTTTATGTTTGAATGTTAATTTAATTTTAATTTATTTATTTATATGTTTTAATGTTAATTTAATGTTTTTTTAATTATGATTTTGATTTTAATATTTATGAACATATGTAACCAAACTGCATGAGCAATAATTGGCTTGAAATAAATGAATTTTATTTTATAATACTTTAGGACAGTCTTTAACGAGAGACCACACGATCCGTACGAAGCGTAGGTCGGCCAATGCTACGACACAAAGATTGTACCAAGCGTCACATGCAAGCCTTCAACATCCCGGTCCACAAATGGGAAGAGCTTGCCGAAGACAGAGACAAGTGGCGCAAACTGGTGTTCGACGGACGTACAATCCACGACAATGCTTGGTTTGCGGCACTCGCAAGTAAGCGCGCCAAGCGTCATCAGCGCAATACATGTTCGCCACGGGTACACTACACCTGCCAGAATTGTGGTCGTGTTTGTCGCTCCCGCATTGGCTTACACAGCCATGAAAAACGTTGTCGCCTTACGTGACACTGCTTGTATAGTCTGTTATAGACTCGAAGGCCAATGATGACACGATCCCGCGTCAGACAAAAAAGCGGTGACAATTCTGTGCCTATTTCTGGTTTGATTAAGTAGGTTAAGTAACTTCGTTACTCAACGTTAATATCTCCTTGTTGAAGAGGCAATGAACGGCGAAATGTCACATTGGGCGACAATAGGGAACTTACGAAATAAAGCATCAGATAAATATAAGAAAAACATGGATAGAAGTTATTTTTAAATCCAATTTCTATTTAATAAGTCAGGTAGAAATACATAAAGTAACTGAGTTGACCGTGACGTCACTCAATTCGATTTGATATTAATTCCATATTAGCGAGACGTTAAAATTTGTTTTGACAGTTCTTAAAAAGAAGCTGATTTGACTAGGAGGCAAGTAGCCTATTGTCACTGTTGTGAAATAGGCCACAGTTCTCAGCAACATTGTTGTCAATAGCCTGAACTCAGGTTCCAATATCCTTCTCGCACATGATGGTAGCTTACAGTGGCGGAGCGTCGATACAACTCGATTCCCAACGGGTTCCCTAAAATCCTCTAGTATCTGTAGAAGTCCATACAAAACAGATTCCAAAAACCCCTCCGGCTTTACCAACGAAAATTTTCACGCCCCGCCACTGGTAGCTTATATCACCGGGTACACATTATAAGTACCTAAGATAGAATTATAACTTACCAGAGGCAAGTATCCGCGCCTGTCGCTTGCCCTCGGCGACGTTGATGTCGGCGGCCCGCACTCCCTCGGATTCTAAAATGGCTGCCCGCTTGCGACGCTCTGCTTCTACTTGCATCTGCATGGCTTCGTGGACGCGCGAGGGCAGCTTGATATCACCTGGTACATATAACAGTTTGTTTTTTTAATTCTTACACAGATTGACTGAGTCTCACGGTAAGCGGTTGGTTTGTGTTGTACTCACTATAAATCCCCGTACTGCCCTTACCGGGATTCGAACCCAGGACTGTGGGTTCGCAGGCAGGGTCACTATGCGCTAGGCCAGACCAGTAGCCCATTTCTCGAAGCAACAATTTACAAGTGGTAGTCAATGTCTAATATAACAAGTTGGAAAGAGACTTCCGCTTGTAACTTTCTTTCAGTTTTGACAAATGGGCCACAGGTAGTTTGTTTCAAATATTACATTAAAAATGTTGTTACAAGACCTGTTGATAAAGTCAATGTGACTCAGTCATACTTTGTTATAAAACCGGCCAAGAGCGTGTCGGGCCACGCTCAGTGTAGGGTTCCGTAGTTTTCCGTATTTTTCACAAAAACTACTGAACCTATCAAGTTCAAAACAATTTTCCTAGAAAGTATTTATAAAGTTCTACTTTTGTGATTTTTTTCATATTTTTTAAACATATGGTTCAAAAGTTAGAGGGGGGGGCACGCACTTTTTTTTCCTTTAGGAGCGATTATTTCCGAAAACATTAATATTATCAAAAAACGATCTTAGCAAACCCTTATTCATTTTTTAATACCTATCCAACAATATATCACACGTTGGGGTTGGAATGAAAAAAATTTCAGCCCCCACTTTACATGTAGGGGGGGGTACCCTAATAAAACATTTTTTTCCATTTTTTATTTTTGCACTTTGTTGGCGTGATTGATATACATATTGGTACCAAATTTCAGCTTTCTAGTGCAAACGGTTACTAAGATTATCCGCGGACGGACGGACGGACAGACAGACATGGCGAAACTATAAGGGTTCCTAGTTGACTACGGAACCCTAAAAATTAGAACCTATGTAAAGCAAGGCTCAAGCAAGCAGGATCAAGTTAAATTTAGGATCTCCCTGTCAACGCAAAAGCGCCAAAAGCTGCTTGCAATAAAAGAGAAAAAGACATTTTGTGTTGTGTGTGCTTGAGTAGGCCGACACTTTACGAGTTATTTAGCTAATATAGGGAATTTGACTGTAGTTGAAATAAAATATTTTATACCGTGCACGAAATAAAGTATCAGATAATTATAAGAAAAACAGGGGCAGAAGTTATTTTTAAATCCAATTCCTATTTTATAAGTCAGCACGGGAAGCATGGTCGCGCGATAGACGATAAAATAGCAGGCCGTCCCTATCGCACTATTTGTAAGTGCGATAGGGACGGCCTGATATTTTATCGTCTATCGCGCGACCATGCTTCCCGTGCTGGTATATATAAAGTAACTGAGTTGACCGTGACGTCACTCAAATCGATTTCATATAAAATCCATATTAGCAAGTCATTCAAATTCGTTTTGACAGTTCTTAAAAAGAAGCTGATTTGACTAGGAGGCAAGTAGCCTATTATATTTCAAATTTACTGCATTAACTTCTTATAACTTCTCTTTTTTTTCCCATGTTTCTTTTCCTTTTCTACAAACAGATTTCCTAGAAAAAATATCCCCATAAGTAGTTTTAAAAAAGGAAGCTAAATTGTAAGAGTAGTTGTATTTTATAATAAAAATATTGTTTTCATCATACTCACGAATCTCGTATCTCAAACACGTAATTCCCCACGCTTCGCTGGCCTTGTTGATAGCATGGACTATGGAGACATTAAGAGATTCTCTCTCTCGGAAGACTTTGTCCAGGGATATCTGGCCCAACTCGGAACGCATTGTGGTCTGAGCCAGCTGTGTTATGGCAAACTCGGGGTCTTCTACGCCGTATGAAGCTGGAAAATAAACAGTACATGTTTAGTAGATAAGCTTAAAGACCATTATCTAAATGTCGTCTAATGTCAGGTCAGCAAGCATATTTTGGATAACTTTTAGACAGTGCCATCTTTAGAAAAGCTAAGATAAATTTAAGAATATGCTATGTATTTTTAATGCGTTCAGCCAACACACATGGTTGAAACATAAAATAGCTTTTGTATCTGATAACTTTATGTACAAAATTTAATTTTTATTTTATTTAGAAGACACCATTTGCATTGCAAAGTAATCTCAAGACTTAGCAATAGATGCTCTTCTTCTTTAGTCGTTCCCTCAATGCTGAGGATCGTGACATCATGTCATTCTGTTGAAGACTAGGTCTCTCCATAGGCGTCTGTTCCTCGCCAAGCGCATGGCCTCGTGCAGTTTTAATCGCATGGGTGCAGTAATTTGAGCACACCATCTAGTAGGGGGAGGTGCCTGAGGTCTCGTGCCAATAGATCAATCAATGCAATGCGGGTCAATAGATGCTAGTTTTCATTTAATTGTTCTATGAATACCTACCTAAATATGGATCAATAATTCTCAGGTACAGCACACCGTCTATGCTGAGAGTGACATTGTCTGATGTGATGGCGCTCTGTTTTGGCACGTCTATTGCGATTTCCTTCAGACTCTGCACATACTTGATCTTATCCACTATGGGCCACAGCAGGTTCAAACCTGGCTCCAGTATTCTGTGGAATTTGCCCATTCGCTCTACGATCCATGCCTGGAAAATTTAAATAAAATATGTGCAAATGTCTTAAAATATACTTTATATATCTATTATAAAATAATTTTAATGGTAGAAAATGTAGAGTCAAGATAAATTCTGAACTGTACGAAGGAAGAGTGACTTGTGTCACAATTTGTATTTAGTACTGTTTAAGAACTTGAAGAAATGGTAAGTTGGAAAAAAAATAATGCAATGTTAGGAACATTGGTAATATAATAAATTGAATAAAAACTAACATAGGACAGTAGCAAATATAAGAGCTGAAATATTTCATAATCTGCATTTAGATTGCTCCACTGCTGTCATATATAGTGCTAGTACATATTATTTGCAAAATAAAAATCATATTTGCATAAGGTTACGTACCTCCTGCTGCGGAACAAACATCACTATGGTATTGAGAGGGGTTGTGGATCGATGTCGTGTATTAGTAACACTGTATAAGAACTTCGCTTCATTCTGGTATTCTGTTTTAAATGCATTCTGAAAACAAATAGGATTGAATAAGGTTATACATAACACTGCTTTGACACAAGATTTCATACATAAAACTGACGATACTGACTCTTAGAGGCAGCGCTTTTGAAAGAAATAGTCTTGAACGTGTAAACATTTTAATTGCTTTATTATTTGGATTTAAACATAAAAACTGCAGTCCATTCTATATCTACGAAATTCAAGCAAAGCAATCGAAATCGGACTAGAATGACAGCTGTCAATCGCGCCGGGTCCAGGAATGTTCTAAAACTGATGGATTGTACAAAACTATCCGTGTATATTTTATTCCTACAAAATTTTTGTTCGACTTGATAAGTTTGGAAATAGTTGTTATTTCGTTTTATTTCATGATTTTGATCGAAGAGACTTAAAATGTGAAATGTAATTTACTTTCGCACATTGATTTGGACCTGCAAGGCAACAGGAAATGGAAGCATGGTTACGGTTGACAATGGCGGTCAACTTCAAAGTTAGATCGATAGTAAAGGTGGACCTCAACGAAAATAATTATTTGTGTAGGATTAATATCTTTCAGATTCAGCTAAAGTAGGTGCAAGTAAAATGAGTTATAAAAGAGACTCTTCCAATAGTTCATTAGTAGACGATTCCACCGATAACACTGAGAACAGTGTTATTGCTAAACTTCGAAGGTTGAAGATAGAAGAAAATATTTTATTAAACAATATCAACAAGATAAACTCAAAAGAAGCAGAAGGAAGTAACTACGAACTCCCTCAATTGTACAGTTTAGAACTAAAGAATTACACAGGAAAGGTAAACAATAATTTGTTAGAAATTAAGAGCATGTTTGGGGAACTGAAAGCTATGACTGAAGAAAAGTTAAATAGTGTCGGTAAGTAAACAAACATCTCTTAGCATAATATCTCAATAACAACATGTATAAGAGGATTTAAGGTAGAATGACTCCTGCTTATTTAATCGCTTAGCTATTTCTTCTGCTAAGGGAAGTACCTACCTATTACATACTTCACTAATTCTAATATGAAACTACTCTAATTTATAATATAGGTATGTTTTAATTCTAGACATTGACAACATGAAACGGGACGTTGTTAAGCTGGATGAGAAGATACACCTACTCAAAAATTATGTCCAATCTGAATTGGCTTCGGAAATGTCCAAGGAAAAGGAAGTAACAAAACAAGTAAGTATTAGGAATGATGAAATGGACAGCTCTTGAAAAAAAATAGGGCATGGCATGGCATGGGGAAACCGCGTGTGATTTTTTAAATAAACTTTTTCCCCTCACTAGCTCGGAAACACGTGTTTTGTCCTTTAATACCAGCGGGTAAAAACGCATTTTATCCACTAGTGGGTAAAGTAATTTGACCTTGAATAAAGTCAAATTAACTGCTTTAAAATTTATAAAAGTAGGTGAATCTAGTAATAAAGATGATTTACCACGTCATGTGGAACTACTGGAAGCAGCTGATAAACGCATTTTTTGCGTTGTAGTTTCCTCGCTATAATGTCCTAATTTATTAGTTGCAGATATTTTAACACATGATACTTTACATTAAAATAATTAACTTTAAATATAAATTAAGAAATCTTTTCATGTAACTTTTTTGATTTCATTTTCCTAATAAAAAAAATAATTACACCGTGTTTGGCTCCCCACAGACAGTCTTAAAAATTCATAATCTTAAAAAAAAACTTGTATGCAATCTGACAGTTCAGATCTGTCAGTGTCTTGTCAGTGTCAGTTTGAACTGTCAGATTGCATACAAGTTTTTTTTAAGATTATGAATTTTTAAGACTGTCTGTGGGGAGCCTTTCACTTAACACTAAAAACCTGACAACTGTTTGTTCAGAATCGAGAGTAGAATCGATCAGAGCTGGGCACCGTTAATCAAATAGTTAACTTCGATAATCGCTAATCCGTTACTATAAAAGTTAACTTCGTTAATCGTTAAAGCGATACATTTCAACAAATTTAACGGAAGTTAAAGTTAATCGATAATCCGTTAATCGCTATAAAAAAACTCTACTCAACTACATATTTAGTATTTGCGTAAGTTTATATGTTACTATAAAAGCCCGAAGTTCGCCAAAATATTTTGAAACATCCCAGCTGCCAATTGGTAAAAGCAAAATGTTAATCAATTTTATTGGGTCAATCATGCGGTCGTAGTGATGGTGCGTAGGTTCCTCGGATTGAGACACCTCTAATCGAAGTTGTGATCCACGGTAACTTGGTAGATAGCGCGGCCCGCCGAACTCTGCACTTTGGCTTGATATGTTGGTTGCGCGATTTGTGTGTCATGCCTGATGATTTACATTCTATTTCGCAGTTAGTGATGGGTGCAGTAGGACGAATAAACTTTAGCAGGTCTCGAACAAGTGATCCAAAGGCACCAATTTGTCTGTAGACTGTGAATTTACGTGAAAATCCTAGGTTTCGCCTTACTCCGGGCTTTTACAGTAGCGGTCAGAGCAAGTTTTACTCGGTGCGTGCGGAACTGGATTAACGATTAACGGACTCGAAGAAATTTAACGGAAGTTAACGAATCCGTTAACATTTTTTAAAGTTAACTTAAAAGTTAATTCGTTAACCAAAATGTTAACTTCGTTAATTAACGATTAACGGATTAACGAGTTAATGCCCAGCTATGGAATCGATTGAGCTATATCTTGATGGGGGTAATATTTTTTGTTTTAATTTGTATTATTAGTTATTGTTTACGTGCCCATTCTACAAATTCGTAATACAACATTGTGCATATCATATTGTTAGAGGTTGTATACCTTTTTCAGTATTTAAGGGTATTAATTAATACTGGCTGGTTACTTGGACGATTATTTTTTCCGCTACGAGATAGACGTTGTGCGTCAGTTTAATTTTAAAGTTTATCATAAGTCATAACAAATTGAACTCGCACCTAATTACAACCTTGTCATTTTGAATGTTAGGTTTAAATTTGCTTACTGCGTCACCTGTCCAATTTGAAGTTAACTGTGACACAGGTTAAAGTGCTTTACAGTGACATAGCTGTCTATTGGTAAACCTTATGTCGTTGCAGTAACATACACAATTAAACAGTTTGAAGGTTTATGATGGTAGCTAGCAATTATTTTATTGAGTGTAGAGTTAAAAGCCGAGTAGAGCTGCACAGAAAATTAAAAATTCAATTTAAAAAAATAATAATCATCAGATTAAAAAATGAACATTGTAGATACGTTTAAAAAAATAAAAATCAGTTGGGGTGTCTGAGGTTTTGAGTGATACCGGAAACACGGTGTATAATTTCGTCTAAAAAAATCATCATGTGCATTATCACATGTCACAATAACACTGTCTGTCATGTTTGTTGTAAATGTCGTAAAGGTTCGGCGGGAAAACTGCACATGTCATTGAAGTGGCCAGTTACAGTTATATACATTTTCTAACGGTTTCATCGCAAATATGCCCAAAATAATATTTAAAAAAGTGAAAATAGTTATACTTAACGTGATAAATTACTAACAACAAAAGAGGATGAAGGATTTCACAGTATTTCGATAACAATGTTCCGAAATCGGTTGTTGACATGTCTGGTACTGACAATTTATAGTGCGGTTCTCCTGTACTGATTATCTGGTTTCGATTTAGCTTAATATCTTTTTTGTTCTTATTTAAGATGTCTGTAGCTCTGCCGTAAAAAATATTTATAGAAATAAGGAGGCCACATCATTGACACCAGTATAAAACAAGGTCCCACGCAAAAAGAATCGACGACTTCGATAAAGACACAAGATTTATGGATTTTGGGCTGTGCGGAGACAAGTAGCGAGTATTTAAACCTTGCTTATTAAACTTGGATTCTCTAAAACCATGTTTTCATTCTCTACAAATATTAACGCGAAACCAGTATACGCTGTCCCCATTATACATGACGTCCGCACATTATTGCCATATGAAAGCGGTTTGTAGCGACACTCTTTCAGGGTCAAATAAAATCTTGTCAGGCTTTAAAAGAGTTACTAGAATCTGTTCAATGAGTTTTCATTTAATAATCACATAAACAGGGTGTTTTTACGTAGCAAATTTGTTTTTCCGTTTTCTCCAAAAAAACATCGTAATTTAAAGCTATAATGTTTCACGGTTTAATATACTCCAGAGACCGAGTACTATCAGCTGTAAAAATATCTGCATCTAATAAATTAGGACCTTATATAGTGAGGGGAAAAGTTTTGTGTTACACTCGGGTGCAAATGTATTTTACTTCGCGTGTGTTAAAAAACTCGCAAGTTCAGAATTCTATTCTCGAACCACTCGCTTCGCTCGTGGTTTAAGTATAGAATCCTTTCACTTGCTCGTTTTTCAATTTCACACTCGGCGTTAAAATACAACTTTGCCCCCTTGTATAACAAATAACTATAGCCTAGTACCTAGGGCTGACAAAATCAATATTATTTATTATTATTTATTTATTTATAACCCAATTGGGTGATTTGTTTTCAATGAGTACAACCCTAGCTGGGCACCGTTAATCAAATAGTTAACTTCGTTAATCGCTAATCCGTTACTAAAAAAGTTAACTTCGTTAATCGTTAAAGCGATACATTTCGACAAATTTAACGTAAGTTAAAGTTAATCGTTAATCCGTTAACACGTGAAAAAAAAAGAACTTTTCTTTAAATATTTAGTTGCATCAGTATCCACTATAACGTATTATATTTCTGTAAAAGGCCGAAGTACAGCTAGCCTATTGAACTCTAGGCTGCACGTGGAAGGCAGTGATCGCCTGAGCTACTGCCAAGAGCTGTGTCAGGAGAGATGCTGGCAGTGACGGGACTATTGTGCCACTTTGGGCGGTAGAGGCTAGGGAAGCGAATGTGGTCGTAAATAGGGATCGAATTTGCTGCCCTATCACTACAGCAGTCGCCATGGTAAAGCCTAGGATTCACCGAATCAAAGTTAGTAAAAGCAAATCCACATGAAGAATACTTTTTTAGGTAATATTTCGGACTTTTAGCAATCGACATCGGTAAAACCTAGGATTCACCGGCAAATCATAGGATTTGCCGTACTTCGGGCTTTTATAGTAGCGTTCAGAACGTGTTTTTCGCAGCGCAGATGGCGCCTGTGCCCTACTAGATTAACGATTAACGGACTCGGAGAAATTTAACGGAAGTTAACGAGTCCGTTAACATTTTTTCAAGTTAACTTAAAAGTTAATCCGTTAATCAAAATGTTAACTTCGTTAATTAACGATTAACGGATTAGCGAGTTAATGCCCAGCTATGAGTACAACTTTCTTAATTTCGTCATTAATTATTTTCAGATAAATGAAGTTGAAGAGAAGCACGCGAAGAGTACATTAAAACCTAAAATTAAGATTAAACCCTTTAGTCACATAGTGCCCAGTCCTGTAAAAGTAATGATACAGTCGCCATTAAAATGTAAGGTAAGTAAAATCTTTAATTTTAACCCTAAATAGGTACCTATATAAACTTCGGAGATAGGTCCGGAGCGTCAGCATATGAATAGACGCTGAATTAGAATAGATTAGGTAGGCCAAAACCACACCTCGGACACTGGCGATCAAATATATGAAAGAGGCACGTTCCTAGCACAGTCTAAGCTCGTGTAGGTGAACGCGTACTATGCTTGTATGAGTGAAATATGATAGGTCAACTGTTCGCGTTTTTGACAGGCGGTAACTGTGAGGTAACCGAGAGGGGGTGGGCGGCACTTTCAGCGGGGAGCGGGAGTGACCATACTGTAGGATAGTACTCTTTATTATACTGTGCCAAAACTATGCGAATATTATGCTGGATTTGCTAGAATTACTTACGTAGGTTTTGTTACGTATTTTTGTTACTTACTTGAAATTCGGTATCTATGTTATTTTCTCTAAATTTTAGGAAGTTCAAAAATTTCAAGAATTTATGATGAGCAGTCCTAATCGCTACGGGGGTTGGCAGGAATATCATCATAATATATTCATTCAAATTTGGCAGAAATATTTCCGATGTAATGATTTAATTTCATTAAATGACCTTCAGGACTTTATTTCTCATAACCGCGATCAATTTCAAGCTTTTGAGTCGGAGATATTGGAGAAAATTATTGGTAAGTGCATTTTATTGCTTAGTACCTACTGATTTATTCATAAACTTTTTCCTCCAACGTTTTGAAGCCGCGGTTGCTATAGCGATAGGCTTTTGTTCATCATTGGCACACTACGGATGTTTCCGGTCAATACAAAGCGATGTTTAACAAGGTCAACGCCGTTCTCGAAACGTCGGAGGACTCGAAGCTAATCTAACACTTGATACCTAAGTATTTAAATATGTAAGTACGGAAATACTTAAGATATACATATTTTACAGGATCTACAAAAGAAGATATACGTTCTCATTGCATGTGGTATTGTAAATATTTGTATCTCAGAGAACAACAGCAAAATGCCTTAAATAAGTGGAAGAAAAATAAAAGGATGTTATCAAAATCTTACCTTAAACACGGCAATAGTGTACGTTATCAGCTTTTATTTATTTTCATCTAATATCTTAAGAAATCAAGATACATTTAAATAATTCCGCATTAAGTATGACTATGAAATGTCTGAAGAAAGCCAGTGGATTGAATTCCGTGCTAATCGTAGAGTTTTCCCGAGAGGCTAATACTTACTTAATGGAGTTTAACTAGAAATTTATTAAATTAATAACCTGGAGTTATAATCATCCAAAGGCGGCGGTGGCCGCTAAATATTACCTACTCGTGGGCTGTATGCTTGTTTTCCATCAACTAAAATAATGCAAATTGACTTTTTGCTTGATGATTGTTTGAAAATTTGACCCGCTATATTTCCACTCATGTTAAAAACATCATATCAACTAGGTTTATAACTACTTTTAGGAGCAGAAAAGAGTAATGGATACGTCGAAACGTATGCACTGTGAGAAAGGATGTACAAGCACTGACACCGTGGAAGGTATGATTATGACAATTATGAGATTTATGAGTAGGTACTACTGGGGGCTCTGTGAGCTTTAGCTCAGAATCAACAAGAAAAGCCTGATTCTTTCATGTGCGGATCCAGGGGGGGGTCATGGGGGTCATGACCCCCCCCCCTCCCTGGAGCCTAGCTTGACCATACAAACTGACCACGTGATCCCCCCCCTTGGGGCCTGGGCCTTTACCACGTGACCCCCCCCCCCTGAGCACGAAGCTGGATCCGCGCTTGGATTCGTTCTTGAACTTGCTTTGTTTACGACTGTCCGTTGAAGGACATGACCATGAAAGCAACTGGCAACGCTGAAAGAGACTATCCACACACAGGCGACGCATGTCTTAAGACGCGGAACGGGCGTCCTCGCCACGCCGCGACGCCCGAGTGTAACTTAAAAAACGTCGCCTGGGGCGCGTTTTACGTCCTTCCTATACAAAATGTACTGAGGAGACGTTTTTTTCAATTACACCACAGAATATATAATAGTACAAGTACAGAAGGCCCACTGCTTTGATGTTTCCGAAATGCCGCCTTTTTAAATACCTACAACATTCTTACAAAGAAACGAGCCGCACGTGCGCGGCGTCCGGTGATAGGGTTACCAATGGATCCAAACGAATTAATACTCACATTAAATGTTATACTATTATATTCAAGTCTTGAGTACTTTCTAGGTATATACGCTGTATTTATATATTTTTGTTCAAGGTTCCAACATCACAAGCCTTATTGAACATTTCCGTGGGACTTATAATCAGTAGTAGATCTGTATAAGAATGTCTTTTGGTATTTATTTTATTCAATATGACTATTTAACTAAGTATTATTAGCCATTCCACCCGCGGACATCGCTTAAAAAAACCTCGCGACGTAATACTTAACAGAAAGTGCGAACGTGCATTCCGTGAGAATGCGCGCCACCCCTGAGTAGGCCGCGAACTCGCGGCCGCCAGGATATACTTGTAGCGCGGCGATAGGATCGCGGAGTGAGCCGCCCCTGATTACACTCGGACGGCGTGGCGCTGACGTCCGTTGATCCGTTCCGCGTCTTAAAACATGCGTCGCCTGAGCAAATGGAGACATTCGATAAACACGAACGTTCGGTTAATAAATTCTTAAATAATGTTAACATTATAATAATGTATAATTTGTTCTGCTTTGCATGTTTCATATGGTTATTAGTGTTAATGTAACTTTACATAACTAAGTACGTACTAGCTGATTTCAGTTCCATTGATAACTTATATTGATTTCCTTGCCTCATTATATTTCACAGATTTGTTGGACACGATGGAAAACCGCGATGCAGAGGAAATTGCCAAGTTAGTAAACTCATTTCAGTTTGTATTTAGTGATTTAAAAAAAAGAACCCGTAGGTATAGACGAAGGTCAGGGTTTTAAGAAGGCACGCGTTTTATAAAACAATTGGGCGATGAGCCCTTACATTTTCAATTTTGCTGCCTTTTTATTGCCAAGAGTATGCTTAGATGCTTTTGCTTATTTTAATGAGCATGAAACATCGCTTTTCAAAATTATGTAGGTTATGGGCCCTAGCATAATTATATCACTGAATAAAAAAGTCGCTTATTACGTCACTTCTTAAAAACCATTGCTTTGTTAGAAAACTGGCTTTTGCCCGCGGCTTCGCTCGCGTTAGAAAGAGAAAAAAACCGGCCAAGAGCGTGTCGGGCCACGCTCAGTGTAGGGTTCCGTAGTTTTCCTTATTTTTCTCAAAAACTACTCAACCTATCAAGTTCAAAACAATTTTCCTAGAAAGTTTTTATAAAATTCTACTTTTGTGATTTTTTTCATATTTTTTAAACAAATGGTTCAAAAGTTAGAGGGGGGGGGACGCACTTTTTTTTCCTTTAGGAGCGATTATTTCCGAAAATATTAATATTATCAAAAAACGATGTTAGTAAACCCTTATTCATTTTTAAATACCTATCCAAAAATATATCACACGTTGGGGTTGGAATGAAAAAAAATATCAGCCCCCACTTTACATGTATGGGGGTACCCTAATAAAACATTTTTTTCCATTTTTTATTTTTGCACTTTGTTGGCGTGATTGATATGCATATTGGTACTAAATTTCAGCTTTGTAGTGCTTACGGTTACTGAGATTATCCGCGGACGGACGGACGGACGGACGGACGGACGGACGGACGGACGGACGGACGGACGGACGGACGGACGGACGGACAGACAGACATGGCGAAACTATAAGGGTTCCTAGTTGACTACGGAACCCTAAAAATAGCCTATGTCACTCTCCATCCCTTCAGCTCCGTTTTGCCGTGAAAGACGGGCAAACAAACAGACACACACACACTTTCCCAAGTTTCCCATTTATAACATTAGTATGGATTGTACCTAACTGTTACTCTGCTTTTTACCTTTTCATTTTGTTTTTGAATTGAATAACATTGACGACACTCAACACAAAACACTGTGTTAAGATAATGTCAAGATATCCACTTTTTATCAACTAAGGTAAAATACCCCATAATGGACGGTGATGCCATTATGGACAAAAAAACACAAATCCTTAAAAATAAGTATCTAAAATAAGTTTCTAAAAACTGACGGCTATGTACCATAAACTAGAGTTATAGAGCTGTTTCATTTTGAAGTTTCAATTAATTTGGTTATTTCTGAAGGATTTGGCGACAAGATAAAATTCACCAGTTTACTGAAAAAAATATCAAGACGAATTCTTAGTAATGTTGCTAAGAGAGTTGAGTTCATGTATAAAATAATAAAAAAATAACGCACGGTGTAATCTTGAATTCGTTTTACTTACCTACTGTATTAAGCATGAGATAAGGTATAAAACATAGTTGTGATCAAGTACTACTTTGTAGTTAAAAATTAAATGCGCTTTACACAATAAACTTTGACCTCATTTTTATAACAATGCTAATGATAATATTGATAATGATAAAATAAAACAAGAGAATCACATCATATCATATCATTCGTTATAGATTTTAAGCAATGAAGCAAGTAGTACTTATTCAATATGAATAAATAAGAAAACAAATGACTTTTGACGCTATTGCTTGTTATTGCATTACGATTCAACAACACATGTTCTTATTACCATATATTATATCTTGTCCTATGTATTCAAATTACTTGACATTCATTGTAATGTATGTAAAAATATGCAAGTATAAGTACAACTGTTTCTATTGACCTAAGATACTTAACCAGAATGTCAATAGAATATAAATGACGCATTTCACCAGTATTATTTATGAATTATGCTCATAAGAATGGTAAGAATGATATATGATTTGAATTTATTTAATATTTAACATGTTTTATTCTTCCCAAAAAGGAAGTATGAGAAAGTAGAAAAATTCTACATTATTTATTTGTGACGTTATCTGGGTAAAGGGACTCTATATATATATTTTTATTTATTTATTTTATTTATTTAAGCTTTCTACAGAAAGATTTTCTTTTCTTTTGATTTAGTTTTTATTATTGATTGTATTCTGTAGACCCCTTCTGGGTAAAAGCCTCCTCCAGCCGTTTCCATTTTGTTTTATCTTTTGCCATGCTTTGCCATTCCTTGCCTGCAGTAGCCACAATGTCATCCTGCCACCTGGATAGTGGATGTCCTCGCTTTCTTGATCCCTGTGGTCCTTTCCACTTTGTAACCTTTCCTGTCCACCTGTCATCGTTTAGCCTTGCCACGTGACCCGCCCATCTCCATTTCATGCTTTGAGCAAAGCGTAAGGCATCAGTTACTTGCGTCTTCTGTCTAATATCTGAGCATCTTATTCTGTCCTTTAACTTGATGCCTAAACAGCTTCTTTCCATTGCTCTTTGCGTGGTCTGTATTTTATTTTTGGTTGACTGGTTTAGGGTCCAAGTTTGACAGCCATAGGTAAGGCAAGATAATATGGTTGAGTTCATTACTGTTTTCTTGAGGTGTATCGGAAGTTGTGATTTAAGGATTTCTTTATGCGCCCAAAATTGTTTCCATGTATTGGCTATTCTTCTTTCTATTCCTTCTGTATGTCTTTCAGGGTTAAATGATATTTGTTTACCAAGATATATATATTTTTGGACATATTCGAGTGCAGTGTTGTTTGCTAAAATTGGTATCTCTTTATTATTGGTCATAAGTTTAGTTTTTTCGAGATTCATCTCTAGTCCTACATTTGCGCTAGCAGCCATTAATTCATTTATCATTGACTCCAGTTTGGATGGGTTTTCGCACAGCAGTATTAGGTCGTCCGCAAATCTCAAATTGTTTATATATTTTCCACTTACACAAATTCCTTTTTCTGACCATGGTAATTCACTCATCAAATTTTGAAGAACAGCTATGAACAATTTTGGAGAAAGTGGGTCGCCCTGCCTTACTCCACGTTCAATATCTATATCTGTGCCTAATCTGTCTAGTTTAACTCTACTTGTGCTCTGGGAGTATATATCTTTTAAGATGTTTATGTATGTGTTATTTATTCCTTGTTTGTTTAGAGCTTCCCATATACTTTTGTGTGAAATACTGTCAAAGGCTTTTTTGTAGTCAATGAAGGCTAAGAAAAGTGGTCTTTGAAATTCCATGTATTTTTCTATAATTTGCTCAATCACATGAATATGATCTGTAGTGCTAAAGCCTCTACTGAAACCGGCTTGTTCGCATGGCTGATGTTTGTCGATAATTGGTGTATTCTTTCCAGTAAGCTTGAAGACAGCAGTTTATAGAGACATGGCATGGCATATTAATACTGATTGGACGATAATTGCCAATGTTTCCTGGATCTCCTTTTTTGGGGTTCCGTAGTCAACTAGGAACCCTTATAGTTTCGCCATGTCTGTCTGTCCGTCCGTCCGTCCGTCCGTCCGTCCGTCCGTCCGTCCGTCCGTCCGCGGATAATCTCAGTAACCGTTAGCACTAGAAAGCTGAAATTTGGTACCAATATGTATATCAATCACGCCAACAAAGTGCAAAAATAAAAAATGGAAAAAAATGTTTTATTAGGGTACCCCCCCTACATGTAAAGTGGGGGCTGATATTTTTTTTCATTCCAACCCTAACGTGTGATATATTGTTGGATAGGTATTTAAAAATGAATAAGGGTTTACTAAGATCGTTTTTTGATAATATTAATATTTTCGGAAATAATCGCTCCTAAAGGAAAAAAAAGTGCGTCCCCCCCCCTCTAACTTTTGAACCATATGTTTAAAAAATATGAAAAAAATCACAAAATTAGAACTTTATAAAGACTTTCTAGGAAAATTATTTTGAACTTGATAGGTTCAGTAGTTTTTGAGAAAAATACGGAAAACTACGGAACCCTACACTGAGCGTGGCCCGACACGCTCTTGGCCGGTTTTTTATATAAGAGTATTATTTCGGATTTTTTCCAGCTTTGTGGTACATGTTCTTCTTCAGGAATTTTGTTGAATAAGATGGTTAGCGGGGTTATTAGTAGTGTTTTTCCATATTTAATATGTTCGTTGGCAATCCCGTCAGGACCTGGGCTCTTTTCAGATTTTAACTTGTGTATTTGTTTGAGAATCTCTTGTTCTTGAAACTTTTCAATGTTTGAAGATATGCTATGGGTGTTTATCTCCTCTTCTTGAATAGAGTTAGGTTGACTATATAACCTTGTGTAGAATTCTGTAGCTATGTTTATGACATCCTGGCGTGACTTGCTTTTCTTACCATCCGTCTGATGAAGAGTAGGGATCCATTCCTTAGTGGTTTTTAGTTCTTTGATTCCTTTTTTGGTGCTTCGGGACAATTCTAGATGTCTCCTAATGGTTTCCATTCTGTATGACTCAAAGAAACCAATAGGAGTATCTATTCTGCAATACGCTTGAAATGTAAAAGAAGGATAGGACATTCAAGATTTAACACGCTTAGCCGCAGAATTTTTACATTTATCAGTGAAATATCAAAAACAGGCGTTTTTTTTCTTAAACTGTCCATGATTGGGTCCGTCACCTTATACCTATTTTTTTTTACTTTTAGCGCTCTATGCAACATGAGCATTCAAGAAGTCGGTTCATCATTTGAAGAGATAAACATGAGTGGTGGAGACAAGGTGGGATCGGAAAATGAAGCCAAACTAAATCAGCGATGCTTTAATGACATATTAAAGCCTACGAAACAATGGATTAACAGATGTAATAGCTCAAGTGACGGCGTGAGAAAGTACAATGATCTTCAAATGATTAAAAAGTTGTAAGTTAACGTACCTATCTTAAATTGATTGATAAGTACATTCAAAGGCATAGCTGGTATGCTAATTTGTTAAGACTTGTAACGCCAAGAATAATGTATAATTGTGCCAAGACCGGATTTGAAGACAACTTCATAGGTCCGGAACCTTATGTGGGCCTTTCACAAGGAACCATCAGAACGGCTATGAAAGACCAAACAAAGGCCAGTCACCAAAAAGAGTGGGATGCCCTGGTTGGTCTGAAGCATTCAAAGCTCTTTATGCAGAGGGTAGACTCTGGATCGAGCAAAAAGCTAGGGAAGCTAGGCAAAAGACAACTCCAAATTATAACGGGGGTGTTCACAGGCTATTACGGGGTCAAAGGAATTTTGGCCAAGATGGGACACGCCGACAACACTGATTGTCGCATGTGTGGCGAAGAGGAAGAGACAGTCAGACATTTAATGTGTGAATGTCACGCCCTCGCCAGACAAAGAATGAAGAACTTTGGAGCAGGCTACCTGGCACCGAAGGACTTCAGAGAGCTACCCATGAGCCTCATCTTCCGATACGTGGAGATGGTCGACAAGCTCCTGAATAGCTGAAGGATCTTAGGATCGTAGGGGGTAATTGCACAAAAGATCCCGATGGGTCGAAGTGTATCCGTAAGGGCCCCCGCAGATTTAAGATAAGATAAGATAACGCCAAGAATACCTAAAGTGTTTTGTATACTACTTTGGTGGCAAACAAGTGTACGGCCCACCTGATGGTAAGCAGTATTCGTAGCCTATGGACGCCCGCAACTCCTGAGGTGTTATATGCATATTACTGACCCTAACACTCCGCACTCGTTGTAGTTGTAAGAACTTACTAACCTAATTCGCATACAGCACAAGTGCGGACGAGTGACTGGTCCATGTTCATTCAGATTCAGCTTCATCATTATTATGTACCGTGTGCATGTGCAAGCACCAACCTAACTCCAATATTTTTTATGTTTTCAGACGGATTCCCGATTGGAGAATGCCATTACAAGACTAATGGATATTGACTATATAACAAATAGTAATGTAAAATCAAATACTATGTAAACTCTACGAGTTAATACGTGCAGCTCGGTGCCAAAGTTGGCAACAGGCACACTAGCGCTCCTAGCGGCATGAGTTGATCAAAATAGTTTAGTTTCATACAGCATAAAATTAAAAAAAATTACAAATTCTTATTTTTTTGTTTTATTCCGTCTAAAAATGTTAAAGTAGATCAAATAATAGCATTTTCTATTTTAATTTACTCAAATAAAAGTCTGAACAACTACTTTGATCAACTCGAACCGCTAGATGGCGCTAGTAAAATTGTTGCCGCTCAATTGTATGGGAAACGTCAGAAGCTGCACGTATTATAGTATATATATCTGGTAACCGAGCTTCGCTCGGTTCTATTTTAATATATCACGTCTTTAGATAAAAAAAAACTCTTATAAATACAAAAACAAAAAAAAAAAGACAAAAAACAAAAACTTTATTTCTGGCCGGGATTCGAAACCCTGACATCTACGATCTATCTGCGTACATTAGACCGACCTCGTGCGACTGAGCTAAGCGGAATCGATCGCGCGCGGCGAAATTAAGGACCATATTTTACGTTTACAAATGCGAAAGAAAAACTCATGAAAACTCGAAAATTCGCGTTTTCCGGGATCTAAGGCTACGCTAGATCGATTTTTCACCCCCGAAAACCCCCACAAAACAAATTTCAGCGAAATCGTTAGAGCGGTTTCCGAGATCGTCGGTATATATAAATAAATAAATAAATAAATAAATAAATATACAAGAATTGCTCGTTTAATAGTATAAGATAAATAAATAAATAAATATACAAGAATTGCTCGTTTAATAGTATAAGATAGTATTTGGTAAAATGCAATTATTAAGGTTTAATTATTAATAAAATTATTTTTATAACTCTTTTTTTATTCCTGGTAACAATCATTGGCGTTGCTGTCATTATGACATTGACATTATTTTATTGAACGAAGGCCGAGCTCGCCGAGCTAATATCGCTCGCGGCTTATTAAAATAAAGACCATTTTACAATAGAAGTGCGGCGAATAATCTCAAGAAAATCGCTGCGTTGTCCGTATGTAGGTGGTGGGGTCGCTGTATTATTCGCTTCCGTTTCGTTGGTAACGTGGCGCTTCGGTATCGGCTGAGCGAGAGCGAGCCCACTCGTCATTTGGCCGGCTGTAGAGGATTATACCCCTCGCGTCCAAGCCAATTAAACATACCGCTGTGATTTATTTAATTAGCTAAGATTTTTAGAAGGAAATTAAAACTTCTTCTCATTATGGGGAGCTTCGCAACTGTCCTAGGGCTGTTTTTGTTCATCGTCGTTGCCCGGTCCGACGATGCACCTAAAGGTCCCAAAGTGACCCACAAGGTATGTGTATTTAATTTATTCTGAAAAAAAAAAATCTGAATAATGTGTACCTATTCATGTTTTTTTTTTCTTGAACTTGATGGACCATAGTAAGGTTGCTGACCTGGGGGCCAATGACGCGTCTAATTCTTTGTTAGGATAACTGGTTTTTGAATTTGTACTGATGTCATCACTTAAATTATGTAATAAACAACCTTTTTGTCAATAGTCCTGGGATTCAAATCATAGTTATCCTTGGGACATTGAATTAATCAATTCAGGATAATAGATATCCTTTGTATACCAATCTAGTAACCATCTATTTTTTATTGGTCCCTTAAGCTGTACTGGCTTTAAAACTGCCTAAATTGAATGAACTACTTCATTCTATTATCTGAAAAAATTTGTTAGCAATGTAAATGAATTTAAGGAGTTGATTAAATCTTGGTATAGAAAGACCTATAACAGTGAAAATTGCCATGCAGTCTGTACCAACCCTTACCCTTAATTTTTTTTGTAAGAATTTAGATACATACATATTAAAAAATATTACTAAAATAATTAATTAATTACTAAATATAGGAAAAATTATACAATTTTGTACATGCAAGATAAAAAGGTGGCAGATATTCTCAGTAGGGGATCTATAAAACACTTACAGATATTTCCACTAAGAGTTAGATCATAATTACACTGCAGTAATTTTTATAACGGTGACAGCTTAATTTTTAATTTAAACATAAAACTTCTATAAGATTGTAGCCATGCTACGAAAACCACTGCATAGTTATCTTGGTATGACTCAATTTATTTCTTTTAACTTTATTGATCAAAATACCAATATAAATAAAAAATTTCCTACTTATTTATTTTATTGTCTAATTTATTCTCATTAATTATTATAATTCCCGAATAAATAGGTCACCTTCACCATGAAAATAGGTGATGAACCAGTCGGAGACATCGTAATTGGTCTCTTCGGAAAGACCGTCCCGAAGACGGTGGAGAACTTCTACCAGCTAGCGCAGAAGCCTAAGGGCGAAGGCTACAAGGGCAGCAAATTCCACCGCGTCATCAGCAACTTCATGATCCAGGGCGGAGACTTCACTAAAGGAGACGGCACTGGAGGTAAATATGCTTTAAAGTTTCATTTCATGATTTGTTTTCATGACAACACAGATTTTTTTTTAAATAAATGAGCTGTTTGTAGGGATTATTTGGTATAAAGAACCTTGTAAAAAATGTCAATATTTTTTTTATAAATTTCTTCACTGCAAACCTTCTCAAGAAAAAAAAAATAATCAATCATAACTCGAAAAATATTATTAAAAAATCAGTTTGTCCAAACTGGATCCAAATTGCCAAAGATAGGTATTGTAATACTTGCAATAGAATGGAAGGCTTTTTATTATTAGTTATAAATTTATAACTCGAAAACTACAAAAAATCGGCTAATATACATGGGGTTATTATTGTTCTATGGGCTATTGCCCACAACGTGCAGAATCTAAAGAAACATTTTTGACGTCAAAGTTTGGACCGCCCTGTATGACTCTTGAGTGAAATACGACATTTTATTAGTCAGCACTTTGTGATGAAAATATTTATTCTCATAATACAGATCTCTTATAAATTAAATCAAACTCTTTTGATGCCGGATGTTAAAATAAAATAAAAAACATGCATTCTTAAAAATAAATAATAATGTAGCTCGTAATATGAAAACGAGAAATTGGCTAAAATCCAATTGGAACAAAGAAACCGAGTTCCTGAAAATATAAAGCAAAGCCTAAAATAAACAAATCTAATTATAATGGTTTACATGTCAACAATGTGTGTATGCGCCTAACGCCTATTAAGCTCTTTGTTTTCAATTTTCATGTTCGTCACTCAAAACAATGCCTTATGAGGACACTTGAACTTGTTTTTCCTGTTTATGTACCTTCTAGTGACCACACGTACTGTATATACACCGTGTTTTTTTTTTTTTCGTTAAATTCGACACATCGTTAGGTTCATCATCAGGAACCACCCTGTATATCACTTTTAGTTAAATTCACAAGTGATTGACGGCACATGTCAAAACAAATAACATTATTTTAGGAATCGATAAAGGCTGTACACACGTGTTAAGTAATTTTTTTAATAACTCTATAACCGTAAAAGTTAAGACGCTTGTTTTTTAGAGAAATCCAGATTGTGATTTCATCTCAAAGGCAACATTTTCCACTTTTAAATTAAAAAAATTCAAAAAAAACAGAAATGCTCAGATGATTTTCGTACCGAAGGAAGATTTCAAGGGTCCACAGTTAAGGCAGGGGCGACTGTATGTTCTATCGCCGGCAACTTTAATTTGAGTCATTAGTTCGTCTTCCACTCAGGGGTGGCGCGCGTTCTCACGATGAGTTCGCATTTCTATTTTACTTTTATGAAGTGTGATTTTTTTGAAAAAATATGCTATTTCTACGTGTCAGAATTACTAATACTTTTTAACCCTAGTATTAAAAAAATAAATACCCATACGATTTTCTTCTTATTTTGATTACCATTTTCCGTATATTTCAATAAGGCTTGTAAAAGTTGGAACTAACAAAAATATATAAATACAAATATCTTAGGTACCCAAGACTTTTATAATAGTCTCCCAGTGAGATTGAAAGTATTAATTCGTTTTATTCCATGAGGTAACAATTGACCTAAAACGTCCTCGTTTCTTTGTAAAACAATAAAAAAAAAAATTGGCAAAAAGAAACATCAAATGCTCAGATGACTTCTGTACTTGACAGGAAGATATCAAGGGTCTGTGGTTAAGGTACAAACACAAAGATTTCTATAATAAGGATAAGGCAGTTCATGTAATTTCGACTGGTGGATTCTCGTTTGGTGGAACCACACCTCGGAGACTGGCGCTCAAATATATAAAAGAGGCGCGTTCCTAGCACACATTCAAAGCTCGTGTAGGTGAACGCGTACCATGCTTGTATGAGTGAGATATGACAAGTCGCGTATTTGACAGGCGTTAACTGTGAGGTAACCGAGAGCGGGTGGGGGGCACTTTCAGCGGGGAGCGGAAGTGGCCATACTGTACGATAGTACTCTTATACTGTGGTGGAACGCTACAACGCGATGGGTTGTCTACACCACTTTAATTGAGTTAAATAGTTAGATTATGAAACATACAAATTGTACCAGTGAAACTGTTTCCCTTTTATTGGTTGTACTAATAAATAGTTTACAGCCAATTAGTAAGCCGGATAAGGCTACATTAGTTATCGATTTATATACAGCTACTATGTACTTGCAAAAGTGCGATAGCTTACTAACGATGTGTTACGAAATCGTTGTGATTTAAATTTTCAATCCATTGAAGCAAAATGCGCACCAAGGTAAAGATTGATTGGTTCCGTAAAAAACCGTAGATTCGAGTACGTGTTAGGAAAATGATGAAGCAAAATTTATTTTGGGTTTAATTAACCGCTTATAATGCTTCTGGATTAATCGGTTTAACTTCACAAGTCAATAAGTATAAGTACGCGCCTTGTAAAGAGGCCCTTAAGTTGAGAGTTTCCGTCGTACAGTCGCCATCAGATATATCGGAGCGTTCAAGGTGCTCACAAATATCTGAACACGCCTTATCGCCTTCAGAGGTTCTTCGTGTTCAGATCTTTTTGCGCGCCCCGGCCGATTCTCCGATGGCGCTGTACCATGCGCGGATCGTAGCCTAAGTTGCCATACAAATAGACCACGTGACCCCCCCCCTGGGCACGAAGCTGGATCCGCGCTTGCGCTGTACCCACAAATGCAAATGGGTTCGTGACAAGTAATGAGACAGGACATACTAAGTACTCGACTTTCTAAATGAATGCTTGAATTTTTAATTATACACTGACGGCGTAAGGTGAAGACGTGGAATAGCCATGATGCCGCTTTAATACTAGCTCTTTTAAACAAAATGTAGAAAAGCGGCGTGTCGTGAATTTTCCGCACCGTTCCAAACATATCGACGCGGCATCTGTTTTCGCCGACCATAAATCGCTCGTTATGAACATGCGTACGGTTGCGTTCAGCGACGATGACGCGTAAGCGGTAAGCGTCTTCATACTAACGGCCGATTTTTGGTCAGCTAGAGCCTATTCCGCGTCGATAGGTTTGAATGAAACCCTTAGTCGTCGGCACGTAAGCATCACACATCATCTCTTATCTACAAAAATATACAACAATCTCAAAAGGTCTTTTCACTTTCAGGTCGCAGCATCTACGGCGAGCGTTTCGAAGACGAGAACTTCAAGCTTCGCCACTACGGCGCCGGCTGGCTGTCCATGGCCAACGCTGGCAAGGACACCAACGGCTCTCAGTTCTTCATCACCACAGCTAAGACCTCCTGGCTAGACGGCCGTCATGTTGTCTTCGGAAAGGTCTTGGAGGGCATGGTAAGACACTGACTGTATAAGGCAGATTGTATATGTGTCCATGACCAATGCTGGTAAGGACACCAACGGCTCCCAGACCTTTAGAGTTCTTTATCGTCACCGCAAAGACCTCCTGGCTGAATGGACGTCATGTTGTCTTCGGAAAGGTCTTGTAGGGCATGGTAAAACCATTAGATCAATTTAATGAAGACTCTAATAGGCTAAAGGCAAACCAACGGCTCTCGTTCTTCATCACCACGGCTAAACCTTCTGGCTGGACGGCAGCCATGTTGTCTTTGGAAAGGTATTGCGAGTTGTTGGTTGGATATAGTAATTAATTAACAACAATAGGTAATTTGCGACATTCCACGGCGAAAATTGCCTTATAGTCGTCAGAGCTTATGTCGCGTAACTCGCGTCAGGGGCGGCTCACTTCGCGATTCTATCGCCGCGCGGCCCATTCAGTGGTGACGACCTTCGCGCGGCGCAATGGAATTCAATGTCGGCTGCTCGCGCTCGGTCCGTTTGTTTCTGTAGGTAAGAATTTAGAATAGCGGCATTTTGTGAATATCAAAGGAGTGAGCCTTCTGTACTTGTACTATTATATATTCTATGCTCGCGTAGTACTGCATTTGTCTTCAAGCTCCGCATGATTGCATAAGGTTCCTTTCACCGTGGATGGTCACATATGTATCAGTCAGTATGTAGTATGTACCATTGTACCTACCTTCATTATTGTACCTTTTGGAGAATCTGTTATCATGTATATTTTTAACGCACTTGTTTGTTACAGGACATCGTGCGCAAGATCGAGAACACGACGACCGGAGCGAACGACCGCCCCGTCAAGGACGTGGTGATCGTCGAGAGCCGCGCCGAGGAAGTCTCGGAGCCCTTCGCCGTCTCCAAGGAGAGCGCTAAATAACACTAGCGCAGTGCATTTACTTTAAGACTAATTTACTAGGGCCACTTTTAGATGTACCATCTAATTTATGTCTTGAAAGTTTGGTGAAACAAATGCTCAAATATAGATAACCAAACATATTTCTTTGTGATGACCTTTTAAGTTCAATTTTGTGCCACACAAATGAGATTGAAAAGAAATTAATAAAACTTGTCTCTTTATATTTATGTTTTTTATTCACACCTTTTAATATTTACAATATTGTGTTTTATATATAATTACTGTATTTACAAAACTTTTGGATATTAAATTATGCATATATAAATAATTAAAGGTGATCTGTTAAAATTAAAATCTTAAGGAAAGAGTATGTAGGACTGCTGGGCCACAACAGAGGCATTACAATGTACTGGGAAACTGGATATTTAGTTTTTTACAATTTGCAGCTGACACTTTTATACAGAAACACATATCAAATAGCAGTAGTGTAACACTTATTCAGTAACTTCTTTCTGAGGGTTGTAAATGCAATTAAGTAATCCAATTCAGGGTTTTTGTTTATTTTTGTACAATAACTGTACAAATTAATCAACAATGAAGTAGTTAAAGAATAATACAACTTATTCTACCTCATCATACCATTCATACCCTTTACTTCTTTGATACAATCCTCGGCCTCATCTTTGATATCTTTATTATTAGCTTGTGCCCCCAGTTTCCACCCATATCCACAACTCTTCCTGGCTTCCTCTACCATTTGCTTCTTCAAATAAGCCCTCCCTAAATTAACATACATTGTTCCTAACTCTTCCATCTCAGGCAGCTGCTTTCCTACTTCTATAGCTTGTTTAAAATAAGCAATGCTTTCATCTGTCTTGCCTAACTGGACACAAACTGTGCCAATATCATTCAACTGGACCACAATATGCTCCTGGCCCACATCACCCACAGACTGCATAAGATCTAGTGAATTAACCATCAACTTCAAGCCTTCCTCCAGTTTATTGCAATCCACATATAATCGTCCACACCAATCCTCTGCTATTGCAAGCATTTTTCTAGTATCTTCACTAGGATTTGTACCCATAGCTTTCCGCAACTTTTCTAAGCACCAATCATAACCTAGTTGAGCTGTTGAGTATTCTTTTTTCAAATGGCTGATTCTGGCCAGTTTGATACTGAGATGTACTACTCTAGGATCGTCTTCTGTAGCTCCGTTTGCCATTATCCTTTGTGTTACTGCAACAAAGAGCTGCTTGGCTTTGTCTAGTTGTTCCCTTTCTAATGCCAAGTTAGCCATGACATCATAGATGTATGTTATGCCCATTTCATGGTGAATCTGTTGGGCCTGCCTTAATGCAATGTGAAGTAACTGTTCAGCTTTTTCGTATTGCAATCTTTGAATAAAAAGTACACAGTGTTTTATAGTCTGGATTAGCTCATCTTCAGCACTGAGTTTGGGTTGAAACCCTAGCCATGTGAACAGAGAAAAGCCAACAGTACATGGTATTGCAGCTGGCTTGGGTAATGCTTTAGGGAATAGTACATTACACTTCTGAATAAGCCTCTTATCAAATTTAATTCTGGATAAGGTATTCCAGAGAATCCTATACCTCGAAGACATAATAATTAATTTTACTCTTATGTAACTTATTTACATTTGTTTCCTGATGCAGTGAAAGAGTTCTTTGAAATTAATAAGTAGACAAAAATTATGACTTAGAAGGTGCAGAATCTCAGGTATTAAAAATTATTAAATTGATTGAAATACTTGGTTAAATAAGAGAATTCCGCAACATAATTTAGAATTTTCAAAGATATTTTTCATATAAACATGGCATTGACATTTGGGTTGACGTCTGTATGACACTGACAGTGACATGACATTCTCGTACCATAGACAATGTGGTCAGGAGTGTACTAATGTTGCCTAGACAAATTCAAGAAATCCGAAAATCCCAATACTTAAGGCGTTCAAATACAAATGCACGTTAGTTTTCTGCTTAAAAAAAACAAAAGGTACGATTTATATACATTATACACGTGTTTTACCCTGAATTTTAATGAAAGAGAGCTGGGAAGTGGGAATACTTCTGTTACGTTAATGTTTATTGATAACTCGTTACTACGGGCTGCATGCACGAAAAAGATGACGTCATTGTCCCGTTCCTCAAGGCCACCAAGCAAGAGCAAGTGGTTTGTGTATGGACGGTTGGGGTATAAGCAAAAGGGGCCCGATTTTAGGACTTAAAAAATTTTTGCTAAAAATTTTCATTTATTCTTTTTGAGTGTTTGTAATTTAAAAACATGAAAGATTGCATTAAAATAAGCATCTTTTAATTGAATGAAGTTGCTTGAAAAACCTACTTATTTAGGAGTTAGAGCAGTACGAAGTTGCGAATTTTCCCATAGTATTTACTAAGGCGCCAGAGACTTAGAAAATTTACGATGATTTTTTTTTACCAATATAACCTATGTTAATAGTGATAAATCATATAGAACACATTTAAATAAGGATGTTTTGTTATATAAACTTTTTCTTTTCCATTAATATTTACTGAGATATTAGGGTTCTAAGATTGGTAAATGGCACTAGCACTTTAATAAAATTAACGCGTGTCTCACAAACGGTCTAGGATACAAAATGACGACTTTTATATAGGTATAGGTTAGGTTCGTTAGGTATCTTCAAAGTTCAAAGTTTTTATTGTATATAAGAATCAGGTTACATTGCAGGTCGAAATATACAATTATACTTTCAGTTACACTGAGACTTTACCTTTTCAGGCATATATACATTTATATCTAAACTTACATATAAACATTATTATGTGTAACTTAAATAATCATTGACTGAATAAAAACATCTTTCGATAAGCCACAGTTTTACGTTTGATTTAAATAATTTTATATTCATGTGTTTGAAGCGATCAGGTAACTTGTTGTAAATTGTGATACACATGATATAGGAATTTTTTGCGGTAAGTGACAAGTTTACATACGGCTTAGGCAATCTATGTTTATACTTAGGTCTAGTTTCTCTGGAGCATACAGTGTTTTGAGCTACAAACAGATATTTCTACTTATGGACAAAAATGGATGCTTCATAAATATAGAGGCAGGGGAAAGTAAGTATGTTATATTTTATAAAATATGGACGGCAGGACGGCCGAAGGCCAAACTGCACAGAATAGGAGCCCCGCATAAGCGGGGCTCCGTCGATATCGCTTTCTGTCTCTGGCGCCTTAGTAATGCTACGGGAAAATTTTGCAACTTTGCACCACTCTAACTCCTAAATTAGTAGGTTTTAAAAAAAAACTTTAATTTATAAAAGATGCTTATTTTAATGCATTCTTTCAAATAAGAACAAAAAAACGTGAAAAAAGTCCCAGAATCGGGCCCCTTTTGCTATACTCTGACCGCCCCTGTCTATACTACTGTAAAGCTAGAAACATACTACGCGGACGCCCGTCGTAAATCGACCGCGGACGGGGATCTAGATAATTAATATACACTTCACCGTGCACACTATCGGTCGACAGACGTGGACGTGGCCTTGAGCGCATGGACGTCCGATCGAAATCTGGCTCGCTGGATGTTTTGTTCCGTGCATACTAACCGGTCGCGGTCGCGGTCGATTTACGACGGACGTCCGCGTAGTATGTTCCTAGCTTTATGTTTGACGTTATCACGTTAAACTACCGTCCGTAAATCGACTTTACAGACAACCAATTTTTTTTATTTTGTAAGTAATTGCTCTTTGCAGCATTTTCTATTGAGATTTCAAGCTGAAATTATAAAACACAGGGACTAAATAATTGTTAATTAAAATAATTCCCAAATTGTTTAATGTTATAAAAAAATTATAGATGTGTCGATAACTTGTACTCTGGCAACTCTTTACACAATAGACCATAGACGTTTAGGTATATTTTTTGACAACTACTCAAATGCAACGAAGGCACTCAAATTTGTGTGCCAATTCAACTATCAAATTAACTTAACTTAAAGAAAATCGTTACATATTATCCTATCATTATATTTAATATTATCATATTATATGCCACTTTTTTTTTAAATTAAAATAATCATGTCAATCATAAATGATAATACGTACTGTAATTTTTCGGTATGTTTTATGTTTTTGAACGTCTATGACCACACAGTGATATGATTGGTCAAAAGAACGATCGACATTGGCTAAACCAATAGTACCTCAAGGTTTTGAACAAAATTGTGGCAAAGACATCAAATAAAAAAGTAATATTTTATATACAGAAAACTACGTACGAATGATTTCCCAATCTGAGCGATGGCAGTAATTTTCGCATTGATAACTTGTTACATCGCTCATACGTTTCGTAATTTTTAGCACAGTAGAAAGCCAGGATAAAGGAAACTGAAGTGTTATGAATAACAAACAATATTGGAAGATGTTGACGTAGCGCAGTGGGAGAGGTATCACTAACTCGATTAGGTACTCAAATTGAGTTATGATTCCTTTGCATAGGGCTCCAATATTTTTCTAATTAGAATAAAATGTGGCACATGGATGTGATGAACGGGTCCGATTTGCCTCCAGTAAGCGAGGATACATTTTGTAAACACATTTTAAATTCGAGGATAAATAACTCAAGGTAAGCAGCAGTGGCCTTGTGCGGTTTGTTTTTATGTTTGTTTTTGTGCTCACTTTGGTTTTTGTTACAGGGTCCGTATTTGGGATCTGATTATACTGATACCGAACGCTCTGTTCGTGCTTTTCCTAGTAGTGAGGTTCAACAAGGCGCAGCTGAAGCTGCGAGCGACGAGTAGCCCTATATTCCTGACTTTTTATTCGTTGGTGTGGGGCAACGTTATAATAAGTGTGGTGCGATGTGCGGTGGCGATGACGCTGAACGCGCCCATGCCGCTGGGCGGGCAGGTGGACAAGGTGCTGTGGGTCATGGTGAAGTTTTTTTTATTGGCCACCGAGATGAGTGTTGTAATCTTCGGATTAGCATTTGGTGAGTGGACTTATTATGTCTAATGTTTTTCTTACAGTTTTGGTTTTCCTGCCATTTATATTAGAAATTTGTATTTATTATTTTATGTTATAATTGTTCTGTATGCTGCTATGGACACAGTAGACTTTCAACCGTCCAAAGTTATCAATTTTTGTTAACCATTTTCGTTACAAAGCCTGTATCCAAAGCTAATGTCCTTCTCTAATAAATTGTAGCCGTTTTAGTGCTACAGTGCAAAAGGTGACTACTTACCATAATCAGAACAAAACCAATTCTCATCATTTTCCTTGGCTTGGATCTTAGCCTATATCGTTTACAATTGAGTCACCCAGTAGCTGTGGAAAAATGTGTTTTCTTACTATTCTTACTAATAACATGCCCTATTGGCCTGCTTTAGCATAATTTTTCTCTGAACTGTGTCAACCACAAAATGATCATTAGGATCACTACCATTTAGCAATAGTTACGTAACTTTGAGTAAAAAACTCTTAGATTGCTTGAGCAATATAATCAGTGAGCAATTAGTTTTACATTATTTATCTCTTTAGCTATTGAACAACATTTACTATTAAAACATTATTGAAGCCTTTGAACAACATTTACTATTAAAACAATGCAATTTAAATTTATAACTATGTTAAGTGCTTAATTACCATATAGACCGTGGCACTTTCCGATTTTAAATTCATCAATAGATAGCATATTGATGAATTTAAAATCGGAAAGTGCCACGGGGTGGGACAACATACCGACTGTCTTTTTAAAAATGGCAAGGTCTGAGGTTGTACCCATCATAAAGCACCTCGTTAACACTTGTTTTGACTTAGGGACCTTTCCAGCCCCTTTGAAACAGGCAATTATAACTCCTGTCCATAAGGACGGGGAGAGAGACAGCATCAATAATTACAGGCCAATCTCAGTGCTCCCGGCGATATCTAAAATTATGGAAAAACTTATAAATGTCAGGCTGCTTAACTATTTAAACAAATTTAACATTATTTCTTCTTCCCAATATGGCTTCAGACAAGGGACTTCGACTGAGGATGCTGTCACTGGACTCTGCTCTCTAATAGTTGAACAACTTGACAAGCGAGAGAAGTGCTTAACGGTCTTCTTAGATTTAAAAAAGGCCTTCGACACTGTCTCTCTTCCCATTCTTATACAAAAATTGGAAAAAGTAGGAGTAAGAGGAACTCCATTGTCTCTCTTCAAAGACTACCTTAAAAGTAGAACTCAAAAAACTAAATTAGGAAATTTCATTAGTGAAGCAAAAGAAGTTACATGCGGCGTTCCTCAAGGTAGTGTACTCGGTCCTACGCTATTTCTTGTATACATCAACGATTTGTGTAACATGGAAATAGAAAATGCAAAAACCTACTCTTATGCCGATGATACAGCTGTTACTTTTATTGGTAATACGTGGGATGAAGTGAAGTTTACCGCAGAGAAAGGTCTAAAACAAATAGGAAAATACCTAAAAAACAACGTACTGACGCTTAATACTGAAAAAACCAATTATATTTGCTTTGGCATCAGCAATGAGTCTCAACCAACTAATGACTACACCATTAAAATTCACAGTTGTAACAATATCACCGGTAACTGTAGCTGTCCTGCTATCAAAAAAGTAGAACAAACGAAATATCTAGGTATATTTATAGATCAACGCTTGTCCTGGTATCCACACCTTGAACATGTTTCTGGAAGACTACGTAAACTGACATATATTTTCAAAACTTTAAGAGAAGTTGTACCAAAAATGGATACAGAATCTAATCTGACCCGTAGAGATATTTTGAAAGAGATTTATGTATCTTTGGTTCAGTCAGTGCTAACATATTGTATACCCGTTTGGGGAGGGGCGGCTAAAACGAAATATCTTCAGTTAGAGCGCTCTCAAAGAGGAATAATTAAGGTTATGTACTTCAAAAAACGTACTTTCTCCACAAAAAAATTGTATGATTTATCTAAACTCCTTACTGTTAGACAACTTTATATTAAAAACACGGTTTTGAAAGTGCATAAGTCTTTGCCATATGATCCTAGTATACAAAACAAAAGAAAAAGAAATAATGTTATAACAATCTCGAAACCTGGAACACAATTTGCAAGAAAACAATACTCTAAACTGTCTAGTCACCTTTATAATGTTGTTAACAGGCACTTAAATATATACGAAAATAATTACCATCACTGCAAAAAAGAAATTCCTAAATGGCTACAAGAAAAAACCTATAATGAGACTGAACAACTCTTAAATCTTTGATCCATACACACACAAACACACACACACACACACACACACACACACACACACACACACACACACACACACACACACACACACACACACACACACACACACACACACACACGTGCGAAGATACGCACACTTGTATATGGTATCTTACACCTTTAACTGTAATCTGAAATCTGACATCTTCTGTATTCTCCTATTCTGTAGGTAAGGGTTCTAAATATATACGTGTACCTTAGATATATATTAAATACATGCTGTACTACTTTCGTAATCAGGCGTTGGATGAGCGGGTCGTCTCAACACAGGCGCTGTAAGCCTAAAGAGAAGTCCCAGCAAATTGTATAAGCATATGTTATTATTTAAATAAAGATATTTTTCATTTTTCATTTTCATTTTTTCATATTAAAATGAGCCCGCATTACAGACATTGAAGAGAAAATTATGTTTTGATATTGTTTATCTTTTGAACATGCAATAAAATTACAATTTATGTTTTAGGTCACATGGATAGCAGCAGCAGTATAAGATATGTCTTGATGGCAACATCATTCATATCTCTAGCTTTCACTATAACTCAGGGAACGCTAGAGTTCATGAAGACTGACGATGCCACTCTGATAGCGGGGGATACGGACTTGTTTGAACATGGTGGAGTGCTGTTCTGGTTCACTTTATCGCTTGTGTTTGCGTTCATCTATTTTCTGATATTGATATTGCCATGGACACCACTGAGAGAATATTTGGCCTTACCAAGTAAGTTTTCATTAGTTCATATAATCTTTAAGTAATGCTTTTCATAGTTAAACTATACTGAAATAGGCAAGGGCGGATCCAGCTTCGTCCCCAGGGGGGGGTCACGTAGTAAATGTGTGTGCCCAGCCCAGGGGGGGGGGTCATGACCCCCATGACCCCCCCACCCCTGGATCCACGCATGGAAATACCTAAAATGTTTATTAAAAATAGATCACCTATCAATAAACTTAGGTATTGTCAGTCACATCCATGCAAGGTCATAGTCACTCTGTGGGACTCCAGCCGAGTCGAAATTTGTTAGTGGTTTTAGATTAGTGCTACTGCATTGGTTAGTCTGTCATTGCGCCTGGTTCCCTGAGTTGGGTCGCAAATAACCAACCGGGCTAGTAACTTTATCTGGCCTGCGATAGAGATAACCCACCTTTTTGAACTAACTAATAAATTAAAGAGGGATGGGTGGTCTTATCTTGCTGGTGAAATACCGTACCACTCATATTGTAGTCTGGCAAGATAATTAAGTAGATTTCACGCTACCAGTACACTTCCGTAAATAGCAACATGATAAAGATGTCCACTTCTGTTGCTGTACAGTGTAGATACACATTCTTTATTACGCTCCGTCTTGCGTGAGCGACGGGCGACGCGACGCGATGCGACGGCGATGGCTCAAGGTCATCGCGTATCAATCGCGCGAAACTTCGGCACTAGCATTTTGGTGATTAGAATCACAAGATTCGCCGTCTTTCACAATGTGCAAATGGTCTAGCGGGTTTGACTTCTAGGTGGAATCGTTTGCGCCATGAGTGTCGTGAGTTCGAATCTCGGCTCACGCAATCTTTTTGCATTTTTATTTACTTTTTTCTTTTATGTTCTACTAGCTTTTGCCCGCGGCTTCTCTTGAAAGACGGACAAACAAACAGACACACACACACTTTCCAGTTTAATCAGTATGGATTATTTGATTTTGTTTACCTGCTTATTTCTTTCTCTAAGATTCTACTTTCTTATTTTTTTTAAAGAACTCCGGGTTTTATACTAACAAGGAAAGTTTTAAGTAGCACACAATAATATTGCATTTTGTTTTTATTAACTTAATGTTTATTTTAATCCATACTAATATTATAAACGGGAAAGTGTGTGTGTGTCTATTTATTTGTCCGTCCTTCACGGCAAAAATGAGCGACGAATTAACGTATACTATTTACTTATAACGAATGCTATTTACTTAATGTTGAAATGAAAAAATGTCATACAGTGTAATCCAGTGTTTTTTAATGCTGCCATCTAGTGTCGACTGGCATAACCACTACACTGAGCCCTTATTCCTTAGAGCGTTCATCAATTTCGTGAAATAGCCATTGATAGATAGATGGCGTTGGCGCTCGGTACGCGAGCCACCGGTAACGCAACACACAGGCAAGAATGATCTTGATAGTTTTGAATTAAATTGCTAGTAACAATTCTTTTGGTTTCATGTGTTAACTTTTTTGTAAAGTTTACAAGAGATAATAATATATTATTATTATATGGTACCTACTAATTGTAAGTAACTTAAAATAAACAGTTTCAAAGAGCTGAGCTGTGTGCAAAAAATTACATGTGTTATTGGCCCGGCTAATGAGATCAAACATGGTCGAGTTACGATAAGTAGAATAGCAGTTCTGTTATTCATTTCCTGACTCGATCATGTGACCTTGGACATCATCGAGATCGACGCTGCTCATCAGCCCAAATGTAATAAGCCCAAACATAGTGGAGTTATTATGAGTAAAATAGCAGTTTTGTTGACCATATCCTGACTCCACCATGAAAACCAGAACCTCATCCTGGGGGCCGGTTTTTGAATCTCACATATGGGATTTGTCACTAAAATACCGGTTGAAAACAGTGAATTGCTTAGTATTTTCAGTGACAATTTTCTGAATTCGAACGCGTGAGACTCAAAAATCGGTCCCCTGGTCCCGAAATATAATAATAATCAAACTCTCATCAGATTTCAAGTAAAATTTCTTGGATAAAATTGCATGTGTAAAAATCAGGCGGACCGTATGCCTGTTTGCCACCAACAGGATCAAGATTTGTTTAGTCGCAGTACCTATACAGCACTTCTCAGAACTATCTAGCTGCTTAGCTTACGAGAGCACGGTGCGCCGGACTATCGAACGTAGGTCCACTGTCTATGAGCGCTGGGCGCAGACAGCAGTGAGCGGGCCCGTGTCAGCAGTGTATTTTATTCGAATTTTATGTGCTTTAAAATAGTACATTACGATACAAGTGCGTAAAAAAGGAAGTTCGAAACGAGTGGCGATAAATTAAAACACGACCGAAGGGAGTGTTTTAAATCGACACGAGTTACGAATTTCCTTTTCGCACGTGTATCGTACGACGTTTTTCAGTACAGATGAGCCTCCGAAGTTTCGACCTGTTATATAATGAACCACTTCTCGAACTAGTGCGTAAAAAAACGACCATCTGTACTGAAAAATATCTATCGACACAAAGGTATGTCTTATATGTATTTTTTTTTATATGGCAACAAGAAGTTCTGGTTTAGGATAATATTATTATTTAAGAGTTACAATAAATGCAGGAATCGCAGGAATTACAATGAACGCCCCTTAAAGAGTAGTCTAATTATATTTTTTTTTGTATGGGTACCTTTCCTGGTTAGTATAAAAGCCGGAGTTATTAAAAATTAAATAAAAATAAGAATGAAGATTCTCACAGAAAGAAAAAAGTAAACAATCAAATAATAGAAAATAAAAGAAACAAAAATAAAACTGCAAAAGCACGCCTCAGCCGAGGTTCGAACTCACACCGCTAGCGCGGCGTCCAGACGTCGAAACCGCTAGGCTACGAGCCCGTTGTTATAACTAGTTAATTTTGTGATCCTATTCACCAAAGTCAAGTGCTAGTACATATTTTCATATTTTTAGTTCACACTTAAATTTTAATATTTTACGCAGACAATCTCGTATCACCGTGCACATAATCAAAGGCTGTCAATACAAGTTACAAAAGTTGTAATTTCCTTACTTTTTAGGCACATTACTCCTTTGGTCAACTTATGTTAATTTGAATATTTTGAATTTTTATTATAAGAAAATATAAAGAATGAAATGTGAGACTAGTAATCAATCGTTATTTCTCTAGTCCGACCTCTCTACGTATTGAATTTGCTTCTAAAAATCAAATAGCTTGATCGCGCGCCCATCGCCATCGCATCGCGTCGCATCGCCGTCGCGGGCCGTCGCGGGCCGTCGCTTACGCAAGACACTCCCATATGAACACAGCGGTTTGATCGCATCGCGTCGCATCGCGTCGCTTAACATTCGCATGTTCATCGCCAGTTCGTCGCGTCGCATCGCCGTCGCGTTCCGTCGCCCACCTAAGACAAGTCCATAGAGATAGAAGGTTTGATTTCGTCGCATCGCATCGCATCGCGTCGCCGTCGCGGGTTCGTCGCTCACGCAAGACGCGGCGTTATAATGTGTATACAAAGTATAGTTCAAGAATTTATTGTTGAGACAATCCATACTGGTTCATAAGGGTTCAACTTAGTTTGAACAGTCTGTGTATTAAAGAATTAAATAAAATTGGCCCTAATTTTGCTTAAAACTGATATATCAAAGAATTATAACAGACTAGCTTTTGCTCGCGGCATCGCTCGCGGTAAATTTGATAATTGCGGCATGCTCCATGCAAACGTTTTAGGTAAGTGGAGGTTAGAAAGAGACAAAATGTAGCCTGATGTCACTCTCCATCCCTTCAATTTTCTCCTCTGAGAATATCTCGTCAATTCGTCGTTCCGTTTTGCCGTGGAAGGCGGACAAACAAACAGACAGACACACATTCCCATTTATAATATTATAGAATTAAATTAGTAATTAAATTTAAAAAAATATATATAGTATAGTAGTAGTAGTAGTAAAACACTTTATTGTACCAGAAAATAATACAACACACAGGAAAAAGAGCTTATTACAAGTACAAAGGCGAACTTATCCCTATAAGGGATCTCTTCCAGTTAACCTTTGAGCAATTGAGGGAGAATTGGAGATGGTAGGCATACAGTACAAACGGCGCAGGAAACGGATTCTAGGTAATAATAAATTATAACTTACACTAACATGCATATGCTATATGTGCTATAGTATAGCATGGATATGAATTTCGCTGTCACTTAGCTATAAGTTTGTACATACTATTTATTATTTGATTATAAAATTTATAAGTTATATATTTATAATTTCATATGTTTAGAACTAGGCAACATACAAGAAGTAAGTACATACACGCTATATCGAAGCAGTAGATTATAGCTTAACAGTGAATAAGTTAAGAAAAGTTACGTTTGACGAATATTATGAGCATTAGAGAAAGTTCGCATTAGTTGCGTTAGAGGTAATTTCCATGATGCTCATTGTACATGCCACCGCCCACCAATCACCATACCCTCTAGCACAACTTGTCTTGTCGCGCGCCGAGTCCATACTTGAAGTGGCGCTTGATGTATGTACTCGCGATAGCTAAGATATAACGAAAAATCAGAGATTCTCTTTCAGTATAATTCTCACTTTGTCTCTTGCCATAAGGAATTAAGGATGCTTAGACAAGTAATTCGCATAAAGATACATACGAGCAACTCTCGTAATTATGGTAAGGTGGGAGCTTTGGCTAGACTTCAACACATAATTATGATGAATAGAATTATATCGATTATCGAAATTGGGACAGTAAGTAGTAAGTACCAACATCGTATTGTTTTATATGTATTGTATCTTGTTTATCACGAATAAATGATTTGTATTGTATTGCAACATATTCCCAAAAGGGGTAGACAGAACATATGAAACTTCTCAAAATTCAATGCAAGTTGAAAGAAAACCAAATTGTGATATTAGTAATTATTATAGAGAGTTACTGACAAAGCAAAATGTGTAATCACTAATCACTGTGCATAGACTGCCATCTCTCGACACAGGCTTAAAACTTTTGAACCTCAGTTTTGACAATTTGGCCCATATTCTTAGCAGGGATGTTGCGGATATTCGCATCCGCATCCGCACGCGCGGAACTTCCGCATCATTTTCAAAATCCGCATCCGCAATTCCGCATCCGCCTCCGCAAAAATCAATACGGAGCATTCGCATGATGCGGATGTTGAACAGGTCGGTACAGGAACGACTTAGACGCGGCCCACGTGCACGGTAAATTCACCATTGGCCAATACGAGTCTCGTTACACCAGGGGCGGCTCACTCCGCGATTCTATCGCCGCGCTACAAGTACATGCTGGCGGCCGCGAGTTCGCGGCCTAATCAGGGGTGGCGCGAGTTCTCACGGAACGCACGTTCGCACTTTCTATTGTTACTTTACGTCGCGAGTTTTTTTAAAGTTTTATATGCGATGTCCGCGTGTGAATGGCTAATGGTGCTTAGTTAAATAGACATCATGAATAAAATAGGACAATCTTACACAGATCTACTATTGATTAAGTCCCACGGAAAAGTTCAATGAGGCTTGTGATGTTGGGACTTAAACAAAAATATATAAATACTGTATATATATACCTAGAAAGTACCCAAGACTGGAATATAATAGCATACATTTCATCTGAAGTATTAATTCGTTTTAATCCATAGGCAACCCTATCGTCCGACGCTGCGCACGTGCGGCTCGTTTCTTTGTTAGAATTTTGTAGGCATTTAAAAGGCGGCATTTCGTGAACATCAAAGCAGTGGGCCTTCTGTACTTGTACTATTATATATTCTGTGGTTACACGTCTGTGATTCGTGGATCGCGGGATTTTTTAGTATCGTTGGCCCACCTTTATCTTAATTTCTAAGATTTTTAAATATGAAAGGTTATTTTTTTGAATAAATATAACTTCTTTGATCAAATTTTGTGTTTTTAATATGCCTGAGTAAGTGCCTATCCTCACATTCGCATCCGCATCCGCATCTGCAGATGTGGGACTTGAAAAATCCGCATCTGCATCCGCATCCGCGGATGTCAAAAAATCTGCCTCCGCAACATCCCTGATTCTTAGCTTGATATGTGTTAAAATGTCAAATGTTAATATTAGCGCCATCTAGCCGAGCGTTCCCCAAAGGTCTATCTAGGCCACCATACCTTTTTCTTTGGTTTGGGCTTTGAGGTACGTTTTTTTCTTAGACTTTATCCGTCTATACGGAGTTACATATGTCTTTGCTTATTAGTTTATTTTGTCTTGAAGTGACAGTTGTAGACAGAGAACTCGACGCTATTATACTTTATTAGATATCTTTATTGCTGTTACATATTCATTTGTGTAACACATATTTATAATAAAAATAATACATTATAATTAGCACCTAATTTTCACGCTATACTCGCATATCAACGTAATAGAGATTATTTTAATACTCTATTACGATTTATTGAAATGACTCATTTAAACGCGTTACACTATTATATTACTACTTACAGTCAACCAATCTGAATCCTAGGCCACTGTAGAACCCTTTCACAGTAAAAGTCAAAGTGACTGCTATAGTAAATAAAGAACGGTGTCAATACGACAGGGTTCTAGAGTGGCCTAAGATTCTATTTGGTACGTAGTTTTATATGGTTTAATGATTATTATTCATTGCGATAACAGTATTGTAAACAACTGGGTAACAATTCATTATAAATCATTTATTATTGACTCATATCTCACAGTGGTATTTAATTATGTAACTTGAGGCATAGAAATGTTTAATAAACTTTTTTTTTTTCTAGACAGAGAGTCCGTTCTGTATTTTATGTTATGAATGGTTGATGCGTAATTTGCATAGGTAAATTGCCTGAGTATAGTAATCGTATAAAAGTGTAAAGTGGCAAAACGAACTTCGTGTCTATATTTAACACTTTGAACATGTCAATGAACGATTATTTTTACACTACTTAAAGTCTGTTATAAATAGAATGGAAAGCTTATCTCCTTTTACAGAGTTTTTGGGTTTATGGGTTTATTGTAATCGGACATTATAGATCCACGCAGTGGAATTAGTGGTGGAATAATCAATTCCTCACATGATCATCATCATCATCTCCTCCTAGCCGTTTTCGGCTACGGCAACTGCATTTTATAGATGAGAGCGTTGCTGGTGTGCCCTCAGGTGACTGACGAAGCCAATTTTTGCTACGAATGTGCGACCACACTCGCGGCAGGTCAGCACCCCTCCGACATAATTGGAGGTAATAGCCACAGATGGTCTGGCTTTTAGCTCGTCGCGCTTAGCGTCGAGTTCTGTGCGCCTTCTAGCTTCAAACTGACGCACCTGTGTCTGCACGGTATGCCTCCACCGTGGGTGATCACTGATCACTGACCAGGCCCCGTAGCCGAATGGCATTTCTACGACGCGAAACGAAAACGAAACGCCGCGAAAGGTCTGGCTCGCGCCAATACGCAAGAGCGATAGAGATAGATATCTACGAGCGTTTCGTTTCGTGAGCGTTTGTGCATTCGGCTACGCACGCAGACTGCCAAGTCGTTGGCTCTATTATGAACTCTCTTCATATGTCGCTTCAACACATCTTTGAACCTCACATGTTACATATTGTATACTTATCATAGCACATTGACATATTACACTCTAAGGTATAATGATTGAGATTATAATAATTAAGCATGTATACCTTTGAGAGACCATTGTACTAAGATGGAGGAAAAGTTGTAAATAAACGATATGTTCATATAATATACATACTTAAATACATAGAATAAACGAATCCCTAATCCACCATTGCGGTCACGACCACGGCTGAAAGTTTCAGCCTGATTGTATGAATTTGAATACGTAAATGTATCTGCCAAGCCGTAAATGTATGTGCCAAGCCGTAAATGTATGTGCCAAGCCGTAAAAGTATGGGCCAAGAAAATTACCGAATGGACACCAAACATAGTGCGGCGTGACGGCAGACCGCGAAGGAGATGGCGGCACGATCTTGACGTCCTTCGAAAAGATTGGCCAAACATTGCCTTAAACCGAGACGCGTGGAAGAAAGAGAGGGAGGCCTTTGCCCAGCAGTGGGACACAACAGGCTAACAAATAAATAAATGTATGAATGTCCGGCTCGAACGACCATTGTTTGATATCTGAGTCTAGGTTTATCTATAACAACTACCTTCGCCAGTTGGTATGTGATCTAAATATAGATTACAACTGATACTTTATGAAACAATTGCCATTCATAAGCGCTTGTTTAGGTACCTATTTGTAAAATACTACATAACTCTTCTGTTGCATCATATATGACCATTTCATATACAGTTCATATGTAAGACATTAAACAATCACTAGACTATGTTAGGATTTCTGTTATTGAGTTAAGTCAACAATCCTGTACGGAGCTAAAATTATAGCAGGCGTACCTACTCCCATAGTAAATTATAATGTGAGCGCTATGGTGACCAGGCGGGCAAGCACGGTCGCGTGATAAGCGTATCACGTCAGTCCGTCCTTCTCGCACTATTTTAATGAATTTTAACTGCTATACGCACCGACGATAGGTAGGGTTTATAGGTAATCCACGATAAGTTTGCAACGATTTTCACAGCCTCGCCAGTGCGGATGTTATTTTAAACGTCAAACTTTGATGAAATTATGACGTTTACTTAAGTCTTGCAGAGGCGGGGGTATTAAAAGCTTTGCAGACTTATCGTGGGACGATGATTCTATCACATTAGTGTGATATGCCCGCAGAAGTCAACTTAAGTAGGTTCCAGGGGGCCGATTTTTGAGTGTCACGGCGTTCGAATTCAGAAAATTGTCACTGAAAATAATAGGCAATTCACCGTATGCAACCGGTATTTTAGTGACAGTGAGACTCAAAAATAGGCCCCCGGACAGAAACGGCAGCGCAGTATTTCTTCTCTGATGGCCTGTTCGCTAATTTAGGCTATAATGCTTTTATGCGTAACAGAATTTAACTGACAGACTAATTAAATGTCATTATTATAATTACGTGCGCTTTCCGATCTCTGTTCGTCATCATACTCAAGCTACAAGTTAAGTCGGTAATTCTAAACATAATATTCTTGTTACAGCGAAACTGTCATTCTACCTATACATCCTCCTACTGGCACTACTCGACGCGACGCAGGCCGCCGGCGCGGGCATGTTACTGTGGGGCCCTATACCCTCTGGTCTATGCGTCGTGGACGTCACCACGTGGCTGTACTACTCTCTCTACACCCCGCTAGTCTACCACACGTTCCTGAGCGAGTTCTTCAGGTAACTATCCTACTGGCGACGCGGGCATGTTACTGTGGGGCCCTATACCCTCTGGTCTATGCGTCGTGGACGTTACCACGTGGCTGTACTACTCTTTACACCCCGCTAGTCTACCACACGTTCCTGAGCGAGTTCTTCAGGTAACTATCCTACTGGCGACGCGGGCATGTTACTGTGGGGCCCTATACCCTCTGGTCTATGCGTCGTGGACGTCACCACGTGGCTGTACTACTCTCTCTACACCCCGCTAGTCTACCACACGTTCCTGAGCGAGTTCTTCAGGTAACTATCCTACTGGCGACGCGGGCATGTTACTGTGGGGCCCTATACCCTCTGGTCTATGCGTCGTGGACGTCACCACGTGGCTGTACTACTCTCTACACCCCGCTAGTCTACCACACGTTCCTGAGCGAGTTCTTAAGGTAACTATCCTACTGGCGACGCGGGCATGTTACTGTGGGGCCCTATACCCTCTGGTCTATGCGTCGTGGACGTCACCACGTGGCTGTACTACTCTCTACACCCCGCTAGTCTACCACACGTTCCTGAGCGAGTTCTTCAGGTAACTATCCTACTGGCGACGCGGGCATGTTACTGTGGGGCCCTATACCCTCTGGTCTATGCGTCGTGGACGTCACCACGTGGCTGTACTACTCTCTCTACACCCCGCTAGTCTACCACACGTTCCTGAGCGAGTTCTTCAGGTAACTATCCTACTGGCGACGCGGGCATGTTACTGTGGGGCCCTATACCCTCTGGTCTATGCGTCGTGGACGTCACCACGTGGCTGTACTACTCTCTACACCCCGCTAGTCTACCACACGTTCCTGAGCGAGTTCTTCAGGTAACTATCCTACTGGCGACGCGGGCATGTTACTGTGGGGCCCTATACCCTCTGGTCTATGCGTCGTGGACGTCACCACGTGGCTGTACTACTCTCTCTACACCCCGCTAGTCTACCACACGTTCCTGAGCGAGTTCTTCAGGTAACTATCCTACTGGCGACGCGGGCATGTTACTGTGGGGCCCTATACCCTCTGGTCTATGCGTCGTGGACGTCACCACGTGGCTGTACTACTCTCTACACCCCGCTAGTCTACCACACGTTCCTGAGCGAGTTCTTCAGGTAACTATCCTACTGGCGACGCGGGCATGTTACTGTGGGGCCCTATACTCTCTGGTCTATGCGTCGTGGACGTTACCACGTGGCTGTACTACTCTCTACACCCCGCTAGTCTACCACACGTTCCTGAGCGAGTTCTTCAGGTAACTATCCTACTGGCGACGCGGGCATGTTACTGTGCAAAACTGGCCGTTACGTGTACTGGCCGATGAGATCTTAAGCGGAAATTACTGAGTCGTTCGTCGGATGAAAACAATATCGCTTGCCTAACAACCCCAAACTTTCCATTAGGTGACCGCATTTTGTGAACGACGCAGTGTAATTGCCGCCTTGTACTGACACTCTACTGACGTGTCTCCACCCTCGCACAACTTTATGACAATTATGCTTTATGTATTGCCTTAAGATGGCAGAAAAGTATCAGCGCCATACTCGCGCTTGCGAGGTGAAACTCATGAGTGTGGAGGTCTCTATAGGTAGTTAAATAAATAAAAATAAATAAATAAATATTATAGGACATTCTTACATAGATCCCCATGGTAAGCTCAAGATGGCTTGTGTTGCAGGTACTCAGACAACGATATATATAATATACAAACACTTATATAACACATAGGAGACATCCATGAGTTCCATGACTCAGGAACAAATATCTGCGCTCATCACACAAATAAATGCCCTTACCGGGCCCACCCGGCATAATGCTATGTAGGAGTTTGTTAGAGAATAGTAGGCACCAAAGAGCGAATTCATATTATTTTCGTAATGTTCCTTCTGGATTAGGTCAATGAAACTTTTGTATGATGCACAATATAAATTGGTTTATGTTTTAAAAAAATATGGTGTTTATACCAAGAGCCGAACTTGTTATACAGGGTGATAAAAAAATTTGTTCAATTTATTTTTAAAGAATGTTTATGGTTACAAGGGTCATATTTTTTTTACACATAGTTTTTAGTGCCATTAATGTTTGTACAAATTTTGGAATAATTAACTTTTGTAGTTTCGGAGAAAATAAATAAAACAGTTTTGGGGTTAATCGGGGATTTTTCACCCCCAGGGGGTAACAGGGGGATGAAACTTTGTGCAGGGATTACCTCTTCAAAAGGCATCATTTGATTACAGTGTCGACCCAAAAACGCTGGGGGCAATTTTTCTTAGCTTATCCTGCTATACCCTTTATAGTGTTGTTAATTATTTTACAGTGTATCTCAGCCAAGCATCATGTTCTCATACAAGGCGCAAATGGATGAACCTCTGGACGACGACCAAGTATCGCTGCCGCACCAGCAAAGCTTCAGCTCTCTCAAAACGGATTCCGATTACATCTACCAGGTAATATATTTAACCCAGGGAGGGAGGTCCCTGGGACATAACAAGGGAAAACATCACGGAAACTAGACCAACAAGCTGTCAGAAAAAAAAGCAAAATTAAGAAAGTTTTCACTTTTAACTCTGGAGTTTGTAGGACTATCCAGCACTAGAGTCTATGAATTTGAGTTAATTTTCAGTTTTTTCTTATTTAATATCGGAATCCTGGGCCTGGGGCTTATCAGAATGAAAAACAGACTACCCAGACACCGCATTATGAAGCGTTTACAAAGAGCGCGAGATACAGTATCTCATGATATCGTCATCTCAGCCCTTTATCGCCCACTGCTGAGCACAGATCTCTCTTCCAGTACGCCACTTCTCTCGGTCCTGAGCTAGTCTACTACTTTCGACTTTGCATCCGGTTACCAAACACCCTGTATGTAATTTCCAGCAAAGCAACAGCGTATACGACAGCACCCTCTTCGAGGCCGGCGGCACGACCCCCATGAATCCCGTGTACTCCGCCTCGCTGCAGAGCCCGGACTCTATCGCCTCCGCGCACTCCACATAACGATAAGGCCCTCCAAAGATGTAGTCATAACTTAGCGTAGGTCACCTCAAGGTTAACAATGCGGACAAACTGCCAAATAGATGTATTGACGATATATATGTTATGGATACATATTTTTGGCTTGTCCGCATATATATTTAATACCTGTGCGGACGACGTTTTTGGGACTAGTGTGATGTATATTATTTTTGACAGAAGTAAACTCAAACCACGTGATAGAATAACAGTTTGAGGACCCTAATTAGTCCAAACTGCCAATTCACCTTATTACAATGGAGGTGATGAAAGGTATGAAAGCACTCTCTTCGAAGCCGGCGGGGAGTAAAGCCACGTTATAAAATGACAGTTTGAGGAACGTAATTTGTCGATTTGCAATGAATTATTATGAAAAAATATGTTTGAACTCGACTGTACAACATTTTCTAGTATCAAAGAGCGGTCGTATCATAGAGATAAGTTACAGATGAAAGTACCCTCTTCGAAGCCGGCGGCACGACACATAACGATAAGGTCCTCCAAAGGTGTAGTCTTAACATAGCGTAGGTGAGCTCCAGGTGTTTAATATAGATACAAACAGCGTGCCAAATATATGTATAGACGACATTACGTTGAGGTTGTTGATACATATTTTTGGCACTTTGTCCACATATATATTGAAATACCTTGACTGTAGGTGCGGACGACGTTTTTGGGACTAGTGTGACGTATTATATTTTTGACAAAAGTAAAACCGCGTGATTAAATAACAGTTTGAGGGCCCTCATTCGTCCAAACTGCCATTTCACCTTATCACAATGGAGGTGATGAAAGGTATGAAAGCACTCTCTTCGAAGCCGGCCGGGAGTAAAGCCACGTTATAAAATGACAGTTTGAGGAACGTAATTTGTCGATTTGCAATGAATTATTATGAAAAAATATGTTTGAACTCGACTGTACAACATTTTCTAGTATCAAAGAGCGGTCCTATCATAGAGATAAGTTACAGCTGATAAGACAGATTTTAGTTTGAACCCAGAACCATATCAACATGCAACAAATTAGGTATTATAGATGAATTAATCGAGCAATTTAAATAAAATATTTTTACCCCAAAAACGTTAACGTCTGCTTAGTACCATCATAGACAAAGAAATAAAAAGACACACAGAGTTAAAAATACTGTCAACGAATTTATCACGGTTTCTACAGCTATACTAAATGTCATTGTAACTCTTTAAACAAACATTGTGTGAAGCCATACGGCGCCATCAAGTTCTTTGCAATGTCTACAATAGTTTTAGCCGCTTTCTGTGTCTTATTATTTCTTGTCTATATATCGTGTAACGATTAGGTATAAACTAGTGCTACTTAAACTTATCTCGATCCATTTCTAATATTATTTTCTATTGACCATTATGTAAATACATTTATTTTTGTGATATCGTGAGCCAGTGATCAAACGAATGACCAGACTGTGACACCGTTTCTGCTTAACTTTAACGCGGTTACACAGATAGGCTGGATTTAATGTCACGCGGACCGACCGCGCGAAGAGATCCGCACCGGACTAATATGTATTACGTTCAGGGAGTGTTTTAGAGTAAAGCGGACGGGTCTGCGCGGACGACAACATGAACTTCATACAAATTGGTCGCGCTGATCGCTCCGCGTGGTCAGTCCGCGTGACACTAAAACCAGCCATATATCGTATGTGGCTCGGGTTTGAGAGCGAGAAAGGTGACAAGCTGATAGCTTTATCCAAAGGATGTTTATTTTACTGATAATTAGCACTATTTCACTTAAATATTCACCTCAAAAATATCTAAGGGCAGAAAAAAAGCATCCGTTGTAGCGATTTTCCGCTCGCACACCGGAGTTACATCCGCATCTGTACACCGCGTAATATAATGTTATATAATGGATCCATCCATGTGACAGTAGATATATATTAGCAGCTTAAGATAATATGTAAACAATGCTGTGACATAGTGATTATTGTAATCTTCAGATGTTGGCTTTTTGCTTGAGATTCTATGCGCTTGGACTTTGCAAATTCGAAACTAAACCATTCGCTGTAGCGTAAGGTACTTATTTAACTTTAATATTAATACAGCTCACACGTCGAAGTAGATTAGGCGAGTCCATACAAACCGAGCAGCAGGAGGCAATTGCGCGGCAAATGACTTATGTAGACGTGCCTCGGCCGACGCAACACGCTCCGTTGAGGTAAACTCGCGCGATGCAAGACACAACTACATTTGCCGCGCCCGAGGCAATTGCCTCGCGACACTGCTCGCTCGGTGTGGACTGTGTACCTGGCCTATTTCTATTATTTTTTGCTCAGTATATTGTTATTATTGTTTGGTATAATTTTACAAAATATTTTTTTATTATTTTGCTCTCCTTAAAAAGCAGTGAAACTGCGTCGATACATGGTCAACTTTGAATTTAACCCATATTTATCCGCCTATAATATGTAGGGTATCTGGATAGGTACCTGTCATTGATAGTGTAGATATACGTCATTGATTATGGTTGGTAATCATTGACAACTAGTCAGCCATTCTAAATCATGTTTTCAATGAATTTATTATACTTATTATATTTATTTGTTTTTTACTGGAGGATTACCGCGCAATTTAGCTATCTGAATCTTTTCCACTCGAATATTACAATTACGTATTTTATGCGAATGCAAGCCCAGCCCACTATATGGTATGAGTTTCAAATTTGCAGTTAGTAAAGCAAAATCCCATTTCGATTCTGATTCTAATCCCTCCAATAAGATAGGATAGCTATCAAGTCAATTGATAAATGGTGACGCCTTTCAAAATATTTTAGGACAACGCTAACTTTTCTTAACCAGTTCAGTTCACTTATAAGTGACATAGGTCTAAATCAATATAATGGCAATTATTTTTTTCCTCATTAGCACTCACTTTTGCAGTTTTATTGCTACTTTTGTATTGATATAAGGTTAAGCGTGCCAATGATTGTAAATAGGCGCGTTTTAATGTTTGTAATGCGTAATATAAGTCAGAAAAAAGTGTAAAGGTTGTTGGGTGAATATAGCACATAACTAATCATAAAATACTGGTAATACTAGCCTGGTTTAGTAAATTATTTCTAAAGATAAAATTTCACCTACTTGAGTAAGTAAATTTTAATAAACTTCTACGTTTACTTTAGATCCAAAAAAATGTACCTACCTGAATGAATGATTAATAAAATAAAACTATTTGTTCCATGACTGTTGACAAATAAATACTTTTTTCTAATAGATTGGCAGTGATCAGGTTGGATAGGCCCCCAATTTGGCTCTTTTCGGTGTAATAAAATTAGGAATGATATTTTAAAGAGATCTATTGTACTCGAAATTTAAAGGCTTAATGGAAGATAATCTCAAATTGTTATTGTCTAGATATGTTTGACTAAAATGGTTGAATTTATTTACAATTACATTATTTGTATACAATCTTTTGATCAGAGTTGCATGAATGTTAGATTTATAAGACTTAGTATTTCTTGCGTTCATATCATTTTGTTAACATATCTTGATTGTTACGTAGTTAAAATCAAAGCAATAGATATATTCAAAAGTTATGTGCAAACTTTAACTATATTGATGACAAGTATCAAAATGACTTTAGACAAAAATCATTCCTTTTTAAGATGGACGTTTGTAATTAAGGCCCATCTACTTTTAAACAAGTTAAACAAAGACCCAGTGTCCTAAAATTAATCATTCTATTTTAAAATTTATGACTCCACACTAGGCTTAATTTTTTTGTAATTTAACTATTAAGTCCTTTACATTTTTCACTATTTTGTCCTTACAAAAATAACTTTAGACCACCGAAACTTATCTAATTCAGATTTTTCATTTATCTTAGAGTCCAGTGTAACTTATTTTAAAATTCACAACACTACCTGTATAAACCCTAAGGTATCCTAAGGTCCAGTATTTTAGCTCTAGCTAGAGTCTAGAGAATAGGCAGAGTAAGAATTCATCTCACAAGCCATTTACTATAATCTCATATCCACGAATAATAAGATTTAAACATTTCTATTAAAACAGTGCAGATTTTTATAAAACGTATGATTGAAATTATTTGAAGACACGATATGGCAATTTCATTCTCTTGGCATAAGCCACACAGTGCGAGGCAATTTCCTCGCGCGGCAAACGCGCTATGTAGATATGCCTCGGCCGACGCAGTTCAGACTATACTGACTCACCCGAGGCAGTTTGCTCGTCAGACTATACTGACTCACCCGAGGCAGTTTGCTCGTCAGACTATACTAACTCACCCGAGGCACGTCTAGATTGGACGTTTGCTGCACGAGCACATTGCCTCCGCTCTGTGTGGAGACGAGATTTTAATAGATTATTTGATTGTGCTTGTATCAAATAATTTCAAATGATACTCTAGGTAGTTGTTTAAGTACCGATATTTCTTTAGTATGGTAAAGTTTATCATCTATGTAAAGCATTCATTTCTTTCTAACTTTTTAAATGTGAGAGAGATAGATGCTTTTCGTCGATGATAATGGTATCTTGTAAATTGTCTAGTTTCGCTAAGATAGTGCTGTAAAGTGTATTGTGATTGATACCAATTGGTTTTATATTGTACTGTGATGGTATGCCTACTAATTTATTTTTGTTGAGTTTTCTAATTTTTTTTCTGTTTAATGAAGTAATCTCGAATATTGAATCTATTGTATTAGAAGTAGTGGACTTAAGGTTGGTGATTTCTATTTGGTTTGCGCAAAATAAAAACTTAACCAGACCTAAGGCTACAGTGACAGAATGTGAAAGTGTCAAATTTCTATTAAATTTTGACGTGTCCTGACGCTTTCACACTTTGTCACTTTAATGTCGAGGCTGAGTTAGTTGAGCATTTCTTTTTTTTTTTGCCAATAAAAAATTTTGATTGTTTTAGGGAATTTTAGGTCAATTGTACTTAGAATCACGAGTACTTTCAATCTCACTGGGAGACAAAAAGTGTCCCAGAATTTCCATCATATATTTTTTTTTTTTCAAAAATATCACACCTCATAAAAGTGGCAAAAAAAAAGAAATGCTCAGTTAGCCTTTCAGTCCTTTCACACGTCTTAGTGTTACGCCTGAGTGGATGCTCGAAGCGTTCGGTTCGGCGGGGCGGGCGGGCGTGCGTCCATCCTATGTAGCGTCGACTCAGGACACTTGTATGACATGCACGCAGGCCGCCCCGCCCGCTGCACGCCCATTATGAGCGTGCACTCACGCCTTAGGGACCGTCCACACTCATAAGACGCATGTCTTGCGGCGCGCAACGGACGTCTCCGCCGCGCCGCCTGGGGGCGCGTCTTACGTCCTTCCTATACAAAATGTTCTGAAGAGACGTTTTTTGAATTACATTCAGGCGGCGTGTCGGAGACGTCCGTTGCGCGCCGCGAGACACGCGACGCTTTGGGGACGCTACCTTACACTTACTTGAGTTACTGTAGAAAATACTCAGCTATAGGTAACAGTGAGATGCAGATATCTTTTGTATTTATCTGTATAGCTGCGTCCCTTTCATCGGTTACTTAAAGAGTAAGGTGTGTGAAGCGTTTTAAACAGGCTTTCATCACATCACATTACGCTTTAGGTCTGGTAGAGGCTCATATACATTGATTCCTTTATCAAATTTAAAATTCTGCCTTGATTTTTGAATATGGAATTTGACCCAGTGTATACACGCCCTAAACTTTAAAGCTTATTTTACATTATAAATCACGAAACGTCGAAGCTCATTTAGAGTAGATAGTTTAGATCGCGTTTCGATATTTTGCAATCTGACAGTTCAGATCTGTCATGTCTTGTCAGTAATCAGTTTGAACTGTCAGATTGCATACAATTTTTTTCAAGATTATGAATTTTTAAGACTGTATAGGCTGGAATGTTTGTTTAGATTTTTAGATCGCGTTTCGATATTTTGCGCAGTCAGATGTTTATGGTCAAGGATAATCACTTTTATTTAGATGTAAGCAAACAATATTTGTCAAAGAGAGATTTATAAAGAGTATAGGCTGGAATGTTTGTTTTATTTTTTACTTCCTTACCTTCTAATATCCGATTAAGGAAGTAGGTAGGCTCAAGCCCTGATTAGACATAGGGAATATAGGGTAATTTATCTAGTAACTACTAAACTACCTACTGGGTAAGAGTTCATTTTTAGTAGGTACAAAGTATTGGCGATTTATCCTATAATTCCCCACTTTGCACAATTTACAGCAGAAATATATGGCGCGACAGCCTGGCAAAAAAAGGGTAGGAAATAATAGGGGCGCCACCATCTATGTAAACCGTTTTGCTTGTTGCAACTATTGTGACACTTGTGTGAAGAAAGTAAGGTAAATAAATAAATTACATCCATTTCTACTCTTTTTTTTTTTTGCCAAGCTGTACCTACGGCGCTGGTTTGTGGTACAGCGCCATCTACTACTTACACCAGCAGTCGAATTACGGCACGACATTTCTCGTTAGACTGTACACCAGTGGCGGGGCGTCGATACAACTCGATTCCCTAAAATTCTAAAGTATCTGTAGAAGTCCATACAAAACAGATCCCGAAAACCCCTCCGGCTTTATCAACGAAAATTTTCCCACGCCACTCCGGCTTTATCAACGAAAATTTTCCCACGCCACTGCTGTACACCTCTCCTATACTATCTTTTTCGCCTTGTCTAGAAATAAAATGAAATCACATGTTTTGTTAAATTAAATTACTGCATTTATTCCATTTTTTTTGTTTAAATTATTTTTCCACTTGTTCTCTAATAAATATATGTTTTAAGGCATCTGTGGGGGATATCCTTAGCGCAGAGTCCAAGACAAGCATTTTGTCTAACAATTCTCTAAGATGAGTAACTTTCCTGTCATCATTTATCGATCTTCCTAGTTCTTTCCCCAAATCTCGAGTTACTTTAATGTTGCTATATTCTACTACTTTTTCTCTGCCAGTAACTTCATCTTTCTTGTGAAGTAAGAAATTATGGTTGTAGTTAAAATGCTGATCTTTAAATTTGCCTTTTCTCGCCATTTTGTTTGGTATTTTGCCTTTAACGTCCATAAAGCATTTCAACATTTTGTTATTCGAACCTCCCGTGAAGAGTATTTTTCCTACCGCCATTTCGTAAATCGTGCACGCGGTGGACCACATGTCAACTCCGTGCGAGTAAGGTAGACCTAAAATGATTTCCGGGGCTCTGTAAAACCTGGACACCAGATAAGGCGTGGGCTCCGCATCGTCAACTTTACCCGCCGACCCGAAATCACACAGCTTTAACGTGTTTTTCTTCTCGTTTACTAATATATTATCTGGTTTTATATCGGCGTGGATGATACCAAGCTTTTTTAGATGTCTGATCGCTAGGAGAAGCTGCCTGCTGTAGCTCACCAATGCTTTCAAGTTTAATCCGTGTCTGCCGTACTTCTTAATAATGCCGCGCATGTCCATGTGAAGAGGCTCTAACACTAGACACAAGTGACTTTTGTGCACGAAATGTCGCAACAGCTTTACGCAGTGATTTTTATCCTCGGGGTCCGCATCGTTAACTTCTTTTAAGAGGGCAATCTCTTTTAGAGCAGTCTTTCTCATGAGATCGTTATTTCTTGTTATCTTTACGGCTACGTCATTATTTGGAGCAGTATTGTCTTGAGCGCGCACTACGTTCGCAAAAACGCCCTGTCCATAAGTATCTTTGATAGTATATCTGTTGTGCAGCACATCACCAATTCTAATATTATAATAGCCATCAGGGTCGTCCCAGTTTTCTGTCAGCTGAGGATTATCGTTGTTGTTGTCTTTGGTTACACCAGCAGGCACATAATCAGGTGTAAATGTTTCTAAATCGGCAAACATGTCAGTTGATGCTTTATTCGTATCTGCAAACATGTCAGTTGATTTTTTACTATCTGTATTTTGAATAACTGGTTTTATGGTAGTTTGATCACTTTTATTATTATCAGCGAAAGTTTTATGACATGAAATAATATTTTGAGCTACTTTGTCGGCATGATCTTCATGTGTTAATTTTAGTTTTTCTAGTAGTTGTTTCCGTTGTCTTCTTCTAATTTCTATGATATTTTCCTCGTCTTCCGAGTTCTCATCAATAAAATGAGGGGGACTATCAACAAGCTTACGTTGCTTTTTTCCTTCATCCTTCAAGTCACTGTCATAACTTTCGCTTTTACGTTTTTTATGAGGTTTAAAATTTTCAGTGTTTCTTGGTTTCTTGTGATATGATCTAGATTTATTCATTATAGAATATTCTGCGGTATTTTTTGATATTTTGTCCAATTCTTCTTGTAATATTTCTCTTTGTTTTATGAGTTCGTCCATTGTGGGCATGCTGGCCGGGAGTGGAGGTGTCCTTGACTCAAGAAAGTCTTTCATTTTGGAATGGCAACCTGTATGTCTTTTCTTATGTTTCGTGTTTTTGACTTCTTCATTTCTAAAAGTCTCAATGGATTTTCCCTTGCGGCTGTCGTCATTCCGGTGAGCCATGATGTCAACTATTACTTAACTGAAAATTTTGTAAATTCTCTGAAATTTCAGGATTGAAGACTTGCTGGAAATCTGTAAAGATATACCCAAATGTAATTGAATGTTAAGTAAATAAAACATGACAACATGACTAATGTATTGATATCAACTAATAAAATATCCTTTTTTAGTTAAAATATTTATTTGCAAGCATAGTCTGTGTCACTTTCATGAAAGTTAATGTGTTAAGAATGGTGCCAATAGTTTGTAAAGTTAACTCTCATGAAGTTGATAATTTGCAGTAATAAGTAGGTGAAACTATATCAGTGATTACATTTCCCTCCCTGTGGACATCTGTTGTCTCAGGGTCAACATGATTCAATAATTATGTTGGTAGGTTATTATGAAGATGTATTGTCATCTTCACATATCCATTAATATGTGTCTAGTTTGTCCATTCACATCCATGATGTTCATTTAACTCTACCATCCATGGTTTGTTTTATTTGTCAGTCAACAGATGGCATTTGCATTCTTGGCTAGAAAAAACACAAATAATGTTAGCTCAAATGCAAAGCATGAAAAGGTCTCATCTCAGATAAAATGAAATGGAATTTGAACACTTGATAAATACTCATCCATTTTTGTTTTCCAACCGTGCACATAGCATGAATTTCGAATGGCAAAATATTCCAAATAAAAGTAAAGAAAGTATCAAGATGTTAATATTGACACATGGTGCCATAAACATGTAAAGACCACCTTGTAGCCCATTCATTAAGGTAGTGTGCACATATTTATGGTACTGTACTTTATCCAAACAAAATGAATTGTGGAGTTCGGATGTTCGGACTGTTAGTACTATAGCAGCATCTTGATTTAATTTTGAGCTCTCTAATTTCACAACTATACTGTATATTTTTATACTGTATTTTTAATTTAAAATACTTCTTTCATTATTTTTAAATAGACATGAATAAATTATGATTGGATAGTTTGAATATTTCAATTGTCTTATTTATAAATCTTAATCTACTTCCAAACAAAAGTTGTGGATCCATTTATAGAAAAAAAAAAACATTCCTGAAAACCATAGGTTGAGGAAAATGTCAATCAGCATACTGCTTGTGGTGTTATAATATCATTGAAAATAAAAATTTGAAATGCAATAAAGAAATCCAAGTGGATTCATGTAGACCCATTTCTAACAAATCAATGTGGGTCACTAGGCCTCATTGCGCATCACAGTTTAATTCATAAAAACAAAAGTTAAATAAATCGGAATATTACCACTCTGTATAATTTAACACATTTCTTGTTCCAGATTAGGGTCCCTAAAATGAACACGTCACTGTAAATATATCAAAGGATAGGGAGCATATACAATGAAATTCATGATATGGGCACAGTTCAGTTAAAACTAAAAGAATTTTTACTGTGAACAATCACCGAGATTCGGTGCCCGTTCACAGCTAAAATTCTCAAAACAAATACAATTATTTATCGAAATAATAACCAAAAACTCAAGAAACCACTGCAAATTCTAGGTTTGTGAAATTTGTATCAGGACATGACACCTGATACTGTCAGTGTCAGGTTGACAAATGACGCAAGATCTTTTTTTTTTGGCCTGGCTACCAGATATTTGAGCCAGTATACAGCAATATACAGGCTGTTCATTTATAATATTATAGTTACCTGCAATGATTTACTGAGTGAATAAATGGGTACACGTTTTGACCAACATACTGGAATTCTTAAAAGTAGGTAATGTTATTTGCAATTATAAAGATAATGGCTCGAGAAAACTGACGGGTAACGGGTAAAAAATTCTCAACTGATGTCATACTTACTATAGACGGTCATTGGTCAAGCTAATCTTGTCATTGTCACTAAAAAACACAAGGAAGGAAGTTCAGTTTTTGTTTGTTTGATGATGAAAAATGTTGAAAAAAATATTTTTGAAATGCTTAAAATAAGCTTTTCATTTGATATGTAACACAATCACAGATCAATACAACAAGATGGCCCTTACAGGGCGACTCGCGGTCACCAAGCATACGACAAATCAGGTTTATAAAAGTTTGAACGCGTGCGACACCGATCAGTAGCGCCCAAGTATACGACCCGCTAACAGTGTCCGTGTCCGCTCGGGAAAAAATCTTAAATAATCAATTTTGGTTGCAAACAATGGTCTCTTACAGCATAAAGTGGTGTGGCAAGTCTTCTAACACTTCTACATGTAAAAAAGATGGAACAACATTCCACAGTTAAGTCAAATTAATTATTTTGTTGAATATTGTTTATTGTCCGCGGAGTTCATTTATACTGGTCAATATGGTTGTGCTGAGCGGCGCCGAGGCGCGTCCATCCCTCTTTACCGAGTTAACAATGTGATATGCTATCCCTTTCACGTAAACGACTAGGCATGGGGCCATGTTAGTTTATGTCTGTTGCGGGAACTTCGTACTGCCGTTCGTACCATGTGCTACCATTTTATGAAATATAAAAGAAAGCAGATTTGTAATAGTGAATAATTATCTAGAATCTGTAGAGTCTGTAGTGGTATTTAGTTCATTGATTAGTTTAGAATATTTAGTTGGTTATTTAACTTAGTAAACGTAAGTAAAAATGCACAGTTTAGTTATTAGTTACTAGAATGATTTTTATTGAGATGCTATCACAATTATCATCCTCCTTGCGTTATCCCGGCATCGGCATTCGCCACGGCTCATGGGAGCCTGGGGTCCGCTTTGGAAACTACTACCAAGATTTGGCGTAGGCACTAGTTTTATGAAAGCGACTGCCATCTGACCTTCCAACCCGAAGGGTAACTAGGCCTTATTATAATTTAATTATAATATTATAATTTGTTGCAAAACAAATTCACCACAGTACTGGTACCGGTACCATTGTCTATAATAGACATGTCCCATTCCCATCCCTACTGCTAATCATAAAGGCGCGCCATTATTTGAAACGACCAATGGCAGCACCGTGCGCGCCCGCCTCACCCCGCAAGGATTGGTGATTTGCGTCTCGAACAATATCGCTTGCATTTGGCTTCTAGTGGGGTGTTCTGTGAACACAATATAATTAAAATATCTTTAATTTTTGGAGAAAATTGGCTGTGACAGTTGTTGTTGATTTTAAGGACACACTGTATGTCAAGCCTTCGGTAGAAAAATGAGAAAAATATAGAGACGAAATAGTTAGGTAACGACAAATTCCTGGTACCAGTGGTACCACCTAGTACTAAATAAATGAAATGATAATTGATAATAGTACATTGTGCAACAAGGGGAGGAAGTTGAATATTACTAACGGTACGAGTAAGTTCAATCGCGACGGCTTGCCAGAGCGATTTAAAGACTCAAATTAGTAATATTCATACTTCCCGAGTTACACACAATGTTTTTCATCACACTTGCATTATAAAAAATATGCGAAAAGGTAAAAAAGAATTCAATACAGTAGTTACAGTACTAGAAATTTCTTAACTCCCTAGGGAGAACGATTTTTCTACGTATAACTCACGCTACGCCTGCGTGCAATAGCACATTTAGTGTGCCAGTGTGATGAAAAAATAGTATACGTTTAAATCAGCGGTTAAAGTATTTTTTTAGTTACGTTAACTTGTCCTTGAGGTACCTACATACTTACCTACTTATCATAAAATTGATTTTAATTTGATAAAAAAAAACATTCGTACCTACGTATTCAAGTTTAGTAGTAGAAAATGGCGCCAAAAAATCACCACTTGATTCTACTGACGCTAATGGCTTGCCATACTATGTTTCCCGCCAAACATTGTCTTTGGAAATATAGTAAAAAAAAGTATAGCCTTTAAAAAGTATTCCACTTTGTTTTATGTTTGTCTATTGCAAAACTTAAATTTTATTCAGGATCTTTCGATTCTTTCGCTCCCTCCCCTCAGGACTCAACTCAAACCGCACTCACTCGCAGCAAAAACTAATTTGTCTGTCTTATTGCAAACATAAGAACCAAATAAAAACACATTACAAATTGACAGTCTTCTTCACTGTCTTATAATGAGCGCTTTACCTCAGTAAGTATTTTATAATTATTACCACAATAAACGTTAAAGTAGCTGTTACTTTCTTACCTTTTCAGTTTTATACTGAACGTACTTTTGGTGGCGGAAAAGTCTAGTTACTACTCTAGTTACTTACTCTTTGCGCTGACCTACATCCGTAGGTACAATGTGCATTAATTTAAAACGTCTGTATATCATTTATTTTATTCGTATATAGGGTCTATTACGAAATTATTTAAATTATATTATAACTTTATTTTTCAACTACATTTCGATTTTCGACATATATAAATGTTATAATTGTTTAATGCAAATCATAGTTTAGTTTTCGCCCATCATTATCATCATTGCAGCCGAAATACCGGATACCGGGCAGAAGCGAATAAAGTGTAAAAGCGCCAAAAGGTAAGAACCAAGTATAAACGCTATCAAAAGGGCCAAAAGGTTGGCTTTCGCAACCAATCGGTAAGTAAAAGAAAGTACGATCCCATTTGAAATAGGTTGCACCGTTGCAGATTGTGTCGTAACTTATTAGACATATAACTACGGCGAGGTCGTTGATAGAATCTGAAAGAAGTGAAGAAATATTTAATTGAATCCCGAGCGTAGCGAGTCATTGACACAAAGGTACTGATTTTACACAACATTTGAGGAAAATAAGAAAGCTCTTAGGCTTACGGCATCACAATTATTTCTCTCGCTCTATTTTTGGACATAGCCAAAGTTTAGTTTGTAAGCTTTATCGGTTGTTATTACTAAGCCTTTTAAAACTAATTTCAAGAATTTAGTTCTATGTCCAAACAGGGACAGGGCGTAATTCCTAGGTAATAAAATATCTTCTTGTGTACATATTCAACCGAATAATAGTTTATCGATATCGATAGAATACAGGAAGTTGTACCGCATTATCGACTAGGAACCGGTAGTGACACAAACGAATAATGATGTTTCCTCTTAATGCGTTCGGAAACATGTATCTATGTAGTACTAATAAAGTTAAAGTTACATTACTGTACAATGTACTATCAGCTGCAAAAGTGGATGGCGAATTTATCAATGAATTAATTCATAACTTCTCCATGCACTTTTGCAGCTGATAGTACAAGGTGATTGTTTCGTACATAATGGTACCTATCTCACCTATCTGTCTGCCTGTCTGTCAAGACCCTGTAGAGTGTGTTCGGAAAGAGAAGAGCCGTGGATTGCATGCGGACCCCAGTCACCCCATACATTTTACGACTCTTCACTTTCCGAACAGACTAGCTCGGGGAGGCGTAGGCGTATATATCGACTTCAAATGACTACAGTTCCTCAAAAGTGAAACGAATAAAACGTACTATATATATATGAATTCTATGAAGGGAACACAACATACCTAATCTAATAGCCAACAGGGTACTTCTCGTAGACCTAGAGTTAAGAAATTAAATTAGGTACGTGTATCCTATACGTATCTAATTTAATAGGACATAGGTATAGATAGGATATTATTTACATCTGCAAAAAATCGATATATGAAACGATATTCATTTATAGTATATACATTTGATTAATGTTGGATTGCCTAATAATTCAATTCCATTCAGACACCAAATTAACGCAGCAATTTAAATCTGTTTTTATATCCGAACGTAATTTCAACGTTTCGACAACCCTACTAATTGGGATCCGGAAATGATGCACCAATTCTCTATTTCGTCTGTGGTCACTTCCATGTATGTAAGCTTTATATTTATGTTGACGAAATAAAGATTCACTATGTTCCATGTTTTCTTCTAAGGACTAATTCTTTTGTGGATGAAATATGTTGAAGCCAATAGCAAGATCAACCTCCAATTATTCTGTAGCATAGCATATACTTTCCTAAACAAATTTTAACTTAAACACAAACGGCCCTTTAGCTTAACATGTAAAGGCATATATAGATGTTACTTAAAAAAGTAAACTGCTTTATTGTTAGTCTATGTCCAACGTGGCGGCTGAATAATGCAGCAGGCGTCAAATAGTGTGGCGTTTTGTAAGATATTCGTAAATAGTTAAATTAAGTGTTACTAAATGTCAGTGTAATTTTTATGACTTATAGTTAATATGAGTAGGTATTACGATTACGGTAACGCGATATCATGGTGAGTAACTTTCATTTGAACACCTGACATCCATATTGTTTGGGTTCCGTAAACGTTTTTTCCTAAAAACTTACTTTTATAGAATATTCGTATGTTTGTTTATCTGGCTACCAACATTTCATATTAATAAAAAAATGTTTCCTGGTGTATGGTGCCGCTCCAATTTAAACATTTTCCAAATTCGCGGCTTGAGGTGCTCTATGATAAGTCAAGGCACAACGTGAACCATTAGGGTCATTTTGTACAGTATTAAAGATATATATTATTTTCTAAAAAATCATATAGCACAGTAAACAATTGCTGGCTTCGTACAATCAATGAAAATTTGGCGACCGGCCTTTTAGTTGTGGCATATAAATACAAAATTTTGATTTTGATTTATTTCTAGTAGCTCTCATCAGTCCTTTTGATGACGACGCCGCAGCCATCGTCATTTTGTTTTAATGGTCCTTTAGCTACTTTATTACCATGATTTGTTATTATCATACCCAAACAATACATATAACATGACAATCTTTTGAAAGAAGTATCATAATACTTAATCACAATATCAGATAATAAATTACAAGTTCAAATTCATGATGTATACCTATGAAGTTTTATATCTAAGTATGTATATCTAATTAGTCCTGTTCGCGTTTTTTTTTTTTACCTTAAATTTATATAATTTTTGTTAAATATAGTAATTTCTATAATGAACTTTTAAAGAATATTTAATAAAAATGCTTTCTAACTTTTATATTGTCTACCATTCAAGAGTGGACTGTAAAATAAAGTTCTAGAGAATAATATTTACAAAATGATCAATTATAATGTGACTTTTTATTTAATTTTTAAGCTTGTCCCCATCCCTCTTGACTGTTGCAAGTTTCTCTCACATACAATGATTTGTTGTTTATGTGTCCACAAGCTAGCCTTGACTAAAACACTAAACACCTAATGCAATCCTGCTGTGTTGTGTAAAGTCCAGGCTGACTATGGAGCAACTTGTTGTTAATGGTATACTTTTCTGGAAAATTTCATTGACAGGACAGTCATCTTATTTCTCTTATCTTTAGCTCCAGTGTCCCGAAGCCACTCCCGGTCTCATTGTAAACTTATAATATACTTTTTCTCCTTAGCAAGCTCCTTCACAGCTGCAGTGGAATAATTTGTCAAAATAATCAAAAAGGCAACACCATCATTGATCTAAATTATCGTAAAACATCGTAGAGGACTTGCGGTTCGTTTAGTGGTATTAAAGCTGAAAGACATGTTTTAACCATTGATGACTAAAAGTAATTATTCAATTGCAGATGTCACTAGAGCCCTATCCCTTTCATCTAAATTTGGCGCTTAGTGTAAGAGAAATAAGCAGACGGCCGTGCAGTGATTTTCCACAAGAAATTTTCCAGAAAACTCCCACAGTTGTGTAGTTGACTTTTGACTTACGTCCATTGTGACGGCTGAATTTCAGTTGACATGAGATGGTCGCTCATCAACAATGGTTAAAACACGATCTTCAGCGAGGGTAGGAAACGCGGCACCGAGTAATGCGGCACCCTCCGAAAATGGCAACTCCGAACTTAGATCGCGGCTCAAAGCTACTGAAAACGGACGTTCGAATAAGAACACCTACTCTAGGCAAGTGTTACCTCCCAGTCGATGCTCCAGTGTGGAAGTCGGAGTCTAACAGTTGATGCATGATGGCTTCGGTGTTGGGGCGTTAGTGTGTGTTGCTATAAACTGCACCTGTTAGGTTGCGAGACGAATGACAGAACAAGCAAATTCGAATTCTATTTCAAGCCCCAATAAAGTCCTATACATGAACATGTGTGGTGCTACGCATGCACTGCTTCGACTGTTGAGTCAAGCTGCACAATGTAAAAATGCAATAATATTTTGACTACTTCTAATATAACCCCTGGAACGCCATTGTCAAAAATCTGAACGAATAACCATCAAAATATTAAAATTGTCTGGGACAGATCTGGAACGAGGCGTTAGAATACCAGTGTAAATTGGAGACAAGGGATAGTGGCGATGATAGTTTATGATTGAACAGGAACAACCAGGCACTAGGGTCGGGCGGCGTGCCGGGCGGCGCGCAGGGTAAGGACCCGCTGGCGCCGGGGCTGGCGCAGCGCAACATGTACCAGCACCCCGCCGTCAGCGGCTACAACACGGACTCTCGCCAGCAGGGGATGCCGGTCACGGTAACTTTTACATACATTTATTTACCGCTACTCTAACCATTGTATGTTTCGGGTTCCATACCTTAAAAGGAAAAACCGGCCAAGAGCGTGTCGGGCCACGCTCAGTGTTGGGTTCCGTAGTTTTCCGTATTTTTCTCAAAAACTACTAAACCTATCAAGTTCAAAACAATTTTCCTAGAAAGTCTTTATAAAGTTCTACTTTTGTGATTTTTTTCATATTTTTTAAACATATGGTTCAAAAGTTAGAGGGGGGGGGACGCACTTTTTTTTTCCTTTAGGAGCGATTATTTCCGAAAATATTAATATTATCAAAAAACGATCTTAGTAAACCCTTATTCATTTTTAAGTACCTATCCAACAATATATCACACGTTGGGGTTGGAATGAAAAAAAATATCAGCCCCCACTTTATATGTAGGGGGGGTACCCTAATAAAACATTTTTTTCCATTTTTTATTTTTGCACTTTGTTGGCGTGATTGATATACATATTGGTACCAAATTTCAACTTTCTAGTGCTAATGGTTACTGAGATTATCCGCGGACGGACGGACGGACGGACGGACGGACGGACGGACGGACGGACGGACAGACAGACATGGCGAAACTATAAGGGTTCCTAGTTGACTACGGAACCCTAAAAACCAGAACCCATTCAGGATCACTTTGTGTGTCCAGTGTCCATCTGTCAGTCAAGACCCTTTATCTCGAGAACGCGTGAAGGTATCGAATTCAAATTAAAACCATGTAGTCACATTTATAATTTTATTCTATAAAGCTGTGAAAAAAATCGAAATTCCATCTAAATGCGAAAACAAGAGCGTGTTGGGCCACGCTCAGTGTAGGGTTCCGTAGTTTTTCGTATTTTTCTCAAAAACTACTGAACCTATCAAGTTCAAAACAATTTTCCTAGAAAGTCTTTATAAAGTTCTACTTTTGTGATTTTTTTCATATTTTTTAAACATATGGTTCAAAAGTTAGAGGGGGGGGACGCACTTTTTTTCCTTTAGGAGTGATTATTTCCAAAAATATTAATATTATCAAAAAACGATCTTAGTAAACCCTTATTCATTTTTAAATACCTATCCAACAATATATCACACGTTGGGGTTGGAATGAAAAAAAATATCAGCCCCCACTTTACATGTAGGGGGGGTACCCTAATAAAACATTTTTTTCCACTTTTTATTTTTGCACTTTGTTGGCGTGATTGATATACATATTGGTACCAAATTTCAGCTTTCTAATGCTTACGGTTACTGAGATTATCCGCGGACGGACGGACGGACGGACGGACGGACAGACAGACATGGCGAAACTATAAGGGTTCCTAGTTGACTACGGAACCCTAAAAAGGGTCGCAAAACATTTACTTTTCTAAATTCTCATGGGAATCAAAACTAATAGGAAAATTTCAATTCCGCTTTCCATCAGGCGGACCGTATGCTTGTTTGCCACCGACGTAGTATAAAAAAAATGTATACTTGTTGAAGAAACCAGACGTTCTAAAACTATGAAATTTAAATAATATCTTATACTATACAAACAGAAATAAAACCACGAATAAGAAAAATGGAAGAAAGCCTAAGAACCATGTCCAACTCGCAATTAGCTGGTTTTTTTTAATTTACATTCCTGTTAACCCATTCATTGCTGGCGCCCGCATGCGCATTACAATTAACATGTATTCGTGATGCGAATTCGCGTCTCCGGCAATGAATGGGTATTAAAAATGGCGGCTGAAAGTAGGTGTATTCGACAGGCACGACAGAACATGTACGCGAGCGGCATGTACCACGGGTACGGCACGCCGGGCGCCGCGCTCGCGCCCATGCCCTCGCCCTCGCCCACCGCGCCGCTGCCGCCCTACCCCGTGCACCCCGACGTCAAGTTCAAGAAGTGAGTACTGCTACTTACTATCGAGTTATTCCCCTTACTTATCACCAAGTAGCTTCCAATGGTACCTACTACTGGGACCTTACATCTCCTTTTTTTCTCCAATAGTTGTCATTAGAGATGGGCGGCGGGAAAATACCCGGGGTAGATATCGGGTATTTACCGGGTATTTACCCAATCTACCCGATATTTACCTTTTCTACCCTAATGGGTGGGTATAAATAAATATTGTAATAAAATGGGTCATAAATTGAATTTAATCGTGAAAAAATGTTTTCTTCGTATTGTATAATATATTTATATTTTATTAATATAGTTCTATAAACATATATCGAAGTATTTGTATTGAATAAGGAATTTGTTAAATATCATTGACATGCTTGTGTGTTTGTTACCTCCTCCTCCTAAACGGCTGAACCGATGGGGATGAAATTTTGTGTGCTTATTATAGTTCCTCTCAAGTAACAATTTCTGGTCCTATAGTGGTCGAGGACACCAAATTAAATCACACTAAATGGTCCTATAAATAGTCTATATTGGTATTGTAGAGCCGATTTGGCGCAATTATGCAGCCATTTAGTGATATAATAGGCCTATAGCAGTATCATCCGTGACGTTTAAGGTCTATAATGGTGATGTAATGATGACTATTGTGCTAATTTGTTGACATAGAGGACACAGTAACGCTATTATAGTATCAATGTATGCTATAGTAGCATTTGAGATTCCGTTATACATGTTATTTTGTTCTATAATAGCAGTTGCCGTCCCTTTTAATGCGAAATTTCTAAAATAATTTAATGTGTGTAATATTTAACAAAAACTGTTCTAAACGAGGAACTTAACGAAAAGTGGAACATACGCTTTTATAGTTCGACTATATCACTTATTATACGCATTCACTGCCATAAGCCCGCCATCGTGGATTCAATTAGGGTTGCATGAGAATTTAACTATGATCCAGTTAACTTATAAGTTCTTTATATAGAAAACAATACTTGTTTTCAATGTTTTACTATAGAAAGATCTTTTAAACAGTATTAATAAATGTTGTTTTCTTTTTAGTATGACAAATCTAAACTACAATTGGTCGCTATGTGTATTTTTAAAGTTAATTTCTAGAAAAACACTGTACGGAACCAGATACCGCATCTTTGGCCTGATTTCATAATTACGATGTATAAACACCATAAAACAGCCTTTTAAGGTCAAAATTGTCATTTAAAAGTAATCGTTTTCTACTCTTATATATCTGATTTGGTTTATAAAACATATAGTAAACTCAGCTATAACGCTATTGTGTTTTAAAAGAGATACCGAAATCATTATCAACAGGTCTGTGATATTTAAAGAGTCATTGTGGCGTATACGGCGATGAGATATATCTATAATGGTATTCATATCACTACTATACAGTGTTAAATACTATAGCAGTGTTTTCCAAAGCCACTATATCCCAAAATAGTGGTATAGTTAGGTTTTAAATCTGTTAAAACACAACTACTAAAAATACTATAAGCGGCTTGTTGGTAACCTTAATAGCGCAAATTGATTGCATAACAGTGATTTCTAACACCATTATACAGTAATATTGTTCTATAATAGTCATATTTGATCCTGTTATAGACCAGGCCTATAGCGGCTCTATAAAATGGTGATATATATGATCTCAAACTCGAGACAAAAATTAGCATCTACAAGGCGTTAATCATCCCTGTCCTTTTATATGGAGCAGAGACATGGTGCCTCTACAAAACAGACGTTAAAAAAGTAGACACTTACCACCTGAGATGTCTGCGGTCTATACTTAGGATCAAGTGGCAGGATCGCGTCCCCAACTCCGAGGTCTTGCGTCGTTCGGGATTATATGGCATGGAGGCCATATTAATGCAGCGGCAGCTTAGATGGTGTGGGCATGTCCTTAGAATGGGCGACCACCGTTTGCCAAAAACTATTCTCTACTCTGAGTTAGCGGCGGGTAAGCGAAGGCACGGTGGTCAGCACCTGCGCTACAAGGACGTGCTCAAACGACATCTGAACGCTTGCGACATCGACCATGAGCGTTGGGAGGAGCTTGCTGGGAAAAGGTCATCTTGGCGAACTACCATCTATAACGGTGTTAAGGCATTTGAGGATAACCGCCTCAAAACCTTAGATGAAAAGCGCCAATTACGAAAAGAGAGACCTAAGCCCTCCTACGTGTACACGTATAACTCCGCTGGCGAACTTTATTGCCACCCGTGCCAGCGAGTATTTAAAAGCAAGTTCGGCCTAGCCAGCCACATTAGAGCACATGTAAGGAAACGTCGCCGTCATCGAAAACGATGAGGAGGACTATATATAATAACACCTTTTAGCGGTACAAGCTTATAGAGCTAAAAGGTGTTACTGGAGGCTTTTATACGACAGGCGGTCACGCCGAAAACCTTTATACGACATCTATAGTAGCTTTTAGCGTCGAAAACCAAAATTATAGCACTAAAATGTTACTTGCTGTTTGTTTGGTAAAGCCTACTATCTAGCCGAAGTCCAGTATCTAGCCGAAGTCACATAGAAGGCATTATTACAGTCCGAATTCAAAGCAAGTGTTAATTAAAATCACACATGGACGTGGCGCTTGTTTAACTAAGTACAAACTAAAGTATAAATATCCCATGAATAAAAATAAAAAAAAGTAACTGACCGGTCAAGTGACTTATTGCACCCTTTCAATACGGATGCAACTACCTGGCGTTTTGCAAAGCTGTGACCTCATTGGCTAATGAATTTGAATTTGTCTGTCCACCGTGTTTAAGTTAAGTAAGTTATTTGAATACTTAGTGGGCCTAAAACATCTGGGGAATACAACTTTTTAATTGAATGTGGTAAATTACACATGATATATGGAATATTTGGAATCTCTGTTAACATTTTAATATTAGTTAGTCAAATATATATATTTATTTTAGTAGAAAAATATATTTCAGTCATGTAAATTAAGAATAATCTTTAATTTCATAGATTATTTTTTATACCCGCTCATTTGGGTAGATACGGGTAAATACCGGGTAGATTGGGTAGATATGGGTATTTTCCCGGTATTTACCCGTCAGCGCCCATCTCTAGTTGTCATCGCTACTAACTTGGCGGTAACTAGTGGGAATACATCCCTTAGGGTGATTCATATTTTATCCGTGTTAAAAAGTTCTATGTCTCACCCCTCAAATTGTTCTCTGGTACTAAAAATCATTGTAATTTTTTTTTCAGAATTTTTCGTTACATTTTAGGGGTCGCTACCGCGTTGAAAATTTTAATTCTCCATACAAAATTATATTTTTTTGATATGACAAATCATTGTGTATTCGTGTACCTAAATTTTGATATAACATTACAGCTTAATTTTTTTTGCATGAAATTCGTATTTTAAGAGTTTTAAACACTGATTTTAGTGGATTTTAACGACTTATACCAACAGTACATGAATAAAATTATTAAAAATCAAACGAAATTATTCCTAATACCAAATATCCTCAAAAATAGCTTTAAATACCTTAATGCATTGTTTTAGACAGAAAAAACGAAAAAAATATATAAAAAAATCATTTTGTATGAAAAATATCACATCATCTTTTAAACCTTAACTCTGCGAGACGTACTCGTTTTCAAAAGGGTCACAGAACTAGAACTGTACAGTCTCCATTAGCTAGCTTAGCCTTTAGTAGTACCTTGGACAGCTCCTTACTTAGTACACTTTTGTGCTTCGGAACCATGGGTTAACTTCGAATTTGTTTCAGATTGCCGTTCTATGACGTGATGGCAGAGTTGATGAAGCCGACCACCATGATGCCGACACAGGCGGGCCGCATGCAAGAGGGCGCCTACCAGTTCCACCTGACACCCGCACAGGCCACAGACATCGCCTGCGGCAAAGATATTGTCGGCACCAGCAACAAACTAGACTACGTTATACAGGTGAGAACTAGACAATACTCGTATCTACTATGATTCTCACCCAAGACACGCAGACAATTCAAACATTATGGTACATCCATAGCAATAAATATGTGCTCTCGTGCAGAACTATTTTGAACAGCTGACCGAGGGCCGCCATCTTGCCGAGCTAATTTCCTCTGGCGAGGCAAACGTGCGCGCATGAACACGGACATTGCCTCGCGAGGCGTGCGGTCAGTGTGGACCTGGCTATTCATTAGGGAATGCTTCATTTACAAGGTAGTAGCAATAAATTAAACATCTATAGGATTTGCTACAAGAAAATACTGTGCCTACCTTGCGAAGTGCGTAGACCCACGACATCAAGAGGCCAGATTTAAGACTTATTTTACACAAGCTTTTGCCCGCGGCTTCGTTCGCGTTAGAAACAGGCAAAAAGTAGCCTATGTCACTCCATCCCTTCAACTATCTCCACCTTCGTCAATTCGTCGCTTCGATTTGCAGTGAAAGACGGACAAACAAACAGACACACTTTCCCATTTATAATATTAGTATGGATTATCTAGTACATGGCAAACAACTAAACATACATTAAATAGATGGCTATATTGATTTGTTTGTTGACAGGCCCAACTAAGGTTTTGCCTCCTGGAGACGACGTGTGAACAAGAAGACTGCTTCCCGCCAAGTGTTAATGTTAAAGTCAACAACAAAATGTGTCCATTGCCAGTGAGTATTTCTCTCGTCTTCCACACTTACGAAAATATTCAAAAAATGTCACGTCGGTATCGGCAGAACGGTTCCCACAAAAAAAATAAAAAAGAGTTGTGATTTTTTATTTATTTTGAAAGTTTAAATGATTTAAGCCATTATAAATTAACCTTCTTCATGTTTTTAGAACCCAATCCCAACAAACAAACCAACACCGGAGCCGAAGCGGCCACCGCGGCCTGTGAACATATCGTCGCTGGTCAAACTGTGTCCTACCGTGGCCAACACAGTGCAGGTACAAACATTACTAACATACTTTTAAACTCCAACAAGTCGGTTGTTCACCAAATATTTCAAAAATCTTCAATCATACGTTGGAATCAAAGAAATCATAAAATAATGGAAAAAAGTTTAATTTCACTACATGTTATGTTATAAAAATAAATAGAATAAAAATCATTTATTGCAAACAAAAGTCCATAGGAGTTAGTCCTTATTACTAAAAACCTTAAAGCTAGAGTTAATATTATTTAAAACTAATAACACTAACTAAAACTTAAAATAGCCAATGGCCCGCCACATAAGGAAGGGGCATGCAGACAAATCCAGTGACTCATCAGGGGCCCGTCCCACGATTCCGAAACAGTGCTCAGGATTATAATGGGGCATAAATGTATGATGTATGATATGAGCTCCTTTCACAACAGGTGACGTGGGCGTCGGACTTCACTCGCGCGTACGTGCTCAGCGTGTTCCTCGTGCGCAAGCTGACCTCCGCCGAGCTGCTGCTGCGGCTCAAGAACAAGGGCACCAAGAACCCCGACTACACGCGCTCGCTCAGTAAGTCTACCTTTATTTCAGGTTTGACTCAATCACTGATCGCCTTGAAGCAAAGACATGTAACTCCTTATAGACGGATAAAGTCTAAGACAAAAACGTACGCCCTAGAGAAAAAGGTACGGTGGCCTAGATGGCGTTACACCTTTGGGGAACGTTCGGCTAGATGGCGCTAATATAATTACTAGCTTTTACCCGCGGCTTCGCCCGCGTAATAAAAGTATTCATTAAGATTTTCATTTGGATCCGTAGGGACCGTAGGTTTCTCTGTAGGTATATTTATCTGCGATTATTTCGATTGCACATAATACTTTTGCTTGCAATGATTGTAGAAATATTACACATCGACCACAGCGTAGGTAATTCTATATACGCTGGGGAAACCTTTATAAACATCCCACATAGCCCGTATTTCGACACTATGATCGGTGGGTAAAAAGTACTTTTTTCTATTATCCCTTACAATTTTTTACATTTTGCTTATACTTATCGCAAACGTTATCTTCAAGCAAGCAAACAACGATCGTCTTAGAGCACATTGATTGTAAGAGACCGCCGAACGATTATCCGTATCCCGCTAACGATACCCATATTATCCGTATCCGTATCCGTATCGCTATCGCTGTCGCTATCGCTATCGCTGTCGCTATCGCTATCGCTATCCCTATCGCTATCCCTATCGCTATCCCTATCGCTATCCCTTTCCCTATCGCTATCCCTATCGCTATCCCTATCCCTATCCCTTATCAAGATGTTTAATGATATAACAATTTAAGTTCTCGCGCTTTGTACACATATTTAAAGTCACATACAGGTCGAACGCGATTAATTAACATTATTTTTACCTTTTTTCCCAACGTTTCGGCCAGGTTGCACTGGCCGTGGTCGCGGAAGACTGACGTCCCAGCAAAATGTCACCGGAGATGTAAACAACACAAAACTACCCGATATTAATTTATATAAATGTTCGGGGTAGACAAATAAATATAATCTACCCGCTTTTAGTTAATGTTTATTTCCCACCATGTTTATTTTAAAGGTAAAAATAATGTTGATTAATCGCGTTCGACCTGTATGTGACTTTAAATATATGTTTAATGATTTCTTATCAAGTGCTAAAATATAAAGTTTCATGGTTTTATCATTTAAAATTAAGAAATCCCATACAAACTTTCAACCTCTTTTTCAACCCCTTCATCCCTTTTCTTCGAAATAAAAAGTAGCCTATGTTCTGTCTCAGGGTCTAAAGATTGTCTGTTCCAAATTTCATCAAAATCGGTTGCGTGGTTTAAGCGGGAAAGCGTAACAGACAGACAGACAGACAGACAGAGTTACTTTCGCATTTATAATATTAGTATGGATTTGACATTTTAACACATGTCTAGCTAACAATATGGGCCAAATGGTCAAAACTGAGGTTCAAAAGTTTTAAGCTTGTATCAAGAGATGGCAGTCTATGCACTGTGATTACACATTTTACTTTGAAACTAACTCTCTATGATACTCGATCCTCTTTGCCTTGAAGCAAAGACATATAACTCCGTATAGACAGATAAAGTTTAAGAAAAAACGTACCTCAGTACCATACAGAAAAAGGTACAGTGGCCTAGATGGCATTACACCCTTGGGGTACGCTCAGCTAGATGGCGCTAATATTAATATTTAACATTTTAACACATATCAAGCTAAGAATATGGGCCAAATTGTCCAAACTGAGGTTCAAAAGTTTTAAGCCTGAGTCAAGAGATGGCAGTCTATGCACTGTGATTACACATTTTACTTCGACAGTAACTCTCTATAATACTCGATCCTCATTGCCTTGAAGTAACTGGTGAGTGTTGCTCAACGTGCATCTACTGTAAAGCTACAGGAAAACATTAATTACATTGAAACCCATATTGTGATTTCGCACTTGTACGCAAAATATTCGTATCGCTTGTGCTAATTACTGTTCGCCCAGTACTCAATGAAAGTAATAAATGTATGCGTCTTTCGTGCCAGTCAACTCGACTCTCGAGCAAATTCTCGTTTTAATAGAATGCAGGTGCAGCGTAACGTGATAACGCAATGTCACGCTTGAACTTTAGCAAAGTTTCACGTTGCGTGTCTCCAATACGCGGTCTTACTTCTGAAGCATTTGCGCCATTAACAGATTGTAATTATTAGCCAGGTCGCCTGGGTCCACACAGAGCGAGGCGCGTCGAGAGGCAATGTGTGCTGGCGCGGCAAATATCCAATGTAGACGTGCCTCCGCCGAGGCAGGTTCTTCAAACGAGCTATACGCGCGCTCGGCCGAGGCATATCTACATTAAACATTTGCTGCGCAAAGAAATTTCCTCGTGGTGTGTGGACCGGGCTATTAACGCACAGCACAGCGATTTTACTTCTGCATGTAGCACATTATCTTTTCCTATTTTGTACGCAAATGTCCCTAACACTAATAACATTCTTCCTTACAGTAAAAGAGAAGCTGTCAGAAGACTACGACAGCGAGATCGCGACGACGTCCCTGCGCGTGTCGCTGATGTGTCCGCTGGGCAAGATGCGCATGTCGTGTCCGTGTCGGCCGGCCAACTGCCCGCACCTGCAGTGCTTCGACGCCTCGCTGTTCCTGCAGATGAACGAGCGCAAGCCCACGTGGGTGTGTCCCGTGTGCGACCGGCCCGCGCTCTACGACTCGCTGGTGGTGGACGGGTGAGTGTCGTGTGTCCGGCCACTGTATCCCCGTATCTCTTAGTTACCGGACTCTGAGTGATAAATCAAGGCTTGCACGTGGCTTGCGTCTAGTTAAAGTTTGTTTCTCTTCGCAGATACTTCCAAGAAGTGCTAACGTCGCCGCGGCTGGCCAGCGACTGCAACGAGATCCAGCTGCACGCGGACGGCAGCTGGTCGGCGCACGCGCCGCCGCCGCGCGCGCCCACGCAGGCCGCGCCCGCCGCCGAGCCCGTCACGCTCATCTCCGACGACCTGGGTCCGTACGCGCATTCATACACTATGTACTTACTCATAGTATGTCTTACCACTTTCTGTCCACAAATGTGCTAAACGCCTGTTTGAATTCTATGTATATGCAAAATTTCTCGAGTTTGATGTTCTTCACTTTGTAAGGCTAGGCGGGGTTACCCTCATCTGGCAGAATAATTTTGGTCAGAAAGACACTTCGCATAACATGTTTCGCAGAAAAACTTTCGGTCGAATGGTAATTTTGCAGAAAACATAGTAGGCATTATTACTACCACGCATACAACACATTTGGCAGAATATTGTTTCACAGAACATTACTTTGGTCGACTTTGATTTAGCATCATTTTATGTACCATAATAATCGTATAGCATACTATTACAACAGCAGAATTATGACACGCTTTCGAAAAGGAAATATTGTCCCAGAGCCCGCGTTAGATACGACGACGAGCGAAGCGAGGAGTAGTGTTAGGTATCTTGCATCCCCAACACATCTGACTCGCTATCAAAAACGCGATACGACCAGCAGCTGACGATTTATTCACAATAGCTTTTGAAAAATTATGAAATGGAAAGAGGCAATTTTTTTTTCCGATTTTACGAATTGAAAATGTTTTCATCAATTTACTATCTTCATTCAACAGAAGTCATACCAGTAGAAGCTGGCAACAACGCCAAACGAGCAGCAGTCGGTGAGAACCGAACGCCAAAAGCCACAGAGGTTCTCGTAGACTTAACCTCAGATTCTGAAGATGAGCTTCCATTGAAGAGGAAGGTGCCGCAGCCCAAAGCCACGCCGCCAGATGACATCACTATCAAGACTGACGACAACTACTCTTCTTCCAATGGTGAGTATATCTTTAGTATAACAGAAACAGACAAGCGGGCTGATAGTTAAGTAAACGTATATGATTGCAAATTCGGACGTGGAAGAAAACACCGTGAATAACTCGTAACGGCCAGGGAGAAATAAACGTCGAAACTTTATATGATCTATAAAATATGATGATTTTGTGATTCATATTCATGTGTTTAAAGTCGACGACGTCAAGATGAAAGAGGGTGATCCTTCCCATGAAATCGTGATGAAAGAGGGTGGTGAGGGTCCTTCTTATCGGCCCTTTTCATTTTGGGATCGGTTTTAGGGACGGACGCCCGGTATGTTTCTAAGTGGCAAAGAGGATTGAGTATTGTAGAGACTTACTGTCAAAAGTAAAATGTATAATCATAGTGCATAGACTGCCATCTCTTGACACAAGCTTAAAACTTTTGAACCTCAGTTTTGACAATTTGGCCCATATTCTTATGGCTGCTGTACACATGGGGCCAACCCTTGGAGCACCCCCTTGGCCAAGATAAGAGCCGCTGTTTACACATTGGTGAACCAATCACTTGGCATTGGCCCTTCATAAAAGATGGGCGTAGAATGGAAAAGGTAAGTAATAAATAAGGAAGATAATTCTAGGTCATTCATGTTGTCAGCAAAATTTAATTAATAAATAATAATCTATAAACTGAAATAGATACCATACACTAAAGAAAAAGCGATCAAGCCCACTGGTGGCAAAGCCGTGAGTCGAACCCGGGTCTCCAGCTATCGCGGCTGACGTGTTACCGCATGCACCACCCCAAACATCTATTCAAACATTTTATGATCGCCGAGGTAGCCGTCGAAATGTCTCTAGTGTATGTTATCTCTTAACTACTGATTTATCCTTATACTGTGTAGATACCATAGAAAAAGCGCCTTACCAACTCTAAGGGCGACAGGGGAAATTTTGACGGGTTCTCTACATTCTAAAGAACGCAGAACTCTGAACGCAGAACTCCAGAACGCTCTCTGTCTGCGCACGCTCTTAGACTTTATCCGTCTATACGGAGTTACATACGGAACGGACGTCCGCGCCATGCCGCCCGAATTTGATGGTGCAATAATTTAGGATCGGCTATTTTGTTCGTGAATGATGAGCGTATGTGTTCCTGCAGGTGTGGAGGCGGTGTCGTCGTCGGGCTACCGATCCCCCGGAGCGGGCGCGGGGGCACGGGCGCGGTGATCTCGCTGGACTCGCCGTCGCCGCCCGCGCCCGCCTCGCCCGCGCCGCCCGCCGACCCGCTGCCCGACGCGCCCGCGCTCTCCATCACGCCCGTCGACCACTGTGAGTATACGTACAAGTCTCATCACCATACCCATACATCCCGCTTTGCGATCACTCTACTCCGCGCGAGTCGCGAGGCACGTTCCTGTCGTTCCTCGTCGCCGCGTCTACCCTGGAAGCCTCGAAGCGTTGCGTGCTCTATATGCACCGAACTATTGGCGCTTATCATCAAACGCCGATCGTTTCGTTCTCGAACGAAGACGTGTGATTATTATTTTCGTTAAATTATTAACTGTAGATATTAATAATCGTTTACTTATTATGAAAGCGACATAATCACTAAATTAATTTAAAACAGGGTGGCCCAAAAATACGTTGACAAACGTTTGTTTAATTATTTTTCTGTCCTTACACGAATGATTGTCCTGCAAATGAAAATGTGAAACCTTAATAATTTTTGACCAAAAAAATAAAATCTTCTTCAAAATATCCTCCCTTTGCTTTTAAGTACAAACGCAAATATAAGAACAAAAAATTAACGATATGCCGCTGCACCTCTAGTATGACTTTCGTCTAATTTATTGCACGTATAGCTTGTAAAATATCTTAATTGTTGTAATCAGTAAACAGGCTAGAGTTTTAAGATTAATTACAAACTATAATTTATAGTTTTAAGTTGGGTGAATTTACTTAAGTAGGCTGAAACGTATCGAGCTTATGAATCTGGGAAAAATGTCTTTACACAATTGGTCTACATTGCAAACCTTGCGGAATGGACATGAATGCTGTTGAAATATCCATGGTGTATGTAGAAATATACAATATATATAGGCCCAAAGAATATTTTCGGTAACTTCGATATTTATTTATTTTTTAACATTTCCCTATTTTTTGTCAACATAATTTTGGGCCACCCTGTATAATGAAACACAGAAAAATATATTTCGAGCGGGTACAACAAAAGTCATAATTTCTAATGCTGGAATCATAATTCTGATAAAAAGTCCTTTTTACATCATAAAGGAATATGTAAGGGAAGACTTGTAACTCCATACATCAGTAAGTGCGGGTTATTTGTATAGATATAGTTAAGTGACATCTAACATCTAGCAACAATCACACGTCAATCACGCGTCAACTAGCGTAAATTAACAATACTGCTACTTGTCAATAGATGTCGGGACGAACGAAAAGTCTAATGCTCACCAATTTTCAGCTAATATTACAATAGTATCAATCAGTATTCTGTTTTCAATTCCTTCTGCTTGTAATATAAGTTGTAAACTATTCTAATATTATTTTTTTGGCAGACGAGACACAGTTGCCACCTAGTATGCCACGCGTGATTGTCGCTAGATGTCACTTAACTATGCCTATACAAATAACCTGCATTTACTGATGTATGAAGTTACAACTCTTCCCTTACTTATTCCTCTATGTTTTACATGAAACTTAATAACCCACACGAGGGATGAAACACCACTAAAATTGAAGCGAACAAACTAATTATGAATACGGCCAATTAACACCGTACATATTTTATGACCAACATTTTTAAAATGGCTCCAACCACTAATTAGATTATTAATTCATGAAGATTACCATAGTAATAATTAAATCTGTAGTACCGCCACATACCACACTATCTACTTGTATACTAAAACAAAGGGCATCCCCAGGTACCAGCAACAGCGAGCGTGAGGACAATGACACGGCGCCAGCGCACTGGGCGCCCTACGCCGACTCGGACCGGGATTCGCATGATTCATACAGAAGGTAAACTAAAAACTCCATTACTTATGCCTTCAGAAACGTATGCGGAACGACCTACCATTCAATAGGCTACTTGCCTTCTAGTCAAATAAGCTTCGTTTTGAGAACTGTCAACTACTGTGAACTAATATGAAATTGTGCCGAGTGACGTCACGGTCAACTGATTTACTTTTAATATTTCTCTCAGACTTATAAAATAGAAATTGAGTTTAAAAATAACTTCTGTCCATGTTTTTCTTATAATTTTCTGATGCTTTTTTTTCCGTGCATGGAATAAAATATAAAAATTTTACCTTCCAATAAAATTGTTATTATTTTGCCTGGTATATCCGAGGTCTTATATAGAGAGAGTACGTCGTAGACGTCGCATCGGACCGATAGATGACGCCATCGTTCGTTGTAAGTCGCTCCGGCGTCACACCGCCGCGATGTTGGTAGTCCCGTTTTCCCCACCTGCAACATAAGGCTCCTACGCGCCCCGGCCCGCCACCAGCCACCCTCATTGTTGAGGAGAAGTGCCGACGGTATATTAAGCCTACCAGGAAGGCATCACTCAGACCTCGGATATACCAGGCAAAATAATAACAATTTTATTGGAAGGTAAAATTTTTATATTATTTGTGCCGTTTGTATATCCGAGGTCTTATATAGAGACCTGTTTATTATCTCCTGGTGGCGAGTCAGCTGGCGCGCAAGCCTTTGGTAGCCCTATTGGCATAGCATAGAAGAATAAGTGCATGGTCGGTTGTTGAACCGATTTGACAGATGTATCAGTCGAAATCGCCTTCGATCCGCGAATATCTCGGTGCCAGAAACGCCTAAAGAGATTTTCGTGATGACGTTTAGCTTTAGTCAGCGAATAGTTAGAGAAATGACATTATTATACATTGTAGGCGAGGCTGACTTGAACAAGATACAAAAACCTTAGATACACTTTTATTATTAACAGACACGTTATTTTATCAGGTTATTATAAACCCAATTTCAGACACAAAGTGTGGAAATTAACTGTAAAAGTAGTGTAACTATCTGTACTGTAGCAGGGTAACGTAATTGATACTGCTTTTGTCAACCCTTCGTAAAAATTATCTAAATCAATATTAGCTTTGATATGACTATTTAAAGTCCAACGTCTTACGTCCATATCAAACACAGAAAAAGGTCATCACTCACGCGCCCGAGGGCTATTTGTTACGATACTGGTATTTTCGATCAGACTATTTCGCGTCAAGCGAGCGCGGTTACAAGCGAGACTCCTGAACTCTGAACTCTTTTTAGTGAGGGCATTTGAGGATACTGATCGCTCGGTAAAACTAGCCTAGAAGATGAAAAGTACGAGCGCTGTCGATTGCTACTACACTGGACGGAGGTATCAGTCGATTTCTTCAAGTCAGTCATTGACTCTTAGGGTAATCCATTACCTAATCCAAAACCCGATGCGACGGATTTCTACTTCGTGCAATGAAGGTCGACAGTGTAGACTGAGAGGTGACGTCCGTGTCGCATCGCTGGTGGTTGCTGAACACGTCGTGGTAGCAGGTCAAGGGGTGAATTAAAACACCGCCACACATGCGCGCTTTGAGAGCGTAGGCGGAGCGCAATAATGGCGGTGCACCGCACAAACGCTGGCGTTGCGCCCAGTGGGCACTAGCGGGAACTAACGAGCGCGGATTGCGAGCGCAACGCGCGCGGACGCGAGCGGAATGCGCGCGCATTCAGCGCGCTGATAGCGTAGCGTTAGCGAAGCGGAATGCGCTTTATGTGTGGCGGAGGCTTAATACGTACCGTTGTACGGCGTAATGCAGGGCTCTCGCAGACGAAGAGGTACGATGACGGGCGAAGCAGAAGAAGGCGAGGTCACCGAAGGTCACTTACTTGGCTCCCAGGGGGTGCATACTGACCTCGTACGATAGTCTGTTGGAGTCAGCAGTTACTGTCGTAGTTACTCGTAACCGAAGAGATGTAGTCCTGCCATCGTACAGCATAACATAACATACAACCGAACTGTGCATAGCATATAGTGCTATGCGAACCTTAATCCGGCTGCATGTCACTTCAGTCGCCAGCGCCACCGCCTGTTGAAGATTATTTTCCATCGGAAGAGCTTTACTTTGTACAATATTCCGATTATTTAAGGTCTTATCGGGCTGCAAATGCAAGCAAAACAGGAGCGATTGGCCTACAGCTATCGGCAGCTGTACGAGGTAATGCTGGAAACCAACCTCCCTCTGTAGACTACGAAAGTTGTGAAATTGATGAAATCAGGTTCTACGATCGAATCAAGCTCTATATTAATTCAGTATAGTCGAGCCAGATGATAACTACTGAAGTCCTCCTGAGTTCCTGGCCCCTTTCGCTTTGAGCTGGAATCTCAAGTTCACTAAGGCGAAGCGGGTTTATTTTTCCCAATTTGTTTATTAGAGGCTCGGCGAATAAGTTAATCTCTCGAATGGACAGGGGGCGCCACAAGCCTCCGAGAAATCGTCGTGTACTTGGAACCCCCGCGGCCAGATTACCGATCGGTTTTGGTGTCCGCCCGGTAAACAGACGCACGCTCAGGATGCAGCACGCTGGCTCGAATTCAGATCTGGACATTCTGAAAGAGTTTTTTTTTTTTTAATTCCGCAAACCTTTACGATGTCTTTGACCTACACAATGAGCGACGTACAGGAATCACAGGGTCGTCTCGCGAGGCGCCTCTCCGATTAGATAGCTCGCGAACATCGTCAGGACACCCTCGCAGCAGTGCGGCTCCTCGTCCGGTTATTGACGTCTTACCTCATTCAACTATGGGTGGCCAAGCCACGTTAGGACGTAGCATCTTTAGAATTTATCTGTTCTCACTTCGGCGACGGAGGAGTCATTGGTCAAAATAGAGTGTAAATACTGTCGAAGTACTTCACGGGAACTGGAAAGAGAAGAGTGGATACCATAGTGTACGGGATGTCAGCTGATAGCGGCGCCCGGCGTCACATTGGAGGGCAGTATCAGCCTGGTCAGCAACGGAGTCTGCAACGATACCGTAGCAGACGGAGCCCGGATATGGTCGTGGCACTATTGTAGGGGAAGACAGTGCTCGCGGTGAGCGTGACATCTTAGGCGCGACGGGCGTTATCAGCGTGGCGGCTAGCAGTACCAAGGGACCACATCAGCAATCTTACCAGCTTGTCACTGCAGCAGACGATGTTACGTTCGGCGGTGAGATTGAGACGGCCGTCGTCAGCTCGAAAGGCGTCTTCGATGCCCCTGTCGCGTCACGCAGTATCGTGCTCGGTGGCCCTCTCGAGGTCGCCGCCGTCAGCGCGGGAGGCACCGGCGCCAGCATGACAGTCAGCTACATCGGTGAACAGCATCAACAGAGTTCGCGGCGTCGTCACGGCAGACGCGGCAGGAAAATTAGCGACGCCTTCGCGGCAGCCGCAGTATTGCGCTCGGTGGCGCGATGAAGGTCGCCGCGTCTGCAATCTTACCTCGTGCGATCGAGGCGACATCAAGGCGCCAGCATCAGCGTGTCGGCCGACGACTCCGGTGGAAAACTTCAAGTAGCTTGCGGCGATGTCACGGCAGACGCAGCAGAAGGATTGCGACGCCTGTGCAGCGGTTAACAGTATTACGCTCCGCATCACCACTGAGGCTTGTCACGGCAGACGAACGCTCTGCATCACCATCGAGGCGCCAGCATAAGCGTGGCGGCCAGCGATACTGGTGGACAGCTTCAGCAGGGTCGCGGCGTTTTCACGGCAGATGAGCGCGCTGCATCACCATCGAGGCGCCAGCATAAGCGTGGCGGCCAGCGATACTGGTGGACAGCTTCAGCAGGATCGCGGCGTTGTCACGGCAGATGAGCTCGCTGCATCACCATCGAGGCGCCAACATAAGCGTGGCGGCCAGCGATACTGGTGGACAGCTACAGCAGGATCGCGGCGTTGTCAGGGCTGACGCACGCTCTGCATTACCATCGAGGCGCCAGCATAACCGTGGCGGCCAGCGATACTGGTGGACAGTCAGCAGGATCGCGGCGTTGTCACGGCAGACGAACGCTCTGCATCACCATCGAGGCGCCAGCATAAGCGTGGCGGCCAGCGATATTGGTGGACAGCTTCAGCAGGCTCGCGGCGTTGTCAAGGCAGACGCACGCTCTGCATCACCATCGAGGCGCCAGCATAAGCGTGGCGGCCAGCGATACTGGTGGACAGCTTCAGCAGGATCGTGGCGTTGTCATGGCAGACGAACGCTCTGCATCACCATCGAGGCGCCAGCATAAGCGTGGCGGCCAGCGATACTGGTGGACAGCTTCAGCAGGATCGCGGCGTTGTCACGGCAGACGAACGCTCTGCATCACCATCGAGGCGCCAGCATAAGCGTGGCGGCCAGCGATATTGGTGGACAGCTTCAGCAGGCTTGCGGCGTTGTAGGCGGGGGCAGAAGGTGGCCGCGCTGGTAGCCTGCATATTGACGACAGATCACTAACGGCGCGGCGCTCGCGTCGGGGCAGCAGCAGACATACTTACAGCGTCGCACGCGACGCCTATGTGGCGGCCACAACGTTATTCGGCGGCACCGCAGAGATGGCCATCGTTAACGAGGAGGCAACTTCTACGCAACTTCGGCGGCGCCGACGCGGCGGACAACACTGCCGCGGTCAGTGGCGCTATCGCAGCGCTACAGTAAGTTCCGGCGCCGACACGTGGTTTGGGGCCTCCGCACCGAATCGGAAACCGAACATGTTCTTTCTAAAATAATATGAATCTGCTCACCCATTCGTCGGAGAAATTCAAACCTCCTTGGAGCGCGGTATTCCTCCACCGCGCCCTCCGCCGCCGCCGCCGCCGCCGCAGTCCGCAGGTCGCGCAGCCCGCGGTCGCGCAGCCCGCGGTCGCGAAGCACGTGGTCCCCGGAGCACGTGGTCCCCGGCGGAGCAACTTACCTACGTTACCGCTTATATTCTCGCGCGAAACTTTTAATACGCGGATAACACTTCCTACTTTAGTCTCGGAAATGCGAATAGTTTAAAAAGAAAACTAAATATTTTATTTTATTTTAACTATAGGCAAGTTCCCTATTCCTGTTAATGACCAAATATGGCTCTGTGCCAGCCACTTTCAGACTTTCAGTGTACATTATTTCCTGTGGATTTTAGTTATAGTTAGTTAGTTTAATTGGGCATTTTCCGCAAATCGACAACCAACTATTGTGCCTATTTTACGTGAAAGGTCGGTGAAGACTACTCTAGCCACTCTACGAGACCTAGCAGTGTTTTTAGACTTATATTGACCGGGATATAGACCGTGATTACCTTTTTGATTTTTGTCGAGCTCCCGATATTTCGACGCAGTTGCATACATCATGATCACGGAAAACTGACGAAGGCGGGTGAATATAAGTCAATATAAGTCTAATAAAAATAACCGTGAATCATTCAAAACTCTTTAGTGTTTTTAGGTTTGCTAGATACCTCTTTCAGTGTGTTCGGCGTCCCTAAGTTCCCGTGGGCTTATTTAATAGTATAATTTCAAATTTTATATCTTTAACTCAATCTAAAAGTATTCTTTATTCTTATTGTAACCGTAACAAAGTCCAAAACATATTACTACATTACATATATCTGAAGAACGGATATATTGACATTGGGATTAGGACTTCAATGATTGTTAGCATCTTTCTATTCATATCCAACCCAAGAATCATAAATATTTTAGATTGATTAAGGGTTTAATGGACATCAAGTTGTTTACGCTTAATTTTACTAATGATATTTTTCGGCAGGTACTGACTGAGGGACAAGAGTGGCCGCCCCTCGTACGCTAGCGGCCACTCTTCGGACGAGGACACCGAGCCCGCCTACCCCGAGGTGCCCGTGCTGCCCCCGCAGTAGGCGTACGAGAGAAACTACCACATTGCCCACTAGAGACACCGTACAATCACAAGAATCGTTTAGCTGGATGTTACGTGCGTGAAAAGTGTACTTACACTGCGAAGTTGTAATTCCCTGGCGCAAAGCAAGTCTATTTGGCCGATGGAGACAGCTGTATAACATCACTGTACAATCCCAAGAATGGTTTAGCTGTATCCAATCCCGGCGTCCAAGAGAATCTGTCACATTTGGCCAATAGAGACAGCTGTATGATGAACGTCACGATATAATTCCAAGAATCGTTTAGCTGAAAGTTACGTTCGTGAAAACTCGTCACTGCGACGTTGTAATTCCATATCCCGGCGTACAGGAGAATCTGCCATACGGCACCAGAGTAGAGAGTGGACAAGCTGCCTGTGGACGTATTGCATTTGTTAGCTCATTAACCATACAGTTGTGTGCGTGCGTGATGAGCGTATAATACTGGCGTCATTGGGAGACAGCTGTATGATAAACATTACGATACAACCAAGATTAATTTAGCTGGAGTTACGTCCGTGAAAAGATCATCACCTGAAAAGTTTCATACTTACACTGCGAAGTTGTAATTCAATAAGGTTAATAAGGTTGAAGACTCGCCTACATCATTAAATCTAAACAAGTTACAGACTAGTCAATGATGGAGTGTGGCGCCGACACCATATCATAGAAGGCAGTGAAACTATACAGGTTTTTAACACACTATTGAATTAATCGATACATGGATGCTGGTTAAAAAGATTTCTCAAGAAATGTCAGTCAAATAAGAGTGTTGGTGTTGCGGTGATGTGAAATTTCACATGGACTGAGTTAATTGTAATGTTTGTCCCGACTGAAAGACATTGGGTCTGGGAGGAGTAGTGTAGTATCTATTATTAAATTTTAGTTAATTGTTTAGTACAGGTTGCAAGTTCCATCGCACGGTTACGCAGGTTTTCTACTTTTGCATTACCTTATTTATTACCAAATATTAAGAATGTTTCTTGTACCTTAATTCTAAGTAAGGCTTAGGCTAGTCTTATGGTCACTCGGGTTCTGTTTGCTTTTTGCGGTTGTTGCGAGAGAAAGTACCGAGTTTCATTTTAGATGCTCAATTTTTTGAGCTTACCTATTAGTTTATACTAAAATGAAATTATTTATATTTTGTAAAACCACAAGTTACGAATTTTAAAACTACGTGTGATCTTATTCGCCAAAAAAGATGGCATACGTTACAATCATTGACTATCTTTCTACTCCAATTTTTATTTGACTGTGAACAATTCAGTAATAAATTAAGGTTTAGAATTACCAATAATTATTTTTGAAAATCTATTACCATGATTCCGTTGTCTTGATGATGATAATAGATCCAATTACCTAATATTTATTGTAAGATTTAGAATAATTTACGTTGAATATCAGACACTCCATTTTGAAATGTAGTGTTAAGCTTATTGCGTTGCGATCACTACTGTAAGATAAATTAAAATAAATGTAAATAATTCATGAATAACTTGCGTTTCAATTGTATATAATCCATACTAATATTATAAATGGGAAAGTGTGTGTGTCTGTTTGTTTGTCCGTCTTTCACGGCAAGACGGAACGACGAATTGACGTGATTTTTTAAGTGGAGGTCACTTTTTGTCTCTTTCTAACGCGAGCGAAGCAGCGGGCAAAAGCTAGTTTATAATAAGTAATAATAAGCCTCATGTTTAGTCCGTTTTCACATTATCCGATCCGATATCGGATGTCGGAAGGATATCAATAGAAAAAATCCAAGATGGCGCCTGTAATGTATGAAATATCGGTCCTACATCCGATATCGGATCGGATAATGTGAAAACGCACTTACGCCACAGGAAAGAGTTATAAACAAAAGAAAAGGTGACCAAGTTCACTGATGGTAGCGGCCGTAATCGAACCAGTGTCTTAAACTTACGCGTCGATCATATGTCCCGTCCTGTCCATTGAACCATTTGAGGCATTTGAACCCTTATGGCGTTGACGTTTTTTAATTTCCAGTACATAATAATATTTATTGATGCTCGTAATCCTGTTCACTCGAAAACGCAGAAGCTTTTGATTTTATAACAATGACGTCATAATAGGGTAGTTTAGGGAGTAAATGGAGCGGTGATAATTAATTAGTACATAATTACAGCTGTGTAAATGTTAATTATAATTTAATGGCCAGGTATTTACGGTATAAATTACTTTTAGGTAATTATTAAATTATCGACGTTATTTCTTCATTAATCGTCTCAGATCAAGTTGTTCTAGAATCTAGATGATTTGCAGTTAGACTTTACTAATTACATCTTATATCAGAATATTTTATGCCTACTATAAAAACTTGCGTCGTGGTGGAGCACAGTTAAAAAGATTGCGGTTATAAAGGCTAAATTTATGTACCTACACAATAGTTATGTTATAATTTATCCAGTCATTTTTATCGTTAATGAATAATTAACAAATTAAAATTAATACCGCTCAATTTTACCCCTAACTACCTTACTGTGACGTCATTGAGACAAGTCCGGGTGTAATCATCATCGACTACCCAATTTTAATCAAAACATGTAAACGCAGCTTTACCGTTAAATCTAAAATGAAACATAAAGGTATATATTACTGCGTAATAGTTCAGAGTTACGACGTTTTAATTTCGAGAAGACAAGTAGTCTTGTCAGGGATGTCACACGCGCTTTCGAATGCTTTTGAACATTTATTTTATTGCCACTTGATTAGGCCCGATATTGATAGTAAGTGCTCCATTACTAACCAGCAACCTAAGTACCAACCGGCTTTTTATTACAGCTCGATAATTCTACTTATACTAGTCAGAGTGTTGTTTTTTGCGAATTAACCTACAGCTTTATGGAGGTGAAAATCCAAACTCGTTCGGAAGGTGGTAATGAGATGAGACGGCGCGCGAGGTAGCGAGATGCCAACGACCTCCCGTGCCGCGCAATGCTTAATTATCAGATAATTGTAATGAATGGGCGGCCGACTGTGCTGATGCCGCAACAAATGCCACAATCATTATCTATTCACTCGATGGATCAATCCGCGACAGACGCCGCCGGCCGTACTCTACGCGCTCTCACAATACACTTTTGTGCCGGCTCGTAAAGTGCCGCGTTCCGCTCGCACGCAGAGCTATGCGCGTCGCTGCGTCCCGCTCTCGCCTCGAACGCACACAGGGAGAGACACGTAGCGTTGCTCGTCGCCAAGTTCCGCGGTCGTCCGCCGACTCGACGCGGCGCTGACGTGCGTTACGCTAAGCCAGTGTTTCTACTGTGAAATCACCCCTGTTATTTCGTTATTTGTTTATTAAGTCAAGTAAGGATTCGATCGGACGGCATCGGCCGAACTATTATGTGTGTGTGTGTGGAATGAATCGTCTGCTGTTGTGGAACAGGTCGGCCGTGTTCGTTTATGTGCTGAATGGTGATTAAAAGTAATTTACTTTGCGTTTACGGTGTTGAGGGTGCGTATCGATCAGTTATCGAAGGACAGAAAGGATTGTTGTGGCACGGAAGACGGAAAAGGTGAGTGAAGTTGAAGTCTTGAAGTGTTGTGGTCGGGCGAGCGCGGCAGGTTGTGATGTGAAGTGTGGTCCGTCTCGCCCCGCGTAGGTGCGCGGGCTAATAGCTTCACATTCTAAGTGAGTAATGCCCTTCCCTAATGGGATAATGGCAGGCCGCCGCCGCCGCTGGCCGTCGCTCGAAATATTTATAAAGCGGCCGAATCGCGCCGTGTCAACAACGGGGTGTTTGCCTTCCCATTTAGGCGAGGGAGCCGATAACGCCGGCCTCGGGACTCCAAATACTTGTATGACTTGCTGATGTTTTATTTTGTGGGCTAGAATTATTGTACACGCACGAAATTATATTTATCAGTAAGCTTAACTCGTGTCTTAAGTAAATAATATCAACTCATCTTAAATGGTTTCTCCTAGTTACATTACACACGCACCAGATGTTTATGTAAACAACGTAAAAAACATTCTTTTACCTACCTTCATTATGAACAAAACACCAAGAACTGTCAAATGTTTGTCATTGAAAAATTCTCAGTGTCAGATGCCAATTGGTGAAATAGGCGCCCAAACCACACGAAAGTTGACAGTAAACAATCAATAAAGACTGATGTGCCTACTAACTTAAGTATTATCATATCAATCTTATCATTGCATGAATTGTATAAGGTGAGTGGTCATAACGAAAGCATAATCAGGGGACAAATTCGTACGAATGTGACAGCTTCTCCTGTCAAAAGTTGACGATTGACAGCGCCATCTAGCTTAGATGTATGTAGACCAGACGCCAAACTAATCGATGCCTCTCGTGGTATTATCTTATTATCTACCCACATAAGGCAAGAAAAAAAAGGCACGATAATAACTAAGGCGCTGCCCTATAAACTGAAATAATTCAAATAATTGTAGCTTTCTAAAGTAAAACCAAAGAAAAAGTGACCAAGTTCCAGTTACGGAGGCCGGAAACACATAGATCCGTAGAAAAGTTAGTCTCTGTAATTAAAATATGCAGACTTTTCAGATCCGAGCGCTCGATTCCGTCATTCGAAAATCTGTATTACGGCGAAAATTATTAAAATTATTTTTAAAATTCGAGCCTTGGGATTCTAGGGGCATGTATGAGTTTTGACTACCTACAGTACCTACTCGTTTTCAATTCTACATTGGTTATCTATGAAAACATAAGGTTAGATATGTAGTGTGTGTGTGGATTGAGTGAGCACCTTCCGAAAATAAAAAAAAATATGCTGATCATTTAGTAAAAGTTCTAAAACAATTGTAAAACGAATCTCTGAATTTGTAAAAAGATAAATCAAAAGATACAGCCATTAACATGTGCTCACTCAGTTCTCACAAACTACCAACGAAAACAGTGAATATATTCATTTAACATATAATATTTATATACTAACATTTAGTAAAAAATAGGCCAACCTACCTCTATAAATATTAGATCACCTAGTGACGTATTAAATTTTTTACAAATAGTTTCTTATGCTCACTCAATCCTCACACTTTTGAAAAGCCGAATTTTGATGAAAAACATAAGATTTAGACCGCTATTATATGTGTATAGTTTAGTAAAAGTGAAATGGGAATTTGTAAAATACAAAACGAACCACTAACGTGTCAGGTTTTTTTATAATAAATTTTTGTTAGTGCTCACTCAGTCCACACGTTTTGAGAAAGTTAAAAATGTAAATATCTTACGATTTGTAGCACCTAAGACACTCGAAAGTACTTCAACATTTAGTAAAAATTTTTACTAAATATCCACCATCTAATATTTTATATTCGTTGTCTGGTTTTAAAGATATTCAGACATAACTTTTCTCATACAAATGTATCAAGTAGGGTGACCACACTATGTCGGCTCCTGATTTTCCCCACCTTCCCATTGTCATATTGAGATTGGGGAGTTTCGTTCAATTTTGATAATAGTTTATATTAAACTAATAGTACTAATACCATATTAATTCTCCATCTGCAAACTGTTTTTAGGTTATGTTCTTGGCCTAGTGATGATGTGTATTGTGTAATTTTTATCGACGTCAGGATAATAACCATGTCGACATTCATGCATTAAAAAGGACATGAATGATAATTGGTAAGAAACAAAGAATATAATACTTCACTAGTAAGAAACCAGAACCTGGTAATCTAATCGTGCTAACAGATGAGCGTACCGGATTTGTAAGTGGGAGCGAGAAAATAATAACTATTTCTCGCTCCCATTTACAAGCTAGCAAGCATCCATATGGATGACCTTGGTGCGGTACGGTGCTCGTACGGTCATGTGTTAGCAGCTTTACAGCGTGCGTAGCCGAATGGCATTACTCCGACGCCAAACGAAAACGAAACGCCGTGCCAGTTAGTCTGGCTCTGTCGCGCCAATACGCACGAGCGATATAGATAGATATCTACTAGCTTTTCGTTTCGTAATTAGTGCCATTCGGCTACGCACCCTGATCTGTCGGGTCAAACTCAGAAATAGTTATTATTTTCTCGCTCCCACTTACAAATCCGGTACGCTCATCTGTTAGCACGATTAGATTACCAGGTTCTGGTTTCTTACTAGTGAAGTATTATATTCTTTGTTTCTTACCAATTATCATTCATGTCCTTTTTAATGCATGAATGTCGATATGGTTATTATCCTGACGTCGATAAAAATTACACAATACACATCATCACTAGGCCAAGAACATAACCTAAAAACAGTTTGCAGATGGAGAATTAATATGGTATTAGTACTATTAGTTTAATATAAACTATTATCAAAATTGAACGAAACTCCCCAATCTCAATATGACAATGGGAAGGTGGGGAAAATCAGGAGCCGACATAGTGTGGTCACCCTACTTGATACATTTGTATGAGAAAAGTTATGTCTGAATATCTTTAAAACCAGACAACGAATATAAAATATTAGATGGTGGATATTTAGTAAAAATTTTTACTAAATGTTGAAGTACTTTCGAGTGTCTTAGGTGCTACAAATCGTAAGATATTTACATTTTTAACTTTCTCAAAACGTGTGGACTGAGTGAGCACTTACAAAAATTTATTATAAAAAAACCTGACACGTTAGTGGTTCGTTTTGTATTTTACAAATTCCCATTTCACTTTTACTAAACTATACACATATAATAGCGGTCTAAATCTTATGTTTTTCATCAAAATTCGGCTTTTCAAAAGTGTGAGGATTGAGTGAGCATAAGAAACTATTTGTAAAAAATTTAATACGTCACTAGGTGATCTAATATTTATAGAGGTAGGTTGGCCTATTTTTTACTAAATGTTAGTATATAAATATTATATGTTAAATGAATATATTCACTGTTTTCGTTGGTAGTTTGTGAGAACTGAGTGAGCACATGTTAATGGCTGTATCTTTTGATTTATCTTTTTACAAATTAAGAGATTCGTTTTACAATTGTTTTAGAACTTTTACTAAATGATCAGCATATTTTTTTTTATTTTCGGTAGGTGCTCACTCAATCCACACACACACAGATATGTAAGATATATTATGTTTACATTAGAGATGGGCCGAATACGGACTTTGCCGAATACGAATATTCGGCCGAACATTCGGTTCAACTGTTACCGAACCGAACATTCGGCCGAATATTCGGTTCCACTATATTTAATACCTGGCTTAGAGTTAAAAACTCTTCAATGGTTGGTAATGGGTACTAACTAAGGCTCTTAATGTTCCTATAATTTAGTGCATAAGAACATTTTGATTTTTGTTTCTTAAGCTACGTTATTTTTACTTTTTTACATAATTATTGTAGATACTTATATTTTACGCATTTTTAACCCCCTTTGGTCCTTAGAATCCTGAAATAGGATGTTATTATCCCATGAATTACGAAACAACTTGCACTTTTTATTTACTTTGTTTATTCGGTAAATATTCGGCAATGTAACCGAACTATTCGGCCGAATACGAACATTGAAAAACTTGCCGAATATGCCGAATACCGAATATTTACCGAATATTCGGCCCATCTATAGTTTACATGCTTACATGACTTACATCACTAGAAGTAGTAGTGCGTTGTAGAATGCGTTGCGTTATTCATTCACTTCGTTTAAGTTCATAATTTTTAACATGTCTTTACATAAATATAATTGTCAACTTATCTGTAACAATTTTGCGCCAAATTTGTAACTCGGATGTAAGCTGGTTACCTACAGCACAGGCCTCGCCTAGTGTAGGAACCAGGACTAACGTTATAAGGGAAAGCACAAGCGATGTTCTCTCAAATTCTGTATTGTTTAGCTTAATTTCTTCCTTTTTATGATGAATGTTGAATTTGTGTGATAAAATAAATGTTTTAATGTTTAATGTTTAAAAAAATTAAAATTAAATTAAATTAAATGTTATTGATATATTGATATTATTCTTTGCCTAGCAAGCTCTCATCCAGTAAGACCCAAAACTCTTAAAAATATATTTCCAAAAGTTGGATTGGCAATTCAGCATCTACACAATCCATAAATCTTGACTTGAATATAAATTGATCGTCAATGGCCGCCAAAAGTAATTCGAGTCGAGGAACGAAAAATTTGAACGACCGCACCGGAACTTGAGTCAAGCATATTTGACGCACTGACGGGGACGGGCGAGTCGTATGCATTGGATCTTTGTCGTAATTTCAGAGAAGATTTTGATATAAGTAACATTTGCGCTATCAAAATCGATGCCGCCTTAATAGTAAACGATGCTTAAGACCAGACTCCCTTTAAATTCATAATTTTCATACAAAAGCCAACGAGTTGAGCGCCCGAGGCCATCACGGGGCGACAAAACGAGACAAGAACGGCAGAAGTGTTTCCTAACTGCTAGCAATCTAATTTATATGCAGCCCAAAGTACTTGACGCGTATAAAATCTCCACGGAACATTCGAGCGCCGATCCACAAAGGATTCGGTTGAAGGGCTTCGAGAGCCCTAAATGTTGTCGAGCTTAAGGACCCTCCGTGTGATAAGTAGACACCTTTTGAGGGACGCAACAAAACAGCCGAGTAAACAAAGGACAAAGGTCCAGCTAGTTAAAAGCAGATGCGCAAAGGTACCGCCGTCCGCTGTGATTGTAGTAAAAATAAAATATAACTAAGTCAATATTCATTGGAGCGATCGGAACGTTGCAAGCAAAAGCACTTCGATACCACTGCCGTCTCGTCTTACGTTTAAATTGTAAAAGAGTTTAATAAAGCCGGACAGACTATCTTTTTACATATGTATAATAAGGAACATAAATACATACACAATACACATGTTAATATTAATTATTATATAATGTAGGAATCCATTTATTCGTAACGGAAATACAAACACACCATACCAAAAACAAAATACTATCAAATGCCTACGTTACAATACAAACATTCAGCAATTTTTTGCAGATAAAACAAAAACAATAATTTAGACACGGAACATTTTTCTTCCTGAAGTTGCTAACCATTTGAGCTTTCCGTATTTCCAACAAGTCCAACAACCAATGCATTTGGTTCCGAAATATTGAATTGAAGGTAATTCAGACACACAAAACGAACCGACAAAAAGTTGTGCAAGTTATTTTTCAGGACAACTCTCGGTTCGCGAATGCAGTTATAGGAGATTTATCGTCGGACTGCAAGTTCCCTGCAGGAACGACATATTGCTGCATTAAGTCCTTTGTTTCGCAAACACCGCTATATCATCTTGAGCTAGTCGCGATTGTTGCGAAGTAGGTACTCAGGTACTCATTGGCAGATAAAATTTAGTGTTAGGTAGGAGCATACAGATATAAACGTCTTTATATCATGTGTAAGAAACATAAACAAGGGTTTGGGCAATAAATACGCTGACTGACATACAATAATCATCTGAAAAGCTATGATCCAATGCTGAGGAAATTGATTTAGCACTTATGGTATGGTGTTTATTCCAGCAGCACTAGTTCGCAAAATAGTACATTTCTTGTCACTCTGTCTTGACAATTAGAGGCGTGTTCTGATATTAGCGAGAGCTTTGCAGCTCCGATATATTTAATGGCGACTGCACCAAGTAGGTACTCTGATCGTACCTATTTCCTCGCCTCGCCTGCTCTTCGATCTTTATAAGTCAAAGAGACATATTTGCGTATTTATTATGCCTCTTTTAGTTAATATCAATATACATTAAGAAATACAACTATTTAGCACAAAACACCACCACAAGCAGCACGAGTAATACACATTAATTAGTACAGAGCATTGAGGTTAGTGGATTCAACCTTGCACTTTGTACTACTGGCCAAAGACATTACGTCCATAATGTCCATATCTCTCTGTACAGAAGAACACATGTTCCTCTCACCTTAGCTGACCTTATTATGAGCTTTACTCTATGTACCTATAATAAAACGCGTGACTAGTAAATTACACAAAAAGTAACTCTTAATATTTACTATTTGAACTTGGTACATTTTCTCTAAACATCCTGAAACGAACTATGTTCACCCGCTGATCACGAACGCTGAAAATAGTTTCGAAAGGTCGGGATGATGATTAAAGTCATTAAACGCAATATAATCCGTTTTCATAGTTTTATTTCACGAGTAACCATCGCGCTAACCGAAGACAACTATTATGTACCTAATAGAACGTTGCCACTTGCTATTTCTACGGTCCCTACTAAACCATTTTACAGACTAACTCAAGTTAATAACATAATAACCAACTACAGCTCAATAATAATTAGGTAGTTTACCTAATGATAAATCGTTGGTCGGACAAGTTGTATTTCAAAAGTTAAGTAGGTTCGGAACACGGCGAGAAACCGGATTTGTTTGACCATATCAACTCACATCAGAACCAAACACCTCATTTTCAAACGTACATTTGGTATCAACTAAAAAAATTTGGTTGCGTTCGATATACATAATCATAATAATCATAAATCGTTTCCAAGCAGAACTTAACATAATTACATTTTTGCCATTAAGGTTATATCCGTCGGCCCCAAACTAGGCGCAGCCTGTATCTCGGGAACCGAAAAAATAGATTTAACTGTGGGACTTTGTCTAAACGGAATATGTTGGCCGTTTTGTTTTTTGAAAAATATTTTTACAAAGGTAATACAAATTACATTAAATTCTAGCAAAGTGCATGCACAGAGACAATAAAAAAAAACATACTCGATTACTCGCGTGACGTGATCAAATTGAATTTAGATTTCTTGAATTTCCGTTTTCAAACACATGCCACTATCTTATCAATGCCACCTATGTATTAGCAATCGCTTGTAACATTCACTCTATTTCGTTTTTACCATCGCAGTAATCACTCATTCAAATCTCCTTTATGCTGGACTATTTACATTCGATAGGATCCAATCCAATTGATCAAAAACCAATTACGCCGAGGCTTAAAACGGATTCGGACGGACGCTGTCATAAGATGTAATCGAAATAACAATGATATTTCGAATTGATCACCTCTGATGCGCGGACGTGGTTAATTCGCCGAATGATTGGTGATTCAGAGAGTTCAGACTCGAATTTAAAAGTGACTATTAACTACCTACTCGTCTCAATTTGTACATTAAACAATTGAATGAAGTAGCACACCTAGCACATTCAGTTTGGGTGGGTCGAGTTTTAAAGTAAAACATAAGATTTTTTAAACCACGGAGTCTTATCTCTCTAGAGTTATTTTTAATTTGCATCTTCTGTAGAAATGTATCAATGAGTCATCGTTTACATACCTTTAAGATGACGACTTCAATATTTACATTCATTTGTTTCGAATTCGAAATCCTAGCGAATTCTTATGCACACTGGTAAAGTTTTTAATCATTCTAACTATAGACGTCGTTTGTGGACGACCAACGGACTCACCTTGCATTTGTTATTAGATATTGTCTTCCGACGGGCGATTGATATAGAACTGGTCTGAAAAAATAGATTACGAGTGCAGAATGTACACCTGCCCGTTGGCGTCCTTTAACGCTTCGTGTGACACCTTTTGTGGGAAGCAGAAACGTAAACCTTGCTGTTTCATCTGTCTACGATACTTAGTAGCTAACATAACAATTTTACTCAAGCCGTTTAGGTTTTGTTCTCGTTCGCTTAATCGTATAATGTAACATATGCCAGAATACTTTACAGCTCGTGTAATTTTTCTAAAAGTTCAAGAATTTTACTTTATTGAAACCAATTTATCTGCCTCAAATTGTTGATTATATTTTCGTTGGGCGAACTTTATGTTATCGGAGTATCAAAAATAGCAATGTCTCTAAATCGGAGTTAGACTTTCTTCCACAATGGGAATTTTGCCCTCGGTATTCTCGGCAACACTGTCACAGAATGCTTTGGCTTTTAAACCACCGAATTTTTAGGAGTAAGTAGGGACTCGAACAGTATTTAAAAGTTAACAAGTATTAGTTCGTTCGTTAGGGCAACTCCCGGCATGTGCAGTCCCAATTTGCAGTTTTTTGGCGAGCAGCGGGTGTCCGCATCCACCAGCGCTGGCGGGAGGTCCGAACACTTCCTTTGTCCACAAACCTTCGCTCCCTTTCGCGGAACCCGTTATTGTTACACCGCACTCTTTGCCCCTTTGTATCAAATGCTGCGGAATTGCGATCGCCAGAGGCTATTCAATCACTATATTCAGTCCAGGCCTAAACGAGTTGTTTGTAATGGCGATATGTTGACGAACCGTTCGAAAGGCATTCGATATTTATCGCCTCTAATTTAGATAACTGCATTACGCTAGCGGTTCTTGACAAGATCAGATTAGATTAAACTTGATATTGACAAAGGATTTCGATAATATGATTTGTTAATAGATACTCGCAAATACCTACTTAGAGGTATCTAGGCCCGGCCGACCGTTATCTCTCGTCAGTCAATGCACGGCCAGACTCCATCGGCTCGGTCAGCAGCACCACAGTATAAAGCAGTAATAAGGTAATAACTCTTCTAACAAACTTCACTCCGCGCGGTGTGTCGAAAACTACTCTCCATATGCACCGAATACATGCGAAACTGGTAAGTATTGGGCTGGACAGTCGGGGCCGCGTTTGCGCGCTGTGTTGACGTGTTGAGTTCGGGAGAAAATGACGTCAGCACCGAAGACATATTTTTGTTACTGTAGTGTTTATGGGTGTATGGAGAACAGTTCTCAAAATTCGGAAATGTCAGAATGTTCTTTAGAATTCCTAGAACACACAGAAAAGTAAGTGGTTGTTATATTTTTGCAGTGTTAGGTACATTATTGCTTACGTTAATGGCGTAAAAGTGAGATTTAAAGCTAGAATGACACATTAAAAATTTAAAATCAATAAGGATTTATCTGTAACGACATTTAGGTAGATGCTGCGATCTATCTAGCTCGAAAGTTTGGTACCTACTTAAATAATGTGCAAACATCTATTCAAACATTTTATGTAAATACGATTTCGTCAGTATTTAAGAAACAAACACGTACTTGAATCTTTATTAGATAAAAAGGTAGAAAGAGCGTTGGTACTAGCATAGCGCCATACACAGTTACTACGAGTAGGACAGTAGCACAGGTACAACCCTGCGTGACCTTGCGCAGTAGTAACGACCGCGTCGCCGCTGCCGGAGATTAACTACTGATTTATCCTTATACTGTGGCAGCACTCTATTAAAATCACACTTGATTAGATCTCGGCGCGATTTAATTGAACACTCCTCGCGCGGTATGCGCGCCTGGTACTTCAGCGCTGCGGCTGCGAGCGCCGAGAGAGGGCGCCGCCGCCTCCGCACAAACGTTTCTTTTTTTTCTCCGTCTCGTCCGATTCTTTTCGAATTTTTCCTTTGTCCTTTTGTTGGAGTTTTCATATCCTTCTGTTTTCCGGATGGATTAATTTTAATTTGGATTCAAAGACCTCGATTCAGGGGTGTTTTATTGTTTGTCTTTCGTTTGACTTTTTCTTTTCCCCGCTTTCATTGTCGGGCCAAGTGTAGGGAGGATATAATCAAAATGAAGCAGACACCGTCCAGTCTGCCTTTTCTCATCTACATGTATCTAGCAAATTCTAGTTAGTCTATCTAGCAAATGATATAATAAGCAACTTTGTAAGATAACTGCGGTAGGTCCTTGACACTCGGCCCGTGTTTCGACATTGAAAGGAATCCGTTGTGCTCGGCGGATGGAATATTTATCGGAGGGTCGCGGGATCAGTCCGCCCACTGGCAATTGCCGTCCGCCGGCCACGCCAGTGCCGGAGTCTCGGCTAAACGCTATGCTAATGTAATGGGGCACACTTTGATCGCTGCCCACGGCTAATTTCAAATTTTCAATGGAACCGGTGTCAGCGAGTTTATTAAACGACTGTTTGACGCGGTAACGAGCAGAGCAGCATAGCTACAGTGACACTGAGATAAATTGGTGTTGAACAGAAATGGTATTTGACATGAACAAGACAGCTCAACGTTAGTCACTGGAAAGTTGAATTACAAACTTTGTGCAAAGAAGAAATAATTCCGCTGTATTTCAGATTTTGAGGTAGTTGTATTACATTAACCACCCAGTACTGGAACCCAACCCATGATGGTAACCCCTCCAAAATTTGAAAACCGTTAGCTGCAAAATAAGCTATCAAAACTACATGATTTTTCAGAAAATCGGAAACGTAAAGATCACTTAGTAGATTTTAATATTCACGCGACCAGTAATCTTATCTTATTCTGCGAACTTATGAGTCAATATCCACTTTTTGCGGTCGAGCCTACCTGCTGCGCTACAATGCACCTTCTCAGAACGCAACTCGCTAATAGTCATACCCTTTACAGTGTAATTGTGGGTTTGACGAGCCTTAATAAGCCGACCATGTTCCCTTTCGTGTTTTATTTTTGGTCAGTAATTCGAAGTGCTGATAATTGTTCTGTAGGCGTTGGTGTATTTTTTGTGTGTTCGATAAACAGTTTAGCATTGCTAATAGCGATAATTTGTGATTGCGTTAGGCATGCGGTTTCGGACGGGTGGTCGTGTCAGCACTTTGCTTACTTATGATTATTATCTCAAATCTCAATACTGTTTAATTTGCGATCATTACACGTTGCTACATTTTGGAGCGCATAATTGTTCTGATTGATTTGGTCACAAAGCCACAAGTTATTTGTTTTACTTATAGACTTGAAAGCGGACACTGGACGTTTTAGGGGCGGTTGATGGTCGATGAGTTGAAGATACAAATGACGATATAAGATAAGATTTTAGAAAATATTCTTAAAATTGCAAGACAAAAGGCATATCAGTTCAGCTTTAGACTAGATGCCTGTGCCTGTTTAAATTTGCACCTTCTCAGAACGCTATGATAATGCTATATGGTAAGCCGATTCTCAAAACAGTCACAAAATACAGACATTAAAAACGTGTACTTACAAATTGAATCAAGAAAGAATTTCCTCTCAGTAGTGTTTTCGGTCAAAGTACCAGAGCCGCATAGCGTGTAGGTAGCATGTGTGAGCCGGTGGCCGCTCGTAAATCACGCTCGCGGTAATGCGTAGATAAGAGCTCTCTCATTTGTTTTCCCATTTCCCCGGAGAAATTTCTTAGTGACATTACCGCGGTGTTTGACGTAACGAGCAATTACCTACCAGCCAGCCTGCGCCGCGAGCTCGATAATGTTTTATTTGACAGATCGTATCTTTTATTTCAATTCAGATAAATTGACGTCCCTTTATAAACGATGGCTTTTTGAATCAAATACAGAATAAGTGGTAGAGAAAAGCTTTAAATGAAATTATCGTCCGCATGCAGGCAATATCAGACTCGTCAAACAGCTTACCTGGATGTTATCGGATAATTAAGTGAAAGAGGAAACTGATAGCGTATGCGGACGGCTGTAAAGCAGTCATGTAATTGATTACAGAAAATCATTCGCGACAGCGATATAATAAATCCATGCAATTACTAAATGCAATCTGCTAACAGAGCCAACAGCGACCGGGCACGCTATCTCGCTTGATTAAGGCCAATTATAGTCTTCACGCGATTATACTGTCGCGATCCAGGGATAACCCCACCATTTAGAGAGGACGCCTCTTTCATTACCACGCCACGAATTGCCGTGCCATTTCCATGTTCGAAAGCTTAATGGGCACGGGCGTGGATAATTTTTATTCCGAGCACCGCATGATTCCTATGCGGCTAATTACAATTGTCAACGAAAAGAAAATTGGCTTCGAACACCCAATTTATCGAAATCTGAATTTAAATTGAATCTGAAACAATAACCCTTCATTTCCATTTATATACGCCCGAAGAATGTGCTCCGCAAACGCTGGAGTGAAGTTGGAAATACAAACGATAAATTTGAACTCGCCACACGAGTTTCAGCCGGGATTTGGAGCCGAATATCCGAGCTCGGATGCCGCGATAACAACCCGCGCCAGTTACTCGCCTCCAATACAAATTGACTGTCATTTTCCGGCTACTAACTGATCATATCCAATATATTATTATTGACGTCTATCCGATTTTAACGCAATCCTTTAATTTAAAATTCTGAAGATGGAATTTATTAACTTTGAAGAACCGTTGAGTTTCAATTGAAAAAACATGGGTTGTTAAGCTTTTCAGAGCTACGCCTATAGAGTCACTATTGGAGCTTTGAAGGTATATTTATGAATTCGAAGGCCTAAATAAAATTATCGATACCGATTGTATCGAACAGCGATCGGCGCGACCAGGGCAGCATGCGCGAGGAGCGCACGAAGGTCGGCGAGGAACCTGTTTGGCGGGACGCAAGGTGCTGGCCAGGTTAAGTGCACTGCATTAGCATCGCTCGCTCGCCCTTTCATGCTAGCACGTCTTATCTGCGGCCCGTTTAAATGAGCCTATTCAATTGTTACGTCCGAGTAAAAACGAAACTGGAGGAGGATCGCGCTCACAAATTTTAGTTTTACCATTCGTTATCGTAAAACGTCACATTAGTTCTGGTTAAAACATTTACTTCGTTCAATTTAATAAGCACTTTTCCATTGCAATCATTGCATTTATTCCGAAAATATAAGTTTTTATCTTTTTATTCTCTGAAATCTTTATTTAATTAGTTTAAGTTTGCGCAGTTTAGTTAAAAATCCTTGGTCGTGTAAACCGGATATTTTTTGAGCGTAGGTGTCGTTTGTTCAGTTTGTTGTGGCATTCCGTGCGCGATCCGAATGGCTCGGCTTTAGAACGCTCAACGTGCTTTGATCGAAATCTCTGTTCATTTTGTATTTAAGTACCTTAGGACTTTTTTATTGCCGTTCTAATTGGTTTTTCTACCGTCTGTTTACAATCCGGCCTTATTTCTTCCTTTTCTTTATTCAAGTTCTGTTAGATGGTTTTTCATTAATTTATTTTGCATTGGAAAACCTTTCTGAGAGTACATATTCAATATTGTTTTAATAAAATTTTAATACATCCTTTTCTATCATCTGTACAAATGCATCATACGTTGGCGTGTTACTCGTTTATTCATGTCCATAAAGAAATACAGTGCCAACCCGCTACCCTAAAATATTCGTCCATTTGGTTGTAAAATTTTATGACAGAATGTTTAATTGAAAACATTATTTGTGCATTTGCATACGTCGCGTCGTTTAATTGTGTAACTGTTTTATTAGGTTTTTTCTCATATTTCTCAAAAAATTGTCAATGTGTTTCTAATTAATTAAACTATAATTCGCTATAAAGATTTACTCAGCAATATTTCAGAATTTTGGCTCGTTTCCAAACGAACCTTTATTTTAATTCCACAGTAATCGGGCTCTCTAAATTCAGAAACACCTGAAAATAACGAGTCCTCTTTGTTTAGTTTACTGGGACACCGACCAAATCTGGAGGCGCGAGGGTAGCTACCAGGTTTCCATAACAACACGCGGCTATGTTGCCCTCCCCGCCCCCGCGCCCGCCGCGGGCCCCGCGCGCTATCGATCCGGCCCCCCTCCCCCGCGCGCCCCGCGCCACTCCAAATCAAATTACAGGAGCACAAGCGGGCGGCTGCATGCTCGCACTCCGCCCGTACTCTACCCGCTTGCCCTTGCCGAGACTCAATCAACTTTGTATTGGCGTAATAGTATTTTAATTCTATTGGCGCGCTTTTGACTGCAACCCCCCGTAATAGCTTGTTTGCAAATTACAACACGTAACGGCGAAGCGTTGGCAGCTCATTTGGCACATTTAATGGAACGGTCGAGAACGGTTTCGGATCGACCGCTGGCCGATAATTAATAAACTCTATTCGATTAATGTGCACAATGTCATGCTCCGAGCAATAATTACGCTTTATCAGCTCATGTTTATTAATTGAAGATATTTAATACAGCCTACGTTTTTATTAAAAGGTTTGTATTATTAATAACAATGTTAGCTTTGACGCTCATAAAGATAAATGGAGATCTGGGGACTGTTCCAAACCCATAAATCATACTCGAAATACTTTCGCAGTCAGCCTCTGCTGCTGGGCCAAACGAAATCTTATCTGGGTTTCTTTGTTTAAACTTTTACGCTTAATTTAAAGTACGATAAGAATTTTAATAAGCCACGCCGATTTATTAGGCGCAAATCAAATCTAGATTATGTTAAAAAAAACCGGCCAAGTGCGAGTCGGACTCGCGCACCGAGGGTTCCGTACAAACATTAAAATTATTAAAAAAAATATATTATGTGATGTAACTAAAAATTTATGGTTTTCGTAATTTTTCCTTTATCTATGCTATAAGACGTTGCTTCGTACCAAATTTCAAGATTCTGAGTTCACGGGAAGCACCCTGTAGGTTTTGATTCCCTTGCAAGTGTCGAAAATTTGCGGCATAAACGGCTGTATCTTTTGATTGCGTTGGCTTAGAAGTTTGATTTTTTCACAGCTTCAAGGGACAGTAGACCTGAGTAATTGATATAAATTTCAGCTTCATAACTCCACGCGTTCCTGAGAAAAAGGGTCTTGACAGACGGACGGACGGACAGACGGACAACAAAGTGATCCTATAAGGGTTCCGTTTTTTCCTTTTGAGGTACGGAACCCTAAAAACAATTACTGGTTAGAATTTGCTATTTAGCCAGATTCGTTTCGCTCCACAAACATTAGATTGTGCCGGTTGCGTTTTTTATTCCCATTGGCGAGAGTCGGTTTTGCGTCGCTCGCGCTCGGACAGTGTTGAAATAACACGATGATTGATTCGCAACATGGAGTGTGTGTCAGAACTAAAAACAAACACGACTTATCACCGATTTTATAGCGATCGGCAATAAAATCGATTATCGTATCGAATGGGCGAGCGGAGCGGGGACGCTCGCGCTCGGGGACGCTTTAATGAGGGAATGTCGTGACGCCGACTCGAATAAACCGACGACGGGACATTTGTCTCCCTCCGAATAATGGAAAAGCGCTGAAAGGATATTTATCAAAACTGACGGAGCTCCGCGTTGGCTTATTTTATTTGTTATTTTTCATCAATCGTTTAAATCGGGAACGGCGTAAAAATCTGTGAACCGCGAAACGTGAGCAGGAATGAGAGCGGACGTTTCACAATTTTATTATGATACATTGTGTCGCATATTGGCTTCTTTCAAATGTGTGTAAATTGGTGTCGGGTCCCGTGGAGCGCGAGCGAGTAAATTCGTCGTTAAATCATGTCGTGATGAGCATGTTCTGGACGCGAGCCAGCGCTGTTTACTTTAGACGCTCTCTAAACAAAGTTTTTAATGCTTTACGAGTATTTATACGCATCGAGGTTATTCACTTTACGTTGTGTTTTGTCAAAGTTACAGATACATTTGTATAAATTATGACCGTTTAGCGGCAATGCAGTATACTAAAAAACATGATAAAAGTTTAGATTGGAGCGGAGCCAATGTTTCAAGCTGTGCTGCATCTACTTATGCCAAATATGGGTTAGTCGAGTCTAACATTCTTAATCCAATTAGCGGGGTCCACGTGCGAGGTGTAGTAGTGATATGTGGGGCGGGCGATAGCGAGTGACCTGAGCGTATTCATAATGCTAGCGAGTTGGGCGCCTTCGCCTTTGGATACATGAGGACTTTGCGTTATCGGAGAGCTGGTTTACACTGGTTAGCTTATGTTTTCTAAAGGTTAGTCTGCTAGGTATTGCAATGCCCCGGGGTACAACGCCACTCGACGTTTAGCTCGGCTAATAAACACCTCGGGAGCCACGCACGTACGGCCTCCATGCGGACACAAATTGCCTTTGTTCTAGTGGACGTGCTGTGCTAGGATTAGACGTCAGTTTTCTGACACGGCGGGAAATCTTGCTCGTTTGTCAGCTGTTCATGTAGTCACATTTGTGGAAATATTCGGTTTAAAGAAGTTAGACAGGGATTTCTACAAATACCAAATACCACCAAGTGACGTTTGAGAAATATAAAAGGGTTTGACTTTGAATGGAGGGTTTTTGAATAAATTATGGAAATACCAAATTTCTTTTCATACTTACGGTTCCTAAATAGCATATCTATCTGTGTTGCTCACTGTTTTGCACTGCATTATATTTAAAACATAAATGAAACTCCAGGTTTAGATTTTAGAAATACTATGTACTAATATTTTTGTAAAAGACCGTTTGTTTCTTTCTTAAATAAATAAATAAAATAAATATCTTTATTTTTATATTATCTAAACTCCTCTTTTCCGCACAAACAAGAAATTTTTGACTAGGTACCAAGGTTTAAAGATAAGTTATATTTAAAATTTGTAAATATAAAAATAACTCGTGTCTGGTAACCCTGTCCTAAAATGATAGCTGTCTGAGTGACTGTCAGCATAATTACCCGAGCTTTTACCTTTTCTAATAACTTTAGTCATGCAAACCGTGCTTCTTCAAATATAAATATGCACGGTTGCACCTTATGCTATTGCAATATAGCGAAAAATGTATACATATTTATGTAGCCGAGTGAAGATGGCAGCACCGTTAGGAAACGTGTTAGTAGACAGTAAACATCATTGTTCGCCGTCTAATGCCATTTAAACTTGCCTTGTGTTAGCGTTGCTTATAAAGGCAGTCGATCTCTCAGAAAACCAGTCAACTTGAGAATAATTGTCAAATAAATATTATTACTCAATGATATATATTTGAATAATGGAAGTCTGTAATCGACATACCTACATTAAAAAAAAGTAGGTAGGGTGTATTGGGGTAATTTCGAAGCACAGAAATGCTCGGGTAATTTCGAAAGGGGAATATTGATATCTGGGAAATAATGGTGAATTTTATGTGACTTTCGAAATTAGACGACTTTTGAAATTACCCCAATGCCTACCTACAATAAACTGGTACGAAGGTACGATTATTGACAAAATCAATTTATTTTCCATAAAAACTAGCGAATCTGTTAAAGGTCTCGAAATAATCGATTAGCAGATAGCCGCTTTCACATCCTTATTTAAAATAAGAACCACAATTTTAATCTAACTCTGAGCTGTATTTACAAAGTGTGGTGTATCATTATAAATCGTCACTTTGTCTCTTACTTTGTGATAGAATCATTCAGTATTTCTCATACACAAGACTGTTTTTTCGCGCACATTTCTTGTTCGTCTGTGCGTTCGACTATGTAATTATTGTAAATCGTAACATAATAACACGAGTATGGCCATTCGCTATGAATAGACCAGTAATTTACATATTAAAAACGCACAGTACATAACTGGACAGCTGACATGATGTATTGAATCGACAAATTACGTGTGTCTGGCGAGTTATCTACTCCGGCTAACACAAGGATATATTGCTTTGTTTAGATTATTTGAGTTTATCTAAGCTTCTATTTATCATTGAGATATTGTTATTATGTTTGTATATCAATACAGACTTGATGAAGTCGAATTGTCTGGAGACTGTTTTGATTAAGACTTCAAAGTTACGACATCGATATTACACGAGTTTATTTTATTATTGAAATAAAAATGTAATAATCTTTAGTAGTGATTATAAGAGTGGAAAGATAAAAAATGTTCCTGTGCTGGAAAATCTCTCAAAAGATGGCATTCAAACAGGTTTCTGTCGAATACTAGGACTTTTTCTTACCTTAGTGTAAAACTACTTAGCAGCACTTACTTATACTCATCGGTAACTCGTGGCATTTAGGTGGCACTTGTGGTGACACTGACAGAATAGTGATGTGACAAATTTTCTAAGTGTTTTTTCAGAAAATATAAAATAATGCATTAATATTCCCTACATGGTGGGACTTTATTAAATAAAATAAAAATATTTGAATTATCCGTTTTATCTGGATATCCAGATAAATAAATTCCATGTATTCGAATTATCAGGGTACAATATTAGTCCTGCGGCGCTGGCTATATTTTGAGCCCTAAGTTAAAATAATATTAAAGTCGATTCTGTTTTCTTTAATAGATACATTGTTAATTTATACATTTTACATTTCGTTTTGTGCAAAGTACCTAAGTTGCTTTTTCAGTAATTTGGTAAATGGTCGTTATAATTTTTGTTTTGACCTAATTTGCTCAAAAAAATATTCGAGATAAAACATGTAACTGTGTTGGATTTATAATGATATTTTTAACATGTATAAGTAGTTTGTGCAAATTTTGTCAATTGCGATATGGTATTATGTCATACCTAGCGAAACAGATACAAAAAAATATTCATGTTAAAAAAAATAAGAAACGTCGCGTTGACTCCTTAAAATATGCCAATAAACTGATATTGTGCTGTCTTAAACAATTGCTTTATTAAAATTGCAATAATTTAGCTAAAATGTATTCTTAACATTGCAAAAAAATATTAGAGTTACTAGAGTTCACATCTCATCAACTTAAAAGGCATGATAAATAAGATACATGAATTTGTGCAAGTTTAATCAATTGCTCCTTAAATAATACGATATTAATATTAATTTTATTTGCGTACGATCGAGTCAAGCGGGCGCAATCCACGCGGCGCGGGTAGTGTAGGTATCAGCGCGGCAGCGGGGAAGGGCAATGACCTCTCTCGGCAATAGACAAACGACGCGTTGCGTATAAAACGCTAGTTTATTTAAACTGTGCGCCCAAATGAAGGTATTTAATTTAAAGCCTGTTGTGTTCGGTATTAGAGTAGCATTTTAACTAAATAATATTTATGTTTCCCAGATATAAATTATTTCAGGCATAAAATAATTCCATTAAAAATTAGCGTGCCTTGTTACTCGTAACACGAATTAGTATGAATATTATGGTCCCGGCCGGCAAAAAAGCATTTATCGAAATCTGTATAATTTATTTTGACATTTGTCAAAATATATCAAAATGACATTTTTCATATCCACCCGCTATATCGCTTTTTGTTGTACATTATTTTATTTTTATAATAGACATTACGATTTACGATACAAGTGCGGAGAAAAGGAAGTTCGAAACGAGGGACGATAAATTAAAACAGGACCGGAGGGAGTATCTTAAGTTGACATGAGTTATGAATTTCCTTTTTCGCACGTGTATCATACAACGTCTTGCAGTACAGATGGCCCTTCGAAGTCTTCCTCTACTTATACTTCTCGCGCTAGCGCGTAAAAAAAAACACCATCTGTACTGAAAAGTAACTTTATTATATAATTACTACAAACAAATTGTCAAAAGTCATTTTGATCATATAATCTGTCAAAATGTGATTTTGGGTAAAAAATGTCAAACTGGAATTACGAGTCTAAAATGTCAAAAAAGTATGTTGAGTCAAGACAAGAGTGTCAAAATGTAATTTTGAGTCAGAACTATCAAACTGACATTTTGGCTCGAATCTTATTGACATTTGCTGTCATAACTGTCAGAATGAAATTTTGGGACCAAACTGTCAAAATATATTTGGATCAAAACTGTCAAACGCCTGAGATCAAACCTGTCAAAATCTATCATTTGCCATTAAGGTACTATATCTTATACAACGGAATGACTTCAATTTACATTTTGGGTTAAAACGATCATATTGACATTTGCTGTCAAAAGTGTCAAATTGACATTTTGGTCAAAACCGTCAAATTTAAATTTTGCTCTAAACTATCAAATTGACATTTCGGTCAAAAATTCAAAACTGTCAAATTGACATTTTGGTCCAAAAAGTAAAATTGACATTTTCGTCAAAACTTTCAAATTTACATTTTTAGTCAAAACTGTCAAATTGACATTGTGTTAATTCTGTTATATTGAAATTTTGACTCAACAGAGTCAAAATGTCACTTTGGGTCAAAAATGTAAAAAATAAAATGTAGGGGAAAAACTGTCAAATTAACATTTTGCTTTAAAACGATCAAATTGGCGATTATCTGTTGAACTGTCAAAATATATTTTCGATCAAAACTTCCAAATTGACGTCTAATTTCAAACCTGTCAAAATGGTATTTTGAATCAAAACTGTCAAAAATTGTCAATTGCCTTTATGGTATGTGTAATCTGTCGTGTTGACAACGGAATGACTTCTCTTTACACTTTGGGTATTTATGGGTTAAAACGATGATATTGTCATTTGCTGTCAAAACTGTCAAATTGATATTTTGGTCAAAACTGTCAAAATTGCATTGAGTCAATTCGGTCATATTGCCCTTTGGGTTAACAATGTCAAAATGTCACTTTTGTCCAAAAATGTAAAAATGAAATTTTGGGTCAAAAATGTCAAATTTACATTTTGGGTTAAAACGATCAACTTGGCATTTGTGCTCAAAATTGTCAAATTGACATTTTGGGTCAACTCTGTCAAAACATCATCTTGGGTCAAAACTGTCAAAGCGATATTTTGGGCCAAAACTGTCAAAATGACATTTTGAATCAAAACTGTCAAAATCTGTCAATTGTCTTTAAGGTACCTACGTAAGTAGTTTATACAACGGTATGATATGACTTTATTTCTAAGCAACACCCAAGTTAGTCTAATTTGACTGTATGACTCATACACCGTGTTTTTTTTTTCGTTTTCCATGAAATTCGACATGCAGTTGTTAGGTTCATTATCGGGAACCACCTGGTATACAATGTGTTTTTATTGATATCCGTTAACTTTAAGGGAATTTTGCTTAGGTGAATTACAATTAATTTCTCTAAGAAAACGAAATATACATATTAAAAAATAAATTTAATGAATCAAATAGTGTAGTAAAAAAAAAGTGTAGTACGGCCTTTATACTTTCAGAATACTATTTATTATGACATGTGACGTCAATTACTAGACACTGGTTGAATGTTATTTTATTCTTGTTTCTCACACGGATTTAACTTTAGGAAATTTTATAGGATGTCACACACGTGTCCAGTAATTAAATTTATTTTTTTAAATAGATCGATAACCGTACAAGTTAAGACGCTGGTTTCATAGATACCATACATACATACATGCATACAATCACGCCTGTTTCCCAGAGGGGTAGGCAGAGATCACGGATTTCCATTTACTACGATCCTGACAAACCACTTTCGCTTCACACACTTTCATAACGTTTCTCATACACGCTCGTCGGTTTCGAGTACTTCTGACCTGGCCTTTTTGCAATATTTCCCTGATTTGATCAAGAAGCGATAGATAACATGATAGCGATAGATGGCAACCCTGCGCTGCTGTCAAACACTTCGCTCAAATCAACTCTCCGTTAATAAAATCCTATTATTACTATTTTAGTGTTTTTTCGGAGTAATTTGTTGCTTAAATCGTCAATTATCGGCATCAATTTAAGCTGATCAAAATACAATAGTGCTTCCTAGCGAAATAAGTGCGAAAATTATCATTATAAAAAGTGCAGTGCGCGTCCCCCGTACCACGACACCGCCTCGGGCAAGGAAGTCGCTATCGCTCGCGCGGCTCGCAATACTAATCTCTGCATTTGATCGTCAAGTTGCGCTTTTGTGGTACAGGGCACCTTCAAAACTACAATGTCACCCAAGATCAAAACAAAGATATGTTCTGGCTGTGATGGGGGAATATCGGACACTAAAAATATGCTGATATGTAAAACGGGAGCCTGTCAAAAGGTCTTTTGCAAACTTTGCATTCCAATTGAACTATCTTTGGCAGAAAAAAATGTCTGGACATGCCCAAATTGCAAAGCTACGTCGAAAAGAGGCGGCGATAACTCCTCGACTCCTGTTCGTACGACGCAGTACGATTGTAACGTCACAATGCGTAAACAAAACAAAACGTCTCAACAACTACAGTCTACAACGGGATCGGGACCAGAGGTGGACAAGTCGACGGCGGAACCCGCAATGCCCCAGACACCTTCTCTAGGGACTCCCGGTGATCTGACTGAGCTAACGTCAGAAATAAAACTTTTACGTGGTGACATGTCAAACCTCAGGAACCAACTATCTTCTGCTTTGGACTCCCTGGCTAAGTGCCAAACCCGTATGGATGAAATAAACGGCAAACTCGCAGACACCGAGCGCCGGCTGCAGGCTTTGGAGGACCAGCAATCGCAAAATGTACGCATTAAGGCTACATTACAGGACCTTGAAAACAAGTACAACATGCAAGCACAACTTGCTTTAAGAAATGAAATAGAAATCATCGGTTGCCCAGAAATCAAAAACGAAAATCTACATCACACTACAATGGCCATAGCCACCAAGATTGGTATCAGTGTATCGGAACTAGACATAGACTTTGTTTCAAGAGTGGGACCCATAAGAAAACAATCCAGCAACGAGTCTAGCCAAGCACCACGGCCTGTGATTGTACGTTTTGCCCGCCGGAAGGTAAGAGATGACTTTCTAGTAAAATCAAAAACCCGACGAAATCTGGATACTGCGGATATTATCACAGAATGCACCCCACAGAAACTATACATTAATGATTTTAATGAACGACTTACTTACGAAAACCGTCTGTTATTTCGTAGGACCAGAGAGCGGGCGGGCCAGGCAAACTTCAAATACTGTTGGACTCGAAGTGGATTCATCTACAGAAGAAAGCGAGACGGTGCAGAGGCCATCAAGATCACCAGCTACGACTGTATCGACCGCGTCTTTGGATCTCCACAGCAGCCTAAACTTGCTTCTAAAGGCTGCCCTGATGTGTAATTGCGCCCTAATTACAAGATTAACTGGTATTTCGTTAATATACTTCTTAGGTTTAGTATATGTCAGCCAAGAAATAGTAACAACTCTTTCTAAACTTAGTTGTATTTATTTTTGTTGTATTTTTAATATTGGAACTTCATTAAAGTGTAGTCAGCATATCAGAAATTCTTCACCATCACACATACTCACTACAAATATATTACACACATCAAAATACACTACTACTTGCCAACCTGTTAAGAAATATGATCCTGGAGCCTCCCTTTCCCTTTGGCTTTGTACTGATACTCCCTTCATGCAGCCGCCGCCACCGAGCTAGACCCGGGGAAGATATTGATGAAACTTTCATGGTAAGTTGCCACTCGGTAGGGACTCCAGAGCTATGCCAAAAGTACCTTAGTCACACACATAACATAAAAATTCTAACATTTAATATTCGGAGCCTACAATGTAATATTTCAAGTTTTTTGGTAACTTTAAAGCGTTTTAATGCAAAGTTTGATTTTATAGTTTTGACTGAATGCTGGCTGAAGGATGGCTTAATGATAGAACAAATAGATGGCTACAATTCCTACCAAACTAAAAATTTTGGTAACCAGGCAAGTGGGGTCGTAGTATATATAAGAGACATTTGGAATGCCCAAGTAAGTGAACCAAAAATTCAAGATGCCGATTGTCTATTGATTGAAGTTCCAAAATGTTTCTCTCTTGTTGGAATCTATCGCTCTCCCTCGGTGAATAATATTGACCCTTTTTTAACTTCGCTAGAAGCTTTTATACAGAGTACTAATAATAATTTGGACCTTATTATAACAGGGGACATAAATATAGACATCATGAAGGCTACGCCCCAATCTTCTGATTATTTATGTCTCATGTCTAGCCTAGGTCTCACTTTAGCTATTAATAAGCCTACAAGAATGGAAGCATGCCTGGATCATTTTTTTGTAAAATCAATAAAATCTTATAAAACAGTGGTTTGTGAAACAGATATTACTGATCATGATATGGTCATACTTTCCTTGTCAAATAAAAATAAATCAGTTCCAATAGAAAGGTCAGTATACAAATTAGATTACAAAGCTATTTTTAAGGAATTAGGTCAAGCGGATTGGGATTCTATCACCAATAGTTCCTCCCCTACTGAAGCTGCTGATGCTTTCACTGAATTTTTGACTAAAATTATTCAAAATAATTCGACCAAAAGATCAATCAGTCGCTCCAAATTTAATATAAAACCTTGGATGACCCCGGGATTAATCCGATGCTCCAGACATAAGGACCGATTGCATTTAATAAGCCGCAAAAACCCAAGTGACCTTAATGCCAAATTAATTTACACGCGTTATAGAAATTTTTATATAACACTTATTCGAAAACTACGAACCGAGTATGAGCACAATCTAGTTAATGAAAATCGCAATGACCCTAAACAAATGTGGAAAACTATTAAACAAATAATACAAATCCCGAAAGATAATGGAACCCCTGGCTATGCCACAATAAAATCCACTGCACTAGACTCACTGAATCATATAAATAATTATTTTGCGACCATTGGTCAATCACTCGCAAATAGTATCCTAGCAAATTGTGGAGTAACTGAAGCGGCCCTTGCATCAAAAATCAAAATACCCGCATCACCATCAAAATCCTTCTTTTTGTCCCCCACTAACATACAGGAAGTAGAAAGTATAATCATGAGCCTTAAATCGAGTGGTGCTACAGGAATAGATGGAATAAGCAATCAGTTCCTGAAACGCGCAAAAGACCACATAGTTAAGCCTCTCACAACCATATGTAATCTTAGTCTGGAGCATGGTTCTTTCCCAGATACCTGGAAAACGGCAGCTATAGTACCTATTTTTAAATGTGGAGCAAAGGATAACGTAGGTAACTACAGACCAATATCACTTTTGTCAAGCTGCTCAAAAGTGCTAGAAAAATTAGTTAACAAAAGGCTTATCAACTTCCTAAACTCAGAAGGCCTGCTGTCTGAAAGGCAATTTGGATTCAGACAAGGCAAATCGACTGAAGATGCTGTCTCCCTCTTTTCCAAACTGGTCAGTGCATACTTGGATAAGGGTAATCCGTGTATTGGAGTTTTCTTAGACCTATCCAAGGCTTTCGATACAGTGTCAATTCCTATTCTACTACAGAAACTCGAGCGCCTTGGAATTAGAGGAGTAGCCCTATCATGGTTTAGTAGTTACCTGACTGACAGACGTCAATGTACAAAGCTTGGAAACACGTTAAGTGAGTCAAAACCAGTTGCTTTTGGAGTCCCTCAAGGGAGTATCCTAGGTCCAACACTTTTTATAGCATATTTAAATGATATCACAAGTAATCCCTTAGTTAACGCAGATATCATTTGCTACGCAGATGATACTGCAATACTATTTCACGGTAATTCTTGGCCACAATGTTTAGATTTTGCTCGCTGTGGTATTAGTTCAATTTATAGTTGGCTAAAAAGTAATCTGCTAACTCTCAATTCCGCTAAAACGAAATTTCTCTGTTTTCACAAAACCGCTGCCTCAGTGCCCAAAATAATCCCCGAGTTAAAGATTCATGATCCTAACTGCCATCAAGATTCGAAGTCTTGTAACTGTTGTACAATTGAACGATCGTCGTCAATAAAGTACTTAGGCGTCACTCTAGACGAAAAGCTTAATTTTTCTTACCATATTGAATCCGTGTCGACTAGAGTAAGAAAACTCATTTATGTGATGAAGAGGCTAAGGGATGTCACTGACAAGAAACTACTGAAAATCATATACATTGCACTTTGTCAGCCAATCTTAACTTACTGTATCACCGTTTGGGGAGGTGCAACTAGCTCAGCAATGATCACCTTGGAAAGGGCACAGAGATTTTTACTTAAGACAGCCCTTAAAAAACCCAGGCTGTATCGTACAGTTGACGTATATAAGGACATGGATGTGCTCAGTATCCGTAAACTTGCGATCCTTAGGTTAACAATGGTAATGCACCGTGAATTAATAAAGTCAGATTATCGCACCTCTAATAATAAGCGTGTTTTTAAATTACCCATCCCTAGGACAAGAACTGCTTTCGCAAAAAGGTTTCAAAACTTTCTCTTGCCACACTTATATAATAAAGTAAACATAAAATGTGACATCAAAAAGTGTACTGCTAACAAAGCTAAACACATAGTCACTTCTTGGATTAAAGATCTAAGTTATAATGACACAGAACAACTTATGAAAACTAATGGTTGGTAAAGGGTACATTGTATCAATAGGCTTTGATATTATATTTTTATAATTAACTTGTGTTTTCCTATTTGGCCCACAGACACTTACACACACACACACACACACACACACACACACACACACACACACACACACACACACACACACACACACACACACACACACACACACACACCTTATATACAAGTCATTCACTCCTGCTGACTACAAATATACAATAAATGTTATTTAATTAAATGTGTTAACACTAGTAAAATCGAAAATTCGTTACTGAACTATATATACTGTGATTAACCGTGTTACCCTTGTTAAGTCTGGTTAGCTTTAGTCTTAAATAATTTTTAGTCATTAGAATTGTTTCTTCAGCGTAGGAAAAGTAAATGTAATATGTAAATGGTAATGTTTGGACTGACTCCACGAGACAGGCCTAGCCTAGTGTGGTGGTCAAAGGTAAAATCTTTTGTAACACTTTTTGGCAAATAAACTATTTTTTTTTTTATTTTTATTTTTTTTATAAATCATATATAAAGATATAGATTCATAGATAAATAATTGTTTTTGACCTAAAGAACCTTTCCTTAAAGTTAACGGAATTCAATAAAAACACAGTGTATACATACACACACGCTGGTTTCTCGTCTATTTTGTGACAGAACCTAAAACCTAAACCTGCCTGGCAGAACTAAATTTGGGAAAGAAATCGCGAAAGATTTTATACTCCATTTACTGTGCCGCCGTGCGTTTAATTTGCATTATAATTGGAAATCTAGGAAAATATAGAAAAAAAAACGTTACTCTTTTTTGGGTTTTGCATCAGCTCTATGATCAGTTAATCACTTCCTTAAATACTTCCCGTTATAAAAATTACACCCTGTATTGTGTAACGAAAAACTGAAATTATTAGTTACAATAATAAATATAATCACGGTGTATGAATAGGATATTGGATCAAATTACCCCCATATTGGAATAAAGGCGAATTTACCGCAATTACGAGGATTTCGTAGGGAAATGTAAAATGAAATCATATTTTCGATGCGATACCTTCACGTGTTTTCGAAATATACAGATTGGTTTTTTCGTTAATAATGTAATACGAGTAAAATAAAGTTCAGTAATAATATATATGTGTTAGTTTTAATTGGGAAGACATGCATAAAATTGGGAGAATCCCGTCAAATCCCGACCATCTGGCAACCTTAAATTATGCATGACTGCGCACGAGACGTATGTACTTACGCCGCGAGGCAGCGCGGCGTCGCGCCAGTGGCACGCGCCAACCTGATTGGTTATCGGTTGCGCGCCACACTGCGCGAAAATTTAAAATACTTTGCTATTGAAATATAGTCAAATATTGAAAACCCATTGATCAAAACCGCACAAATTAAATTTGATGACTCGATATAATATTATCGAAACCTCAAAAGTTATCGCTACCCGACTATATTGATAATTGCAAGCCCTACTACATTGAGAGAGCATTCAGAACTTCTATTGAGAGCATTTTTTTACCATTACGTCAGTGGAGGTAGAAAGATAATTTTCTTAAACACAAATTAGATTTTCTCGGACGTAGGCTATTTTTGAACATTTAGAACAAATATATATTAAATGATTAACATTCCTTCTTTTAATTGTTTTTTTTTTCCGACTCGTAGGTACAGGAAAAACATTGTCACATCACTAGTCTGTTAACAACTGTCAAGTGCCACCAGACTGCCACGAGTTACCGATGTGTATGTTATGGACCAAGTGATTAATAAGGGCATTATGTATAATGCCCGGGCATTATGAATAATGCCTAGCTGTATTGGGCAAAGTGATAAATCATTGTCTAGACGCCATTTTTTATCACATTGCCCGGTCATTATGACCGATGATAATGCTACGTGATCGTTGGGCAAATTGATAATAAATGTAAAACTTCGTTACCAAAGGGAAACTCTTATTTTTTGTAGACGTCACGATTCTAAGTATTTTATTCAACTACTTACCTCTTTTATTTTTTGCAAAAAACAATAGTGTTGAAAGGGCGTTTATAAATAACTTGGCCTTCTATTTTCCTCAATTGGATTTCATGATCCCTGTTTGTTCGACAATTTCATTTATTTAGAAAACCTAAGAAATAAGAGTACGAGTATATTTTCGGACTTGAAAATGATAAAATAATTCATCCGGCCCGAAATACTCACGCTATTATAAATAAATCATGACAACATTTGGGATTGTAATAAAAATCATTCTTGCGATCTCTATTACATGTTGAAAAAAGTATTTTGGGAAAATTGGAGTCTCTTTTGAATTGACAGGCAATTTACATATATTCATAATTATATGTAAATTGCCTACTGAAAAGATTACTAAAGTTCCTTTGAAATATGAAATATGTATAGTATTTTATTATATTATAATGAAATTAAAATGGCTACTGGGAGATAGATATTAAATTTTTAAATTTCGGACACTGATTGTTACATCGAATTTATATTTGTACTAGGCTCACATAAAGTAAAACATAAGAGCAACTGTAATTCGACTAATAATGTCGTCGTACGCGGTAGCAATAGCGTGCATGGGCTACACTCTGCCCATAAGTGAGCCCTGTCTCACAGCAACACGGTTCAATGATAATTTTTCAGTACGTAAAGTAATAAATAAAGCTGTTATCAGACGATCTCAGTTATAAGTCCGCATAAATATTTTGGGCTCGGCTCGGCTGTGAGTTGATTCGTGTGGGCGTGTACGAAACAAACAATAGTCGTATGTTAACACGGAGGGGCTCGATCGTTTTTGTCTTCGGAACTCAGAGAATGGGGGGTATCATTTCAACTTGGAGTTTAAACAAAACTTAAATTAGAATGTGTTATTTCAGTTTTCTGTTGTGACTCAAATTTGTAATGTTTGAGGTTTGAAATTTAGTTGGGGTCGACTAGTAAACTGTTAAAAGTAAAGTCAGAACAAACTGTTGTCAGCGGTTTTGACTTTTGATAGCATATGACTTATCTTTATTTTCATTATTAGTATGTAAGCTTGTAAAGATACTAAAGATGTTCGTGAACTAGACCGAAGACCATACGCCGCGCCGCCCGCCAAAATGGAAAGGAGCCCTTTCAATTTGGGAATTTCAGTTAAATATACTAGTGTTATTACAAAATTTATCGAAAAAAAAAATGTCCATTAAGAACAACTCAGTTAAAAGATATTGCGAAAAAATCTTTAAAATCGAGGTTCCGCTCTCGACTGTTTCCTCCTTCAAAACTTATTTAAACGGAACGAAATTTGAGAATCTCAATAACAATTAAATAATCTGTGTCGGACCGTTTAGATTTTTTGGCTAATTGTTACCGATCTTGAGTATCTCACCTTTTTTTGAGCCATATTGAAAAAGGTCTTTTCTGGAAATTTTTGTTTGGCTCTATAGTTTAAAATAAAAATAACAAAAAAATCAAAACGGTCCGACACAGATAAAAATAATAATAATCTGTGTTGAAAAAATCATTGCTCTATCTTCAAAAACCAGGGAGGAAATAGTCGAGAGCGTTTGTATGCAGAATTGACTTGTATCGTATCGTCTTAATAATCTGTGCCTCCGCCCTCATTACTTTTACTCTTATATTAGGTATTGTTTTGATGTAGAATTCACGCTGCCGAAGCGTCCTAGCGTTATTCGCCTCGTAATTTATGTAGCAACAATAATGACAGCGAAGCATCTTCCACGAGTCATAAACTTGCATTTTTATTTGCTGAAAAGTCGTAATGAAACGGGCCACGCCGTGACATCATGCTTCGTGACATGCGAAACGAACAGATAAAATTATTTTATATGTGTAATGTAACTTTGTAATAAATTGGAGGCATGTGGCATGGCAGAAGCGAAATGAAACAAATAATGAGATTAGTTATTAACACCAAAATTCCCAATGCTCATTTTTTTGGTTTAAATGTAATTTGTCAGCTTTTTGCAATAAAAGAGATAAATCGATGAATATGTCGCAAAAAATGTTTGGTAGCATTTCACAATAAATATTAAAATAATGTTTTTTGCCCGCACTAGTGCGCAATGGTTGGTCATTTGTTGTCAGATTGAAATTTCAGAGGGCCATCTTTACTGAAAAACGTCGTACGATTACGTATGTGCGATCGATTTTTCGCTACTCGTTTCAAGTCGTTTCAAACTCCTCTTTTCCGCACGTTTATCGTTATGTACTATTTACTACACACAAACATTTCCAACCTCCTTTTATAATATCTTCACACTTTAATAGAATACGTAATAGGCTACTAGACTTATTTATATCGAATTTAGCACATCAAGTTATTGTTTTCTGTAGTGTTTGACTTAAGAAATCAATATTTATAGCTTGCGGGCATTAAAAGTGCGTGATGACTGCGTATTTTTAATTAAAAATGTGTGTATGTTTTTTTTTAATTTTGGACTCCGAAAACGGTGTTGGCCAATGGAGTGACGTCACATAATTCAGATCCGAAACTATGGAAATTAGAGGTAGTAATCTGATCTCCATAGAAGCAACCTCCATTGTATTAAAATTCATAGTCGTTGACGGGTGTGACAATGTAATAGTACATTGTGCAACAAGGGGAGGAAGTTGAATATTACTAACGAGAGGAAGTTAAATCGCGACGGCTTGCCGGAGCGATTTAAAGACTCGAGTTAGTAATATTCATACTCCCCGAGTTACACACAATGTTTTTCATCACATTTGAGAGAAAAATACAGAGGAAACAGTCATAAGGCAAAACCTTCAACCGGCGGCGTTGCGACCAGTAGTGTATCTTGATCTACATCAGATTATTCATATTAAATCCATTGTTTTTGATAACAAACACTTTTTGAACGAAAACAAACACGAAAATACTGCATATAAATTAAATGCAACGTTCAAAAAAGCATTAAATCATAATAATTGAACTAAAATTGTACTTATTTTTATCTGTTGTACTCTCCGTTGCTAGGCAACGGTGGGTGCCTCGCGTACGCCCGCGGTCAAGCGCGAGTAGAGAGCATATTGTCAGATTGTAAATTATAACAAATTATCTGAGTTAAATTTTACGAAATAAATGCAAAACACACTGAAATAATTGTAAAACATAAATAAAATGCATTTTTCATACCGTATAATATATTTTATAGCTTAATAGTCAAATTTTTGTTGTGCAATAAAAATCCTTGGCAGATTGAAACATCCCCTTTGCCTGAAGTATTGTACGGATTGTATTAATTTTTAAAACTAAATCCATTATTCCCTTGGGAATAAAATAGTACATTATGCTTCAGTACACGTAGACGTAATGATACCTTTAAACAGCAAATGTGATGAAAAATATTTTTTCTAAATATACTGACGTCATGTCATAGATATTCTATAGATTAATATGGCTGATGTTGTTTTTGCCTGATCACGTAATCACGTAAAAGTAAACTTTAAATATTTTTTTTGCGGGTTTTTAAGTCGTAATAAAATATGGTACTATTTTTTTTCGTTTAACTAGACAGTAATTAATAATATAAGACATACTTTGAAAAAGGGTCAAATAGCCTATTATTCACAGGCTAGGGTTGTCTCCTAATCAGAAATGCAAACTGGCCGAACTGACCGAGTGGGTACGGTAAACAAACGCCATGAATTAGCCCCGCAAATAAGAATAATTGGTCAAATGGGTGGCTGCAATCGCGCATTCTGTACCGTTTTACGCCGTGGCTTGCGTGGGCGACGGTCGCGCGATGATCGCGCGACGGCGATGCGACGCATACGAAATCAAACCTTATCGATATGGAAGTAGACGATGAAATGAAATGAAATGAAATGATGCGATGTGACTCGACGGCGACGGTCGCGCGACCGTCGCCCACGCAAGACACGGCGTTAGCTTTATATGAATGTATAATGTGAAATATGTATGTGATATTGTGGATGTAGCCTATTAGCACAGAAAATGTACTTCGTTTCTGAATATATTAGGTAGTAAAATATCGTGGTGCAAATAGTGCAAGATGTCTGAGAATGCTCTGAACCTGAACTTGAACGCGTAATATGACTTAATTATTAATATAATTATGAAATAAATGTTTTTCTCCAGTAGATATTTGACAGTGAAATACAATAGGTACTAGTGACCGACCGAAGGCTTTATCGGGTTTTTTTTTATTTAAACTTTATTGCACAAAAGAACAACTTAATTTACAAAAGGCGAACTTAATGCCATGAGGCATTCTCTACCAGTCAACCTTTGGGCAAAGCAGAGAAGATTGTAGGCGCCTGGCGGTGCATTGAGAGACCAATTTTGAAATATCAAATCAATACCTTAGACATATAATAATCGGTTTCGGCCAAAAAACGGCGGAATAATTCGTCCGGGCCGAAACTAACACTTTTGAGTCACGTTGGGCTCACTTTTCTAGGATTTTAAAAGTTCCTGAAAAAGGTGATAGATGTAAGAGTTCAAAAAATAACAAATGACAAAATACTGACTAATAGTGAACTCAAAAAATTCTTATGTTAAATGTAAAAAGGCAATATAAAATAATTATTTTCTATTAGTGAAAGGAGAGTCGTTTGAATTTTCGATTTGTTTAATTAAAACATCTAATTTTCCTTAATCCGCCCGAAGAGCCAACCCTAGCATCCCAGGGACCGCGCGAAGGGCGCGCTCATTTTAATTTCAGTCAAAATGGATCCCGCCATAGAGATAAAAAATATTTATACTGCATCAAAAGAGATCAAAGTTTTATTGAGCGCTCCGAGGCCCGCGTATTTGCAACGTATCCAGGTGTTTTCAGATGATTTACCAATTTTACGAGCATGCGTATTCAATCATTTTTGAAGGCATTTCAAATTTCCGTGTCTTATCTGTAATCCATAGTGATACAAACACTACAAACTGTTAGTTGCGTCCATTTGATTTTTCTATTTAAAAGCTAATAAGACGCAAACCTTGTCCAATCAAAGTAAAATATAGTTAGGTATTTAACAGTACTTCTTACCTCCATTATTTTTGTGTTACGCTTTATCGATACCTCCATGATCCCTCTTATAAATGTCTCCATTTGCATTCCTTTGTACGAGTATTTGCTTGAGTATTTGTAGTAAAATGTCATTTCAAAAATTTCAAAGATAATATACATAGAATCTTTGTTAAACATCTGACCTCTTCCAAAGTTTAAACAAAAACTGTATTTGTAAACAATGTCAAAAATGTCAAAACATAAATTATTATGGAGAACAAAATGATACACAAATCTTCTAATTCGTTTCCCGTGTCTTGCCGCGGACTAGGCACAACATGACATCACATCACCGGACACTTGCAACCTGTAACCGCGGACTGCGGTATCTTCTTGGTATTGTGAAGTGAGCCTACGTGGCAGGGCCTTTTCTAGTCTCGTCTAGAATCTAGGCAATTTCATGATGGGATTGCCTTTCGATTTTCCACATTCAGATAAAATCTGTTAGTAGAGCCAATTTTGTATCTTTTTGTTTTCTAAAGAGTTTGGAGATCTTGCCTTTGGCCATTATATGGTCGGATTGATTCATGAAAGCTGATGCGGCATTTTATATGAGATACTTAATAACTAGTGACAAATCCGTACAACTGTATGCACTTGCGCTAGCTGTTTTAAATGCTTTTTCACCACACCAACTGGTAAAGGCTTACTTTGCTATTCGAAAACAGATAGCAAAATCGCATTTTATCCACAAGAATGCAAAATAATTTCATACAATTTTTAACTTGATGTGTGTTGTATTAAGCTGGCTGGTAGAATTTACCTACAATTGATGATTTTGAATCAGAATTAATATTGAACAGATGGATGGATTTGATTTAAGGTCAGTGTAGGGAAGACCGTCTACCCAGAAAGACCGTCTACTGAATATAACTGTTGTATTTATATATCTATCACTTCTTACACCTCTGAAGGTATACCAGTTTTTCATCCTTAATCCATTGGTCTTCATAAATATCCTCGAACTCTAACTATCGAGTTCAACAAGGTTACGCAAAAAATTAAAATAGAATAGAAGCAGTTGGAATATTTGTGCATTATGTATGTATAACCTGTTAATTTAATAATCGTTCTTCCTGTCTAGTACAATTAATGCTCTTAAAACGCGTTCAATTTATTGTTTTATGTCCTGAAATATGTAACTTCGAAATTGTGCCTAGTCGGAAAACTCGGAAAGACTGGCATATAAGAGTAAGGCACCTTTTTTAGGCTTTAATATGGGAAATAAGTCGAGTTTAAACGGGTGTTGTAGGTTAATTTGAATTATAAGTTTCGGCTTTGGTTTTGTCTGGACCTGAAAAAAGAAGGTTATCAACCTCATTTACGGGACATATGACGGTCTTGCCTTATAAATATAAAAATGTTGATATGTTGAAAATATCAACGTTATTTGTTTTAATATCTATCACTTTAAATATTACAGAATATAACAATGAACATGATTTTGATACTTATTTCCATATTAAATTACGCTACAACGAGCACTAGACGGTCTTTCCGTACTCAGCGCGGGGGGACGGTCAACCCGCCGTGATTTTTATCACATAAGTTTAATTCACCAAAGTGTTATAGTTTTATCCACTCTAAACTTTATTTCAAATAAAGTATGCCGGTCTTGCCTGCACTGACCTTAGTTTGATGTTTTATAGTCAGTATTTTGTTCGTGTTGGTGTGGTGAAAAATTTTGTGTTTCACTCGGTGGCAAAGTTTGTTTAACTTTCATGCCTTGAAACCCTCGCAACGCTCAAGATTCCACTTTTTGAATCACTTTTCAATATTGGAATCCTTTGCTTGCTCGGGTATCAATATTGGCACGTTCGGTTAAACAACAACTTTGCCCCCTTGTAAAACAAATAACTATTTATACCTTACATTTGTTTTAACGCTAGTTTTCAATTTTCATGATTTTCACAATTAAGTGCATTTGCCGTGGCAAGTTCTTTTTATTAGGGCTAGAGGACAAAGCGCAAAGTTTTTTCAGCACCAGCAACTGTTTATTGCTATCCTTTAATCCACTTTCATAATTTCCTACATGTCTAGTGATGTTTAGATTCATAATATGTACTAATGAACACGGTTTATTGCATTATTTATCTTATTGATACCTGACTTTCTAGAACTTGTTAAAAATATTGAAATGTTCCAGATTCCAGATTGAAAGACTATAGTCATAGTAATTTATTCATTTAACAATATACATTGTGTTTGAATATTAATTTGTTTTGAGAACATAAATAACAATTTGAAGGAATATCTACTTAATAAGTAATAAATACTTAATCTTAACTCTTAACATGGTGTTATAATAAATTAACCAATAATTTTTGTTTTTTAAAACCATAAGTCGAATATAATGTGTTAAATTTATACAATACCACTCTTATTACTATCGTATCAAAGTTTAAAATGTGAACGGTTTGTAAATGTTTCTCTTACGGAGATAATGTCCATATCGCAAAGCTTAAAAGGAAAGTTGATTGCGGCTATCAAATTTTAAACGAATGGGACTATTAAATGATACCTACGTTAGTTAATATTCGACATAAAGCGGCGGTAATCGGACTTTGCCTTTGCTTATCGATTCCATTCGGTATCCCATGTGGCTAATCGATTTGTCGCGAGACTCGCGAGTCCATTCTTAATATCAATAAAGTTTTTTTTTACATTTTAGGAAGTGGATTCCCAACCAAAATCGACATTATGAGGACCCTGTACAGTTACGCGAAGAGTATAACAAAGAGAAGCATCATCTTAGTGTGCTCCTAGACGGCCGTCAAAGTTACCCGACGTAAATTTATGCAGTAATCTCATCGGGGGGACCAGGGTGTCAGCAATAACGCGAAATTGACACCGCCCCATCAATCACGGGCGATCGAGCACGGCGTACAGTTGCGGCTATCGGTACAAATTGCCGACGCCACGGTGATTAACTATGCATGACTTGGTAACCGGAAAAACACCGAAAAACGACGTGGCTCGATCGACGTTTAACATAACACAGCTATGGATAGAAAAGTTGCTGTTAATTAAAATAATTGCAACCATAATTACAGCACAGACAAAAACTGTGTAATAGGTACAGGCATACCGATAAAACTTATAAGAGCCCTCTTTTTGCATTGGGGGCTAAAACACTCCCTTGCACCATTTCTGTAATAAAAATTTCAAATACGCTTAACGTCAAATCCGACTTCGAAGTTCTGTGAAACCGTGGAACTTTCTGCAGCTTGAGTTTGCGTTAACAAAACAAGCCAAAAACACGGCGAATCTCATTCAATCCGACGTTTATAAACACACTATCCCCAGCACCATTATCGTAATTGAATACACAACAATACAATACGTGAAGCACCGGGTGTGTTGTGCAATTGAAAAGTTTCCCCCAAAGGGATTTACGAGTCTCACGAGATCGTGAAGGATGTGACAATCCTTCCACGCATTTAAAAGGCCTATGCCGATTATAGTTTCCGGTGCTGAGCGACGCGGGAACGTTCTCGACATAAGGTTGGTTCTCAGAACCGGACCGATTCGCTTGAGCTTAGATTACAATGTCAATAGACGACGACCTGAATCGGGCGTAGCTGGGGTCGCTTTTCGGAAGAAACATTCTTCAACTTGTTATTTCAAGTGGATAGCGATTCCCTCGACGCTCGGTATCTTGACATATACGGATTACGGACTCTTTTGTCTCTAAAAGGAATAGGTAAGTAGTAAGATTAATATTACAATATATTAAAGTATAAAGCTTAGTTTCATCTATTAGTGAGATATGCTTCTTTGTTCTTGTTACGTGGCTTTTCCCACGCGATCTAGGCTCTTACATTTCATACGACCAAATTTAGTAGTTAGCTCACGGCGCGTGTTTCGTTTCGCGTCGCAGAACGACTTTTGAATAATGTTTTTTTCTTATTCAGTAAGTCTCCGTATAACTCAAACAACAAAGCCGACCGCGGAGATCCCCACAAAAGAATATGAGAAATATCTGCGCCCCTACAATCCGCATCGCTTCGCTACTTCAGATATATTGGAAAATATTTCTTGCTATCTGAATAGCTAGTTCTGATCTCCTATTTCGTTTTATCAGAGGGTAAGCAAACAGTGTGAAAACAAATACGTTGATCTAGTATCTATCAGACGGGGTAGTGTGGCCCGAGGGTCTAATCCAGGGTTATATGCTCGGAATTACATTCGTAATTTAAGTCTGAGATGCTCTGATTAAATTTCTCTTTGTCGTTTGCTAAGTATGTGGCACAAAGCAGTCGCTGTGTCTGTTTGTTTTGAATAGGCTTTGAAGACGGTTTGTTAACGTGAATGCATTTCAAAGTTTATTTTATACGTTTAATTATTTCTTTTCAAAATGAAGGCAAGTATTACGTCCACAGTGTGGAGTGGACCTTCCCGATCATTTTAGTGGCAGAAATTGTTTGTAGGTAGGATTTGTTTAACCTTACGTATCTTCCATATCAGCAGAAAATACATTCGTGTTTAAATTTCCGTTTTTACATTTAGCAGAATCTGTGAAATCTCCAACGCAACCAACTAAATGTCAGTCCATTTAACGTTGATTATTTAAAAGCAATTCATTGCATTAATTTATTCATTCCCGAGAAGCGGTGTAACCGCCCATAAAGCTCCGTAATTATCCGTTTGTTTAAAGAATACACAAATAAAGTTTACGAGTTCAGATATAACTTTTTTATTATCTCACATGGTTTTGGAGGATGTGTTCCCAAGTCTGTGTGAGCCGGTGGACTTTAAAATGTCGTCCACTAAGGTTTTTAACGTTTTCATTCATTTTGTAAATAATTTAGACTCAATTTACACAGCTTAAACTTTATCTTTATAATAAAGACATTAAATTTAAAGAAGAGTCGAATTTACAGGCACCTAGTTGTAGTAAGAAACTATACTAGTCACTAGCAATCTCTTTTTGTCTCTAAAAATAAAATAATAGTAGATGCTCAATTGGGAGGATTTTTTTAATCCCCAATGTGCGTTTAGTCACAGTAGTCTCTTTTTGCCACTTCTACCGTTTTTGTACAAAACCTCTTTTAAAACATGCCTTGCATTACGACATAACCTAGTACCCACTTCTCATATCCGAAATTCACACGTGCAGTCATTGTTAGCACGCGGTCCCATTGCCACCTCATGACGTCAGCGCGACATAAACCCATTATTCATTTATAATTCGGCTGTCATAAATTCCCTGAATATTTTAATAGATTTACCGCAATCAGGACAGCATAAAGCTCGAAGCAAAATGTTACTACATTTTGTTGTCCCTTCATGCATAAATGTTTGAGTAATATTTTAGGAGCCATGCTGTCCCCTGCTGCAGCGCCCCTTTGCATTTCATCTTCTCAACCTTCTTGTTTTATTTCAATCATTATTTTTTGTCAAGTTTTGGATACGATGACTTATAAAAGTGAGTCGAATGCCTTTTTAAAATCCTCCGCTCATTTCGGTAGGCGTTGACACATTGAGGATGAGATTTTAATTTAAATGTAAAATGCAAACGCATTCTCGCGTATCTTTAATCTCAACAATACAGCTTCATAATTTGCATTCAATTTATATTTTAAAGCACCTTTTGTGTTCTGTGTTATTACTTCGACATTTAATTACTGTGTAGCGTACGTAATCAATGGAATTGTAAACGAGTTGTGTTGGATGGATGTTCAATTGAATAGGTAGCAGTAGCACAATTAAAGAATAAAATGAGTAGCGAATTGCAAATATTAAAATCGTTATTCATTGAAGTAGAAACAATGAGTTACTACGTACTACTACATTAGAACTGTAACAGCCACATGCGAGTTATTTATAGACGTAATTATGACGTTTTTTGTTCGTTATCTAGTATTAACGGTACCTGAAAGCATGTGTTTGTGGTAGAAGAAGTGTAGATAATCGGGTTGGTTCGTCATAGTGGGCAATGGTGTTGGATTGGGCCCATAACTCGTGCGGTTAGTGGAGCGAGTAATGTTCAAGTTGGCGCGCGGAAGATCGCGCCGTGGCCGAGTCTAGTCGGAGCCACGCGGCGCCCAGCGCCGTGCTCAGTATTCGTAAAGCGTGCGACCGACGCGCTGCCCGTGTTCGTGGCTCCCACTCGGATTGACTATAAAATTTGTGTGTTCTGTTCTGTGCAGTGCTCATCGTTCCCTTTGTCTGCAGGTACAGTGCGAGCCGGGATGTGTACAGTGATGGTGTGACGTGCCTGAACGCACAGTGTTTGTGTTAACTATAGTGCAAAAGTGTTCATGGATTGTGTCTATTTTGGATTGACATAGCGAGTCCTCGAGAGATCAACTTGAGAACGGTGAGGTTTATCAAAGTACCTATTTGTCTTCGATAAGATAGCGACTCTAGTGTTATTAAGTGTAATTAACCTTGTTTGCTTTTGATTTACATTTATTTGTTTGCATGATTTGTTATTTGTGTTTACGCGTTATCAAAGATTTATGTAACATTCCTGGCAATGCCTGCATGCGTTTGTTTAAGGAGAAATTAATGAGCTACAGTGCGTTTAAGCTAATTAACTTCCTATTTGGAGCAAAATAACTATCTAGACATTTTTTTAATTTTTTACTTTTGCTTCTTTTACGTCAGAACGCATTCTTTAAATATCACTCATACCTATAGATACGTAGTTAGCTCACTAATGATTAAAAGAAACGCATTGCTCGAAGGTATTAGGCAAGAAATTTGCCTAGTTACCAAGTCTAAATAAGTAGGTGCTTAGAGCTGCTTGTATGCAAAAACAACCATGTTTTGCTTATTTATTGAATACAAAGTGCAAATAAGTATAAGCAATATGAAAGCAAGATAAACATTATTCTTCGTCGTAGGTATACCTATTTAAAACAAACATTGGCAAACTTAATTACAAAACACAACGGTATTTGCATTGTACGACACACAATACAACACCACAATGCCATATTATGTTAGCACATTTATGGTTATTTACTTAAGAAAATAAAATATGAAATATTATAATATGACAATAAGCGTGGACTAGGCGAGCAGCAGTTGGTAGGAGGCGAACAATTTTTCGAGTGTTCAACTTGATAATGAAATGAATCGATAAGGAACTCGATAGTTTATTTATTAGTTTAGGGCTTATTGGTTACAAGTCAAGACAGTACCTACAGTCTTACATAGACATAGCCAAGTAGCTTTGTTTGTTTTGCAAAACTATAATGTAAGTATATACCAATCAATCAATTATTATTGACAATTATATTTTAATTATTTACTAAGTTATTACGTAAATTATTCCTTTTAATTATTTACCTGAAATGCAATGAAGAGAAGGACAACAAAATACAGGAAAGCTAAGCTAATAGTTTGCTCTCTGTACGTAATTTGATAGTTGAAAATATATATTAGTTTAAATAGCACGCAAAATATCTGTAAAAATGTGTTCATGTGACCTCATAGATTTATAATATTATTAAGCTAGATTGAGTTGTTAGGCCAAAAAGTGTGTCCACATGAGAGGGTAAAGTTGGGGCTGATGTCCCTCTCGCACTTATTACAAGTTTATAAACTTAGTTATCATACAGGTAAAAATTGCTAATCTACTATAGACTAATTCTTACAAGGTATTAACACTGGTCACATACGTAAAAATACTACTACTATAGTAATCTCTTTAACACTGGTCACACGTGCGAGAGGGACACCAGCCCCAACTTTGACCCTCTCATGTGGACACACTTTTACTAGTCTGATAAGAATGCCTTTCTGCACCAGTGATAAAGTTCAAATTAGTATGGCAAAAAAAGTGTGAGCTCAGTCCCTATTGAAAGTCCATGGTTCACCTCCATGCTCGTGTTACTTATTCCTTTTCCTTGTCGTTCGCCATTTGGATCAGAATAGAGACCACAAAGTATGCCATTCATTTGCTGCTTTGTCATAGGTAATAAATTCGTTTTAATAAGTGTCTACAAAAACGAATATCGAAACTCCGTGTAAATTTCTCTTGTAATTTCATTTTCAAGCAATAGAAAAAGCCGATAAAACAATTAGTAAAATTACCACAAAGATCAGAAAATTTACAAATAATTACCTACGAAATGAATCACCACGGGAAATAACTATAAGCCCAAACTAAACAACAAAAGTTGACGTAACATCCCTAATCAGATTTATTCGATTTGAATACTTCAAGCCAAGAATCCATACAAATTCCTAAGCCAGCTTAGTTCAGTCTCAGGTCTCAGGCGAAAATCACAATGTAATCATTCTATTTCTTATAACTTATAGGGTCGCCATTTTGGCCCTTTTGTTTCGAGTCGAAAAGGGTCATTACGGCTTTGAGTTTATGGTCTGCAGAGGATACCACTCCCAAGACATACCAACATACTAGGAAGCTACCAGTATAACGATACACTCAGACTTAACATATTAGTTATCCACCTAGAGGTTTTGTTACACTGGTTGTTTTCAAGTGAACCAAGTCGTTGGAACACAGGGTAGGGGTGCCCGTAGCTCCGTATTTTAACGCGTACAATAAGACACTATCTCGAAACTTTTCAACCCCCCGTATTATTTTTATTTAATTCTGTTTGTCATGAATAATTTGTGAAGTCACCCTGTGTATCTTTTATGGGATTAATTTTGAATGGGATGAAAATATTTAGAGGGATCTTTAGTTTATTTTTTACTTTATTTACAGTCGGAAAATCCTAGAAACATTATGTACAATCAAACGTTCTAAAGTATATCATTCATATGCTTCAACACCGTGTTTTTAATGAATTAACTTCGGCATAAGTCACTTCGTTTAATGTTCTCAATAATCACCTTTCTTTTTGTAATGTTAATAAGTTACGTCCATTATAGGAAACAGAATGGCATCTTAGTTAGTTTTCTTAAATTCGTATTTTTTTTTCTGAAAAACCATACACCCGCGATAGATGTTACTTCAATTGCTGTTGAGAAACGGGGCTTTACAATTAACTCACACTAAGTGTCAAAACTATGACATTTCAACCGCATATCGAACACCCAAAGCCCGTTTCTTAACAGCGATTGATGTAACATTTATCGCAGGTTTATGGTATTTTTCAGAAAAAAGTTACTAATTAAAAAATCTAACTATCCTATTCTGTTTCCTATTATGGACCTAACTATATGCCGAAGTTATTGATTCACTAAAAACACAGTGTGTAATAGACTCACAATTTCCTCTGACATAGGTTATACCTATTTTGGAACAAAGTACATAGTTGTATAGTAAAAATATAAATATATTTTAAAAATAAACTAGGTAGATTGATTAATTTGTCAAGCCTGTTTTGTGATTTATTATTTTGTCTTAATGTATGAATATATGTAGGTACATAAAAACGGTTAGCATAAAAAATGTATTGTATTTGATTTACAAACGTTACAATCTTGATTACTCAATTTAAAGAAACAATGCGTTGCCATGGTTACAGAGCCAAACAATGCGTTTTCAGTTCTTTCGTTACTGCGCGCATGCGCGGAAAGCTGGCGGACGCTGGCTTTGGGGAATAGACTTTTATGTAGGGTTTAAAGATCTATGCACGACCCTGTAAATGACGAATAACAGTTCGAGAGTAGAAAAACAGGGGTTAAACGCTGACATATCTTGTGATGACCGTCATATTTGTTAATACACCTCAACCACTGTAAAATACCCCACTACAAGTTAACTATCTACTTAAGCAAAGGATTTACAAAGTACCAGGCCAACATAAGTTGTACAACACGTCACCGAGCACCCTTCCTTATGCACGCTCACAGGTTTCATCTTCAGCTTAGCTACTTGTTTATTCATGATCTCCTGGTACACGTAATAACATTTTGCAAACTATGTTATCCTAGTAAACCACCGTTTACAAAATAAATGGATAAAAATTATAAGTTTGCTCTGCTTCAAGAGTCATGAAATAAAAAATACCAAAGAAACCTAAGTTTGTTTTCAATATTCTCGTATCATTTAAGTACGTTTGGTACGGTTCATTGACTTAATTATACTTATTGTCCTTTGTGTCGCGAGCGTTGTAAGTCAAAAAACTCACAATCACTGTAGAGATGTCAATGTCTAAAAATTAGTTGCAATATGGATTGGCTTATTGCTAGTTTAGCTCGTAACCTCTTTCTTACACTATTTTTCAACAAATAAAAGCTAGATTAGCAGCTCAATTTAAACAAGACAATACGATACGAAGTGATCAACTGATCGCTCATATTAATTGGCACTGAGAACGTGGACGTACTAAACTAACCTAAGCTGAAACTATCCATAAACGATTTTATTGCCTGGGACGTTCTTTGTAGCATCATCATTAAGACGCTATAGGAGCGAAAATGCTAAAATGGAAAGACTTTCAATTTGGGAATTTTAGTTAAATATACTAGTGTTATTAACTAGATTTATCAAAAAAAAAATTGTCCATTCAGAACAACTCAGTCAAAAGATATTGCGAAAAAATCTTTAAAATCGAGGTTCCGCTTTCGACTGTTTCCGCCTTCAAAACTTGATCAATCGTAACAAAATTTGAGAATTTGAATAACAATGAAACAATCTGTGTCGGACCGTTTAGTTTTTTTGGCTAATTGCTACCAATTTTGAATACCACACCTTTTTTGCGCCATAATCAATAACGCCGTTTTTGGAAATTTTTGATAGGCTCTGCTCTAGCGTCTTTAAAAAAAACCGGCCAAGAGCGTGTCGGGCCACGCTCAGTGTAGGGTTCCGTAGTTTTTCGTATTTTTCTCAAAAACTACTGAACCTATCAAGTTCAAAACAATTTTCCTAGAAAGTCTTTATAAAGTTCTACTTTTGTGATTTTTTTCATATTTTTTAAACATATGGTTCAAAAGTTTCAAGAGGGGGGGGGGGCGCACTTTTTTTTCCTTTAGGAGCGATTATTTCCGAAAATATTAATATTATCAAAAAACGATCTTAGTAAACCCTTATTCATTTTTATATACCTATCCAACAATATATCACACGTTGGGGTTGGAATGAAAAAAAATATCAGCCCCCACTTTACATGTAGGGGGGGTACCCTAATAAAACATTTTTTTCCATTTTTTATTTTTGCACTTTGTTGGCGTGATTGATATACATATTGGTACCAAATTTCAGCTTTCTAATGCTTACGGTTACTGAGATTATCCGCGGACGGACGGACGGACGGACGGACGGACGGACAGACAGACATGGCGAAACTATAAGGGTTCCTAGTTGACTACGGAACCCTAAAAACTAAATCAAAATCGATTGATTCGTTCGGGAGCTATGATGCCAGACAGACATGTCAAGCGTCAAACCTATTATTATTATAATTATAACACTCCGTCGTTTTTGCGTTGGTGGTTAAAAACAAGAAACCTCCTTCAAAACTATAATAAAACACAACTTTCTATGAAAATTGGTCAAGTGCGAGTCGGATTTCGACATTTCCATACAAAAAGGTCATGAGCGCCTGACGACATGTGATGGCAACGTACACTAAATTTCGTATTCAAGATTTTGCGTATATTTTGGAAACTATAAGAGATAGAGCAAATAGACTTCAGATTTTGGTTGTCGGTGGCACAATTTTTTTGGTTTTCGTATATATACACCATTTTTTGGACCTATGTGGGCAATATTATGGTCAGTGCAGTTCTAGACAGTCTTAAGCGCCTCCTTTTTAGTAGGAACTTAAGTCATTTTGGCAAATGATTAAAATTTTTAACAATTTCTAAACAGAGGTGAATTTCTTTCTACCTGTCCATGGCGCTCACAAAATTTCAAAACATTTAGTAAGTACTTGCAGCGGCAGTGAGTGAAAATCTCAATTTGAGTTTTTTTCTCTTAAGTCCGACTTACGCTTGACTGTAGATTTCTAATAGGTTTTCCTGTAATCTACAGTAGAGGGCTATCTCGTGTATTTTTTTTTAAATTTTACGCTGAGTAGTTTCGGAGATAAGGGGGGGGGGATGGTAATTTTTGCTTATTTTCTTAAATAACTTTTAAATTACCAAAATAAAAACTATAAAAAAATATATTTGAGATGCTTATAAAATGCTCTTTCATTTGATATGTAGCACAATATATTTCTAATAACTTTGATTTTTAATTTTCAATTTTACCCCCCAAAAGTGCCCCCTATCATTAAATTTCATTTAATTTCATTTAATTATATTACACGTCAGTCTTTGGGCCACAGGTTTACATACGTGTGCCAAAATAATATTTAATAGTGCCGAAAAAATCTTGGCTTAAAGTAAGAAACAAATCTTCAGTATTTTTTTCTCGCTTTTTAGAAAAGCGACACCTATAGTTCTTTGTCAAGTAATTGCTTATATAAAGGCCCGCAATATATATTTTTTTCAAAATAATCCAGGAGGTACTTCATACTAGAAAATGGAATAATAAAGGATACTACCCATACCGCAAACGAGCTACACAGTAAATAGGTGAATTTTAGTCGCAAACCTCTTTATTATTAACAATATTGGTACTGGAAGATTGCATTCATAAAGGTATTACGACTAAAATTCACCTATTTACTGTGTAGCTCGTTTGCGGTATGGGTAGTATCCTTTATTATTCCATTTTCTAGTATGAAGTACCTACTGGATTATTTTGAAAAAAATATATGTTGCAGGCCTTTATATAAGCAATTACTTGACAAAGAACTGTAGGTGTCGCTTTTCTAAAAAGCGAGAAAAAAATACTGAAGTTTTAAGGGTTCCGTTTTTCCTCTTTGAGGTACGGAACCCTGAAAAGAATACCAAAAAAATCAAAACGGTCCGACACAGATAAAAATAATAATAATCTGTGTTGAAAAAATCAATGCTCTATCTTCTGAAACCAGGGAGGAAATAGTCGAGAGCGTTTGTATGGAGAATTGACATCTCCCGTATCGTCTTAAATGTTAACGGGTTTGCACCTTACTACATTGAAACTTGAAAACACGTGTATACATATTTTTGACACCGATTGCATGGGAACGGAAAACCGTTATGAGATGAGTGTACTGTACGCGTACCTACACTACCTACACATGTCAAATCTTACCACAATAGATCATTTTGTAGAAGGCTAATTTGATTAGTACTCGTAATAGGATGTGACATGACAGTCGAACCTTGTAGAACAGAAGTACAGCTATGACATGTGGCCTCTAAATTGGCGATATACAAGCCTCCGCCACACATAAGCGTTTTGATAGCGTAGCGTTAGCGGAGCGCAATGATAGCGCCGGACGAACGCTGGCATTCCGTATGCAATCCGCGCGCATTCCGCTCGCAATCCGCGCTCGTTAGTTTCCGCCGGCGTCCGCTGGGAGCAACGCCAGCGTTTGTCCGGCGCACCGCTATCAATGCGCTCCGCTGACGCTCCGCCTATACGCTCTCAAAACGCGCATGTGTGGCCGAGCTTTAATTGATGAGAATGATGAGCTATTGAAAAATTGAAATAAGTGGGCGAATGAACCTTTTATAATAAAGCATAATAATATGTTTTATGATCGGCGATGTCACTATAAGAGTATAAGGCCTGATTTAGACGGCGTGCGACTGCGAACTCGTATGCGTCTCATACTCGCCGTCGCGTCTCATACTTCCATATCGAATAAGGTTTGATTTCGTATGCGTCGCATCGCCGTCGCGCGACCATCGCGCGATCGTCGCCCACGCAAGCCACGGCGTTACATTGCGGGCTGTTGAGGTTACATACAATTTTGCACTGCCATCAAATACCGCAATGTAAAACCTCGTATGCGAGTACTCGTACCGTCTAAATGGGCCCTAACGCCGTGGCTTGCGTGGGCGACGGTCGCGCGATGGTCGCGCGACGGCGATGCGACGCATACGAAATCAAACCTTATCGATATGGAAGTATGAGACGCAACGGCGACGGTCGCGCGACCGTCGCCTACGCAAGACACGGCGTAAGTCGAAGTGGCATGGTGCCAATTGTCTAGGTGGAAATGTATACGCTTTATAAAGTCGAAAGCGGGTTGTTAAACGTTGATTTATCGTCTCATTCATCTGTCATTATTTAATTATTACTTCACAGGTATTGTATACTTTACCGAAATAAGCGTACCATTCCGTCATTAATAATTATGAGCCAATTGAGATTTTGTTAGTTATTTTAAGTAGAGAAACGATTATTTGAATGTCGGTGTGTGTAAAATGGACCTTAGGCTGATTTGGAATAACGTTAACAAATATTTTGTATTTTAAAAGTATCGCAAAACGTCAACAGTCGTAAAGTCCCTTTTTAGCTGGAAATACACATTAATTTATATTACTGCCTATAAAGATATCGCAGATTAGATAAGAGAAACATTCAGAGATATTCAAACAGTATTATAATGTTGAGCCAAAGCCATAATATTTCTCATTAAACATTCTGACCTTCAGCCGAAAACTAATTTTTCCCCTCACTAGCTCGGAAACACGTGTTTTGTCCTTTAATACCAGCGGGTAAAAACGCATTTTATCCACTAGTGGGTAAAGTAATTTGACCTTGAATAAAGTCAAATTAACTGCTTTAAAATTGATAAAAGTAGGTGAATCTAGTAATAAAGATGATTTACCACCTGTGGAACTACTGGAAGCAGTGATAAACGCATTTTTTGCGTTGTAGTTTCCTCGCTATAGTGAGGGGAAAAGTTTTGTGTTCCACTCGGGTGCAAATGTATTTTTCTCGTTTTTCACTCGGCGTCAACTCGTGTATAACAAATAACTATTACTTCTCGTTAAAAAACTCGCAAGTTCAGGATTCTATTCTCGAACCACTCGCTTCGCTCGTGGTTCAACTATAGAATCCTTTCACTTGCTCGTTTTTCAATTCCACACTCGGCGTTAAAATACAACTTTGCCCCCTTGTATATAACAAATAACTATTGTATCTTGTTAAAGTTAAAACGTTTATATCTGATTTCGTAAGCATTGAAACCTCTCTCACGGCAACGTTATTGAACGTAACAAACTAACACTGATTTCACGCAGTTGATTGAAATTTGTATGGGTTTGTAGAAACCATCGTGACTTAGCAAACTGCTATCGAATAAGAAATTACGTACAAGTACAAGTCAGTTTACTAACGAATACATTTTAGCATAGCGGTATGTTCCAAGAGGTAACTTAGCCGATTTCAATAAAATTATAGAAAACATCGACCGATATTTTTTCCTTTCCTAACTCACTTGCAAACATTGGTACTTAGAGAATGAATGCGATTCGTAAATTTTTATGCAGTTTTGCATCACAGCTTTTTAGCTGTCACTGTACAGTTAGTCGGCTTTTTTTCGACTAAATTCACATTTTGAATGTCACGTTCGCGCTTTTCACTTCAAAGGTCAGCTTTTTTCTGTGAGCTAGTTTGAAATTTTGATGCCACACTCGTTGAGATTGACGAGTGACAAGATTTGCTTGATCGCCCGTACCTATTGCTGCCTACACTTATTCCTTTGGTTCACTTTCTTGCCCAGACGGCTTTCAACGAATGACAGACGGCGAAATGGACAGACGCCACATTATTGAAGCTATTGAACTCGAAGTTTTTCTTTTTTCGATAATAATTTCTTATCGTGTTTACAAATATCCATGATTTATTAATGATCTTGGTACTCTAGGTTATCTGTTTCAGGGTCAATCCCAAGTTTTGAAGTTACCGATAAATAGATAATCATGCCATTCATGCCAATTGCTAGTATAGCGTCTTGGCACTCTTAGCGTCCGTCCACAGTGAGCCGGCATGAGAATTCCACTCGTCTTTACTCGGCAAGCGATTACAATTACCAGAATGAAGCCTTACTAAAGCCTTACAAAAGTGAATAGCACCTACACAACGGCTTTGGCCATTTAAAAGAATTTAAAAGGCATTGAGCCAGCGTCCTAATTTGTTTAATGCGGATTTAACGGCAAAGACGATTTATATTATTTGAGTTATTTACGCGCCGTAAATTAGTTGGCCGATGTCGATGATTGCTTTACACAACAGTAAATTAGGATAATGTCCGGGCAATTATCGTAGTAGTAGTAAAAGTAGTTAGTAGTAGTAGTAGTTCTTAGAAATGTAAAATCACCTAATAGCTGTCATCATCACAGGCCTTTGCGTCTATTGCAGACGATTTACACATGGCTGTTTAGACAACGGGTCTGATGACTGTGGAGGCCGATTTGCGAGCGGCACGACCTGCCACATTTTTGGCAGAGAAAACTGATGCCACCGGTGTGGTTCCAGACTTGGCTTGCAACTAATCCTACCTGTACCTAGCTGTAGGTGTTTATTTATGACCTCCTGATTTGTAAAAGTTCAAACGCAGAAACGCTCGGTTTGTTTATCATATTATTCATAGTACTATTAAGGATTACGACTAAAACGACACCGGCGGCAAGTATATTTGCCTCGCTCAGCAAACACGTCGCTGATCCCGCGATATTGCCGCCCGAGGCGTTTCACGCTCCACTCGCTATTAGCATCTCAGACGGCCCGATCCGTCCGAATCAATTTACTCACCTCTCTCAAAGATATTAAGTTAAGAGCACCTTAGGGTTTGTCTTTATTCATATTCTTTGTGTTGGTATCTTTATGATTTGCTCATGAAGATTGCAGATAGTTCAGATTTCAGATAGTGCTCAAACGCGAAGTATGGGTGTGAGTTACTATTCCTCATTCTAGTTGTCGCGTAACTAGACTCTACGTTATTAGCTATGCCAGTTCTTTGTTGTAGGTAGAAACTGTCAACCTCAAATACTTTTGGACTTATTTACACATTTTACTGATGCTTAAAAATAAATCAATAATGCACGATCGGAAATATGGCTTAATTATATTAGATATCTTGAAAGGGAACATCTGATAAAGGAATAGGAGTGTTATAATAATCACCCGGCTTAGGCACACCACCAGTATAGTTTCATCTCTGATTAGGTTTAGTTTTTACGGATCTCGAGGTCATTTTAATCTGGATATTTCTCCGACGTTAGTCCTCGCAAACTGAGCCGTATCTAACATCCTCATCACTCATTTTGTAATCTGCCCGAGTCACACGTTTTTCTTGTGATTTGCTCGGCTTCGTCTAAGCTAAGATAACTTCTAAGTATCTACAATGTCTTCTGCGCATAATGCAGTAGATTTAATAAAAATAGAAAACTTTTAAAGAATTAAAGTGACCTAACGCAAGCTTTGGCCGTGCTCCAACGAATGATAGCGAAATGTACTAAAGTTTAGCGTCGTTCCACTTATCATTTATCGTCATTGCGAATTGATAAGTCTCTTCTCAATTTAAATGAATTTATACAGTGGTACTAACGTAACTCGTAAGAGTCGTAAGTAATCTATGCGCTGGGTAATCTATCGCAGTAAATTGTGATATATTAATATTAATACGCGCTACTGCTCGTCAGTGACATCGCCTCGTGAATGAGAAGTAATGGACTAGTCCCACGCTAGTCAGTGTGAGTAATCTTGAAATATCCTGTGGTGCTAAGAGTATCTACTATCTATTTATCGTCTGTCAACATGCCTATCACTATCACGTTCTAACAAGTATGTAAGTGAGTGAAACATAACGCGGCATATGATAAAATCGCGACCACCTCTGCGAGCATGAATAGCACACTAGTTGGATAAACTTTATCGCATCGGTGCGTCCCTCTCGCACGAAAATAACAGCCCGAGATTATTTCGTTTATCACCCGACCGTGCTTGCCTGCCTGGCTGTCTTTAGGTGTTTTTTTACATTCTTGACTAGAAACTCGCATTTGGACTCGAGGGGTCTCTTCCATGAATCTTAGCAAGTGTAGGCAAGAGTGCTACATACTATCCAATCGCTTTCTCATTGCATCAAGTCACTGTGTCTATAAGATTGATGTGTGTATTGCAATAGGTATGTTCTTAACCTACGTGTCATAATTGATGCTCTTTTGCACGGCTCACTAAGTTCGTAATTTGATATTCCGCTGCATCGCTAATTCACTGACATATTGAGGAAATATATGTAATTATTGCCATCCGATAATAAACCTCGAAGTGAATTGACGAAGGCGGGTATTATGTGCACGAAATCGTAGTACTCGCTCGTTGCTTGGCGGCTGAAATTCCGAGCGAGATGAGAGGCAAGGATATTATTGACATCACTTCAACTTCCCTCAAAGTTTTTTATTGTATCGCCATATTGTCTTCGGTTAGCTATTCATGAAATCAATGTAATTTTCTCTTTCTTTATATCCTACGGCGTTTTTCAGTACAGATGGCCGAAGTTTCGATCTGACAAGAAATGAAGCTATTCTCTATGATATGCACCATCTGTACTGGAAAATAAGGATATTGTCATAACGCTGATTAGGTATTTTGCAGTGGCATGGAAGCTGCCACTATCGATAGAGGCGCGAGTCGCGACGTAATGATCAGCGTTTTGTACGGAATGCCTTATCTCGGCGATCGGTATGAAAACAGTTATCCGATGAATAGAACAGCTAACATAACTGATGATAGGAAGCAAGACTATGAAGTAACTAGACTAAGGGCCGGTTGCATCAACCATATGTATTTGACAGACACATCATCGTCACGCAGCAGAGGTCTATGAAACTTCCCATATAATAAAATTTGGACGGTTTGGTGTCACCGGCCCTAAGTACAATTTAGTTTCAAGAGGACCTCATGTCGGTTAATCACCATAAGAATATAAAAGTGACGTTATTTTACTATATTGTACCTACAATAACTGTATGGATTCTGTTTTCCCGGCATTTTCGTCTTGTTTAGTTAATCCTGTGAAGTGTGGCCACGATCGGGTAATAATGTGAATGTTTCATCCACGGGGCCAAGATCTTCGGAAATATTTGAGAAAATCATTACCATGGCCGCTCTGCGACCATACAGTCAGCATCCGAAGTAAAAGGGCCAAATATTTACATCTTAATTACATCGTGATACGTCTTTGTTACCATAAAAACTTAAACAATTTGGCGCTTTAGCTGTCACAATGAATAAGTACGATGCTGCTGACTGTACAGTGTACAGCATTAATCCAATAAACTACAACCGTACAAGTTCTATGACACTGCCAATTACCAGCACTTATCCAAAGTAATCTAAACACGAACACGGCAGGCCCGGTGTCAGCGGTGTCACAAGTTAATCTACGCGAGGCGATAATAGCCAGACTATCTCACAGAGTAATCAATAGAGATGCTCCGTGGTTTTAGCCGAATACCGAATATTCGACGAGCGAATATTTGGCATGACATTTGTACCTACATGTTGAGTCTACCAATCTAGTTGTTGAGTCTACCAGTCTACTAATTACGAGCAGTTATACAAAGTAATCTAAACACGAACGGCAAGCTCAGTGTCAGCGGTGTGACAAGTTAATCTTCGCGAGGCGATAATGGCCAGACTATCTCACAAAGTAATAGAGATGCTCCGTGGTTTTCGCCGAATGCCGAATATTTGGCATGACATTTGTACCTACATGTTGAGTCTACCAATCTAGTTGTCGAGTCTACCAGTCTACCAATTACGAGCAGTTATACAAAGTAATCTAAACACGAACGGCAAGCCCAGTGTCAGCGGTGTGACAAGTTAATCTACGCGAGGCGATACTGGCCAGACTATCACACAGAGTAATCAATAGAGATGCTCCGTGGTTTTAGCCGAATACCGAATATTCGACGAGCGAATATTTGGCATGACATTTGTACCTACATGTTGAGTCTACCAAACCAGTTGTTGAGTCTACCAGTCTACTAATTACGAGCAGTTATACAAAGTAATCTAAACACGAACGGCAAGCTCAGAGTCAGCGGTGTCACAAGTTATACGTGATAATACACGTGATTTGTGTTGGTCGGTAATACGTGAGGCGAGAAGGGCCAGACTATCTCACAGTAGAGAAGAGATGGGCCGTGATTTTGGCCGAATACCGAATATTCGACTAGCTAGTATTCGGCATGACATTTGTACATGTTGAGTTACTACCAGTCTGCCAATTACGAACAGTATACAAAGTAATCTAAACACTAACATGGCAAGCCCAGTGTCAGCGGTGTCACAAGTTAATTACCCGAAGATAATAATGTTTGTTTCTCTCACCTAGTGAATGGAGTCAGAGTCAATCAAATCGAACACAGGATTTTTTTTTTAATCAGCTTATGCTCAAAAATTTGTCTCCGTAATACTTCGTATGTATTTCACAACTTTCCGTGAATACTTATTAAACTTTTTATAGTAACATATTTTTGTATTTTTAATGCAACTTACTATTTTTCGAAGTTTTTCCTAGTCTGGTTGGAAGAGTCGTAGAATGTAATGAGGTTTTTGTAAACTATTGTATTTTTTCCCCTTTGGAAATGATGGAAATTACTAAACAGATAATCGATCTTCGGCCGAATAGCTGGCAAAATTCGGCAGAATACCTAATATTCGACAACGTCGCCGAATAGGCCGTATACGGAATATTCGTAACATCTCTAGTAATCATGCTATCCGCTAGAACAAAATTGTTGTTTCGCAGGCAAATTACAGCACTTTATTCTGGCTGTAATGAGCCGGCGCACATTATTGTGTTAAACATTTTGAGCGGTAATGATGTTATTAAACTGCATCACGCTTCAGATTCTCTAATAATCTTTCTGCCACGTTGACTGACACTCAGCAGTCATCTATGGAATATGCCTTAGAAGAAAGATTACAGATTTTTTAACGTTGACAGACTAGTGAAAAGATGCTTCTAGAAACTGCGTTGAACGAATGGTCAGAAATACAAGTAAATAAATAAAATAATACTTACATGCTAGCTCGGAGAGTGCTAGGGATAATAACCACAAAATTAAAATTTAGAATAATTTTTAAGAAAAAAAAACCGTCGCCTTTCGGGTTCTGGTGAAAGTTACTTGCGAATGTTGGATTATGTAGAAATGTGTAGGTATTTTTTAAAACTGCTTTTAATGCTTTAATTATTAGATGGCAACATAAATGAATATACGTATAACGTTAAGGTTTGAGGAGTTTCCTCAATTCCTCATGAATCCGATATTATATTATAAGAAATCGAAGCTTGACAAACTTTGACTTGAAAACTCAATATGCTTAACAAACATAACTAAATAAATAAATGTCACTGTTCTGAACTTAAATGCATGCTTTTCTTGCAAAAATACCAAAGTCACTTATGAGTGTGCCGTTCAGATTTGAGGAGTACGGTTCTGACTATCATCAGCAGTTCCACTGCACCAAATGTCACTGTTCTGGACGCAAGTGCATGCTGTTCTTATAAAAATACCAAAGTCACTATAAGCGTGCCGTTCAGATTTGAGGAGTTCGGTTCTGACCATCAGCAGTTCCACTGTACCAAATGTCACTGTTCTAGACGTAAGCGCATGCTGTTCTTATAAAAATGGCAAAGTCACTATAAGCGTGCCGTTCAGATTTGAGGAGTTCGGTTCTGACCATCATCAGCAATTCCGCTGCACCAAATGTCACTGTTCTGGATGAAAGTGCATGCTGTTCTTATAAAAATACCAAAGTCACTATAAGCGTGCCGTTCAGATTTGAAGAGTTCTATTCTGGCCATCATCAGCAGTTCCACTGCACCAAATGTCACTGTTCCGTACCTAAATGCATGCTGTTCCTTTAAAAACACAAAAATCACTATATGTATGCCTTTCAGATTCGAGGAGTTCCCTCGATTTCTCCAGGATCCCATCATCAGAACTGGGTTCTGAGAAAAATGGGACCAATCTGTATGCATATACATTCAATTAAAAAAAAAAAATTTCAAAATCGGTCCAGTAACGACGGAGATATCGAGGAACAAACATTAAAAAAAATAAAAAATAAAATAAAAAAACATACAGACGACTTGATAACCGTCCTTCTTGAGATATGAGGCGACGGTTAAAAAACCCCCGACCGCGACATAGTTGACCGATTTTCATGAAACATGCCTAAGCATGCTGAAACATGACTAACTCAGTTTTCAGACAAAAAAAAACTAAATTCGGGAGCTACGATGCCACAGACAGACAGACAGGCAGACAAACAGACAGACAGAGACGTCAAACTTATAACACCCCGTCGTTTTTGCGTCGGGGGTTAAAAAAATGGGATCTGTATTTTTTTAACTTTTATCCAGAAATATCAAATTATGACCATCTCATCTCTCTATGTTTGTTCAACGTAGTACTTAGTTTGAAATTTCAATGCAACTAACATTTTTTCAATTTTTTAATTTTTTTACCTAGAGTCTGTTTTTTAAAGAGAAGAGTCGTGTCGTGCATTGTCCGAAGTCTTACATTATGTGTAAACTCTTCTAAGTTTCCGCGCCGTGTATGCAATCTACCATCGTCAACGTACTGGCCGTTCGTAAATCGTACTGCAACCAGATAAGGAGCACCAATAAACAAACTTGTAGTTAAATGTTGTTGCTAGTCGTACATTTTGCCCGTAAGCGACTTTATACGCCTGTCTAGATTAACGGTCCTAATTAGCAATGCCACTATGCAGTTTGTTTACGCTACGCTACGTGTCTCTTTAGCCACGATGTTTCTACAAACTATTACAAAGAGATTAAACTAGTACAACATGGCCACTTAGGGATCATCCACATATTACGTCACACCAAATTTCAGGTTTTTGGACCCCTCCCCCCCCCCTATGTCACGCTTTTTTGTATCCCTTTAACAGGGCTTGTCACATTTAGTATGACCCCCCCCTCCCCCTTACACTGTGACGTAATATATGGATGACGCCTTATTCGTGTAATTTTGCAATTAGTATTGCGAAGCGTTGGTTTAGGGTAAAATGGCATTGATTAAGAAAAGATCGAGAGCTTATAAATTGTGCATTGCTGTGTCTTAGAAAAGACCAAACACAATACATTTACGAAGTGTGCTGTTAATCGAAAGTAGATTATGTTTAAATCTGTGCGTCACCTATAATCTCTATAATCCGTTATCAAATTAATAAATCTTGCTACAATACAAGACAATCCGGTCAAAGTAGCAGTTCCAAAGTAATTCACGTAGGACTGCCCGAACTGCCCGAAGCACCGAATTTTCATTTCAGTGGTGAATTGGACAAGATGTTTTCCATGGAAACCAGAGTGCCAAACGGCCTGAACCGGACCCGAATGGGAAGCGTGCGTATGATAATTAATATGATATTAGGCGTGTGTCTATTCAAAAGTACAAAAGTGAGCTCTTTTGATTGGCACTCCTTATATGATTTGATTATGAATTATGAGAAAATACACTCAATGAAGGTGCATTTGATTCCGTCATTTTCTACGCGGGCAACCCGCCAAGCTGGCTCGTAAATCGCCCGCGACCAGGCGCGCAGCGCGCGGAGGAGGCCAATCAGCCGGCCTATTGACAAACATACGGCTGGACGTAATGGAATCCACGATTTATATCGCTGGATTTCCCTATCTTTCTCGGATTTCGCATTCATCCTGGCTTTAAAACGTATCTAATGGAAACGGATTTATTGGGATCATGTTTTATCACGACTGTGTTTTAACAATGTGATGCTGATATTGCTGATCTTATTTTGATAGGACCTTGATGAGACGGCGGCGCGCCTCAATGCGAGCCGCTTAGAATCGAATTTGGCTGTGCCTCTGAAGAAAATCTTTTTGCGAATCTAGTCGTAGCTCGTAGGTATCTGAAAAAAATCACGCATACTTGTATTTAGGTAAGTATCCACATGATACATGCGGCACTGTAACTAGTTGATGGCAGTTTCTTGATCAAACTGAAGTCTCATAAGGCATCTCTGATGAGCTTATTGGGGGCGTTTGCGATACAGAATGAAACTAGAATGAAACGACTTGCTCGTATCAAAATCAGATGAGAATCATACCAAGTTCTTAAACGAGAACCAGCCTCAAGGTTTTTAATAGATTATGTAAAACGAAACAGAAATGTGTATATTTGTTTATTCATAGTCGTGACAAGGGAATTAGTTGAAATAAATGTAACGTTCGCAGTGGTAATTAATATGGTCCAGCTGTTATCACAGATTTATCGGAATAAATTATTCCTTTGTTATTTGTAGGAAATAATGAACCGTATAATTAACTTGGATTGTGGTGATTTAACTTTGTGTCAGTAAATTCATAGTAATGAAAAAAGCAGCTATTTAAAAATGAATCAACAATCGTTGGCAATATGAAACTATGTATGAGTAAATCGTATACTGGGTTCCCTATCCCTACTAAGTATACGATACGACCGTACTTCGAACATTTTGGTGTCCATGTACAAACTGTACAAAGGATTCTTTTTCCTATAGCAGCATACTAAATACCTACCTAGTAATTAGATTTCTTTACAATTTTAGTGTCCTTTTGAAACTTTTGGTTAAAACTAAAAAGTAAAAACCATTGTTTAGCTGACTAATCGGGTGACCTGATTTAAAACGTGTGTTAATAAATCTCATTTAGTTTCCAAGCCATTATTCTTAAACCCATGTTTGAATAGGCATAGCGTAGCGCGGCATGAGAGCTGTCGTAAAATATTTACGAGGAGTTATCAACAGGGCGCCGTAAAGCCAGAGTCGACGCCGTAAACTGCCCGCGGTAATCTCCCTGTTGCGCTGTGTTCCTGGTACCTATGATACTAGTTCGCCATCTTTTTCGTTTATTTTGTGGCAAATATTTCGTTTTTGAGGGTCTTCTTCTTACACCGGTCAAATCTTACATGAAAATCGGCTAAAAAAACAAAGTGTGATGTAAAGCTGGATTTTTGGTATGTTATTTGGAGTCCTTGGGGGAATGTAAGACTATATTTTGCAAGCAAAAAAAGTGTGCTAACTTCGTAATTTAAAAAAAAAAGTAAAAAAATCGGACTTTTTTTGGTTTTTATTTTTTTATTAAAAAACTATGCGTTTTTGGTCAAAAATTGCTTTGTAATGTTGAAAGCGCATTAAATTTCAAACAGTTTGACATATTTTTTATCAATTTCGGTTAAATAGTTTTCGAGATATGAAACGTCAAAAAAGGTTAATTTTTGACGCATTTATAAAATGTAGCGTTTTGCCAATATTTTTAGACAAATATCTGCAAAATACTTCATGATATGATATATATTGCAATATAACATTGTATAAAATTTATTTTGCTTTAGTTTTAGTGCAAATAAAGGTCTACTGACGAATAGTTACTTTGGTAAACAAAAACAAATCTATAAATAGAGAAGCCAAGAGTCTGGTAGATTGGTTAAGGTAAAATAGTTGACGCTAAAAGTTTTAGGTTGAAAGTGCTATCTATTCGATCCTACTTTCTTTGATATCCGTTTATCTGAAAAAATCGTCTAAGCTAACTTTGCATCGATTTGACTATTACTAATGAAGAAATAAAATACAGTAAAATTTTGAAGTTTAGGAAATTAGAAAAATAAAACAGAATTAGTTACATTTTCCTGGTTCTGCATCTTGATGGCACAACTCCTGTAGTGATAGAAAGTCCACTTGAGTTGTATTTGACCACCAATTGCTGTGGAATAAACTACGGGAACGGAAAGCGCCCACGCCAATTACTAAGATATTGGAGAAGTGGTATTCCCAGCAGAAGAACGTAGTAAGATGGAAGTCAACTCTGTCCACAGCCAGCGGGCTAAACTGTGGCGTGAGACAAGGAGGCAGTATGTCTCCGACTCTCTTCAGCGAGTACATTGATGGGCTGTCGCAGGTTTTGACCAGTACCGAGGTTGGCTGCTCCATCAATGGGCAAATGATAAATCACATCGCATATGCAGACGATATGGTCCTACTAGCACCATCTGTGGGAGCTATGCGTAAGTTACTTGCAGAATGCGAGAGATACGCCAGCCAGCATAACATGAGATACAATCCGGACAAGTCTGAATTTATGCTCATGGAGGCAGCACATATGCCCACGCATGTACCACCTCTTTTGCTTGATGGAGTTCAATTGCGGAGAGTACACGAAGTCAAATATCTTGGCCACATCTTGTTTTCCAGTTTAAAAGACCAGGAGGACATAGAAAGGCAGAGGCGAGCCACCGCAGTAAGGGCAAACATGTTGGCTAGAAGATTCGCCAAATGTAGTGACAGCGTAAAAAGACAGCTGTTCCTCAGTTTTTGTACAAGCGTGTACACTGTCGAGTTATGGTCCGACTATTCAATTCAATTCAAAATATCTTTATTCATGTAGGCCTAGTTACAAGCTCTTATGAATAGTTCATTACATATATATTATGATCTTAATCTAACCTAATTATCAGAGCAATTTATTGTTGTAAATTATTGTTCATAATAATATTGAGTCTATAATATACAATTTCATATAAAAATAATCGTTAAACAAAAAATATATAATTAGGTATATGTATATATAAAAATACATGTCTAGAATATTTCTAGGAAAAATCCAATGTCCAAAAAAAACTACACCTGCGCGGCGGTGAGAGACCTGCGCGTGCAATACAACACATACTATGTACTGATATTTCGTTAAACGGAGAATACTATGATTCGGGCACGTCCACGACAACGCTCGTGAGATTGCATCGATGTTATTGACCCTCAGTTATGCTTTAAAAACCAGTCCGTACAAGAACAATTTCGGAACAATCTGATTCAATTAATGAGGGTTTTCTACTCGTAAATATTTTTTTCCGCCAAGCAGCGAGCCTGAGGTCTTTCTGACCGTAAACTTAACTTACTAAATAAATGTTGATTTGATATACGCAAATATGTGTCTGAGTAATACTTGAACAGCCCCCAAATAATAATAATTCGTTCTCCGCTACGCCTCCTGTAAATATATGTAAACTATCCCATTTGGCCATTACCATCCACCGATTATTTCTGATCCAGTTATACTAGACTTATGATATAATCCTATTTTATACTGGCACTCTTTTGGTCTTAAATGAAAGCTAGTGAAATTTTCTACATTTTTATGTAATAGCCTGAGTTGTTTTGCTGATATCTGTCTCAAAATATTAGCAAAACGAATATTTTCATAGAAAGGGGGAAAAATGCTCTTTTTTTGACGCTTCATATCTCAAAAAATATTTGACGGACATCGATAAAAAAGATGTTAAACTGTTTGGAATTTAATGCGCTTTCAACATTACAAAGCAACTTTTGACCAAAAATGATGCGTTTTTTAATAAAACGGCAAAAACCAAAAAAAGTCTGATTTTTTTTACTTTTTTTTTAAATTACGAAGTTAGCACACCATTTTTTTGCTTGCAAAATATAGTCCTACATTCCCCCAAGGACCCCAAATAACATACCAAAAATGCAGCTTTACATCACACTTTGTTTTTTTATTTCTCTTTTTGACCAGTGTATCTGCAGTTGTTCCGTTCCGTCTATCAACGTCTTTCTGTCAAGTTCATCCTTACTTCATAGCGCATCAGCTTGCACTTGGTATATTGAGACTACTGAGAGATTTTACCAAATGGATGGGGAAGTGAGTGGGGAGTGTTCTTAATTTGACCAGAAACATGTTCAGTAAGTATACCTGATATACCTCTATGAAAACAAACTCTTATCTTTCATGATGGGCCACTTGCACCACCCGCTTAACTCAAGGTTAGTGGGCTGTCAACTGTCAAATTCCATATAAAATTGTGGGTTAACCTCGGGTTAACGCTCCATTTTCGGTGGTGCAAGTGTCCCTAAGGATAAGGGTCTTATGCTAGGATAGGAAATATAATTATGAGTACTTTCATGTACTTTGCAAAAGTAAATAAAACCGTGGGTTATTAATTTATTTGTGTTTCACACATTCGGTTTGTGTCATATTAGCTCTTAGTGACCTTTACATGTTAATTGCGTTAATCAAATTATAAGAAAAGTTGATGACGAATTAATTAATATGCATATGTAATTAATAATTACTTATGTATCTCTATAAAATATTTTGATTTGCACAGACAAAAAAACGATAAGCTAAAAGCATATTGGAATGATATATGGCAGAATTTTATAAAAGTAATAAATATTTATATTTTACTGCGTTGTTGAGTAAAACGTTTTAGATAAGAGTCGTGGATAAAATTTTACAATATAATGGCGTCGTCATAAACTTAATTGCATACACATTTAAAAAACTAAATTGGAAAAGAAATAAACTGCCATTTAAGTGATATTTAACTGATTAGTAAATTATCTAAACGCCGTCTGCGTGGCAAATGAGTTTAAATAACTGATATCAATAATCAATATATGAACATACGTAGTTTTTATCGTTAATGGAGTATTCAATTAAATATCTAGGTCAAATCAATTATTTTTATCGAAATATCCGGTTGAAGTAGTTTTTTAAAGAAATCGTTCCGACGACACTGCTCAGCTGTTCGTAGAGCGAAGCCTGGAGGGTTTTTGTATCACAATAAAGTAATGAAATAACTTAAGACGATACAGGAGGGGTCAATTCTCCATACAAACGCTCTCAACTATTTTCTCCCTGGTTTTTGAAGATAGAGCACTGACTTTTTCAACACAGAATATTATTATTTTTATCTGTGTGGGACCGTTTTGATTTTTTTGATATTCTTATTTTTAAAGACGCTAGAGCCCATCAAAATTTTCCAAAAACGGCCTTATTGATTATGGCGCAAAAAAAGGTGTGGTATTCAAAATTGGTAACAATTAGCCAAAAAAACTAAACGGGCCGACACAGATAATTTCACTGTTATTCAGATTCTCAAATTTCGTTACGATTGATTAAGTTTTGAAGGAGGAAAGGAAACAGTGGAGAGCGGAACCTCGATTTTAAAGATTTTTTTGGCAGTATCTTTTAACTGAGTTGTTCTGAATGGCCAATTCTTTTTCGATAAATCTAGTTAAAAACACTAGTATATTTAACTTAAAATTCCCAAATTGAAAGGGGGGCTCTTTTCTATTTTAGCATTTTCGCTCCTGTAGCGTCTTAACTCTTGAGATTTTTTTGCTGTTAACATTTATTTATCACCATCCGGTAATTACTAACAAATAGTGGCTGAGTAACGTTACGTTTTTAATAAAACTGTTCACATTATACATATTCTGTAATCTATAGTAATCTATAATCCATACTAATATTATAAATGGGAAAGTGTGTGTGTCTGTTTGTTTGTCCGTCTTTCACGACAAAACGGAGCAACGAATTGACGTGATTTTTTAAGTGGAGATAGTTGAAGGGATGGAAAGTGACATAGGCTACATTTTGTCTCTTTCTAACGCGAGCGAAGCCGCGGGCAAAAGCTAGTCTTTTATATAACGTTCACGCTCGCACAGACATTGACAGCTGGCGTCACAGGCGTGACAGCTAAATAATTATGCGCGTTCAATAGAAATAGTGACAGACGTGTCAATGTACGAAAATCCTTGTGAAAAGCGTCTTTTCTTCAACTAAAGGGAACAAAATAAAACGTGTACATATATTCATAAATTCACGACTGTATTCCCAAAAGTGGCAGGCAGAGCACATGAAACTGCTCTGCTTAGCGATTAAGGCATTTTCAGAATTTGGGTCCCCCCAATTAGCGTAAGTTGTTACCAAAAATTAACTCGCTGTCAGTTTTTTGACGACAATTAAGCATAAAATCTGTCTAAAAATCTACTTTTTTCACATTCTGAATGTAGATTATCGCTTAAAGTTTATGTAATTAACACAAAAACAATATTTTTATTCAAATTTTATCCTTAATTATAATTATTATAAACATAATTACATATAATTAACTCAATGTTACAAAACTGACAGTGAGTTAATTTTTTTTAACAACTTACGCTAATTGGGGGGGTCCCAAATTCTTCAAATTCCCATTAACGGGTTGAAAAAACCGAATTTGTAATATCGAACTTGCACTTCGCAGTGATAGATTGCTATAATATATAGCCCATTGGCTACACCACAATTTAACCCAAATACCATAAATAGCAGACGACCACCATATGACCATAGGAGGAAAGGAGGTGGTGAAATTCTTAACCCGTTACCACACTGGTAAAATGCATGTCTATCTAACTATATATAGCAGTCCTTAAAGCGCCCGTCTTCGGACATGGGCCTCCACGCTATTCCTCCACACCCGTCGATCCATTGCCATCTGCATCCAGTTCTCGTCAGCTTGTTGGCAGATGCCATCTCTCCTTCACAGGGGCGGCTTGCCACGACACGACCGCGGGTGTTAGCGGGCTTCCACTCCAGAGTTCGTCTCGCTCAGCGAGTAAAATACATATACAGTCAACCAATTTTAATCGTAGGGCACTGGAAAACCTTTTCACAGTCAACGTCAAAAGTGACTTCTATGGCCAATAATGCACGGTGTCAATCAGAGAGGGTTCTAGAGTGGCCTATGATTCAAATTGGTTGACCGTACCTACGAGTAAATTCTCATTCTCTATATGGCAGCCTGGCGTCGCCTAGCGAGGTCTACGGTCTACGGTCGACAGAGTGCCTCGAGCTTATCACACTTTTACGACTCTTTTACGGTCATTGCCTCGAGTATTGGTTATAAGTTATAACTTTATGTGATATGAAGTTTCTATAAACTACTAATTTAAAAGGAACATGTTTATTTAATAATTTTATTGCTTTCTGTAAACTTTAACATCAATGCCTAGTTATTGTATAGGCGTTATGTAAAAGAGAATTACTTGACTTTATTTATTTTGCCTTTACGAGTATTGCAGAAATAACTTATTGTAGAGTCTACTTACTGGGGACGCTATTGCTATGTCTTGTATGGGAACCCTGCATTTTATGATTAAGCACTGAGACTTGGCACAGTTGTTCATTGGGTGGCCCTGAGTAGATAAAGATCGGGAGGCATCGAGAGCCCCCCTTAATTTAGGAGGGAGGAGGGGGGGAAGGCTGGCGCCTCCGCGCTTCCTTTAAAACCATATTTCTCTAAAACTATACAAAATAGGGCATGCGATATATCATTTTCGGATAAATGAAGGACGAGGAATTCATTTTTGGAACAAAAAAAATGTATTTTAGAACAAAAATACAAAATAAAATGGGAAAATCTGAAAACGAGATTTTTTTTTATACATATTATTGCACATTTTATGAAAACTGTAATGGTTTTTTCTAAATAAAAAATATTATTTAATAGCTACATTTATCTTGTTTTAGAAAATGTATAACTTGTTATAGAAATATATTATACGATGAGTGATAAAAAATAATTTACATCGCCCGATAGGGTGATTTGAATGCTCATTTCAATAAGTTTTGTCAATGATTTCAGGTATAATCACTATTTTTAACACACGAAAGCCGTAATCATTGTATTTTATGGCTATTTTAGTGATTAATGTACTTAAAATAAAAAAAATACAAAAATTAAAAAAAAAATGTGATAACTTTTTTTATCACATTATCCTATTTTGTTCTTTCTATACAATATATATCTAAAAGCAATAAATATGAATGAAAAGCCACATCTATGTAGTTTATAAAAATATATAGTTTGTTATATAAATATATTACGAAACGCGAGATAAAAAATAATGAAAGTGACGTGGCAGGGCGATCTTGATGTACAGTACGGGTCAGCTTGTATGATTCGATGAGGTGAGGTAAAGGTACTCAAAGCTCTCAAAAAGTGTAGTTATTTAGAGTAATTCAAATTAAACAACATACTTCTATATAGTCTGAATTTAACTATTTATATTACATGAAATGATCGATTGATATGATAGGTCAGATATATACATCTGATCCTAATACATCTTGTGAAATAGTAGTTATCTATATGATTTGCATAATTTATGGATAATTCTTACTTGACATATTTATTATTCCAGATCTGCGTCCTGTACTTTGGTTAACGAGTGCCGAAAATAGTTATTAACCAAAAAAGACCGCCAAATTAACAGCATTTCACCGACAAAAGCTGCCTTGCACCATTTTTGTAAGGGTTATAGGTATATCAAGGTGTCCATTTATGGGGTCAACTAAACCCAATTCAAAATTTGCCATTATTTGCTACTTGTGGCTGGACGAAAGTCTGTAACAATTGGGATTTGGGAGCCTACTTGCCCGCAACGTTGCCCGTTGCTGCAGAAACATGCCTCGAAATTGTCGGATGCAGGTGTAATAAAAAACAGTGCCGCGTAAGGTGCAACCATAAAAAAAGACTTTTTAAATTAAATGTTCGGAGCTGATGTGCTTATGCAGTGGATGTTGTGATATGTACATAATTAAATTCAGACTATTCATGTTGTTTTATTTGAATAACTCAAAATAGCTACACTTTCTGAGAGCCTTGAGTAGTAGCCCCGATACACATGTTTTCGTCTAGTCAGACCATTTTTTGAGGTTCTCCTTTGTACAAAAGCAATGTCTTAGTTCAAAAATCATTAATGTTTAATGCTAATACGAATCTAGTTTATTTTTTATGGCACTATTGCGCAATAACTAACTATCATTGATACTGAAAGGAAGAATATGACGATTTTTATTTTATCTTTTATGAATGGGTAAAACCGATTTAAGGGGGCCCAAAGGAAGTAACTAAATTCTGCTAGTAAACTAAAAAATCTTCAAGCCTATGCATGCAGAACTGCTTTAGGAGAGGAGAACGTGATTAAGACATTTTTTTTGCAATATAAGTCACATGCAATTTTATTTTACAATCAAAATAAACTATATTATAGGACTTTTACAATTTTCTGTACTGGGTCGTGATATACCTACATGTGTGTACAAACGTTATTAGAATAAGTATATTTCTGTATTACTAGACGAACTCCACTGCATAGCGGGTAGTAGGTACCTTTACCTCACCTCATCGAATAATGCAAGCTGACCCGTACATTAAAATTTTCATTTTCATTATTTTTTATCTCGCGTTTCGTAATATATTTATATAACAAACTATATATTTTTATAAACTGTATAAATGTGGCTTTTTATTGATATTTATTGCTTTTAGATATATATTGTGTAGAAAGAACAAAATAGGATAATGTTAAAAAAAATTATCACATTTTTAATATTTTTTAAAATTTTTGTATTTTTTTTATTTTAAGTACATTAATCACTAAAATAGCCATAAACTACAATGATTACGGCTTTCGTGTGTTAAAAATAGTGATTATACCTGAAATCATTGACAAAACTTATTGAAATGAGCATTCAAATCACCCTATCGGGCGATGTAAATTATTTTTTATCACTCGTCCTATAATATATTTCTATAACAAATTATACATTTTCTAAAACTTGATAAAATTAGCTATTAAATAATATTTTTTATTTAGAAAAAACCATTACAGTTTTCATAAAATGTGCAATAATATGTATAAAAAAAAATCTCGTTTTCAGATTTTCCCATTTTATTTTGTATTTTTGTTCTAAAATACATTTTTTTTGTTCCAAAAATGAATTCCTCGTCCTTCATTTATCCGAAAATGATATATCGCATGCCCTATTTTGTATAGTTTTAGAGAAATATGGTTTCAAAGGAAGCGCGGCGGCGCCAGCCTTCCCCCCCTCTTCCCTCCTAAATTAAGGGGGGCTCTCGATGCCTCCCGATCTTTATCTACTCAGGGCCAGCCAAGGAACAACCTGTGCCAAGTCTCAGTGCTTAATCATAAAATGCAGGGTGTTGTGCAATAGCGTCCCCAGTAACTATATGGGATTGGGTTTGAATATTTACTTTGAATTAAGAGTTTCCTAGTGTGTGGTGTGGAGTATTCCGGGGGGAAAGCCAATCGACTTTATCTTAGCCATTGTGTAAAACATTGTAGGTTAGTAAGGAAGTGGTAGTGAAGTAGTGCTGATGTGCATTATTGTTGCAGGGCTACAATGGTGTTGTCGTGTGCGGGACGCGAGGGGGCGGGCGCGGCGAGTCGGCGCGCATGGCTGCGTCAATGAGGGAGGGCGCGCCGGCCGGCGGAGCTCGCCCCGCGCCCCACGCGACCAACTTCGAGTACGATGACAACGAGTGGGACATAGGCATCGGAGACCTCATCATTGACCTCGATGCCGACATAGAGAAAACGGACGAGGCGGGCGGCATGGCGGCCCGCGCCGAGCCGGACGCGCAGCGCACGGCGCTCAAGATGAAGATCAAGCGTACCAAGCCGGGAACCAAGAGCTCGGAGGCCAAGCACGAGATCGTCAAGTCGAACGAGATGAACGGCGAGCCCAAGACGCAGGGCGCCGCCGCCGCCCCGCCCGCCGCCGCCAAGCGCGGCTCCGGCGGCCACCGGAGAGACAAGGCGCGCGACAAGCACCACCACCCGCACGACGTCAACGGCGTGGCCAGGCCCGTCGCGCCCAACGCGCCCGGGCCCCCCGCGCCGCCGCTGGCCGCCCCGGCCGCGCCGCTCGCCGCGCCCGAGCCCCGACCCTCGCCCGCGCCGCGGCTCGAGCCCGGCAAGCCCTCCCCGCGCCCGCGCCCGCGCCCGGCCCCGTCCCCTCCGCGCCCGCGTCCGCGCCCGCGCAGCCCCCGCCGCCGCCCGCGCCCGCGCCCGCGCCGCACGCCCCCCACCCGCCTCACACACCTCACGCGCCGCACGGCCCCACGATACCTATCAAACCTGAACCTGACGACTCGCGGCAAGAAGCCCCGAGCTTACAACCACCGGCCAAGAAAATTAAATCAGAACCTAAGGTGAGTGCATGTGCCTTTTATTCTTTTCTTAGTTTCCATGATTCTTCTTCTTCAAAACCTCACGACTGAGGGTCGTGACCACCCTAAGGCAGCGGTCCCACTTAGGTACCAGCCACATCAGAGCGTCGCGTTTCTCGGGGCGCGCAACGGACGTCCGCGCCACGCCACCTGAGTGTAATTCAAAAAGCGTCTCCACAGTACATTTTGGCGGGCGCTCAGGCGCGCCGCCAAGCGGCGCGGCGCGCGCCACGCCGCCGCCACGCCGCCTGGGGCGCGTCTTACGTCCTTTCTATACAAAATGTACTGAGGAGACGCTTTTTGAATTACACTCAGGTGGCGTGGCGCGGACGTCCGTTGCGCGCCCCGAGACACGCGACGCTCTGGTGTGGCCGGTCACTTAGGCGTCGCGTGTCTCGCGGCGCGCAACGGACGTCTCCGCCACGCCGAATTACATTCAGGCGACGTGGCGGAGACGTCCGTTGCGCGTCGCGAGACAAGCGACGCCTAAGTGGGGACGCAGCCTAAGTCGCTGTACGTTGCAATGCCCTCCACTCAGGTCGATCCTTTGCCTTCTATATACATTGTTTCCATGATTACTCCAGGCTAGCCGGGCCTCTTCATCGTGGTTCTACCGACCGGCTACAAAACCTCAGATTTACAGAAAACGTTTTGCCGAACGTCGTTACTCTGCTATAGCTATAGGAAACTTCTGAAAACTGTATCTGCAAAACGAAAACAAGGGCGAATGAAATGGTTAATACGTATTGGATCCCATTAGTCCTAGTGAGATTAAGTAGATTCGATACTCCGTATTTGGGTCAAAATTCAATAGCATAATCTCTAATTGGTAGTCCGTGTAATCTCGCACTAATTGCCGATTGCCCTCCTCAGGGCCGATTGTTTGGTAGTCTATTTAATTGTTCGGCTTTAGGGCTGTTTGCGCGTGTGATTGAGTGCAAACGCTGGGAGTAATCCGCGCCTGTCGGAGCCGCATAGGTTCATTAATTCACCCCTCCTCTCGCCCGGTGCGCTCCTGGTCACAATACCTACTGCACTCCGCAAATTAATGCGATTGCGGCGGCTGTGGCAAATAAAGCTACAGATGCAGCCAGACACGATCGGAGATTGCATTGAGTAAGAAAGAATTGACCAAAAACAGAGAGTATCCATTAATGTGCAGCGTTGACAATGCAGCGTTGTTAATGAGATTCTTTTAGTAATGGGCAAAAACATGGACACATTCCCGTCTTTAAGATTTCCCGACACGCATCAAAATCTAATCATGCAATAGACACAAGTCTTAAACCACTGGAAAAGATTTAGATTCGACCTCAAAACATGAGGAATGTGTTCGCTAGAGCAGAGCACAGTAGTTGGCACACAAACGGTACTTACGGTGCAGTGGTTCACTTAGATAAACGTCTGCAAAATTGCATGAATGCCTACTTCAAACTTAGCATCCCATTATTGGATGCTCGCTAACCATTCCCGCTCGCTCGGTTACGTAACATGCGCCCAGGAACTTCTCGCGGCTCAATCATCGAGCACCTGCATGCAATAGCGTCTTGCAATAAACGCATATTTGTTGCACGATGGCGATGCACATCATTAATCAAGCCGACGTGAGCGGGTATTGCCAAAGGTTCATGCAAACTAGGCCCGCGCTCATGATCTCATCAAGTCATCACGTTTTTTTAAACCGCATTATGCCTTGTGACGCGTTCACCATGTTATCGCGTAGTGCAACAGCTGCTCCAGTAATATAAGCAGTCACGCTACCACAATATTTTACGACAGCATTAAATTACGTCGCGTATGAAGGCGAATCATATATTTGCCAAAACCGCACAATATAAGAAAAGGGCGCCTCCCTTTGCTTTTCTAGTCATTAAGTATTCGCTCGCGTCGAGGGGAGAGAACAGAACACATCTCCGAAATTCCTTTCATTAATCACTGTCAAGGGCTCTAAAAATTTCTAAAGTTCTTGTAAAATCAATTTAACGTTCGCTACCCTAACTGGAAAAGTTGTGCGAAGCGTGATAATTAAGACGAGATATCAATTTGAGCCCTCGCCGCCCTCCGTGACGTGACTGTGCACTTCGGACCTCAACAACCCTTTTCGCAGCTGCGATTGATTTCCTTTGTTCCCTCTCTGATTAAGTACTATTGCTTCCGGTATAGTCTCCGCTATCATTGCCGACTGACCTCCCTCACACGAAATCTATAAATTCGTGACTACTGTCAATCGCACTAATGCTTAATCTATCGCATAATACACTATTGTAACGAGCGAGTTTCAAATAAGGGGCGGACCCTCGTCAATAAAACGAGTTTAAATTCCCCACTTCGCTAATATGGCTATTGAGGCTGAGGGACGGATAACAAAAAATACTTTGATTTTTGTCGAGTCGATCCTTAATGGTTCCTTTATATTACATTTGAAATGGAATCATGTCTATTAACTGCGTAATATGGTGCGACGGGTTCCGTAATCGCAGCGTGAACCAGCCAATTAACGAATTAATCTACAGCGCTTAATTAAACAATTTGATCTATCAATTTATATAATACTGCATAATTACACATGTTATCGCAGTGTATTAATAAGATCGGTATCGCAGTGTCCGGCGTGTCGCGAATGAGGTTAACAGCGCTGGCGATTACACTGATCGCTCTGAATAAATTTACATGTTGATTGGCCGCTGATCAGCCGGCAACCGAGTCGACTCGAGTCGAGTCGAGCTCGAGACCTGCCGCCGCCGAGCACGCCTTCCTCGAACCCGACCATTCAACCATACCCTTACTGAATTCGCAATTTAAAACACGATCAGGAAATCCAATCGACCAGCGCTCGGCATTCCGAATCAGCAAATAGTTGTATAACGGCTAGGGTGTGCAAACCGGTTAACCGGTTAACCGAAAAACCGGTTAACCGAGACTTTTTGGCCTCTGTTAAAAACCGGTTTTTATAGTCTCTAACCGGTTAATAACCGAAACTGTATTTATTTCTCAAAATTTGGAAAATTAGGCATTAAAAGGTTCGAAACTACGTAATTATGTATTTAATGTTTTGTAATAATAAAGATTTATTCATTACGTTTCATTGACAACATTATTATCTGTAATGATTTTATTTTAAAAATTAGTCCCGAGTCCAAGTCAATTATACATTTTATACAATACAGTAGAGTCCGGTTAGTATATTACGACTCCGCATAGACCTAACGTCCAACCTCTTACAACGACATAAGCACAGGTATTTATTTGGTTTTCGTATGTGATAGTATGAAAGTACATCCGTTTATTACGACTCCGATTTTAACGACCAGCCACTTTTTACGACACATTTTAATAAATAATAAATAAATATTAGGGACACCTTATACACAGATCAACTTAGCCCCAAACTAAGCAAAGCTTGTACTATGGGTGCTAAGCGACGATATACATACTTAAATAGATAAATACATACTTATATACATAGAAAACATCCATGACTCAGGAACAAATATCTGTGCTCATCACACAAATAAATGCCCTTACCGGGATTCGAACCCAGGACCGCGGCTTAGCAGACAGGGTCACTACCGACTGAGCCAGACCGGTCGTCATTATACACAGAATCCGTCCGTCAAGTCCGATTGCAACGACGAGCGACAATGTTTTTAGTTTTACTAGTAAATTGAGGAAACAAAGCTACTTCCACCCAAGCACGGCCCCCTGTCTTGCCTACAACAAGTAGCAAAATTACATTGTGGCCACGTAACTTTTTGGAGTATTGCTTTTAAAATTTTAACAATTTGTTCGCTTCGGGACTAATCTTACCTCTATAAGCTAAATAGAACCCAATTTGTATTTTTCGATTGCGTATAAACTAGCTTTACTTACAAATGATGAGCAAGCACGCATACTAAAAAGGACTTTTCTAACTAAACAAGTCACAATAGTACGACATCCGGTTAGTACGACGTAATATCAGCGGTCCCTTGAGCGTCGTTGTAACTGGAGTCTACCGTATATTTCAAACTATATTTTTTAAAAGAAAGGTAAAATGGAGATCTTGGTTTTCTTACATCAATTGCTTGTATTACTAGATTTACTAGGGGCTCTGGGAGCTGTAGACCTTCGCGACATGCCTAGAATACGCAACTGACGAATCACATTCAAACCACACAAGCCTTTTTTAGCAATTTCCGCATTTACCAAATTTCCAAAAACTGGATAAAAATGATCTTCATCGTGCAAGTAATACCTGCTACGATATCATCCACATCAGAATTCTTAAAGGTAATGGTAATTATTGCGTAGTACGGCCATTTACTAAAAATCCTCAAAACCGGTTAATAACCGGTTAACCGGTTTTGAAGGAAAAGTCTCGGTTATTAACCGGTTTTTTAAGTTAACCGGTTTTTGCATACCCTAATAACGGCACACGGTTTAAATGAAGCGCACAACGAGCTCACAATTCCATCTTCATTATTTAATTTGTCATTACGCATATCCAAAGCGATATTCGCTGATTGCCACGTCGGGGAAATGTATCGGAAATTTGAAATGTTATTGCATAAACCAACGCCATCATGAATGATAAATTCTGATGAATTTTTCGCTTCAACGAGTTTATTTATTCGCCGGAACGGACGTATCGCGTTACCTGCCTCTGGTGTATCATCATTCATTTCGTAAAAACGTTATTGCTTTAGTCAAAGCCTTGTGACTATTGGACGGGAACTGGGTAAAATGTGCCTACTTGAAATAATTGATTGACGATATCAAATCGCCCCTCTGGCTTGTAATGCTTATAATTATTGTTGGGCCCCCGTCTGGTAATTATTTTAGCCCCTACTCGGACGTGTTACCGCGTTACTCGACATCAATAACTTTTGTGAGAACAAAAACATTCCTTTGTGTTTCAGATAAATTAAATATTTAATAACTCTATAGAGTTTCAATCTTCTTGATTATATTGCCTCAAGCTTAACCAATCCACGTCAAGAAACTTTTGGACAATGATGCTGACGACATTGATGACTGGTGCCTACGTGCTATTTGTAAAATAGCTACGTTACCAATTCTCCATTTATTCCATTTATTATTCAGAATTCGTGAATGAATCTCGATGTATGTGGCTTTATTTCATTGATGTCTATTATCTTGTTAAAATCAAAGATAAACTAGTACCAGGGTCATTTGGTAGCTGGCTGAGTGAGGAGCGCGGACAGTAGCGGCAGCTGACTACTGTGTAATTATTATTGGCGTAATTAGGATGTGGGGCCGAGCCCGCGGCCCGCGGCGCCGACAGCCGGTCCAACAAATGCCATTATTATTTCCGGTTCGCATTACTTCGCTGCGGTTTGTTACGTTCTCATTCATTATATCATCAAAACTGTTATAAATATCAACTCCTCCATGTTACATTGATTTAACATTAATTAGATACCATCTGCGTTCAATTGAATTAACCGTTCTCGAACTAGACTGTTTACTATTTATAACGGTTACCTATAATTTCGTCCGCTATCAGATTGGAAATGTTCGCCGACAGATGTTTGTTATGAGCTCTCATTTTTATAATAATCTATCTATCTTCTGAAGAATAACATTGGTGTTCCGTATAAAAAGTCCCGTGTCTGAGTTGTCATAAACCCATTTAAGTTACACGGGCGTGTTTGCGGCTGGCGGACCGAGTGGAGCCCGACTAGTCGCTCGACTCGTCGGTTGTTTTGTCGGCGGAGGCATAATCCGCAGCTGGCGTGTACCTGGGCTCTTTGTTCGAGTGGAAAGTTTTGCTTGAGGGAAATGTGGGGAGCAGATTTGTCTCAGTAATTAGGAATTTATAAAGGGGGAACGACTGTTATTATGAGCTTCCGAGGGACCAAATTGCGTCTGTGATATGAAGATGTGCTATAAACCTAACGATAAACTCTGGGCCCTTACGTAACTGGCACTAGTCATTTCCATTGTGGTTATTCTGTGACAATAAAATTATGAAGCGGATAATAGGAACCGGTGTAAGCGACCACGACTCTATCTTATCTAAATATGATCATGTTGCGCAAAATGCAGATGTGCCTTGTATTCGTATGCTTTGGACGTGGCGATGAAAAAACGACAGCGTACGGCACTCTGCACTCGGCTCAAATCATTGAGTAATGATTACTTCGTATAGAGGAGCTATAGCAAACAACGAACGTGTCACAGCCTGTAAGCTGAAGGCGGGGCGAGGGGGCGGGGTGTGAACCAATGGCCCGCTTCCGTAACGTCGCATGCGCTACTATTTTACTCGGCGCTTACGACCTTTCGGTCGCGATGATGAGCCTTGCATAGAGTGCATAGATTAAGTCGTAGTATAGAAGTGACATGGATTTACATGGGCATTTTTTTTAATTTATGACTCTCAATTAGCGTGAGTTGTTAACAAAAAACATAAAACGCTGTTAGTTTTGTAACGACTATCAAGCTTGAAATCTGTATTTAAAACTAAACTTTTTTCACGTTCTGAATTTAGATTATAGCTTAGTATAATTTACATAATTAAAACAAAAACGATGTTTTTATTGAAATTCCATGCTTAATTATCGTTTCAAAACTGACAGCGATTTAACTTTTTTTAACAACTCTGTGAGTCCCAATTTTTTTAAATGCCCACATAAAGCTGCATACGGACTGAGCGTACATGTGTACACGTAGCCGCAACTGGATATTAGTTATTTATGTGACATTTGCATAATGGTAGGCATTAAAACATGAGTGTTGTTTTTGTTGTGTTAATAAGATAACATGAGTGTTTTAATGCCTAATTATGTATAGTCGCATACATAACTTTATCTACATCCATGTATGTATGAGCGCGGGTTTATCGTCCTATAGAAAATTTGAATTTCGCGCGTTTTTATACTCTCATAATTTGCTTGACCGTCTACCTACCCAAATTCATTCAGGCAGGTTAGGTACTGCACTTACATTTACATACTCACATGAAATTCGACACGCGTATTGAGAATCTGTTATAGACCGACATGCTGGAAAACTGAGCAATTCTGACAATAATAATTAAATAACCTTTTTTGCGTCGATAAATATATATAATTTAATATATGATAGGAAACTTGAACTAACTTGCGATATTGTCACGTCTGCTTTTGTTGTATTTTTTAGTCTTTGGTTTCAACGAAACATGGCCGCCGCAACATGGCGCTTCGGCATGAGTTTATATTGATACATTTTTTAAAAAGTAAGCGTGTTTAAACAAAAATACAGTAAACCTACGTATGAAAAGTCACTCCTTGGCTTTTGTTAGATTTTCCTGAGCAGTTTGTACAGTACCTCACTACACATGACGGCATTATTTAGACGAAATATTTTTGATTGTGATACGTCAATCTACCACAGCCGTTCGGCACAGACTAAGCGCGTTTGTGCTGATCGGCTCTAAGTGTTGTTACACAAAATCAAGTTGAGGTGCCCTCTCTAGTTAACATAATTACTCAAAGGCTCAAATGGAGTCGCTGGACCAGTTCGCCGACTAATAAAACCTTCACAAATACAATATAGGGGAGCCGAGGATCAAAAGCCGATTTTTTGTTACATTTTTTTATAAGCCGCTATTTTGCCCTCTTTTGTGCCCGTGTTGTTTACTAATGGGTTCTGTTGGGTTCGACTTAAGATAATAACTCGGGGTTTTTTCTCGCCCATGTGTCGCGGAGCGAGTTTTTGCGCCGGAAATGCTCTTTCGGCTTAATCTGTAAACGGGCGACTGCCGCCGCGCCATGTTTTTATTTCCGAGCTCGCACGCCCGCGTCGATTTACTTTCTTTTTAACGCGAGGCTCTGTAAATTGATTCGAGGTATCTCCCTGTTTCATCTCGATATCTCATTCGGGGTCGCGCGTATAATCGTTATCGCCGCTTAATCAATCACCGTACTCGTTTAATTCCCCAATATCCTGTGTTCCAACTAACAATTACACGCGAGGGTCCCGTATCGGCGGCCAGCGGTGCCAATAACATAAATTCTCGCGGGCGGTCGGAAGTGTCCTACCTCCCCCTCTCTCCACCGAGATTGCTGTCGACTCGACAATCGATATTCAATCTCTTTGACGTTTTATACGTTCCCTACTTTCTTACTTTGTGTCGGCATTTAGGGTAGATGATTGGGATCGCCGTCTTAGATGCCTTGTTCGACGCCTGCCGCGTCGTTTATCCTTTAGAGTGTTTTATTTTTACCTCGGCTGGCTTTACTGAAATAGTAAACTTTCGTTGTTTGATGTTCTACAATGGTCTATTGTGCTCTGCTTGCAGACTTTATTATCCTCATTTTATACAGGAATAATAGTGTTTCTTGGAGTTAACCATTTTATCATGATACCAAAAAGTTTAGTCTCATGTTTCTCATAAAACCTGTTATCGATTAAACAAGTTAGTATCATGTCAAGCCGTCAGTAATAATTAATGCTCCGTTCATTAATAATTAAAGATGATTATGTACGAACAGAGATTTATTCAGTAGATCAGGCTATTTATCATCGCGAATGTTTGTTGAACACGAGCTTTAAATACGTTAACGATTTCACTGAGCTCATAATTACGACATAGTCGAACTAATTAGTGAATTCCGGTGGAGCGGGTACCAGGCAGTCAGACATCGGTCGGGGTAATTACAAGTAGGGATGCTCTGGAGGTTTGCCCCCAGTGGTTTTGGCCGAATACCTTACAATCGGCCCCCTCTCTGGAGCCGAATACCGGATATTCCGCAAGATATTAGTAAATTTAGAGTCAAATTTAGCATGGAAACGAATGTTAGTCAAGATTTGGAAATAACCAGAAAAGAGTCAATCAAATCGAAGCGGTCCAAAAACTGCAAAGCCTTCAACCAAATAGCAGGCAATGTTCTGCCGAATACCGTATATTCGGCAAAATAACCGAATACGGAATTTTTGTCGCATCTCTAATTAGCGGCGTCGCTTATCCCGCCAACTTATAATTGAAAGCTCAGTGGCCCAGAAGCTGTATCGCGTTATTGGGCGCGCATATGTAATTTGTTTGTTAAAGATGGCAGTTATCCCTCTCTGCATAATTAAAATTCATCCCCAATGTTGGGCGTATCGATTTGGCTCTGTGTGTCTTTGTGGCTCGCGCAGCCACTTAGGGCGTTGCACCCCCGGATCAGTTGGTGTTACCGGATCGAGTTGTTTTAGAACTTGTAGACTGTATGCCTATTTGTTTATATATGTACTTTGATATTCAAGGAAAATATTAACTTGCAAACTCATGAAATAATGTTAACACCTTAAATGCGGGAATTTGTGAACAGGGTAATGCAGATGTTGGCATGCAAACTTTTGAGATAACTAGCTAGCAATAATAGTGATAGGAACTTTGGGAAGTTTTATTCGAAAGCTCACATCAGAGCCACTAATGTTGATTTTAGGAGTTGAAAAGAAAACCTCTCGGTGTTCTTTTCTTGAGTCACATGAATAACAGTTTATTCCTCAATCCAAAGAGCTCCCATTTAGTTTTCAAGTCATATGAATACGATTGACTCAAATTTGTATTTTAAGTATGGCGTTGTGGATCCAGTGAAGGCAATACTATGCGTAACTTTCGGGATACCCCCATTTGCCAGAATTTCATTTGCCATAATTTTATTTGCCATCCTATTCAATAATCATAATATTGTTTCTCATAACATCTTATGCCATAATCATTGTTTACTGTATTAATCTAGTGCCAGAAACTTTGTTTCCCATAAAGTCAGTTTCCATAATGTCATTTGTCAGAATCATCGAAATCCGTAATTACCACATTCCATACCATCATTTGTCATACAAATTAGCGTCCAGAAAAGTCAATTTCCATAATGTGCTTTGGCAGAATCGAAAACTACTATAATAGGTACTAGAAGGACTAGAGAATGAAACTGCTATCAGAAAGTAGGTTAGGTTAGGTTAGAACTGTGACCCCCTGGAAAATGAAACTGCTATCAGAAAGTAGGTTAGGTTAGGTTAAAACTGTGAACCTCTGGAAAAGGAAACTGCTTGAAAAGTAGGTTAGGTTAGGTTAGAACTGTGACCCCCCGGAAAATGAAAATACTATCAGACAGTAGGTTAGGTTAGGTTAGAACTGCGACCCCCTGGAAAATGAAACTGCTATCAGAAAGTAGGTTAGGTTAGGTTAGAACTGTGACCCCCTGGAGAATGAAACTGCTGGAAAAGTAGGTTAGGTTAGGTTAGAACTGTGACCCCTGGAAAATGAAACTGCTATCAGAAAGTAGGTTAGGTTAGCTAATAATATGGGCAACAATTAATATGGCAATAATTGCTTATGTTGTTTGAATATTCTATGAAACCATATTATTGCACTTAATAATATGGCTAACAAATAGTATGGCATTGTATGATTATGGAAGGTAATATTCGGATAAACAACGAGTATGTCATATGATTTTTATGGTAAACAAATCATTCGGGCAAATGAAATTCAGGCAAGTTAGATTCGGGCAAATGAATATTATGTTAAATGACTGTCGGGCAAACAATAGACAACCGTAACTTTCGTGATAAACTTCATATACTGATAATAAACTCGTTAAAAGATTTTTCTCCATTACTGCCAGAAGTGACGGAAACGGTTACCCAGTGGGTCATAAACTGGCGCAGTAAAGCTAACCCCAGTGGCATGTTAGTCTGCCGAGCTGTACGAGTATGCGCGGCTTTGCGGCTCGGCGAACGAGCTGAGAAACTACCTTATAGCTTTGGCTCTCTTAATTGTAAATTTAGGTTACACTGTTACGTTGTACCGAGTTTAGTTAATCTTTATAGTTTTTCGTATAATCCATACTAATATTATAAATGGGAAAGTGTGTGTCTCTGTTTGTTTGTCCGTCTTTCACGGCAATACGGAGCGACAAATATTCTAATCTATAAACTGGCGCAGTAAAGCTAAGCCCAGTGGCGTGTCTACCGAGCTGTATGCGCGGCTTTGCGGCTCGGCGAACGAGCTGAGTGAGAACCAACATATAGGAGCCCCTATATCTAGTCTGCAAGTCTTATAGCTTTGCCGGCTTTTAAATGCCTGTTGTTTCAATCTAGGTTATATACAGAAGTAGTTTAGTTTAGTATCGGTATAGTTTTTCGTATAATTCTAATATTTCTAATGTACAAACTGGCGCAGTAAAGCTAACTCCAGTGGCTTGTCTGGCGAGCTGTATGCGCGGCTTTGCGGCTCGGCGAACGAACTGAGAATCAACTTATTATAGGTTTTATAGCTTAGCCGGCTCTCTTAAATGCATGTCGTTAAATCTAGGTTACATACAGACGGAATTTAGTTTGGCATATATCTTTATAGTTTTTCGTAACATACAAACATAAATCAAATTTATTTGTAATTCTAATAAACTGGCGCAGTAAAGCTCACATCGTGCGGGAGGCTTTGCGGCTCAGCGAACGAAGTGAGAACCAACATGTAGGTCTCTTTGCCGGCTCTTTTAAATGCCTGTCGTTAAATCTAGGTTACATACAGAAAGAGTTTAGTATGTATTTCGTAAAATACAAGCATATATCAAATTTATTTGTAATTCTAATTTAAAGTGCAGTAAAGCCAACCCCGTGTGAGCCCAGCCTTGTGAGCGGCTTTGCGGCTCGGCGATCGAGATAGCCTTCTCAAGCCTCGTGTAATTTTTAACCGTCGCCTCATATCTCAAGAAGGACGGTTATCAAGTCGTCTGTATGTTTTTTTATTTTTTTATTTTTTATGTTTGTTCCTCGATATCTCCGTCGTTCCTGGACCGATTTTGAAAATTTTTTTTTTGATTGAATGTATATACATACAGATTGGTCCCATTTTTCTCAGAACCCAGTTCTGATGATGGGATCCTGGAGAAATCGAGGGAACTCCTCAAATCTGAAAGGCATACATATGGTGATTTTTGTGTTAATAAAGGAACAGCATGCATTTAGGTACGGAACAGTGACATTTGGTGCAGTGGAACTGCTGATGATGGCCAGAACGGAACTCTTCAAATCTGAACGGCACGCTTATAGTGACTTGGGTATTTTTATACGAACAGCATGCACTTTCGTACAGAACAGTGACATTTGGTGCAGTGGAATTTCTGATGATGGTCAGAACCGAACTCCTCAAATCTGAACGGCACGCTTATAGTGACTTTGGTATTTTTATAAGAACAGCATGCACTTTCGTCCAGAACAGTGACATTTGGTGCAGTGGAACTGCTGATGATGGCCAGAACCAAACTCCTCAAATCTGAACGGCACGCTTATAGTGACTTTGCCATTTTTATAAGAACAGCATGCACTTTCGTCCAGAACAGTGACATTTGGTGCAGTGGAATTTCTGATGATGGTCAGAACCGAACTCCTCAAATCTGAACGGCACGCTTATAGTGACTTTGGTATTTTTATAAGAACATCATGCACTTTCGTTCAGAACAGTGACATTTGGTGCAGTGGAACTGCTGATGATGGCCAGAACCAAACTCCTCAAATCTGAACGGCACGCTTATAGTGACTTTGCCATTTTTATAAGAACAGCATGCACTTTCATCCAGAACAGTGACATTTGGTGCAGTGGAATTTCTGATGATGGTCAGAACCGAACTCCTCAAATCTGAACGGCATACTTATAGTGACTTTGGTATTTTTATAAGAACAGCATGCACTTTCGTCCAGAACAGTGACATTTGGTGCAGTGGAACTGCTGATGATGGCCAGAACCAAACTCCTCAAACCTGAACGGCACACTCATAGTGACTTTGGTATTTTTGTAAGAAAAGCATGCATTTAAGTTCAGAACAGTGACATTTATTTAGTTATGTTTGTTAAGCATATGTTTTGAAGTCAAAGTTTGTCAAGCTTCGATTTCTTATAATATAATCGGATTCATGAGGAATTGAGGAAACTCCTCAAACCTTAACGTTATACGTATATTAATTTGTGTTTCCATCTAATAATTAAAGCATTAAAAGCAGTTTTAAAAAATACTTACACATTTCTACATAATCCAACATTCGCAAGTAGCTTTCACCAGAACCCGAAAGGCGACGGTTTTTTTTTTCTTAAAAATTATTTTAAATATATATGTTCCAAAATGTATTTTGAACATTTATTGAGTAACAAAAGGTTCCAAATTCAAAAACAAAACAAATGCTTTCAGGGTTCAGGAGCTAGCTCTGAGCTATAGGTATTAGGTATAGCTTTACCAGTTCTCTTAAATGATTGTCATTTGTGATTGTCAATTCATCAATCACATTTTAGTTCATGTTTTTAGCATCGGTTATTTAGCTCAAAAAAATTATCTTATCAATTCTCTCAGCAAATATTTAACGTAGCTCAATTTACGTATTTGATAAGTATGTCAAACTTATTAGTACGGGGTTTTTTATTTGCATAAATAAAAGTAAGTACTTAATAAATATTAGATTACAGGGAAAAAACGGTAGGTATTTCCTTTTAAATAAGGGCGAGTTTAAATTCTCTAGTAGGTATACCTACTCTAAGATTAAGTTCGCACCACGATAGGATTTGCTTTCACAGCTTTTGTCATTAAATTCATGTCAAAAAAAATACGATCAAAAACAATTAACAAAAGAATAAGTAGCGTAAGCACCCGTTGTGTAATGTAATGGTTGATCTAATTTAACTCTTCCATAATATTTTGACGCGGGACGCCCACGCAACCGAACGCATCTATTTCTGAAACAGTTTCACGCAGAAATCTCGACGCTACTCCAACCAAATAGCTTTGAGGCGAAGCCAAAAACACGGTGTATTTTGTTGACAAGCGACTGAAACGACCCACGCCAAAAAGTCCCAGCATTCTATTTTTTAAATGGTCGCGTCTATGCGCATTTCGTTCGAAAATAACCCTTTTATTTTTTAGCAGCTGGCTTTTGGAGCTGCGGCTCTTTACTATGCATAGTACCTCGTCTATTTATTCGTAAAAGTGGAAAGCCAACCGTGCTCTGTTCGAAATAAAATTCAGACTGCAAACAACGGTAAATGGTTATAGAGTTCGATGCGACGGATCTGATAAATGTCTAAAATAAAAACTCGACGCATGTCGCAGCAAACTGACTTAATTGCTTATTTATGTAGGGCCACGTCCGAGGCTGGGCGCTTTAACAATTAACGAACATGCATGCAAATGTAGGGAGGGCATTCTTATCACGTCTACCCCCGGCGTGGTACGAGGAGACGTTTTATAATTACCGCCTTCCCTTCAACCGTTATTCTGAAATGCCGCTCTAAAAAGACTCAAGTATAGAATACAAACACGCGGGCGACTCGTCTGCTTTTCAAATGACTTATGAGTTGTTTAGTTCAATACACATGAGCCATTTCAAACTGCCACGGCAATCCTCAGACGCACGAGACATTGTAACTGCACTCAATTAGTGCGACACTGCCTCTATTTATTTAATAACCCCAGACAGTTTCATTACTAGGTATCGTTTGACATTTTCATGTCCAATGATGAATTATGCATTATCAACAAAAAGTTGTAATTTGCTACTTATAAATTTCTTCCATTTTAAGTCTGACAGAAATCTATTATTCATTCGGAGACCAGCTGCTTGAAATACTTTATTGTCAAACGAGTCCGTCCGTCAATATTCGTAAATGTCCCGTAGAAGTTATTTCGGTATTGGCCGGTGTGAAATATTGGCAGGCGGGGATGTAAGGGGCAATATGCCTCGGCAAATGGGGCGGAATATGACGGTTATAGGTTGCGACGGGCTCGGGCTGGCGCGAGGCAGACAAACGGATTGGAAACTTCCACACCGCGTTAATTGCCGACAGAGCCCGGACGCCGAGCACGTCTTAAATGAGACGGCTTCTTTAATGAAAATACCGAATGCATACCCCATTCAGTTCTCATGAAATACTCGCCGAGCATAAACCTTTTGATGCGTGGCCCGGCCGCTTCACTCGTTATACGTTGTAATAATTAGACAGCCTGCCCGATAGATAATTGAAATCGCGTGAATAATCGCCCAGTCGCCGCAACTGCTCGCGGGCACGTCACATCGCGTGCTCGTCCAATGATTTACGCAAAAAATAAAATGAGACACCGAAACCCGACGCTTCTCAGAACGACGACGGACATGGCGGCCGGTATTTTACAGAATCGAATTTGTTTATCGAGTTAACGCAAAAAATACATGGAGATTTGCACTTTGAGGTTGCAGGCGATGCGAATCGTAGCGTAGCGTAAATAAAGCGAGCTATACATCGCGCGTCATGACTTACATTTGTTTCAGCAGACAGCTCGTGACAAGAGTCGAAGAGAAGCTTTTGATGGAAGAATAACGGTGTGCCATTTTTATTTAATGAACGCTGCAATGAATAAGTTGCCCGATTAGAAACCGGACCATGTCTATGTAGCGGTAACCTGCATTCATTGCTACAAGTAGCGTACATAATTGTCTGTGGGGGTTACTAAACAAACTCACCTTTCTCTTCGAACTTTCCACATTTTGTTTTGTCGTTGACATATTCTCAGTTTGTCCGTACAACCAGTTATTACTCGACCCTCCATTTTCGGTTTAAAAACCTGTTTCTGCTGTTCCTTTATAAATTAAACACTTAATTACAACACGTTGGTCATTTACGCCCGCGGCGTCACGATAAAAACTAATAGCGGGTAGTTGTATCAATAATTATACATAATTAACTTTAAATTAAGCACCACCCCACTTATATTTTTGGGACCGGATCACTTATAATAAAGATACATTTTGAACGTATGTTCAAATGAATTATTTTTGGTTTTACGCAATCTTATTTGGCATTTCAGGCCAATAGCCAAATGACTTTGATTGATGATCGGCGACCGTGACATCGCTTTACAAATTGGACATGGATTGTTGAAAAGGGATTAAAATATCACTAGAGCCGAGAACATTAGAAGGTAGAGAAAAGTCAACAGCCATCGAGTAAAGTGGAGCGTTGTTTTGTTACTCGTGCTCGGCGTATTTGACTAGCGAAGAGGTGGATGTTTGCCGCGGCGGACGGCTCGGCTGGCTCGGCTCTGTGAGGCATTTAAACAATGTAGGCGTCGGCCGCGGCCATTATATCGTAAATCACTGTTGACGCGCAGTAATTGGCTCGCCGACCGCGGCGGCGACTCGATTGCCTCTATTGATGGACCCCGGCCCCCTCCGATTCGATTCGAGATCGAATGCTCGTTTCAATAGCTTCTGCATTTCGGTACTACCCGGGTGCGAGTCGTTTTCGACGCGACCAACAGAAACACGGTGGCGAGGCGTAGCGGTTCGGTTGATCGATTGATTGCTTAATTTTCTCTTTGGTAAACGCGTTGATTTATTGTAATGTTTCTCGTTTTTATGTAATGCTCAATGATTAAAGCTCCCAAATTGATTGAAAATAAATCTCCCAGCGTGGGGCGACTAGAATGAGTGGATGTGTGTAGCGAGCATGGTAGCCTAACGTTACACGGACGGGTCACGTTTCAGTCGTAAAATGTGCTCGAGCTAATGTAATGTACGTACATAGGCACAAACGTAAATGCTCAACAAATGACTAGATACAGTTACTCAAATCGTCCGTTATAAAATGACGGAGCATTGTTATAGGTAGCGTAGGAAGTATATTCGCTGTTCCCCCTGTTAAGTTTATACATACCGCCTGCGATAATACCCTCTGTCGTTAAGCGTTTTAATAAAAGTTTGCTCAAAAGCTTTGAAGTTCTTGGTTCTGGAGTAGTAAAGGATATCTTAAGTGTGGAGTATAAAAGCTTATAGTTACTGTCGTTCCGTGGTGTTATGTGAGGGGTCCTTTATATAAATTAAGGCAAGGGGCATTTCTCAGAGCGTTAATTTTTTTTTTATTTCGGTGGCAGCATTTTTACGTGATTCCAGTGAAAGTCACATGAATTTTTGTCAATTTAAATAGAAGTCGCGGATTTCTACCAGAAACAAAGAAAACTCATGCTACGCTTACGGGGTTCTGGTAATAATGCTGCCATCGAAATCAAAAAAGTTGAAACGCTCTGAGAAATGCCCCAAGATTTACCTTTCTTCGGGTGTTATTAGGAAGGCGCGAGGTCCATAAAAACATCTGTTTTGTCTTGTGTATGAACTACTACTTCAATATATCGTAGACTCATTGAATCAGGTTTGTGTAGTGAAAATGTATCTCGCAGAATCACCAGAATCACCACTTGATTTAAAAATCCTACGTATTTTACGCTTGCGCTCTCAAGTCAGACACTTTTATCTTTAGTTTTTTCGCTCCCCATTATCTTCGATCCGCCTCGCTCGATTGAATCCATGCACTACACTAAATTAGCTTTTATCGTTAAATGATTAAGGCCAGGCAAAAACAAAATGTGTTTTAGAATTCGTTCACGTTCTGAATACAGAAGTATAAAGCGGAATAGTTCCAGCGTCGAGTTTACAATTTACAAATATTAAACTGCGCGCTTTTGAAACACAAAATGAGTTTTAAACCTTTCAGCGCCACAAAGCTGGTAATATAACTAAATTAATGCATAATATAATAAAGTATGAACAAAAGAATTCAGTGTATTTTGTCATTTTGTGTGCTGATAAATTTCTGTTTTATTAACATAGTGTTTTTTTGTTTTGCAGGTAAGATTGTGGTCTCGACGGCAGGTGAGGTTTTGGTCTCGATATTTCGGCTGCCAGTATATTCTGAGTATTATGACCTTTAAAATCGCATATTCAAAGTTTATTTATACTAAGTACGTATACGGGCCTACCTCGGAAGATTTTTTTCATTCGTACAGGCAGATAAGTTAGATAACATATTGATTTTCAATGTTTACTTGCGGTAGGCCTCTAGCCTCTAAGCCTCTTATCTGAAGTAGTCGGGTAGCGATAGCTTTTGAGGTTTCGATAATATTCACGTTGCTTCTTTTTTGCATATAGTTTTTAGACTATTGATCAAATATAAAAATAATATTTTGGGTCGTCCTAGGTACCTGCTTAGCTCGAAATTTAGGTATTTCTATTTTTAAGCAGTGTTCAGTCAAAGAAATATTCGAGAAGAAATTATTTGTATCTATATAAAAACAATGTGGTTGCCGATGTACATATGCATTTTGGGTCATTTTCATCCATGGGTTTAATGATATTTTAAAAATGTCTAATATTGGCCCTAAAACACCTAACAAAATATTAGAGTTGGTAAGTGAAGTCTTATACCATTCAGGACATTATTATATATATATTTTCTTAAAGTGTGTCACATTTTATCCATTGCTTATATATAAAAAAATTTTTTTTTAATAAAAACCCTGTCAAAGCCTGAAAAAAAAATTCATGTTAATAAGTTGACGTCTATATTATTATAAAATGATATCAAGTCATCATTTTTAATTTGGGTCACTTTCATCCATGGGTTTTCAATATTTGGCAGAATAAAACGCAACGCAATAGAGTAGTATTTTAAATTTTTGCGCTGTGTGGCGCGCAACCGATAGCCAATCAGGTTGGCGCATGCCGCTGGCGCGACGCCGCGCTGTGACACGAGGCGTAGGTACCTACTTCTCGTGCGCAGTCATACATAATTTAAGATTGCCAGAGGGTCGGGCTTTGGCGGGATTCTCCCGATTTTTTTGTAAGTCTTCCCAATTAAAACTTATACATAGTAGGTAACCTTAAGAACTTTATTACATTAGTAACGAAAACAGACCAATTATAAATGTCGAAAACACGTAAAGGTCTACTATCTAAAATAAACGAAGTAAACTAGCTAAACTATCGTAAATTTTTATTATGGTGCATTAGGGTAATTCCGAATGACAAAAATGCTCTGGTAATTCCGAAGAGGGAATCTTGATATGATGGAAATAATGGTGATTTTTATGTGACTTTCGTAATTAGACGACTTTCGGAATTACCCTAATGCACTATTATTTTACATTTCCCTACGAAATCCTCGAAACTCCAGAACCTTTTGTCCCGATATTGAAGTACCTAATTCGATCCGGCGCTCCTATTCATACACCGTGATTATATTATTGTAACTATTGATTTCAGTTTTTAGTTCCACAATACAGGGTGTAATTTTTATGACGGGAAATATTTATGGATGCAAATGGATACAAAACCCAAAAACAATAAATTGTAACTTGAATATTATTTCCTATATTTTCCTTAATTTTCATTTATAATGAACACGAAGCGCACGGCGGCATAATATATCTGTACACCTTATAAAACAAAGTCCCCCGCCGCGTGTGTCTCTGTGCGCGCGCGTGTGTGCAAACACAGGTGGTGAGACTGCGATAGCCATTATTGTAATTATTCTCATTATATGGCATTAGTATCCTTTTTACAGATTTTCGACATTACCTCAATTGGTTTCGAATTTAACCCTACCTTAGAAAAATGGTAATCAAAATACGTATGTATTTTTTTTACTTACATTTATCTATCCATACTAATATTATAAATGCGAAAGTATGTCTGTTTGTTTCTCCGTCTTTCACGGAAAAACGGAGCGACGAATTGGCGTGATTTTTTTAAGTGGAGATAGTTGAAAGGATGGAGAGTGACATAGGCTACTTTTTGTCTCTTTCTAACGCGAGCGACGCCGCGTGCAAAAGCTAGTGTAATATAAAGCTGCAACACGACTGACATTTTTCAAAAAACAGCCAGAAGGAGGTTCCGCCGGTGGCAGTGTTTGGTGTGGCCGTATAGAGGTTTGTCCTGCAACCCTGTAAAAATCCGACCGTCGGTCTACCTGTTCCAGGTAAAAAAATGTTGGACGGCCTGACCAAACGGCGGGAAATAGCCAAGGGGTGTTCGACCAAATGTCATAGAGGACCCTGGGTTGTTTTTGACGCTGCCATTTTTTTTTCAAAATGACCGTCTTTTTTAGACGATTTTTCAAGTTTGTCGTAGAGCACTCTAATTTTGGTCGTAGAATCTCCAAGCAGCCTTGATTAGAATGAAATAAAAAAAAATTGAAAAATGTGAGAAAACTGGCTACTTTTCTTTTGTATGGCAACTTTTAAATCGTAAGAGATAGCCGGGGGTGCTCGACCAAATGTCATACAGATCTCGGAGTAGAAAAAAGTTGTATTAAAAAAATTCAAAATGGCCGACTTTTTTTTTAAATTTCAAAATGGTCCTAGCGCGCTGAGATTTGGCACACGAGTGGACGGCCGACGGATTAGTATTCAAAAAGAATATTATTGAAAAATTTCAAATGGCGGCCTTTGTGGGCAAATTGAAATTTCGATGGAAGATTTTTTTAATAACCATATCTCCGTAACGGTAGGAAAAAGGTCAAAAAGCTTGAACTACACAATTTCAAAATGACCGACTTTGATTTTGGGAAATTTGACTTTGTCCCCTCTCGCCGCCGTTTTTGACTTTTCCAAAAAAAAATTCTCATTCCTATTTTAGGCCCCCGTTTTTACCACGTGCCAAATTTTACCGCGCTCGGACCGAAGATAAAAAAAAAAATTCAAAGTCGGTCATTTTGAAATTTTGTAAATGCCATTCGATGGACCTAAGATAACTGTACAACATTAGTTCAAGCAATTTAACCTTTTTCCTACCGTTACGGAGCTATGGCGATTAAAAAAAACCTCCATACAAATTTCAATTGGCGTTCAAAGGCAGCCATTTTGAATTTTTAGAAATTTTCTTTTTGTATACTAATCTTGGGGCGGCTATCCACCCGTGTTGCGACGTACAGACTTGCAATTTTGAGTTTTAAGTATGTTATTATAGCTTACTACACGACGAAAATTTCTGCGTTCCGGTCTTATCCAGAGGTTCTCAAATAGGGGCCTGAAAATGCGGCGAAATGGTTCCAGTAAAGGATGGTACGGCAGTTTTGTGTTCGTGCTCGACTTGGCGGGGGTACTGCCGTGCCCCCAGATTAAATTATAAGATAGTTAAGTTTAATGAAAATGTTTATCTATTTGTATTCTTTTGCAGCAGCGTCTCAGCGAATCACAATGAGTTGTCTTGCCTTCGGCCGACTAATCGTATTAGTCTCTCGTATCTAAGTACTATTTAACGAGAGCTGTGATAGGCCTGTTTAAAATTATGGATATATATTAAAATCATAGTTCAAAACGATGGTTTTTGCCATACCTTTAACAGGCTTTAACACTGGCGTGTTTATTTTTGATAGGGGATGATTTTATTATTTCATAGTATAATTCCTCAATAAGGAAATGATGTATCTATTATTTTCGAGATACCTACAGTATCAACCATTTCAAAAGCTTTAACTGTTGTTTTGTGAAAACTTTTTATATAGTACTTTGGAGACTAGTTTCGAAGTCGTGACAGTTTTCAGACGTCCGTGACTGGCATCGCCTCGGCCATTTTGTACAACCGCGTTAAGAGCAAACGTCACCCAGCGTAAAAATCAACAAAACAAATCATGCAGTGATATCATAAAGAGATACCCAAAAACGCTGGCTACGCTAACAGGACTCAGGGTTCAGCATGAGCTAAAGCTTAGGTACTACTTTCCCAAGCGCTTATCATGATGAGTCGTACCAAAACAGCGTGTCTTTATATAATCTCTATATTGTACCAAACCTGAGTTCTACTAGGTACAGACGAGCCAGTGTCAGCTCAGTGTCAGCTCTATCTTGGATACTGCTCACCCACGAACTCACCGTGACGATTTCTTTAATTACGATGATAATTTGTTTGTTATTTTTCGAAATACATTAACTTTAATGACAATTGGCGTTCATTAATTTTTAATGGTTAATGACAATTAAACTTTTGACTGTGTAATTTTTGTTAATTACCGTTCGGCCAATACTCCTAGGCATTTCTTGCAGCCAATCAATAAATAATATCCTAAAACATCTGGACGACCGAGCTTCGCTCGGTTCTATTTTATTATATCACGTCTTTAGAAAAAAAAACTTATAAATACAAGAACAAAAAAAAAACAAAACAAAAAATTAAAACTTAATTTCTGGCCGGGATTCGAAACCCTGACACCTGCAATCTGTCTGCGAACATTAGACCGACCTCGTACGACTAAGCTAAGCGCAGCCGATGTGCGCGGGGCGAAATTAACGACCATATTTAACGTTTACTAACGCGAAAGAAAAACTCATTAAAACTCCATAATTCGCCGTTTTCCGGGACCTAAGGCTACGCTAGATCGATTTTCCAACCCCGAGAACCCCTACATAACAAATTTCAGCGAAGCTAATCTTCGGGTGGCCGTCCACCCGTGTGACAAATCTCAGCGCGCTAGGACCATTTTGAAATTTTTCAAAAAAAAAGTCAGCCATATTGATTTTTTTAATGAAACTTTTTTCTACTTAAAACCCTGTATGACATTTGGTCGAGCAGCCCCGGCTATCTCTTACCGTTTAAAAGTTGCCATACAAAACAAAAGTGGCCAGTTTTCTCACATTTGTAGTATTTTTCAATTTTTTTATTTCATTCCAATCAAGGCCTCTTGGAGATTCTACAACAAAAATTTGAGCACTCTACGACAAACTTGAAAAATCTTCAAAAAAAAGTCGGCCATTTTGAAAAAAAAAATGGCGGCGTCAAAAACTGCCCAGGGTCCTCTATGACATTTTAGTCGAGCACCCCCCGGCTATCTCCTGCCGTTTGGCCAGACCGTTCAACATTTTTTGACCCGGAACCGGTAGACCGACGGTCGGATTTTTCCGGGGTCGCAAGATCAACCTCTATACTACCACAGCCACACCAAATACTGCCACCTGCAAAATCTCCTGGCTATTTTTGGAAAAATGTCAGTCGGGTTGCAGCTTTATATTATATAGAAAATAGAAAAATAGAATAGAATATAGAATTGATAAATAAATGAATATACAAGAATTTCTCATTTAAAAGTATATGATATTCTTAAAGAAAATATATAAGTTATATTTAACCAAATTAACATGCAAAGAACTAAGTTATTTTATTTCATCTTTGTTTAAACGACAGGTAGGATAGGATAAGATTGGCTTAATAGTAATTTGAGGAAAGATTTCGTGTAGGGTTCCGTAGTTTTTCGTATTTTTCTCAAAAACTACTGAACCTATCAAGTTCAATACAATTTTTCCTAGAAAGTCTTTATAAAAATTTTTTTTTCATATTTTTTTAAACATATGGTTCAAAAGTTAGAGGGGGGGACGCACTTTTTTTTCCTTTAGGAGCGATTATTTCCGAAAATATTAATATTATCAAAAAACGATCTTAGTAAACTCTTATTCATTTTTAAATACCTATCCAACAATATATCACACGTTGGGGTTGGAATGAAAAAAAAAAATCAACCCCCACTTTACATGTAGGGGGGGGGGGGTACCCTAACAAAACATTTTTTTCCATTTTTTATTTTTGCATTTTGTTGGCGTGATTGATATACATATTGGTACCAAATTTCAGCTTTCTAGCGCTTACGGTTACTGAGATTATCCGCGGACGGACGGACGGACGGACGGACGGACGGACAGACAGACATGGCGAAACTATAAGGGTTCCTAGTTGACTACGGAACCCTAAAAACACTACGTGACGTCACGCGAGGCAAGTCCATTGGGCGTTTAGTGTTTTGTATTCGATATCAGTTATATGACTTCACCACGTTAAATATACATACATACATACATACAATCACGCCTGTATCCCATAAAGGGGTAGGCAGAGCACATGAAACTACTAAAGCTTCAGGGCCACTCTTGGCAAATAAGGGGTTAAAAGAAAACGAAACTGTGGCATTGCAGTGACAGGTTGCCAGCCTCTCGCCCACACCACAATTTAACCCATATCCCATAGTCGCCTTCTAACGTTACGTACGTTAAATATAGCCGGTTATAAAAAGTACATCCTGTATTTTGCTTTATAATCCTGTACTTTCTACATATAAATTCCTCACCATTTTACGATATAATATGATCTCGTACCAACGTCGATCCCCACATGTACTTCAAAATAAAATATGAATAATCGGCGGCGCGTGTGTTAGCTCATTGAATTATATATATTTTATGTATGTGGATTCATATTGAAAGATAAGCGCTCAGCTACCTGCATAGTGAGTGACACGCTTAAATATAAGTCTAAAGTACTTAGATGATAAATCGCATTATTTTATTTGGCAGTAGTAGTAGTAGATTCCACGATGTATACTAAATTTATTATTTATAAATTAAATTATTTACTGACGCATGTGGAAAATAGGTATATTAAGTTAAAATTGTTACTCTAGTAGTCTTATCAAATACAACCCTTTCAGGCTTAGCATTAAATAGCGTGATGCGCACAGTTGAAATAAATTTTGGCGTTTTGTACACAACGTGCGGTTTGTCGAATGTCGAGAGAGGTCATTGCCCTTCCCCGCTGCCGCGCCACGGCCGCGCGGTCGGTATCATAATACCTACACTACCCGCGTCACTGCGCTCGCTTGACTTGATCGAACGCAAATATTAATACCGTATTATTTTTCGAAGCATTCTATTAAACTTACCCAAATTCACGTATCTTATTTATCTTGTCTTTTTAGTTAATAAGATAAGAACTCTAGTAACTTTAATATTTTTTGGAATGGTAAAAACCTATTTTTGCTAAATTATCGCAAATTTTATCAAGCACTGGAGTAGGAAAACACAATTTCAGTTTATTGATATATTTAAAGGAGGCAATGCGACGTTTCTTATTTTTTTTAACATGAATATTTTTTTGTGTCTGTTTCGCTAGGTATGACAAATTGTCATATAGCACTCGAGTAAATTGACCCAAACTACGTATACACGCTAAAAATATCATTCTAAATGCAATACAGTTACATTTTTTCTCTCGAATATTTTTTTTACCACATTAGGTCAAATTAAAAATTATAACCACAAATTACAAAATTACTAAAAAAGCACCCTAGGAATGTGACCCAAAACGAAATGTTAAATTTATATGTTATCAATGTATTTATAAACGAAAACAAAATCGACTTTAATATTTTTTTAACTTAGGGCCCAAAATATAGCCAGCGCCGCAGGACTAAAGGGTCTAACGCCAACGTCGAAAAAACTAAAAACCTTATCTTCTTCGTCTTGGTCGCGAATGTATAGAAGCGATACAGTGGCAGATAACGATTCTATATTTTTCTATAGACGCGGTAGTTCGTCTGGCTTGTTAAGACTCGTGTTTTGTAAGCGACGCGAACAGCGGTCCCAGCGACTAGCGACATGTGCGAACTTCATCGTTGTGCAAGGCATACGACCGCATTCTGTCACACATGTGCGCCGCGCTATAATGGCTGTAAAATCGCTTACGTGGAATACTAATAGGAGTTTGAGCACGGCTTCAAGTTTCTGGAAAATATATTTTTTACAGTATTAGGTGTGAGAAAATTGGGATAGTTTGACGCTTTTGGCCTGCCTGTAACTTGCACAACTGGCATGCCAGCCCGTGACAGACAAAATACTTGCATGCCAGTAATTTCGTACGCGGCTGGCATGCCAGTTGTGCAAACTGCAGATGTATCGCAGGCCTTTTACTGACAACGTGTGCAAGCGGCGCAAGTGTATCTAAAACGGTTCCATTGTATTATCGTTATTAAGTCATCACGGATGATATTTTCTAGTCCAATGTTATGTTATGTTATTTATAGTCCAATGTTGACTTACACCATAGAGGAATAAGTAAGGGAAGAGTTGTAACTCCATTAGAGATGGGTAGTGAGTAAATACTCAAGAGTAAATATCGAGTAAATACTCAGTATTTACTCAAAATACCCGTATTTACTCGTTTTTACTCAAATTGGTGGGTATAAACTATTTCGCGTGCTGAAATGGAAATACAAATTAGAAATATTGGTGTCTTTTGTTATCGGCTACTAAGTTAAGTAATCAAATTTATATGAATTTTATTTTAAAGACGTGCTCTCCATACATGTAACTATTTTTCACAAAAATAAAATTCAGAAATTACCAGTGTGTTATACATCATCTGATAGGTCTTTAAAAATTAATTCAATGTTTCTAAAAAAGTTTTTTAATAATATGAACAGTTTTGGAATAAAACGATAATTAAGGCCGAAATAATGTTTATACCTTTATAACTTTCGAATTCGTTGTTGGAAAAATATCCAGAAACCGTCAAATTATTGCCCATATAATACAAAACACAAAACTAGTACTTTAAACGTCACCAGCTGAGCCATTTTTGAGTTTTCTTTAGAAAACCCTTAATAAAACGTCGTAAGTGCCACATTAACAATCACTTCCGAACGTCATGCCGTTATCTAGAACATCAATTTAATTTAAGTCTCATACTTTTACTGTAAATACCTGCTTTTTTAAAACAAAACTGCTAACTAAACATTATCACTATTTTTTTCTCACAATGATTACCTCTTTTTCGACAAACTAAGACTCCCATAAGCTTCTAATAATATAAATCTCATATAAAAATGTCCACACAGTTAAAATAAACACGATTAAGTACTTAAATCTCATTTTTTAGATTATTTTTAGGTAACAGTTTCTACTCACCCAAATGAGTAAATACGAGTATTTACTCGGTGCTTTGAGTAAATTACGGGTAAATACTCAGTATTTACTCACCCCTACCCATCTCTAAACTCCATACATCAGTAAATGCGAGTTATTTGTATAAGCATAGTTAAGTGACATCTAGCGACAATCACACGTCTATCACGCGTCAACTAGCGTAAATTATCAGTACTGCTACTTGTCTATAGATGTCGCGACGAACGAAGAGTCTAATGCTCAACAATTTTTAACTAATATTACAATAGTATTAATCAGTATTCTGTTTTAAATTACTTCTGCTTGTAATATAAGTTGTAAACTGTTCTAATATTACATTTTTACAAGCCGACAAGACACTGTTGCCACCTAGTATCGAGTAGTGGTACTGATAATTCACGCTATTTGACGCGTGATTGACGCGTGATTGTCGGTAGATGTCACTTAACTATGCCTATACAAATAACCCACATTTACTGATGTATGGAGTTACAACTCTTCCCTTATTCCTCTATGCCTACACTGATTCACAAGTGTTGGCACCGATGTTACAAGACTAATATTGACTAATCGATACTATTAATGACGACCAGTCTGGCGCAGTCGGTAGTGACCCTGCCTGCTGCGCCGCGGTCCCGGGTTCGAATCCCGGTAAGGGCATTTATTTGTGTGATGAGCACAGATATTTGTTCCTGAGTCATGGATGTTTTCTATGTATATAAGTATTTATATATTATATATATCGTTGTCTGAGTACCCACAACACAAGCCTTCTTGAACTTACCGTGGGCCTCAGTCAATCTGTGTAAGAATGTCCTATAGGCTATAATATTATTATTTTTTTTTTTTATCTAGCCTATAATGGTGTCCCACTGCTGGGCAAAGGCCTCTCCCCTTAACCTCCATGACTCCCGGTTTAGTGCCTCTTCCGGCCAGTTGGTGAGGAAGGTGTCTAGGTCGTCCCTCCATCTTCTTCTGGGCCTGCCGCGTCCGCGCTCTATTTGTGGCATCCACTTGGTGGCTATACTAGCCCATCTGTCAGGGTGCATGCGGCAGACGTGACCAGCCCAGTCCCATTTGAGCCTGGCAGTCCTCTCGCCGACATCGGCAATGCGGGTTTTTGAACGCAGCGTGGTGTTCCGGATACGATGGGTCCTCTTCACACCTAAAATACTACGCTCAATATCCCGTTGGCAAACCTTCAATTTGGACTTCTGACTCTCTGTAAGTGACCATGTTTGAGCACCGTAAGTCAGGACGGGCAGGATACACATGTCGACGAGTTTTCGCTTCAGTGACAATGGAAGGTTACCCTTCATTAGCTCTTTCATGGACCAGTAGCTCTTCCAGGCATTTCCGACACGGCGCTCAATTTCTTTGTCTTGCCTGTTGCTGAAGGAGACTAACTGGCCCAGGTAGATGTACTCGTCAACGTAGTGTATGGGCTGCCCGTCCACTGTAATTAGATTACGTTTCTTGCTGTTGGTCATCACTTGGGTTTTAGTTCTGTTCATTTGAAGTCCAATATTAAATTAATATTAAAAAAAAAATATATATCTTGTCCACGTCAACAGCAACTATGTAGGTTTCTACTTGTATTTCCCTATCAAGTGTGAAAACTAGTTTCCCGTTTCAATACCAATAGTCAGGGACCAAACGACCTCTTTTGCAAAAAGTCGTCGACATCTCTTCTAAATACCTAAAACAGGTATGGATGTGTTCCTCGTTCTGTCCAGATTACGAATTGACCTGTTTTAGTTTAAGGAGGGGGGGACGGGTTGAGAAAAAGGGGGAAGAAAGATGGCGGCCGACCATCATAGATATTTATTCACATCTCGAGTCCTATGGCACCAATCTGTTCGTGCGAGGTGTCATTTGAAAGCTTATTAAACCTACTTTAATTGTTTTTAAATAACTATACTCATAAAAGTAACCGTTTACGAAATATTTTAAAATATGTGTTTTTTATCGCGCATGAATTGCACAAGTACTAGTAAAAAATGCGTCTAACTCAATAAACAATAACTTTACCGCAATTGATGTTATCATAAATTTTTTGCATCTATTCATGCTCTTTCTAAAAATATAAGTTTCATTGGTATATGATAATATATAACCATGTAATTACGAATTTGGTGTAGCAGGAGTCACTCTGCCCGGTCGCAGAAATGGGCGCTGACCGTAGTAAAGTATTCAATATTTTTGAGGTCCTATTTTACGGATCCACATGCGAGTGGTATCGTTTCAAAGCTAATTAAATCTACTATATTTTTTTTAAATAACTATAGTCATTAAGGTAGCTGTTTAGAAAATATTTGAAAATATGTGTTTTATAGACCATGAGTCGCACAAGTACCTACTGGTAATAAATGCTTCTTAATCCATAAACAACAACTTTTCCAGAATTGATGTTAGTATATAATTTACGTGGAATTTCATGCGCTTTCTAATAACATAAGTATTATTGGTGTATGATATTATATAACCAAGTAATTACAAATTTGGTTAAGTAGGAGCCACAGCGCCCGGCCACATATGGATGCTGACCGTCGCCAAATCCATATCCATACTAATATTATAAATGCGAAAGTAACTCTGTCTGTCTGTCTGTCTGTCTGTCTGTCTGTCTGTCTGTCTGTCTGTCTGTCTGTCTGTTACGCTTTCCCGCTTAAACTACGCAGCCGATTTTGATGAAATTTGGAACAGACAATCTTTAGACCCTGAGACAAAACATAGGCTACTTTTTATTTCGAAAAAAAGGGATGAAGGGGTTGAAAAAGAGGTTGAAAGTTTGTATGGGATTTCTTAATTTTAAAATATAAAACCATGAAACTTTATATTTTAGCACTTGATAAGAAATCATTAAACATATATTTAAAGTCACATACAGGTCGAACGCGATTAATTAACATTATTTTTACCTTTAAAATAAACATGGTGGGAAATAAACATTAACTAAAAGCGGGTAGATTATATTTATTTGTCTACCCCGAACATTTATATAAATTAATATCGGGTAGTTTTGTGTTGTTTACATCTCCGGTGACATTTTGCTGGGACGTCAGTCTTCCACGACCACGGCCAGTGCAACCTGGCCGAAACGTTGGGAAAAAAGGTAAAAATAATGTTAATTAATCGCGTTCGACCTGTATGTGACTTTAAATATGTGTACAAAGCGCGAGAACTTAAAGTGTTATATCATTAAACATCTTGATAAGGGATAGGGATAGGGATAGCGATAGGGATAGCGTTAGGGATAGGGATAGCGATAGGGATAGCGATAGCGATAGCGATAGCGATAGCGATAGCGATAGCGATAGGGATAGGGATACGGGTACGGATAATATGGGTATCGTTAGAGGGATACGGATAATCGGTCGGCGGTCTCTTACAATCAATGTGCTCTAAGACGATCGTTGTTTGCTTGCTTGAAGATTACGTTTGCGATAAGTATAAGCAAAATGTAAAATTTTTTAAGGGATAATAGAAAAAAGTACTTTTTACCCACCGATCATAGTGTCGAAATACGGGCTATGTGGGATGTTTATAAAGGTTTCCCCAGCGTATATAGAATTACCTACGCTGTGGTCGATGTGTAATATTTCTACAATCATTGCAAGCAAAAGTATTATGTGCAATCGAAATAATCGCAGATAAATATACCTACAGAGAAACCTAAGGATTCAAATGAAAATCTTAATGAATATTTTTATTACGCGGGCGAAGCCGCGGGTAAAAGCTAGTTTTCTATATTTTTCAGATCCTATTTTATTGAACAGGAATCTTTTGAAAGTATATTATGCGTACTATCATTAGTTCTCAATAATTTTAGTTGTAACTGTAGTAGCTAACAAAATATTTGAAAATATGCATTGGAACCGATGTGAGTAAAACATGCTTCTAGCTCAATGAATTATATTTTTTCCGCAATTGATATACTAACAAAATAAACGCCAAAATTACCTTAAACCTTTTCAAATAATAAGTTTTGTCAGTATTGCATAAACAATTAATGTTAATTTATCCATCATACTCACTGCACACCGTTATATACATGGATGACCATTTTCGTTGCCGTTTTCATAATTTTTAAGATTGTATCTTAGTGCATGACCAATAAACATAAACAATAACTTTACCGCAAATAATGATATTATAAGATTTACAGGACATTTCATGTGCTTTCTAAAAATATAAATTTTATTGATGTATGATATTATACAACCAAGTAATAACGAATTTGGTTTAGCAGGTGTCACTGCACCCCCGTGACGTAAATACCGTCGCCTAATTTTATGTATTTCTCAGATCCCATTTTAGCGATCCATTTGTGAGAGGTATCATTTGAAAGAATATTTTACGTACTATCGTTACTTTTTAATAATTTTAGTCGTAATTGTAGAAGTTTACAAAATATTTGACAATAAGTGTATTTTTACTGTATATGAATAGCATTCGCACTGATACGAGTGAAACATGCTTCTAGCTCGATAAATTATATTTTTCCGCAATTGATATAATAACGAAATGAACCGCAAAATGTATGGTCTTTACAAAAAATGAGTGTTGTTAATTTTGCTTAAACAATTATATTAATTTGTCCACCATACCCACTGCCCACGGTCAATCGTCATATAAACGGATGTCCACCGCCGTTGCCTTAATTTTTTCATCACTTTACAGATTTTATTTTACTGATCAATTAAGTATATAAGTAAATTCGATACGTGATAAATTAGGTATATTTATTGTGAATATAGATCAGTGAAATAAAGTCTGAAAAATCATGAAAAAAGGTAACGACGGTGGACATCCATTTATATGATGGTGCGCAGTAGGTGAGCTGAACAAATTAAAATTAATTGTTTATGCAATACAAACCAAACTTATTTTTTGTGTAAGTAATTTTCCGTTTATTTTGTTATTATATCAATTGCGGAAAACTATAATTTTTTGACCTAGAAGCGTGTCTTATCAATGCCAATGCTATTTTTGCACAGTAAAATACACATATTACTAATCAAATATTTTGTAAACTTCTACAGTTTCGACTTGAAGTATTAGAAATAAAGATAGTACGCATAATATGCTTTCAAATGATACCTCTCACAAATTTATCAGTAAAATAGGATCTGAGTAATGTAGAAAATTTGGCGACGATCAGTCAGCACCCAATATCGTGACAGGCCGCAGTGACCCCTGCTAAACCAAATTCGTATTACTTGGTCATATATTATCATACATCAATAAAACTTACATTTTTAGAAAGCGCATGAAATTTCGCGTAAATTTTATAATAACATTAATTGCGGTAAAGTTATGGTTTATTAAGTTAGAAGCATTTTTTATCTGTATATGTGCAACTCATGCTCAAAACAAAAACTCATGTTTTCAAATATTTTGTAAACAGCTACCTTTATAACTATAGTTATTCAAAAATAATTATAGGTTTAATTTGCTTTCAAATGATACCTCTTACATATGGATCCGTAAAATAGGAACTTAAAAATATTGAATACTTTACTACGGTCAGCGCTCATTTATGCGACCGGCAGAGTGACCACTACGAAACAAAATTCGTAATTTCATGGTTATATTATCACTTACCAATAAAACTTATATTCTTAGAAAGCTCATGAATAGTCGCGTAAATTTTATAATAACATCAATTGCGGTAACGTTATTGTTTATTGACTTAGAAGCATTTTTTACCAGTACTTGTAAGATTCATGCTCGATAAAAAACACATATTTTCAAATATTTTGTAAACAGCTACCTTTATGACTATAGTTATGTGTAAACAATTATAGTAGGTTCAATTATCTTTCAAACGATACCTCTCACATATGGATCCGTAAAATAAGACCTCAAAAATATTGAATACTTTACTACGGTCAGCGCCCGTTTATGCGACCTGGAGGATAACCCCTGCCAAACAAAATTCTTAATTACATGGTTATATATTATCATATACCAATGAAACTTATATTTTTAGAAAGAGCATGAATAGACGCGAAAATTTTATAATAACATCAATTGCGGTAAAGTTATTGTTTATTGAGTTAGACGCATTTTTTACTAGTACTTGTGCAATTCATGCGCGAAAAAAAAGCACATATTTTCAAATATTTCGTAAACGGTTACTTTTATGAGTATAGTTATTTGAAAACAATTAAAGTAGGTTTAATAAGCTTTCAAATGACACCTTGCACGAACAGATTGGTGCCATAGGAGCCAAGATGTGAATAAATATCTATGATGGTCGGTCGCCATCTTTCCCCCCCTTTTTCTCGACCCGTCCCCCCCTCCTTAAACTAAAACAGGTCAATTCGTAATCTGGAGAGAACGAGGAACATATCCATACCTGTTTTAGGTATTTAGAAGAGATGTCGACGAAAATCGTGAAGGAGACGACTTGTGGCCAAATTGGCTCTAGACTAAGTCGTATTTTTATTAAATGTGTTTGATATAAAACTATGAAAAGGGATCATCCACATATTACGTCACACCAAATTTCAGGTTTTTGGACCCCTCCCCCCCCCTATGTCACGCTTTTTTGTATCCCTTTAACAGGGATTGTCACATTTAGTATGACCCCCCCCCCCTCCCCCTTACACTGTGACGTAATATATGGATGACGCCAAACGGATTAAATCGCGTATAATGAATTTACAATTCATCCCGACGTTTCGAACACTTTACAGCTTTCGTGGTCAACGGGTGACTGAGGAAAAATTACAAGTGTTTGATACTTATTGTTTTTATTTTAATCATCGTTTTGATTCATATTAATCTTCTCTATTGTAAAAATTCTAACCTGTTATGTTATTTACATCCAGATAAAATCTTAAATTAACAAGACAATCAAGACATCAATCAAGATAGTCTTAAATTTTTATCGACACGTTTGAGTAACTACACTGGTTCACATGTTGTTTCAATGGAAAACTCGATAACCAAATTCGTGTAGGTTTTCTTCTGCTCAAAACTACAGATATACAGTTATTAAAATATAGTAAGACTACATGTTTGCTCGTACGTTTGAACTCACGTCTGTGCATTAAACAACGGTGAGAGCGGCGGCGGTGGAGTACGTGACTTGCAGTCCAAGGGCCCGGGTTCAAGTCTCAATTAATCTGTGATTAATATTCGCTAGCTATCTGTTTCCACCAGGAAACGCTTGGAAATATATATGGAATATGTAAATAAACTATTTGTACAGACAAATAACCAGACATCGTAACTTTTCTAGCAATTTTGGTGCTTTCTAGGTAGATGATCAATTAAGGCTCATTTTACTGTTATTAATCCTAATTAACTATTAACTATTCCTTTAACGCGACAATGCTGTACCAATATTGCTGGAAAAATTACGATATCTGCTTCTAAAGACCCAGGGTACGCTCAGGAATGCTTGTGTTTTTGGTTACCTATTGAAACTTACTATTTACAATATACCAACTATCTATCAATGTCATTAGTCGTCGAAATGAATCAAATTCTAAAACGGACAAAGCTGAGCGTAATGAAAATTTGAATAAAAATTCTAAGATAAGCTGTTAAAATTTCTTTCACGATCATAAATTATAATGATTATGTTGTCTGAAGAAATGGCGTGGAAAGTCGCATTATACGTGTACTCGTTTCCAAACAGTCAAGTAAGTTATAAGTAATGGTGACTCGAATTGTGATTTGTGAAGCGTGAAAACATGTCTATTGTAGATGCGTGTGAACCGCGGTCAGAAACGTGCCAAGAAAAGACGTAATAATGCCTAAATTGTTGTATGGATATGACTTTTAAACACAACATTGTAGTGGTTATGTATTGCCAACTTGGAAATGACGTAATGTCTTTAGATTTCAATGTAGATACGCCTTTTTAATGTTGGTTTTTTAGCCTTAAATTCGTAAAAGCACCGGACGACGCATTAGACCTACATTAAGGTTAACTTGAAACATTAACGCTTTAAACTCGCGACGCGAATTTGTTATTTATTATCATGTTTTTTTTTTTGTATTACATGTTTAGTTTATCTCGTTGATGTTCTTGCTACATTTGTTTGCAAATCAATAAGTGTTCGATCATAAATAAAATCGTGTGGGTGGAGATGACATATTAAGCGATAAACGATTGTACATAACAGTTTTATATGTATGTCCACTTATTTGAGCGGGTTTTTATTTTTGATTCTTTTATGTTGTCAACGGGTAGGTCGTTGATTCATTGGCATTGCATAAAATCCAGACCATCAGGTGCCGTAGCCGAATGGCATTTCTGCGACGCGAAACGAAAATGAAACGCCGCGAAAGGTAGTCTGGCTCTGTCACGCCAATGCGCACGAGCGATATAGATAGATATCTAGGAGCGTTTCGTTTCGTGAGCGTTTGTGCCATTCGGCTACATACCCAGTGAAATTTCAAAACATAAATATACCATGTATTGTACCTATTTCTTTACATTACGTTATGTATTTTTAGAAAAACAGAATTTTAAATTGAAACCACTGAACTGGCATGGACTACGTTTTAGGGTTTTAGTAGGCACATATTTTCATTCAAATGGACTAGGTTTTATTTCCCAAATAAACTTAATAACAAAACTATTTTACAAATAGGTCAACACGGGCACTGTAAAGCGAAAAATAAACCAAAACTTATGCAAGGCCGCGTGCCAAACTACAGCAATGTAAAACTTCTACACCACTATGTAAATACACAGTTTAACATTCTTCTAGGGTTTGGCAACTACTTCAAACAAATTAGTTTTCATTTACTTTTAGTGCATTTAGTATCGCTATTTTAGAATTGGCTTACTTACAAAAATCTGTCAAGAGCTATTGACTAACTACATTGACTTATGGTTAATGTTTCTTTTACAGTTTACTTCTCAAATATGTTTGGGAAACGTTTCTTGTTTCGATGAAACTGTAATGCAAATTTGGGATTTATTGAGTTGTTAATTAGGTTTATTTTTTATTGTCACACATTGGTTTATGCGTCATTTTGGTTTGTTGCCAGTCTCCGCGACCTATCCGTTCACCTTTCAACTTGTTCAATTAATTGCTCAGTGTTCGTTTCATGAACAGAACATATTTCTTTATCGGGTTTCACATTTGAAAAACACTCAAAACAAATTATTGATAGACTGGATTTTTGTAACAAATTTTTAGATTTCTTATTTATTGTTAGTATGTCCTAAAATTCTAATTTGGGGAATATCTTATGAAATCTTATCACACTAAAGGCAACCAAGAATGGCAAGAATACCTGGTTCACTGGACGATATCCGTCTGCCATTTATTCACCCTAGTTTGTTAACTTTTGCGATTAAATGACCTGATATCGTTCGATAAACTGGTAGCTAATCTGTGGAAAGGGCCCACAACACTACACTAAAACTTCCAAAATGGAACAATAATATTTATGATAAAAAAAATTGATATTTAGTAATGATTTAACTAACTGCTTTAAATAATGAATTGTATACGTAAATAATACATTTGCTCTAGTCAGTTGAATACCTACAATCGAAGCTAGTACATAAATACTACAATAACAAAAGTACATCAACGAACAAGGAAATTCCTGTCTCGATAACCGATTGAAGCTTTTTGAAACAATTTTCCTCGTGCCTCGTGCCAACGGAAGCCGAAATAATCCCACAAGGAGCGTCTTCAATGTTGCGCTGTATTCGAATATCGAAATGATATTATATTTATATCGGAAGAGTTGATAAATCGTGATGCAATAGATGAAATAACTTCACAAGAACATTATAATTGTTTATTGGCCGCTATTGGCAATATACCTAAGTGTTAGTAATAATAATGTAATGTTGGCAATATTAAATAAAATAACATTGTATCTAAAATGTTACTCGGTTATTTTAGTCTCAGTTCGATGTAGGTAATTACATTGGGTATGATTAATTCCTTGAGCAAAAGGTAAATAGATAACAATGTGTCGAGATAAAAAACGAGACTGCGAGCCTAATACATCGATAGTCGATAAAAGAGGAGTAAACCGTTAATGGTCGAGTCTGATTGATTCATTTTAGCGAGATAAAGTCACGTCGGGCGACGCCTTTACGGCCGCCTTTATTGTCTCGGGGGCATAAAGCGAGCCTCTATCTGCCAGCGGAGTGCCGACGTATCCCCGCCTAATGGCACGAGATTTACACCACCACACAAAAAAATACACCCCCACAAATTGACACTACCGCTTCAAAGAGATCATCCCAATTCGCTGCTCCTTTGATATGTTTCCACCGAAACTTTATTTATTTGACAGACAGAATTCCCAATTATCGGATTTCCATGTTAACACGATTGAGCCAGACAATCTTTTTTTCACGTGGTGTATTATTTCGGCGTATTCCGACAGTTTGCATTTTCATAGGCTAACATGTCGACGGGCTTGTGGAACCGTTTTTATTTGTCCACCGACATCGTAGTTTCGACCGATCGAAATATATATTCCGACGCGTGGTCGCCAAATTGGTGTAGTTTAAAGCTATGCATGAAACAACGACGGCTTAATATTCAATCGGCAGGATAGTCATAACTCATAACACAAAATGGAATCCTAAATAGCCTGCAAATTGTTTTAATGTGCACGAAAGCAGGATGCGAGTAAGTGCAGTTAAACACGAGGCTGACATAAAAAGCGAAGAGGTAGTTCCGCTCGAAGAGCCGGCCATTTGCATCGCAGCTCGTCCAGGAAATTGCTAGTGGGAGCCGAGCCGCGGAGCACGCCGCCGGGATGCTAAGTATTCTCTGATTACCCGGCCCTAGCCCGCTCCCTAGCGTGCTGGGACATTAATGATCTTCCATGTCTGCGCACGTTCATTCAAACGAATCCTCACGACAATCGCACGTCAGCACATTTCCCGCTAAATCTTTAAACAACTGAGAGATAAAACACGATAATGTATCTCCATCGGATTGGCCGTGTTACAAAACGCAATTACTTTAATCCACCAGATAAAATCCATCCATTAGTTTTGGTGTAATCGCTAGAAATAATCTAACAGGCGAGCGTGCTGCCGACCGACTTCTTTCACGTAATTATATCTTCAATAAAATATTTTATTATCTCAGCGCAGCGGTGGTCGTGGCGTGCACTCGTGGTAAAAATAAACTGATTTTATTTCGGTTCGTTGCTGGTACTCGGCACTTACCCGGTACCCACTCTATCAACTCCGGCCGAGCTGTGATTACTTCAGTATTCGTGTTATTAAACATTTCGACATACCGACATCACTTGTATTGATTTATCGTCGCTTGTAATGGATTTATTGACAATGATGTTATTGAGTTTAACCCGAAGAAGATCGTTTTTAACTTGTATAAATTTTCAGAGCTCTTCGTGTTTGTACTCCAGTTTTGAAGCATAAAATTCTTTAAGTGCTACGCTCTGTCGGAGTAGACACGACGAAGAATGTTCATGAATAGAAAATGTTTTATGAACCATCGCGCTCTGCACTAAAGTAAAACCTACAATGTTTCAGTGAATCCAAACCGCTTATAATTCAGCTTTAAAGTTTTTAAAACCACCCTTTTGCGGGGCTACGCTCTTTGTGGCGCAGTGTTGTTGGGCTTTAATAAATCACTTTGTTATTAATTTGCTGCCGCAGCCGGTGTTGCTGCTCGACAATTTGTTTTCTTCGAATTAGTTTTCCATCCAAGCCCGTTATTAGAGCTACACTAGTATGTTTTAATGATTTAATAAACGTCGTGTATGTGTGCCGTGGGACCGGCGGCACGTATCAATGCTTCTAATCACACAGACCCACTTCTCACTAATAACATCTACTATTTACAACCAAATTGTTTCTTTTATTGTATTTCTATTTCACCGATTTCATTAGCTCCGCGAGAAATTGTTTGTCCCTCGAATATTTTCATCAGAATTACTTTGAATCTGTACAGGCCCCGAGTTTGAAATTTTATCTCTGTATAAATTGTATTAGTTAAATTTTCTTTGGCAACGTACCCGTTTCGACGAATTGAAGTTTCTTCGACGTTTCTTTACGAAATTAATAAAGTTTTAATTGAATTCTGTCTAAAAGCAATTTTCGAGGATGTCAAGTTGGGAAATCTGTCTAAATGTAGTATTCCATGACGTGGAAGTTATGTTTTGATATTATAATCTCCAATAAGTAGATTAGGGAATTTGTTGAAGTATGTGGTCACATGTTTGTCATGCCTCTGTGCGTGAGACGGCGCGGAGCGATCCATCACGATGCCTATCTCGGACATCTCGTAAAGGATTTCTCGCAATAATCAGGCTTCTTCAATCCGTGTAACGTTCTTGACTTTTTTGCACCAATCTTATTCCATTCCGCTACCTGCTCGTGGCATGGTAAAACGATGAAAAAACTAGTCGTTTAAAATCAATTACATCTAATCTATAGAGAACTTTATAAGTGTTAAAGTTGGGACTGAGTTCGCCCACGGCAGTCTTTGAGTAAGTTTCTTTATTCGTCGGTTAAATATTCAATATAGCTTCTAAAGCAGTTTCTCTCGGCGCTGCCGCGGCTGACACGGAGGTCGGTAAATCAGAGTTAACGCATTCTTTGCCCGCTCGATTTATGGCCCCGGGCATGACACCTACCTAGCTTATCTCCTCGACTTTGTGCGCCCCGGGTACTTCCATTAGAATCGTCTCACTGCCAACTAATTCCTGCACTGTGTAACTTGTTTCTGCAACAAATTAAATAACGATTCTATTCCAAGAATTCGTTTTGAGCTTGTCCGACTTTATCGCAACAAATTCTTCAATGCGAGAAAACGTTTTGAATATGACAGTTATAAATGAGACATGTTGTAGTTGAAATAGTAGGATGATAGTGAGAGCAATCGATCACCGGTCGGCTGAATTGCAACATTTGTGTGGATCCCGCCGGCTCCCACTTTTATCCGGCGAAGATTTATTCACGCGCGACACCTCTCGGCCCTTTGAAGTAAGGGGGAATAAATTTCTTGCCTCGCTCCTCTGTTGTTTTTAATTAAAACGGCATTAACTTTAAAACTTTATTATTATTTATGAATTTTCATCTACAAAATGCAACACAAACACGGCTGGAGTCATCTAACATTTCCGCTATTAATATTCGGGTGCCTGCTCGTAGTGCTCGTCTATTTATGGATGTGTCGTAAACTAAGCAGACGTGTTTTCCGATAGTATCTCCCAAGTTTCCGTGTCAAGAAGTTCCTCAAGTTTACCCAAACCAGTACTCCCTAATTAATCTTGTCAATAAAGCTTTACCATCTATTTATGAAGATGATAATCAGTAGCATTCAGAAATAGAAAGTTTATTTCCAATGCTTTTTGTGTTGAATGTGAATGATAAGATATCGTATAAACGGTAGATGCATTATATGAGCCATTGTGAGCGTGGTGCGGTGAGTCAAGTCAACGGCTCGAGTGTGATCTCCACTTAATCCGGTGGACGCGGATAACAACGCTAACAATGTGATAAAGCCGCTCCGGACACGTCGCACTCGCTCGCAATAACTATAAACTATCAACCGCAAACGGCTGCCATCTTGTAGCTGGAGTCGATGAAATATCCCTCTTCCTCATACCACCGAGGGCGGCGAGCGCTCCGTCTCCCTCCCCCACCCTTAGCTGAATACCTGCTCAGCTTCGTATTCTCCTGGTATTGGAGTTTAAATTACACGAATTAATCCAGCCGGGTACTTCGCCTTCCCGAGGGATGTGCTTTACGGACTATCTTGTATGGTTTTTATTTTTCTCGGGTTCCCCGACGCAACTGATTTTTTTACACATTTGTCTTGCTGCGATAAAATGGGAGTTAAGGGTCGAAACGCGTCTTGATGTTTCATTACATTTATTTAGCTTTTCCTGGATTGGGGGACGATTTATTTTATGGCGTAATGCGAAGGGCATTTTCTATTCCTATTGCGAGTATCTATTAGGATCGATTGGCGCGTGGTGTAAAATTGGAATTAGCCGTAACGTAACTAAAGTAAGTTAATAGTATGGTAATTGGTAAGCAATTCTCAAAATTCCCTTCCTTTTGAGAATTGCTCAAGTAACAAAGATGAACATTTTAAAGCCCTCCCTAGTTGTATACTAAATAAAGCCTAACTCACTCAACATAAGGGAATTTCTGACTTTATTACTGTTTTGCGTGTAAAATTTTACTTTTATGAGAGGTATATTTTAATTTGATAAGATAATAATTTAAAAGGTGATATAATACTCATGTTTTAAGCACTTATTGCACTTTTACATTACAATAAAATTGTTCCTAGGCATACAAAAATAACATAAATGTTCGACAAGACAAACTTTTACACAAATAGGAATTGATTTGTCCCTATGCGCATACATTGGGGCTCACAAGAAGTATTTTAGCGATTCAATGGGCTGAATTAGTATGGCGATCACAAAGCACTTTCTCAATGGCGCGATGTGGCATGCATTATTGATGCGTAGGGCAGACGGCTCTGCCAGTAACGAAGGTTTTCTACCGGTGACACTGGTTGGAACCTATGTTATCCTGGTACTAGGTAGTTCGAGAACTTGAAAGCTTGAAAGTATGAAATAAAAAAATCTTTCGTCTACTAAATGAAAGCTACTCACTAATATTTTTATTTAAAGTCAGACTATTTAAGTTGGCAAAAGATTTCGATAGAACAGAGTGGAACAGATGAGAATAAGTGGTTTTAAACTCTTTGATACGAAAATTAATATGAACTTATCTTGATAGAAATTATTTTATTGTTTGTTTTACTAAACTACTTAAAACTGCTTTGATTGTCAGCAGTAGCATCTTCCGAATACTTCATAACATAACATAACATTAAAACTTATCGCACTAGACAAGGAGTCTCAATGGCAAAGTAGCGTCTCAAGTCGTACGAAACTTTTATTGCTATTAGCAACTATTTCGTCCTGACGACGTACTAAAACGTCCCTGGGCAGATTTCTACAAAGTTCGTTGCTCCAAGAGAAATATAACTTATTTTATATTCTTGAAGATTTAAAGTAAATTTACCTATGATAAATTGTGGCAATCTTGTTTTAAATTTTGATTATTCTGTTAAGCTTATTTGAACTTTGTTAATAAATTAGGTCTCTTTATGCAAATACTTAAAATAGCTTATTTTAAAGAATTACTAAAATGTTTATATTTACGATAATTATAAATTACTTACTTATCCCTTCAGGTGGCGAAATCCGGGAGCCGACCGCACGTAAAGTGGCAGGTAACCGGGAGCCGGACTTGAAATAAAAAGCTGTTGAGTGGCAAGGATACCGATAAAATGACAGAAAAAGTTTACCCTTGAGTGGCGGGGCCCTCGCGGGTGGTCATCGCGAATGTTACTTATATTACAAAAATTATAATTACTCAAAAAATGTAGGGATGTTGGGCATAAACCATATATCACTGGATTCATTATGAAACGGCGAAAATTATTCCATAGCAAAAAAATACATTCCATTTATGTGAATTTTGACAGACTCGATCAAATATCAGATGGCTACATTTTCCACTTCCATGTATTAAAGTAACTTTATTTAGGTATAAAAACAGTAGATTGTAGAAAAAGGTAATCCAGGGACTTAAATATACATTTATTTACACTTATATCCCTTTTTTTTAACATATTACAGTACAATTTTTGCGAAAAAAACGGTTTTTAAACACGTGTCTCAAATATGGCAGGCGGGTGGTCCAATCAAATTGGGTCATATTTCAAGTTGTTTTGAAGTTGAAGGTGTTGAACCTTTACTGAATGCCGTCCTTGTTTAATGACGAATAGTTCGTGGAAGTATGAGGAAGCTAGATATAGTTTAAGACGGTTTTATTTATATATTTAGGTATATCGTCGCACGGGGTCCGGGAGCCGGTCCCTGCCACTTAACAGCTTGTTTTTCCCAGAGTCCGGCTTCCGGCGCCTGCCACTTAACGGAATGTTTTATAAAATGACCGCGCCACTTCTCCCCTATGCAACTTGTAGCTCTGCCACCTGAGGGGTTAGTAGGTAGAATTACTTGTAGGTATTACAAAATCTGCCAAGTGTGTAGCTTTATTTTCTTTTATTGATTTTTTTTTGTCTAAAGCGGACAGCGGTTGTCTAGGCATTGGACACATTTATTTTTTACTTAAGGAACTTTCTTAGTAGGCAGGCACCAGGCAGCCTAATTGGAAGTCGCCAGCAATACTCGTATGCTGAGATGGTTCTTTATTCTTGTATGTTAGTCTTAATATTAATTGATTGCCTGTGTGCTTACGAAGAAATAATACGAGTATTCTATTCTAAGTATTCCTTTGATATATATGTCCAAAAACCATCTTTTTTACTGCCTAAACACATTTCTGCAGTCCAAATAAGCAAAAGTAGGTAAAGTATGATTATCTTTTTATTAGGTCAGTCAGGGATCATTAATTGAATGGGGGATGTCTGAAAATTTTAAAATCGCCTGATATTTTTTCTGGTGATAGGAATAAGCATTTCTATTTACAGAAAAAAGTTACAGATTTTTTGGTGGCACCATACATTTTATAAAAATAAAAACGTGTTGCTCGACTGCGCGTACGACCCACTTCGGCAGTTATGAGATTTGTCTTAGTCTTTAAAAAAATTCCATTTTGAATCTGTGCTGGCCACAGACACTGACAGTTGATTGTCAGCTTGACATTTTTCTCGGAGAATTCATAACCATATCTGGTGAACTATTTATTACTGTTTTCGACTCATTTTCTCTCCCTGGCCTCTGATTTTGCCTCCTTCTACGACTACCTTCGCTCTCGAACCCCGGACCGTGATTTTACTGGCTTAAAACGACGACCTTTGATTTTAAACCCTGGACCTGATTCTACTTGCATTAACGAAGACGTGTGCTTGCCCTGCTTGCTGCCGACGGCCTTTGCGTTGAACCCCGGACCTGATTACAATTTTTAAGCCCATTGAATTGGGAAAACGTGGATAGGTACTAGCGATTTTGTAAGAGCTAGTTCATCTAATTTGCCAAAATGTGGAACAGCGACAAACACAATGCCTGTGAAGAAGAAATTGATGAAAGATGCAGAGATATTTTGGACAGAGAATGTGTATCCCATTAATTTTGAAAAGTGCAACTACATGTTATTAGAGTGTAATAAACATAAATTTGTCTTGATCTATATTAACATTATTACTCATTTTAGCACCCATAAGTACGTTTTCACATTATTCGATCTAATACCAGATGTTGGACCGATATCCCATACATTACAGGCGTCGTCTTGGATTTTTTCCATTGAAATCCTTCCGACATCCGATATTGGATTGGGTAATGTGAAAACAGGCTAACTCCTAGTAGTGATTCATAAGCGCACCTGCCTACAGATGAGAACTAGAGAAGGACCTGTGCCCTAAACAAATAACTTTAGATTGTTGGTTTATTGTCTGCTTTAAGTAGTTAGTGCTCAAAAAGGAAATGAGTTTGCGGTGTGACGCCTACTGCTTTTCACATCACCCATTCAGAAAGGGTACTTTTCGGCCCTGTTAGGAGGGAATTAAGTGACACTTTTCTGTTCAATAACTCTGTCTGGCCTGTATAAAATATTAACGCCACGGAAAGTGTTTGCACATAAGTAATAATCAGTAATCAGTAATTCTTTATTGCTATCATAGGTACATAAGTTGGTACATTTCAGTAGGTATAGCACAGCTATGAACCCTGTAAGGGCACTGCAAATATAGTTCTTAATAACTAAAAATCTTAATACTTACAATCTTATAAATCTTAATACCTATATAATATTGCTATGAGAACATTTTTATGTTGTAACATATTTTAATATTATGTATAAAAAAATTGTGTTGATTAAGTGCATAATATTTTTACAACAGACCTGATTCATATTTTAGTATTTTGCTTATATGATATGAAAAAAAAAGTGTCAAATGGTAGCAATAGTAGATTGTGCAACAAGGGAGAAAAATGAGATATATATCTTGAGTGTAGCAAGGTATTCTTAAATTTAATCCTGAGCGTAGTGAGGGATTCAAGTGTTAAGACACAAGGTGGAATTAAATTTGCTACACATATTAACACTTTCGCTACCAAGAACCCGACTGTCGGGTACACCGCTCGTAGAAGCGTAGCCGATTACATGGGTTTCCCCGTATGTAGCGAAAATGTCGTAGCGCCGCGTAGAGCCCGGTTTCGAAAGTGTTAACATCAACTTTTAGGAAATTTATATATAATGATATGTTATATGAACATAAAAAATGGTATGTTATGTAACCATGTAAAAAAAATGTGTCCTTGAAGGGAAAAGTATCACTTTGGTCCCTAATAGCAAAGAGGAAAAGTGCCTCTTTGCACCCTCCTCGCAGTGCAGGGAAGAAAATAACCCTTTCTTTTCGAATCCCAGTCACTACACTCAGTATTCAATTACATATAGAATACTTCACTTTGTTCACAATTCAATTTATATCCTCGCTATAAATATGCAATTTTGCTCCCTCGTAACACAATCTACTATAGTGCTGTTAATCATGCTTTAACAGTATGGAGGGCCATAGAAGAATATGGAAAGCCATAGCCGACTGAATTTGATAGTAACTTGACAGTAACTCGACACACATGACACACACAAGTAAAATAAAACAACACAATAAAATAAATCAATTATATTTTATTATAGGACATTGCAAATTATAAAAAAAAATGTATTTTACCATATTTTTCCTATTGGTCTATCCAAAAAATACACATTTTATAAAATGCCACCGTGTCAGATATTTAAGGCTTTCTTTTTTATGATATTATTGCCAGCGTGTAACTGCATTTTAAGGTTGGTAAACAAGACACGGTATCTTACACTCAGGTGGTCTTCACAGCAAAATCGCACTCTGGTTGGGCAGTTCCTGCCAACCTATTGACACCAACTTTCCTTCAGCTCCTTTCTTAATATGAACAATTTTAAATCTGGGTTTTTCTGGTTGGTTTTAGAACAAGTTGGTATAAAGCATGTTTTGGGATCCTTATATCGTGTTTATGTACTTGCATTCATTATAACAAATAGTGTCCGGAACTTAAAAGCGATGATCGTCCTTATATCAAGCAAAATCAGAAGTCAGGGAGGCAAAACGGATCGTAAACAGTTCAGCAGGATCAGGTCCAGTGTTTAAAAGCAAACGTCTTCGTTAATGCAAGCAGAATCAGGTCCAGAGGTTAATATCAAAGGTCGTCGTTTTAAGCCAGTAAAATCAACGTCCGGGGTTCGAGAGCGAAGGTAGTCGTAGAAGGAGGCAAAATCAGAGGCCAGGGAGAGAAAATGAGTCGAAAACAGTAATAAATAGTTCACCAGATATGGTTATAAATTCTCCGAGAAAAATGTCAAGCTGACAAACTGTCAGTGTCTATGGCCAGCACAGATTCAAAATGGAATTTTTTTAAAGACTAAGACAAATCTCATAACTGCCGAAGTGTGTCGTACGCGCAGTCGAGCAACACGTTTTTATTTTTATAAAATGTATGGTGCTTCCAAAAAATCTGTAACTTTTTTCTGTAAATAGAAATGCTTATTCCTATCACCAGAAAAAATATCAGGCGATTTTAAAATTTTCAGACATCCCCCATTCGTGCCAAGGGAAGACATTAACAGAACAATAAAAAGGTGATTCCAATTTCAAAAATAGAAATCGTATCGATACAATAAAAGTCGAAAACTCTTGTCCTATTGATATAAGGAATGTTATTGCTTGTGTTTTCGTAGTTCAATGGTAATCGTGCGTTCGGCAACCTCCATATTTAAAGGTTAACAGTTATCAATAATTATTGGATTACATAATGTGGTTGCTAAGGCAACGAAACTTTGTTGATATCTCGTCGATGAACAGAACTAACCTACATATTTGTGACTAATTGAAGTAATTAACCTAGTAGTTTTAGAGGTATAGTGTTAAGAGAGGTTACTCTGATGGGCCGTTTTTGATAGCACAACAGAGGAGCTTATAGAAGTGTTATTTTATAAACCATCATGTAAGAGTTTTTTTTAACACTTTTACAGTCCGTGATAACATGGTGCATAATTAACTTGGACAAACTCTGACCACAAAATTATTTGTTAACTTTTAGTGGGAATGGGAAACTATAGTTATCTCTTTGTTACACATTCCTATTATGAAGGTTAAGCCATCGACAGCTGTTATACATAATTATTAATGTTATTATAAATAAATAATATGAAGGATGTTAGTAAGCTACAAAACCTTCATGATAAGTCGTTAATGATTAATGTTTTAATGTTTATTTAGGTACAAACTTACACATACTTATTAATATGAAATAATAATCAACAATTACCTAGTAACATTAAAGCAATACAGAGATATCATATTTCGTGTTGATGTAACGTATTTAAACGTAGTTCATCATACCTACGTCCCACGTGAGCAGCATTAGTCATCTCGAGTAGGACTAATCCGAGGATTAAGTTCTCCTATAATAAACAGATATTTCCTATACCAAATGATAAATAGATAATCAGACGATATTAGCTAATGAAGATTTAAACGCTCATTCAGGGACCGGAACCGCTTACCATAACCGGGGTTTTTCATAGGCTTATTTTAGAAGTTGTTTTAAAAACCCCAACCATAATGGTAACCTTTTGTAAGGGTGACTGTTTGATAGGGTAAGCCTATCTGATACAGTTAACTTAAATAACCTCTAACGAAAACCAAAACCCAGTCTTAAAGGTTACCCTATCATTTTAATTATTAAACCGTTTAAGCAACTTTAATCTCTGCGCACATTGAAATTCAACTTATTATTGAATAACCATAGCGAGTACAAGCTCATACGTATCGTCTCTAAACAAGTTTATGTCGATTCAAATAACGTAGTTTTATGTCGATTCAAACAATATTGGACTTTAAAACCTTACACTAAAATTTAAAACATAACTGACCTGAATTATCATAGTGTGTTTTGGCATTGAATGCATTCGTAGCGCGCGCCGGGTCGTTCTATTGTTTATCTATCTTACCTGTGCGTTTCCGAACAATTCTAGTTTTAGCTTTTTAAAGATCAACCTTTTGTTTGGCCGTCGGACCATCTCAGCAAAGACGCTCTTACTCGAGAGCAAATTTTAGTAAAGAACTAACTAAAAAAAATATTGTGAAAGAACAAAGCAAATAATTATATCGATATCTTACGATTAGATAATTGAAAACATCTTCTCAATTGGGCTTTGTTAAAAATGTCAAAATAGCTATTTATGCAACAAGTGCGGAAAGTAGGTGATTTCTGATGAGTGTCATATAAGCCGATACGAGTCGGAATTTCGGAAATCATCTTTGCGCACATGTTTCAAAGTTTTCAAACAATGCTTTACTTTGCATTGTGCGAGTAAATAAAAAAACATAATAAGACAAAATACTTTAGTAATTATTAAAATTAAAAGTTATGTTAGTACAATTTTCGAATTTGAAAGACATTGGTTTTATGGGACTTATAATAGTAAAGTTCAAAATAAAATAAAAAAATTGAAAATTAAAAAGCACTAGTGCGGAAAAGTATTACTTTCCACACGATTTTTATGGGACTGATAGTGAAGTTAAAGTTAAGTTTAACTTCACTATCAGTCCCAGTCATTAGTTAAGTTAAAGTTAAAAGCAAAATAAAAAAAAATGTTAAAAGCACCAGTGAATATTGTGGAAAAGTACCTACTTCTTTCCGCACAATTTTGCTTCATAGAAAACGCACCTTTCGAGCACATACATTCTAATAGCTATTTTTATGGGACTAATAGTGAAGTTCAAAATTTAAAGAAAAATGAAAAGTAAAAAGCACTAGTGCGGAAAAATACTTTCCGCACGATTTTGCTTCATAGAAAACGCACTTTTCGAGCACATACAGTGCTATTTTTATGGGACTGATAGAGAAGTAACAAATTTAAAAAAAAGTAAAAAGCACTAGTAGGGAAAAGTACTACTTTCCGCACGATTTTTCTGGGATAGACAGTAAAGTTCAAAATTAAAAAAAAATTAAAAGTAAAAAGCACTAGTGACTAGTGCGGAAAAGTAGGTACTACTATCCGCACAATTTTGCTTCATAGAATACGCACTTTTTAGTGTGTACATTGTAATAGCTATTTTTATGGGACTGATAGTGAAGTCCTAAATAAAATAAAAAATTAAAAGTAAAAAGTACCAGTGCCGAAAAGTACTCTACTTTCCGCACGATCTTACTTTATAGAAAACGCACTTTTGTAATAGCTATTTTTATGGGACTGATAGTGAAGTTCAAAATTAAAAGTAAAAAACACTAGTGCGGAAAAGTACTACTTTCCGCACGATTTTCCGGGGACGGACAGTGAAGTTTAAAATGTAAAAAAAAAAAAGAAAAATAAAAAGCACTAGTGTGGAAAAGTATTACTTTCCGCACGATTTTGTTTCATAGGAAACGCACTTCTCGAGCACACATACATTATAATAGCTATTTTTATGAGACTCATAGCGAAGTTCATAATAAAAAAAAATTAAAGTAAAAAGCACTAGTTTGAAAAAGTACTACTTTCCACACGATTTTTCTGGGACGTATAGTGAAGTTCAAAATTTAAAAACATTTGAAAAGTAAAAAGCGCTAGTGCGGAAAAGTACCTACTACTTTCCGCACAATGTTGCTACATATAAATCGCACTTTCCGAGCACATACATTATAATAGCTATTTTTACGGGACTGATAGCGAAGTTCATAATTAAAAAAAAAAAGTAAAAAACCCTAGTGCGAAAATGTACAACTTTCCGAACGATTTTTCCGGGACGGATGGTGGCCTTCAAAATTTAAATAAAATTGGAATGTAAAAAACACTAGTGCGGAAAAGTACTACTTTCCGCATGATTTTGTTTTATAGAAAACGCACTTTTCGAGCACATACATTGTTATAGCTATTTTTATGGGAGTGATAGTGAAGTTCAAAATTTAAAGTAAAAAGAACTAGTATGGAAAAGTACTACTTTAAAAGTACCTACTACTTGCTGCACGATTTTGCTTCGTAAAAAACGTACTTTTCGATCACATGCATTGTAAACGCACTTTTTGAGCACATGCATTGTTATAGTTATTTTTATGAGACTGATAGTGAAGTTCAAAATAAATAAAAATTAAAAGTAAAAAACCGGCCAAGAGCGTGTCGGGCCACGCTCAGTGTAGGGTTCCGTAGTTTTCCGTATTTTTCTCAAAAACTACTGAACCTATCAAGTTCAAAACAATTTTCCTAGAAAGTTTTTATAAAGTTCTACATTTGTGATTTTTTTCATATTTTTTAAACATATGGTTCAAAAGTTAGAGGGGGGGGAAGCATTTTTTTTCCTTTAGGAGCGATTATTTCCAAAAATATTAATATTATCAAAAAACGATCTTAGTAAACCCTTATTCATTTTTAAATACCTATCTAAAAATATATCATACGTTGGGGTTGGAATAAAAAAAAATTCAGCCCCCACTTTACATGTAGGGGGGGTACCCCAATAAAACATTTTTTTCCATTTTTTATTTTTGAACTTTGTTGGCGTGATTAATATACATATTGGTACCAAATTTCAGCTGTCTAGTGCTAACGGTTACTGAGATTATCCGCGGACGGACGGACGGACGGACGGACGGACGGACGGACGGACGGACAGACAGACATGGCGAAACTATAAGGGTTCCTAGTTGACTACGGAACCCTAAAAGTAGGTACAAAACCTTGCTTGCTGTAAAAACCTACTTCATTTTATTCCCTTATAATATACTGATGAGTACGAGTAGGTCAATAATTGTACTATCAAATACATAAACTAAATGACGTACATGTCAAATGGTAATAACTACGCAAATTCGAGTGCATGCGTCTGAGACAAGCTCTATCTATAGCAAACCAGTTTCAATGTAGAAAGACAACAAGGAACGGATAAAGCTTACCATAACTCAATGAAAACAGGTTTTAAAAACCCTATCGCGATAGGGTTTCGGAGTTAACTTAGTTAGTAGTTATGGTAACCTCAAAGTAACAGATTCAATAAGCTTACCGTTTTAAAAGGTTACCTTTAAAAAAGCTTACCGTTTTATTTAGTAAGAAAATTGATTGGGTAAGCAAATTGATGAAGTTAAGCCTAAAAAGGGGTTTTCCGGTCCCTGCCTTCACAAGTACAGGCTAAGCTACAGCACGCCTGGCTACACGGCTCTCGCTAGTGTGCGCGTTTTTTCCCCGCGTGTGTGGCAGCTTTATGCCCCTCGTGGCACGGCGTGGCATGGCGTGGCGTGTCGTGGCATCGCGTGTGTGCGGCTGCTATTTTTCGAGAGCCCGCTTGCGTGCACTGCGTCGTTTTTGCGCTCTCTTTGTTTTATTGTTCAAGTTTGCGACTACAAAAATGAGCGGCACCATCGTTATTGTTCACTCGCCTCTTCTCTATTTGTTCTGGTTTGTTTAAAACTATTCCTGCATTCATTTCGCCACATGATTGGTAGATAATGTATACGTAGGTATACGAGCTGAAGTGTCCGTTGTTTAATAATTCAGCCGTGGCTAATGCGTCTGCTTAATGCTTCGATAAAAGTCAATTTGTCACGGCCGATCAGTCGTCGATTTAAGGAGCTTCGATATACAATAAGCTCTTCAAGATTCGGCGATCGACAAGGCAGGGGTCCGCATTTACATAAGGACGCAGAGTTAACGTCCGCGGCCCAAATAAAGACGGAGCCATTTGCATATGCAAATATCGTGTCGTTCTCATGCAAATACTTGCTTTATTACAAACGGCTTAGTGATACTTACACAGCCTCTAAGCTCCCCGGGTGCTTCACGCGAGCCCTATTTGTCTTTCATTGATGACGAAAGGAGATTAGTATCATGTGCTCATTAAAATAACATCTTCAAATATTCTTCAAATTTATATTCTAATTGGTCACTTCAAGATCATAAAACTGAGCCTACCACGGTCCGCTGAGCGGTATACGGCTGGAGGTATAACATTCATTACGCTCGGAATCTCGATAAACTTGGAAGAGTCGTTTACGTCGTCTTGAACAAATATCGCAAGTAAAAATTACCATACAATTATCATAAACAAGGACTCGCCGTGACAACCGAAGTAATAACTAGCCGTATAATGGCGTTCTTAAAAAACGGTATTGCGATGAAGTGTTCAAGTGATCTTAACATGGAGTCAATTATCTGGAACCGGTCGTGCGGTGGCCACTTTATCGGTGAAGCCAAGTGTCGCGCCCGCGAACCGTCAACAGATTTAAACATGCGTATGTCTCACCTTTATCATTTAATTCCTTCTTATCTGGGTGCCAACCATGTTTTATTGCATATTCGTGTTATCGTTTGTTTTTATTCACCGTTATTAATGTTATAATTCTGTGTGAACATACGGAGATTTCTAACATTGTTCTTGCGGAGCTATTCTCGACGTATTTACCTATTGTTTTATTGTCGAGTTATGTTGATTCATGCATATTTTAGTAACGGCGAATGACCGTGACGCTATATCAAAGGACGTAAGTCTTTTTTATATCAGACATACATGTACTTTATTTGATCTTGCAGCTGTTCGTGAGTATAGCAGCAAATGATACGAATGTAAACCGTCGTAACTTTTCTACGTCGAATTCGCACCGACAGGCAAACATTTACATAAAAAATCAATTCCAAGAGCACGAGTGTGTTATAAACAAGCCCGCGTTTAATAGTTTACTCTGTTATTAAACTGACTGCCATAAAGCAAAAGGAAACAGCATTAAATCGATTTCCGATATTAGCGGCGCTCAATTAATCTCCGCCGACCACACAAGGTGGAAAGTTTATAAATATAAAACTAAAATGTATTCAAATGCTGGCTCAATTAAACGATGTGGATGTGTAAACAATAAAGTGCGGGCGTCTCGGCGATACCATCGGCTCCATACAAATAGTGCCATTAACCTTAACACCACGAAACGCGACATGTTGGGAACCGGCGTCCGTCTCTCTCGCACGCAACACTAAATATTTGTGAAGTCTCGTGTAAAGTTTAACCTAAAGGACATTGGCGCTTACGTTTTTAACCTTTTGCATACGTATTAGAATTTCTTTAAAACGACATAAGCGGTAAACGACTACGCGTCATTTTTATAGAACAGCGCATTTGCTTCTCTCTAGCATGATCGATATACGTAAGATAGCTGTAAATAGACGCTAGCGATGAATTACAGAGATAGCTTGGCGGACATGACATAATGTGCGGTAATTGATAAATAAACATTAGTTAGCGCCCGCTCCACTTTCCGCCAGGATAATGTGACTGGACTGGACTGCGAGTTATTTTAAAAGCGGGCGTGCTGTGTGAGCAACTGAGCACTTTTGTATTTTCTGTATTTGGACTTTGTTGCTGTTAACGGATTTTAGCCGCTAGTTTCACATTGTATGGGTAAAACCTGTTGTAGGTACAATTGTAGCTACACGTTGTTTTGTTGGCTCTTTAAAAAATGCCTACGACAGATTAGATCATAATATCTAAATAGGTTAAATAAAGTAATTGCTTTGTCACGCTACGCATAACGACATAAAAAAATAGCTGTTTGAGTATTATTTATATATACCTATTTAGTATAGTTGTTAAATAGATAAATACAATATGATAATTAAGTAATCTTTTAAATAATGATACAACTAGAATTCCACGCTCGCCTCATTAACGTAGTCGTAGTTCATATTTTAAGATCATCACTCAGACCCAAGGAACTTTAATGGACTTATTTTATTTTCAATACAAAGTTTCGAGTTGGACGAAATTATGCAATAAGTGTTCATGATAATACACTCAATGACCGCAAAATTAAAATTTTGAAAAAACCCCCGACCGCGACATAGTGGACCGATTTTGGCATGGCTAAGAACACTCCCGATTAATTCAGCTTTCAAACGAAATCTAAATCGGTTCTTCCGTTCGGGAGCTACGATGCCACAGACAGACACACACAGACAGACAGACAAACAAACAGACAGACACGTCAAACTTGTAACACGCCGTCGTTTTTGCATACTCGAAGAAATTTAATGGATGTGTTTCATTACAAAATTTCTCTGATTTCCGCAAAGTTTTCAAAGTAAAGTTTGGAGTTGGACGACATTATGCAATAAGTGTTCATGATAATACTTGCTCAATACACTCAAAACACGGTATGTACGCGTTCAATTTATTACTCAGTTCGTGGTTCGAGCGTTCACGACAATATAAATAATGTGTTTGAGCATAATCCGAGACTCAAGCCCGGAGGCAGGCAATAAACATTGTTTACAAAAGCCGACTTAGGGTCGTATTCCAAGCGGAAATGCAATACCAATATAATATCAATTTGATGGGAACATTAGTGCGACGCAGGCTCACATGTAGCGAAAGAATAAGGAATAATGTAGAGAAAGGTCTGATTTAGACGGCGTGCGAACTAGCATGCGGTTTTAGTTTCATTGCGGGCTGTTGAGGTTACATAGAATAGAAGTGATAGAAGTCAGCACAGCCATCAAATACCGCAATGTAATAAAACTCGTATGCGAGTTCTCGTACCGTCTAAATGCGCTTTTTAAACTAGGTAGCCGAGAATACTCTTCGTGTAAAATTCTTTGCAGAAATGGAGAGGAGTAAAACAGTATTAATCTGCATACAACGCTAAGCGTCTCATTATTGTACTTGGTGCTTTGTTTTTTAGTTTTTGGGAATGTGTTCGAAGCACGTTTAAAATTTACCGTTTTCTATCTTTTTTTTCTCTTCATTTTATATCTTCAATTACTTAAATGATTCATCTGAAAAAAAAACACGTCTAGAGATTTGATTTTGTGGAAAGAGTCACAAAGTTTGACAACCTGGGCTGTGTAGCCTGTGTCAGAGAGAACTTCTACACATTCAAATAAAAAAAAAAGCTGTTTTTGATGCAACTAATACACCTTGAGTACCAGTACCAGGGAAACATGAACGTAGTAGATATCGGATCGCCCCGCCCCCGCTCACTCGCTAATCGGTTTCAATTACCTGCGCCGGATGATTATGGCTCTATTTGTAAGCCAATTTATAGCTCTTGTTGATAATTTTATACTACCTACGTCTGTCTTCACTTTAATATCTACCTACTTAGAGTACTTAGACGTATTGCATCAACATGTTCGTTTTATTTCAATTTATTAGATTGTAAAGTCAACATTGTATTTCTTGTCTTGGATACGCAGCATTACTTATTGCGGTTAAAAGTGAAGTTGTATTATTAGTTCGTCTATTTCTGGCCCTAAATAAAGGTAAAACAATCATAACCAAGTCAAGATATACAAGCCGAAATAAAAAAGACCTGGCATGGTGTTGGGACCAATGCTGAAATTGGCTGTTCCATACATTCCGACTGACGTGATACCGTACCGCTCAATATATGGAACAGCAATTTTTTTTGCGTTGATACTAAAATAAAAGTTGTTCATTATGACCTCAGATCAGAAGTCACTATGCAAAGTATGGCTGGTGCTCTTTATTTCAACCTGTTTATTAATTTGTCAAGTTCACACTGAGAGAAAATACCTACAACCAGTTTTCATGTTCGTTCAACAAGTTTTTTGGTTAAAATAGCGCCTACGTGCTCTTTGGTTCAAACAACAAGCTACTTGTCATTTGAATCGGCAATATATTTGAATCAACAAGTCGATTTTATAAAAACAACCTGATACATATTGTTTTAAACATACGTTTGGCTGATTCAAACGGATAAACCGCACCGCAACAAGTCGAACTTGTTAAATTCACAATGCAAATTTCTCTCAGTGCACTCAACTCAATTTAAATATTTGATATTATCAACTTAACTAATTTCATATTATAGGGTCAGATTTTACACTGTATTATCATTATCAAAGTGAACTTAAAACTATTCTACTTTGACAATACTTATTACAGTTATTACTCCGGACTCCGACTTATCCGTCCTTTGTTAAAGCTCCCTCAAATTTTCAAAGGCATATAATTTGAAGACCTTCATCAAATCAATGTATACTTCGCAAATTGTATTTCATTGTTAAATTGGCCTCGTAAATTGATTCCCAAACCCGTGGCATAACATCAATTTGCATTGAAATTCTATTGGTTAGGCCTAATCCCAACATCTGTGAGGGCTGCTTTAAATTGATTATCTCGTAGGATGTACTGTGATTGTGAGCTACTATATAGCTACTTTAAATTAAACTGAAGTGTCTTGGAGCGAAGACGTTGTTTTGAATAGCAGTTGTAAAGAGTCAGGTAGCGTGGTTTAAAATGAATGTATCTCGTAGCTTACAGAGCAGACACAAGTGGCGCAAAATGGTGTTGGACGAATGTAAGATTGTAAAGACACGCGTGGGTAAAGGAATACTAAAAGACTTAGAAAACTACACGCACTAAAACTCACTATCGAGAATTTTTACATATTTTATGGTAGGTTTAGGTTTGTAAAAACCGTCTAAATAAAATCGCCCTAAAAACATGATGTATGACTCTTTAGTAGATGTTTCTAAAAAATATGCAAACACTTAAATAAATAAATAAATAAATAAATAAATATTATAGGACATTCTTACACAGATTGACCGAGGCCCACGGTAAGCTCAAGAAGGCTTGAGGCTTAGAACACTTACACTTGTTTCCCTCATAATCCTGAAAAGGGAAAAGGAACATCATAATATTAGATATGTGGCCAATGCATTGATTCCCATTGATCCAACTCTATGCTTCATGTCCTGTGAGATTTCCTTTCTATCAGTATTTCTATTGGAATTTGTAAATGTAAAAGATCCACTTGAAGCATTATAAATATTATAAATAAAATATATAAATATTATTATAGGACATTCTTTCTTACACAGATTGACTGAGCCCCACGGTAAGCTCAAGAAGGCTTGTGTTGTGGGTACTCAGACAACGATATATATAATATATATAAATACTTATATACATAGAAAACATCCATGACTCAGGAACAAATATCTGTGCTCATCACACAAATAAATGCCCTATAAGCATTAACGCCTTATAAGCCTCATATTTACACCAGAAAGTGCACAAATCAAGTGTTGCAAGCTGCATCGACTACGTAATCGATGACGACACCGCATCAGATCCAGGCGAGGATTGGCTTTCATTAAAGCACAATTTATGCAGCCGGACATCAAAGGAGACGCCGCCCATTATAATACCGGCGCATCTGAATTGATATTAATGACTGCTATGCGTTTATGCTGCCCTGGTACCTGCTAGGTGGGATTTTCTGTTTAAAATTTTCATTTTATTTTGGAATTTTTAATTTCCTATCAATTAATCAGTTTTACGATAATATTAACTAGAAAAAAGTGTCCTCAAAATTTTGTACTTTTTTTGAAAGGTATTCAGAAAGTACGAAAAGATACACAGAAATTCGGAGGCTTTTCTCTAAAAAATCTCATGATTCTTAAGTAGATTTTTCTGAATACAATTCTTGTACAAACGTTTGATGGTTCAATAAAACTTTAGATAGAATTGCCCAGGTAATTTATTCAATGATTGAACTCTGTCTCAGATTGTACTGTCCGCGTTTGATTTAATTATAATGATTTTGATCGTAATTAAATATGATGAGTTTTTAATTCAAAATATAATTAGACGGTAGCTTTTGATTGAGTGTTGCTTCATTCTCGTAAAGTAAATTTTGTTGGGAATCCACAGGTAGACTTTACTTATAATTAGTTAGGAATACTTAGAAAATCTAATTAACCACAGCTTTCATAACTTAATTCAGAGAGTAAAACTCGACGAAGTATTTCACTGGATTTGACGTACAAGTTGTTCGCAAGATCGGCTTACATTATAAGTATAAAACATACTAAGTATTCTGGGATTTGTACGTACTGTACTTAAATTATATGAGCTATAATTTAACACCTTTATGTCTGAAAGGCCATGATAAAATAAATCTCTGTAATGACCATATATTTTTATGACTAGGCAGTAGGCTTTCATAATACCAATTAACATGTGCGCAGACGCGGAGGGATTTAAAATATTCTTGAAGGAAATAAATAATGTTATAATTTATTTTAATATCAGATTTGGAAAAGAAAATACCATTTATTTTTAAGATAATAATGATGTTCTTGTCAGTTACTTTTTTGTATGTGACTTGTGCATATTATAAGAAAAGTGCGGCGATCTCTTTAAATCCGTTTAATTAAAATACAATATCTCACTTGTACTGTACGTATTTATTACAAAGGAAAAATCTTCAAGACGTCTCTAGATGTTACAATTTACAATAAATAAAAACAAAAACCAGTATACATTCACAGATAGTTTAGTTTGACAGATATGTTAGAGTTACAACTACTATCAACAAACTCGTGTTATTTATTATTTAATTGTCAACTTCACAACTCAGTCGACACGCAAAGAAAGAACCAGACGTCATGCGCTTTCTTTGCTGGCTGTAATTTCATTTTCTCCGAGGCGATGGAGCTCATTTCATAACCCATAATGTGCTCGCGCCCTCTCACTCCTTTACCTCGCGTGTGAGCGAGACGGGATCAAACGGTGGTGTACCCAAGGGATCTTCAGCTTTATGGGGTCGGATGTGGTTTGAATTTCGGATGCACGAGCTGCAAACACTACACTCGGTGGAAGTTTTCTGCTTCATTTATTAGCAGTGCTGTTGTTCCCAACGCTTACACGGTATACCAGATTTTATATGCTCATATGCATTGTCATAATAACCAGGTAAGGTAGCAAGTCATGTGACATATGAGCAAATGTTTCAAAGGATAAGACGATTCATATAATTTCGACGGAACATTCTTGTTTAATGATCTTTGGTGGTGGAACTCTATGATACATTTCGGATTGTTGATGACAATTGCGCTCACCAATGACATAAAGGTTCTAAAAATTGTGACAGTACACACGCGTCACTCCGTTGTTACAAAGCGAGCCAAGCGTGCAGTCTACGCGACCAATGGCGCGCGCGGTGCGTACTCATTAACCAATCGCGTTGAAGCGTTCTACCAACGGAATGTTCAAAATTTGAAATATTTTATGCTGGTTTTCCAAGTTTCAAGATTAAAGTAGGCGATGAGAATGATCCCCTGCGATGTCTACGCCGGGCCAATAAAGCGGCAACACTCTCCACCCTCCGCAGACGATTTATTACTCAAACTCGCACTAATTCCACTAACAGCCACGCTCCCAATTTGAATGTTAATCTTTAACAATTTAAGACTGTCTTTAGCGACTTTGCTATGAGTTAAGGAGCTTGGTGAATTCGTAATGTCTAGCTCATTTCGGTGTTGCCAAAGACAATGTAACACTTTAAAAGACAAAGTCTAGGAAAAACGTTTTTCGGAATCATATAATCGGTTAGATGGCGCCACACCTTCTTTGGTTGACGTTCTGTTAGATTAGACTGTAATAACTGAGGTTCTAAATGTTTTAACTCTGTGTGAAGAGATGGCAGCAGTAGACTAAAAATCCATTCGCTTTGGTTAATTGGTTACTTGGGAAGGCGCTAAACACCAGTCAAGTCCATTATTAAGGCATTATCCTCAGATTGAGATTCTGATATCAAATAATAACGCTTGATAAAGGGTTTATATCTTGCCTTTGTTAATATTCTCGTTTTAGGAGGATAAAATGTGAATTGTATTTTAATTATTGTTTTCTTTTGCAGGTAAGCATTTCAACACGAAGACACGTCGGTTACTGTGACGTCTGTGACAGGTAATATGTAGTTGTGAAAGGGAAATATGCTTTCACAATACTTCGGAATGTGTTGTCTTAGCATTGCGAGAAAACTTTACATTTGGCTTTTGTAATGTAATGAAACTGTTGGGTGAATCAACTTTTTCTTGCCTGTTATGGTTACGGTCCCGAGTCACGCTGGTTTTATGCAAAATTATGTTACTGAAATTATGCAAGTAAGCACGTAGTCCATGTATGTTTGGCAAATTAAGGAAAGGGCTTGTTAACACCAGAAAAAATCATGTTTGCATAGTTTAAGTAGCATAATTTTGCATAAAACCAGCGTGACTCAGGGGACAGTAACCATGGCAATAACAGGCAAAAAAAGTTGATTCACCCTATTATATTTCTAATTTGTAACTTATTTTATTCCATAAATAATTTTATTTGAATAAATCAACCTGATAAATATATAAGTACGATCACGAAGGGTCAGAACTCAGAGGTCGTGACGATTTTCTCATGGAAATATCGTCCCATTTCTATCTCGGCTCTGATTTATAAAATATGATTAAATTACCGTCTACCTTCGCTCGTTACGCCCAAGAATGGAGAAAACGACATTAATTATTGCAAATAAAACTTTGTTCGGGCCCTAATTAAGAGTCCATTTTGCTACCTCTTAAAATTCACTCCACGATTTGGGGGGGAGGCTCAAAGGCGAAATAATTAAAGCGGGTATAAGAAAATGCCGGTAGAGATCAAAGCGGAAATTCCCCTCGTGTATAAAATACCTTGTACGGATTTGGTTGCCGCAGACTCATTCTTACCTTTTGATGGATAGACATAATTATTGAAAATGTATTTGGTCACAGAGCGAAATAGTATTACTTAATCTATACTAATAATGGGAAAGTGTGTGTCTGTTTGCTTGTCCGTCTTTCACGGCAAAACGGAGCGATGAATTGACGTGATTTTTTAAGTGGAGATAGTTGAAGCGATGGAGAGTGACATAGGCTACTTTTTGTCTCTTTCTAACGCGAGCGAAGCCGCGGGCAAAAGCTAGTAGTACAATAAATGGAACTAACAATAAAAATTAAGATAAATTACTTTGCTGTTCGCGATATTTGTTAATTCGCGGATTAGCAAAGTAATCTTCTTCGAGTTTGATTATCATGGATTTCCGCAAAATAACGCCTGATTCCATCGATTATTTGAAGATAAACAATTTCTATAGGTACATAATTTAGATTACGAATGATAAAAATGTGACAATGATGAAAGAATGGTACCCTCATTATGTTGTTGCTCTAATGTAACTATTTTCATCTTTGTACCTACTGCAGGGTTAGCACATGATTGCCGCGAGAGTATGTCGCCGCGAGATAGACTACCCGTCCTTATGTCATTAATACAGTTAGAAGAAGACGTGGCATCTATCTCGCGGCGACATACTCCCGCGGCAATCATGTGCTAGGCCTACAGGATGTTATTGTTTACTTACATCCCGGTTTCAATTTCAGTTGCTGGGGTGTTTATGTAGGTAATAAGTTTTTCTAGATTGTAAAAACATTGGTACCTATAACGTTAACACTTGATAAGGTGTCTCAAGAAGTTAGATGTAGGTATTAAAGTTAAAAAATAGAACTAACTAACTATTTTGGCTCAGTGATCCAAAGTGAATCTTGGCCTCCGAAACGAGAGATCGCCACCTGTCCCGATCCTGCGCAGCCTCTTGCTTGCCAGTGACTTGAAGCCGACGCAGATCCGCCACCGCACTGTCCTCCCAGCGATACCTACGCGACACAAAACACACAAACACTGGTGGTTACAGCGATAAAGAAATAGGCCACAAAACTGCAATTAGGGCAATAAGCTGACCGCTGAATTTTGTTTTTATTTCTTTACAAATAGATTACTAAATTCTAGGGTATTTAAATACCAGTGTCAAAGATACCAGTGTCAAAGATATGTCAGGATGCTTTCAAAGCGCGCTTAAAAGCAATTTTCTCCCACAAAGCTAGATATAGTTCAGCCGTAACACTCGTAACTCGTAATTAATACTATTAACTAGCTACTCGTGATCATATTAATGTAGAAACTAGATAGGTAATGTAAATGAATGAGCTGTTCATATGAATTGTAATAAAGTGAAATATACGAGTGATATCTAAACAGTAGGATTATTTTGTGAAAACGTGGCCACGATTTATCGTGATATCGTAAATCGCGTGCATTCCGAATAAAACTGAATTGAGCCTCAATCTAACATGTACGCGGAGACTCGTGGAGGCATTCGGCATGAAATATTTATCTTTACTTGTATATTGCTGTTTATTAGAACGAGACCTGAGTGATGGAGCATAAAATTAACTCGTGTCTCACATATTGGTATAAAAACTGCAATAAATGGAAAGTTAATTCAATTTTAATGAGCATAATGCACATTCTGGTGACATGTGAAAATCTTGTTCTAATACATATTCTAAAGTTAAACATATTACATACACTCACACCTGTTTTCCAGAGGGGTAGGCAGAGATCACGGATTTGCTACGAAGCTAATACGATCCTGATAAACCACTTTCGCTAAATCGTTTCGGCTTTTGTGGTTAAAGTTAAAATCCTCTCCCTATAGGGCTACTTTTTGTCTCTTTCTAACGCGAGCGAAGCCGCGGGCAAAAGCTATAATAATCGATATAAAGCGCACTCACACAACATTGTACCAAAACTACCTATATTTGCCATAATCGAATTGGCTTACATAGAGGAATATCTCGCCGTTCTCGCCGCATTGAACTTCGTAACTACATTTTGCTACCCAAGGCAACAATACCTAAAGTTGTAGACCTCTTCATTCCTTCTACTGCAGTGTTTGTTTCCGACTTTCGTTATTAATTTTTTAACCCCCGCCGCAAAAACGATCTTTGTCTGTCTATCTGTCTGTGACATCGTGCATCATAGCATTCATAGCATTCATAGCTCCCGAACGGATGGACCGATTTAGATTTAGTTTTTTTTTTGTTTAAAAGCTGAATTTGTTGGCATCAGTTTTCTTAGCCATGCTTGATGGAAATCGGTTCACAATATCGGGGGTAAGTTTTTTTGTAATGGTCAGTATAGTTAGTACTGCGTGCGTAGCCGAATGCACAAACGCTCACGAAACGAAACGTTCGTAGATATCTCTATCGTTCTTGCGTATTGGCGCGACAGAGCCAGACTACCTTTCTCGGCATTTCGTTTTCGATTCGCGTCGTTGAAATGCCATTCGGCTACGGGGCCTGAGGTGTAGTCTCATCTGTCGAAATGACGAGTTTGGTCACTAGCCGTCAAAAAACAAAATTAATGCCCGCCCATTCTTACGTACTGAAATAGGTAGTTGTATATAATTACGTAGTTATGGTAGCTGAGCGCCGACAGGTAATGCCACAATCGCAGCTTTAAACCACAATTATTCCGGCTTCATTATTATGAGGAAAGTGGACGCCCGCTTCTGCATACAAATTCAGGCCTCATTTTCCTTCCTGGATGTCAATGTACATTATGTAAAAGACCCGATTCGAGGTACTTTAAACATAGCTATGCCCCTACCTCCTATTTTTTTAATAATTATAAAAATGATGAAAGAAAAACTCACAAAAAATCTAACATATGGATAAAACTGGTCAATGCTCATGTACCTTATTAATAGCACGTATTGGTTTACACAGCCATGAAAAAAGTAGGCGCTCCAGCTCCAACTGATGACACTGTGTGTATAGTATATTATAGACTTGAAGGCCAATAATGACCAAAGTAATTTAAATATCCAGAGGAAAGTTGGGCCCCCGTTTGTATGAACAAGCGATTTTGTCCCCTTTCGTATTAAACGACGTATTTTATTGAGGAAGTCGACTCGGGGCTCGTTAAAGACTGCGATCAAGTTAATCCATTACTATTTAATATTGTCGTAAACGTTTCATGGTGCCCTTTGCTGTTACATTATTAAATTTGTTTTATAATTATCATGATCTTTGACTTCATTTGATAACCGACTCTTAAGTCTTTATGCTCTACTAGCTTTTGCCCGCGGCTTCGCTCGCGTTAGAAGTGACAAAAAGTAGCCTATGTCACTCTTCATCCCTTCAACTATCTCCACTTAAAAAATCATCGTCGTCGCTCCGTTTTGCCGTGAAAGACGGACAAACAAACACACACACTCCCATTTATAATATGTAGTATGGATTTGGGTCGATTTTATATGGAAAATCGCAGAACATTTTGGCATAAGGCTAGCCCAGTACCGGGATAAACGAACAGTCGAGTTCACAAACATCTTACAAGCCAGCTTACAAAAAATATATACACGCGTTTCGAAGAGAATAACAATAAGGTCTAGGTAAAGATGTTCTCGATTTTACACGAACAGAGGCCTATTTATGCTCAGTGGGCGACTGGAGGCAGAAATTATAATGATAAGACTTGTTAATCTCTTTGTGAAAAAGCGTCATGTTTTCGAGATTTTACATTAATATTAACGTAAATTTCATATGTTTTACCACTTAAACAAATATGAAAATAATCTGAGAGGCCTGCAGCACTGTTCAGTCTGTTCACTGTTCTAAACAATTTCTCTGTCCATATATCAATCAAACGCCCACGTTTTTTTGTATGTAAATGATATTCAACGTCGTTACTTTCTGTGCACAATATCTCATTGTTTTTCATGTTTTCCAATGAAAGTAACAATGATGTAATGTAATAGATAATAGTACATTGTGCAACAAGGGGAGGAAGTTGAATATTACTAACGAGAGTACGTTAAATCGCGACGGCTTGCCGGAGCGATTTAAAGACTCGAGTTAGTAATATTCATACTCCCCGAGTTACACACAATGTTTTTCATCACATTTGAGAGAAAAATACAGAGGAAACAGTCATAAGGCAAAACCTTCAACCGGCGGCGTTGCGACCAGTAGTATAACTTGATCTACATCAGATTATTCATATTAAATCCATTGTTTTTGATAACAAACACTTTATTTTTCAGGCCTAGGCCTGCAAAGTAACTTTTTCTTTATAAAATATTGTCCTTTAGAGCATTTTTTTTTATTTCATTGTATGTTTGAGAAAAGCACTATACATGCCTCGGCGTGAAAACGGAATCCTCATTTTCCCGGCCTCTGATGTAATGTACTATTTCACACCGTATAATATATTTTATAGCTTAATAGTCAAATTTTTGTTGTGCAATAAAAATCCTTGGCAGATTGAAACATCCTTTGCCTGAAGTATTGTACGGATTGTATTAATTTTTAAAACTAAATCCATTATTCCCTTGGGAATAAAATAGTACATTATACTATTTTATTCCCAAGGGAATACACGTAGACGTAATGATACCTTTAAACAGCAAATGTGATGAAAACAATTTAGTAGGACACTAGAAGCAAATAATAAACCAGGACCAGTATGGTTATCAGTGAACATACAAAAATAACACGAATTTATTACATATAGGTTCCTACTGAAATAATGATAGATGAACAATTTAGTAAGAGAGAGTAAATAAGAAATGTACCAGGAGAGCATTAACGTCGCGGAGTGGCGTGTAGGAAGTTCGCGTGCGAATTAGCGCGGGGGCCGAGTAATTCTGTTATCGGCTACCATTGGCTGTTTCTAGCCAAAACCTGGTATGGACATTGACTTTATAGGAGGATATAGCATGGGAAAATATGTTCTTGCATTATAAACTTCCTTGAATACTGTAGACTCTGGTGTACGTGTATGTATGTAGCTTAAAGACTGGGTTGGTTCAGGATCAGATACAGAAAAAAGTTTTTATAAGAGAGAAATATCGTCGCCATGAAAGCCGATGAAGCCATGTTCAAATATTTGTGTTTACCAGATTTTAAGCCACATCACGTACATTTTAATTCCTAAATCGCCCTTATGTTACAAGCTTTTCATTTAGAACAGACGCCTTTCCCAGAGATAAACTTCTGTTATACCACGTCCAAGATTATCCCTACACTTAATTGTTCCTAAGGTGCTTCGCAACTTGAGCAACTCGACGTAACTCTTAAAACCTCGTTTTACATTTTCTCTCGGAAAAATCTTGCATGAATAAATAATATTTTGCATTCGTGTTGCTGCTCGAGTAGAAGCAATTTGTTTTTCTCTGTATCAAATGGTACAACGGGAAACCTTGTTAACTTTTTAAAACATGGGCTGCTTATGCATTATTCAGGGGGGCGGGTATAGCACGCACCTTGCGAGTATTTATGTCTTGTCATGGCCCGTTGTCGTGTCCAGGCACGGATTATTTGTCCACTAGATAAATAAGACGATTCAAGACCATAATGCTCCTACTGTATAAATAAAGAGCGCGCTATGCCCATATTAGTCGGTATGTGCAGTCTATGCGATGTATATTTATTTTTATGGATAACAAACCTTTGAAAGTCAAGGGTTATGTCGTTTAAGATACAGAACGCACACAGTTCTGAACATTTTAATCATAGATAACTTATTTACAGGTTTAAGTATCGTCTAACTGTCAGTTTTCAGATAAAATAGATAGATAGATAGATAGATAGATAAGAACTTTATTCATTCCCACAACATACATGGTAGATAAAACAAAAGATAAAAGGCATGCATCTTAAAATAGAAATTAAAAGCTAATTACTTAGTAACATTTTTAAAAGAATACAAATTTTCAAAACCATGTGTCGTGGCAGAGAACAGGCGCTGGCTCAGCATTATGATGCGGCAAGCCACATCGCTGATATTCTGCCAGGACCTTACAAAGAAAAAGAAGACTTCAACACTTAAGCCTTAATTCCTGAACTTCAATATATGCTCACTATGTGTGTATGTGTGTGTATGTGAAGTTATGTGTAGTTATGTGCCGAGATGTAGCAATATCCTTCTCTGTAGCATTTGTGTATATTTTGATATACATTCTTAATACAAATTTAAAGTAGTATGTTAAATATTTAAATTTGGAGGGAGATTCAGCCTTGAAATAAATGCAGTTTAACATTGCTCTTTGTGTGATAATTGCTAAGTCGTTAGTGGTAATATAGTCGAGTGTAAACGCCCATATGTGTAAAGAACGAAAAAGTTACTTTATAACATAATGCTGTGTTTTAATATTTATGGGAGGGAGTTTCACCATCGCATACTCGTATCTCTACGCTCCTACCCTCTTCACATTGACGTCTCGGCAACGAACCGCAAAACCCTTTGTTGTTCGGATGAATTGTGAATTTCAATGAGAAAGAAGTGAAAACTGAACGGACTGACCTAACATTGCCGAGGCCAAAAAGCTAGATTAGTATTGTATTATATTTTCCACGTTTCATTCTGTACTAATTTATTTCAGAGAAAATGTTGCAAAAAGCAACTTTTTCATTCAGCTTTTTATGCTCCTGTGTAAGTATATAAAATGAACTCTGTTGTTTTCGTTCCAAAAAGCTTTAGAACACTGTTGAGAATGTAATTAAGTCAAAGAGCTGTTCTCGTGTTTTTCGCTTGCTTTTACTCAATTAAAAATAATTTGAAATAATATCTACGACACAAAGACACTGGGGGAGACGTGGTGGAATAATTTGAGAGTAAACCTCTCGGAGTTAGCATCTTGTTTCGTTAACGCGGCCTCCCCGCCCGCCTCGAGAAATATTTATATGACTCGCAGATCATGAATATTTACATTGCGGGCACGACTTGGAAAGAACAAATTTTCTCAGCGATTTGGATATTAAAATTCTTCTCTGCTATTTAATTTGATAGTTTTATTTGCGAAGAAATACAGACACAAAGGCGTCAGACGCTAAGCTTATTTTATCTCTCCCCGGGGCGGGATAAAATCGAGCGTCGATATTGTGCCCGTAAAGAGCGCTCGGAGGGGGATAAATAACACGTTGTGTCGCCGTGCCGGGCCGGCCCAGCGCCCGGCGCACCGGCCCGGCTCCGCTCACGGCGACGGCGCCATCGCATCGCCCGATATGACTTTCCGATACTATACCTGTTCGTTTTGATGCCGTATCATGATACTGTTTTTGAGTCAGACTTCCGCGAAAGAATCCATCAAAACAAACCCGCGGTAATCCATAAAAGACCGTCGATAGCTTCTCGAAGAGATCCCGAGCGGAATAAAGAAGACTATAAATCTTTACGAGCCTGAGGTCTTTTTGTTTTCAGCCAGCAAACACACGTAACTGAATCTGCGTGTTTTTCAACAAATTGCGTCGGAATAGTGTGGAAAGGGAATAAAGAAGAAATACGGCCTAGAGATATAAATCAGATTATGCTCTCGCTGCGCACTGTGCTTAAATTAAATGGCTCTAAAAGAAAATTACGATGTTTTCGAAACGCGTTTGCTGCGCTGTTTAGCCCGGTGTTGATTTAACTGTTTACGCAAATTAAAACTGCCGCTTGCGACGCTCGCTCTCGGCCCCGCACTCTGCACTCGGCTAGGCATGCGGTGCGGATTGCCTCGCTAATTAATGAAATCGCATCTCTTCACTATTTCAATTACAAACCAATTATTCCGAAATAATTGGACAACGTTTTCACGGATAAACCGATAAAACAGGACGTATGCCGTTCGTTAAATAACTTCCTACTCAATAGGTTTAATTAGATAATTATTAAAATGAACCCTCTGTCGGCAACACGGATCGCGTATATATTTTATAACCCATTAACCTCAGGTAATCGTACCTCTTTTTATTGCTTTATATCGAGCTATTTAATTTAATTGGTTTTTCGAGAACCGGCCCGGATTATTCACAAATCACAGATTAAAATTGAATACATGAATATAGTATCGCTTATAAGATAAATGTCTGTGTTAAAATGCTAATGGAGCGAGTTAAATGATTTTCGTGTCTCGAATTGAAATATATAAGATTAGTCTATTTTATGAACTCTTTTAGAACTTCCGTTACACGTAATTAATGCGCATATAAAGTGTATATGTTAACACGGCGTTATATTTGCTATGATTTGTAGTTTCTACTTAAGTAGATTTTGTTTGAGACTTGTTTATTGTATAAGAAATACCGATGAAGTCCATTCTGTGACAACATTATTAAATTTATGGACTGATTTGAACAAACCAAGTTTTTCTTACTTAAAGGTGACATTTCTTGAAATATTACTTAGAAAATATTTACTGGAGTAGAATAAATTATTCATAAAAGTTCATTCGCTTTTAGGTGATTACTTCAAAATGGATTCACTTATTATAAATATGTACTACGAAATAAATAACTCATTAATCATAAAAAATATGTAAGTTTTCTTAAACATACTGACTATAATAATGTACATATTAAAATTCTATTCTTCATCATTCTTGCGCTTTCCCGGCATTTACCACGGCTCATGGGAACCTGGGGTCCACTTTGACAACTAATCTCAAGATTTGGCGTAGCCAGTAGTTTTAAAAAAGCGACTGCCATCGGACTTTTCAACCCGAAGGGGTAACTAGGCCTTATTGGGATTAGTCCGGTTTCCTCACGATGTTTTCCTTCGCCGAAAGGCGACTGGCAAATATTTGATGTATTAAAACCCTACGTATACAGAGTGTAACAAAAATGGTGGTGATCCGTTTAAGGGCGTACTCAGTATCGTATTCTTATCAGGAAAAAGTAGAAGAAAATATTTTTTTCGCTAAAAAAATTTTCACTTTTGTATGAGCCGGGCCGCGCGAATCGGTCGAATCTCCATACAAAGATAAAAAAATTTTTTGCGAAAAAATTTTTTATCCTACTTTTTCCTGATGAGAATACGATACTGAATACGCCCTTAAACGGATCACCCCCATTTATGTTACACCCTGTATGATAAGTAATAAAAGTGTAAGTATTGTATCAATAACTATTCATAACGTATAACAGAGAGCAGGCAAAACTAGTTTAGGCATCCTATCAAGTTAGAGCTTTTGTAGGCGTAGACTGTATGACAAAGGCAATCTACTCAGTCACTAGACTGATCAAAGGCAATTTTCACCGTATCACTTTGCCGAATACATACTACATTTTCACAAAGAATGTCAATATAAAGAAATAATACTTCTTTTGATATACAGAATAATTATTGTTGGCTTTACTCAAAATATATTCAACAACTCGGCATTGAAATGTTTTATTTGAAATAAGTATGTAAATGGAACAACCTATAGGGAACAAATCAAATTATTTTTTGAATATTGTTTGATCTGTTTTAGGGTTCCGTACCAAAAAGGTACAAAATGAACTATTAGGTATGGTGCAACTCTGTTCATCTGTCTATCACATTACTAAAATATCTCGAGAACTACTTTTGCTGTCGATTTATTTTAAGATATTTAAGTAGTCACACTTAATACTTGACTATTTAGTCGCTTGTTATTTAGTGTCAATGTTTGTAGAAGTATTAATGAACAAATGTATCATCAATATCTTATACCAGGCTCCCATACGCACGAGGATGACAAAGGTGGTCCAGTTCCAGTTTCGAGGCAATTTCACCGTGTCACGGCGAAGCACGCGCGCTTTCAGTTACCGAGTGGCGTTCTTAGCTTCACACTTTACCCCTTTCAACGCCGGCACAAAGCGATACAACGTTTCATTTTTTCCTCTGCTCTACGGGAAATGCTCATTCATTTATGTCGAAGCAAATATTTCCAAGATTTGTTGGCAGTTCTATATTTACGCCAGAAAGTTATTACGACCATCAGACGCCCTCAAAACGAATGATTGATTTATTGTAAAAGGACGGAGGCGTATAATCTCTCAAAATACATTAAATATCCTTTTACACTGAACGAATTTCTAATTCGTTCTCCGAATAATCGGATGAATAATGTTAACGCGTTGACATTATTTATTCACAGTATACTAATAGGATCCTAGCCCAAGTAGCACAGAAAGCTGTATAACTGCACACATTAGGGTCTATCCGGAGCCCTACGCGTTTTAGCACTGTTATAAGAGCGTTCAGAGGAACCTTCGGCTGCATAGTAGCATTCAGTGAAATTTAAACAGCTTAAGCAGTTTAAGAGCTGCATTACGGTGGAGAACAGTACCACTAATTCGCCAATAGTGCTGTAATGGTATATTTGCAACGACCTTATTCAGCTATTAGCATTTTTGACAGCCTAGAACGTAATAAGAGCTGCGTAGTAGATCACACTACGCCAAAAGCGGTATAAGAAGCCACTTGTGACCTTTTAAAACGCTGACTTTTTAACATAGGACATGTGGACCATTAAAAAGCCAAAAGAGGTATAATGGAGAAAATGTGGCGTATAATACTGCTTAGAGTTGAACATTTATACCACAAATCAGCCTTTATATCGCCTTTATTATTATCTGCATAGCGGGTGTTTAAAACACCCACTAGACACCTGGTAGCTATTTTGTGGGGCACTTGTGTATCGTAATAACGGCTATTGCTTTATAGTGGTACACTTGTAGATTATTAACTAGGAATAAGCTGAATAAATGTTATTTTATGGTAACTTGTAACCTCCTCGTCTTTATTATGAATCCACCATTTTTATTGTTTAACCTATAAATACATCCTGATAAATTTTCTACTTTTATGATATTTTGGGTATAAATTATGAATGTATTGTATCAGTTATTACTTTTTAATATCATAATGCTGACTTTGTATTGTATAAATCTCTCCAAAACACAAAAAAAATATTTCATCAGATCTTATTTATCTATCGTAACTAATTAAAAACTAAATATTTACGTGGCGCATTAAAATTTTGTTAGTAAATATGTATATATAATGTCGGTAAACTTTCATTCCCAAACATATTTGCGTAATATATACAAAACAAAACGTAGTTACCAATACCAACAGATAAACCATTCACCATTAAAGTTTCACTCACTAAAGTTCCAACCAAATAGCTAGAATATAAGTAAAAATTTGTTTGCATTTCACCTAAATGTATGAAATCACGTATATAATGTGACCCTTTAGCTGAGTAAGTGGCTACTTGTGTTCTCTTATTCTGCCGCTATTCCGCCCTTATAACTCTTGCCACCCTTATACCCCTGTTACATTGCTGCTATACCGCTTTTGCTGAGTAAGTGGCTACTTGTGTTCTTTTATTCTGCCGATATTCAGCCCTTATAACTCTTGCCACCCTTATACCCCTGTTACATTGCTGCTATACCACTTTTAAAGCACTATGTACCCTTAAGGCTGTCTAATTTGTGCCCATTTAAGAGTATTAAGCGCTGTCATAGCTATTATAGAGCTTTTACATAGCTCTTTATGTAACTTTAGTACAGCCTAAAGCGTTAAAAAATGCCTTTATTCAGCTGTTATACAGCAAATGTGTGTTACTTGGGAGTTTTATTAGCTGGTTAGTTGGTCCGGCTATAAAGTGTTTTTGTCCGATAAACGTGTAGATGCTAATATGGTAATCCGGCCGGGTAAGCGCATTATGTAGATATTTACGGCCCCGGGCGCAAAGCTGACTTTATGCACCGGCATCGTCTGCAATCACGATATTTATTAGCTCTGTTTTTTATTTATTCTCACATCTCTTTCGACTAGCTAAAACTTGGGCGTGTAAAGTTTCACAGGGATATAAAACGGCGCTTTATTTTAAAGTGCGTGTAAAAACAGATATTTGAAGCCATTATCCGCTTTATGGGTCTCGTAACCGCCTTTTGTGCGCCGCATATACGGTCGGAATATTCAATTCAATAACATATGAAAAGTGTGCCGAGGTTGGCACTATTGATTCTCCCATCTCTCGGATAGCGTACAATTTCACTAGTGGCTTTTGTGCAACTAAAATGGATATTTTACGTACGTTTTGTGGGTTTGCCGGTATATTCGGAACCGGGACTCTGTGATTACAGAAATGGCGAGTTTTAAATGTTTCCCGCCTGTTATACAAACTGGAGGTTTTATAGGCGACGTAAAAAAGTAATTTACGGTATACGAGCAAACATTTTGAGGCAACGGTTTTTCTCTCATTATAAAAAGAATATCTGCAGCGAAAATGTGCTTACGAGCACAGCTCCCTTGTAATTAAGAATACTGAATTAAGTTTGAATGCTTAATCCTCAAAGGATGGCAGGTTAAGAGTTTATAAAAGGGGTTAATTGAGACTATTTCGCCTGAGTGAACATCATTTGGACGTATATTGTGTGTGTACACGTACAGGGGTAATTAATTCGTGATCGAGTGCAGCTGTCACGACTCGAAGACCAAATGGCTTGTTTTATAATCCAAAACACGTTTCGAATCGAGCTGTAAAAGCTGGTATTACCACAGTATAATAAAGAGTACTATCGTACAGTATGGCCACTCTCGCTCCCCGCTTAAAGTGCTGCCCACCCCCTCTCGGTTACCTCTCAGTTACCGCCTGTCAAAAACGCGAACAGTCGACCTGTCATATCTCACTCATACAAGCACAGTACGCGTTTACCTACACGAGCTTAGACTGTGTGCTAGGAACGCGCTTCTTTCATATATTGGATCGCCAGTGTCCGTGCTATTACCGAGACTCCCACTTTTAATTGAAAACTTCAAATTCGTTTCAGTTATTTCAATTTTAATTACCAGAGCTCCAGGATATGGCGGGAGGTTATTTATAATGAATCTTTTTGAGCTGAACGTCGCGATGGACTTGTTTTAGCAGACTGACATAAAATTGTTTTACGACTCTTTCGGTGTTAAAATAATATAAAACTAGAGATCGCGGGGACGGGAGGATGTTTTAACTAATTAACTCATGAAGCTATGTTAAAAAGAGCATTTTAACTTTAACATTAAAAGTTTTTGACGTCAGAGCTTTAAGAATTAGTCCATTCATATTTAAGATCTTTCTGATGACGCAGTTTGTTTGTAATCATCGTAAATTTTCTAGCAATTTCGATGCAGCATGGTAGGTAGAAATACAGGTTTAGCATTCTTTTGGTAGTGAACTGCAAAAGTGCAATGGCGAATTTATCAATGAATTAATTCATATTTTCTGAAGTCAATTTTGCAAGTTTAGGTACATATTACTGTTAATAATCCTAATTAGGAAACTATTCCAGGTAGATTCAGACATAAGCATGCCATAAATGCGACATATGCTGCACCGAAATTGCTAGAAAATTTACGATATCTGGTAATAATATCCTTGCAAATGGAATATGTATATTCTCATGCAATTAAAGTAGCTTTTATTATGTCCATAAATAATGTAATCTGCGACAACTACTGTAATGGTCGTATAGTAGCTTTATAATGGCCAGCACATTTATAAAATGGCCACAATGCCCCATAATAGTCATTATAAAATCCTCGGCGCATCATTCTTCGTACGATATTACTCCCATTGTATGAATTTGTTGATTATATCGGGATCGTAGATTAACTTTATCTGATCTGAAAGCCATTTCAAGCGTAAAGGATTTTTTATTATCTTTTTTTTGGCTTAATAATACAGCGCTGTTGGTTATTATTCTGAGATGTAATGCTTTCATAAGATTACTGCATTTAAAGTGTGTAGTATTGAGGTGATGGCCGTGTTTACAGAGTATTATTAAATTAATTAGGTGATATGTATGTACTAGCCAGACAATAAAATTGAATTACCATTAGACTTAGTGCGTTTTCACATTATTCGACCCGATATCGGATCACGGAAGGATTTCAATAGCATAAATCAAAGATGGCGGCTTAAATGTATGGGATATCGATCCTACATCCGATATCGGATCGGATAATGTGAAAACGCACTTAGGACTAGTCAGACTACTAAGATAATTTGCCAGTTGCATTCACATAGCTCTTCCGTTACTCCGTCTACTTAATTAAACAGATTTTAATACATTCAGCCGGCGTATCATGCTTCCAATTTTATCCCTTATCTATGTGGACAAAGTATCCGTCACGCTTTGGCAAGTATGTCAGTGTGAGAGTGACAGATGTCTTATTCATGTGGATAAGTGATAAAATTCTTATCCACGGATAGCATAAATAATACGCTTATCCACCTGGATAAAGCACGCTTTAGCAAGTATGTCAGTGTGAGAGTGACAAATGTCTTATCCACGTGGATAAGTGATAAAATTGGCATAATTAATACGTACGAATTTCGTATAATTTTCTCATACATAAGTTCATCCATTATCTTACACCGGATCCTGAAAGCGTATTCCGCGTATTCATATACTATACTTTAAGGAGTATGTATTTTACTTATAATAAGTATTTTGTTAATGACTTAGTTTAATACTCAAGATTTTATTACGCCATGCAAAGATTTTTATTGTAATTGCACCCGTAAACCGTCGGTCTCGGCAAACATAACTGAATCCAAAATTAATTTTCATTGCCAACTCGCCAAGGCACTCACAGCCATTAAAACCCGAGCCCTAAGCCTCACTATAAACCACTTTACGATAATATCAATTGACATAATTATGACAAATACCCGTCACATAATTTTTCAAGTATAAAACCTTTAGACGAATATTGAAACAGTTGCGTGGCATCAAATCGAATCGTAGCAAGATAATTAGAAATGTCAGCTATGAGAAGGGTCCGGCCCCTTGTTAAAAGTACCCGTGATTGTGTGCCTTAATTATTATTTATACACAGGCCACGTACGCTATTATGCGATCGTTTTATGACTAAACACGGACTTTGCGATGCATAGTAGACTCCTTTTAATATCGGTTAAATACCGGATGGAAGGAATCATGATGTCTATAAAATGCAGATCGAGATATAAATCAAACATTAAAGATAGGTACATTTTTCTCGAGAAGTATTATATACGGAGTATGATATTTCAAAGTACCAAGCCAAGCATACCAAGTACTTCGTTCACTTAGGTATGCTTATCTAGGATCTAGAAATGAACTGGTATCTTTACAGTAGAGTCTGGTGCCGTAGCCGAATGGCATTTCTGCGACGCGAAACGAAAACGAAACGCCGCAATAGGTAGTCTGGCTCTGTCGCGCCAATACGCAAGAGCGATAGAGATAGATATCTACGAGAGTTTCGTTTCGTGAGCGTTTGTGCATTCGGCTACGTACCCTGATCGGAAAGAGAAGTCGTCAAATGTATGGGGTCCAATACATTCCACGACCCTTCTCTTTCTTTATTTAATTTGGATGTTAAACTGTATTTTCGCCTTTCTGTACATGTAATAATTAAATGTATCAGGTATAAAGACAGTAATAACAGCACAGATGGGGAGCGGGAATGATAATTAATTCCATTAGAAGCAGCTTTCTTTCAATCGGTAGCGAGCCGCGAAAGTTCGTTTAAATGTTAATTTTCCAGAGTTACTGTGGACTCGCTTTATAATTGCCGAGTAACGGTGCTTTAAGGAGCTTCGGCTGAGTAATTGAATACTATCATTTTAGATTTTTGAAATTACGCCCAACACAACCATTGTTGAAAAACTTTGAATTATTACTAGAGATAAAACTTACCTACAGCTTGTAAACTCCGTTACATTATTCGCATGCAGCTTTTACATATGAAGTATCGTTTTTTAACCGTCGCCTCATATCTCAAGAAGGACGGTTATCAAGTCGTCTGTATGTTTTTTTATTTTTTTATTTTTTATGTTTGTTCCTCGATATCTCCGTCGTTCCTGGACCGATTTTGAAAATTTTTTTTTTGATTGAATGTATATACATACAGATTGGTCCCATTTTTCTCAGAACCCAGTTCTGATGATGGGATCCTGGAGAAATCGAGGGAACTCCTCAAATCTGAAAGGCATACATATGGTGATTTTTGTGTTAATAAAGGAACAGCATGCATTTAGGTACGGAACAGTGACATTTGGTGCAGTGGAACTGCTGATGATGGCCAGAACGGAACTCTTCAAATCTGAACGGCACGCTTATAGTGACTTGGGTATTTTTATACGAACAGCATGCACTTTCGTACAGAACAGTGACATTTGGTGCAGTGGAATTTCTGATGATGGTCAGAACCGAACTCCTCAAATCTGAACGGCACGCTTATAGTGACTTTGGTATTTTTATAAGAACAGCATGCACTTTCGTCCAGAACAGTGACATTTGGTGCAGTGGAACTGCTGATGATGGCCAGAACCAAACTCCTCAAATCTGAACGGCACGCTTATAGTGACTTTGCCATTTTTATAAGAACAGCATGCACTTTCGTCCAGAACAGTGACATTTGGTGCAGTGGAATTTCTGATGATGGTCAGAACCGAACTCCTCAAATCTGAACGGCACGCTTATAGTGACTTTGGTATTTTTATAAGAACAGCATGCACTTTCGTCCAGAACAGTGACATTTGGTGCAGTGGAACTGCTGATGATGGCCAGAACCAAACTCCTCAAACCTGAACGGCACACTCATAGTGACTTTGGTATTTTTGTAAGAAAAGCATGCATTTAAGTTCAGAACAGTGACATTTATTTAGTTATGTTTGTTAAGCATATGTTTTGAAGTCAAAGTTTGTCAAGCTTCGATTTCTTATAATATAATCGGATTCATGAGGAATTGAGGAAACTCCTCAAACCTTAACGTTATACGTATATTCATTTGTGTTTCCATCTAATAATTAAAGCATTAAAAGCAGTTTTAAAAAATACTTACACATTTCTACATAATCCAACATTCGCAAGTAGCTTTCACCAGAACCCGAAAGGCGACGGTTTTTTTTTTCTTAAAAATTATGGCGTTGCTACTCCAATAGGCTACTTGCCTCCTAGTCAAATCAGCTTCTTTTTATGAACTGTCAAAACGAATTTTAACGACTTGCTAATATGGAATTTATATGAAATCGAATTGAGTGACGTCACGGTCAACTCAGTTACTTTATATATTTCTACCTGACTTTTTAAATAGAAATTGTATTTAAATATAACTTCTGTCCATGTTTTTCTTATAATTATCTGATGCTTTATTTCGTTCATAGTATAAAATATTTTATTTTAACTATAGTCAAGTTCCCTATTCTTGTCTTATCGAAGGCCATCTCTTTCAGAAAACCTAACACAGCTACAAAAATATTATACCTAAAGTGACTTTCTTTTAATGACTTCTTAGATTATTTTGTTACAAGACTGTATTTTATATTACAGCTTTAATAATGAAATGGCGTGATTAAAAAGGATTTGAATCGAATGAGTTGCGTGAATTTTATATATAACAAACATCTAACACGTAAGTCATTTGTATCAAAGAAAGTAAACATTCTTTACCCAGTTCCTGTATCGTGAGTTACCCATTTATTTCCGTCTCGCAACAAAACAGCGGTAAAACGTGATGGATCTAGCGGATTGGTGTTTCTTCCGCTCCTCTTATTGCACTTGGCAGCTTCTTATAACTCCTAATGTTGATGTGTTCTACGCCATTAGGCGCCGCGAACACTCTTTGTCGCCACTTATTCCGCATACCACAAAATTAATGTTCCGTCCCTAGGTGGTAAACTGGTAAACAAGATGGCGGACCCGCCCCGGTATTTATTGCTCCTGGCATCCAACAGGCTCCCATAAACGCGCACACTAAAACGTGCCATTTCCCTAAATTATTTTAATGACGTATGTTCATGTAGATTGTACTTCGGGTGAACTGTTATCGTTTGCGATAACGCTTGGCTGCCAATTCATGCATATTTGACTGTGATTTGATGCCCCGACACATGAGACTAAAGCAACATTGTTGGAACAGTTGGAAGTCATTAAGGCATGTAGGAGGGTGTCTGTGTCAGTCGTCGCGCTTTCCTTTCGCGGCGCTCAGCCGGTGACTACAAATTAGCTCGCGCCGCTGTGAGACATCTTCAAACGAAGCGCTTTAATCGATGGCGCGCTCATTACACTCGTGCACTGTCATTTTATACATTGATTTACGCTCTATTGTTCTGTTATCCTGGTAGCTCTTAGTGCGATCGATGTAAGCAAAACTTTCCGTTTGAACGTTCGTTTTTCAAGATAAAACGGCAGCTGGCCGGCGCTATGCCAGCCTATTTAAAAAGTCGTATGTTAATGCGTTTTTGGGTGACATAAGTCAGTTTAGAACGGCAGGTTGGAACCCTCTATTTCATAGCTCCCCTCGTACCGTCCCTCCATAGCTAAACTTGTAACGTTCCGACACCAATATAGGATTTAATGGCGTCGCGTGTCGAAATATTAATAAATATGTTTGCGGTTGAACTGCCGGGCACTAATCGGAGTATCGTCGCTAGCCGGTTAATAACCGTCTCACTATAATCATAACATAACTACTTATTAATGTTATAAGGATACATCAAAGCTTTTGGTTTTAAAGTAACGCGATTATTCATCTTAATGCTTTATTAGGTAGGCTTGTCGGATACCAGTGACTATTTTTTTTGACCGTAAACATGGAACATTTTACATAGGTAATAAAATTTCTACCGCCAGTTAATTAAATAAGTTAAGACTTTTAGAATAATCACCCACATAGTTTGAAGAAGTAACTAACTGCCATGTACTTTAAATAGGTAATGAATAATATTATAGCTTAATAGAATATAAATAAATACATATCTACATATTTTAGACTAGTAATCTAATCTGGTGTTACGAGTATTCAGGCTGACTGTACGTAAAATGTATTATATCTGCCTACAAAGTAGAACATTTTAGCACTAAGTATAGTAATGATAACATGAACGTAGTGCTCATAAAACATGTCATTTAGCCCCTCGTAAAGTGAGTTAAAAGCGTTTCTTTTTCTACATTTTAGCGTAGGTGTAAACTTCACAACGCAACTTTGCTGTTTTATGAAGTCGAGACAAGTAAATAAATAATGACTGGCAACTTGAATACGGTTTTTTTGTACACTTTTCGTTTTCTTTTTACTTTACCTCATCAGTCATCATCAGTGGGCCTTTATCTTTAGTTAAACATCAATAAGGGTGGAATCAGATCAGCAGCCGCATTTTGTGTATGAGAAATCGCTCGTTAATATGAACAAGCGATGCGTACGTATACTTTATACTTTCAGCTTTCCGATCCGATGCGTAAGCGTCTTCATACTCACGACCGCCGAAATTTCATACATAAAAATAAAACCGCCTTCAAAAATAAGCGCGTTACAAAACACGGAGAAACTAAAAAGCAAAAAATAATAAACCTTTGAATTCAGATTTGTGATCGGATTGCAATAATCTAAACATCCAAATTATAAACAAATCAATTATTTTTGTAGTCGGTACCAGACCTGTTCATCGCCTTGCTATTTCCTGTTTGCCCCCCACCCAACCATACGCAGGCTGGCCCCGACTCCAAAAATAATTGATTTGTTTTTAATTTGGATGTTTAGATTATTGCAATCCGATAACAAATCTGAATTCAAAGGTTTATTATTTTTTGCTTTTTAGTTTCTCCGTGTTTTGTAACGCGCTTATTTTTGAAGGCGGTTTTATTTTTTGTTAAAAAGTTTATTTATTTGTTGATTTTTAGTGGTTCCTATTGATATTATATGTATCAGTCCGAATATATGTACAGTAGTGAAAGAATTATCCTTGAACTCCTAACCATTGAGGAGTTGACCTTCCATCATCAGCTCAGCCACATAAAATTATTACCATCAGGCGTAAATACTGGTGTACCTTTGAAAAATACACTAAAAACGTTACATGTGCCTATAACATTTGAAGAGTTCCCTCGATTTCTCCAAGATCCCATCATCAGACCCCGACTTGGTGCCAATGGGACCATCCAGGGGTTATACCTGATCGATTGAAAAAAAAATGTTGAAAATCGGTTCAAGATTCTCGGAGATATCGAGTAACATACATACAAAAAAATAATGATTAAAAAAAAACATTCAGTCGAATTGAGAACCTCCTCCTTTTTTTGAAGTCGGTTAAAAATGTGACTCAATGCTGATAGATGTTACTTGAGTTACTTCACTCTAAGTGCATGCGTTTTCACATTATCCGGTCCGATATCGGATAGAAGGATTTCAAAGGCATAAATCAAAGATGGCGGCTTAAATGTATGGGATATAGGTCGGTTTGTGAAAACGCACTAAGGTTTCCTTTTGTACCTTTTTGCTACGGAACACGGAACCCTTATGATAGATAAGTAGCGTTCACAAGACTGCGGCACTTTCGCAAAAGTGCTAGAAAGTCCAATGCGAAGTCAGTCCAACATTACGAGTACTTATAACCAAAAGGAAATTATTGCTAAGGTATGGAATATTACATGCCTCCCGCTGTCTGTTTTCCCTGGCAAATTACCTCCGTCTTTAAATCAAGAGTGAATTATTACCACACCTCGGACACTGGCGATCAAATATATGAAAGAGGCGCGTTCCTAGCACACATTGTAAGCACGTGTAGGTGAACGCGTACCATGCTGTCTGTGAGATTGACAGGTTGACCGTGTTTTTGACAGGCGGTAACTGTGAGGTAACCGAGAGGGGGTGGGCCGCTTTCAAAGTCCATACTGTACGATAGTACTCTTTATTATACTGTGCTATTACTGAACCGGTGAGCCCCATTGACGTCGTCTTGACTTTTCTCTTATCAAGACTGACTTAAACAGCATGGGCGATAGATGGCGCTGTTAAAAATAAAACGCTGTATTGATTGTTTTTTAGATTATTCGTCTCTAGATGTAACTGTAATCTCAGCTATTGCACGTCACAAACAAGTAATATGTTACATCTATTACGAAGCACAATAATCTCGATGATTTGTCACTAACATCTCGATAACAATGGAACATATTTCGTCCCGTTATATCGTGTTCGAGCAGCAGTTAAAGGCCCTTAAAACTATTTAAAAATCCTTTATTCTCTCACGACCATGTTTATGCAAGCGCAAAACCATTGTGTTTAAACTGTCGCGAGGCGAGCATAAAAATCTACGCAATACTGAACGGTCTTATGTTACCTTTCATGAGAGTTTTATCTCTATGGAATATTTTTAAAAATGTAAATATTCTTCTAAAAATCTAACAGAACTCGTTTGTCTCTGTTATGGAAACTAGACTTTTTATTTTTCCAATTACATCCCAAGTATGAAGTATCTCTTGGGACTTCGTATATTGAGCAGTTTACTTCCCAATTTGCAAGCCCATTAAAGTGCGTAAGGCAGGCGGCGACATCTAGCGGCCCGCGTTGAATGTAAATGGCTTCATTTGATTATGTTTCCACGGTAAACGCTCCTTACTTTTATGCAACTCTGGTCTACCGCCACAGAGAACCTCCTATAGAGTGGCAGTCTTGTATATTTGGTTCGCGATACGAGTCACCAGTGTTTGGGGTGCGAGGAGCGGGCGGGGAATGTGTTAAGCGCGCTGTGATTGGCCGTTTCAAGGACGGCGGGCAGTCGCGCCAGATGAAAAGGGACAGAAGTATGACTGTCCCTCTACTGACGCGTAAGTGGCCAATGTAAGTTGACCTATGCCGGCTCTGAATAAATTATAAATATGACTTATTTGTGGAATGTAATGCCGTCTGTTTTTAAATTTGAGCTTCTTGTTACCTTTCCACACCATTTCACACTACAGGTGGACATCTTTAAGGCATCAAAATACCCTTTTCCAATTTTTTTGTGCGAAAAACACGCGCTGCTTTCGGGTCTGTGGTCTGTGTCTACCGCAGACTGTTGTAACGATTTTACACCAACTTGCTGCTCACATTACTGCGAAGTTGCGAACCTTTCGTGGAAATCGTGGAATAGACGTAAGGTTTGCATTTTATATTTTATTGGGTTTTTATCACTGTTGGTTTTAAATAAATGGAAACAAGACAACTACTGAAGCCCTAGGTAATGCTGTTATTTACTTATTTGTTATCCAATGTAGGTAGGAATTCAAATAAAAAACCTTAGTACCTATTAGATTAATTTATTAATAACCCATAGATAGTGGACTAAACGTTCTATGTAAGATACATTACTCTATATGGTTGGGCTTTTAAATGTCATGTGACCTTTTTTGTAGCCGGAGCCTCATAGATAAGTATGCATATGCACCTCCATACATGTAGTCATGTACAAATAAATATAAAATCATTTCAACTTGAGTGAATTTCCATTTGCAATGCAACTAACGCGTCTTGATCGTCACCAGTAATGCACTTAATCTTACACAATATCGCCAACAAAATTGAAACTAAATATGAAATTACGCCATTAAAATAACTGGTACCGGCGTAAATGCCTGGTAACTCATTTGTATCTATTTATGTCTGAACTAGTTCACAGGCAGTTAAATGCAGCTATCAGATCCCCTACCATCAGTTTATGACGTTTTAAAATACGTTAGGCAGCGTTCCCACTTAAGCGTCGCGTGTCTCGGGGCGCGCAACGGACGTCTCCGCCACGCCGCCTGAATGTAATTCAAAAAACGTCTCCTCAGTACATTTTGTATAGGAAGGACGTAAGACGCGCCCCCAGGCGTCTTACACGCGTCTTACGTCCTTCCTATACAAAATGTACTGAGGAGACGATTTTTGAATTACATTCAGGCGGCGTGGCGCGGACGTCCGTTCCGCACCTCAGGACATGCGTCTCTTAGATGTGGCCGGTCCCTTACATTCATTGTATGGACAAAGAGGATCGAGTTAGACTATTCTCTTCATGAATAGAGAGTTACTGAAAATGTAAAATGTGTAGTCACAGTTCACAGTGCATAGACTGCCATCTCTCGACACAAGCTTAGAACTTTTCAGCCTTAGTTTTGACAATTTGGCCCATATTCTTAACTTGATCTGTTTTTAAATTGTCAAATATTACTATTAGCGTCCTTTAGCCGAGAGTCAGCTAAATGGTACCGCCATCTAGGCCACCGTAATTTCTCTTAAATGGTTCTGAGGTGCATTTTATTTGTCTAGAAGTCTCTGGTATGGAGAAAGATAAATAGCGCCCCCATACGGTTACTTACTAAAACCAGGGGCGGCTCACTCCGCGATCCTTTCACCGCGCTACAAGTACATGCCGGCGGCCGCGAGTTCGCGGCCCATTCAGTGGCGACGACCTTCGCGCGGCGCAATAGAATTCAATGTCGTCTGCACGCGTGCGGTCCGTTTGTTAATGTAGGTAAGAATTTAGAATGGCGGCGTTTTGTGAACATCAAAGGAGTGAGCCTTCTGTACTTGTACTATTATATATTCTGTGCTAAAACCAAAAAGCAATTTCCGTGACTTTTGCCTTTTATTGAGCTAAAACGCTAATACGTCAAAAAGTCATGGTATAGGCCCGGCATGCCAGGCATTATGCAAGCTGAACGATGCACTAATGCGCCCTGAAAGGTATCGATATTAATTTATTAAGACTCATTATGATAATAAGCTGGTATCGTTTAGTTGGAAATGCTCAGGGCCTTTAGCTAAGACTTAAATTTTCGACAATCCGTAGCGTATCGTAGTCATCTCTCTCTATCGCTCTTGCATATTGGTGGAACACGGACGGTTGCGGACGTTCGCTGCAGATATTCAATGATTGTAGTCTTTGCTACAGGCCCAGATATTCCTTCGGCGGAGCGGCGAGGCTTTTGGTTCGTTTTTGTACTTGAAGAATACTGGAGCGCATTTAATTGAGTTTGAATTCTACTAATTGTATTAATGATATGTGTAAATAAGGTGAAAGCTTGTGAGAATGTATTGTATCGGTATATTCGGTATAAACTGGGGTTTTTTGATTCGCGGCGTAAAACAATGAGTATTGATTTTAATGATTTTTGAGGAATAGATAGGTGACTTTAGGATCGCGAACTCTAGAATTTTCTGCTGATTAGAACCTTAGTAGAAATTGTAATCAATAAATCTTAGCTGTAATACAATTTTAATGATGTTGTTCTGAAATCTGAACTCCTTGTTATTCTACTAATAATAGTAATATCCCTAGTTTACGGTACGGTATTTAAGTATCTTACATTACACGTAATCCGCTTTACCTCAAAATTCATGATATTCATCGCATAAAAGAGAGATCAAATGTACATGGAAATACAATTAACTAGTCCTTCTTACCCTGGTAGATGATTCAAATATCCAATTATGAGAGAGAGAAAGATCAGAAAGATATACATTTTGAGAGGTGTATAAAATCGGATGTATGAAATGCTTCTTTCCGGAGTCCCTTCTGTCCGTTGAATTTCTACTAATTATTTGTAATATTTGCCCCTGAGCATTGTTTGTACAACTTACAAGCATATCCATGGTCCATGAATCAAGAACTAACCTTACTTTTTCTATTTCCTAGGACACAGCAGAAGTATGCGTCGGCACGTCAGTCGGCACGATCACGGAGCCGGACTGTCTGGGCCCATGCGAGCCTGGTACCTCGGTCACGCTGGAGGGCATCGTCTGGCATGAGACGGAAGGTGGTGAGTTGTTACTAGCGCACGAACGCAGCACCGTAGCGCCATCTCACGCTTATGCACGCCTGGTACTTTATGCTTTAGCGTTTCATATTGATCCTGGCACTTTGCTTGTTTTAATTACAATTTTAATTAATTAGGACTTGTATTTATTGTCTCAAACAAGCTAAGTGGCAGTATTGACAATATCAATCATTTTCATATCATAACTAACATATTCCGACAAGGTGGAGACTGATAACATAGGTACATAAATGTTTCTTACGTGCTTCATATTTTTATAGACACATATGTAGGTAGGTATTTGTAATTTTCATAACTAGGTGTTCCGATTTGCAAGTTACCCCAATGCAACTATAAACTGGTTAAGAAACAATTAAATAAAGAAGTTACATTTCTAAAAAATAATGCTGAGTGGTTCAAAATCACACGCGTTTTTAATACAGTAAAATAAATATTTATTTGCGCGCCTCATTTATCCGTTTCAAAGGACCTACGATTATTATCGCCTCTGTGGGGTGGCGTTCGTATCTCCCCTCATATGAATTTTAGGGGAGGTGCCACAAAAAACGCAAGTCTGTCAGTGACATCTGTTATTTGAAGGAAAATAGTTTTGTAACCGGTGAACTATGGGAAGATCTTTATCACACTCAAGTATTGAAAGCCAATCTTATCATATTTTATAATTATTATTTATTATATGACGAATATACATACATAGTTTATTTAATTTCCTCTGAGCAATAGCAAGTACTTATAATGACTAAAAGTGTAGCGTTCGTCTTAAGGTCTCGACCCATCTCCCATCTCGCATTCTAAAAAATAATCGAACGATAGGTATCTAAGAAAGTATCCGATATCAAACTATTGATTATTTACAGTGGAGTTCGAACATAGTCAATATTGGATGAATCACACATGTAAAAACGCACATTGCGCACTCATAGTCAATTTAACATCTGGAATTCAAAAAACAATCCGACTGCTGCGTATAAATTATGAGAAGTTCCTTTCCTTTTACAGCGTGATCATCAAGTAATGAGAACCGGGTTTATTATTGTTATTAAATACTAGGAATTTCTTTTGTAACCGTCGGTAAACAATCACCATCAGGGAACTAAGCAATTTGTGATTTTCCATCACAGAAGGGCTATTTTATGCCTCGTGCAAGAAGGAAGTTTTCATATAAAATGTCAATAGAAGTTCTACCTTATGGCAAAAGTATACGGACCCTTTGGGCATGGAACACCGCATTTGAAATCAGCGGGGGACTGCATAGAGCAATTTGCCCAGCGGCTGTGACGAATGGGAAACAGTGTTTTCTTTTCAACGCTACGCAGTTTTTACAAATTGTCGACGGCATATTACTTGCGTGTTATAGATGCGTAAACGGTATAAATCTATAAATAAACGTTGAAGTTTATTATACAAAATGAAACGAAGCTAATATCTTCAAAACAACCATTTATAAAAAGATACTTACATAGGTAGGTAATTTTAAATTTGCTGCCTTGTTATTAACTTGAGTACAGACAGAGAGACTGATTGAGCTAATAGATTTACTTGTTCCTACGTATAGTATAGGTATCTTTAAAGTATAACAACCTTGTATTGCCTCGTCAAGGTGACACTAAATTAATTGGGATTCATATTACGAACTTAGATTTAATAGCATCAGATAAAATAATCATATATTTACATCGAGCACGCCAGCGATATTTCATTATATCTAATAAATACCCAAAGGTATAAACCGGTCTGATAAATATTTCAAGTATTCTATCTTTATTATTTGTGGCAATTTAATAGAGGAATGAATAGTTATTACCAGGAGAGGCGTGGGCGTCCGGAGGCGGCCGAAATAGGGTTGCCAGATCGAATCCCCCAAAATCAGGGCCAATATTAATTAAAACGTCTCTCTTCGACGCTTATTATCAAAATAAATAATTATGATCATTTTGAATTATCAACAAAATTTTATAATAAAGTTATTTAGTTTACGACGTCTAAGTATAACTTTTAGTTTTTGTTCTTAAAAAGCGACGGAGTATTAACGTTTCGTTTACTGCATCGGGAAATTTTCAAATATTTTCGGGAGTCAGTTCGTAAATGAGATGTACATTTATTAATAAATCATCTGAATCTGAATCTGAGCAGGGGCGGCTCACTCCGCGATCCTTTCGCCGCGCTACAAGTACATGCCGGCAGCCGCGAGTTCGCGGCCCATTCAGTGGCGACGACCTTCGCGCGGCGCAATAGAATTCAATGTCGTCTGCACGCGTGCGGTCCGTTTGTTAATGTAGGTAAGAATTTAGAATGGCGGCGTTTTGTGAACATCAAAGGAGTGAGCCTTCTGTACTTGTACTTTTATATATTCTGTGATCTGAGTCAGAAGGGCTCAAAAAATCGGGAGAATTCCCCCAAATCCCGACCACCTGGCAACCCCAGACCGAAAGCGGGTCTAATCAGAGCCGGCCATTGTTTCCACCGCTGACAAACAGAGTTCCTGGGATTCCATTTGCATTTCACTACCTGTTGGTAAAGTCAACTTTACGCTCTTAAAAGCTCTCGAACGAAGCTCATTTTAAGTGACGGAATTATTTATCGCCTCTCGAACTTGAATAACCTACAGAACACAGAGTACAGTCCGACAAAAAAGAGTAGAAATTAAAAAGTGGCAACATTGTAGTGCCATCCCTTTCAAATCAATACGTGTGAGAAAACGGGACGACACTACAATGTTGCCACTTTATTTCTCTTTTTGGTCAGACTAGACACATTATCAAGCGTTTATGAAGCAAGAGCGTGCGGTCACCAGACATAATGTACAATGTACAATTTTAAAATAATTATTATGATTTGAGCAGCGCGATTCAGTAGCATATTACACCATTACATACACAGTATAATGAATCATCATCATCTGCAGTCCACTGCTTCAACCCCCCAAGGTAAAACTATTTTTGCATCCATTCCGCCGGCCCCCCTAAAATCATTGCACCCACACTTTTACCAAGACTAATGACTAGTTACCTTAAACGCACTTGGTTACCTAAAAGACTTCTGATCGAAACTCGATCGTTCCCAATTTCCTATACATACTAATAAATTACTACGGGAGAACATATGTGAGGTGACTGGTGACTTTGAGTTGGCTTGAATGCTCCGTTTAGTAGTCCGGTGGGCCGTAGTGCAGAAGGAAAGTACTGCGCTAAGCTAAGTGGAGCAGAACACGGGTAATGGCTCTATAAAACGAACATAAACAGAAAGCTGATAGCGCAATTACATAATTCACTTGCAATATGTCCAAAAAAATAATCGTTTCGTTCGACACGACGCGCGACGCCAGCGTTCAGAAATCCACGGCCACGTATTCTTGGTATTAGGTTTTTGGGAAACCACTGTTATCTGACCTCTAGTTCCATAAAAACTATGCATTAATGGAGACAACTCCTATACTAGTTCTTCCTCCAGGTGTTATTGTAATGATACCCCAGTAATTGTTCTGGCTCGTAAACTCTCAGCGCCGTGGTTTTTCAATGCGGCTTTATGCCTCTAGATTAACTCTAGAACCCATATACTAACGAACTTCATAAAACGTCTGGAACACGCTCCACGAAAATTACAACTCGAGCCTTTACGATAAGTCTTTTTCAGTACAGATGGTGTTTTTTTTTACGCACTAGTGCGAGAAGTGGTTCATTATATGTCAGGTCGAAACTTCGGAGGTCCATCTGTACTGAAAAACGTCGTACGATACTCGTGCGGAAAGGAAATTCGTAACTCGTGTCGATTTAAAACACTCCCTTCGGTCGTGTTTTAATTTATCGCCACTCGTTTCGAACTTCCTTTTTTACGCACTTGTATCGTAATGTACTATTACGTTTTGCGTTATTTTTTTTTTCTTTTACTATATATGGGCTTACTTATGGCCAGAGACTAGCCAAGCGAAGACGTGGCCTACGATGAAGTTCGCCCAGAAGGTTCTAGTATGTGATCGTTTGGGGGCGTTCTTTACTTTCTCCATCGGGTTATCGGGTATCCCAGAAGATTAACGCTGGAAGGCCTGGAAGTGCTGGATGGAACTCGCCAGCGATATGCTGCTGAGTTGAGACAATTTCGTGTCACTTTTCCTTTTTGATGTCTTCTTGTTTGTACATATAGGTACGTTTCCTTTATTATGTATGTTTGCGAATAAATGAATTCTATTCTATAATGTCAAAAACTCATTATAAACGCTCGAAGTGCGGTAAACCGTGTTTAATTTCCGTGAGCTGCCTAAAATAAATAAGCCCGGAGGGCGTGAATTGCCTCCCTAGTCCCCAGGACAGTCGGATTTCGGAAAGTGGCAACAGGATAACAGAAGCGAGCAGATGGTGATTTATTATTGTGTTTTATAATAATTACGGGGGTGCATTGTGCTATTGTCCCTAATGGCGGGAGCTTACATTGTGTGTGCTCGTAACGGACTGCGTCTGAGTCTGAGGATTGTCTTCTGAAATACGCCGTTGTTTGCGAATTGCGATGTCTCAAAGCAAAGTAAATTTGGTGTGTATACGGAACAGATGTAGCAGTGTTGTAGGCACACGCCGAAATTGGGCATCAGTTAGGTACCTAATGTAGCTATACCTAGTACTGTAGTGCATTCCATTCAATCAACAGTATTATTTTGGACTTTAAAATCAGTGAAGATACAAGAGTTAAGTGCGTGTCGGAGGCGATTTTAGTCCATAAATATAACTTCTGGGGACAGGAAATTTACAAAGCTAGGATACAATGCATGAACAGTGTGAACACTAACAAAAATATCCTTATCCCACAACTCTTCATTGGGTTAATAATCCGACTTTCAACAGTATCACGAATAATCCTGATGTCAATGATTCTCGGTACGGGTAAATTGGCTGAGACACCGAGTTAAATGTTGAGTACCTGGTTGAGATCGCCACGGTACCAGAGCCTGTAGCCAAGACTACAATTAGTTGAAGTTTCATGGCGAGAGATGCGCAACTGGCTTTGTCGCGTCAATACGGAAGAGTGATAGAGAGAGATAACTACAAAACGCAAAAGATTGTTGTTTTGGCTACAGGCCCAGGAGAGCAGTTGACTGAAATAGGTCCATTTAGGCGCGCTAATTACCACGGGCCGCGGTAATCATCGGCCTAATGGTCCCCCTTCCCTTCCCCCTCGCGTTCCTTAAACCCTGGTATTTATCCGCGTCGATAAATAACATGGCTTTGCGGATTGAGGAAAAATATACTGTTTTTTATTCGTGAAGTATGACTGAATTACATTTCAAACGCGTTTGTAAATACGAAGAAAATTTCAAACTTCGATTTGAATCCGAAGGGACAGACAACCACTCTACAGTAATTGACTGGTAAACCCCGCATAGCTAAGAAAAACTAAAATACTATAATGAATTAAACATGAGCTTAATACCTAATTAAGTATTCAACCGTGTATACATTTCAAACGGTGGCTACTGACGATGCTTGAAATTCAACTTTTTCTCTTTAAGTACACTTATTATTAAAATATTCATGGCCAACATAAAACATGGAGCATATGAGTAGGGTAATGGTTTCAGTCTTTGTTCCAATTTTAAGCGAGTATTGGCGAGTGTCAAAAGTGACTTTTCCATTAAGTAGTTACGTCAATTTTGACATTGACAGATCATATCTATAACCTATAACAAACCCGTAACCTGTTTTTTTTTTTTCAATTTTAATGCACTTACAGCTTCTAGCATGAGTTTTTGACGTTGTAGGTTACTAGATAAAAATGACATCGAAAATTACGTAAATTGTATGGGGAAAGTGAATAGGCGGTTACTAGAACCGAAAATTACATACATTTTTCGTAACGTTATCTTTTACCGTCGAGTAATTTTTAATTAATTAATAATATGCCATAACATAAACTTATGGTAATGGCAACGTCTCGGTTAAATCAGTTAGGATGACGTGAAAATCGTGACATTATACATACATATTTCAATAACTTACCTCATAAATACCTACTTGTGACACATCGTTTCTCAATTGATCTCAATTGAACCTGTTTTTTGTGAGGATCAAATGTATTTCTCGAGTCGAGCCACGAAAACCCGTCGCCGTACAATGTACAATTGATGTTACGCGTTATCAAATAACATGAAACTTGATAAACAAAAACATTTAAGTAATAACTGCTGGGGATTGCAAACCGAAGCTCTTTGTAATTGATACAAGTACATATGTAGGACAGAGCACATGATGCAAGTTTTGTCCATCATAAAATTTCGTTAAAATGGTCTTCTTTGTGAACATTCAATCTTAAAAAATATGTAAATATCAATATCATTTATTGCAAACCATGGTATTACATTAAAGATGTTACAATACGAAGGAGGCCGCATGGCACACCGGTAGGGTATGGCAATATTTATTTTTTCTGTCTTTCATCGTACCGATTTAAAGAAGCGAAAAGTCGAGATCATATAGGGGGTATTTGCCCAAAATATCAAGTTTTATCAATTTAACATGCCGATAGTCAATACATACATACAGCATGAAAGAGGCTTAAATTCAGAAAGAGGCTTAAATTCAGTTTGTTTTATAACGTTCAATGTCCATTATGTAGTACTAAAAATAATTTGCTCATACTAAAAAAGTCTATATAGGTACTCACTACTCGCTCGGCAAGCATAGCGAACGATACAGCCGATAACATCGAGGTATTTAATAACCACGTCCCATAAGGCCTTTACACCTTTATGCTCCCACTAAAGGCCCACAACACGTAATGGTTGAAATAATTAGACATTTGTCGCTCCGGGTATTGCTAAGGTAAACTTATAGGTCTACAAGGCGAGTAAACTATGGAAGTAGGCGGTTTTCAAGTAGGTACATAGTAGCTATGGACATAGCCGATAATTTGTATTACGGTATTTAATAAGTTTAACAACCACTTCCTATCGACGAGGCCTTTACAAGTTTACATTCCGGTGGGTGGAAGTGGAATCAATAAGATAGTCTAGCTATGTGACACGGCAAGTGCGGCAACGGACCACTTATTTCGTACGTGACATCACGCGGGGATGTAACTCAGTGGTAGAGTGTCTGCTTCGCATGCTGAAAGTCCTGGGTTCAAATCCCAGCATCTCCAAATAGTAATTTTTATTTTTACATTCAATTTATAATACCATTTTGTATTTTTTTTAAGTTTTTTAATTTTTTCTTTTTCAAATTAAAATTTTATTTTCGATTCCCTGTATTCCATTAAAAAATAAATATACGTTCTCATAACAGCACTATAATTTGCTCAACCATGTCAACCAAAAAACACGTACAAAGTGACTCGCTAACGACTCTCCGACGACTCATTAGCGACAGACAAAACAGAATCGAAGCGATTACACGCAACCGAACCGGACGGCCTCTAATTTAACTTTTCCGTGACCGCCATTACCCATTTATAAGGGAAATCCACCCCTAAATAATGAAACCCCCGACAATTTCCTATAAAGGCATCTGCCTACCTTTTAAATATGCCACCCTGTACTTTGTGTCAACTTGGAAGTTTCAAACTTTATTTATATTTTAGAATGGGGTTTTTAAATGGTAATTCATGATGGCCTTTGGCAATGTTTACATTAGTTTTTTCAGAGATAATTATGTAGTAAAGATTACGCTGCTATAATAAAGCATATTAGGGCTTATTAGGCTCGCGCGTTTCTCACGATTGTTCAAAACGATATGTTTGATTTTAGACATCTAATACATATATAATTTATAATCAGTTCGACCAGTCCGTGAACATAGACTATGTGCTGGCGAACACATTGACTTACATTGCAATATTTGACAAGTTGACTTAATTTGGTTTTATTTACCTCCACTTAAGACAGTATCGCCATCTATTTTTATTAGATGGTAATAATGGTAAACAGAGGCTTACATAAGTAGACATCCTTGTATGAAAAGAGTGAACAATCCAATGCTCTTTTTTTTTCACTGTGACTAATGCAATATTTGACAAGTGAACTTAATTTTTTTATTTACCTCCACTTAAGACAGTAACGCCATCTATTTTTAGTAGATGGCAATAATGGTAAACAGAGGCTTACAGAAATAGACAGCCTTGTATGAAATAGAGTGAACAATCCAAAGCTCTTTTTTTTTCTCTGTCACTAATGCTAAGTACCATATAATATAATTATAATGGGATTAATGGGTTAACTTGATCAAGTAGCGCCATCTATAGCAACGATAGCTGTCGTTCTTTATAATCTTTATATTCACCTTGTTTGGTCAGCGGTTGTTGGCATAAGGTTTTTCATATCATTTTTTGCGGTTAGTTAATAAAATACATATTCATAAAGGAGGCGAGACGGCGCAAAAACCAAGTTGTTAAGTACGTTTACACGGGCACTGACTCAATTATCTCATTTGTCGCTCCGATTAATTGATCTTGATCGCCATTGCCCCACCGGTCGGGAATAACTGATCATTTTATGCTAATAGCTTATAGAGAAATGCTTTATGTGTTCATTGTTTCGTGAGACAATAAATAATAACCCAGCAGTTGCCGTATCATGGTCGTGCTTTTGTCACTTGTCATATTATGCGTCCCTTTCGCACTTATGTGTTAGAACGTGACAGACATGGTGACAAATGATAGATAGCCGTCCATCGTAGCCCAGCAGGGCAGCACATGATTGGCTCGAAATTTTGTCGCGGCGAGATAGATGTGTTCTTATCTCATTAATACAATTAGAAAAAAAAAGATAATGTCGCACCAATCATGTGCTAGCCCTGCTGGAACAAGCGACCTTGCTTCTACCGAGCGACGCCGTTATAGATGATAAAATTGATAAATCTTATTTAAACTGGCTAAGATACAATTTATAATTAATTAAAGCCATGCTAAAACCGGAAGTATTTCAGTTGTATTCAGATAATGAGGCGTCAAATTAATTTACTGTTTCACGAACATCCGTAATTAATTCATTACGACAAGCCATTAAGTACTTCCTGATATCTGTTACAAATACTTGTTATAAATACTTGTAAGTAGCTGGTATTTTGTAATTAATTGTCTAAGGTTTGTTACTTATGGGTCGTCTTGTCTTAGTACCTAAGTTTTTATTAAATGTTTTGTACCGTGGTAGCTAGTTTAATATCTTTCTTATTAGTAGACTGTGGGGTGTACGGTCACCAGTAGAGATGGGCGCTGACGGGTAAATACCGGGAAAATACCCATATCTACCCAATCTACCCGGTATTTACCCGTATCTACCCAAATGAGCGGGTATAAAAAATAATCTATGAAATTAAAGATTATTCTTAATTTACATGACTGAAATATATTTTTCTACTAAAATAAATATATATATTTGACTAACTAATATTAAAATGTTAACAGAGATTCCAAATATTCCATATATCATGTGTAATTTACCACATTCAATTAAAAAGTTGTATTCCCCAGATGTTTTAGGCCCACTAAGTATTCAAATAACTTACTTAACTTAAACACGGTGGACAGACAAATCACAGCTTTGCAAAACGCCAGGTAGGTGCATCCGTATTGAAAGGGTGCAATAAGTCACTTGACCGGTCAGTTACTTTTATTATTTTTTATTTATGGGATACTTATAATTTAGTTTGTACTTAGTTAAACAAGTGCCACGTCCATGTGTGATTTTAATTAACACTTGCTTTGAATTCGGACTGTAATAATGCCTTCTATGTGACTTCGGCTAGATACTGGACTTCGGCTAGATAGTAGGCTTTACCAAACAAACAGCAAGTAAGATTTTAGTGCTATAATTTTGGTTTTCGACGCTAAAAGCTACTATAGATATCGTATAAAGGTTTTCGGCGTGACCGCCTGTCGTATAAAAGCCTCCAGTCACACCTTTTAGCTCTATAAGCTTGTACCGCTAAAAGGTGTTATTAGGAAGTGATGTAAACGTTTATATCACCATTTTATAGAGCCGCTATAGGCCTGGTCTATAACAGGATCAAATATGACTACTATAGGTCTATATTATTGTATAATAGTGTTAGGAATCACTGCTATGCAATCAATTTGCGCTACTAAGGTTCCCGACAAGCCGCTATAGTTGTTGCGTTATACAGCTAAAAGGTGTTATTAGGAAGTGATGTAAACGTTTATATCACCATTTTATAGAGCCGCTATAGGCCTGGTCTATAACAGGATCAAATATGACTATTATAGAACAATATTACTGTATAATGGTGTTAGAAATCACTGTTATGCAATCAATTGGCGCTATTAAGGTTACCAACAAGCCGGTTATAGTATTTTTAGTAGTTGTGTTTTAACAGATTTAAAACCTAACTATACCACTATTTTGGGATATAGTGGCTTTGGAAAACACTGCTATAGTATTTAACACTGTATAGTAGTGATATGAATACCATTATAGAGCTATTTTTATAATGAAGTTTTCAGGATACGTTTATATAGCTTTGAAAAGGTTATAGTCGTTTTCTAATGCCTTTTATATCTCATCGCCGTATACGCCACAATGACTCTTTAAATATCACAGACCTGTTGAATAATGATTTCGGTATCTCTTTTAAAACACAATAGCGTTATAGCTGAGTTTACTATATGTTTTATAAACCAAATCAGATATATAAGAGTAGAAAACGATTACTTTTAAATGACAATTTTGACCTTAAAAGGCTGCTTTATGGTGTTTATACATCGTAATTATGAAATCAGGCCAAAGATGCGGTATCTGGTTCCGTACAGTGTTTTTCTAGAAATTAACTTTATTAATTGTAGTTTAGATTTGTCATACTAAAAAGAAAACAACATTTATTAATACTGTTTAAAATTGAATCCACGATGGCGGGCTTATGGCAGTGAATGCGTATGATAAGTGATATAGTCGAACTATAAAAGCGTATGTTTTACTTCTTAGATCCATAGTAGAAACTATGGTGCCAATAATTTTATTGTATTAAATTATATTTATTTATTTTATTCAAAACATGGTATAAATCGAGGGCGCATTTAAAATACTCCATTAAACTAATATTCTTTTAACGGTAAAATTTCCATCGCATACCTTTTTGCAGTAATGATGGACACGAAATCCAAATTATGTTAATTGACACTAAACTTCACAAGTTCACACACCACTTTTCGTTAAGTTCCTCGTTTAGAACAGTTTTTGTTAAATATTACACATATTAAATTATTTTAGAAATTTCGCATTAAAAGGGACGGCAACTGCTATTATAGAACAAAATAACCTGTATAACGCAATCTCAAATGCTACTATAGCATACATTGATACTATAATAGCGTTACTGTGTCCTCTATGTCAACAAATTAGCACAATAGTCATCATTACATCACCATTATAGACCTTAAACGTCACGGATGATACTGCTATAGGCCTATTATATCACTAAATGGCTGCATAATTGCGCCAAATCGGCTCTACAGTACCAATATAGACTATTTATAGGACCATTTAGTGTGATTTAATTTGGTGTCCTCGACCACTATAGGACCAGAAATTGTTACTTGAGAGGAACTATAATAAGCACACAAAATTTCATCCCCATCGGTTCAGCCGTTTAGGAGGAGGAGGTAACAAACACACAAGCATGTCAAATATATTTAACAAATTCCTTATTCAATAAAAATACTTCGATATATGTTTATAGAACTATATTAATAAAATATAAATATATTATACAATACCAAGAAAACATTTTTTCACGATTAAATTCAATTTATGACCCATTTTATTACAATATTTATTTATACCCACCCATTAGGGTAGAAAAGGTAAATATCGGGTAGATTGGGTAAATACCCGGTAAATACCCGATATCTACCCCGGGTATTTTCCCGCCGCCCATCTCTAGTCACCAGCAAAAACACATTAATCTTCGAGGCCGCAAAGGTATCTGACACGCTCTTACTAATAAGATCTTGTCAGGACCCGTAGCCGAATGGCATTTCTGCGACGCGAAACGCCACCGAAACGCCGCAGAAATGTAGCCTGGCTCTGTCGCGCCAATACGCAAGAGCGATAGAGATAGATAGCTACGAAAGAGATATTATCGCGAGCGTTTCGTGAGCGTTTGTGCATTCGGCTACGCACATTGATATCTTTGCTGGTGACTGTACTGATTGATTGTATGTAGAATAGATATCATTATGTTTTCTAATGTATTATTGGAAGGTGAGTGTAACGTGAAAGAGCCCTTTATAACAAGTCTTGTTATACTTATGTTATTTTCACTCGCTTAACTAACAAGGTACATATATGTATAAATGGATGTGGGTTTTCTACCGCGAGTCGAGAAATATATACTATAAAAGCATGGATACACTGTCGAAAGATTATTCTAAATGTAACTCTATTTCAGTACCTAACACAAAATTAAATAAATTACCTTGTTAAAGTATTAATCTTGTTGTTTACTAAGTTTATTCAACGTATAATGCATTAATTTGCATTTCGTTAACTCGTTATAAAGAATCACGCCACAAAATCACTTAAACTGTCATTCCTATAAATAAAATAAATAAATAAATATTATAGGACATTGTTACACAGATTGACTGAGTCCCACGGTAAGCTCAAGAAGGCTTGTGTTGCAGGTACTCAGACAACGATATATATAATATATAAATACAGTAAATACTTATATACATAGAAAACATCCATGACTCAGGAACAAATATCTGTACTCATCACACAAATAAATGACCTTACCGGGATTCCTATACTTATTATCAATTTACGCGTGGCACGTCATGAGATAAAATCAACGAAACATGACGAAACTCAATCAATAACACTTTTACGAACACAATTAGATAATAATCACTGCTGATTATTACCAAAATAAATCGGAACGCTTCAAAGAGCGTATCACACTGCAAATACATTTGTAATTACTCTTCGATAAAGTAATTTGGATAAGTAAGGCCCGATTAATATTCTCGCAATTTGAGGACGCCGACTCAGGTATTTGAGCGGCCATATTAAATACTCAGGGGTTTTATTACAAGCAGGTACCGAGTACGGGCGTGATCCTGACACATGGGTTTTGATTTGAATGACTTACCAAACCATGAATCAAAAAATGTTTAGTATTCTCAACGTTAAAATATGATTAAAGAAATTAGTTTTTACACCATTTTGGCTAGTGCACTTTTATGACTCATAAATCTATCCCAACTTTGAATCGTAAGTGTCAATGCGCATCATAAATGTGATACTTTTAATCAATCAATTTTGTCACACATGTCAACATGTTGAAGTTACGTATTATGAAAATATCGCCTTACTGACAGCAATGACAACCGACAAAGCATCCTTTTGATTGAAAAAGCACAAATAAACGGTCTCCTTCTAGGCTGGTTCTTTCTAAAGTCCAAACTGCCTCGTTTAACCACTGAAGGCAGGGCCAGAGTCCAGACCTCAAGGGATTAAATGGGATTGACCGCCCGATGCCCCCATTTTTATCTCAATTTGTACGCTGTCCGGCGAAATTTCCTCAAAATGTTACTTTGGGAAGAGGTTAAACATGTTTTTTTGTTTTAGTTTATTGACGTGAGGTCTTGTCAGTGTTAAGTTGACGGCAAGGTTTCAACCCTTTTTACAGAAACAATCTTATTGCCTTTTTTATTATTAAGTATTTATAACTCTGCAAGAAATGTCGCGTCATAACTTCAAAAGGCATTTTCACAACCAAAACACTATAAATGGACAGATAGTATCTGTACAAACAATATTTGTTATCAAGTATAGACATAGATAACAAATATAGATGTAAATCTATAAATAAACTTACAGTAAATTCGTTTAGATATTTAAGAATACCTTTGTCGTTACGATGTTATTTCTAAATAACGCCTTGCGGTAATATAATAATAAAGACCCTATTGTTTTTGTACACTACAAGCAACTAAACCTCCGCTCACCATACTTATTTACTTACTTGACTAATCAACAGTATAACTAACCCCCCTTTAAATATACCCCGTAAATTTGGCCTCGTGATCGTCTAGCGTGAATAAGTAGAACCCTTCGATGTAAACCGCGATAACCTAGATCCTTTAATGAGTATCAGCTGTATTTTTGACTAATTTTTAAAATTTTATTTAATTATATTTTAAAGAAGAATAAAAGTTATTGTAGCATAATAATATAGTGTTATAGAAGAGTATTTTATCAGATTTAGGCCTAGAAAGTTATAGGTGAGAAAATTAATGACGTAATGAAGAAATTTTTAGTATAGAAGTTAGTGAGTGAAACATACATGAAATAAACATTAAAAAATATTTTGGAAAACAACCGCTACGCTCTATTAGTGATCCTGGCTTGGGTACGAACTTGCGTTGCGGAATAGGATCCTTAATCTCAATCAAACTGCTTTATTGAGAGTCCTATGCCAAGCCAGAAGGGCTATCTATCTACTAACTAACCCCCCCTTTTATTTTGTTTCTTTTTCCGTAGCTAAACCCCCCTTTTCCCCAATACTGCTAATAGACCATAACTTCTCGATCCTTCTAATGTATCATCAGGGCTCCGAGTAGTTGCTACCACTGAGAACGAAGTAAGTAAGTCTAGTAACTCCTTGAAGCTTTTGACTTGTCATCAGTGGACGGCGCTCGCATGCCACTGGGCCCTATAACAAACCTATGATTTTTATTCCAAAGTATAGTTTGTTTCCCTAACCAACTTGATAGAATTTACCTTGAAAAACTAGTTAGCAACACTCACTGGCTCGATGCTACACGAAGAATCAGAAATTGCTACCACAATTATTAATTTCACTCAGATAAATTAAGTAACAAAAGGTTTTATAAATTACCAGTTTTACCACATATTTTAAGATAATAAACACCACATTTAAAATCCATTTAAACCATATAAGTAGTAGTAGTTAAATTATTTCTCCACAATACACGTTGACCAATTATATTTTAAGACCAACCATAAAAGAACTCTACATTCATAGAAATAGTGTGTGACTCTACCCTAATCCTATCTATTTCCCTACTCTAGCATATATGAAACACAGACCTTCACTTACCATAGATCTTGAGTTCAGAATATGCACAAGTGTATCCCTACCAGAGCTGTACAGTTCAGCCAGCGAAGCTGAGATAGGCAACTTATAGGCTTGTGTCGGTCAGATCCCCCCCCCTCTGCTCTTGCCCGCAGGCTAGGGTAGCAGAGAGTAGATCGCCCTATCCGTGTATATATCCAGTATTCTAGGACACACCAGTACCAGCCACATGGGAGACCCAGCTGCGATCAGACTTTACTTATGGATCGATCACAACCGAAATCTCCAGCGACCAACGCCAGCATGAACCAGAACACCGAGTAAATAAATATATATATATATAGGACCCCAGCCTCAAATACTGCCGACTTCAGTGAGCAAGGATTACTCCTAATGTCTTTCGTCAATCGTGAAAGTCCTCACTTCCATCTAACAGTTGGACTCTTTGAGACCGGTGAGAAAATACGCTTTTGTAAGTATAAAAAAGCGTCCAAGCCCCCACTTGGAACAAAAAGACCCCTAAACGCCTTATGTTTAACAGCCGCAAGGTATAAAGCGCTTAGCCGGACAACAGTCTGTCACAAACAATGATCTGGCTTATAACTTTCACAAAATAACCCCATAGAAAATTACTAAATTCAATTTTACTGACCAACTAAACAAACGAGTGAAATTTTCTTTACGTGCTATAATCTAAGCTTAGTTTTGCAAGAATTACTCCCTACAAAACCAAACACAGACTTATCTCCAAGCACCAGCCATACATCGACCCAGTCTTTGTATTGCTTGACGGCACTCATGAAACAAAGCACAGAAAACTTCACTATACACATCAATTTAAATGTAACACTACACTATAAATAGAACACTAAATTAACCCCACAACTGACGGTAAAGCAATTCCACCACAGGTCCAAGTTCAACTGTACGACGATATTGTCCCCGCACAATCAAACAGAGACACAATTTCAAAGTTTACAATCACTTAGAATAATTTCCAAGTAAAAACAAACAGAGAAATAATAGCAGAACAACTTCACTCACCAGTATAACACACGAAAGCCAGAGACACTGTTAGTCTTGTTTTGTGGATATTTTAAGAATGACGCGCGTTGGCTCGCTCCGACCCTTTTATAGATTCAAAATGAGTGACAAAAGAGTGACAAAAGAGCGACAAAAGAGCGACAAAAGAGCGACAAAAGAGCGATAAAAGAGCGACAAAAGAGCGACAAAAGAGCGACAAAAAGGTGACAAATGAGTGACTGGCGACAAATAACAATGGATAGCCGCTAAATTACACGCATAAGAAAAAGGTCATAACTGTTTTGTTTACTAAGTCATACGCCTTAGGCATTAATGTCCAAGACAACTCGGCACGTACGTTTTTGTTTCTCAATAGTAACACCTGCATGACTGCACGTGTTTTAGAGTGAGATGGAGATATCTTTTGTTGATTCCTAGTACGTAATGAAACATTTTATATTGTGGTAAATATAAATATGCAAATATTACTTTATCAAAGGTTTTTAACCAGTTTTGTAAATCAAATACATAATAAAATATCATTTTTGTTTCTAAATGCTACAATAAACACATCCAGAAAATACATATATACACTAGTTATCATTATCAATTTTTATGACCTGTAATTGAAATCAAGATATAATATTGGAACGCTACTCAGTTGACAACTGTCAGTGTCAGTATTTCGTCCATGTGAACGTAGTTTGTTGATAAATATGTTTTTCCAACCTGTTTTGCATCGAATAACAATGTGAATTTTATGAGTGAAGACGTGACTATACATGTGATTAAACATCACAGATATTATTTGTTAAATTATCCAATGAAATCCCAAAGAAAATATGCACCAAGAAAGTTGGTCGAGGAAAAGTTGATTCGCCGTAAGTTTTATATGTAATAACGAGTCCATTTCCTCGTCATAGACGCTTGTTCTGTTACAACAAGCGGCACTTAAACACTGCTCATGCACGCATATCAAAAGAATTTATAACATGCAAATACTTACAATGGGTGTTGCAAAACCATTTATAACCTCAGTTATACTTCCAACATAAACGCGAAACAAAACAACCGCAGCGCAAAATAGTTACCGCAAGGCACAAAAATGTGATATGAATAGAGGGTCGAAATTGATTAATGAAATTTACATAAGTTAGCACGCTAGCGATAAGGGAGGGATGAATATGCAGGCAGAGTCACGTTCTAAGTTCCGAGGCCGTACTTCCAGCGTACGTGCCGCGGCTGCCAACGGATGTAACGGGGATAAAATACTAGGTAAAAATACTAGCGAGTATGTTTTAATTAAATTTAACGTGTTTATATTTCGTGCCCGTTTCGCCGTATTTATCCTTATCATGACAATTTGGTAATTATAAAACCTTGTTCTGTGAAATATTTTCTCTTTGATGGAATGGATGGTATACACTACTCGTCACTTGAATAGGTTCACCTTATATTTTACCCTTATGTATTATATTACTATTATTTTTCGAATTTTGTCCTTTGATATAGATCACTAATCTTGCGCATAAAAATTTCTAATACACATTAAATACGTTGCGACGCGTAATTGGTCAGTGTCTGACCAATCACAGATGCCTACGTGTTCGCGGCGCGTCACATGGATAGGTTCACGCCACGTTTTGTCTTGTATTATTACATTTGTCTGTGTTCTCGCTTGGTGTTTAGACGTACTTGTTTGTGTTTTATAAGATATAATATTTCTCTTGTTCATATAAAAACAATACAAGATGGGACGCAATAAACAGTTAACAAGTGAGGAAATTAATAATATCCAGTTTTTCTTAGGACAAAAATTATCAAATCGCGAAATAGCTCGCAGATTAAACAGAAGTCCTAATGTAATTAACAATTACGTTAAAAATAAAGAAAATTATGGAAAAAATTACAAAGGCAGAACAAAGTTTGCGACAAGTGCTCGGGAACGTCGAATGATTTTGCGCGCTGCTTCTAATTCAACTAAAAGTACGGCAGCAATAGCTAGAGAAACTAACACTACAGCATCCCTTTCCACTGTCAGAAGGATTATAAAACAAGCAAGTCACCTGAAAAGACGAAAATTAAAGAAAAAACCGGCTTTGCAAAGTCATCATATATTAAGACGACTTGCGTTTGCACAAAATCACATGAGCTGGACACACCAATGGAAAACAGTTATTTTTACCGACGAAAAAAAGTTTAACCTCGATGGTCCTGATGGTTTTCATTATTACTTTCATGATCTTAGAAAGGAAGAGAAGATTATGTCTCGCCGGCATTCGTCACTTCAATCTGTAATGGTCTGGGGTGCAATTTCATATTATGGTGCAGTCGATATTGTTTTCCTCCAAGGGAAACAAACGGCAAGGAAGTATCTACAGCTTCTAAAAGATAAATACAATGAAATTGACACTATTATGAATCACCGTCTTTGGATATTACAGCAAGATAATGCGCCGATACATACTGCACATGAAGTATCAGAGTGGTTTAAACAACAAAAAATTGAAGTTTTAAACTGGCCCTCATGCTCACCGGATCTAAATATAATAGAGAACGTTTGGAGTTGGTTATCACGTCAAGTTTACATCGGAGGACAAGAATTAAGTAACAAACAACAGTTGATTAGTGCCATCGACAAGGCTTGGAAAAATCTTGATTTAAATTTCCTTCGCTCTCTTTATGATTCTATGCCTAACAGAATTTTTGAAACAATACGAGAAAATGGTAAATTTACACACTATTAGAAATAAAATATATAATTACTTTTGAAAATATTTAATCTTTTATTTGATGAACCTATTCATGTGACAAGTTTTTTTGTCCCATGATAACAAATAAATATTTTTTCTTAACAAACACGTCATTTAATTTGTAATGTCATTATATCTTATATCTACAAGTAAAGTATCCTACATAATACAAGTTTTACTTTTTCACTAATATTACTAGAAATGCCGATGAAACTATTTTTTGTAGTGAACCTATTCAAGTGACGAGCAGTGTATATCAAAGAAATTCTATCTGAAATAAAGACATAATATTTGTCACTTTCATGTATTTGAGTACCTACAATAGGATATGTTGAGTAAATTGAACAAAATAAAAGACGGAAGACCGGTACCAAGGCGTTAAATCCATGTTTAGATATTTTAGAATACCTTTGACGTTCCGATATACAATAATGTTCAGATATCTTAGAATACCTTTAAGCTATATCCTCTCGAATAACTTCGCATCTTCGCGCTTCGTGTACAGAATACCTTCCTTCTGTATAAATGTCAAGAATACAAGACTACTCGAAGCCAGTTAAAACTCACAAAACAGCCAGTGCTTCTCAGAACCGATTCGGACCGGCTATGCATGATGCAAATCTCCCGAGACAAATTGATCTGACCCCACATCAATACTTCGCTGCATCAATTTCTTACCCGCAAGCTTATCAACGACGAAAAACGAGGAAAAGTAGACTTGATGTCTGTGGAATAAGAACTTTGGGCGGTATTTTTAATTTGGTGTATTTGTAAACGCGTCTTGTTAAATTCAGAGACATTCTTTTTTTATGAATGGGTTTTCATGATTCATGAAGTTTAAACATTTCAGTAGGTATTCGTTTGTTGCATATTCCTTATTTTGTTATATTTTTTTTAATACTTTTTTAAATAATTGATTAATTACGTTGTTGGAATATTGCCACATATAAGTTTTTTTCTGTTACTAGTTATTTTAACCAGATAGAAAGTGATATCCAAATAAGATTAAGAATATTAAGATGACTCTTTCTTAAGTTACGATGACATTCAGAATGTAATTATATTGCCTGTATTACAAAAGACCTTAGACAACACATATTCAAGATCCAAATAAGTCAAAAAAAAACCATAAAAACTCAAATTATAGGCGTAACTTTGACTGTAGCATAACAGATTAATATTAATTCATATTACATATGTAAATACCTAAATGATCTTGTTAGGGCGTTCGTTGCCAAGCATATAAAATTTCAATCCAATTAGACACAGCAACGAAAATAGAATAGCTGTCATCAATTAGTGTCGTAATCAGACAAGTATCTTTGATCTAAGTACAGCCGCTTCGCTGATCGTATTACGAACCGATACAAACGTTTAAATACCCGACACATCCTATTATCTGGCCGGGATACCTAGCCACCCTGCCAATAGCTTACGTTTTAGCTAGCTCTCTCTCTATCGCTCTCCTGTAGTGGCGCGACAGAGTCAGACTGCGTTTCGATCGCCACGTAGCCTCAACGATTCTCATTTCGGCTAGGTACCCGGGTGTGTGCACTTGAGACGCGTCGGGTCGTGCATGTGTGAGTGGACTATTATACTACGCGCACGGTTAAAAAGTAACCGTATGGCTTTAAGCTAAAGTGTATATTTCTTCGTAGTGAGGTAGATAGCTGCGTTTGATAGGACAATCAATGGATATGGGTGGTATTCCAATCGCTCAGTAAACATACGCGAATCAAACTGCACGGACTCCGAATTCCAAATAAAGCACTGTTGTAGTAAACATTAGATCATGTTATTCTGGGTTTACAAAAATATCGACTCGCTCGCGAGTTGATAAGCAATGGTATGTCTTCCGTTGGCTATTGTGTCCGTTGTTATTAGGTAACTGACAAGGATTTGTGCATATAAGCTCTTTTATGTAAATATTGTGCTCGGTTTAATGTCAAATTGCAATCCCTTTGCTTGACAGGCAGATTGATATATTGATGTGATTTTGAATAAAGATTTTCTATGTCTATGTCTATACATGGAGATAAGCGATTCTAGCGATAAATTGTGGTGAAAGGGGCAATTCAGAGGCACTATTCTCAATATGTTTCCAAACTAATTTCTACATAATCTACATATCATTGATGCTTTAACTAACTCTACTTAATCAGTGTAATTGTGGGTGGATGTAATGTATACCAGCACTTATCTACCTTTGCTTATGCTTCTGTTTCTGTTTTTTGTATAATTATTTGTACATTTTAACCTGTTGCTTTATAAATTTTTTAATGATAGGTATCGAATTTACATGCGTTCTATGATTTTGATAACAAGTTCTTAATTGTATTAAATACCATAATAAATCCAGATCTCATTTATGAATAACCTGTTACTGTTATTAAAATTTTAATACCTTGTTTGTGTCTGTCACCAATTACGAACAGCTGTTCTAAGGGTTCTAATTAAGGCTAGAAAATATCGTAAAATAATATAAAAACTATCTCATAAATTCTAAATAGGTATTTTCATTTTATAAGTATTTATATTGCTCAGTAGTCTATATAGGAATGGTGCATTGCTTTCGTCTGCATACTATCAGAAAATAAAGAAACCGAAAGCCGAAGCACGCGTCGTCTGCCACATTGAGGAGCACCGAGGCGAAAATTTATTACTATTCATTCTATTCATACGAAAATCAGAGGATATTTCTTGAAGGATCAGCGTTTAACATAGGGTTGCCAGATTGTCGGGGTTTGGCGGGATTCTCCCGATTTTTCGCAGCCCGACTCCTGATAAAGTGACCTTAAGTGACCACTTTGCGAAAACAACGAGCGTTGCTGATGGGTCGCTAGAATAGGTCAATGTGATCAATTTTACATCATTGAAAACACCTAAAGTAAAGACCATTTGCAAGTTTAAGGTTTCCCCATTCTCCGGACGAAATCTCGAAAAAAATTCCTTTTGTCCCGACATTAGGATCATTCGATCTGGGAACCCTAGTATCTAGAGATACGACGTGGGATTTATGAAAAAAATAAGTTTCTGTGCGCTCTGCGGGAGATGACGGTGAAATGAAGCAATGTGTAGATTCTTTTGTGTATTCGTCCACAATTCTGCATAATTAAACTTTTGAAAACTGTGCGACAGAAGTAGACGATGCAGGATAATTCGGGTTTTGAACAATGACATCTATTTATAGGTTGATAGATATTTTATGAATTTATTTTTTGGGATAGTACTCGCAGTTCGTATGGTTATTTTTTTTTGTTTTCGTGCCGTTACCTATTTATTTTTAATCAGTTTTAAAATAATTGGACAGATGATAGGTATATTTCATCTTATAATAAAGTTAAAAGTGGAAAGTGTTTTCAAACTCTTAAGTAACTTTGAAACTCAGGAAGTTAAAGTTTTGATCAATGTTGCAATTGTACAACTATACCTACGTAAACGAATACGCACTCAATTGTAACAAGAATCAATCTATCCGATAAAAACTGACAACAGATAATTAGTACAATTGTGAAACCCATTGTTAGGAATGTTTATGTCATAGTTGCTATCACTCGTAGTTATGTCATTAGTATTATGTTCTGCTACTTGTGCTATCCATGTCACTTTAATATTGTGCACTTTTCTAGTTCCATTCTCTTTCATACCATTGTTGTTTGATGGTCTAACTAGCATGCTTCCGGTTTTTAAGACGCTACAGGAGCGAAAATGCTAAAATGGAAAGGAGAAAATATACTAGTGATATTAACTAGATTTATCGAAAAACAATTGTCCATACAGGACAACTCAGTAAAAGATATTACGAAAAATCGAGATTCCGCTCTCCGAGGAGGAAACATCCTCCTTTAAAACTTAATCAATCGTAACGAAATTTGAGAATCTGAATAACAATGAAATAATCTGTGTCGGACCGTTTAGTTTTTTTTTTGGCTAATTGTTACCAATTTAGAATACCACACTTTTTTTGCGCCATAATTAATAAGGCCATTTTGGAAATTTTTGATGGGCTGTCTTTAAAAATAAAAATATCAAAAAAATCAAAACGGTCCGACACAGTACAGATAAAAATAATTATAATCTGTGTTGAAAAAATCATTGCTCTATCTTCAAAAACCAGGGAGGAAATAGTCGAGAGCGTTTGTATGGCGAATTGACCCCTCCTGTATCGTCTTAATTAATATGAAAGAATACAGAATTTCTCGATTCTGCCTATACTAAATCGGCACTGGAAGCATGTTAAGCCTAGTCACACTTTGCTTGTTTAGCGTGCGTATAGTTCCGACTCGCGACTCTCTGCGTAAAGTAACGAACGATGTGAATCTGACATACAAAGAGAGTAGATACTTAAACACAGGAGACAAACGCGTCTTCGTTCCGAACCCGAAATTAACATCTTCTGCATTTCGTGTATGTCAGACTTATTAATATTTAGCGTTTTTGCCAACAACATTGCTTTAGAATCACACTGTGCTCAGTCAGAACTACCACTACATACTCTTCTCCTCGCATTCTGAAGGATATCGACTTAGGTCTCCCCAAACATATCGACACGGCGGAATCGGCATTCGCCGATCAAAAATCGCTCTTAGTAATTAGACTAATTAGTATGAACAATTGAACAGGCTTACGCATGCGTTCAGCGACGATGACGCGTAAGCGACTAACGAGCGATTTTTGGTCGGCTGGAGTAATATAGTCCCAACAATATGAAGTTTATGTCCTTTTTTTTTTATTCCCTTAGCATATGAGTCGTTTCAAGCGTGTATGTGTTTGTTGCAGGCGTGCTGGTAGTGAACGTGACGTGGCGCGGCAAGACCTACGTCGGGACCCTTCTAGACTGCACTCGCCATGACTGGGCGCCTCCACGGTGAGTTACCATCTTTATATTTCCTTATCTATAAACTGTATCTATATTATACTATAAAGTGAAATATGAAGTTGGAAGGATACAACGGAAGTAGAAGGCCTAAGAAAAGATAGGTGAACTGTGTGAAGAATGATATGAGAGTGAAAGGAGAACGGAAATGACGTGCGTTAGTGAGGAACGGAAGAAGATCTACTGCGGCGACCCCAAATAATGGGAAAAGGTCAAGTGAATGATGATGAAACGTTATCTGCTTATCTGTGAGTTAAACATCAAGACATTTCCGACCACAGGACATGTTCCACGCTGCAAGTTTTTCCGCCTTCCTAGTTGAAATGCTCATGAGAAGCGTTAGCGCTGGATGGTGTACTGCACTTGTGTACGTTCGTGTATGCAATTTCAAAAATATTATAATGTAAAAAATGACCAGTACAATCTGTATGACCTGTGGCACTTTTGAGACAAAGTAAATTTTTAGGACCTGTTAGTTCCTTATTCTCTATAGAAAACTAGGGCTCCGAAGATTTCTCCTAAATAGGTACTCAAGTGATGTAAATATGTAACTAAATAAAGAGCAAGCAAATGCCAAACTATCTCAATTTACCTAATTGTTTGTCCAGTCAGCAGTTTATGGTTGAATTAAAATCCAGTTTCCCAGATGGAATTTGTTTAAACGCCATACTGCGGTTCCTCCTGACCCAAATGAGCTTACTGGTTGGCTTTGTGCCAAAATCATTCCAATTTTACTACACGACCAGTGTTACTTGATCTCTCACAACTAGCATGTACTGGGAACCCTAGAGCTCTAGATATACTGGTTTTATAAGCGCTTGGTGAGCTATGGGGATAGCAGGTTAGGCTTCTTGCGCAAATATGCTTGTTCTGAGCCCAAGTCAATATGGATAATATGCTTGGGCGAAATAGAAGCTTGGGACTTATTGGTTGCCAGCTTGCCAGCAATCTTCTAATTTTATAGGCTTTGTTGCCAGACCATTAAAATCCTAATCTTTTTTGAAAATTATCGACATTATCGTTCATTATTCGATTGAACTGATACTTTAGGTGACAATGGAATATCATAGAAACGTAGAGTTGATTTGATGAACATAGGAGATGAGCATAGAAGCACTTCGATAAGTAAAGAATACAGCACGATGAGTACCTACCTTAGTTGCCGGTAGAAAGAAAAATCTACCTAGTCAGGGTTAAAACCTTGTATCAGAAATGACATGTTATAACCGTATTTTGTAGGTTACGGCTTGGTAGTTTCAGTTCAAAGAGACGAAAAATTTATTTAAGCCCAAATCCGGAGGGCCCTAGATAACATTTGGAACTCGTAAAGAGGGCTTAAAAAAGGTTAACTAATCTTGGGACCGTGACCGACCCATTTTTAACAACATTGTGTGTTCCCATCTCCATGCTTGAACTAGAAACCAGTGTATGTCGAAGCCAAAGATTTACAAAATGTATTTGTAATAGGATAGCGCTGTATGTTGGTTATTTTGATGGTAGGATTTGTCGGCGATGGGTAAACTTTTGGAATAAGTCGTTTAGGTTCCGGTTCGATTTTTAATAATCTGAGTAGAACCAACTTGATTGTTTTAAGAAATATTTTTCATCATCTGATCACCTACATAGGTACTTGTATAAGTAGGTACTTCACCGCTTTGTTTTTTCATAAAGTATATTTAATAAGTGTGACTACTTGAAAAAAAGAACAAATCAAAAAAAATATTCAATAAAATAATTTGATTTGTTCCCTAGTTGTGTTAAGCTGTGTAGTTAAGTATTTGTTGTACAACAAGTTGCTTGGCTTATAATCGATGGAATCAGGCGTTAATTTGAATTAGAATTAGAATTAGAATTATTTATTGCATATCACATTACAGGCATTGGGTGGAGTGGAACATATATAGGTATACATGTGACACCCTGTAAGGGCACAGCAATATAGAGGGCTACAAGTAGGTAATTACTTAGATTAAAATATGATTATATACATTATTTTACACATTTCGTTACATTAACATACATTCAATAATTATCATTTGGTCTTACTATTACATTATTTCCTTACAAAAAATAAAGCACTATTGTATTTTCACTTACTGACTAAAATATTCGTTCATATTATAGAAACACTCGTTAACTAAAAACCGTTTCAGATGTTTTTTAAATTGATTAATGTTTTGCAGTTCTTTAATAAGAGTTCGGGAGGTGATTGTAGATTTTTATAGTCATAAAATGTGGGCTACTTGTGACAAGTTTTAGTTTAGAAAAAGGCAATTTTAGTTGGTTAACATTACGGTTATTTCTTTTAATTTGGGTTGTATCTTGGTATGAGTACAAATCTAGGATATTTGTGAAAATCCATGTTAATCAAAACCTAGTTAGAACATTACTTTGCTGATCCGCGAATAGATAACGTGCTTGTCGATCGGTGCTAACCCATTTGACTTAATATTTAATGTTATAATAAAGATAATTACGTAAGGTGTATTAGGGTAATTCCGAAAGTCGTCTAATTACGAAAGTCGCATAAAAATCACCATTATTTCCATCATATTATCAAGATTCCCCTTTCGGAATTACTCGAGCATTTCTGTCATTCGGAATTACCCTAATATGTACTCTACTTAGTTATTTTGTGACTTTCTTTATGACGTGTCTTATTAATAGTTATCTACAATGGTTATCTATCATTTTCAAAAGAATATTACCTCAAAATACGACGCAATAACGTTACCAATTCTTACTTAAGTAATTAATATCTCTCCGCGATATCTCTACAACATGTTTTTGTTAATTCACCACGTCTATTTTCCTATTAAGAACATAACGTTAACGGTCTTTTTATCAGATGAACTTTGTACTAAAGATGTAAAAACAGTTTGAAATAATTAAAAACAAAACAATTATGCTATTTATAAGCGCACTGGCCATGCAAAGGGGAGTTCGATAAAAAAAACATGGCTGTTCATACTGGTTGTGAATCCGTTTGCCGCTGCGGTGTGCGAACGCCGCTTATTGTTTTTTTTTTTTATATTAACCGATCCGATGTAAGATTACAAAGAAGCAAATATTAAAAAATGCCATCGAAAAACGGAAAAAATGCACCTCCGGCAGGACTCGAACTTGCCAAACGCGGTGTGTTTCCAAACACTTCAGCAATTCCTGTCAACTTTGTACAAAAATTAAAGGAAAAGTTAAATTTGTTTTTATTAATTCCTATTTTGTTACCAAGATTTTGTTGATTAATTGAGATTTTATTAAGTTTTATTTCGTCATTAAGGTTCTCTAGTATCTATATTTTCTTAATTATAACAATTATCCTGTATATATCTTACGAAAGTCGAATTATATTACTAAATGTTGGTAACAAAATAGGATCAATTAAAATTTGCTGACATGGCATTGTACAAAGTTGATGGGAATTGCTGACTTCAGCCGTCTGTGCCACGGAGGCCTGTCACATCACACGAGTTCGTATACTTTTCTGCTAAAAAAAAATAGAAGAGCCCTTTTATCTGTTTAGTCTACTAACAAACGAAAACCTTTTCTCAAAAATAAAACGGCTTGATTGACGAGTGAAATTCTTTAACAGCTGTTTTCTTCGGATCGGATCGGATTAAAACGCTCTAAATAAGCGATTGAGCGTAGCGCTTACCGCGTAAGTTCTTCTAAATGAAACCACGTAAAAAACGTAACAAATGACGGTTTTCCCGCTGCAGGTTTTTCATTAGTACCCACCTGGTGTTCACATTGCGCGGGAGTTAATTTATAAAGGCTTAACGCGACAAGCGTGCATTAACTGCAGCTAGGGACGTGCCAGGGAATAGTGAGAATATTCTTTAAATACGAATATGTATTACTAAAATTTGTCCTAGAGTAAAATTAAGCTAAGTTTGCAGCGACATTGAAAGCCGAAACGGCCACAAACTGACTAAAATAAGAAACTTACTAAAAAAAATCAATTTGTGTCATTTGACAGCAAAACGTCCCACTTTGTCGGGTTATTCATATAAAGATACAAGCAAATATCGTCCCTATGGTAACCGACGAAGTGGAACGTTTCACTAAACTTCTACACATTTAATAAAATTTTTAGCATGAGATGATGGCTATAGATTTTTTTTTAGTATGAATAGGTAGACGTTTGACCACGATCACACCTGATGGTAAGTGATGATGCGGTCTACGGTGGAACACGCTTACCTACGAGATACCTATTTACTCTTGCTAGGGGGCGACTATAGTATCGGCCACTTCATATTTAAGCAGAAAAAAATGAAGGCAATAGAAGTCCTTTATTGTTAAGATCGAGTGTACCTTATATCTAAAGCCCAGTAGCCCAATACCTAATACAGCAACCTCTCTCAGTCATTCCATTATGACAGTTCATTCAATTCAATTTAAGTTTTATGAATAAATGGATGGTTGAAAAGGTGGATGATTTCTAAAGGGATAAATTATTTCATTCAAAACTTTTTTGGGGGATTATTTCGGGAGAGAATATTCCCAGGAGGGCACATCACTACCAGCCGACCAGGCTGCCATAAAATATAAGAGGATAATAACGTAGAGCTCTTAACGTTCTAATTTTACTAGAGCCGTAAAAGATTTCTCTGAGCCCTTGCGTGTGCGGATTAAAATAATACCTGCGTAATAATAATAAAGTCCTGCTTTGTAGCTTTGAGATAAGTTGACTTCATATATTGTCGTGAATTTGTAAACATCATTTTGTCTAAATTAAATAAATAAATAAATATTATAGGACATTATTACACAGATTGACTGAGTCCCACGGTAAGCCTAAGAAGGCTTGTGTTGTGGGTACTCTGACAACGATATATATAATATACAAATACATAGAAAACATCCATGATTTGGGAACAAATATCTGTGCTCATCACACAAATAAATGCCCTTACCGGGATTCGAACCCGGGACCGCGGCTCAGCAGGCAGGGTCACTACGCGCTAGGCCAGACCGGTCGTCATCGCCAAATTAAAATAAAAGATTTTATATCAACTTATGTTCCTAGGGCCTGTAGGGCCTTTGACGAATACTTACATGTAATTGAGATATACAATAAATACATCTATTACTCCAGCGATGATTGAATATTGCCCAATTCCATCGTAATAATAAAACTTTCTTTATTGTTTCCAGATTCTGCGACTCGCCAACGGAGGAGCTGGACGCGCGGACGCCGAAGGGGCGCGGGGCTAAGCGCGGGCGCGGCGCCGCGCCCACCGACATGACCAACTTCACCGAGACGCGCTCCTCCGTGCACAGCAAACTGCGCAACGGCGGCGCCAAGGGCCGCCGCGCGCTCCCCTCCCCGACGCCCTTCACACCCCCGCGCCCCGACAACAAGAGGAAAAGAACATCAGAAGCAGAGGAACGACCGCCCACCCCCAAAGCCAAGCGACCGCCCCCCACACCCTCCTCTCCGCCCCCCGATCCCGTCCTCCTAGAATGCCCCGAGCCCAACTGCTCCAAAAAGTACAAGCACGCGAACGGCTTGAAATACCACAGATCGCACGCGCACGGCTCGCCGGATGACGACGACAAGGACGGCTCCAGCTCTGAACAAGAAGAGACCCCTCCCGAACCTGCTTCCCCAGCCCGTCCACCCTCTGAACCGGCTACCCCAGCCACCCCCGTCAAATCCCCAACTCCTGCCAAATCCCCGGACGCGAAGAGCGAGAAGTCTCCGGAGAAGTCGCCCGAGAAGCCGGAGGTGGAGTCGCCGGCGCCGCGGTTCGCGGAGGAGTTCGTGCCGAGCCCGCCGCCCGCGCCGCCCGCCGAGCGCGCGCCCACGCCGCCACCACCCGCCACGCCGCCGCCGGAAACTTTACCTACGCTACAACCTACTCAATTTAAGGTGAGACACTCTTGGTCGACCACCAATGGACCTTATATTACGTCCTTGCAATACACCTATTTTGGCACAGTTTCACAAAGCATTAAGCAAACAATTGATCGGTTCCAGGTCAAACCGCGCTCAGCGCTAATGCCAGCCGAGGAGACCCAACGCAAATCCGCCGAGTCCCCCGATGAGTCGCCAGGCAAGCGGCGACGGCGCTCGCCGACGCCGGGGGCGCGGTCGCCCGCCTACTCCGACATATCGGACGACACGCCCGCGCCGGAGGGAGTGCCAGACGCGGACGCCGAGCACAGGCCCTTCCCTGTCTATCATCAGGTAAGATGAGAAGCAAGTCAGTTGAGTCGATTAGCACGCAAGCAGCACCGTTCGGTGAAACCGGACTCGCGTTCACCTGCCCATTCTACCACCTTTAATGATTTTCAAATAGGCATATTACAATCAAGTTATGAACGTCAAACAAAGCTACACTGGATTCATCCTTACGCCAATGCTTCGAAAAGATTTCAGTTCCCCTTAAATTGGAAAAGGATATAGGCATTGAACATGAACACACTTGATTTTATTATCCTGACACGACTAGATTAACTATCATTGAAATTACGAGTATATTTAGGCCTAAGTTACATGAAATTGAAGGAGGACTGACAAGATAATTAGTTCAGCCGCGTTTAAGAGAAGCAACTGCTGTCAAAGTGGACACATACCTATTCAGGCGTACACTTTCAGTAACCACAGTTGAAACCGTATAGATACTTTCATATAAGCTGAAAACCGCATTGAGTTAAGGCATAGCAGAAAACTTAGTCTCCAAATATTTTGCGTTCGTTTATATCGCAATAACAAAGTATCCCCTTGCAGTATTACGGCCAGCCGCCGTACCTGCCGCCGACGCACGCGCCGCCGGCCGACAAGGGCAAGGAGGACCTCAAGGACCCCAAGTCCGACCTCAAGGTACTCCTTGAGGAATGTGTTACATGGCCCCTTTTTCCGCTTTAAAGTTTTCCCTTTTCATTCTGTCACCCTCATCACCCCTGAGTTCTCACGTGTCACCACCCTGCCACAGGCATTTAGTTGATCCTGTGTAGCAGTCTGCTTGCGCTCTCTCGGTATTCATGCTGTCACTCTTATCATTATGACCCCTGTCACCTGAGTCCTTAAGCGTCACCGCCCTGCCATAGGCATTTAGTTGATCCTGTGTACCAGTTTGCTTACGCTCTCTCGGTATTCATGCTGTCACCCTTATCAATATCACCCCAGTCATCCTTACGCGTCATCACCATGCCATATGCATTTAGTTAGTCCTGTGTAGCAGTCAGCTTATGCTAAGTATCTCTGTTTTATCAACCCTGCCACCTGCGTTCACATGCCTCCACGTTTGCTTTATATATTGTATTTTACTTGCGGTTCCTTGGTTATTATCGCCTCATTTTTAGTTACCATTTCTGTTCTACTTCATAGAATACTGATGCGCTATGCCTTTCTTGCCATTCTTACTAAACTTTGGTTTTAAGTGTTGCTGCTGAGGAAATGGCGATAGAGCTTAAAAATATATGATATAAGTTAAAAGTTAATGAGTATTCATCTATTTAATTATTCGGTCCACCTTCATCGCGTTTCCTTGACAAATATGTAAATGGGTATCTAAATCAGGCTTCTATCGGCTAAGATGGTTACTACCTGCTGTCTCACTCAACTCACACTTCTCGAAGTTTTTTTCTAGTTTGTTTGCAGTGGCGATGCAGTCCTAACTTATCAGTGTGCCTCCTGTTTTAGCCGTCCATGTAAATATCTGTACCTACTACCTTAACCAACATTCCATTATTTTCAGGATGGCAAACCCGAGAACGCTCCCCAAAAAGTCCTGCCACAGCACTTCTACCCGTACAACTACGTGCCGAATTTTCCTTACAACGTTGAACCGGGCGCTCCACCGGGTGCTCCCATGGAAGACAAAGGAAAGGAGCCCGAGCGAAAGACCGCCAGCCCCCTAGACAAGGGGAAGGGCAAGGAACCTCCGCGGCCGAACGACACGCATCAGATCCTGAAGGAGAGCATTGAGATGAAGGCTCAGATGGGGCCGTATGCTTTTCAAAGGCCGCCGCATGCAGAGAAGAGGATCTCAGAAGGTATGTTTATTTATATTTTTAACGCTTACCAGAAAGTTCTACCTTAGTATTCCTTACAACATTGAACGGTCTGCTCCCTTAGAGATAAGAGTAAATAGCATAAGGTGAGAGGTGGCCTCATGCGAGAAAAGAGGATTTCGGAAGGTATGTCTACTAAACGAAGTTTTGAATAACTCTCTCCAGGAAAGTCTCCCTTAGCAGTTCTACACTTACAACTAATAAAACTTCTGTGCAATAAAGTGTTTATTACTGTAGTAACTATGAGGTTACACACACTATAAAATAAACGATTGAATAAGTTTGTCAATCAATTTAATTAACACTTTACAAAATGTTGTATAGTAAGTCTTATTACTATTAAGCACTATATATTATAATATTTAGGGCACCGAGTCGTTACATCAAGTAGGTACTTAACATGCGCATCGAGCTGCGTGGTCGCGTGGTATCGTAATGGCGGGCGAGCCAGGACTGGTTGTGCGGGAGAGCGGGAGAGGCGTTCCCGGCGCGAGCGCCGCTCGCCGCCATTGCTCTGTTTGCGGCGCCGAACGTTGACGCTCTTATAAAACATAATATTTAACTTTAAAATGGAAATGTTAAGTTTGTGATGTATGATATAATTTACATAATATATTATTATGATTTTTACATAAGTAAATAAATAAATGTGTATCAGTTAGGCCACACTACTCCCCCCCAGAGACCGTCAAGGGCGATAATAATCATTGTAATGATCTGGGAATCTTACCCGACGACCGGAACGAGTGACCTTATTTTCTGCTGTTACTGTAGGTGTAGGAGGCATTACCAGCTGATCAGGTTGCTGAGGTGAAGGTCTAAGGTTACTATGCTGCTGAGAGTCCTGATTTGATATCGTAGGCGGCACAGTAGGGTGATCGCTTCCAACTTCTGGAGATAGTGTGAAGGCCGGCTTAAGTCGGTCTATGGACACTGTCTTCTCTGTGTTGTGGAGAAGAATCTTGAAAACTTTGTCATCTCGAGATATTACCTTATGAGGTCCCGAGTATGCTGCTTGCAGTGGGCCTCGTGACGGGTGCTCTCTAAGAAACACGTATTCACAGGTTGAGAGATCTTTGTAAACAAATACCTTAGGCTTTATGTGGCGAGAAGCTGGTACAGGTCTTAGCTTTTCGGCGAAGCTCCTGAGCCTGGCGGTGAATACAGACATGTCTGTTGTACCTGCTGTTGAGTGGAAAAACTCCCCAGGAAGTCTTAGAGGTTCTCCGTATACCAGTTCGGCTGAAGATGACTGTAAGTCTTCCTTGAAAGCTGTTCTTACGCCAAGTAGGACCCAAGGTAATGATTCAGTCCACTTCTCATTCGCGTGACATACGATAGCGGATTTAAAATGCCGATGGAAGCGTTCTACTAACCCGTTGCATGCCGGATGATAGGCTGTTGTTCTTTTGTGTTCGAATCCAGCCAACTTTGACAGACTTGAGAACAACTCAGATTCAAACTGGCTTCCGCGGTCGGTTACGATGTCTGTTGGGGAACCGAATCGAGCTATCCAGTTTGTGACTAGGGCCTTAGCGACAGTTTCTGCAGTAATGTCCTGGATCGGTACTGCTTCCGGCCACCGGGTGAACCGGTCTACGGCTGTTAGGCAGTATCGATAACCATGCGAAGGAGGAAGTGGTCCTACTAAGTCAATATGTACCTGTTTAAAACGGACGCGTGGTAAGTTGAAGGTACCAAGCGGGGCAGTCACGTGTCGATTGACTTTGGCCCGCTGACACTGAATGCATGCACGCGTCCACTCTCTACAGTTCTTCTTGACGCCGGGCCACACAAACCTTTCAGCAACTAGCTTAGCTGACGCGTTGGACCCAGGGTGACTAAGAGAGTGCAAACTGTCAAAAACTTGCTTGCGAAAGTACTTACTGACATATGGCCTGGAGTTTGGGGTACTGACATCGCAGTACAGAGGTACACTACTGCCAGGTACATGTAGCTTTCGCAGCTGCAACGATGAACCTTCGCTTAGGAGTTTCTGCAGCTCAGGATCAGAAGCTTGACCTTCGGCTAGAGCCTCGAGACTTACCGGTGCTCCCAGTTCTTCGATACGTGACAGGGTATCGGCGACAACATTATCCTTTCCGGATATGTGTCGGATGTCCGTTGTGAACTGGGAGATGAAGTCGAGATGCCTGTATTGACGCGGCGAGCAGTTTGTTTTTCTTTCATGAAATGCGAAACTGATCGGCTTGTGGTCTGTATATACAACAAAATGTCTGGCTTCAAGCATATGCCGAAAGTACTTTATGGCTTCATAAATGGCTAACAGTTCTCTATCATAGGGAGAGTACTTAACTTGAGCAGGTGTGAGTTTCCTCGAAAAGAACGCAAGGGGTTCCCATATGCCTTCCTTTAATTGCTGCAGTACCGCCCCGATCGCCTTATCTGATGCGTCTGTGACTACGGCAAGATTTGCTGAGCAGTCGGGGTGAGCCAGCAGCGCGGCATTGGATAAGCTCTCCTTACACTTTTCAAAGGCTGCTAGGGTATCTCCTTCTAGAGTGATGGACTGCGAACCCTTTACCGAACCAGTCAGTAAAGCGTGAAGAGGGGCCTGGGTCTGAGCTGCTCGTGGAAGAAATCTCCTGTAAAAATTTAGCATGCCCAGAAAGCCTCTAAGCTGCCGGACGTTTGTCGGAGGCGGGAAATCCTTAACTGCTTGAACCTTGGAGTCGAGCGGTTTGCAGCCTCTCTCTGAGATCCGGTATCCTAGAAATGTTACCTCTTTTTCGCCAAAAACGCACTTGGCTGCGTTTACCATGAGGCCGTAGTCCTTGAGCTTCTGGAAAACAATGCGGAGATGTTCCTCATGCTCAGCTTCACTTCGTGAGTAAATGAGGAAATCGTCCAAATAGGCATAAACGAAATCTAGACCTCTGGTGACTTCATCAACAAACCGCTGGAAAGTTTGTCCAGCGTTTCTGAGGCCAAACCCCATATACGGAAATTCGTATAAACCGAAAGGAGTTGTTATAGCGGTCTTTGGTATGTCTTCAGGGCTGACAGGTATCTGATTATACGCTTTTTCTAGGTCAATTGTGCTAAATACATTACAACCTGTAACACTATGCGTAAAATCATGAATGTGTTTAATCGGGTACCTGTCAGGTACTGTGCGAGCATTTAACTTACGGTAATCGCCGCAGGGGCGCCACCCGTTGTTTTTCTTCGGCGCCAGGTGAAGTGGTGATGACCACGGGCTTTCCGAAGGTCTAGCTGTGCCATTGGCCAGCATAGACTGGAATTCCTGTCGCGCGATCTTAAGCTTGTCGGGGGCTAAACGGCGGGGCGGGGAGGAGACTGGAGGGCCTGGCGTTGTTCGTATGTGGTGTACTGTGTTATGTGGTACTGTGTGGTGTACGCCGGCTGGTCGTGTAATTTCTGGAAAATCATCTAATATTTTATGATATTGAGACTCGCCGGTCACTACTTTTACCGATGCAATATTGCACCCGTGGGCTGAGATGGCGGCAGCCGTTAATAATGTCGTATTATCGATTAAACGTTTGCGTCTACAATCGACAAGGAGATCATAGAAATTCAAAAAATCTATCCCGATTATTGGTTTAGTAACGTCTGCCACCACAAAGCGCCACGGGAACACTCTACGCAAATTAAGATCTAATGCTAAATTCACATAACCATATGTACTTATATTAGTGCCGTTAGCGGCGCACAAATTATAATCAGTTTTAGAGCGACGCTCGCGAAGTGCTAACCTTGGGTAGACGCAGAGGTCGCTACCTGTGTCGACCAAGAACTGCGCCTTCGAAGATCGGTCAGTCACCAACAGGCGGCCTCTTGATGGTGGAGGGCAATCGTCGGCCGCATTTACAGACCGCCCTTCCCGTTTTCCGCCGCGGCGTAGTCACACGGCCGGTTGCACTTGGTCGACTGGTCTCCGAATTTGCTATGGTACCAGCACACTGGATACTTCCTGTAGTTGGACTGGGAACGACGTCTAGAGGCAGAGCCGCTGCGGTCGCGTCGCGACGATGATGACGCGCGGGACCTGGGGGCTCTCGTGTGCCCCATCTTCATCTCGCGCAGCTCTCGCCGAAGCTCCGCGACCTCCCGGGCGAGATCACTTAACGCCGAACCGGGGACTGGGTTGCTGACGGCGGCGACCCTCGGCGCGGCGGTGGCCAGGTCGTTGACCCGGTCGGCCAGGTCTGCGAGGTCCTCCAACGTCGAAGTGTTGGGCTGCCCGGCGAGCACCGTCTGGATCCCGTGCGGCAGGCGGCCAATCCACAAGTTCTTCATGAAGTCGTCGTCCACGCTGACGCCAGCCAGCCCCTGCAGGTGTCGCAGGAACTCGGACGGCTTCCTCTCTCCAAGCTCCTCGTGCATCATTAGCTGTTTGATTCTCTTTTCCTTCGAGTCACTTAACCTCCGTATTAACTCTGTTTTTAGCTTTTCATATTTTCGCTCTGGAGGTGGCTTGACGATAATATCTTTCACAGCTCGCGAATGTTGGTTATCTAAGTGGCTTATAACATAATTGAATTTCGTCGAGTCACTTGTTATTTTCTGCAAGTCGAATTGGCCCTCTATTTGGGCGAACCAAATGTCCGGTTCCTCCGGCCAAAATGGCGGCACCTTAATGCCCACCCTGAATACATCGCCGGTATCCCTCGCCAAGCTTCCTTCAGATGCAGGCGTTTGTGCACTTGCCTCGTTAGAAGGCACACTTCCACTTGATTCGTCCAGTTTCGGTCCCATGTTCACGTCGGATTTCACCACTGTAGTAACTATGAGGTTACACACACTATAAAATAAACGATTGAATAAGTTTGTCAATCAATTTAATTAACACTTTACAAAATGTTGTCTTATTACTATTAAGCACTATATATTATAATATTTAGGGCACCGAGTCGTTACATCAAGTAGGTACTTAACATGCGCATCGAGCTGCGTGGTCGCGTGGTATCGTAATGGCGGGCGAGCCAGGACTGGTTGTGCGGGAGAGCGGGAGAGGCGTTCCCGGCGCGAGCGCCGCTCGCCGCCATTGCTCTGTTTGCGGCGCCGAACGTTGACGCTCTTATAAAACATAATATTTAACTTTAAAATGGAAATGTTAAGTTTGTGATGTATGATAATTTACATAATATATTATTATGATTTTTACATAAGTAAATAAATAAATGTGTATCAGTTAGGCCACATTACTACTACTACTACAACTCAGTACGTCTTGAATAATCTACTAAAAATCTAATGATAATGACCCCATTGTCCCATTACGATTATACAATAAAACTACCATAAAAATGGCTAAACATAAAATAACTAGGATTTTGTTTCCAGCGAGACCGTAACCATGGCGACAAGCTAATCCACCTTTCACCATTAATGTGTCATTCCAGATACTACATGAGCCTGGAGGCGCGGCGGAAAGAGTCGGGCATGGACGGGAAGCCCCCCGGGGCGGCGGCGGGCGCGGGCGGGCGGCCGCCGCCCAGCCTGCCCAAGCCGCCCAAAGACAAGGACGACAAGAAGGACGACGTCAAGGTCAAGCAGGAGGGTCAGAAGCCTACCACTGAGACTCAGGTAACGTTACCTTGGTTTAGTGGTACCCTGGTCTCTGAATCCCAAATATTATAGTTACTCTTATGATATAGCAGCAAGAATAAGACGATCTAGTTATACCTGAAACAAAGCATGTCCACCATGCGCGTTCTGAGAGCCACTTGCACCAACGAAAAGGGAAAGGAAAATTTGACAAATGACAGCCCACTAACCCTGAGTTAAGTGATTGCGGACGCCGTGTGGGCCTAACTACATGTAGCGCGGTATTTCGAGCAACGTGTTGTTCTGGTCCGGCGCACCGCTATCAAAACGCTCATTTGTGCAGAAATTTATATGCCGTTATATCCCTAATCCTTCTTTGGAACCTTGCGAGGAAGGTACGTTTTCTGATAAAAGCCACTAATGTTGATTTTGATGTTGCAGGGCCCACCGCCGCCTCCGACGTCGCAATACTACCTGCCGTACATGCAGGGACCGCACTACGGGGCACTGCCCTTTGACCCGGTATGTTATTTACAACTTTCATTTTATATTACATATTTATTTAGAGATCCAATCCAATAGCTATGATAGGTATTAAATTATCAACGCGACCAAGACAATATGACGGTTTGCTCCAATGTAATGGCAGCGCCGATGTTTACGCGTCTCTGTGGGCGCGTATTCTGCGGGAGTAGCACGCTAGATAAACCTTATCAGGTAACCGTGCTTTCCCGCCTGTACAGTGTACATATCGAATTATCGATATTCAGTATATGACTCAATCGTAAAAACATATTGTTGCTTTTATATGACGACCGGTCTGGCCCAGTTGGTACGTTGGTAGTGACCCTGCCCGCTAAGCCGGTGGTCCTGGTAAGCAGTTAACTATTTGTGCGATAAACATAGATATTTACTGGTGAAACCCGATAAGTTGAGCAAACTGGTTTTTGAAATTCGAACTATGTGCAATTTCCACAATGTTGTTATTTCAAGGACAAATTATCGGGTTTTACCAGTAAACCCTCGAATTATATTCGTATGTTTATACATACCCATCGTTGTCTGAGTACCCACGACACATAAGGCGCGGACGACAACATCACCTTCATACAAAACGATCGCGCGGATCGCTCCGCGCGGACGGTCCGCGTGACACTAAAACCAGCCTTAGCCTTCTTGAGCTTACCGTGAGACTCAGTGGATCTGTGTGTCGGAATAGGTATCTTTAATATTAATAGTCTTTTTTCTACTCGTCGACTTTAATCTGTCAATTAGGGCACCACAGACTAAACTATAAGTGCTGACTTTTCAGTGTTAGATAGTCTTTGACACTTAGTCAACTATAATGTTTCATTACAGTTCACTTTTAGTTAACTGTAATAATTTAAAAAATAGAACTTCATACAAGTTCTTTACTAATTTGCGATACCTGGCAAATTTTTCTGCATCTGAAACACGTTTTTTTTTATCTATCGCATTATCGACCAATCAGATACGGTTATTACAAACAATTGGTTGCCAGGTAATTCGATGTTGATACAACGGTGAACGACGCTATTAACACTAATTTTAACTTGAATGATAATATTTTTCGTCCATTTATGATGAAGATGATGACTCATAGAAAAAGTATTGTATACAATAGTGATATAATTAAGCTTTTCACTCTCGTACCGTACTATTAGGCCACTCAGCAAGCTTCGTGGCCTAAACATGGTACTCGACTGAAACGCTTAGTATTATATCACGATTGTATAAAATATTATTATGTTAACGTAAATTCGTGTCGTGCAGGTGTACCGCGCGCCGCTGAGCCCGATGCTGGTGTCCGGGTTCGGCGGCGGCTGGACGGTGCCGCGCTACCACGCGCCCGAGGACCTGTCGCGCCCCGGCGCGCCCGCCAAGCTCGACCTGCTGCCGCCGCACGCGCCGCAGTACTACCCGCACCAGCAGCACAAGATACACGAGCTGCAGGTACCAACACCAAAGACCTTTACAGGGGACAGCTCAATCACATTTTTTGCCATACGAAATTAAACCTTATTACTGAAACTGAAAGTCGATCGTATCAGACTAGCGAAAACGGTCCACATGAGAGGGCATTGTTTGGGCTGGTGTCCCTCTCGCACGTGTTGCCAGTGTTAATGAGGTTCCCATATTAGTAGTATTTTTATCTATATAATTACCTGACTTTATAACTTCTTATTTTATTTTAATGTTATATTCTAACTAGGGTTTCGATATATTTCAAAAAATTTGAAAATAATTATAATGTAATTATTTTGATGCCAGTAAATCAAAGATTTGTATAATTAAAAAATACTTTCAATTGGGTGTTAGTAGATTTAGTAGTAACTTTGAAAATTGACTGGTATCCCCAATTTATGACAGTGATGACGTCACTGAATAATGTTGACATTGTCAGCAAGTGCGAGAGGGACACCAGCCCAAACAATTACCTCTCATGTGGACACACTTTTTGACCTAACTAAACAATCTAGTTTAATAATTCTAAATCTATGACCAACACTTAAGAAACTGTTGCAATTGCGTGCTCATTCGCGCACAAAACTATTTTGAACAGCTGACTTAGGGCGGCCATCTTGCAGAACAAATAGGCTCGCTCGCAAAACCATGCGCGCATGAGTATCACTCAAGTTCTATTTTCAAATGTTTTTGATTTTGAGATACCGCTGATTACTTTACCGGGGCAGATCAGATATTAAAGGGCTGGGCGCGCGTCTTAGTGCCTTTTCACATTATCCGATCCGATATCGGATGTCGGACCGATATCCCATACATTACAGGCGCCATCTTGGATTTTTTCTATTGAAATCCTTCCGACATCCGATATCGGATCGGATAATGTGAAAACGCACTTATACGTAGGTAGCATGATATGCATGATTGTATTAGCCTTTTAAGATTTGTCTGTGATGGCTTCATCACACAGCTATTTGGGGTAGCGTGACGCAAGCTGGGTGATGATGGCGTGTTGTGTCTGTGTTGCGCTTATTGTCGAAACTCAACTATGCTATTTCGATGTGAGTTTTTATTGAAGATAAGTAGGTATGCTCTGTCTATTAATTCGGCATTTTTTTCGAATAATAAACATGGTCATTTTGTTACAATTTCATTAATATATCAGCACAACGGATGCTGAAGTTACTTATTTATTATTTGTCCAGGAGCACGCGAAGCCCCCAGCAGCGACCAAGCCTCGTCCGTCGCCGCCGAAGGAGCCGGCGCGCTCTCCGCCGCCGCAGCGGCACGTGCACACGCACCACCACACGCACGTCGGCCTCGGCTACCCGCTCTACCCGCCGCCATACCCCGGTGAGTCCTGATCTCCTGGTAGTCTAGTAGCACGCTAGTAGCACGCGGAGCCCCTCGTAGCGGCCGAGCCCCGACCATCGCCGCCGAAGGAGCCGGCACGCTCGCCGCCACCGCCACACCCCGATGAGTCCTGATCCCGGTAGCCTGGTGTTCGACCTGATATTATTTGCAATTTTTACTTACTCTGAACTTGATGATCGATATCTGATTGCGCTACTCCTCCTAAGATTTCGACTATTCACGCCATCGCTTCGATAAACAACCTCTGTAATTTTGTTGAACTGGATGTTTGGTTGCAGCCGCGGCAGTGCTGGCCAGCACGCAGGCCGTGGTGAACTCGTTCCCGACGCCGCCCAAATGAGAGCGCGCGCCCTAGCGCGGCCTCCGCCCCGCCTGACCCGCGCCCGCGCCCGCGCCGGCCCGACCGGCCTGAGCGCCCGGTCCGACGTCCCGGATGTGACTAGTGAAGTGACCCGCGAACCTTGAACGCTATCGAATTCGTATAAATTTAACCGCGTCGTAGCCGTTTTCGTGAACTCTCGAATTCGAATCTAATCTCTATGCCTGTAGCCATAATTTGAACACTGTGATCTCGCGTAACCCACAAGATGTGTATGTGATGTGCGCTTTGAATGTTAGAGTGTGTCCGGACCGATAGTTACCTGAATTCTTTTGTAGTCGGAGCGAGTGATATCGAAGACTCTCGGTGATCGCCCGACGTCGGCGAAGGACGCCGCCGCCCGCCACTATTGATGTCTATTATACTTTGTTTTATATGTTCACTAGTGCGAGCACAAACTAGTTTTGTAAATATTAGTGTTATGTGTAAATTACCCTAAGATCGTTAGTGTTCCGAGAGGGATAGTAATGTGTAATATAAACATCGAATTTTCCGATTCTCCCACTGGGCATTGTACTGATGTTGAAGCCCCTTCTAAATTGATATCGATGCGAATACGGCATAGTAAGATCTACAACTGCATTCCACGATAACGAAAGCAAACGTACCTAGTTGTAATGTTAGTTTACTAATATTTAAGTAATTTAGCGTAAGTTCAAAGGCGTCAATGTGATCATTACAATATGAGTCGTAGCGTGCACAAATCGTACTGTTTCGATACTTAATAGTGAGTATGTAAGCATCCTATAGGTCGTCGAGTGTTCGAGCGTCGCTGTGCGTGTATGTCTGGCTTATAATATAGGAACCGCAACCCGCTCATAGTCCGCGGCCGATACAAGGGAGTAGTGTTGCGCCGTCGAACGAAACCTCAGCGTTTCGTGTCGATGCAAGCATTTAAACGGCATACACCTTATATATAATTTGAAATAGTCTTCCAGTTGGTTGATTTGAAGTATTGTTAACGGATTAGTCCTACTTTCGCATTTCTACGTTTCCTAATTACTAATACTGGATATGAGGCAGCCAAATTATCGACGCTTTAACTCTACACTAGCCGAGTGACTTGTAGAGCGGTTCGAGTCACGCGAATCGATTGCATTTCAAATATAAGTAGTGGACGTTTATAACACATTAGAGATTGAACTAAATATAGTGATTCGGTATAATTTCATGACATTTTAGTCAATGTACGCGTGTACCTGTCTCATAATTAACAAAAACCTATATTTGTATAAATGCTGGGCCTAAAAACCTATTTTTTATTGTGGTAAGATGAGCCAAGTCTGCTAGAGGTTAATTTTGTAAACCAGTGTTGTACGCCTACTTAACCCTAAAGGGGACTGTCAATGCAATCAACGGAAGGCATCCATTTGATTTGTTTTCGTACGCAGGAATGAACACGCAGGAAACGTTAAACTGCCTCAAATATGTAGGTATTCCTATTGTTCTGTGTGCGCTCATATCGATACCTATAGTCAAGATGCATATTGCACAACCCTAAAGATTATGTCAAGTCTAACTTAAGCTCGAACCATGATTGGTTGTGTTGTGTTGTTGTCTAAATGTGTGCATTATGGATCCTGGCCCAATGCAGAATACAAATTTGCAGTTATTATGCTGATTATTGACAGTAATCAGATGATTATTATTTGTGTTTAGCAACAATCAGATGTTGTTTATGTACACTGTTGTAAATTGTTTTATGTAGTTAACTTACTTGCGCTCCTGTACTTCCAGAAATCAAAATCTAACCATTTTTATTTTTTTTGTTTCATGTAGTAGGTATCCTAAATAGTCATCTAGGGGGTGATTTTTTTAATTTCGTCACTAAAAAAATCTGTGAAGAACGGTGAAATGATCCCTGTTTGTAAATCATGATGCTTGTAAAACAGTAATTTATTTACTTACATCTACTGAATATCAGCAAGTCTTCCTTTTACAATAATCCACTACACTACATGTCTCAAATAGGATCGATTGTCCGTAATACAAACTACATATATTAGTTAATAACCGACTTAGAACTCAAATTGTAACAAAAACTCATAAAAAATGGAACTGAAACATTCGTAAGACTTTCCTGTTAGCTGATGGTGTCCCGTAGATGGTTGCACAGATCGGATCCTTTAGTTGATTGCACTCTTTGGTAGTAGTTAATACTAAGTATAAATGTGACAATCCAATCCAAAAGGGTCTTTACGCTTTATGTGCAATAAGCCGGGTCCACAGTCCACACAGAGCGAGGCACGTCGCTAGGCAATGTGCCCTCAGGCAGCCTGTGAGGCAGGTTGCATGGCTGAGCAACACGCACGCATTGCCTCGGCCGAGGCACGTCTACATAGCACGTTTGCCGCGAGAGGAAATTGCCTCGCGACATGCCTCGTTATATGTGGACCCGGCTGTAAAGAAAGATCTTTGATGTGATTTCAGGTGAAGACGTTTAGTGTTCTTGAAGTATAGGGACTCTTTTGAGCTAGAAAGTCACAAATAGTATTGAGTAGAGTAACCGAGACATGGCTTCATGATCTCACGCTAGCTGCCGATGCCGGCAGACTGACTGATTACCTGTGCCCACGCTGTGACGAAAAAAAAAATGAAATGGAAAACCTTAGCTGTTGTTTTCATTTGACCTCTAGTGACCCATTAAAATTAGTGTTATGGGGTCACATAAATCAGGATTCCGCGAATATTCGTGAGTGCGAATTTCTCTTGAAGAATGAGAGACGCCATTAAGAATATTACCGTGTGGCCGCACGCCCTTAGAAAATAGAATTGAATGTAGTTTCGTTCAAGAATGGAACGAAACTAAGCAAAAGCGACTATGTTCTATTTATTAATGATTGAAATTGAATTGGAGGTGATTTGTACTATTATTAGAACAGTGGGCCGCTAGACGGTTAAATTCAGTATCTGGAATACTCTTGATTGGGTCGTAAACACAAGGTTTACTCGTATTATAAACGTACTGTCAAGCTGATCCAAATTTAAATATGAAAAAATCCTGAACTATGTTCGTTGGAAAAATTGTGTAAAATTAAGCAAAATAGCTGAAAACACCTATGCAAAGAAATAGCGCTTTGGACTTCGAAAATATGTTTCAAGAATTGTATTAATCTAATGCATTATTTCTTAGCAAGAGGTATCAATGATTCTTATTGTAATGTGGCATCATTAGCTAAGGTTCATGAATAAAGACTTTCCGAAGTTTTGGTACGGTTTACTATTTTTTTCGTTCTGTTTTATACAATTTGTACATTTTCAACTCGAGGCAACTTTTTGCAAAATATAGGTGGTATATGGCTATATACCTATATTCACTTGTTGACGCTTGGAAGTCGCGCTTCCATTGAGAAGTTCTGCACTATTGCTGCAAAAAGCTGCAATGTATGAACGCTAAAGGGCCACACCACACTCCATAGCGGCTTACGAGCGTCAGTGTCTAGACAGTGCTATGAAAAATGGCGGCCTTGCAGTTGCGCTAAAATTGTGTAGAACAACCACAGTGTAAGGGCCGAGTGGTCGCTCGGAGCTTTCAGTTCAGCGGGGCGTGCAGGGGGCGAGCTCCCCCGGACACTTTGTATGAGCTTTAATTGTTTGACATGCACGCCGCATGCCCCAAATATGAGCGTGTATTCAGGCCACATAGTCAAATACTATGTAAACTCTACGAGTTAATACGTGCAGCTTGTGACGATTCCCATACAATGAAACGGCAACGATTTTAGCAGCGCCATCTAGCGGTACGAGTTGTTCAAAGTAGTTTGTCAGTATAGGCGTAGTACGTAAAACAACACAAAATGCGATTACTTGATCCACTTTAACATTTTTAGACGGAATAAAACAAAGAAATAAGAGTGTGTGACTTTTTTTAATTTTAAAATGTATGAACTATTTTGATCAACCGCTAGAGGCGCTAGTATCGCGTGTTGCCAGCTTTTGCCCCAAGCTGCACGTATTAACTCGTAGAGTTTACATAGTATTTGACATAGTGCTGTCTAGACGCCGATGATGGAGACGCTTTTGGAAGTTCTAATAAAAGGATCACTAGTAACCTAGTAACTAATGATGTCATAGGTAGGCTAGTCGTCACGTGTGGGCCCGAGGGCATCGCAAACATTACGCTTCGATAATTTAATATTAACGGTACGAATCGCGACTTGGTAAGGAAAATGATCATTGTATTTATAATGTATCGATATACATATAATATGGACATTTGTGTATTTTTTTGATGTACTAAAGCCAAGTTTGATTTTTCTTAGAAAAAAATTCGAAACTTTAAAAAAGGAATAATAAAGATAAATTATTTCTTAGAAAATGGGTTTTTATTTACTGTAAAGTCCTTACAATGCTTAATAAATACTAAGCAATCTTAGATTATTGTCAAAATACATTGCCATAATGTTAAAAATTGTGATGTTTGACTAGGAACAAGTTTTAAATAGGTACATACAGTTAAAAGTGCGCGGTAACTTATAAGTTATTGCATTTTTTACAATTTGTTATTATTAAGTACAATTAAAGCTTAATTCTTACTTAAATTACAATAGATAAATTACTTACAATAGGCAATAAAATAAATTACTAGCAAAATTAAAAGGGTTAATAATCGCTTAGTACCTAACAATGAAAGGGAATTTGCAAAGAATTAATGCAAGTTGGTTTAAAATACCGAATCATGAACCGTGTAAATAGGGCAGATGTCAGACTGCATCTATCTTAGACGGTTGTATAAATATGACTCGATAATCTTATACGATACACAAATGGCGTATATTGAATATTAATTAAACGCTGAAAAATGTTAAAATAGCATTCATTGCAGCAATTTTAAAAGCAGCAACGCACCTCCAACACCTTGGTAATCGCTTACCATCAGGCGAACTGTCTGCTCGTTTGCCTCCTATCCCATAAAAAAAAAAAAAAAAGAATAAATTAAGAACATATTCCTGTTCCGTGTCTACATATAAATGGTGTTCGAGTAGGTATTTCTCCTTTTAAAATTACTTCTTAAATGTGTCATATAAAAATATTTCTTTGGTTGTTATAATACCGTGTTGGTTGCTAACTATAGGCTTCAACCAGTGACGATGTTTAAAACGTTATTTAAAAGGTAAGTACTATAAATAAACCTTAATAAAATCGTTAATGTTACACTTTTGTCATTGAGTTGAATTTGAAAAATCTCTTAACGTTTTTGAGTAACTAAACTATACATAATTTCAAGTAATCCCATTTGGATTTATAAATTGGCACATGTTTTACTTAAAGTATTTAGGTAAATTGCTAATAACTAGCGCTTTCAATAACTGGCCGCCTTATACTAAAAAAAACTCTGTATATTGGTAAACCGAATTCATTTTAGCATAAGGCCAGCTATTGACAGGTGGCCAGTCATATAAATTTTATGTAAACTTGAACATTTTTAGTATAGGGTGGCCAGTTATTGGACGTTATTGGACGCTTGCTAGTTACTAGAAATTTACCCTGTAAGGAAAACTAAGTTAGTCTTAAGGAAGAATTATAAATTATAAATGCCTTTATGCAAATACATATTATGAAAGTCGCGCCTAAACTTATTCAATAGAGAGACACGATTGATTTCTTCGATATTTAAATACTACTTCTAATTAAATACCTACATCTTCACTACACTTATTCAAAAACTTACAACTTATTTTAAATATAAATAATCACTGCTCACAGTAAAGCTTGTCCTTTGACGTAATAATAAATACTGTTAAGTTGTTAAATTCGATACTAAAGCTAGATTTTTTGACTGCAACAGCGTAAAGAACGACAGTGTGTTAGAAACTAGCTTCATCCGCGGCTTCGTTCGCGATAAATTCGGAAATTACGAAACGCTTCGCACAAACTTCCACTCCCATTATAGGGTCAGATAACAAGTAGCCTATGTCACTCTCCATCCCTTCAACTATTTCCAAAAAAATCGCTCCGTTTTGCCGTGAAAGCCGGACAAACAAACAGACACACACACATTTTCCCATAATATTAGTATGGATACTATGGTATGGATATCGTTTTTATGTGCCACTCAAGTCAACTATAGGCAAGAATGCCTTTGTCAGTAAATATTGAGTCAATCATTTACACGGGTTCACCAAAACTTCATGTTTTGTTGGTCGTTACTTTATTTATTTATTTTATTTTATTTATTAGTAAAAACATGTTTACCAATAGTTTGTACACAACGAAAAGAATAAATTTTTATTGCACAAAACTAGGAACGTTACGTTTTTTTACTGAAATAATTGAAAACTATTATTAACCGACTTCAAAAAAACGAAGGAGGTTCTCAATTCAAATTAAAATTCCCAAAAATTGTCCCTTACCTTATTGTCGCTCTTTTGAACTGTAGCAGTCAACTCACTCAAAATCACCAGGCAAATATGCGATGTTTTATACCTAAAGGCACCTTATCGAGCATGAGAAGATATTATCACCACATACATAGTAGGTACTAATCTATATCATCAGGCCTCAACTGCCTCTCGCCTTCGTTCAGAAATATAAGCATCGCCTTATACAAGAGGTACAACCCTAGCATCCGCCTATCCTTCAACGGCCAGGACGCGGCCACGCCATAGTAATTCCCACTTTTTAAATTTTTCAAATTTGGAACACCGAGTACATCTATCATGGCGGCTTCGTAAGTGTAAGCTTCGGCTGGTATGACGTTTTGGAAGATGTGGAGACAGACAACACCGACCTTGTCTGACCAGATGTCAAGGATGTGCTGGACTTTTTTGTCGTTCGAGGTGGTGAAGTCGCGCTTCCAGAGGGTCAGGGCTTGGTACAGGTGCGAGTAGGGCCTGGAGCGTTTACCTGGAAATATTTGTATTCATCTATTTATTATTTAGCAGGGAAAACAGAAAACGAAAAGACTAGGATTGTCCTTGTGAGGAGTTGCAAAAACTCGAATTATTTTTATTACGTAAATAATATTTGATCGCCTGCAGCAACGCAAGGCCGACCTATGTAGAAGAGAATTATTATACTTTCCAGTAATTAAAATTAATTATAATTAATAAATCAATCAGTATCAAGGGTGAACAGGGATCTTCTGGGCGAGATCGTTATATCGTAGGCCATGCTTTTTGCTAGTCTGTGGCCAAGAGTAAGCCCATTTATAATTTAAAAAAAACCGGCCAAGAGCGTGTCGGGCCACGCTCAGTGTAGGGTTCCGTAGTTTTTCGTATTTTACTCAAAAACTACTGAACCTATCAAGTTCAAAATAATTTTCCTAGAAAGTCTTTATAAAGTTCTACTTTTGTGATTTTTTTCATATATTTTAAACATATGGTTCAAAAGTTAGAGGGGGGGGGGACGCACTTTTTTTCCTTTAGGAGCGATTATTTCCGAAAATATTAATATTATCAAAAAACGATTTTAGTAAACCCTTATTCATTTTTAAATACCTATCTAACAATATATCACATATATAGGAACAAGTATCTAGGTACGCCAAACACACTGAAAGAGGTATTTAGCAACCTGAAAACACTGCTAGGATTTGTAGAGGAGCTGGGGTGGTTGGAGTAGTGCTACCCCGTCTATTTCACGCAAAATAGGCACAATGGATGTCGACTTGCGGAAAATGCCCAATACAACTAATATATCACACGTTGGGGTTGGAATGAAAAAAAATATCAGCCTCCACTTTACATGTAGGGGGGGTACCCTATTAAAACATTTTTTTCCATTTTTTATTTTTGCACTTTGTTTGCGTGATTGATATACATATTGGTACCAAATTTCAGCTTTCTAGTGCTAACGGTTACTGAGATTATCTGCGGACGGACGGACGGACGGACGGACAGACAGACATAGCGAAACTATAAGGGTTCCTAGTTGACTACGGAACCCTAAAAAAATGGTCAACAAATATTAAGTATTTTAATAGTCAACGAAGTGAAGAGGGTCGACATCATTCATCCTTTGGAGTTGCTGGTGTCTATTGTCTATGAAAACTGCTTACCATCAACCGGGCCATAGGTATGCTTGTTTGTTACCGACGTAGCATAAAAAAGTTCTTCACAGTTCGTGGAGAACTTTGTTCACGTTAACACATAAAAGTTTCATAGCACTTACCTTTTCCGACATAAAATATTGAGTTGATAAACGTGACCCAAGAAACATGATGGTTCTGCGTCCCCGCTTTGGCCGGCAAATTCTGCGTCAGCCTGGGATCCAGTAGTAGGTATGTGAAGGAAGTCTTCGCCGTGCCTTCTCGCCATTTCTTGCTGGAGTTGGTAAAGTCGTTGCGTGCTTTGGTTTCCAGCTCTATGTATGGAGATAGATTATTCATCCAGTCACTCGTGCGCAAGGATTTTTCCAGTTCTATACTGTATGCTGAAAAATTTAATTTGAAAGTTTGAGAACAAGCAGCGATTTTTTTTTAGTAACTATGTTGAGAAAACACAACTAACATTTATCTAAAATAAGTTTACAGAGTGTTTTACTTTTAAATTTAGTCAATTTTACAACCATTGTAATGAAAAAATTGTTTAAAAAATTCTCAAAAATATCACATAATTGTAAATAAATCAAATAAAATGACATTGACATCACTCAAAATTCATATAAACCTTTTTTACCAAAGAAAAAAAGTAAACTCACTTTTGCCTTGCTTATTGACAACAATAGGTTGTTTCTTGAGCGCTTGCAGTTTCTTCAAGTAGAGAGTCTTGGTTCCGTCCTGTATGGGCCCGGGTTTGAACCCCAGCTTGACCAGCTCCGCTCTGAGGGTGTTGCTGTCGTAGACCACGGATGCTGGTAATGAGGAGGCTACGGAGACTATTGTCTGGTCGGGCGTTGTATCTGCGGCTTCATCTACTGGGAGACTGGAGAATAAAGAATATATAGAGTCAGCGCCGGCCCGTACACTCGATCAGGGTAGAGCGAGTTTGAGTTTCGGCGCCGTTGGGAAGAAGTTTTATAACGCAGTTTAAAAAATCGCGAGCGTAGCGAGCGCGAATTTTTTTTCATATTAATGCCGTAATTTGAAGATTAACGCTGTACAGAATTTATGGATTTCATCATACAGAGTACGAAAGGGACAAGGGTTAAACTTTCTCAGTCGCACCCTAGTATAGTTACGTGGAGCTGAACGTGGATATCATGTACATAAAATAACAAACAAAATGGAATACTATTAATGGCCAAGTCAGGAAAGCAGATTTGAAATGAAAACGCGAGCGCTGCAAGCGCGGAATTTTTCCTTATAAGTAACGTTCTAAAGGCCTTTACTCACCATAGGGATTCATAATAAAACTAACTGTAAATAGAAACACGTGTAATGTAGTAGTTAAACAAATGAATAAAGTGCTTTTTTTTTTTATTTTTTGTATAACGTTCTAAAAGAGAACTGACATAAATAGTAAGCGCGAGAGAAGCGAGCGCGATTTTTTTTTTCTATTGACGCAATTTATTAAGACTCAACCCGCTAGCGGGGAAGCAGCGAGCTTCCAAGCTTTGATCAACTGCAGAGCTGCGATCTTTAAAATATTTTGGGGTATTTTGACTTCACAAGGCGCCTATGTTCCCAACTTTTAGGCCTTATATTTCGCCCTCATTACTATTATTTTTATAATACTACAAGTTATAATTAAGATATTAACTGCGAACTCGATCGTTACCGTCGGGATGCCCATTTCGGTATTTTGCCACAAGTGCCCTTCACTTACAAAATTGCGCCTCTCTGAGACGTTTTGCGCCTTTGGCTTTATGAGGAACTCCGCTTTGGACTATCGGATAGGGATAGACTCATATTTTTGCGTTTGGATAACGACGTAACTTTGTCGTTCGGCCGCACAACAATGTGATTCGTCAAGGGCTAGAATCCTCCTTTTACGGCGCCCTTTTGATTAATGGTATATGTTGGCAATGTGGTGCAACTTTCCACTTAATCTAAATTAAGATTTAAAATCTAGATTTTCAATAGCTGGATTCATTCCCGACTCCTCTCGTAATTTTGTGATATGTGCGCGCCCACGCAATGTATATTTTTTGTATGGAATTTTCCACATTCTCGATTTTGGCGCCCCCTTACCATGTGGCGCCTAGAGCGGCCGCTCCACTCGCTCTACCCTTAATCCGGCCCTGTATAGAGTCAATCATGTAACTGTGCAGGTATTTATTATAGAAATATTTATTGACGAAACATTTTGAATAAGAAGCGTAGAATATGTTTAAATTATATTTTGCTGTACAAGCGCGGATTTTTGGAGAGATATAGAAGTTTAATTTACCAAAATGGATGTGAAAATCAATAAATTATCTTCATCAACTTGAAACATAATGCCTATCATCATGGAATTACTGATCTTAAGACAGAAATTTTACTGTCTAATATGTAGACAACATAAATTAATTTTCAATTTTGCATCAACTAGTTTTTTTTTTGCAATACATCTCTTAAGCGATGCTGCATCATGAACAGGTTTTCGTTTGCCTTTATTGGCCTTGCTTTGCTTAAATAAGAAATATAAAAAATAAGTACTTACACAACAGGTGAAACAAGTAGCCTCTTCTCAATCAACACCACATCCTCCTCTTCGTCCTGATATTTATACTCTTCCTGCACATTTGCTATAACTATACTGCCTCCCGAGAAATTACTGCTCACACCGCTACTGGCTGATGATCTCCTGGTATTCATAGCCCCTACATCCGTCTCATTATGGTTAGACAACCACTCGTTACTCTTATTCTGAACTACTACCATAGCTTTGTCCATCTGTGAATTATCTTCAGTCAATAATGAATGAGAATCGTCTAAAGTCAACCTTTGCATATCAGAACTTAATTGTGACTTGCATTTCTTCAAACTTGTCTTAGTTTTATAATTTACGTGTGTAATACTGTTAGGCGAGCCGGGTAGTGAAAAGTTTTCGTAAACGCTCATGCGTTGTTTTTTGTAATCTCTAGTGTTTTTGCAAGAACACTTTTCTTGGATAGTGTCTTCGAGTCTTTGTACACCACTTATATCTATTTCCACTGGTCTGCTGATGCATGTTTTGTAGCTTGTTCTAGTATCATTAGTGAGATCAAAGTTTTTGGTGAGATCATTGTTCCATGGAGCTGATTCATCCTCAAGCAGGTTTTCTCCGAGGATAGTGGGGTAGAGGTTGTTCATGACGAGGCTGGTCTTCTCGCACCAGTCACGGACCATCTCGGACCGTCGGCAGGTCGAGACATGGTGGAGGGGGTTGTTGGCTACTGGTTCGTATTCGGCGACCACTTGGTCTGTTGTCATTAGCACTTTATCTGTAATGAAAATTGAGATACATGTTAATTAACAGAACAATTAGGTAAACACTTATTTTGAACTTTTTTAAAGAATAAGGGCTGGAGACTGGATAAGAGGATATAATGGAGTATTAAAAATTAAGAAGCAAAGGTCATATAGTGAGACAGAAATGGGTACTGTGAGAAATCCAGGACAGTTCATTCAAAATAGGTAAAATACAAGCCTAGATGTGACAAATGGCGAATTCTTCTGAGACCTCTATGTCATTAGGGATGATATGAAAGCATCGTCTTTTTTGTATACTATGTCGGTAGCAAACAAAAAAAAAACAATACACCTACCTAAATCTAAGGTATATGCGCAAGATGGCCCAAAGCTATCATCCAGCTGGTCCACCACATTATGCAAGTAGTCATACACTTCCCACTGTTCCTCCCGAGCAGCATAGTCGAAGGCTGAGTGGCCGTCCAGGTCGAGCCGGGATGGGTCCCCTCCGCAGCCCAGGAGGAGCTTCAGGTTCTCCACTCGGCCCCATATGGCTGCTATGTGGACCGGGGTTACACCGTCATCAGTACTGCAAAATATAATTGTTTCTTATTAGGGTCCCCCCACATCTAGCGTCTCGCGAGCGTCGCGTCGGGCCAACTGTATGGAAAAAGACGTCGCGTCGACGCGATCGACGCGGCGTCAGGCTTTTCCCATACAGTTGGCCCGACGCGACGCTCGCGAGACGCTAGATGTGGGGGGACCCTTAGTGTTATTTAAATTGATGAAAGAGGTAAGTCAACCTTCTAATTTTGCCCAGTCTTTAAAGGGCCTTATGGATCCCACGAAATTGATTTGATACAGTTTTAGTATAGCTACACAACATAATATTTATTAATACTCAGTATTATATGCGGATAAGGATAATTAAGCAGGAAAACTAAAACTTAAGGAAAAGATTTCTTTTTTCCCCACAAACCAGATCAACTGATATTTTCTGTGTGGCAGAATCTATCTCATAAAGTAAAAATAAAACTTGTGTTGTTGTTGGGTGACCTCCAGTCAAGGGGAAATTATGTATAAACATATGAGTCACACAATATGGTAATGACCCTCAGCAAAGATTTAAAGTGGGTGTTAATAATAAAGTTATGGTTCAAAATATTTATCCATAAATGGTGAGTGCAACTTGTTTAAAAACTCCTTTACTATACTTGATAAATTAAAAAGGTTTCTATAATTGTAGAAAACTAAAGTGAAATGTACTTTTGTGGGTAGATATGTTGATAAATATTGAGTTGTTGTAAATTTGGAGGAGCACTCTATTAAAAAAAAAAACTAATGATTATTCATAATTATTCCAGCCATAGCTATTTACTTAGCCATAGATATAATTATGCTAACATATGAAATATTTAGCCTGATAGTCTTTTGTTTTTTTAACAGATAAATTAGCATTAACTAGCTGAAAAATTAACTATAATTTCGAAATATTGATTAAGAAGCCTTTCAGGAACTTTTTTAATTGTGAGAAGGAACTTAGAACGTAGAACTTACCATAAATTGGGATCACCTCTATGCTTGAGTAATACTTCTGTGCATTCCTTTGATTTCTCCAAAGGCTCAATACCGACAGCCAAATGTAACACACCAATACCTTTGCAAGGTAATATCACATTTATATCTATTCTATTTTCACTTAGGAAACTCTCCACCGACCTGCAAAGTGTAAATATAGCCACTTATTTTTTATAAAGACCAATAGGACTACTATTGCACTTAAAACTGATTTTTTTACTATACCTCGAATCTCCACTCTGAATCAAGTCGTACAATTTGAAGACATCTCTATACGACGAACCCATGGCTCTTCAAAAGTTGATATGAGACTACTTTTTCGCAATTAGTAGTCATTGGGTCTGCACCTTGCAACCGACCATTTCCTCTACGGCTTCCGGTCGCGATATCACTTCTATATATAGATTTCGCTGTTTCTTCGATATTGCGAAATTTACACTTAATTGTATTGTATCACTGTGGTACAAAATTGCGCAAGTATGACTCACATTGTTGTTTCGTTTGTTTTGCTTAAAATTTTCAAATTAACGTCACCCTTTCACTCGGCCCTTTGTTTACGTTTGGCACGCTAGGTTTCTCACGTTTCGTTTCACGGAATTGACATTCCATTCATTTTACCGGATTGATTACTCGTGTAAGTTGTTCTTCGCACATTCTCTGAAAATTATTTATTAGTGAAGTTAAATTAAATGTAAATCTTTTATATGTATGATATTTATTATCATCCAAGATTTTCTAAACGAGTTTATTTTTTTAATCCAAGTTTACTCTCGTTCGAGTGATTTTATTTGAAGGCGACAGATGGCGTCACTTTATAATCGTTAGTTCAATGACCCAGGATTTAACGATTAGTACACAAGGTAAGTTATAGTTTAAGTTAATTAAAATAAATAAAATAAATAAATAAAATTTGTTTATTTCCAAGAAAATACAGTCATGTATACAATTAAACTGACCTCCACACTAGGCAGATGCCTGTCCCGTGGAGGAGATGGTTCAGTCTTAGGTATCAATTAAAATAATAAATTAAACTATTAACTACCATAAACATCCTCAAGTATGTCCAAAATACATGTATTCATGAATTCCTGACTTTTTTGCGCTATTGACAGGAATTCTTGTGTAAGAAAATTGTTTGTGCCGCATACCGGCAATACCGGCATTGATAGGGGTGTAGGGGTCCGGTTGTACGGTGTAACTGTGTAATGATTGGGTGTAGCCGGGGCTATTATGTCGGAGGTATTCTCTATTATTATTCCTGGAACATACAGGAAACGTCGTACCTGTTGCGGTGTACTTACCCACTTTTTATAATAACGTGCGCTTATTTTTATATTACCTTTTGCTGTACTGTATGCCGGTATAGAGTGAATGTAGCTTTTTAATATTGTTAAGATTATAATTTATTAAGGTGATATCCCAATATTTGTATTGCTATTCTTGATATATCATCAGATATTGTATGCATTTTGAGGTGAAGTACTTGTTGTCCGTGACGAACCACTTATGATTGTAATGTAGGGTAGATAAGTATATTTTTTCGTACGACAGATTTTACTTACTTGCTTTATTGTGGAGATGATAACATGGCCTTGCAATTTTATTACAATTTATTAGCAGTGATCGGTAACAAAATGGATTCACGGCAGCAACGCCGCGTGATTAAGTAAAAGGAAAGGGACAATCTTGAGGAAACAATGGATTAATACCTAAAGAGTATTAAAATAAAATTCCATGTCAGTTCCATTTCTTCTGAGTGTCACTCTAGAGACAGAGAGTTTAGACCAGCAAGTTATTGCTGCAAGTTTTGAGACGCAACTATAGGTAAGAATGAGTGGCAAATATCTGCATCTCTTTCTAGCATATACTTCTGTCTCAAAACTTGCAGCAATCACTTGCACGTCTAAACTCAGCTTAACCTCTCGTATGCTTAGGAGCAGATCTGCTCCATATTGTTTCAACTTTAACATGTAGTTATTATGACTAATATATTAATGACAATTTTTTGACAGACGCATACGAAAGGTTAAGGGCCACTTGCACCACCCGCTTAGCGCAAGGTTAGTGGGCTGTTAACTGTCAACAGTGGGCTGTTAACTGTCATATACAATGGTGGGTTAACCTCGGGTTAACCCTCCCATTTTCGGTGGTGCAAGTGACCCTTAGAGATTAATATACCTACCTAATACGTGCCCATCTCTTGATCTACATTTTATAAACTATCTGTCAGTTAGTGCTCCACTATTCCACCGATAATGACAACCTTACAGATAGCGCTCTTATCGACTAGCTATTTACATAAAAACAAAACACAATCGACTAACTTAAGTAGTCTCACGGGACGCTGGCACAGATCATATAATACTGGTAAAGACAGTTTCTGTGACTTTGTTAATTTGTTTTGAAAAATACTTGAGAAGTTTTAACACTGTGAGTATCTATTACTAAGTTTTAAGTTACAATATACTTATGTATTAGATTAAATGATATTTGTATTCTTTGACAAGCAACGTTGACTGACCGACACAACAGTAGGTACTGACCCCTATTACTATCCCAAGAATCCTACCTACGTAATACCAAAGTCAAAGAGGATCGAGTATTATAGAGAGACTGTCGAAGTAAAATGTGTAATCACTAATCACAGTGCCTAGACTGCCGTCTCTTGACAAAGGCTTAAAACATTTGAACTTCAGTTTTGACAATTTGGCCCATATTCTTAGCTTGATATGTATTAAAATGTCAAATATCAATATTAGCGCCATCTAGCTGAGCGTCCCCCAAAGGTGTAACGCCATCTAGGCCACCGCACATTTTTCTCTAGGGCTTTGAGGTACCTAGGTACCTACGTTTTTTTCAAGCTGTATCCGTCTATACGGAGCACGTGCACGTACAATGTACATACCTTATACTCGTATGTAATATGTATGTCGCAGGGAAATGGCCAAAACAGAGATTTCATCAGATTACTAAGGGATATGATCAAATCACGCAGGATGTCAAAATGGCGAATCCATTTTATCATTTCTCTAGAAAATTTCAGTCATTTGACTAAATCCCTTACTCTGTTTAGTGAAATCACAAAATCGACCAATAGACACGCCACGTTTTGTCATTTCACTAGATTTGTTTAGGGATTTGATAAAATCCCTGAACCACGTCAGTAAGTTGACGAAACGAGCTTATAAAGTCAACTAGTTTTATCATTTCGCTAAACAAGTTCAGTGAAAAGACAAAATGTTTTAATAAATATGAAAATAATTTAAAATGAAACATTTTTAGCTTTTTGTTTCTACACTCATTCCATTTTTTTTCTTATTTATAGAAAACCAAAAACTCACTTACTTAAAAACTTAAAAACGGATTCAATTTTACCATTTCACTAATCTAGTTAAAGATTCAATCAAATCAAGTGACAAAGCCAAGGGTCTAATAAATCTAATTGGATATATTAGATTCTTGGCTTTGTCATTTCACGAAACCGGTTCAGACATTTGATCAAATCACCAGTTGAGACTTTATCATTTCCCTAAATTTGTTTAGGGAAATGTTAAAACGAATTGACTTTTTGAGTTCGTTTCATCAACTCACTGTCGTGGTTCAGGGATTTTATCAAATACCTAAACAAATCTAGTGAAATGACAAAACATGGCGTGTCTATTGACCGATTTTGTGATCTCACTAAACAGAGTTAGGGATTTAGTCAAATGACTGAAATTTTCTAGAGAAATGATGATATGGATTCGCCATTTTGACATCCTGCGTGATTTGATCATATCCCTTAGTAATTTGATGAAATCTCTGTTTTGGCCATTTCCCTGCGACATGTATATGAAACTGCAAGACACCTGGCCCCGTAGCCGAATGGCATTTCTCCGACGCCAAACGAAAGCGATACGCCGCTGGCTCTGTCGCGCCAATACGCAAGCGCGATAGAGATAGATATCTACTAGCGCTTCGTTTCGTGAGCGTTTCGTGAGCGATTGTGCCATTCGGCTAGCCACCCTGTTATTTTTTTATACTACATCGGTGGCAAACAGGTCAATACGGTCCGCCTGGTGGAAAGCGGTCACTGCAACCTATGGACGCCTGCAACTCAAGGGTGTCACATGCGCGTTGCCGACCCATTAGAAGCTTTACTTAATTTTCTAATAATAACGTACGGAATTAAGCGATAGTCATTTGAGTAATTTTGAACCGTAATATTGTAAATTTTATAGTATGTATGTATTTATGAATATTACTTATTTAAAAACCTTGAAATAATATTACCATAGAGACGTGTCGATATAAGTAATGAGGATAATATACCATACCGAATAATAAAACTATTGGACACACGTTTTACGTATTACTAATAATATTGGAATCGAAGGCATAGCACATTTGCGACTGTACTTTTAATAGGTACATTTTATTGTTATTTTAAGTGTATTTTATTGTTCTTTGGTTTACCTTTATTTAATACAATAGATTATGTAGGTAGGTACATAGGTATATGAGAAAATGTAATTAATCGATAATCTTTTTGTGCTCGACATATTTCTCGGTGCTGCGCTAACATTTAAGTAAGTAATTATGTAAGTACCTACTTACTATTTAAAACGGTAGCTTTCCCCATATAGTTTTATTTATTTATCTATCTATCTACACCGTGGGCTGTTTAAACCCGACCGATTTTAACCACAGCTTCCTAAGCTTAAATGGAGTTAAAAAAAGTGGTACAACATGTAGTCCAAAAACGCATAGTTTTTTAGATAACCGCGATTTTAAGAATTTAAAAAGTTGAAAAATATATCCTGAATCGCCTTGTCATTTCCAAAAACCAATGTTAGGTACTATTCTAGGTTGACAACGTACTACCTATAAAATTATCTATAGTTTGTAACGCCGTGGCTTGCGTGGGCGACGGTCGCGCGATGGTCGCGCGACGGCGATGCGACGCATACGAAATCAAACCTTATCGATATGGAAGTATGAGACGCGACGGCGACGGTCGCGCGATCGTCGCCCACGCAAGACACGGCGTAACTCGGATATTGCTATAAATGTTGCCCGCGGAAGTTTCGCACGTTCCACTTTAAGGAATTCGGTTGCCGATTGTAAGTACCTAATGTTGCATTTGGAAAGACCGGCTTGGCCACTGGCATTTATCGCCAGTTATGCCAATATTAGGTTTCCTAATTTCCTTCGATGTGATTACTATTTCGGCGTGGGAGTAAGTGTGGAGTTGTGGACACTCTAAACCCAGTCGACCTTAACTACTTAAGATCTGTACAGTGTACATGCTTCATGTACTAAGTATAAAGGATATAATATATATTTTTCAACGGAAGTTCTGATAAAATAATCCTGGATAGCAGTTGAAGCATAAGGTCCCTTTAATGGAAAGCCACATACATGTATGTAGAATATTAAGGGTTACACAACATACAAATCACAGAACATTAATAAAAGAAGTAGTAGTGGACGGAAATCCTGAACGGAAAATGGTCTTCTGTACACCGTCAGTTAGGTTACTTAGGTTCATCATCAGGAGCCACACTGTATATCGCTTTTCATTATATTTTGAAAAAAAAAAAAATCTTTCGTTTCCATACTTAATAATTGCATTAATTAGTGTGACACTGATTTTAATGTTATGATTAAGGAATCATAACATTAAAATCAGTGTCAAGTGTCTGGCGGCAAATGTCAAAACAAATAACATAAGGAAGTGGTAAGGGAACGTGTTCATTAGCAAATTAAATTTATTTTTTTAATAACTGGATAACCGTAAGAGTTGAGATGCTAGTTTCTTACAAAAATTAATTGTATTTGAACTAAAGAACCTTTCCTTAAAGTTTTCAATAAAAACACAGTGTTTATGGAACGGGGGCTTAGAGTTCGTGGGGCGCGGGATGGCGGGTAGAGTATCTTAATTTGTTAGGTACCTATGATAGTCTACCCTGAATCATGTAAAAAGCGTTGTTTTTTGCCTATGGATCTTTAGAATCGCAGGGGTGTCACATATGCTTAGGGAGAGCCCTGCCCTGTCTGCAAAGAGACTTATTTTAGAGCGGACTTTAGAGCACCACTTTGGAGCTTTTTGAAAATAAGCACCAGAAAAACTAAGGAACCTAATACTACATAAGAATACATAGGTGTTAAATATTCATGATAAAACTATGGAAACGGATTAAATCGCGTATAATGAATTTAAAATTATTAATTACTAGCTTTTGCCCGCGGCTTCGCTCGCGTTAGAGAGAGACAAAAAGTAGCCTATGTCACTCTCCATCCCTTCAACTATCTCTACTTAAAAAATCACGTCAATACGTCCCTCCGTTTTGCTGTGAAAGACGGACAAACAAACAGACACACACATTTTCCCATTTATAATATTAGTATGGATTTTTTATTTCTTGTATGTGGGTAGCTTTTGCACATTGTAATTTTTCCTCAGTTACCCATTGACCACGAACGCTGTAAAGAGTTCGAAACGTCGGGATGAATTTTAAATTCATTATACGCGATTTAATCCGTTTCCATAGTTTTATTTCATGAGTAACTATCGCGGTAACCGAAGACAATATTTTGTTAAATATTCGTTTATATTTTTACCACAGCTGACATGACACTACCTTTAAAAGCCGAGAGTTGCGAGTAAACATTAAAAGTTAACCCATCCCGATAATTGAACAAGCAAACGTAGAGAGTATTAGTGAGTAACCTACACTCACCCGGTTGTGCCAGTGTGCCTCCCGTGGACCGTGGACGTCCGAACTTTGAACCGGTTTTCTAACGAATGAGCGCACTATCAAGTCTTAGAAGGGCTTCTCTTGTAATAGAGCCTTATGCGAGCTTTGATTCATGTTAGTTGCTAGTTACTTTGTAATAGTGCGCGAGGGATGTACGAGTATAATGTATATTATATTCGTTTTATCGCTAATTTGTAAATATAGGTTATTTCATAATGTTTTACATAGTAACTAATAGGCTAGTTTCCTATACTTAAAATATTTTATGCACTGCACGAAATAAAAAGCACCACGTAATTAGAAGAAAAACGGGGACAGTAGTTATGTTTAAACATAATTTCTATTTAATAAGTCAAAGAGAAAGATATAAAGTACATAAATTGACCGTGACGTCACTCCTCAGTATTTCATAGTAATTCCATATTTAGCAAATCGTTTTGACATTTCTTAAAAAGAAGCTGATTTGACTAATAGGAAACTAACAGCCTATTGTAGTAAATTCGTATTCAGCGAGGTTTTAGACGAACTGAAGGATGAAATAGACAGGGAAACGAGAGCACCCACGATACTGGGTGAAAAACTGGATAATCAGAAGGAATGAATATGGCGCTAGTGCAACTTTCTTTAACATAATTATTCTTCAATAAACTTCACTGTACGTAGTGTCTTCCGACCACTTCGACATTTTTCAAAAAAGATAACTCACGAACATAAGATCGGAACCACTTCGCCAAACTTATACAATTAACCATAGCTGGGCATTAACTCGTTAATCCGTTAATCGTTAATTAACGAAGTTAACATTTCGATTAACGGATTAACTTTTAAGTTAACTTTAAAAAATGTTAACGGATTCGTTAACTTCCGTTAAATTTCATAGAGTCCGTTAATCGTTAATCCAGCACCCCAAGCAGCTCGCTGCGCCGCGAAAACCACGTTCTTACTGCTACTGTAAAAGCCCGTAGTACGACAAAACCTAGGTTTTATCGGTAAAAGCAGATCCGTCGGAGTTATATATATTAATTTGTATATTTAACTATATTTAATAAGAAAACTGTATAAAAGAGACTGAAACGACTCCACTGTCAAACTAATTGTAGTTTTGTGGAGCATTGTATTTAAGTTATGTTTTGTAATTCTGAGTATAATAAATAAATAAATAATAAATAATAAAGACCAATTGGCGACTTTGGATCACTTATTCGAGATCTTCTAAATCTTATTAGGCGTGCTAGATCGATCACTAACCTGGGAATAGAGTGCAATCATCAGGCATGACAGACAAATCGCGCAACCGACGCATCGAGTCCGGCGCGAGCCTTAGATTTCATTCATCGAGCCCACAGCGTTCATCGAGCCATCTCAAATCTCAATCTGAAGAACCGACCGCATGAATGACCCAATAATTACCAATCCGAAGTAAAATCTAGGATTTAGCCAACCAACGGCGGTAAAATAAGCCCGAAGAGACCGTAATTATTACATTTCGGTTTTTTACCGATTGGCGTCACAGGTTTTAATAGTTTTTGGTGGATACTTAGTAAATAGAAATACATAATACCTACAGTGGAGTCCTATTTTTATGACGTGTTAACGGATTATCGATTAACTTTAACTTGCGTTAAATCTACCGAAATGTATCGCTTTAACGATTAACGAAGTTAACTTTTTAAGTAACGGATTAACGATTATCGAAGTTAACTATTTGATTAACGGTGCCCAGCTATGCAATTAACTAATATTTAACTAAGTCGTGCCTGTCCAAACGTATCAAGTGGTAGTTCACGCCCACCTACTTAACCGAAAAATAGACAAAATTCTAATTTACTTGCTTAAGTGCACGCTAAATATTAACTTGTAACTTATTACTAAATTGATTGTTTACACGCTTTAAGTCGCTTAAAATTAAGTTAAAATTTAGTTAATTACTTGACAACTTAATACGTGTGAACCGGCCTTATGGCGAGCTGTCGATTGCATGGCGAGTTTATTTAGCCCCATTCTTTGCTGAATTAAATTCCTGTATTTGTAGCTATAGGTACCTAAGGTACCAACATAAGGACCTGTAGATATCAATATAGGTACCTAAGGTATTCACAAATACTAATAACTACATATCCGCTTTAACTAAATCCTTAACAACACCAATCGGTTTTTGTTACTAAAAAATTGATCTAGTTGTAAGTAATCTACTTTGATGATTCATTTGAAAACCAGTTTCTCGAAAGTGAAATCGAATTAGAACCTTAAATCAGAACACTAAAGTTTTAATTTATGTTACAGCGCGCAGCGTGGCGCGGGTGATGAATCTATAATTTACTGTACTGGAAAAGGGTTAATTTAAACAAAGTTGATTTCATGTAGGTACATAAACTCTATACAGTCAATAATCAAAGACAATAGTTTATTTAACTCATATTTAAGTACAACTCATTGCCCATATGTACGAATTGTACGATATCAATACACGCGTTACTAAAAAAGGTAATTAATTATGCATACCTTTTATAATTTTTTATAGCGCTCTAATTACGTAGGTAGGTAATTAATTATAATATTCACATAACGTGATAACTTATTACGTACCTACTCAAGTACTCATATACCTACTTTTTTATTTAATAATTTAAGTTACAATTTCTTCGGTCAAACTAAATTAAATATAAAATCATCGCCTAGCACCCGGCCCACCCGGGCCTTTTCAGAATTTGGGTCCCCGTTTTGTGACGACAATTAAGCATAAAATCTGTCTAAAAATTTACTTTTTTCACATTCAGAATGTAGATTATCGCTTAAAGTTTATGGAAATAACACAAAAACAAAATTTTTATAGAAATTTCATGCTTAATTATCGTCACAAACCTGACAGTGAGTTAATTTTTGTTAACAACTTACGCTAATTGGGCGGTCCCAAATTCTGATATGCCCATTGCCCACCCATAGTACACAAGCTAGTATACAAGTAGTATAGTAGTATACAAGTAGTATAGTTTGCTCAGTTTGGGGCTAGGTTGATCTGTGTAAGGTGTCCCCCAATATTTATTTATTTATTAATTCAAATAAACACGTACACATCATTCCGGTATAAAGATAACCTCTCCTTACAGGTAGATACTAATACCATATATACTATTACCTAAGGACCTTGCACCTATCCCATTTCAACCTACATAAGTTTGCTGTTTTTGTTTTCGGTATTTTATTTCAATTAAAAATCTCCAATTTTTTATATATATTACGTCAGTGGCAAACAAGCATACGGTCCTCCTGATGGAAAGCGGATGTATCGTATTAACGAAAAAATACTGTTCCTTATGACGTTACCTACATATACATATTGTCAAAGAATGACCGATTAAAACAAAACTTTGCAGATGTGGCTCCTCCTATTTGTCTGCGGGGTCTCCTTGACCCAAGCGCTGGATAACGGTCTAGCGCTGACCCCTCCTATGGGCTGGCTCACCTGGCAGCGATACCGATGTCTCACCGACTGCTCTGTATACCCTGACGAGTGTATAAGGTCAGTAGATGTCGCTAGTATCATCTCCAGCAGGCTATCATCGACTCAGGTGTCAACGGTCTAGCGCTAACCCCTCCTATGGGCTGGCTCACCTGGCAGCGATACCGATGTCTCACCGACTGCTCTGATGTATACCCTGACGAGTGTATAAGGTCAGTAGATGTCGCTAGTATCATCTCCAGCAGGGTATCATCGGCCCAGGTGTCAACGGTCTAGCGCTGACCCCTCCTATGGGCTAGCTCACCTGGCAGCGAGACGTGTCTGACCGACTGCACCACCAAGAGTGATGGACGAGCGGCACATTAAGTACCTAGTTCTTTGTTTCGGATTGATTTCGATGGTTGTTTAACTGTTCATCAGTCTCTGCAAAGATATCTTATCTAGGTCTCTTATCTTAGTTGTGCTCTCCTATCGCAATCTATTTTCTAACCTGATTTTCATAATGTTTTCAGTGAGAAGCTGATAAAGCGCACAGCGGATCTCATGGTGAACGAGGGGTACCTGGAAGCGGGGTACAATTACATCGGCATCGACGACTGCTGGATGGAGAAGAACCGGAGTGCCAACGGAAAACTCGTGCCGGACCACGTGCGGTTCCCGAACGGCATGAAGATGCTGGGCAAATATGTACGTGAACCAGCCAGTATCATTTAATTTTTGGAAAATCTTTGGGAAAATCTCTTCGTTTTGTTCTCTTTAATACCAACCACGCGTGTCCAGAATGTCCAGATACGGCACTTGATGGCCAAAATTTGAAAAGAAGGTCGTGATGCTTAGCATTCTAAACATCGATTTCGTGGCGTCGCCTAACACCTGTGTGTGTAGTGTTTCTAATCGTCTGAAAAGATCCCGAATAACAATTTTCACTTCTAAATGATACCGAAAATCTTAAAACTAATAAAATTCCATCATCTTTCAATATTTACCGAAAAAATCCCAAAATCGTCCAAATAAGACTAAAGAGTACCTCTATTATTTAAGAAAATGAACGTGACATGACGTCTTGCAAAATATGTTACTTCTTTCAGGTCCACAGCAAAGGCCTAAAGTTCGGCATCTACCAGGACTACGGTACGAAGACGTGCGCAGGCTACCCTGGAGTCATGGGGCATGAGCAGACTGACGTGGATACCCTCGTCAGCTGGGGCGTGGACTACATCAAACTGGATGGCTGTTATTCTAAGCCTGAGGAGATGAAGACAGGTAACCCTTGAACACAGTGGTGGCTAAAAATTAAGAGGGCTAGCTTAGGATTTGAAGACGTGGTTATTAGGACATGCTGGTGGGGGTCATGGGGCATGAAGAAATTGATGTGGACACCCTCGTCAGCTGGGGCGTGGACTACATCAAACTGGATGGCTGTTATTCTAAGCCTGAGGAGATGAAGACAGGTAACCCTTGAACACAGCGGTGGCAAAAAATTTGGTATCTGAGGACTGGCTTAGGGTTAGAAGACGTGCAAGGATACGCATAGGGGTCACGCGACATGAACAAACTGATGTAGACGATATACCTGTACTTAGTAGTAGTATAGACTAGGACTGTGATTGTACCTAATCTTCCTGTCTTATTTGCAGGATATCCAGACTTCGGAAGGATGCTGAACAATACAGGGCGTCCGGTCCTGTACTCCTGCAGCTGGCCTGCTTATCTCGAACCAAACAGTATTTTGGTGTGTTACCTACCAGTCACCAGGGTTCCATGATTTAACCCTTTATAAGGCATTAGATTATCAGGAATTATGCCATTCCTATGCTTTATAAAGGCTTAGGTTTGTATTAGGTGCTCTTACACCTGTAACGCCATGACTATAGTGTCTGGTGCGTCATTGTGACGTGATCTTTGTCGGAATGCAGGAAGGATAGATTTAGGGCCAGTTGCATCAACCACATTTGACAGATACATCATCGTCACTCAGCCGACGTCTATGGAACTTTCCATACAATAAAATTTAACGGACGCTTTAACGGTGACAGACGGTATGGTGCAACCGACCCTTAGTAGGTCACGCGAGTTAGAGGGCGATTTAGCAGTTAAAGGGTTATCTGAATATTTGTTGTGAAGTCTGCATAGAGCTAATGTAATGGCTTCAATGTAGAAAATTTGAGGCTGATTCTACCATGATCTTTTGTTTGCTATGTTAGTTGTAGCTAACAACTTTTTTCGTCTTACAGCCTAACTACACAGTGATTGCAGAGAACTGCAATCTTTGGCGCAACTGGGACGACATAGAAGACTCTTGGGAAAGTCTTCTCGGCATCATGAACTGGTTCGCCGACAATCAGGAGCGCTTGGCGCCGTTCGCTGGCCCGGGACACTGGAACGACCCTGACATGGTACGATTATTGTTCAACAGCTGAACTATCTACACTGTGATCAGAGAACTGCAATTTCTGGGGCAACTGGGACGACATAGAAGACTCTTGGGAAAGTCTTCTCGGCATCATGAACTGGTGATTGGTTCGCCGACAATCAGGAGCGCTTGGCGCCGTTCGCTGGCCCGGGACACTGGAACGACCCTGAAATGGTACGATTATTGTTCAACAGCTGAACTATCTACACTGCAATTTCTGGGGCAACTGGGACGACATAGAAGACTCTTGGGAAAGTCTTCTCGGCATCATGAACTGGTGATTGGTTCGCCGACAATCAGGAGCGCTTGGCGCCGTTCGCTGGCCCGGGACACTGGAACGACCCTGACATGGTACGATTATTGTTCAACAGCTGAACTACACTACACGGCGATCGCAGAAAACTGCAATGTTTGGCGCAATGGGGTGACATGGAAGATTATTTGGAAAGTATTCTTGGCATCATGAATTAATTCACCGACAACCAGGAACATCTTGAATTACTTCTTCTGTGCTGTGCTTTACAAAATTTTGTTCGAGTTTTTGCGACTGTATCACTCTTGAAATGGTGTAAAGAAATTCTACCAGTTCAGCCTACCTTCTAGTGCCTAGTGACTTAATAATGTTCTACCTCCCTTGATTGGTCGTTACAATTTGCGAATTAAACCTTATTATATATATTTTTCAGTTACTAGTAGGCAACTACGGCCTATCTCTGGACCAGGCGAGGGTGCAGATGGCGGTGTGGGCCGTACTAGCGGCGCCGCTCCTCATCAGCGCGGACCTGTCTCGCATGCGGCCGGAGTTCAAGAAGATCCTGCTGAATAGGGACATCATTGCCGTCAACCAAGACCCACTGGGGAAGCAGGGGCTCAGAGTATTTAATGATTCGGTAACAATGCTATACCTACTGTAATTTAAATTTATTCTAAGCCTATTGGCATCGATTTCAGACGTTTCTGCTGGTCAAAAAGTTAAATTATGTCCTATATTTAGAAACCTACGATAGTATACGACCTTCAAACCTTCAAGAGCTTAAAGGCCGGCAACGCACCTCCAACACTTCTGGTGTTTTGGGTGTATGGGTGGTAGTGATCGCTTACCATGAGGTGACCAAAAAAGATGAGATATAGGGGAGATAATATCCTTACTGGTAGGGCAGCTGGTGTAAAAGAAAAGATGCTGCCATTTTTGACCTTTTTGGTGTCGAGTTGTCGACAGTCAAAATTCAATTTGCTAAACATCTCCAGGTATTCTTCGCTGGCAAAAGAACTTGGGATAAGCTCAATAATCTTTGCCAGTCAAAATACTTCTAGAGTGGCGTTAATGTGTTTTTTTTTAGTTTTGTTATGGTTTTTTAACTATACCAAGAGTGTCCAAAATACGCACCGACGCGATTGGCCATATCACGCGACCATGCTGACTCCGCTGAATTGCTTTTTCAGCAAGAAGGCACTAAATATTAAAAATTAAAATGATTTCAGAAACATCACAGGCAGATCTGGACTCGTGAGCTGTCAGATAACTCGTACGCCGTGGCGTTTGTGAGCGTCCGAGTCGATGGCGTGCCTTACGCTGTATCCTTTACCTACACGATATGAAGATACCAGCGCGTTTCTATCGGGTTCAGGTATTTAAACTATTATATAATGGGTTCAGAAACACCAACACCCCGCCCGTGTGGTGACGGGTTAAGAACTTCACAACCCCCTTTCTTCTCGTGGGAGTCGTAGGTCGACTGTGGGATATGGGGTAAATTATGGCGTTCGCGTCGTAGGCGAGAGGCTGGCAAATTTGCCACTGCAATGTCACAATTTTCGTTTTCTTTCAATCTCTTTTTGCCAAGAATGGCACTGAAACTTGAATAGTTCATGTATTCTGCCTACCCCTTTATGGGACACAGGTGTGATTGTATTTAGGTATGTACAGTCAACCAATTGGAACCCTAGGCCACTGTAGAACTATGTCATAGTGACGTTATAAATCAGATTGTAAGAAATCTCTTACTGCTTGTCATTTTGACATGGTTGTAGAGTGGCCTAGGGTTCCAATTGGTTGACTATACTTATGTATGTAGAAACACTGAAGACATGATCTTGTGAGCGGTCCGGCAAATCGTTTGACTACGCGTAAACGCTGTGTCCGTGAAGGATGATGGTGATATGAAGATAGCAGTGCGGGTCTATAGATTTTGAAGAAGAAAATAATAGGTATATATTTAATAACTTGGCTAGGCCCTGTAAAGAAATAACCGTCTAGTTTTTAGTGCATATTATGCAAGTTAATTAAACTAGATCTAGTAACTTACTAGTTTTTTGCAAAGCCTGCACTAACTAATCGTAGGCGGATATTTCAGCTCAAGTATCCAGGCGAAGTTAGGTAGACTTAGAGACGAAGTTTCACGATACTTCTCATCTCATAAAATAAAAATGTAGCCTCTGGATCGTAGATTCTGCTCCTGCACGGGAAGCATGGTCGCGCGATAGACGATAAAATAGCAGGCCGTCCCTATCGCACTATTTGTAAGTGCGATAGAGACGGCCTGATATTTTATCATCTATCGCGCGACCATGCTTCCCGTGCTGATCTACCTATTTGACGTATAATTTTGTTTTAGGATCTTTACAACGAAGAAGAAGACCGACAGTTGGGCGCTGATCAGAAATTTACGACCCGAATAAACCCCACAGGTAATAAAGCAAATAAAATAACATAAACTGTGCTAAATTAACTTAAGTACAGTCAACAACACAGCTATATATTGTCTGTATTCACAGCTGTGTTGTTGACTGTACAGACTTGTATAAGGCCACAACCGGAAAAATTTCATATGGTGGTGTAAATGCATCTCTTGTTTTTTTGTACCCCGTCGGTGGCAAACAAGCATACAGTCCGCTTGATAGAAACTCAAGGGGTGTCACATGCGCGTTGCCGACCCATTAAAAACTTCTAAGGCTGCTTTAAAAAAAAACGTCAAAAGAATGTAAAATTGATAGTTTTAGTCGGTGAAATACTACACTTTCCGCTATCCAATAGATTTATTTAATTCAAGTTTCAGTTAGAGCATCTTCTTATCTTGATTTTTACAAGACTGGATTTTTTAAAATTAACTCACTAAATTAATTATGATTTTTTTTCTAATGCACATTTAGAAAAACTCACGTATAGAGCTGAATTAGTCGATCTTATTTGTAAAATTTGGACAATTTTGAATACTAAAACAGGTAAATTTATAATTCGTATATCCTGTACTACAATCATCTCAGACTACATTTTTATTATAAGGTTTTGAAAAAGAGTAAACGAGGCTAAGACGAATTCAATTTTTTTCAGAAATTACCTAAAATTAAGTGACAATTTCTTTGAAAATCAACATTAACATCGCAGTAATTTTTGTACCTAATTAATCTGCAACGTTTACTTAAATTGCTGTTATGTCTTAGTGATCATAAATGGCTATTGTTTATTTTTGGCAATTTTTTGAAAACGAGTCTTCACCGGTACAATTATTACCACTTTTGGACATTTTCTCATATTTTGTTAGACCACGTAGAAAAAGTCCTATAATGTGATATATATTTGTAAACTACTCGCAAAGCCCTTTAATTTGATACCACACACGGTATGATCAAGCGCTCGTCTGCGATTTCACTGTTTTTCACACGAAAGCCCCCCTAATTACACTCCGTTTTTCTGTGTACCTACTTATTGTAGATGTATAATCCTAAACGAAACACAAAAGTGTGGATAAATTACAACTTTGTCATTCGTTTTTGAAGTAATATCAAGAGCCCTTCTATGTTCAAAGTATTTTTTTTTTAGCCTGCGTTAGTGTCCCACTGCTGGGCAAAGGTCTCCCCTCTCTTCCTCCATTCGACCCTATCGCTCGCATTTCCCCACCAGTTGGGATAAAAATGTATATTCAATAAATATTAAATGTATACGGCTCGAATGATTCTACATTATTCCGTTTAGAAAGTACTTGAATATCTTCAAAATTAGACACATTTACACAAACAGCAGGGCTAGCACATGATTGGCTCGACGTATCTCGCCGCGACATACATAGATTACACGTCTTTTTCTAAGTTGTCCTATTAATGACATACATACATACCTACGAAATATCCATAATTACAAAATACTTTTGCTTTACCTTAATAACTTTCTTTTATTTTTTAGGAGTCAAGTTCTACAAATTTAATCCTGATGGGCAGTCTGAGGAAAACATTAAGAATCCCGGAGAAGATTCGTTGAAAAATATCAATATGAATGTTGATAATTACTTAGATAAGACTGTTGTTGTTGTATAATGGCTGTGTTTTATTTTTCTTTGACCCTATGATTTAATACTCTACTCCTTCTCTGCTTGAGTTTATGTTTAATATAGTAATGTAAAATACCCTATAATGGACGGTGATGCCATTATGGACAAAGCTTCTAAAAACTGACGGTTTTGTACCATAAACAATGAGTCATAGAGCTGCTTAATTTTGAAGTTTCATTCAATTCGGTTATTTCTGAAGGATTTGGCTGCAAGGTAAAAGTCATCAGTTTACTGAAAAAAATATCAGGACGAATTCTTATTAGTAATGTTGCTAAGAGAGTTGAGTTCATGTATAAAATAATAAAAAAATAATACTCGGTGTTCACTTGAATGAGTTTTACTTACTGCATTAACCATGAGATAAGGTATAAAATATGCTAGTTTGCTACTCCAAAGATATAAAAAAATAGTGTTATTTTACGAGTGTCCATAACTGGAACCGGAAAACTGCGTACCTCCTATGATGGATAAGGAACAATTTACGAAACCAAAATTTACAAGAAACAATCCTATGTTAAAATAACCCAAACTAATTTTATTTGGGGTATATAAAATTGACTCATTGAGTATCAGTTGGCTTTAAAAGTAAAATTTTAAACTTATTTCACTGGCCATAATGGGGGATCCATTACTGGAGAACTGGCGTCCATGATTGGAGAAATAACACCTAGTTTTAATTTGTCAACTATGAAGAAACCAATAGGAGTATCTATTCTGCAATACTCTTGAAATGTAAAAGAAGGATAAGACATTCAAGTTTTAACACGCTTAGCCGTAGAATTTTTACATGTATCGGTGAAATATCAAAAATAGGCAAAATTTTATCTTAAACTGTCCATGATTGGGTCCGGTACCTTACATAGTATTTATTGACCGACTTCGTATTTATCGACTATACGTAAAAATACATTTATAAAACTGCCTGTATTATCCAAAAGCGGTAGACAGAACTCGACAGAACATAAGCAAATTTCAGTGCCACAGCATTATAGTATGAATTTTCTGAGATGAATTTTTGGGTTTTGCCATAATCTGTTAAACAAAAGCCTTTGTTTCTATTATTCACAGCGGCTAGCTCCCGTTTCCACAGCACGTGCCTAAGTCTCAGTGTAGTTAAAAAGTAACTATCATGATAACAATAAGGTTCAAATTTATGAAACAGTTTACAGTATGCAGGTAACTTTTTTTAAAGATGACAAAACGTGTTATCTCCGAAAGGCCTTTTTATGGATTTGAACCTTATTATTATCATGATAGTTGCTTTTTAACTACACTGAGACTTTGTTTCTATTATTCACAGCGGCTAGCTCTCGTTTCCACAGCACTTACTAAAGTCTCAGTGTAGTTAAAAATAGTAACTTCGATAATCGTTAATCCGTACAAAAAGTTAACTTCGTTAATCGTTAAAGCGATACATTTCGGTAGATTTAACGGAAGTTAAAGTTAATCGATAATCCGTTAACACGTCATAAAAATAGGACTCCACTGTAGGTATTATGTATTTATATTTACTAAGTATCCACCAAAAAGCATTAAAACATGTGACGCCAATTGGTAAAAAACCGAAATGTAATAATTACGGTCTCTTCGGGCTTTTACCGCCGTTGGTTGGCTAAATCCTAGGTTTTACTTCGGATTGGTAATTATTGGGTCATTCATGCGGTCGCGATCGTGGTGAGTTGGTTCTTCAGATTGAGATTTGAGATGACAACTCGATGTTGTGGGCCACGATAACTTGGTAGAGTAATATAAGGCCCGCGCCGGACTCTCGATGCGTCGGTTAATGCGCGATTTGTCTGTCATGCCTGATGATTGCACTCTATTCCCAGGCTAGTGATCGATCTAGCACGCCTAATAAGATTTAGAAGATCTCGAATAAGTGATCCAAAGTCGCCAATTGGTCTTTAGACTGTTTTATAACCGACGGATCTGCTTTTACCGATAAAACCTAGGTTTTGCCGTACTATGAGCTTTTTCAGTAGCAGTAACAACGTGGTTTTCGCGGCGCAGCGAGCCGCTTGGGGTGCTGGATTAACGATTAACGGACTCTATGAAATTTAACGGAAGTAAACGAATCCGTTAACATTTTTTAAAGTTAACTTAAAAGTTAATCCGTTAATCGAAATGTTAACTTCGTTAATTAACGATTAACGGATTAACGAGTTAATGCCCAGCTATGAGTCTCAGTGTATTTAAAAAGTAACTATCATGATAACAATAAATTTCCATAGAGTAGGTACCTTGTCTGTTAATATTTTTTTTATGAATACTTTTGCTGATTAAATTGTATCTCGTTTTTTTAATGCATGTTAATTATAAGATGTAATGTTTTGAAAAGAAGTGGCCCGCCGAGTTTCTTGCCGGTCCCATAGTGGATACCCCCCTCCAACTGAGGGGGGACTGAAATCTTCTCGAGGCTGAGGCGTAGGGTTAGAGCCGGCGTAGTTTTATTTGACGTTCATAAGCGCATTGTAATATGCCTACTTGGAAAATAAATATTTCATTTCATTTCATTTCAAAGGAAGTTCGAGGAATTTCCTTTTCGCTTGTGTATCGTAAGACGTTTTTCAGTACAGACGGCCTTCCGAAATTTCGACCGTAAATTCGTAACTCGTGTCGGTTTAAAACACGACCTTATCGCCACTCGTTTCGAATTTCCTTTTTGCACGTGTATCGTACGACGTTTTTCAGTACAGATGAGCCTTCAAAGTTTCGACCTGGCATATAATGAACCACTTCTCGAACTAGTGCGTAAAAAAACGACCATCTGTACTGAAATAGTACATTACGATACAAGTGCGTAAAAAAGGAAGTTCGAAACGAGTGGCGATAAATTAAAACGAATTCCCTTTTCGCACGTGTATCGAACGACGTTTTGAAAAACTGAAGTACAGATGGACCTCCGAAGTTTCGACCTGCCATATAATGAACCACTCCTCGCACTAGTGCGTAAAAAAAACACCATCTGTACTGAAAAAGTAATTTAAGCCCCGACCACATGATATGAGATGATAAAATTGACCAATTTGAGCACAAAATTAATTCACTGTCTCGGCGACATAATTTCACGCTACCCTATATAGTGTGCCACGATAGTATGGCCTAAGTAGGTATGCCAATATAATATACTGTCCTTGCTCTAACGATGTCACCGTTAAGGTAACGGAGTGAAAGTCGAAGGAATTCTTCAATACACGTCACTTTATTAGCCTAGCCACTGTTTGTTTATTGTCCAGTTAAATGTTGATTTTATAGCGGTTACAAAGCGCTCATACTAAAATAATAGGCAAAATAAAAAGGAAGAGAAATTACCTGTGTCGACACTTCGACAAGTGTATCCTTTTCCTGACTACATAATTCTAAAAACAAATCAAATTGCCTTTTAGAAATGTCAGTAAAGGTCTAAAGATCAATTACTCTAATCTACAAAGTCAGTCCCATTAAAATACTTCTCAAGCCCAACGGGGTCATTGACATTTACATAATTGGGGTCATTGGCCTAATTTTTCGGTAAGGTTGATCGAAATTACCAATTGACACATAAATAGTTGTAACTTAAAACTCAATTTTACATCCTATTCCTGTGGCACAGGGTTGTGATTCTCTTGTGACACATAAAGATAAAAAGTTATGACAATGTTATGACATTGAATTAGAGCAATTTGATCCCTACCTAACCTAAATGTCACTGTCAGATAAAAGAGAAGAAACTCGAAAGAAACGTCAAAAGATTTTGTACACGTCTCGTTGATAAAAAGTATCATGACGAAATTATTGTTATTAAAATAAGTTGCACATTTTTACATCATCCAATTTATGCAATTCATTCAGCGTTACGTTCGCATCGTGCACCGGCGTAAATACTGTTATTGTTTATTCGCACAACGCGGAAGAAAGTTAACCGGTTGGTTAGTGTCGCTGTCGGGCAGTGTCCCGTCCTCGGAGTAGGTCAATGGCGCGCTCCGGCCGGCTCCGGCTCGCGTGAGCTGCTGACGTCGCGCTCCAGCCGCGCTCGCCGCGAGGCGCCGCCGCCAGTCTCCCTCGCACCACCAACCGTTAACCGCGTCACGCGTCGCTCATTCCGACTCACAATTCGCTTCACGATACTCGTTCCGAGGAAACTGCAATAATGGGCGCGAAAGTGGAAAACGTCGGCATACTGGCTATGGAATTATACTTCCCGTCACAATACGTCGATCAAGTGGAATTGGAAAAATTCGACGGCGTGTCCACCGGCAAATACACGATCGGACTCGGACAGAGCAAAATGGGCTTCTGCTCCGACCGGGAAGACATACAGTCCTTGTGCATCACAGCTGTTCACCGTCTCATAGAAAGGAATAATCTGGACCTGCATGACATCGGACGGCTGGAGGTGGGTACGGAGACCATTATTGACAAAAGTAAAAGTGTGAAAACATTCCTCATGACATTGTTTGCCAAAGCGGGAGCCACAGATATAGAAGGAATTGATACAACAAATGCCTGTTATGGTGGTACTGCAGCACTCTTCAATGCAATCAACTGGGTAGAGTCATCCTCATGGGATGGCAGAAAGGCTATAGTTGTGGCGGGTGATATTGCTGTGTATGGTAAAGGACCTGCCAGACCTACCGGTGGTGCCGGAGCAGTGGCTATGCTAGTGGGCCCAAATGCACCTTTAGTGTTTGACCGAGGCATAAGAGCTTCATATATGACTCACACATATGACTTTTACAAGCCAGATCTTGCCTCAGAGTTCCCTTTTGTTGATGGCAAGCTATCTGTCAAATGCTACCTCAGTGCTTTAGATAATTGTTATAATTTATTCTGTAAGAAGATGAGAAGGACTGACCCCAATTTTAAAGGATTGCTCAGTTTAGATGGCATGCTATTTCATTCACCATACTGTAAGTTAGTGCAGAAATCCTTAGCTAGGGTCTGTTTCAATGACTTTTTAAATACCCCTGAAGAAGACAGGGAAAAGCAGTTTCCAGGATTGTCAGAGTTTGGTAAAAGGAAATTGGAAGAGACTTATTTTGACCGTGATGTAGAAAAGGCTTTTATGACTTACAGCCAGCAGTTGTTTGATGAGAAAACGAAGCCATCTCTATATATCGCCCGCAACGTTGGAAACATGTACACTCCTTCACTGTATGGAGGCCTGGTATCCTACCTCATTAGTAAATCACCTGAAGAGTTAATTGGAAAGAAATTTGCCTTATTCTCTTATGGTTCTGGTCTAGCGTCTACAATGTTTTCTATAAACATCTGTAATGATATGAGCACAGGGTCCAAGTTGGAGAAGCTTATCGCTTCGCTACATGACACAGTTTCCTACTTAGATAAGAGAGTGAGTGTGGAGCCTAGTAGGTTCTCAGAGCTCATGGAAGTCAGAACAAAGAATTACCACACAGCTCCATATGAGCCGAGCGGATCCATAGATGTGCTGTTCCCGGGTACATACTACCTAGTTAATATTGATGATCAGAGAAGACGCACATATGAGAGGAAAGCTTAGTGTACCAATTATAGTGTTATTTTGTGTTTGGTGTGGGATTGGGTGTTGTGGGATTTTTTTCACCTTAGGTATTTAATTACCTTTTATTAGAATTTGTCATTTTGCTAAAGTATCTGTATGTTATCTATGGTGCTCTGCAAAACTGCAAATTTAATATTTTGTTGAATCAACAACTTGGGTATGCTAATTTTCCTGTTGAAAGTCCGTTTGAGTTGGCACTGTGAATACATCCTTTATTTTGTATGCAAATTATGAAAAATGAATATGTAGTATCTTATAAGTGTTAGTGTGCTGATGTTTTATCAAATTTTAAATTATAGTATTTATGTTAAATGTTATTGAAATCAGTGTGCAGGATTTTTTACGTGCAGTTAAACTGTGCTTAATCTCCAATTGACTGTAATATTTAATTATTTATGTTTGTTAATTTATTTATTACTGAAATAGACTTTTGAAACTTGAGTGTGTTTATTTTTAATTGCCGAGATGACGTTTTTGGGAACCCCGTTCGTATTGTTCAAGGGGTTAGAGTGCCAAAGGTTGTGAACGGTTTTTGCCAACATTACCTCATTACTTAAAGAACATCAATTATGTAATAAGTTTACATTGTACTCAGACTTAAACATTTTCCATTAACGGCAGTTAGAGTAAAACCAATATCAAAAGGAACGTAATAAGACTAATTTACTAGAATTCGACTGTGGGATATAGGTGAAATTGTGGCGTAGGCGAGAGGCACTGGCTGCACGGCGTGGATGATATTGTCAGAATAAAATTGAAAGATCGTATTATTGAATAAAATCTATCAGCAATTTTTACTGTAGATTTCTCTATCGAAAAGTAACTAATACCGCATCAACTTAATTCCTGGTAAAGTAGATATTTGGAGACACGTCTACATTTTCATTGTTTCACAGGAATCGTAAAGAAATTGACTTTCACATATGGTATAATGTTGGCTGCCAGATAGTGTTGAAAATTTAAATGCAAGTTTCGTCAACAGAAACCAAGATTTTGACAGCAGTTTGTCGCCGAATTATTTTCAGCGTTTACTTTAATTTTATTTATCTAGTTGAGATTTGCTTTTAAAAATGATTTTAAATATAATAATTTTGTGATTCTGGTAATTTGAATGGTGGATGTATTATACAAAGTACCTAAACTAGAAATTATCCAAGAAAAAGCACTCTGAATTTGTCAAATTCGTTACGGACAAACAAACAGACACACACACTTTCCCATTTATAATATTAGTAGAGGATTATACAAGTAAAAAAACTTCTATGAGCAGGTGTGCCACAAATGTCATAATACAAACTTATAATGTATATTCTTTAAATATAATTACGTATGAATATTTTTTTTTTCTTTTCCCGACTTTAGAACTAAAATCCCGAAAAAAAAAATGTTTTTCCCCGATAATCGGATAATTCGATCTGGCAAGCCTAGGCGTAGGCTGGCTGGCTACCTGTCACTGCAATGTCACAATTTCGTTTTCTTTCAACCCCTTAATTTCCAAGAGTGGCGCTGAAACTTTAGTAGTAATGTGCTCTGCGTTGCCCTGCGTGCCCTTTATTGAATACAGGCGTTATTGTATGATCGTGGCTTTCCATCACATAAGAGGACCCTTTAGACATGGAATGCCTCTAATATGAGACGAGAGCACTTAGACTTCGCACTTGTATCCGATAACATATGTCCAAATGATGCATTGTAATGATGCCGGTTCAAGTGTTCATTAAGTATATACTTATTATGTAAATAAGGTATTCTTGTTCATTTCTAGCAAATACAGATATGACGTAAATAATATTATTACAGTCATATCAATGATATTCAATATTACACCAGACTATTCCAGATTTCATACGTCAAAACAGTACACTGTAGTAAAGCGACCAGAAATATAATTATGCGCGCCATGTTGCGGAATTTCATTATATCTATTTTCTTCATACTATACTGAACAGTGAAGCCCATACATCAGAATAACAGCGTCCTCCTGACCATAGTCATATATTTCTGGACAGGCTTTACGATTACGATGTACAGTCGAGTTCGTGAATAGGTATGTATATGACATACACATACTATGTGTACATTATTTCACCTTATTGTAACGAGTTAATGTGAAGAAATGTACACATATTTATGAACTCGACTGTACGAGACAATAGAAGTATTGATCTACAATTATAGTTGGTTAGTCTCTATCTCTATGTCAGGTTACCTATAATAAACACGGGGCCAATAAGGTCACAAAATGACTTGTGAAAGTTGTGAATTGATTGCCAGGTGGCATTTCTCCATTTCTGCGACGCGAAACGAAAACGAAGCCGCGAAAGGTAGTCTGGCTCTGTCGCGCCAGTACGCAAGAGCGATAGAGATAGATATCTACGAGCGTTTCGTTTCGTGAGCGTTTGTGCCATTCGGCTACGTACCCAGGGCCAGGCCCCGTAGCCGAATGGCATTTCTCCGACGCCAAACGAAAGCGATACGCCGCTGGCTCTGTCGCGCCAATACGCAAGCGCGATAGAGATAGATATCTACTAGCGCTTCGTTTCGTGAGCGTTTCGTGAGCGATTGTGCCATTCGGCTAGCCACCCAGGCCCCGTAGCCGAATGGCATTTCTCCGACGCCAAACGAAATAAGCGATACGCCGCTGGCTCTGTCGCACCAATACGCAAGCGCGATAGAGATAAATATCTACTAGCGCTTCGTTTCGTGAGCGTTTCGTGAGCGATTGTGCCATTCGGCTAGCCACCCAGGTGTTAATTACCTTACCTATATCTCTGTTATCTACGTAAAGCAGACATAATAATTGTCGCATATATTTATGGACAAAGAGATGGAATATAAACTTTGAACTGCCCCTCGTATAGTATTGTGTTTAAGATAGGAGGGTTAGGGAGGGCAAAACCGGTTAAAGGGTTACTATTATTTACGTATAAGGTTCTTGATACTTTAAGTGTCAGGAACTTCTGCAGAAAATTCTAGAGACCTAGTTACCTACGTTGTTTTCTCGAGGTAGTACGAGTAGGTACAATAAGATCGTATTACCAAAGGAAAACCTCAAGTGAGGTGTAGAGGAAGTTCTTTTGAAACAGGACGCGGGTAGTGAGAGCATTTCGTTGCAGGGTATGAGGAGTTGAGGACGAAGGCCCCGCGAAGATGAGTGGGTAGAAATCTCTATCTTCTCTACTCGTATCTCTACACCTTAGTGCGTTTTCACATTATTATGTCGGACCGATATCCCATATATTACAGACGCCATCTCAGATTTTTTCTATTGAAATCCTTCCGACATCCGATATCGGATCGGATAATGTGAAAACGGACTTATAAGACAAAGTTCCCCCCTGCCGCGACTGTCTGTGTGTGTTCGCGATAAACTCAAAAACTACTGAACGGATTTTCATGCGGTTTTCACCTATGAATAGAGTGATCTCATGAGGCGTGGCGAAAGCTGGTATAACGCAAAGAGGATGATGAGTCGTTATTATTTAATACCAGGTGCTGTAGCCGAATGGCATTTCTGCGACGCGAAACGAAAACGAAACGCCGCGAAAGGTAGTCTGGCTCTCTCGCGCCAATACGCAAGAGCGATGGAGATAGATATCTACGAGCGTTTCGTTTCGTGAGCGTTTGTGTCATTCGGCTACGTACCCAGACATGAGCGTTCGCTTGCACTTGACCTCCAAAGCCAGATACCAATCGAAAACAGCGTCATTTTACAGTTTTTACACAATGACTCGGTGTCATAGGGAAAGATACCAATAGAATTCAACTTTGACGTAACGTATTATGGTTCAAATTGGATCGGGCTTTCGGCAAAAATGAATTTTGTTCATACTTCAAATACTCTAGCAACATTACTCGATTAGATTAATTGAACAGCAAAATATCTTTAGTTTTAATATCTCTATTGTCAGCCTACCCCGTTTGGGAATAGGGGCGTGTGTTTATGTAGGTATGTACCGTGAAATTCAAGCTTCAATAAAATTGATGTTATCCCATCTCATTCACTATTCGCGTACTTGTACCAGTACCAACTTAAAGTCATTAATTTAACCAAATACTATGTAAACTCAACTTAATACGTCATCGGTAATTGGCAACATACACTACGGCGGCATAGTTGATCAAAATAGTTTAGTTTCATACAGCATAAAATTAAAAAAAGTCACAAATTCTTATTTTTTTGTTTTATTCCGTCTAAAAATGTTAAAGTAGATCAAGTAATAGCATTTTCTATTTTATTTTACTAAAATAAAAGTCTGAACAACTACTTTGATCAACTCGAACCGCTAGATGGCGCTAGTAAAATTGTTGCCGCTCAATTGTATGGGAAACGTCAGAAGCTGCACGTATTAACTCTATAGAGTTTATATAGTTTTTGATTTAACTACGGGTAATTTTAAGCACACGCATCGAACTTGCATGTCAGTGTCTAATTTGTAGAAACGATCAATTTTCTGAATATTGCATGAGTCTTAAGTTAAGAGTCCGTATGCTTGATTCTCCACATAAACGTAGGTACCGATAGTTATATTTAAAACGACAATTTTACCTACTTAAAGAGTTAAAGATCGTTTTGAAACTTTGAACTTAGGTACGGCCACGGACTTTAATTGTTGATCCACTTCTAGCTCATTTTATACAGTACATTTTCAGAGTTAAGCATAGTTAAAGTATGACGTTCCAGTATAAAATGAGCTAGAAGTGGATCAACAATTAAAGACCGTGACTGTACATCTGTGGCTGCGGTTTTGTCACACCAAGAGCGAGACTAGCGAGAGAAAGAGATTGAATTGAATTGTCGCCTGCGGTATTTCCGGACCCATCTTAAACGCCGGTAACGCACCTCCAACACTTTTGGTGTTTCGGATGTCCATAGGCGGCAGAGTTCGCTTACCATCAGGCGACCTGTCTGCTCGTTTGCCTCCTATTTCGTAAAAGAAAATACTAGTTATCTCTAACCTTTGATGTTGAGTATAGACCTCGGGGTGATGTTTTATCCTGTATGGAGGTAAACCATAGCTTTCCAGTCCCCGTAGCCGAAGGCGTTTCTGCGACGCGAAACGAAAACAAAACGCCGCGAAAGGTAGTCTGGCTCTGACGCAAGAGATAGATAGCTACGAAAGAGGTATTATCGTGACTCGTGAGTGGTTGTCATTCGGCTACGCTAACAGGTCCACATGAGCTGTCTAATCGGTCTCTAATATACTATTGTATCTCTCTATTCTCTCTATACCTACTATGAGTATTACATTTGCTAAGTATTTATATATTCAATAACAGACTACTATGCAACCGAACATAATAACGAATGATGATCAACTGAACAACTTAGCTATAGTTTATCTACGATAAAAGTCGTTGTCTATTTACGACTTGTATATAAGGCGATAGGTAAATTATGATTACAATGATAAAATAGATATCACGCAAGTCAAAGTTTGCCGCCTTATCAAATCAATTTATTGCCGAATTATGAGGATTTAAATTAAGAATGTCAATAACTTTTTGGCTATGCACCTACGTCACTGAAAACTAAATTACTTTTCCCCTCACTAGCTCGGAAAGACGTGTTTTGTCCTTTAATACCAGCTGGTAAAAACGCATTTTATCCACTAGTGGGTAAAGTAATTTGACCTTGAATAAAGTCAAATTAAGTGCTTTAAAATTTATAAAAATAGGTGAATCTATTATAGTAATGAAGATGATTTACCACCTGTGCAACTCATTTTTTGCGTTGTAGTTTCTTCGCTATAGTGAGGGGAAAAGTTTTGTGTTACACTCGGGTGCAAATGTATTTTACTTCTCGTGTGTTAAAAAACTCGTAAGTTCAGGATTCTATTCTCGAACCACTCGCTTCGCTCGTGGTTCAACTATAGAATCCTTTCACTTGCTCGTTTTTCAATTCCACACTCGGCGTTAAAATACAACTTTACCCCCTTGTATACCTTGTATTGTGTTGTTATACAAGGGGGCAAAGTTGTATTTTGAACGCCGAGTGTGGAATTGAAAACGAGCAAGTGAAAGGATTCTATAGTTGAACCACGAGCGAAGCGAGTGGTTCATCTCAGAATCCTGAACTTTTTTTTAACACACGAGAAGTAAAATACATTTGCACCCGAGTGTAACACAAAATTTTCCCTCATTATAGCGAGAAACTGACGCAAAAAATGCGTTTAACACTGCTTCCAGTAGTTCCACAGGTGGTAAATCATCTTTATCACTAGATACACCTACTTTTTATCAATTTTAAAGCAGTTAATTTGACTTTATTCAAGGTCAAATTGATTTACCCTCTAGTGGATAAAATACGTTTTTACCCGCTGTAAGGACAAAACACGTGCCGAGCTAGTGAGGGGGACTATTTCCCCTCACTAGCTCGGAAACACGTGTTTTGTCCTTTAATACCAGCGGGTAAAAACGCATTTTATCCACTAGTGGGTAAAGTAATTTGACCTTGAATAAAGTCAAATTAACTGCTTTAAAATTGGTAAAAGTAGGTGAATCTAGTAATAAAGATGATTTACCACCTGTGGAACTACTGGAAGCAGTGATAAACGCATTTTTTGCGTTGTAGTTTCCTCGCTACAGTGAGGGGAAAAGTTCTGTGTTACACTTGGGTGCTATTTTACTTCTCGTGTGTTAAAAAACTCGCAAGTTCAGGATTCCTTTCACTTGCTCGTTTTTCAATTCCACACTCGACGTTAAAATACCACTTTGCCCCCTTGTATACCTAAATAAATAACTATTACTCTGCCTGTCACTATACGCAATTATTGAATCCTATAATTAAGGCCTAAGTGCGCTTATCCGATCCGATATTGGATGTCGGAAGGCTTTCAAAGGCATAAATCAAAGATGGCGGCTTAAGTGTATGGGATATCGGTCCTACATCCGATATCGAATCGGATAATGTGAAAACGCACTAGAACCAAGACAAAACGGACCTCAGGCCACACCCAGGCTCTCGAGTGTTGGCAAATTCCGGGACAACGTAGGAAGAAAAAGGCATAAGGTAAGTTGTTTTAAGAACATCTGATTCTGGGCAGGCCCCGTAGCCAAATGGCATTTCTGCGATGCGAAACGCCACCGATACGCCGCAGAAAGGTAGTCTGGCTCTGTCGTGCCAAACTTTATTTTGAAGCAAGAAGCTGCCTATGTCCCGGATGATCTAGCTAAAGCTGGATCAAGAACCTAATGCGATTTCATCTCAGATTTTTTTATAAGTTTAAATATGTAGGATTCCATAGGTACCTACACTATAATTTCTTTCAATGCTGATCAGCAATAAAAGTTTAATTTTAGTTAATAAAAAAGTAATAAATTCTTTTATCAGAGGCCATCGTAAAATAATTTGTCAAAAACGTATAAATTGCGGCTGACGGTGATCTGATGGTATCAGTTGATCAAATTGAGCTGTAAGTATATTGCATCTACTTATTGCAATATTTTTTCCGGTGTAGCCTTTCGTAATGAATCCAAGAAAAAAATGTTGTGTTGTGAAACGTATTAAAATAAATGAGACATTCTTCAAAATTGAGAAAGCAAGACTTTTTGTCACAATCTTTTCTTAATTTTAATATTTTCCCAGAATCAATATGAAATTCGCCATCGTGTTCGCTGCCGTCGTGGCCGTGGCCTGCGCCGGGCTCCAGAAGCCCCTGGACTCCAACATGGCCGAGCTGGAGGCCATCGTGGCCGCTATCCAGAGCCCCAGCACCGACCCAGCTACCGCCGCCCTCCTCGAGCAGCAGCTGGCTGATCTTCTGGCTGAATACCTCCCTGCGCCTGCACCTGTGATTGTAGAGGAGCCTTCTCCCGTCCATATTGGTCTTCCTATTGTGGATTTCCCGGTTCCTGATGGTGGGATCCTGAGCCCTGTGCCTGAGACTCCCGCTGTCGTGCCGTCTCCTATTGTTGACGCTTCTCCTGCCGCTGAGGGCGCGTCTCCCTTGGTTCAGATTATCCTGAACATCAATCAGGCTAGCTCTGGCGCCGCGCCCGTGGTTCCCGCTCCCGTGGAGACCCCTATCGTGCCCGTTCAAGTGGTGGACGAGGCTGTAAACGAGGAGAGCATCGTGCCGACCCCCGTGATCGTGGTGGACTCTGCGCCGGAGCCCGTTCAGGTGGTGCCCGCGCCGGTGGTGCCCGCACCTATGCCCGAGGTGGAGCCCATCCAGATCGGCAGCCCTATCATCCCCACCCCGGTCGTCAACATCCCCATCGAGCTCAACTAAATGCAACTAGTCAACTACATACTGGATTTGAAGAGGGTTTATTCGCTTTAAAATCTAGCGATTACAGCTAGGTTTAGTGTAGGGTAATGTGCACAACTTTGGATTAGCTCAATTAAAATCAGTGACAGAAATATTTAATATTTATGTTCTTTTCTCATTTTCTTCGGACTTCCTAAGGTATGTTCTAGTATCAAAATGAGTTATCGCTGGAGTTAACTATTCAGTGGTACCTATTCCATGAAAATATTAATACTTAATTCAACACAATGAGAATTTAAGCATTCTTTATTAAAGAACTGTTTTACACCGTTTGGAATGAATTAGGTAGGTACCACTACCACCACAAGAGTCTTAAAAGGAGCTGAGCTGTTGAAATACAGCTACAACGTTTGAAATCATGTAGGTATATATTATATATTTTCATAATATATGATTATTCAGGAACACTTTAAATACATGCAAAGTTAGCTTAAAACATTGGGTCTCCATCAGGTCTATCTGTGAGACAAAGAACGTTTTGATGGCCAAAACGAAGAAACTGTGTCATTAGAAAATACAAATAAATACAGAAAATGATAACATGATAAGTAATACACTACGGAGCATCAGTCGATCACTTGCAGCGATAACCTCCGCCCCGACTATTCCTAGCTAAAGCAACTTGGGTATTGCTTGCGTAAGTCTCATTGATCTTCTGTAGAAATGAATATGAATTACCGGATGTAAGGTACCGGATCTATAGGAAAAATCAATTCAACTAATAAATATAGATGTTACTGTCGTCATAGATCACACAGATGTGACAGATGGCGTGACTGCGGCGAAGAGGCCGAAATTCGTAAGGCCTGAGTGCAGCGGGGCGGGGTATGCATGCCAAACAATTGAAGCTCGCACAAGTGTCAGTCGACGCTGCATAGGATCACAGTATTATGGCACACCTCGGACACTGGCGATCAAATATATGAAAGAGGCGCGTTCCTAGCACACAGTCTAAGCTCGTGTAGGTGAACGCGTACTATGCTTGTATGAGTGAAATATGACAGGTCGACTGTTCGCGTTTTTGACAGGCGGTAACTGTGAGGTAACCGAGAGGGGGTGGGCGACACTTTCAGCGGGGAGCGGGAGTGGCCATACTGTACGATAGTACTCTTTATTATACTGTAATTAAGTACTTCAAGCCCCACCGAACGCTCTGCTCCGTGCGCCCACTCAGGCGTCTTAAGCCATAGAACATTACATTACATAAGTAAGGTAACATGGGGTAAGGTCCTTGCGGGATTAAAGAGAAAGCCGCCCGTACTGGTCCCGTAGCCGAATGGCATTTCTACGACGCGAAACGAAAGCGAAACGCCGCGAAAGGTAGTCTGGCTCTGTCGCGCCAATACGCAAGAGCGATAGAGATAGATATCTACGAGCGTTTCGTTTCGTGAGCGTTTGTGCATTCGGCTACGGACGCTGGCCCGTAGTGCACCGTTTAACTACGTTATACGGAACTTGCCCTTCAAGAAAAACGCTTCAATCTTACCCCATGTCAAATTATACCACAGCTAGGAGATACAGCGCTGGCCATTGCGAATTTCTTCAGGCTAAGCGGGCAAGCACGGTCGCGTTAATGGCATATCGCGTCGCTGCGCCCTTTAGACACGTTCTGTAAGTATGCAAATGCAGCGTCTGGTTGAGGTAACTGGTGACCGAAGAGCTGGCGACTTCCTCGCACAACGTATCAGCATTGCGATACAGCGAGGAAATGTCGCCAGTATCCTTGGTACAATGCCTCAAGGGCCTATTTTAGACATTAGCTAGCTTTTAAGTTTAGTCTTAGTTTCTTATATAATTATGTAAATATGTTCATGTAAATAAAGAGATTTATCATTAAAAAAAAAAAAAAATACGTTAAAAATATTATTATACAGCAACAGAAATAGTACATTACATACATTAGGCCAGTAATGTCTTAGATCAAACAATTAAAAAAAATGTAATCGCTTTGCGGCCGAGCCGTCCTCTCGAGTTGTTGCGGAGGCGAGGTCAAAACATTAGGCCAGTAATGTCTTAGATCTCACCGGCCGATTTCTTTCTTATTTACTGGCCAAAGTGTTTATTTATTTTATTTTTCTTTTTCTGTGACGGAGCCCGGAAGCGGTAACTTTCCGCCGACGTTTTCCGGCCAGAGAACAAAATAATTAGGTCAACCTCGAAATTATCACTCAATAGAGATAGGGACGTCTCACAAGAAGCTTGATATTAATAAAATTACTTAAGTGTGAACGTGTGCGTCGGGGAAGGAAAGGAAATATCAGGAATGAAATGATGTATATGTAAGTTATACGACTGAAAATATTTATGGCTAAAGATAATTTATCTGATTTATGGCAATATGATAAACATACTACGTCATATTCTTATGTTATTAATATTGCAAACATGCACATTATGTTTGTCTTTTCGTACAATGCTTCACGGGTCTGTGCGTGTTTTTCCTTTATTTTGTTTTAGTATTTTTGAGTTTATTTTCATAAGGTTGTGATTTTAATTATTATTCACATGTGAATCGCTTTTGAATCGTTTCATAAAAATGTGTTTTTTCCAATGAATTTCAGAGATTACGTTTATTACCTACATACCTAAGAATTATACGATTGACCGGGATGTAAACCGCGGATTATATTTTCGAGTTTTGTAGAGTCACGTAGAGCTCCCGATATTTCAACGCAGTTACAACTGTTACTAGTCCAAGTAAAGCATGGTATTTATACTAGTTATATATACTACAAATTAATATTAAATAAACGAGATTATTGAGAAGCCGACTAATTAATCCAGAGCTTAATTCTGAGATTATGTACATTCATGAAAATCCAAGATAATAAATACTTTACATAAGAATGCCGTATGTTCCTACGATACCAAAAGCTACTTAAGACGTTTTAGTTCCAGGGTGTGAGGGAACTAATCTACATATATAAGTCTATTTTATGGACGATGTGGGCATATGCTTCTTTGTTGGAGCACGCGACAGGTGAGCTATTGGAGTCAATAACTAGATTTTTCAATTTAATTATTTACGTTACAAGGCGGTGGGTACCTTCAGAAGTAGGTTGACCTTTGTTGGATTCAACAAAACCTAAAAATCCCCATTGATATCCGGAATTTGCGCATCGTTATAGTGTTTCAAATGACATCTTTTAAATTTTCAGAAATAATCAGAAACCATGAAACTCCTTCTGACTGTTGTGGCCCTGGTGGCCTTCGTCCACGGCGCCCCCACCACCCAGACCATGGAGATTGGTGCCAACGGCGTCTCAGGCGGCGTGCTTAACATTCCGCTCGTGGAGATTATCGTCAACATGATCGGAGAGACCGTCGCCCCTGGTACTGCCAACGAGCCCGTTGTTGAAGCTTCCCCAGTCAACGTTGTGGATAACGCACCTACACCTGTGGTCGTTGTGGACAACGCACCCACCCCTGTCGTCGTCGTGGACAACGCACCCACCCCTGTCGTCGTCGTGGACAACGCACCTACACCTGTCGTCGTTGTGGACAACGCACCTACTCCTGTCGTCGTTGTAGAACAGCCCGAGGTCAACCCCAGCGATGTTATCGCTGTCAACCCCGCAGCACCATTGAGGTCAACCCCGTCGACGTTATTGCTGTGAACCCCATGCCTGAGCCTGTCGTGCCTACGCCTGTTGTGCTCCCTGAGCCGGCCCAGCCTGTGGTAGTCCCTGAGCCTGTCGTACTCCCTGAGCCTTCTCCCGCTGAGGTGGTCCCTAGCCCTACTCCCGTGATTGTCGTGCCTGGCCCTACTCCCGTGGAGGTCGCGCCTGCTCCTGCTCAGATCGTGGAGGTCCCCACCCCCGCTGAGGTTGTGGAAGTCCCTGCCCCCGGTGCCGCGGAAGGCGGCAGCCAGATCATCAACGTGATAATGAGCTTCATCTTCGGCGCTAACGGTGCCCTCTCTTCGGTCGAGGTTCCCGCTAACGTCGTCCCCCAGATCAACGGCGTTGCCCGTGTCTAGTGTAAACTGAAGTTTATATGACAACATTTTTAATGAAAAGTATTAGGATAAATTACAATAAAGACTTTTTCTGATCTTTGATGCTTTTAATCACTAATCACATTAACCTAAAGCACAGAATATATAATGCCTACGGCCTAAGAATCATATCATCAGTAGCTAATATCTTAAAACTTCCTTAAGATATTAGGTACTGATACTACTGATATCGAATAAGCTGTTGGTTAGCATACCCGCCTTAGTGTGTTTTCACATATTATTCGATCCGATATCGGATGTAGGACCAATACCTATCCCATATATTTAAGCCGCCATCTTTGATTTTTGCCTTTGAAATCCTTCCTACATCCGAATCGGATCGGATAATGTGAAAACGCACTTAGGATAATTATCAGATAATCTTATAAAAGCAACCATCTGTTTACTCTTAATTTCAATTCTGTAGTAAAAAAAAATGAGTCATGCGCATGGTATGACTATCGTCTGAATAAATAAGTAAGAGGTTCTGGGGCTCAATTCGGCATGGCGAATTTGACGTTTCACGTTGACTCTCAAATGATAGTGGATTGGATCACGGGTTGTCGAATACGTGCAACTGTCATCAGTACTGTCATGTAGCGCACGTATTTCTCATCATATTAGAAGAGTAAAATATCATATAAACTTTTCTGGATTTCGCCTGCTTTCAGAGTTACAGCATTTAAAAAAACCGGCCAAGTGCGAGTCGGACTCGCCCTCCGAGGGTTCCGTACAAACTTTCAATAGTTGAATCATCACAATTATATATTAGTAATATAAAATAACTCAAAGAGTCAATTTCCTACATACTTAACAAAAATTGTATTATTAGACAACAACATCCAAAGAAAAGCAAGACAATTCGACTTCAATGGGTTTACATTACGATATTGTCGTCAGGATGCTCCTGATCATGACCCGACCCCATTATATCAGGAAAACGCGATGTAGGAAATGAGTGTTCAGGGGGGGAGTGTTTTGGCCATTTCATGTCATTTTGGCCATTTTCTATAATTATTGTTTTTAAATTTTAAAAAAAATATACTTCTAATTTGTAGAGGTTCAAGATGTTCATAATTATTCCAGATTTCAAAGCGATAGCATCAGTAATTCTCGAGATATTTAGTAATGTGACAGCAGACAGACAGACAGACAAGACAGATGGACAGAGCGGCACCATAAGGGTTCCTTTGTACCTTTTTCGTACGGAACCCTAAAAATAACAATATTTAGGTAACTTATAATTTACTGTGATTAAGCTTTGTAAATATTGTTTTAATTGTTAATTAGTATGTATCTTCATTAGGATAGATTAGTATTTAAGTTCTAGATCATAAGTTTATCTGCTATGCCCTAAAAGGGTGTCATGTAACGTGTACCCATTATTGTATACTTATGTGAAAGTATGAAATGAATATGAATATGAATTACTTATTATTTCTCAGAAGAAAACGTTATTTTGATGGCGATAATGCTGTTATCGGACATAATCTAATTATCCTCGTTGATAGATGTAAAAAATAAGTGGTAACGAAAAATAAGTGAAAAAAGTAAAAGTAAATATAAGTTAAGAAATAAATTTATTGCACCTCATGTTCAAACATTTTCTAACATACAATTAGTTCAATCTTAATCTTCGTATAAAAATCACCCCTCATGTTAGAACATTTTATAAGCGCAACTTTTCAAATAATTCGGAGTAGTCTGAACTTAGTTGGCGATGTTCAGGATGATCTGGACCAATGGGGAGGCGGCGGCGACGTCAGCGGGGGTAGCGTCGATGATGGGGGAGGGGACGAGAGCGGGGGTCTCAGGGACTGCTACGGGGTAGGGCTTCACAGGCACGGGGGACTCAGGCTTGACGGGCACGGGAATCGGGGCGTAGATTGGGGTCTCCTCAACGATGGCGGGGCCAACGGAGATGGGGGATTCAGGCAGGTGGTCGATGCCTAGTGTCTGGAGGAGCAGCTGCTCCAACGCGGCGGCGGTGGCGGGGTCAGTGCTGGGGCTGTTGATGGCGGCGATGACCTCCTGCAGCTCCTGCGCGTGCGCGGGGAGGACCGACGGCTTCAGGTAGTCGGCGGATGCGACGGCGGCGAGCACGGAGAGGACGATCAGGAATTTCATGATGAAGCTAGAAGAACAGGTCATTGGATGGTTAAGACACTACAATCGACTTTACTTCAGGACACAATATCCTTTTAATACCTAACTAGACCTTAGCCACCATTGGTTCAATCAGTCTGGATATATAGAGACTCACAGAGCATGAGCGTTCCAAAGGACTATCGGATTTTAGAGTAATAATACGACCGGTCTGGCTCAGTCGGTAGTGACCCTGCCTGCTAAGTCGCGGTCCTGGGTTCGAATCCCGGTAAGGGCATTTATTTGTGTGATGAGCACAGATATTTGTTCCTGAGTCATGGATGTTTTCTATGTATATAAGTATGTATTTATCTATTTAAGTATGTATATCGTCGCTTAGCACCCATAGTACAAGCTTTGCTTGTTTGGGTCTAAGTTGATCAGTGTAAGGTGTCCCCAATATTTATTTATTTTAATAATACGGGAATAAGACAAGTCGGTGTCTGTTTTCCGAATACGAGTACGTTCGAAATTTACCCAAAAACGAAGGCCTTTTTAAATCTCACGGGCTAGGTATATCTGAAACTTGCTACATCTGAAAATCATTGCCATATTACTTGGACCCATAGGCGCGAACCTTGTAGGTTTGGGGTGGTATCCGGCCCCCACGGTCCTTTGGAGATAAAGAGACCATAAGTTCAAATTTTAAGTAAAATAGTAAATAAACAAGTAAATAATAATAATAGAGTGGAATACAAATAATACTTTGATACTTACGTTAAAGCCGGTATCAGCAAACTGACTATGTTTTTGTCAATTTTCGTAACGCTTTTATATGATTTTTTATCGTAGACATTTATTGAAGTAATACGACTAAAGCTTTGATAAAAAATTGCTGATCAATATTAGGTACATATTAGTATTACCCACGTAACATAGGACGAACTAACCAACCAATAGATAGCCTGTCATAAAACTATCAGGATGTAGTTGTACCTATTTGTACGAACAAGAAGACTGTATGATTAGGTTCGATTCGAATAGATAGGTATAGAACGCGGGCCAGTCGCTTCCTGTGCAATACTTCGTTAGAATGGTTAACGGCGATAAATAATGAACCTTCGTGAAAGTCAGCTACCATTTCGTTGGTGGGTTCAGAAATGGTCCCATAGCTTTCTCAATTCCTCGGTATGAGAGCTATGCTACGGGATGTACACACATAGTTTTATATTTTACTGTGCCTACCATGATCATGATAATGATAACATTATTTTTATTAGGTAAGTATACATGTAGGTAAGGTACCTACACCTATGTTTTGTTGAACTTAATAGGCGGTCACATCATCATTATAAAAATCGCAAGAGTTCGCTGGAAATGCGCTTTATTCGTATGTTTATACTAAATTAGTGGCAAACAAGCATACGGCTCGCCTGAGGGTAAGTAGTCTCCGTCCATAGGCGAACGCCTACAACTCACGGGGTGTTGATGTAGGTACTGGTTCTGTGCAGATGTTCTTTTCAGTAAGGTATGTGGCTGGGTTATACTGATTTTATTGTAATTTAAATGTCTTTCCTGTACACATGAGAAAAGTAAAGGAAAACAAAAGATGTTCATTGCCGGCCCCTAACGCTCCACACCTTCGTTGTCCTTCAAATATGATAGAATTTTTTTAAATCTGTTTCGTGCCAAAATAAATACATAAGGCATTGACAACTACATAATTATCATTAATCGTCACAAATTGAAATACTGGTAATTAATTTACTTACTAAAAATTAGAAAAACAACGACACTACTTGACGTAAAGCTAATGTAGAAATTACCTAGATAAAATTTCTTCTATCAGGATAAAATATGAAACTTTCCTTCGATTTGATTATTATTTTACAGAACATCATAAATTTAATAAAGGTATTTTATCAAAATTTACTACCCTCCGCAATAAAGATAGATAATTAAATATTTATTTTGATAGATTACGATTAGATTTGTTGGTATTCACATGCCTTCTGAACTGGGTGGCTAGCCGAATGGCACAATCGCTCACGAAACGCTCACGAAACGAAGCGCTAGTAGATATCTATCTCTATCGCGCTTGCGGATTGGCGCGACAGAGCCAGCGGCGTATCGCTTTCGTTTGGCGTCGGAGAAATGCCATTCGGCTACGGGGCCTGTTGTTTTGTTTAGGTCGTCAACAATGTACCTACAGGTAGAGTTATATAGTCATACTCGTATAATGCAAGTTTCTAATGGATCGGCAACGCGCATGTGACGCCCCGTGCGCTGCAGGCCTCCATAGGTTACCGTGACCGCTTCCCATCAGGCGGACCGTAGGTACCTATACCTGTTTGGGCTGTTTTATAAAAAGAACTACTGACTGGTATTAGGTAGTTACTCCTATAGTGGTACTAGAGCACTGAATCGCAGGCCGAGGTGAAGCGAGGTGCCTCTGCCTACTCACAGTTAAGAGTGCGTCAGAAAGCGTACGTGCCTTAGTCAACCGTATCGGCCACGTAGGTTTTTACAATAGTTTGTTAATAAATTTTGCGTATGTTTACTCTTCAGTTAGATATTGGGGGAGGTAATTGTAAATCCTAATAGTCATTACATAATCACTTTTATTAATAACTTGTAAGTTACTTGAAGGTATGGCTAGTTTGTCTCTATGGAACATTATTATGTGGTCTTTGGCATTTGTATACAAACGAGGGTTCTTGCAGACAAATTTACTGGCTTCTAGAATATATAAACTGGTCAAAGTTGAAATTTTAAGGTTTTGAAAGAGAGGTCTACATGTTTCTGTATTTTTACTATTTGTAAGGATTCTGATGTATTTTTTCTGTAGTATGAATATTCGCAATATGTCTGTGCTATTGCCACACAAAATAATTCCATATTGAAGGCAGGTTTAAGTAAATGCATGATATGCACAAATACTATATACTATAATACGTGCAGCTTCTGACGTTTCCCATACAATTGAGCGGCAACAATTTTACTAGCGCCATCTAGCGGTTCGAGTTGATCAAAGTAGTTGTTCAGACTTTTATTTGAGTAAATTAAAATAGAAAATGCTATTACTTGATCTACTTTAACATTTTTAGACGGAATAAAACAAAAAAATAAGAATTTGTAATTTTTTTTAATTTTATGCTGTATGAAACTAAACTATTTTGATCAACTCATGCCGCTAGGAGCGCTAGTGTGCCTGTTGCCAACTTTGGCACCGAGCTGCACGTATTAACTCGTAGAGTTTACATAGTATTTGATATGCAGTAGTGGCTATTTTAAAGTCTGTACTTTTTTTTTCCTATTTGAAACGAGAAAGTTATGTGCTAATTTTGTCAATGTGAGATTTCCAGTTTAAATTTTCGTCAACATTTATTTCAAGGAGACTGCAACTATTCATTTATTGAATAGAATTATTTAAATATGTGTAGGTAGTTTATTTCTATTGGAGGTCTTTGATGAGGTCTGAACTGGATACTGGATAAAGTGGGTATTAATTCACTTAACAATAATATTTAGAATATTATTCATATTTTTATATTAAAGGAAAAAATGGAAAAATTTACGCTTCCGGCGGGACTTGAACCCGCACCATATTTTATTATTATTATTCATATTTTGGTTAACTTCCTCGTTATATTGACTTGAAAATATTATGGAAAAGTCATCAGCATATATAAAAATCATTTGGTTGGAGTTAATTAGTTTAGGCCACGAAGCTTGCTGAGTGGCCTAATAGTACGGTACGATCGAGAGTGAAAAGCTTAATTATATCACTATTGTATACAATACTTTTTCTATGAGTCTTCATCATCAATGGACGAAAAATATCATCATTGATTGAAGTTAAAGTGAAGTGAATGAAGTTAAAATTAATGTTAATAGCGTCGTTCACCGTTGTATCAACATCGAATTACCTGGCAACCAATTGTTTGTAATAACCGTCTCTGATTGGTCGATAACGCGATAGATAAAAAAAACGTGTTTCAGATGCAGAAAAAATTGCCAGGTATCGCAAATTAGTAAAGAACTTGTATGAAGTTCTATTTTTGAAATTATTACAGTTAACTAAAAGTGAACTGTAATGAAATATTATAGTTGATTAAGTGTCAAAGACTATCTAACACTGAAAAGTCAGCACTTATAGTTTAGTCTTTGGTGTCCTAATTGACGGATTCAACCAAGAACACTGTCCAGAAAAATACTTTACATGTCCTTGTCGGTTGTTTCCATATCTACTCTGAAACCTGCATAGGTAGTTCATAGGTAGTCAGATCATTTTATCTCCCGAAAACGGTTAGAAAAGATCCAACTACGATAGGTACGCTACTGAGTATGAATGAGCGATTTACACTTGTCTAGGGCCAGGGCCGGATTAAGAGTAGAGCGAGTGGAGCGGCCGCTCTAGGCGCCAACTGGTAAGGGTGCGCCAAAATCGAGAATGTGGAAAAATCCATACAAAAAAAATACATTGCGTGGGCGCGCACATATCACAAAATGGCGAGAGGAGTCGGGAATTTAATCCAGCTATTGAAAATCTAGATTTGTAATTTAGATTAAGTAGAAAGTTGCACCACATTGCCAACATATACCAATAATCATAAGGGCGCTGTTGCAAGGGCGCCGTAAAAGGAGGATTCTAGCCCTTGGCGAACCACATTGTTGTGCGGCCCAACGACAAAGTTACGTCGTTATCCAAATGCAAAAATATGAGCCTATTCCATAATCCAAAGCGGAGTTCGTCATAAAGCCAAAGGCGCCAAACGTCTCAGAGAGGCGCAATTTTGTAAGTCACAGGAGATGATGAGCGAACTTCAAAGGACTAAGATCCCGAAGGGCACTTAGAATAGTGGCAAAATACCGAAATGGGCATCCCGACGGTGAAGATCGAGTTCGCAGTTAATATCTTAATTATAACTCTTAGTATTATAAAAATAATAGTGATGGCGAAATATAAGGCCTAAAAGTAAGGGACATAGGCGCCCTGCGAAGCCAAAATATGCCAAAGACCGCAGCTCTGCGGTTGATCAAAGCTTGGAAGCTCGCTGCTTAATAAATTGTGTCAATAGGAAAAAAATCGCGCTCGCTTCGCTCGCGCTTACTATTTATATCAATTCTCTTTTAGAACGTTACTTAGGAAAAATTCCGCGCTCGCAGCGCTCGCGTTTTCATTTAAAATATACTTTCCTGACTTGGCCACTATAGTACTCCATTTTGTTTGTTATTTTATGTACATGATATCCACGTTCAGTCCCACGTACCTAACTATACTAGGGTGCGACTGAGAAAGTTCAACCCTTGTCCCTTTCGTACTCTGTAATGATGAAATCCATAAATCTTCAAATTACGGCATTATCATGAAAAAAATTTCGCGCTCGCTGCGCTCGCGACTTTTTTTATCTACGTCGTAAAACTTCTTCCCAAGGGCGCCGAAACTCAAACTCGCTCTACCCTGATTGAGTGCACGGGCCGGCGCTGTCTAGGGCCTAGGCTTGGCCTAGGCACCCCAAAAGTGCCGAACGTTAATCGATTGAAGTAAAGGAAATAATCGTTTCACTATTCCTGAACGAAACAATCGCAGTATAAACGTCAATGTCAAATTGACAATTGTGATTGTGACATAAGAGCATAAGACATAACCTCGGTTCCCTATTTGTAGTATTTTCTTTCACTGCAAATAATCATTCGTATTTTATATTTATCATTAAATAAAATAGCCTCAAAATGCGGCTGAGTTCCGTTCTTTTTACCGCGCCCACCGGCAAGAGTGCCAGGAGGTATCAAAGAGAACCAGTCCCATTCCAAATGCTTCTGCCATTAGAACTGAAGAAAACCGTATCAGGCAAGAGCGACAAGTTAAAAGAAGCTGCCTGTATGCAAGAACTGGCTGTTATGTTCGCGTGCTTTAAGAAAAATGAGTTCGACCAGCAACAGTGCTTGAAGGAAATCACAGAGTTCCAGGGATGTTATAAAGATTACAATCAGAGAATGTCCAGCCAAAGAGAACACGGCAAGAAAGGTATTTTGGTACCAGGGGAAACTAAATTGACGCATAGACAAATGAACCAGTTGCTGAAAGCCTTTCCTCCTAAGAAGAATTAGTGTTAATAACTTATTTTTGTGATTTCTGACGGACACTCAAGATATATAAGTACTAGTTTGTTAATGTGAATATAGATTTATTTGAAACTTGCTTCTGTTTTAGCTTTACTTGCCCCTCCAATGTCAATTCAAGTGTAAGCCACGGGTGCACTAAGTACAAAAAGAAACAACATGCAACTTGTTTATGATTATATTTTGCTTATAATTTGACATGTCTTAAGTCACAAACAACTAGCTTTTGACCTTGCTTCGCTCGCGTTAAATTCGAAAATTGCGGAATCCTCCATAGGAACTTCCACCACCTATTTCAGGGAAGTGAGGAGTTAGAAAGAGACAAAAAGTAGGCTATGTCACTCTCCATCCCTTCAACTATCTCCACAAAAAATCTCATTAACCCTTCGCATGAATTTTTCTTTTACTCGTTAAAAGAAAAATTCATGCATTTAAGGGTATTAATATATTTGATAGACAAGACAATGGTTTTCTGACTCTGGAAAAAGAAATATTTAATACCGATTTTAATACTAAATCAGGCAGGATGACATTGTGGCTACTGCAGGCAAGGAATGGCAAAGCATGGCAAAAGATAAAATAAAATGGAAATGGCTGGAGGAGGCTTTTACCCAGAAGGGGTCTACAGAATACAATCTATAATTAAAAACTAAATTAAAAGAAAAGAAAAATCTTTCTGTAGAATAATAAAGCTTAAATAAATAAAAAAATAAAAAATTAATACTAAATCAGTGTTAGAAGTTAAATAGGCCAAAACTTATTTATATAAATACTAGCTTATGCCCGCGGCTTCGCTAGCGTTAGAAAGAGACAAAAAGTAGCCTATGTCACTCTCCATCCCTTCAACTATCTCCACTTACAAAATCACGTCAATTCGTTGCTCCGTTATGCTGTGAAAGACGGACAAACAAACAGACACACACACTTTCCCATTTATAATATTAGTATGGATATAATTATTGGTAAGTTTTATTTGTAAAGTTTGACTACTATTAGAAAGGTACACTATTTGTGAAACCCCCATCATAAAATGTTTAAACATAAACTAATTACTAACTCCGAAAAAATCTGCCTAAATCACATACTAAAAAATCGCCATCATCCTGTTTTTTCACACTTTTCCGCCATTTCATCTTTATCCTTAAATAATAAATACTAAATCATAATATTATAACAGTGTAACAGGTCAATCGTTTTACGTACCTAGGGAGCGTGGTCGATCCTTCAGGGGGAGCGGAGAGTGATGTTGAGACGCGCATCAATAAAGCGAGAGCAGCGTATGCCCAGCTGAAGCCTCTTTGGATGTCCACCGTAATAACTCGGGGTACTAAAATTAGAATGTTCAACTCTAACGTCAAGTCGGTCCTTTTGTACAGTTGCGAAACATGGCTTGTGAGAAAGGACATCACCAATCGGTTGCAGGTGTTTATTAACAAGTGTCTCCGGCGCATCTTGGGTATTTACTGGCCGACAACTATTTCAAACGCTAGATTGTGGCAGATGACGGGACAAAAACCCGCAGGCCAGGAAATACGCGCACGGAAGTGGCGATGGATAGGGCACGTGCTACGCAGAGCAGACAACCACCTGTCCAAGCAGGGTCTCTGCTGGCAATCACCTGGCAGTAGACGGTCGGGGCGGCCTTGTACCACGTGGAGGCGGTCGGTGGAGAAGGAGGCTGGCGCAAGTGGACTAGGCTAGGATTTGGAAGCAGTCGCCCAGGATTGTGAAAAGTGGAAGATTCTTCTAAGAGCCCTATGTCCCTAGTGAGGGATAACAGGAACACATCATCATCAATATTATTTGATTTATTTAATTATTTATTAAATAATAATAAATACTGAATAATAATTAAGCTATAAATGTGATTTTGGATAGCTACATATTGAGCCACAGGCCATCAAATATATGATGCATATATACATCACCATGCATTTAAGGGTTAATTCGTGGCTCCGTTTAGCCGTGAAAAACAGACGAATAAACAGACACACACACTTTCCCATTTATAATAATTAGTATGGATATAAGGAAAATAGCTAACTCTTTCCCAAACCCATACTATACAATAGGAATTAGATTGCATATTCTTGCATCATTTAAAAGGTGAGGAATAAAACCAAACATAATCATTGTCAATCCATTATTATTAAATTAAAATATTGTACAGTCACACAGTAAAAAGGTACAAAATAGCACGCTTCACTTAGGGGCAGTGTGTATCCACTGCGGCGAGGACACTTGCAGCTCAATCCGCCGCACAGTGATGAGTTCATCATCCAGTTCGTGGATGTTGTAGAACCTTTCTAGTTCTTCTATTGCTTTGTCTTCCAACTGGAAATTAAAAAAATAATAATCAGTAATCCTAAAATTGGCTATTGTCAATGTGTGTGACAGAGTGGCGATTGTCATATCTACACATTTAGCTGAGCGTGTCTAATATTAATGCTACCAGCGGCCGTTGGAAATAATTTGACACCTGGGTTTGCAGTTCAATTTTGAGAGAAATGCTATTAATTCAAAGATTATAGACATGAAAAATACTAACATTTGACACTTGCTGAACATATCTGTGAGCCTAAATAGCACATGATTGCCGCGAGATAGACCACACGTCTTGTTCTAACTAATGACATGACAATGTGTTGTGTAATGACCAGGGCCCGTAACTTTCATGCCGATGACATAAATTTTACGTCACGCTGCATATACGATGATTCAAAAGTTTTATTTAATAATTAATCATTATTCATCAATCATTTTAATCATGACGTCAAATCTTCAAGAAAAGAGCGTACACCCATCTTAAAGGCCGGCAACGTACCTCCAACACCTCTGGTGTTTCGGGTGTCCATGGGCAGGTGATCGCTTACCATCAGGCGACCTGTCTGCTCGTTTGCCTCCTATCCCATAAAAAAAAAACTAATATATTCATACGTGAAATTTTAATACGTGAAAAGTAAATGAAATTTTTTTGTTTATTTTTCAATAGTTTTGTTACCATATTTCAATAATTTATAAAAACAAAACAAATTCCTTCCTTTCCGTTTCACGTATCAAGTAGGTATTAATTGTTCCACGTATGAATAGCTTACTTTTGAAGTCATTTTTATATAATTAAATTGATTAATGAATAATGATTAATTATTACAATAAAACTATTTGAATCACCTATATGCAGCGTGACGTCAAATTGATGTCATCGGCATGAAAGTTACGGGCCCTGGTTATGACATAAGGACGGGTAGTCTATCCCGCGGCGACATACTTCCGCGGCAATCATGTGCTAACCCTGCTGTAACCTCAGTCCATCGCACTGACATAGCACAGAAACATATTCAATTGTTTGGTAACTGCTCAATTTTATGTCATTGAGTTTCCACTTTACGACACAATCACCGCCAACGCGTATAAAGTGTAATGATTAGATATTTAAATCAGAAATGGATGTTCGTTAATTACTACAATTACTTTTGTGGCTTTTAAATATTCGCGTTAATAATGTGAGTACTTTTCAAGGCATACCACGGTTTAACTGTCGTATACAGGGTGCCCGGTAATTAATGGACAACCTTTTAACCACCAAGAGGGCACCTTATACTGGTCCAGAAAATCGACTTTAAGGTTTAGTAAAAGTCGCCTGGTTTTCGAGATTTTCACACTTTTTAAAAATTTTAATACTAAAATTTTAAAAAGTGTGAAAATAACCAGTGGACCAATATAAGGTGCCCTCTTGGTGGTTAAAAGGTTGTCCATTAATTACCGGGCACCCGGTATAACAGAATTTCAACCTTAGGTTTCTGATTTAGGGTTCAAATTTAACTTTTCGAGAAAACTGACTCCTTTTGAAATTAATCGTTACTATCGTGAAGTTCCTTTACACTTCGAAGAGGAAATTTGTAACTCATGCCGATTTAAAACACACCCTTAGGTCACAGTATAACGACGACACAGTAGTTAATCTGTGTCGTCCTTATACTGTAACAATTGTATTAGGTTTATATTTGGCCTTCGGAAATACGACCACGTATCAGCTTATCGTAAGCGACTTAATTGGTTAACCATCCGAGAGCGTAGATCATTAAGATTGTTAACTTCCCTTTACTCTGTCCTTTTTGAACTGAATACACCGGAATATCTCAAGTCCAAGTTCAAGTTCGTTTCTGCTCGCCCCGGGTGTGTTCTCCGTACCTCCCGTAGCCTCAAGCTTTCCATTCCGCCTCATCGCACCGGTTTCATGAGTTTCATGACCAACTCTTTTACAGTCCAGGCAATACGCCTGTGGAACGGCCTTCCACTAAATATTAGGAAAGCTCCAATTAAATTTATTTTTAAACGCATGGTTCGTAAGCACTTATCTATCTAGTGATTAACGTTTCATAGTAGGTACATGTAGGTATTATGTATATAAGTAGCTGTTTATGTAAGTATATCTTATAAAGTATATGTGTAAGTTCATCCCTCATTATAGTATTTAATGATAATAGTTTTAATTTGTAAATAGTAGAATAGAAAGTGATTTCTGATTATTGTTTTCTGTCACGATGCCTGCACGTATCAAATGTTTCTTTTTGACCCAGTGGTTGACTGGTAGAGAATGCCTTAAGGCATTATGTCCACCATTTGTACTTATTTTTTTATGTGAAATAAAGAATAAATAAATAAATTAAATTAAATTAATCTCCGGCAGCGGCGACGCGAAAGATTACTATAAATGTTACTCGACAACGTCCAAAGTAAGATGTAATTATTTAATTCTATTAACTATCAGTATTAGTATAATAATACATTATATCAGTCAGAAAAAACATAAAATATCATTATGCGTATTATTTTTATCCACGTTTATCCAAATCCGCTTGCATGTGTTGCGTACGTACACGACGCGCTTGTGTGCAACCGCGCAGCGTACGCTTGTTAGAAGAGTTATTAGATCGTGTTTTAATTTATCGCCACTCATTCCGAATCTTTTCCGCATTTGTTTCTATTTGTCACTTCGTCCGCATCTGTGCTTACCTTGACAGTACCAGTACTACTGACTACTGCTGTAACATCTATATTAAGCGCTAATTAAAGAGCGACTCACCTGAGTTAAAAGCAACGGTTTCGTCATAATCCTCGACGAGTCATCCTTCATCTTCTTCTGATCCGACAGGATCTGGTTGAACTCCATCGCCTTCCTCTGCTTAGGGCTGCTGCTGGCCGCCGGCGCCTCCACTATCTTCCACGGGTTCTTAGGCTTATCTGGAGGACTTTCTACAACTTTACCATTCAAGAACTCCGACAGATTCTGAGGAGAATAGTTATTCCCTTCCATGGCCAACTTTTTCCTTTGCTTTTGAGATAGTTTAGGACCTATATGGTTGATCACGAGATTCCCTGGCGAACCCCAAGCCATCTCAGCTATAGGGGACTCTTTCGGTGATACTGACATACGCGATGACGTAGGCTCTGGAGTATTAATGGCACTTGATGAACTATTTTTAGTGAGTTTAGTGAACGATTCCACTGGAGTTTCGTTAAGAATGTCTTTAGCGCTGTTTAGAGCCTTAAGTCTCGCCTGGACGACTTTCTGTTGCTTCTGCTGCGATGATGGCACTTCTATCCATTTATCCTTCTTCCCTTTAGCCGCTTTCTCGGTCTCTAAAGATATATTACTTAACGATAAAGTGACGTCACCAGAAATATCGTTAGATAAGTCTAAGGACGTCACAGAACTGACGGATTCATACCGCATCCTTGTTTTCTCACTCTCAGTGTATTCAATCCGTTTAGATTTCTTCTTCTTAGTTTCGACTACGCTGTCATCTTTTTTAAGATCTTCATCAGTCACTATTAAATCGACAGGGCAGTTTTTAGCAAATTCATTGATAACTTCGTCGTCTGGTGCATTGAAAAATGGTGTGATAACCCTAGAGGACATTATAGGGTTAAATTTGCAATAGTATTTAGAGATGTCTTCGAGTAATTCTTCTTCTAACAACTCAAGATTCTTATTTTCAAGTATACTGCTGATATTTAATGATATGAACTCCATGCAGCATTGTTTTAGCTGAGTAGCGTTGTAAGTGTGTGCGAATTGGCAGAGTTCTGAGCAGTTTCTTAAAGTGATCAGGTTAGAAAGGGCCACTTCGCACATTTCTCTAAGGCGCGTTATGAAGAGTTGGTCCGCGACTATGAGGAGGCTGCATATGAAGTCGATGCTGTCTGAGCTTTCTACTTCGGGGCACGAGTCTGTGTATAGGAAGTCTATGACTGGTAGGAGAATGCCGTGGTTGATTGGCAAGGTCACTTTTGATGATATTTTACTCTGTAACAAAAATAATTGGTATGGTTAAAGTGAATCAAATATGGACGAAATTTTGATAGATATTGAAAAAATAACACTAACAAAAAACCGCTGCTTTCATTGAGTGAATTAAAATAAACCTTTTCAAACATGTGATGGAAGATTACGGAACACCTTGTGTTTCAAGTCCTTTTATTATATGAAATTTCAGCAGCAATATTCATAAAAAGGCCTCTTCTGTAAAGGAAGACATGTAATTGATGCCTACCTCTGACCAGGAGTGCATAAACATGCCGTGGAAGTACTCAAGCCTCGCAGCTAACACACATTTGTGTGCTGGTATGAGGGCGCCATCTTTGGTCACCACACTGGTATCAACTAGTTCCTGCAGGCTGTTCCGGTCCCAGCATACTGGCGGGTTCTTGGTAAACGTAGCGCTCTCTCGTAGGCAGATTTTGCCGTCTCTGTAACTGCAAACACAATAAAAGCTATCAAGGATTAAGCTAGAATTTTTCAAGAGTATTTTATATGAGTATTTTTCAAGAGTATTTTTCAAGAGTATTTTATGATTCATTGACAGCCAATCAAAATATGATAATTCATAAGAGTTGTTTTAGTGAAACTTACAAGAATTTATCCAGCAGTTTGTGCAGCCCCATAACATGCAGCCGTTTGGCGGCGGCCTGTACCAGGCGCACAGGATCGCAGTAGAAGTTGCGCGGTGGCGTGTCCGCGCTACGCTCGTTCCGTTTGTTGCGGTTCTTCTTGTTCCTGTTGTCTTGGTGTTTGTACACTTCGAACGCGGAGATTTCTGACGCGTTATCTGGAAAAACAAAACAATTTGAAACAGTTTTTAATCACATCACGAATAACTAGATTTTTTTTTATGAAGTGAGTCAGACATACAGACAGATCGCCTGACGGTAAGCGATCGCTGCACCCATGGACATTAGAAACACCAAAAGGTTTGTACATGTTGCAGGCCGTTAAAATGGGAGCACGCTCTTTTCTTGAAGGTTATATTCTGTCTACTTCACTATTTGCAATATCTTGCAGATCTACTTCAGTTTATAACGTCAATCCAACGTCAACGTATACTAAAACTCGAAATTACATTTCAACTCACCCATAAAATTCTGCTCATCAACCTCAATATCCACATCCTTCTCCTTCCTCAAGCTATTCAAATCTTCCTTCCTTATCTTCAAGCCACACGGGCCCAACTCGGCCACATCACACGTCCCAGTATACATGTACCGGAGAATCCTCTCGAATATCTCTGGGTGCATTTCTATGTTGATTATAGGCTTGTCCTCTGGGGATTTTATGGTGTCCTGGTATAATTTGTAGAGGTGCTCGCTGCTTGAGGCGATTATGAATATGTGGGCGGGGTAGAGTTTTGGGCCGACCTGTTGAATTACGGTGAATAAGCATACGAAGCTAATAGTCATACTTGTTATGGAGAATTTTTGGCCAAAAGCTGCACTTTTGGATGGAAGCAAGCCGCTTTGCATGGTGATAGTAGACATTATAGTAAACGATTTTTTCCGAGGATATCGAAATTTCATCCCTTAGGAAGCCGAGCGTAGCGAGGTGTTTTATGAAAATGAAAAAAATTCTATCTTTTTATTTTATCGTCCGATTTTGACAAAACGTATCTCAAATGAAAGGTATTGATTTGTGTAATTTAAAAAAAAATTTAAAAGAAAAGTAAGCAACAAATAAAAAAAGTAAATTTACGTCTCGCACTGAATAACTTCAAAGAATGACAGACAAAATGTACAATGTCGATATACGAGTTTTTTTTAATCAAAGACAGATAAATTTTTAGTTGAAAACTGAAGACCGCATCGAAATCAGATTAGCATTTTTTAAGATACAAGTTGCCAAAGTTGGGAAAGATCGCTTTATATGGCCACTTTGAAATTCCTTTGCCAGAAAGTCAGAAATAATATGTTTTTCTGACACAGAAAAATACATAGTAACAGTACACATCAAAATAAAATTAAAAATTCCGAGGATATTATAATTTCATCCCTTAGAACGACGAGCGTAGCGAGGTCGGTTACGAAAACCGAAAAAAAATCTCATTTTTTTGTACGTCGTCCGATTTTAACAAAACATATTTCATTTGAAAGGTATTGCTTTATGTAACTTAAAAAAAAATATTGAAAAAGATTGGAAAAAAAATGTAAGATTTTTTAAAAAAAAACCTTAATTTTCGTATCACACTGAATAACCGCAAAAAACGGTAAACACGGTGTATAATTTCGATATATGATTTTTTTAAATTAAAGACAAATAAATGCATGATTATAAACTAAAAACCGAATCGTAATCGAATCAGTAGTTTTTAAGATGCAAGTTGTCAAAGTTGGCTTAGTTTGTTTATATGGTCGCTTATAAATTCCTTAGCCAGAAAGTCAGAAACATTATATTTTTCTTACAGTTAAAAGTATGCATAGGTAATAGACATTTTTTTACAAAGATATAAAAATTTAATTCCTTAGAAAGACGATCCAATAAAAAAAAACTGCCTTTTTTTTGTTTTTCGTAACAGACATCGCTACGCTCGGCTTTCCAAGGGATGAATTTTTTATATCCTCGTAAAAAATTGTTTATTATGATGTCTATCACCTATGCATACTTTTAACTGTAAGAAAAATATAATGTTTCTGACTTTCTGGCTAAGGAATTTATAAGCGACCATATAAACAAACTAAGCCAACTTTGACAAATTGCATCTTAAAAACTACTGATTCGATTTCGATTCGGTTTTTAGTTTATAATCATGCATTTATTTGTCTTTAATTTTAAAAATTAAATATCGAAATTATACACCGTGTCTACCGTTTTTTGCGGTTATTCAGTGTGATACGAAAATTAAGGTTTTTTTTTTTAAAATCTTACATTTTTTTCCCAATTTTTTTTATATTTTTTTTTAAGTTACATAAAGTAATACCTTTCAAATGAAACATGTTTTGTCAAAATCGGACGACGTACAAAAAAATGAGATTTTTTTTTCGGTTTTCGTAACCGACCTCGCTACGCTCGTCGTTCTAAGGGATGAAATTATAATATCCTTGGAATTTTTAATTTTATTTTGATGTGTACTGTTACTATGTATTTTTCTGTGTCAGAAAAACATATTATTTCTGACTTTCTGGCAAAGGAATTTCAAAGTGGCCATATAAAGCGATCTTTCCCAACTTTGGCAACTTGTATCTTAAAAAATGCTAATCTGATTTCGATGCGGTCTTTGCGGTCTTCAGTTTTCAACTAAAAATGTATCTGTCTTCGATTAAAAAAAACTCGTATATCGACATTGTACATTTTGTCTGTCATTCTTTGAAGTTATTCAGTGCGAGACGGAAATTTACTTTATTTATTTTTTTCTTACTTTTCTTTTAAATATTTTTCTTTTTATTTTTTTTAAATTACACAAATTAATACCTTTCATTTGAGATACGTTTTGTCAAAATCGGACGATACAATAAAAAGATAGAATTTTTTTCATTTTCATAAAACACCTCGCTACGCTCGGCTTCCTAAGGGATGAAATTTCGATATCCTCGGAAAAAATCGTTTACTATGATGTCTACTATCACCATGCAAAGCGGCTTGCTTCCATCCAAAAGTGCAGCTTTTTTTTCATAACTAGTATGACTATAATGGCAGATGTGACATTCAAATCTCATTATCCTCATTGCGTTATCCCGGCTTTTGCTACGGCTCATGGGATCTGCTTTGACAACTCATCCCCAGATTTGGCGTAGGCACTAGTTTTTACGAAAGCGACTGCCATGTGACCTTACAACCCGAAGGTTAACTAGGCCTTATTGGAATTAGTCCGGTTTTCTCACGATGTTTTTCTTCACCGAAAAGCGACTGGCAAATATCAAATGACATTTCGTACATAAGTTCCGACAAACTCATTGGTACGAGCCGGGGTTCGAACCCACGACCTCCGGATCGAAAGTCGCACGCTCTTACCGCTGGGCCACCAGCGCTTCAAGTGACGTGATCTATGGACAGCTTTTGTTTAAATTTAATCAACAGAATGACATCTTTGATAGAAAAAGCCTTATTGTGAATACTGTAAGAGGAATTAGAAAAAAAAAACTATAAGACCTACCCTGACTCGCAAAAAAAAACAGAAAATTCAATGAAGCTACCAAGATCTGTGAAACAATATGTCCGAGATATTACCTTGAAAATAACGTCATGCAAGATGTCATCTTCAGCTGCCGTCTCCATGAGAGTTTCCATGTGTTTGGGCAAGCTGCTAGGCGACAGCTCAGGTAGCGATGTCAGTCCACACGTTGGTTTTATCTTAAAACAAGAAAATATCGTGTTCTAATTACTCGTTTAAAGCTCCTCTTTCACGTACTTTTATTTTAATCTACTCATCATCCTCCTTGCGTTATCCCGACATTTGCCACGCCTCATGGAGCCTGGGGTCCGCGTTGACAACTAATCCCAAGATTTGGCGTAGGCACTAGTTTTTCGAAAGCGACTGCCATCTGACCTTCCAACCCGAAGGGTAAACCAGACCTTATTGGAATTAGTCCGGTTTCCTCACGATGTTTTCCTTCACCGAAAAGCGACTGGCAAATATCAAATGACATTTCGCACATAAATTCCGAAATCCGAAAAACTCATTGGTGCGAGCCGGGGTTCGAACCCGCGACCTCCGGAACGAAAGTCGCACGTACTTACCGCTGGGCTACCAGTACCAGTTTATTTGAATCTACTATTTTATTTTACCTCACAACCTTGTTCGATCCCCTCGTTAAGAATCTTATACCTTTAAGGCCCACTTGCACCAACCACTTAACTCAGGGTTAGTGGGCTGTCATCTGTCAAATTTCATGTAAAATGGTGGCCTGGTGGGTCATTTTCGTTTGTGCAAGTGGCCCTAAACGAGCAATCCATACTAAGATTATAAATGGGAAAGTGTGTGTGTCTGTTTGTCCGTCCTTCACGGCAAAAAGGAGCGACGAATTGTCGTGATTTTTTAAGTGGAGATAGTTGAAAGGATGGAGAGTGACATAGGCTACTTTTTGTCTCTTTCTAACGCGAACGAAGCCGCGGGAAAAAGCTAGATTATATATATACTCGGAAACAGCTCTAACAATTTCGCTGAAATTTGTTATTATATGTGGGGGTTTTCGGGGGTGAAAAATCGATCTAGATCAGTCTTAGGTCCCGGAAAACGAGAATTTTCGGGTTTTCATGCGTTTTTCTTTCGCGTTAGTAAATGTAAGTTATGGTCGCTAGTTTCGTCGCCCGTGCATCAACTGCACGCTCAGTCGTAAGAGGGTCGGTCGGTCTGGATTTCGAATCCCGGCCACATTTTTTTTTTTATTTATAAGTTATTTTTTATCTAAAGACGCGATGTAATAATATAGATATTGAAGCATATTAATAGTCACCTGTAGACAAGCAAAATTCAATCCTTCATTATCAACCACGATGGCCACCGCTCTGTGCACATTCGGTATCCGCACGATCCGTGCCGACGTGCAATCGTCCTTCTCAAGAAACTTGACCAACGCACTCTTATTGCTATCTCGCTCCCGCTCTCTCCTGATTGGCTGCGGCGCGGTGGGCGTGGCTTTGCGCGAGAGGTGGCCAATGAACGCCTCGCCGTATTTGGTGGTGAAGTAGAACGCGTCGTGGGTTAGAGTTACGTTGGTTATTATTGTTTGGTGGTTTAGGCCGAAGACGCATCTAGAAATATAAAACAAAAGTAGAATAGGGAACTTGACTGTAGTTAAAATAAAATATTTTATACCATGCACGAAATAAAGCATCAGATAATTATAAGAAAAACATGGACCGAAGTTATTTTTAAATACAATTTCTATTTGATAAGTCCGGTAGAAATATATACCTAAAGTAACCGAGTTGACCGTGACGTCACTCAATTCGATTTTATATAAATTCCATATTAGCAAGTCGTTCAAATTAGTTTTGACAATGTTTAAAAAGAAGCTGATTTGACTAGGAGGCAAGTAGCCTAATTCCGGTAAATTGTACAATATTGAATAGTCTTAAAATCAACTTCAATAACTTGTTTCAATTGCACACTGTGGAACAAAGCCATTTTTGTGGTTCTGGTATCATCTATTTAATAAATTAATGGTAAAATTCGGAAAGAATAGTTGTTAACAGATTTTCAAGACCCGTAATAATTGAAGTCAGTAAAATGTTGCCGTTCTAAAACATAATAATCTCATGTCCACTTGGTACTCAGACGAAGGATACTATAGACTAGACGCAAGCGTACACCCGTAAGGGACAGATATAGAATAATGGAGCGAATTTAAGAATCACTTTAAAAATGGCTGACAGTTTACCATAAACAACCTACGTAATTTGGGCGGATAATAAACTTGACAAGTCACGTCCTTATTGTTTGCCACAAACTCGTTTGTGGCAACGGCGGAAAAGTGAAACTATGACAAAGACGAAAAATAACATTTTGCTCTCTGTCACTCTTATTATAATTTGTATGTGACCATCTCGTTCGGTAGTGGTATTATTATTTGGCTGTCTAGTCTATAGTATCCTTTGTTTGTTTAAGACTTGGTATAAGTATTTCGTCGTTTCACTGTGTTATGAAACACAGTTAAAATCCTTACAATCTATCTTTTAAACTGATCATAATCGATGTGTTTACCATCAAAAATGATATAGGGAGGATAACGGTCCGGCTACGACATTGGTCTAAGCGCGACAGCGGTGAGCGGCGTCCACACATTGGAACGAGACACAGCGATGGGACTTTTCATTCGCACGTATGGCCGCCGCTCACCGCTTTCGCGCCTAGAACAATGTCGTCGCCGGGCCGTAAGGGAGGGTAGGTGAGTATGATAGGGACGAATATATTACCTTGTGAGTTGATTGGTGGTGTCTTGCCAAAGCATCAGTTGTCCCACGTTGGTGAGTAAGAGCACTGTTACTCGCGAGTAAGCCCCTGTCTCGCTTACTTTCGCTTCCACGCACACTTGCCGTAAGTTTATTTGCCTGAAAATTTTAATTTTATCAAATATTCTAACAATATAATATGTATTTAAAAAATAACCCAAGTAACAATTCCTGGTCCTATAGTGGTCGAGAGCACCAAATTAAATCACATTGAATGGTCCTATAAATAGTCTATATTGGTACTGTAGAGCCGATTTGGCGCAATTATGCAGCCATTTAGTGATATAATAGGGCTATAGCAGTATCATCCGTGACAATTTCTGGTCCTATAGTGGTCGAGAGCACCAAATTAAATGACATTAAATGGTCCTATAAATAGTCTATATTGGTACTGTAGAGCCGATTTGGCGCAATTATGCAGCCATTTAGTGATATAATAGGGCTATAGCAGTATCATCCGTGACGTTTAAGGTCTATAATGGTGATGTGATGATGACTATTGTGCTAATTTGTTGACATAGTGGACACAGTAACGCTATTATAGTATCAATTTATGCTATAGTAGCATTTGAGATTCCGTTATACAGGTTTTTTGTTCTGTAATAGCAGTTGCCGTCCCTTTTAATGCGAATGAATGAAATTTCTAAAATAATTTAATGTGTAATATTTAACAAAAACTGTTCTAAACGAGGAACTTTATGAAAAGTGGCGTGTAAACTTGTGAAGTTTAGTGTCAATCAAAATAATTTGGATTTCGTATAATTCCATCATTACTGCAAAAAGGTATGCGATGGAAATTTTACCGTTAAAAGAATATTAGTTTAATGGAGTATTTTAAGTGCGCCCTCGATTTATACCTGTTTTAAATAAAATAAATAAATATAATTTAATACAATAAAATTATTGGCACCATAGTTTCTACTATGGATCCAAGAAGTAAAACATACGCTTTTATAGTTCGACTATGTCACTTATCATACGCATTCACTGCCATAAGCCCGCCATTGTGGATTCAATTAGGGTTGCATGAGACTTTAACTATGATCCAGTTTAACTTATAAGTTCTTTATATAGAAAACAATACTTGTTTTCAATGTTTTACTATAGAAAGATCTTCTAAACAGTTTTTTTTTTATAAAACATATAGTAAACTCAGCTATAACGCTATTGTGTTTTAAAAGAGATACCGAAACCATTATTCCACAGTTCTGTGATATAAAAGAGTCATTGTGACGTATACGGCGATGAGATATAAAAGGCATTAGAAAACCACTATTAACACGTTAAACGCCATGGTGGACACCATGTGTCCGGCACTTCGTGTATCAGTTAGGCCATATGAAATTTTATATTTTTACCATTTTTTACATGATGATTTTTTGTCAAATTCTCAAAATAAACTTTACATTATTAACGCAACACATGAAATAAACTATTAATTTACAAAATTACTCGTAAATATCAGTGCCGGTCACCGGTGGCCGTCATGGCCTGCGGGGAAACAAATCTGTGATTCCTTCGCGTAGGGCCGTGGGGGGCCACAGTGCCGCCCACAGCGGCACATCTGTTTGTATTGTATGTATTGCAACACTACGCCTTTCCCCAATTAAACTTTATAAATGCATTTTATTTGCTTCTTTTGTTTCTTTTCTAACACCTGTGTATTTGTGTAAATACATTTTTTTATTGCCACGCGGTGTACCTTTGATTATGCCGACGCTTTTCTGCTATTTTTGCAACGACATATGTTTGGAATTACATTTTTGGGAAGTACATCAGCGTTTATCTTTTATTACTGCTCTTATTTTTTACACTCGTAAACGTTTTTCAATTGAATATTTTGTATTTATATTCCCTACAAAACTGTGTAAGTCAGTTAGTCTTGGACTTTCTTGTAGAAAAGATGACACCTCAATCATCTGACCATATCATTTTGTGACTGTGTTTAGTACATATGATTTAGATATAATAGTGTTATGGTGATAATATGAATAATAAAATGGCAACAACAATACAGCCTCCTGCTAGTCCTGCTCCAAGAGCTAGAAGAGTAGCTCATAGATTGGCTAAAAAAGAAGGTCCGGCTAGGGCAAGCAGATTTATAGAGTATGTGTATTATATTAAATTGAACTTTTAAATTGTTCGTTTCATAAGTTTTGTGTTTTATTTAATTTCTTAGTAAAAAATAAGTCGGGTTATTAATGCTTACTAACAATATAATATTGTTTTTATTACAATAACCAATGGATACATTCCAATTGGAATGCACTGGCTCTATCTCGTCTATCAATAGGTACAAACGAGAACCAAAGCGTGCAAACTATTCCATGAGGTCACGCCGTATATGTCAAATAGAGTTTTCCCGTATAATAGTGTCCGTGAGTTCAAAACAGCCGATCAAAGATAAACCTACATCGCGGTCACCGGTGACCCCCATGGCTTAAACAGAGAGTGTTAGTGCCGGTCACCGGTGACCAACGCGGCTCAAACGAAAGTAATCAAAATTTACATTGGCGTTTAACGTGTTAACGCTTTTCAAAGCTACATAAACGTATCCTGAAAACTTCATTATACAGCAAAATAGCTCTATAATGGTATTCATATCACTACTACAGTGTTAAATACTATAGCAGTGTTTTCCAAAGCCATTATATCCCAAAATAGTGGTATAGTTAGGTTTTAATTTCTGTTAAAATACGACTACTAAAAATACTATAAGCGGCTTGTTGGGAACCTTAATAGCGCAAATTGATAGCATAACAGTGATTCCTAACACTATTATACAATAATATTGTTCTTTAGTAGGTTATTTGATCCTGTTATAGACCAGGCCTATAGCGGCTCTATAAAATGGTGATATAAACGTTTACATCTCTTTCTAATAACACCTTTTAGCTGTATAACACAACAACTATAGCGGCTTGTCGGGAACCTTAATAGCGCAAATTGATTGCATAACAGTGATTTCTAACACCATTATATTATAATATTGTTCTATAGTAGTCATATTTGATCCTGTTATACACCAGGCATATAGCGGCTCTATAAAATGGTGATATAAACGTTTACATCACTTCCTAATAACACCTTTTAGCTGTATAACACAACAACTATAGCGGCTTGTCGGGAACCTTAATAGCGCAAATTGATTGCATAACAGTGATTCCTAACACCATTATATAATAATATTGTTCTATAGTAGTCATATTTGATCCTGTTATACACCAGGCCTATAGCGGCTCTATAAAATGGTGATATAAACGTTTACATCACTTCCTAATAACACCTTTTAGCTGTATAACACAACAACTATAGCGGCTTGTCGGGAACCTTAATAGCGCAAATTGATTGCATAACAGTGATTTCTAACACCATTATATAATAATATTGTTCTATAGTAGTCATATTTGATCCTGTTATACACCAGGCCTATAGCGGCTCTATAAAATGGTGATATAAACGTTAACATCACTTCCTAATAACACCTTTTAGCTGTATAACGCAACAACTATAGCGGCTTGTCGGGAATCTTAATAGCGCAAATTGATTGCATAACAGTGATTTCTAACACCATTATATAATAATATTGTTATATAGTAGTCATATTTGATCCTGTTATAGACCAGGCCTATAGCGGCTCTATAAAATGGTGATATAAACGTTTACATCACTTCCTAATAACACCTTTTAGCTGTATAACGCAACAACTATAGTGGCTTGTCGGGAACCTTAATAGCGCAAATTGATTGCATAACAGTGATTTATAACACCATTATATAATAATATTGTTCTATAGTAGTCATATTTGATCCTGTTATACACCAGGCCTATAGAGGCTCTATAAAATGGTGATATAAACGTTTACATCACTTCCTAATAACACCTTTTAGCTGTATAACGCAACAACTATAGCGGCTTGTCGGGAACCTTAATAGCGCAAATTGATTTCATAGCAGTGATTCCTAACACTATTATACAATAATATAGATCTATAGTAGTCATATTTGATCCTGTTATAGACCAGGCCTATAGCGGCTCTATAAAATGGTGATATAAACGTTTACATCACTTCCTAATAACACCTTTTAGCGGTATAAGCTTATATAGCTAAAAGGTGTTACTGGAGGCTTTTATACGACAGGCGGTCACGCCGAAAACCTTTATACGACATCTATAGTAGCTTTTGGCGTCGAAAACCAAAATTATAGCACTAAAATGTTACTTGGGAACTTTTTGTTGATAGCCATTATCGTGTTTAGGTTATTGGGGCCAGCGTGATACGGCCTTATACGGAACGCAACGACGCGATACGCTACAGTAGTGTTCTAGGCCCGCCGAACTCTTCGTTTACGCGTCTCTTACACTCTTAGGTCAATGGTGGGCAAAGTTTATTCATTGGGGGCCAAAATATTAAGGAATTTTAGAGACGGGCCAGATTTACACTGAAACAAAAACATATATATATGTAACTCCGTATAGACAGATACAGTCTAAGAAAAAAACTTAGCTCAGAACCATAATATAGAAAAAGGTACGGTGGCCTAGATGGCGCTAATATTATTATTTGACATTTTAACACATCAATCTAAGGATATGGGCCAAATTGTCAAAACTGAGGTTTAAAAGTTTTAAGCTTGTGTCAAGAGACGGCAGTCTGTGATTGCGGGCATTTTTAGAATTTGGGACCCCCCAATAGCCGAAAGTTGTTAACAAAAATTAACTCACAGACGTCGATCGACGAGTTTTGTGACTATAATTAAGAATGAAATTTCAACAAAAATATTGTTTTGTAATAATTACATAAACTTTAAGCGAAAATCTACATTCAGAATATGAAAAAAGTAAATTTTTAGACATATATGCTTAATTGTCGTGACAAAACTGACAGCGAGTTAATTTTTGTTAACAGCTTTTGCTAATTGGGACCCCTGAAAATGCCCTTACATATTTTACTTTGACAGTAACTCTCTATAACACTTGATCCTCTTTGTATTGAATTAAATGTAGTTTTACTACAGTGCTGGCCATATCACACACTATTCTGAAGGACCGGTGGCAGGACGGATACGATCCTTTCGCGGGCCGAACATGGACCCCGGGGCGTACTTTGCCCACCACTGCTTTAGGCCCCATTTAGACGGTACGAGAACTCGCATACGAGTTTTATTGCATTGCGGTATTTGATGGCAGTGCTGACTTGTATGTAACCTCAACAGCCCGCAATGTAACTAAAATCGCATGCGAGGTCGCAAGCCGTCTAAATCAGGCCTTACGGCTCAGCCACGACATTGGTCTAACGGCCCAGCCACGACATGGGTCTAAGCGCGACAGCGGTGAGCGGCAGCCATACGTGCTAATGAAAGTCCCATCGTTGTGTATCGCTCCAATGTATGGCCGCCGCTCACCGCTGTCGCGCGTAGACCAATGTCGTGGCTGAGCCGTAAGCGCGACAGCGGTGAGCGGCAGTCATACATGCGAATGAAAAGTCCCATCGCTGTGTCTCGTTCCAATGTAGTGGCTGCCGCTCACCGCTGTCGCGCTTAGACCAATGTCGTGGCTGAGCCGTTAGGTGCTGAGTGACTTACTTGATGGCAATCTTCTTGCAGATGTGTTTATGTAGCAAATACACGTCCCCTCGACTCGTGGTGATCACGGTAGCTGCGTCACCCGCGCCGACTAATAGTATGCCCGCCTCTTCTTTGTTGTTCATTGATATTCCCACCTAAAATTTAAACAAAATATTGTAATGCGATCCTTCCATCCGTTGGTTCATTGGGTCGACGACATCCAGAAAATCGCGGGTCACAACTAGCTCAGGGCTGGGAGAAGTGGCGTACTAGAAGAGGGGCCTTATGCTCAGCAGTGGGCGATAAGGGCTGATGTGATGTTATTATACTAGTTTGGACAGGGTACTTACTCGTTTAGGTGCAGAAACAATCTTCTCGTCTTGCGAATGCCCCAGCTGGCCACAGTTCACGCCCCACGTATAAACAGCGTTCTTATTCCACACTACAGCATGTGATCGTCCAGAGCATAGCCCTATAGGCTGCGACAGCTTGAGAAGAGGCTTGGTTGACGGCAGCCTTAGGGAGTATGTTCATATTTTCCTAACATTCATTGGCTTCAGAATATTTACTAATAAAAATAAACATCACTAGCTATATCTACTCGATTAAGGGCACTTACTCGTTTAGGTGCAGAAACAATCTTCTCGTCTTGCGAATGCCCCAGCTGGCCACAGTTCACGCCCCACGTATAAACAGCGTTCTTATTCCACACTACAGCATGTGATCGTCCAGAGCACAGCCCTATAGGCTGCGACAGCTTGAGAAGGGGCTTCGTCGATGGCAGCTTGAAGGACGAGCTGTTCGTTACTGGGGACGTATCTGTGCTGTTTAGCGTGTATTGGAGTACCTGGAATGTAAAATATTGCGTGTTAGATTGGTAACTTTTTTTTTTCGATTGACTACCAACACTTAGGAAACATTAGACTTAGGGTAGCAAAAAAACGGTCTTTTGTCTGGCTTGAAAAAAAAACATGGAAAAAAACCGTGATAAAAAAAACAGTTTTTGTCTGGAGTATGTTTTTTTTTTCTAAAGGACGAAATCATTAAATCAAAATTTGCAAAACAGTTATTACTTGTATACGGTTTTTTAGACTTTATGTTAACTATTAAACGAATTTAATTTAATAACTTTAATTTCTAGTTTTATAAAACTAACATTTACACAATATGTAGTTAGTAGTTGTCGCTATTTACTGTTGGCAACACCACCGCCTCTCTACGCTCCACGCCGCATCGGGGATTCCCCAATAAACATTTGCAAACCTACTGAATGTTTATCGAATTAAAATGTACGTTATTGTTATACAAAACGTTACAGATCACGAAAAACCGTTAGAGCGTGCGCAGACAGAGAGCGGTCTGCGTTCTGTCAGAGTTCCGCGTTCTGGTGACCGTTGATCGCTCAAGAGTTCCAACGCACACAGGCGGCGTTCAAATACTCGCGTTCTAGTTTCGTTTGTGTTTTTGTACATGCAACATGTCACTGAAAAGTTCGTTTTCCTATGAAAAATTATTGCTCAAAAATTCCACCTATTAAATTCTCCTTACAGATGAACAGCGATTCGATATTTCTATTCGCATGTCGATGAATAGTTTCATGAATTGAGAAAAAATAAAGGCTGGCTGTAATTTTAGGGCATTGTAATTATTTATTAAGGATAAAATAAACATACAGCATTTCGTCGTGTACTATCCGTAGATTCGACCTCAGAAATCCTTCCGTTTCCTAACCAATTCATTATTTTTTCTGTGTTTGCAACCTCAGACATCCCCGCGTTCGGCGTTCTCTGTCTCGGCGGGAAAAGAACGCTAGAACGCGGCGTTCCGCTTTGACCGCCGCGGGCAGACTGCCCTCTGTGTGCGTTGTTGATACAGACTCGGTACATTCTAAAGAACGCAGAACTCCAGACCGCTCTCTGTCTGCGCACGCTCTTATTGTCGTATTATTTGTTCATCTAAAAAAAAAAACATATTTAGAAAAAAACCATGTTGCTTGGTTTTTTTTCATAATTCTGAAAATAATAAATTTGTTTTTTTTTATTTGCAACCCTAATTAGACTTTCATATAAGACTTATCCAATTTTATGCCGTCTTTGTATAATAGTTTGTGAAAAATAAAAATTACAGTTGTAAAGATTTATAAAAGTGCATAGACATTAAAACTATATGAGAGAAATATCTTCACTGTAAACACTCTGCGAGAGAAACAGTAGAATCTAGCAACAAGGAGACTTGTTCCAATATAGGTTCTTTTAAGTGCAAGGCGAAGTAGAGTTGCTAGCCGAGAGCTCCGCACATTTTTCTCCTCCCCAAAAATACCTAGACCTCGAAACTGTGTGAAGAAAGTGTAATATATTCTTACTCGAAACAGTGAATCCAATAGAAGAAAGTTCTTGTAATATATTCTTACCGTTCCACTCTGAGTAAGAAAAACAGTAGAATCCAATAGCAAGTCTACTTGTTCTATAGGTTCTTGTAGCCGCAGCGGCACAGGGCGCAGTATAGTTCCCCTCCCCGCGCCCGCGCGCCCCACCTGCCCGCATCTCATAATAAAACCTAAACTTTAGACACTCTTTCTTACCGTCCCACTCTGCGTGAGAAACACAGTAGAATCCAGCAGCAAGGCTACTTGTTCTATAGGTTCTTGTAGCCGCAGCGGCACAGGGCGCAGTATAGTCCCCCTCCCCGCGCCCGCGCGCCCCACCTGCCCACGCCCGCGCGCCCCACCTGCCCACAGGCCCACACCTCACCCCCGCACACCCATAGGCTATGGAACTTGCCCAGGCACACCTGCAAACATAATTACACTTAGTGCGTTTTCACATTATCCGATCCGATATCGGATGACGGAAGGATTTCAAAGGCAAAAAAAGATGGCGGCTTAAATATATGGGATATCGGTCCTACATCCGATATCGGATTGGATGTGAGAACGCACTTGAGGTACGAGTATGTTATTACGAGTCACGTTGCTTAACAAGCTTAAAAAACAAATAAAATGAATATTTCATAAAATCATTTGATTTCCTCCCTAGTTCGATAGATGGCAGCCATTATATCTCTCGCTATATCGTAATATTGCAAACTTTCTTCAGAGTTGGTCAAAGGCGCGTGGCCTTTAGAGATAACTTACGAAAGAATTTCCGTCGGGTACCACGGCGGTCAGGTGGTGTAGAGGCGAGCACATCAGCCCCACTAACTGGAGACCAGAGTTCGATTCCCGGCTTCGCCACCAGTAGGCTTGATCGCTCTTTCTTTGGTGTATGGTTATTTATTTCAGTTTATAATTAATAATGAGTGAAATTCCATCCATGGCCACACACATACACAATCAGTCACATCATGAATAAGTAGGTAGGTATTATGTATGCAATTGTTTTTTTTTTTTATGGAATAGAAGGTAAACGAGCAGACATGTCGCCTGATGGTAAGCGATCACTGCCGCCCATGGACACCCGAAACACCAGAAGTATTGGAGGTGCGTTGCCGGCCTTTAAGATGGGTGTGCGTTTCTTGAAGGTTTGAAGGTCGTATCGGTCCGGAAGTCCTGCGGTAGGCGACAATTCAATCCACAGTTTAGCTGTGCGGGGCGGGAAGTTTCTGGAGAAACGCACAGTTGAGTTGGGGTTGTTAATTGTCTTCAGAATCGTGTTTTGAGGAAAAGAAAAAGCAATGTAATAACACCATCCATTTATTAAACAAATTTACAAAACTACACTGGCTCCGGATAATATTTGTACTTCTGGTAAGGGTTGCCCGCCGACACTACCCGCACGACCTTCGTGGTCGGTTCGGACACGTCGTTCACAAACATCATGTTCTGCAGCGAGCTCTCCGACTGCTCGGGCTCCGCGAACCGCAGCCGCCGCCGCGCCCCGTACATGTACCCGTCGGTATCCGTTATTAAAGGCTCCCCTCGCAACACGCAGTACGCAAACGACATCAGTGAAGCGTACGCACAGAAACACATTATACAAGACAGTATTATAAGCACTTTGCTGTCCACCAGCGATTGTCTTAATGCTTGAAAACATCCCATCGAATTAAACGTACCGAATTCAAGCGTTACCTGACAATCTTTAGATGAAGGTATTAGATGTGTACGATTCTGTAAATTGCAACACTGCACTGGGAACAATTTGTCAGGGTTCATTCTGACCCAATATGAATCCTTGAAGTCAGCGAAACTCACGACTCCACAGCATTCGTAGTTCACCATTATATAGTTCCATAGCGATGTAAACAGATCGTTTTCTTTACCGTATTGCGTGCGCAGTGTGCTTTGTAGAAACTTGCGTGTCTTCTCGTTATCCGAATATATATTGTAGATGCAGGATATGTAGATGAACCAGAAAGCTACAGAGCATATAACGGAAACTAGGAAGATATATGATTTGATGGCGCATTTCGTCTTGCAGCCAGCGCCGAGGATGCCGCAACAAGTTGTTAACATGGCGACGATAGCCGCAGCGCTGATGACTGTCGTCAACGGCGTCAGCCATAGCTTTAGGTTCACGAAGTCAGCTATGGTGCCGACTAGTTCGCTTCTAGTGACAGTGTAGTTCAAGTCCCTGAATAGTTCCGTGTTGATGGCGCACCACAAGCAAATACCGAAGCCGATAAGTCCCATGAAGAAGAATAAGAAGTTGGTGAACCCTAGGCAGGTTCTAGGACACATTACGGAATGCATTTTGATGAAAAGTTTTGGTTTGATTGACTAGTTGCGACGTTTGACATGACATGTTGACCGGTTGTCGAGCCGTGAGTTCGCCGGCCAGTGTTGTCACGCGTTTTAATTTGTTTATGGTTACACGGTAAGGAGGTTCGTTATTAAAGTTAACAAAACGAAACACAGAAACAAATAGGTAGCATAGAATTCATTATGGCATAGTTGGTTATAGACCCAGAGCCCAGGCCCGCCAGACCTTCCTCAAATTCTCAAGGATGAAACTTTGGGACAATGTAGAGTTCATATCGGCGGTTAATGTGTGCATATTTTCTAGTTCGGCCCATCGGCCAATTTTTTGCTATCAAGTGATGAAGGTGAAAAATAAAGTGCTTACTTTCCTTAAATTCTCAAGGCTGATTTTTATATATGTGTTAGAGCACGTTGTTAGAAATTGGTTATCATCAATGCCAGACCGTTTCCGCCGGCCATAACTTTTACCAGACGCGACAAAGTTGGCAAAAAACGACTCTAACTTACCTCATTTTCTCAGGCCTGATTTTGATATATGATACGCAGGGACCTATAACTAGACCGTTTGTAAGCAGCCAGACCAATCGGATGGACCCAACCATCCGCCAGACCGACTTAAAGTTTCGATATGAGCATTAGTAGAATTGAAATATTCCGGGTCTATAAAAGCTAAAAACTTGAATTTTCTACATTAAGCTACGTGTATATTGTATACTTGCCGTAATAAGCGACTTTCAAAAATTTTACTTCTAAGGAAATAAAAAAATGAAAGTTTATATGTGGTGCAAGATTAATTTTAAGCTATGAATTTTATTTACACTGCGTAAGTACATGTGTATTTTATTATAAATATAACTTTTACCAGACGCGACAAAGTTGGCAAAAAACGACTCTAACTTACCTCATTTTCTCAAGCCTGATTTTGGTATATGATACGCAAGGACCTGTAACCAGACCGTTTGTAAGCAGCCAGACCAATCGGATGGACCCAACTATCCGCCAGACCGACTTAAAGTTTCGATATGAGCATTAGTAGAATTGAAATATTCTGGGTCTATAAAAGCTAAAATCTTGAATTTTCTACATTAAGCTACGTGTATATTGTATACTTGACGTAATAAGCGACTTTAAAAAATTTTACTTCTAAGGAAATCAAAAAATTAAAGTTTATATGTGGTGCAAGATTAATTTTAAGCTATGAATTTTATTTACACTGCGTAAGTACATGTGTATTTTATTATAAATATAACTTTTACCAGACGCGACAAAGTTGGCAAAAAACGACTCTAACTTACCTCATTTTCTCAAGCCTGATTTTGATATATGATACGCAGGGACCTGTAACTAGACCATTTGTAAGCAGCCAGACCAATCGGATGAACCCAACCATCCGCCAGACCGACTTAAAGTTTCGATATGAGCATTAGTAGAATTGAAATATTCCGGGTCTATAAAAGCTAAAAACTTGAATTTTGTACATTAAGCTACGTGTATATTGTATACTTGACGTAATAAGCGACTTTCAAAAATTTTACTTCTAAGGAAATAAAAAATGAAAGTTTATATGTGGTGCAAGATTAATTTTAAGCTATGAATTTTATTTATACTGCGTAAGTACATGTGTATTTTATTATAAATTTAAAGAAGAAAAGTAAATTAAACTTTTTTTTCGGTCGTCGAACAAGGTGGTTTAAAATTAGTTTTAAGATCGATCCTTTTTAATTTGTGGGCGAGGGACCTCACACTATGTATAAAGGCACTATGTGTATGTTGCATATAATGTCAAATCCCTCGCATACTACAAAAGTTATTTAAGCATTTATATAAGTTCAGTTAAAATGAGGTGGAAAGTATAAGTGTATATGTTGTGTACACACGTAAAGTATTCTAAACTTTTTATAACGGCATACATGTATTTGAAGAATGCCAAAAATGTATTCGTGTCTGAAAATTCAGCATCTCCGACATGGGTTATAACGGGGTTGATGATGTTCGTATTGAGTACAAATGTTTAAACTTCCTAAACTTGTAATTCTAAAGTTCGTCACTTAGGTATGTTACCATGTTTTGTAGGAGAAAGGAAATTCGTTTAGTTATATACCGTTGTAACATTGTTTACTTCTTTGAATTGAATATTTAATTTATAATGCACTGTACCAATTTGTTTTTTCCTTGTTTACGTTATTTATAATATAAAATTCAATTCGTTATTCAAGTTTTTAGCTTTTATAGACCCGGAATATTTCAATACTACTAATGCTCATATCGAAACTTTAAGTCGGTCTGGCGGATGGTTGGGTTCATCCGATTGGTCTGGCTGCTTACAAATGGTCTAGTTACAGGTCCCTGCGTATCATATATCAAAATCAGGCTTGAGAAAATGAGGTAAGTTAGAGTCGTTTTTTGCCAACTTTGTCGCGTCTGGTAAAAGTTATATTTATAATAAAATACACATGTACTTACGCAGTGTAAATAAAATTCATAGCTTAAAATTAATCTTGCACCACATATAAACTTTCATTTTTTTATTTCCTTAGAAGTAAAATTTTTGAAAGTCGCTTATTACGTCAAGTATACAATATACACGTAGCTTAATGTAGAAAATTCAAGTTTTTAGCTTTTATAGACCCAGAATATTTCAATTCTACTAATGCTCATATCGAAACTTTAAGTCGGTCTGGCGGATGGTTGGGTCCATCCGATTGGTCTGGCTGCTTACAAACGGTCTGGTTACAGGTCCCTGCGTATCATATACCAAAATCAGGCTTGAGAAAATGAGGTAAGTTAGAGTCGTTTTTTGCCAACTTTGTCGCGTCTGGTAAAAGTTATATTTATAATAAAATACACATGTACTTACGCAGTGTAAATAAAATTCATAGCTTAAAATTAATCTTGCACCACATATAAACTTTCATTTTTTTATTTCCTTAGAAGTAAAATTTTTGAAAGTCGCTTATTACGTCAAGTATACAATATACACGTAGCTTAATGTAGAAAATTCAAGTTTTTAGCTTTTATAGACCCGGAATATTTCAATTCTACTAATGCTCATATCGAAACTTTAAGTCGGTCTGGCGGATGGTTGGGTCCATCCGATTGGTCTGGATGCTTACAAACGGTCTAGTTATAGGTCCCTGCGTATCATATATCAAAATCAGGCCTGAGAAAATGAGGTAAGTTAGAGTCGTTTTTTGCCAACTTTGTCGCGTCTGGTAAAAGTTATGGCCGGCGGAAACGGTCTGGCATTGATGATAACCAATTTCTAACAACGTGCTCTAACACATATATAAAAATCAGCCTTGAGAATTTAAGGAAAGTAAGCACTTTTTTTTTTCACCTTCATCACTTGATAGCAAAAAATTGGCCGATGGGCCGAACTAGAAAATATGCACACATTAAACGCCGATGTGAACTCTACATTGTCCTAAAGTTTCATCCTTGAGAATTTGAGGAAGGTCTGGCGGGCCTGGGCTCTTGATCTATTAGAAACTGCGGCCGTCTAACCAAAACAACGCTGAATGAAGCAAACAACAGTGAGAAATTTGTAGCAAATATTTAAACGTCGTTTAGACAACTTTGTTTAGTATTTTCATAATTTTTAAATACACTACGTAATGGTTATTAGTTTTAACATTAGAACGGCTAAAGTACCTAACTGAGGATCTCTGGAACAGTACGAGGATGTAGAGTTCCGTGCCGTGCCTAGAGTGTAATAGCTGGATCTAAAAATGCATAGGTGTAGATCGTGTCGTGTCATATATCAAGTCTAACTTTTAAAAGCATTACAATATGAACAATGGTATTCGTTCTCGTGAATGATATGACATGATCATGTACTCGTACACACTACAATCTAATACTAACCTGCCGAACGCTGGCGTTAGAGCGACTAAAGCAGCTCAGTAACTCGGGGATCGCTCGCGGTTGCTGCGTCCCCGTCCCAAGCGTGTAGTTACAATTGCTCCCCCAGACATATACGTCGCTCGGCTGCGTGCCTTCGTGTTTGTACATGTACTGGCGGTCTAGCATGGCGTGCTCTAGGGCTCTGTAGTCGTCCTTGTCGACTATGTCTGTGTTGACACCTAGAGAAAGGTATAAGGAGTTTTGAACCTCTTAAATGAATGTTAAGTATGTCAATAGAGAAGAATCGTAGAAAGAATTGGTTCCCGTATGTTTCAAGAGTCTTCTCTGTCTGTATAGACTCTCTAATCTACAAAACTGGAAATTATTTTAATACAATACATTCTAATGGTAAAAAAATAGGTACTCGAAAAAAGTATTATTAATTGATATTGATATTACTTTATTAATTCAATGTAGTTTTAGAACAACATTGTTCATTGCACAAATAAATTGCTCTGATATTTAGAATAAGATGATAATTGTACATTGTTGACCATTTAAAAGTGCTTATTGTAAGCCTATTTGAATAAAGAATAACTTTGATAATGACTTTGAGTAATAAGGTAATAACATGAATAGGTATACATACATTATATACATTCAGAAAATCACGCCTGTATCCCATAAAGGGGTAGGCAGAGCACATGAACTACTGAGTTTCTGTGCCACTCTTGGCAAAAAGGGGTTGAAAGAAATCCAAATTGCGACATTGCAGTGACAGGTTGCCAGCCTCTCGCCCACGCCACAATTTAACCCATATCCCACAGTCGACTTCTACGACACCCACGGGAAGAAGGGGGTGGTGAAATTCTTAACCCGTCACCACACGGGAATACGCAAGGAGGTATAGCATTTTAAAAATCAATTTTATACATGGATTTTCTCCTAAGAGTATTTACCCCTGCTATTTCACAAAGGTGAGAAAGAATCATGGAAATGCTAAAATCAAGTCTTAGATACCATAGGGGTGTCACTACTGAATAAACTAAGAACTCACTGTATCTCTTAGTAACTCTTAGCATCATAGAACATTAGGTACAATTCCTTACCAATCTTCATTAAAGCAACAGCAGTATGTATTTGTCCGTAGAAGATACTACGATGCAGTGGTGTGTACCCTGACTCTCGGTCCTTAGCATTGATGAATGCTTCCGAGGAGTGGCGGACCAGCCACTCCATGAGTTGCACGCGGCCACGGGAACATGTCATGTGAAGGGCTGTGCGACCCTGTAAAATGAATAAATATTCATCAGAACAGCCACAAAGGACGACACAAAGCAATGTCTGATGTCTTAGCATGAATGCAGATTTTTGATATTTTCATAACATATGGGTGATTCTCTGTAAGGATGTTCAACAAACAGTCCCCTGGCAATGATTTTTTAAAATATTTATTTATAAAATCAGAAATAGTTTGTATAATTTAATTAAGGCAAATGGGTTTTATTAAATTATACTAACTATTTAGGATTTCATTAATAAATATTTCAAAAAATCATTGCCAGGGGACTGTTTGTTGAACATCCTTACAGAGAATCACCCATACACATACATACATACATACAATCACGCCTGTATCCCATAAAGGGGTAGGCAGAACACATGAAACTACTAAAGCTTCAGTGCCACTCTTGGCACTTATTTGCCAAGAGTGGCACTGAAGCTTTAGGGTTGAAAGAAAAACGAAACTGTGACATTGCAGTGACAGGTTGCCAGCCTCTCGCCTACGCCACAATTTAACCCATATTCCATAGTCGCCTTCTACGACACCCACGGAAAGATTTTATAACATGCAATACAAATATACAGTTAAATTAGCAGAAATAGACAAAGTTTCAGTGTATTCAAAGCATATTTGTACATAAATACACAAAAATGTTCTAATAATCACATGAAACTGTCATTAAGTTTTAGACCTTGTATGAAAACAAAGGTCTTTCATTTCAAAATTGTTGTGTAATGGGTTACTATTATCTTTCAGGTCAATAATTTGTTATCTAATTACATTATGTACTTCAACCCATACCTATCTCATAGTTGAATAGAGAAGCTGTGTTTATAAAATGCATTATGCCTATTGCCTATTTAAGTATACACTTATATATTTTGAAAATTAGCTTAGATCACATACCTCAAAATCAAAAGCTTGAATAAAGTTTGCGCAAGTTGCTTTAATGAAGCTGGCCAGTGCTTGATCACTGACAGATCTCTTTGTAATGGCCCCCGTAAGTGCTTGCCCATGAAGCCGGGACCTGCACCGGCGGGTGCAGTCTACATCTAACTTACTCATTATTACTCGGTGTCTAAGGGCAGTATTAATACCAAATATTATCGTAATAAAATATTTTAACTATACTTGATGTCAATATTTGTGCAAGGATGAAAATTATATTACAGCTATATGTATGATTTCTACAATATGTACAGGAGCTGGAGCCTAGGACTCGGTAGCCCCTCCACGGGGCTACGGTTTGTGTTTAGCAGGACATAATTGTATTGGTGGCCGTCTGAAAAAGAAAAAATATTTCATCAAGCAAAGAAATTCTAAAAAACAGTAATCATACAAAGAAGCGTAAACTGAATCTCAATCATAGCAAGATATTTTAAAACTGATCATATGTGTAATCACTTTTTTTTAATTCTTATAAGATGCATTAAAAGAAAACCTAAGTTAAGCATTTTTTATTTGTGCTTCATAGGCTTTGAATAACCTAGAGAAATATGTTAAAATTAAGTGCATAGAGCAAACAATAAAGCTATCGAAGTTTTTAAGGTCTCTTGTAACAGTAAAATGCATCAATCAAAGTCGCACGAATAACATTTGAAAATCTACAAGGTCGTTTCCCACCGGCAAAGTTATTCGAGTTTACGTTTACTTCTAAATATATTTAAAGGGTAAATAGATGGGTGGTAGTTCGCATACATAGCTAATACGTTCGTGATAAAAATTGTCCATAAACATACCTTTACATTAAAGCAGCTGTGTTAACTCGATTGCACGAGAAGAAATTCTTATACATGATTATTTTACGTTTGAGAAACTTTAAAATAACTACACATTAGCTGCAAATCAGCAAAGGTCACATAAATAGAAGAGCCAGATTACCTAAAGAAAGGTATAATTGACTTTGTTGCAATTTAATGCATACAAAAATAAAAATTGGCCAAGCAAATTTGATACACCGTCAATCAAATCGTGCATAAAACAAATCAACTGTCAATTTTTGACATTTTTGTCAATGTGGAAGATGAATGCCGTTTGAGTTAGGACGTTAAAAGGATACTATTTTTTGTAGTGATAAAATGTACAGCTCGTTTTTCTTGAACTTAAATAGCTTTGTAATATCGAATAAAAATCAAAATGTCAAACTGACTTGTCTATTGTCTTTGACACTTGACAGCTGTTAGTCGAATAAAGTGTTTTGTCGTAGAAAACGCAAAATTTTATTTGGTTGGATTGATTGTTACGTAAAAATAATTTGCAATGTTCCAAGTAATTAGACATAGTGCTAGTCTAGCTAAGGGATCATTGTCAAGGTAGGTACGATTTGGGTAAATTTCACCTTCAAATTATACGTTCCTGTGCCCTTTTTTCTGAAACTCAATTTTAACAGGTCTCTTCCGGCCTTCTCGACATGTGTTCCACTCTGGAAACTAAGTGATCCATCCAGCATAAATGAAGCACCGATGATCGACAACGAAGCAGTTCTCGCACTGCCCCAGCAAGCACGAGAGAGGTCGGCGTTGGAGTCAACCATAATGGTCCCGGAGAAGGTACACTTTCCCCAGATATTATTTATTTATTTATATAATTCAGGCAGACAGTTGAAAAAACAACTGATTTGGCCTGTATCGTGATATCTTCTAGGGTATCTCGTATTATTATGTTTGTCTAATTTGTTCTTAAAACTCTTGATGTTGGGTGCCGAGCCTATGACTAATATTTACTGTGATTATTAGCTACTGCATATTGAGAGACTGGTGTACCCTTGTTTCGCCGAGAAACTTTTCATCGAATATCATTTCATCAACAACAAATCATCGAAAGTTTAGTTCGTGTAAAATTGTTTCGAGTAATTTTGCTTCAACTACTATTTATTTGAAATTTTCTTAGTTATTATAAATACTATTCAACTAATATTTCTTTATCGCTGATTCGTTTCAAAGTACTTCAAATAGCAGAACTACAAAACATCGCAATTCATTTATTCGACGCATTAGTACAAAACTTTCTCATTTGTCATACTACACATTTATAGATGTTTCTATTCTAGGAAACTTCAAATTGTCGATTTTATCGTGGCACATCACATACTTACGTCCATAATGAAAGTATGACAATTGGCTTAAATCCTATATTAGAGTAGGTTTAGGTTAGGTTAGAACTGCGATGCTACAAAACGATAACGGCTTTTAAAGTAGGTTTAGGTTAGGTTAGAACTGTGATCACACAGAAACAAACGGCTTACCGAGTAGGTTTAGGTTAGTTTTAACACTGCGACCTACACAACAGCAAATGGCTTTTAAATTAGGTTTAGGTTAGGTTAGAACTGTGACCACGCACAAAAAGAAATAGTTTACAGAGTAAGTTTAGGTTAGGTTTGACCTGTGACAGAAGCAAACGTATTGCAGAGTAGGTTTATGTTAAGTTAAAACTGCGTATCAACGAATGGTCTATATAGAGTATGTAGTAGGTTAGGTTAGAACTGTGACCACACACAAAAACAAAAACAAACAATTTACAAGGTTTAGGTTACAACTGTGATCAAACAGAAGCAAACGGCTTAAAGAGTAGGTTTAGGTAGGTTAGAACTGCGACCAAACAAACAGTTTACAAATTGTAAAATTTTAGAAAAAATCATAATTGAAATAATATTATGTGTAATGAATTGTATTTAATGTAAAACAAAATGAAATGAAAAAACACGAAACGAAATACCAGGATATGAAGTATATTCGGAATAACTTATCTACGAAATAAAAGTCTACGGTTTGATTTTACTTGTATTGATTGTTCTACGATATGAACTGTCGATGAAATGAAATTATTTGAAACATTGTCTTTCAAAATAATATTCGAACAAGTGTCTGTCGGTGATTCAAGGGTAAACCTGAGAGACTACATAGAGAACCAGATGATTGCATAGTCACTCTTTTTATTGAATTTTCTTGGCAGCAGTGTTCTTTTTGTGTTACTTATTCCAGTTGTATTTTATAGTTACCATTTACTTACTGCTTACTGCTAGCCTTTCTCCGCAGACGTTTAGTCTGGTTGCCTTTGGCATAGGCCTCTCCCATATTTCTCCATGTTTCTCTGTCTAGAGCTTGTCTTCTCCACAAGGCTCCAGCTACCTTTCTGAATTCATTTTCCCATCTCATTTTTTGTCCGCCATCCTTAGTTACCATTTACACTTTATTGAGTCAGTGACAATATTTATAAGGTTAATTTAAAAGTTGTGATTGGCTGTGTGCTTCGAGATTTTAACCTCCTGTATGCTGCCTCTCAAATTTCATCACCATTGATCTTGACTTTAAACAAATACTATGTAAACTCTACGAGTTAATACGTGCAGCTCAGTGCCAAAGTTGGCAACAGGCACACTAGCGCTCCTAGCGGCATGAGTTGATCAAAATAGTTTAGTTTCATACAGCATAAAATTAAAAAAAATTACAAATTCTTATTTTTTTGTTTTATTCCGTCTAAAAATGTTAAAGTAGATCAAGTAATAGCATTTTCTATTTTAATTTACTCAAATAAAAGTCTGAACAACTACTTTGATCAACTCGAACCGCTAGATGGCGCTAGTAAAATTGTTGCCGCTCAATTGTATGGGAAACGTCAGAAGCTGCATGTATTATAGTATAATATAGTATTTGCTTTAAACAAAAGAAAGGAAGAAGAAAGAAAAAGCATTTATTAGCACAAAATACATATCAATAACTATCTTAAACAATAGTAGATTGAAATACCCAGTCATAGGTGACATATTTTGTAACCATAATTATGTGAGGATAACTTATCGGACAGTTAAAAAATATGGAAATATTTCTTACCTTGATTAGCAGTGATGGGCACTGAGCCTGCTCTGGATTTCTAGCAAATGTATAATATAGACATGAATGGATATGACTTAAATAAGTACCAGGTCTTGGTTTAAGAAAGTTTTTCTATTGGTTATTGTCTTAAATAAGATTTTTCAAGCCATTGTCCATATGTTGTGGCATTGTCCAGGCCAATCACTGGGGCATTCTATGAGAATGTCACTTACGACATGCTTTTGCCTTATATGGCAGCTATTGTCAATTTGTTAACCAAGTATTAGAAGAATAGGCTAGTTTCCTACTAGTCAAATCAGCTTCTTTTTAAGAACTGTCAAAACGATTTGCTAATATGGAATTTCTATGAAATACCAAAGACATATATAACTCCGTATAGACATATAAAGTGTAGGAAAAAAACATACCTCAGTACCATACAGAAAAAGGTACAGTGACCTAGATGGCATTACACCTTTGGGGCACGCTCAGCTAGATGGCGCTAATATTAATATTTGACATTTTAACACATATCAAGCTAAGAATATGGGCCAAATTGTCAAAACCGAGGTTCAAAAGTTCTAAGCCTGTGTCAAGAGATGGCAGTCTATGCACTGTGATTACAACATTTACAACTTATATATTTTTCGACTGGCCTGTTATGATACCCACGTCTCATTGCTTGCCAAGGGTCTTTCTTCTTATTCTCCATGAAATTTGAGGCATACTATTACTCTCGCATATCTTTATTCTAGCAAATACAGCATTTGAAATAGTATGTTTAAGGGGAAGTATCTGCTTCATGTGTTTTTAAGAATTTTATTCAATCGTTTTTCAGTTGTACCATTATTACCATTTACCATTTTATATTTTAAATGGTCCATAGTCAGTGTTGCCAGACGGAATCTGAAGTATACAGTAGAAAAATGGATAAAAAACCAGTAGATCGGGAGAAAAATCAGTAGATTACAAATATTGATACCAAGTGCAGAAGAATGAAAGAAAAATTAACTATGCTGTTACACAGGGTTGGGCAGTATTTCAAATACATGTATTTGAAATACTCGTTTAAAATACAAATACGTATTTTGTATTTGTATTTCAAATACTGCTTGGTTAAGTATTTTGTATTTGGTATTTCAAATACCTAGACACATGTATTTAGTATTTTGTATTTGAAATACTCAAGGCTGTAAAATACATTTGCACAAAATACATTTCTGAAAAGTTTTTAACTCTGTGATAGTCCGATAGTCCCTTTAGGAGACTGTGATAATATATTAAAAACGGCAACACTGTCAAGTGTCAACGTCAAATGTCACTACTATCAGCGACAAGTGTCACATCACTTTGATAGTCGATTTCGCGGTAGTGTGTTTATGACATTTTTCTTACTACTGCCACTACTCTGGCTACATTCACTCGCCAACTAGACGGAACTTATCGGACAATACTTTTAGGAATTTGGTTTTTATGAAAGGGAATTCTTAAATTCATAAAAACCAAGTTTCAAGCTTTTCAAGTTTCGTTTATTGGGCATTTTCAGAAATTGGGACCCAAAATTAGTGACATTTGTTAATAAAAATTAACTCGATGTGAGTTTTGTGACAACAATTAAGAATATTTTTTTTTATATCACGTCGGTGGCAAACAGGTATACGGCACGCCTGATGGAAAGCGGTCACCGTAACCTATGGACGCCTGAAACTTAAGGGGTGTCACGTGCGCGTTGCCGATCCATTAGAAACTTGTACACTACCCATTGTAAACTTTGTCTAAAAACTAACTTTTTTCATGTTCTAAATGTAGATTATTGCATATAGTTTATGTAATTAATAGATTAGAGAGATGTCGTCACAAAACTGACATCGAGTTAATTTTTGTTAACAACTTTCACTAATTTTGGGTCCCAATTTTTGAAAATGCCTAATTACAGGTCATTGCTCAACCTAGTCATGCAACGTGTTAAAATTAAGCTTATAAAATAAAGTATATTGACGATATTCATATAAGAAGTATGTACATTATTTTTCATTTTATTTTATCAGTAAATTCATTGATTAAATAGAAGGGGTGACATTGAAAGAAACGTTTAATTTTTTTTTTAAATTCTGTGCATGCCTACCTATAAGTATTGTCCGTTAATTTCATAAGTAGACCCTGTTATCTTGGCGAGTTGATATTGTTTTTCCATAGAGTTTGAATGTTTTTTTTTTTCACCACACCAACTGTTAAAGACTCTCTTTGTTCTTCGAAAACAGATAGCAAAAGTGCAATTTCATACAAATTTTAACTTGATGTCTTAAGCTTGCTGGTAGAATTTACCTATTTTATAAATGAAATATTTTTTATTAAACATGATATCAAATCATAATATTAATACCATCTAACTTAGGATATGATATCCTGGATATCAAGGTAAAATTTATATGAAATTACTTTTGAACTGCAAAATCGTACAACTTTCTCATCCGTAAACCTTTAGCAGTTGGTGTGGTCAATAGTATTTTGTATTTTAAATACATTTTTAGAAACGCTATATTTTGTATTTGGTATTTGAAATACATTTTTTCAAACACTATATTTTGTATTTTGTATTTGAAATACCCGTCACCAAAGTATTTAGTATTTTATATTTGAAATACATTTCCAAATCTAATTAGTATTTTTTATTTGAAATACTATTGGCCAGTATTTTGCCCAACCCTTGTTACACAAAAACGGTCCTAGAACTCTTAAAACACTTCTCGCGATTTCAAATTCATGAAGATTGGCGTTTTATATAGGTTTTGGAAAAAACAGGTTTTTTTTTTTCTTTTTCTTATCTATGATCAAATGCTTGTATGGAAAAATAAACCGACTTGAAAAGCCACAGTCAAGAAAAACTTTCTTATCCTAAACAATTTTTACGAAGATTAAAACTTGACAGATAAGGTGCATTAGGGTAATTTAATTCCGAAAGTCGTCTAATTTCAAAAGTTGCACTAAAATCATCATTATTTCCATCATATCAAGATTCCCCTTTCGGAATTGAGCATTTCTTTTTTTTTTTTGCCACTTTTATGAAGTGTGATATTTTTGAAAAAAATATGCTATTTCTACTCAGAATTACTAGCATTTTCAATCCTAGTAGTTAAAAAATTGTCCCATACGATTTTTTCTTATTTTGTTACCATTTTCCGTACATGTTGTATGGGGTAACAAAAGAGGAAAGTAAAAAAAATGTATGGAAATTCTGGGACACTTTTTGTCTCCCAGTGAGATTGAAAGTGCTCGTGATTCTGAGTACAATTGACCTAAAATTCCATAAAACAATAACAAAAAAATTATTGGCAAAAAAAAAGAAATGCTCAATTACGAGAGCATTTCTGTCATTCGGAATTATCCTAATACACCTTACACTATTTCGCCATGGTACAGCTCTCTGATATAGCTCAAGTTTGGGCAGCGTTTTCGATTAAGGCTCTCAGCCAGTGGGATTTTGTCCGACTTGTTTACCAAATATCGTCATATTTCAAACAAAGTGTCAACAAATTATACGCCTAAACCTTCCCCAAGAATTACTGATTCATAGGTGAAACCCGCATGAAAAGGGCTTACAGGCTTCGTATTACTATCCTACTCAGCTGGATATACCTACACAGCATGTAAGCCCTTCTTTCCCGCCATCTGATTGATATTAACACATATAAAACCCCTTAGAATACAAACATCAAACTTCTTGCACCCGCCTAAATCGCTATTGCTAACACCAAGCTACCACTACACTACGAACAATTACAGATACAATAAAATCTGTCAAGCGATTTCTTTCGCTAGAAAAAAAGCAACAACTTTAAAAAATGAAGGGATGAATGTTAGCCCATAGAAAATTTTAATTTATCGCCTTGACAAAGTTGTTGGATCGTCTATAGTAAAAATTTGAAGCCAATCCTATCGTTAATACTAAAAAATATCGATTTGGGAAAAAGCAGGTAGACTTCTTGAAAAATTACAAAAAAAGCAGTAGATCAGTAGATTTTTTCAAAATCAGGTAGATCTACTGCTAAATCAGTAGATCTGGCAACACTGTCCATAGTAGAGAAATAGTCTGAATCCTTAGTTGTTATTCTTATATAATGAAGTCGGTTAAAAACATACTAAAGGGACTTATATTGACCGGGATATAGACCTTTTTGATTTTTGTCGAGCTCCCGAAATTGCGACGCAGTTGTATGCATCATGACCACGGAAAACTGACGAAGTCGGGTGGATGTCAATGTTGCGTAGACACCGCGCGATCTACCCTCTTATCCGTGAATCATTCAAAACTCTTATTAGACTAAATCGCATATTCAATTTGAAAACGAAATTTGTCTGTGGTAAACAGGATGGCGGCGAAATGACAACAAAAGTCAGAAATGTCAAAGTCAATTGTTTCAGATGCAAAGAATCGGGTCATTATAGAAATCAATGCCCGAATTACGAAAAGAATTCAGTTAAAAATAAAACTGGTATACGGAAACAGTCTCATGCATTCAGTGCTGTGTTTTTAAGTGCCGATTTTAAGAAAGACGAGTACTATATTGATAGTGGCGCTAGTACCCATTTAACACCAAACGAATGTTGGGTTATGAATGCATCGTACGAGCCGGCAACTAGTGAAATTATAGTTGCAAATAAGGCATGTTTGCCTGTGTTGTGTACCGGAAACGTACAGATTGCGACTGTGACTCCAGATAGTGAATTCGACATAACAGTTGAAGATGTTCTATGTGTACCGAGTTTAACTACAAACCTTTTATCGGTCAGCCAACTGATAAAGAAAGGGAACAGAGTGGACTTCACTAAAAAGGATTGTAAGATTTACAATAGAAGTGGACAGCATGTTGCTACGGCCGCTCTGACAAATGGCGTTTACAAATTGAATATGCCAGAAGATACGACCAACGTTGCTATGGCAGTGTCTGCCGAGACTTGGCACCGACGTCTCGCACATGTTAATGGCTCCTACATGGCGAAAATGAAGGATGCAGTGCAAGGCTACAGTATTGGCGGCAAGATAGACATCAGTAATTGCAAGGTATGTTGTGAAGGCAAACAGTGCAGACTGCCATTTCCTAATAATTGCAACAGAAGTCAGGATTTATTAAATATTATTCACATGGATATAGCTGGTCCAATGGAAGTAAAATCTCTTGGAGGATCAAGATATTATTTGCTATTTGTGGATGACTATAGTCGTATGGCATTTATTTATTTTTTGAAGGAGAAAAGTCAAGCTCTTGATTGTTTTAAAGAGTTTAAAGCTAGAGTTGAAAATGAACTTGACAAAAAGATTAAGATTATAAGAAGTGATAATGGTCTTGAATTTTGCAGTAAGAAGTTCAACGAGTTCCTGAAGCTAAATGGGATACTGCATCAAAGGACAAATCCTTATACACCCGAACAAGATGGATTATGTGAACGGCAGAATCGCGTGGTCTGTGAGAAAGCTAGATGCTTATTATTTGATGCTGAGCTACCCACAGAGTTCTGGGCAGAAGCGTGTAATTGTGCAGTTTACTTAAGGAACCGGACAATAGCTTCAGGTTTGAACAACAAAACTCCTTTTGAAATGTGGACAGGGACACAGCCAGACCTGAGCCATCTAAGGATTTTCGGCAGTACTGTCATGGTCCACATTCCCAAAGAGAAAAGGTTGAAGTGGCAGAAGAAGTCTAAAGAAGCTATCCTAATGGGTTACCCAGAAGGGGTCAAAGGATATAGACTATTTGATCCAGAAAAGAGAACCTTTTTTACAGCAAGGGATGTTAAAATTATTGAAAATAAAGTGACATATTGTCAAATTGAAGTTCAACCACAGATACAGAAAGCTGAGGTAGGATGTCAAAGTTCAGTGGGGGATGAGAGTCCAGATAATTCCAGAACTTTAACTGATACATCATATGATTCGATCAACCCTAGTGAGTATGAGGATCCAGATACCACAGCGGAAAGTGTTTCAGTTCCGGATAATGTTCCTGCTCCTGAGAGAACCGGGCCAGTCCTGAGAACAGCAGAACAAAGAAAAGCTCCTGAAAGGTATGGAATTTCAAATCTTTGTTCAGATGCTAGCCCGAGGGACGATGCCAGTGGTCTGTCACTATCTGAGGCTTTACGCGGACCAGAGAAAGAGCAATGGAGACAAGCTATGGCAGAAGAGTTGAATAGCTTTGAAGAAAACCAGGCCTGGGAGCTTGTCAGTATTCCAAAAGACTCTAGTGTGGTAAAGTGCAAGTGGGTGCTTAAAAAGAAGTATGATAGTGAGGGCAATGTGCGGTTCAGAGCCAGGTTAGTAGCCAAGGGCTATACTCAGAAGTATGGAGTGGACTATGAGGAAACATTCGCGCCAGTGGTAAGGCATACAACTTTAAGACTTTTATTTGCTCTCTCTGTGCAGTTGAACTTAGATATTTGTCATTTAGATGTGACCACTGCTTTCCTGAACGGCTACCTTGAGGAGGATATTTATATGGAGAAACCAGAAGGTTTTCCTTCGCCTGTAGGTAAAGGGCAGGTACTTAAGTTGAAGCGAGCCATATATGGGCTCAAACAATCCTCAAGAGCGTGGTACAGGAGGGTAGATGATTGTTTAACCGAGCATGGTTATACTAGGTCTAAATTAGAACCTTGTTTATATGTGAAAAACGATAACGGTTTGACTGTAGTAGCTCTATATGTCGATGATTTCTTTGTTTTTTCAAACAACGCTGAAGAAACAAAATGCTTGAAACAGGTACTGTCTTCACAATTTAAATTAAAAGATCTTGGTCAAGTGAAACAGTGTTTAGGCATGAATGTTAGTGTTGATAAAGAAAACAATGTTATAACTTTAGATCAAGAAGATTATGTCGACAAGTTGTTGCATAAGTTCAATATGACAGACTGTAAGACTGTTCAGACTCCTATGGAGGAAAGGTTGAACTTAGATAAGGGTGAGTGCTGTGATACTGAATTACCTTACCAACAACTCATTGGTAGTCTCATGTACTTAGCAGTTTTGACGCGACCCGACATTTCTTTTAGTGTAGGTTATCTGAGCCAGTTTAATAAATGCCATGGTAAAGAACATTGGGCTCATGCTAAACGTGTTTTGCGTTATCTTAAGAAAACAAAACACTATTGCCTCAGGTATAGTAGTGATTCTGATTCAAAGCTTACCGGGTTTGTTGATGCAGACTGGGGCAGTAATGTTCTTGATAGGAGGTCCTATTCAGGATATTGTTTCACTTTGTCGGGAAGTGTAATCTCATGGTGTAGTAAGAAACAGACTAGCGTGTCCTTGAGCAGTTGTGAATCGGAATTCATTAGTATTTCTGAATGTATTAAAGAAGCTATGTACTTACGGTCATTATACCATGAAATTACAAATAAAATTTCATTGATTAGAATATACAATGATAATCAAGGTGCTCTGAAGTTATTGGCCAACCCAGTGTTTCACAATAGGTCGAAACACATTGACATTCGTTATCACTTTAGTAGAGATATAGTTGCTAAAGGTTTAGTAGAAACAAAATACTTATCGACAGCTGAGATGCCAGCCGATTTGCTGACTAAGGGTCTAGGGTTTGTCAAGCACTTTAGATTCCTTGAGAAGTTAGGACTTGTGCCTAAGTAGTAGTAGTAGGTATGTTTAGTTGGTTTTAAACCTGTTTCGCTTAATGCTGATGATGCTGATGGCTATGCTTAGATATAGTGGGGGTGTTGTTTTTTAATATCCAGCAGCGCCATCTACAGTGTATGTTTGAATAAGGAATGCAATGTTCTAAATATAATTTTAAATATGACATGATGTTCATGACATTGTATTCTAGTTGTCACTCAATAAATCATCTTCGGAGCATTTACACGTATTTGATTAACAATAGGATTCGTCAGCGTTATATATGAGTAAATACGAATAATTTGACGACCGGTCTGGCTCAGTCGGTAGTGACCCTGCCTGCTGAGCCGCGGTCCTGGGTTCGGAAAGGACATTTATTTGTGTGATCAGCACAGATATTTGTTCCTGAGTCATAGATGTTTCTATGTATAACAATAACATATAGACCCATTACTGGATCTCGCTTGGAATCATTCAAAAATGAAATTCTACATAGTTTGTCTATAATACCATTTTCGCATTATGACTGTAATCATTTGTATCAAGATGTTTTCAATGTAATTCTTAATCAATTTAATAACAATTTCAAAGTGAAATCTATTAGTGGGTCAAAAGTTAAAACAAAGTTTAGTGAATGGGCTACTGTAGGTATTCACAAAAGTAGAAAAAGACTTTATGAACTTTATGGTGAGAGAGAGCTGAACAAGAATTCAGAATTCCTGGACTATGTAAGAAACTACTCAAGAATCTTCAAGAAAGTGTGTTTAACTGCCAAGAAAAACTTTATTAGTTCTAAATTGAAAGTGTCGGACAACAAAGTGAAAACAACTTGGAGTATTATAAATAAAGAAGCTGGTAAATGTAAATCACGCGATTGTCAAGTCAACATTGTATCAGATAATCAACAAATAGTGTCGAACAGCGATGTTGCCTCGGCATTCGAAGATTATTTCTCAAATATAGCCGTTAACACCACAAAATGTTTACATTCTTCTGCGGCTCAAGCCCATTCATTACTTTGTGCTAATGTTAAGAAATGTAATAATTCATTTGAATTTAGTCAAGTAGACTCTGTAAATATTGTTAAAACATTCAAGTCACTCAATTTAAAGAAAACGGAAGACTTATGGGGAACATCAGTTAAAGTAATTAGTCATGTCATAGATATAATAGCACCTTACTTGGCCGTAATATATAATATTTCAATTTCACAAGGCACCTTTCCAGATCTTATGAAATGTAGCAAAGTCATACCGCTTTTTAAATCGGGTGATTCGAGTGATATAACCAATTTCCGTCCCATATCAATACTTCCTGTACTAAGTAAAGTCTTTGAGAAGCTAATGTTAAATGATCTACTGGGACACTTCAACAGACATAGATTACTTACAAGCAAACAGTTCGGTTTCACAAGGGGCCGTTCCACGACCGATGCTGCTTCGGTACTCATTAAACATATATATAATTTTTGGGAAAATTCTTGTGATGCAATTGGCATATTTTGTGATCTTTCAAAAGCCTTTGATTGTGTGGATCATGGAACGCTCATTTTGAAATTAGAACACTATGGTTTGTCTATAAATGCCCTAAACTTTATGTCTTCTTACCTTAGCAATAGAACACAAACAGTAGTTGTTAACAAAACTCGCTCTAGCGGGACTGTAGTCCAATTAGGAGTGCCACAAGGCTCAATTTTAGGTCCATTCCTGTTTTTGGTTTATATAAATGATTTGCCATGTATAGTGAAAAACTTTTGTGAAATAGTACTTTTTGCTGATGATACATCACTGCTTTTTAATGTTGACCGAAAATCTACGGATTACAATGTAATTAATAGCACGTTAGCTGATGTACTGCAGTGGTTTACTGTCAACAATTTACTTCTTAATTCTAAGAAAACCAAATGTATTCGATTTTCTCTGCCGAATGTTAAACCAATCGATACAAAAATACTTTTGAATGATGAATGCTTAGAGATGGTAGATACAACACTGTTTCTTGGTTTAACATTGGACAAAAATCTACAATGGAGTCCTCATATAAAGAAACTAGCAAGCAAATTAAGTTCAGCCGCATACGCCGTTAGGAGAATCAGGCAACTGACTAATGTTGAGACAGCTCGCCTAGTGTATCATAGTTATTTTCACAGTGTAATGTCATACGGTATTCTGGTTTGGGGCAAAGCAGCTGACATACAGACTATCTTTGTATTACAAAAGAGAGCCATTCGTTCTATTTACAACTTAGGAACACGTGAATCAGTAAGAGAACTCTTCAAAGAAATTAATATCTTAACTGTAGCTTCCCAATACATTTATGATAGTATAATTTATGTTGTTAAGAATTTAGACTGTTTCACTAAGAATTCTGATATCCATAATTATAACACTAGAAACAAAAATAAGCTTGCCATAAAGAAGTTTCGTGTCCGTAAAGTACAGAAGTCATTTGTTGGGCAATGCATTCATTTTTATAATAAGTTACCTGACACTGCTTTGAGATTACCCCTCCCAGCTCTTAAGAACTACTTAAAAAAATCATTGATGTTAAAGGCTTATTACAGAGTCGAGGACTATTTGACAGACAAACATGCATGGCCCGAACCAGAAACTACAAAAAACGAATAGCAATTAAAATAATTGTATTATGTATAGAGGACACAGTTCAGATAAGAAAGCACATCAAATATTTTATATTTTATGTTGTGTAGGTAAATTACATATTTAATGATATTGAGATTCATATTATCTTTTTTCTTCTATGACAATTTGATATGTTTTCTCTGAAGAAGAACGACGTATTATTAAGCAATAATATAATTTATTGAAATTGATTTCCATAGAGTACCTAGTCTGTTCATATTCTTTGATGAATACTTTTGCATGTTAAATTGTATGTTGTTATTTAATGCATGTTAATTATAAGATGTAATGTTTTGAAAAGAAGTTGCCCGCCGAGTTTCTTGCCGGTCCCATAGTGGATACCCCCCTCCCAACTGAGGGGGGACTGAAATCTTCTCGAGGCTGAGGCGTAGGGTTAGAGCCGGCGTAGCTTTATTTGACGTTCATATGCGCATTGTAATATGCCTACTTGAAAAATAAATATTTCATTTTCATTTTCATTTTCATTATATTTATGTATTTATCTATTTAAGTACATATGTATATCGTCGCTTAGTTTGGGGCTAAGTTGATCTGTGTAAGGTGTCCCCAATATTTATTTATTTAATAACATCTTCAATTCTTGTTAGTATTAACATTCCTTTAATTTACAACCAAGTTTTTAAACGAAATCTCCCTTTTATTCATTCCAGGTGGACCTCACTCCAGTGAACGGCGTCCCCGAGGAGCACATAAAGACCCGCCGCGTGCGCATCTACCAGCCGCCCAAGAACGCCATGCAGAGCGGCACCAACAACATCCACCACTGGCAGATGGAGTTCGACAACCGCCAGCGCTGGGAGAACCCCCTCATGGGCTGGACCTCCACCGGAGACCCCCTCTCCAACATGAAGATCCAGTTCAAAACACCCAAGGAGGCCATTGAGCATTGCGAGAAGAACGGGTGGGCCTGGTACTTGGATGTGCCCAAGACGGATAAGGGATATAAGGTCAAGAACTATGGAAGCAACTTCGCATGGAACCGCCGCACTAGAGTCTCCACCAAGTAAATGTTAGTACAATTGATTGTTGATTTATTTTTACTTTTATCAGCGCAGTTATCACTGTAGATGTATTTATTACTGACAGAAATAAGTATTTTTTTTTACTTATAGAGGTATTCAGCGATCAGTAGGTATGTATATAAATTAATTATGGGTAGTAAATTGCAAATAAAATGAAATAAAAATTCAGCGTTTCTATATTTTTGTTTAATCATAGTTCTCAACATGGTTAATTTATATTTTGTACCTCGGAAGAAAATCATATTTCGCAGGTCTCACTTAAAGATTTTTATTTACATATGATACAATTTAAATATGTTACATAAAATTGTATGTATGAACTGTGGTCAACACATGCTCATTGCAATTTCGCTAGCTACAGTAGTTTTACATGTACATCGTACATGATATTAATATAGAGATTTAATTAATAACTAACAACCTTTTAAAGATATAACTACATAAAATTATTATGAAAAATTATTGCATTGTCTTTTTTATCTATGTATTTACATAATATTGAACAATATACATTACTGAGAAATTCATTCCTTCAATAGTCGATAGTCTTTAGAACGAAGGTTGACTACAGACTGGAAAGTGGGAAAGCAAAGTGTAAAATCGTCGTAAAGCGTAGTGTACAAACATTAGTACAATTTAAAAGGTGTCAGGGTCTAAAATCTAGAACAATAAATTTTGAAACAGGCTTCGAAAAGTCTACATAAAAATGAATTACATTTAATTCAAAAGGGTTTGGTCAAGTTGGGTAAAGGTAAAATTTGTAAAATAATAGACAAAGTTGGTCCTTACTCAAAATAGCATTCGGCTAAAACTACGCGGGTTCTTACGGAGTAGATATGAAACTTTAAAAAACTGACTTGAAAATTTTAGAATCTGAATTCTCTCTTTGCTATTAAATATATGGATAAATGTTTACACTACATACTTAAACATGTAACCTATTTTTCGGCGCAGCTAACAATACGTAAGTAGGTACGTTCTAAGCAGTAGACTAGACAATTTTACAGTTGTTAATATTTTATGGAATATCATCATCATCATCAACCGCCTTGGGTTATTCCGGAATTTGCCATGGCTCATTCGGAATATGTATAATTTATATTGTTTTGCATTGTTTTCATACTAGCGAAGGTAATCGACTAATACATGACTTGTGCATGTGCCTAATAGACAGGGAATTAACTGTTAGAACGAGATAGCAATAAATGAAATGCTGCGGACTTCTCATTCTACAGTGAGCCGTGTTCTGTTCCTGTCAATGAAACCCATATGCTAGTAAAAATGATTCGCACGTTTCTGAGATCAATGAGCAACTTCTTAGTTCCACAAATAAATAAAAATCTACTTGAAATGCTTATCAAGAAAAACAAAGATAAAGACATTGAATGGACGTAAGGTTCCAAATTAGTAATTTGTTACACAGAAGTATAATTTACGTAAGTATGTAGCGGGTGTCACATCTATTTCTTGTTTCTACTTATCAATGGGTTCGTCCCTTCGAACACTCTTATTCACCATAAAGTAAGTATGTACTGAAAGTAGTTTTTAGTTAGTCACAAGTAAGTATTACTAAGACTCATCTCATCTACTATCTATGGTGTAGTATAGTAGATACCTGCCTGTATTAATTAGATAAACACTTGCTTTTTTACGAAACTTACTGTTGAATAGTAACAAGAAATAATTGACATCCCATATTACCTATTTTACTATGCAAACATATTATTTGAAGTACACTTGGGCTAGCCTGCTTAAAGCTATCATTTGAGAATCATTTACTTACAATAAAATAATTATGAGCACGAAGAATTCCGTTCATTGACCCGTGATTTCCTATCTCTATCGCACGCGCGTATTTATATACCTGTCTCGCTTGCACTATGTCATTGACTGCATGATAAGCGGGACAGTACTATATAGGAGAAAAGGAGATGTCTGGTCAATGTACGAAATTATTTGTGCTTAGTGTTCTTACTTTAACAAAATTTCTAAACTATTGCTGAGTAGCACAATAAGACAGAACCTCGATCTAGGTTAGATTTTTCGCATGTCGGCTAATATTATAAATTAATCAACGAAACTCAATCGTGGACGGGCCCGACATTATTTAAAAAATATGAGGTATATTTGCAGTTCCTAAAGGTAAAATAATACTGATACGTTCAATAACAATCACGAAAGATTCCTAATCTAATAATTTGTGCTTTCTTATTTTGAACTTTGAGTCCTTAGTCCTTACGGTTACAGGTACTAAGTACAAAAAACTTGAATCTTAAGAACAAATTAATCTCTTAAAGAATTGCCAACAACGATTGATGTAATAAAGTGTATGTTTCCAATGCAGAAGGTTTTATGCTCCTAATATGGATTAAGAACGTTTTTATCTACAACAGTAATTCGTCCTCATTGCAGTTAACTGACTCTCCTCTGTTGGAAATCCACGTGACAGTCGCGATGTAGGTTACTTTGATCTACAAAATAGGTATCTAACCATACAAATGTACATACTTTACTATTTGACTGTACTGTAAATGGAGAGTACACATTCAGAAGTACCTGTAGGGTGCCCCCTTTATACTTGGAATTAGAGCTTTTTAGGGTTCCGTAGTCAACTAGGAACCCTTATAGTTTCGCCATGTCTGTCTGTCCGTCCGTCCGTCCGTCCGTCCGTCCGCGGATAATCTCAGTAACCGTAAGCACTAGAAAGCTGAAATTTGGTACAAATATGTATATCAATCACGCCAACAAAGTGCAAAAATAAAAAATGGAAAAAAATGTTTTATTAGGGTACCCCCCCTACATGTAAAGTGGGGGCTGATATTTTTTTTCATTCCAACCCCAACGTGTGATATATTGTTGGATAGGTATTTAAAAATGAATAAGGGTTTACTAAGATGGTTTTTTGATAATATTAATATTTATGGAAATAATCGCTCCTAAAGGAAAAAAAAGTGCGTCCCCCCCCTCTAACTTTTGAACCATATGTTTAAAAAATATGAAAAAAATCACAAAAGTAGAACTTTATAAACACTTTCTAGGAAAATTGTTTTGAACTTGATAGGTTCAGTAGTTTTTGAGAAAAATACGGAAAACTACGGAACCCTACACTGAGCGTGGCCCGACACGCTCTTGACCGGTTTTTATTAAGTATTTGCTATGTTTCAACTAATACATTTGTGACCAGTGACCATGGGCGTCAAGTCTAATATATTAAAAGAGATCAATGTTCACATCTACAAAATGAAGCTCTGTCTTCTGTTTATAAGACTCCAAAATGTCAATATCCAAACATGGCTTCATGTTCTCCAAATTATGTCAAGTGAATTATTAAAAAGAATTTGTATACCTATGTTTTTTGAATGAAAAGTTTTTGTGCGAGCAGGAATATTTTGAGCTAGAGAAAAAATGAATTATAAAACCGAAGCAAGATTTTCGTGTAATGAATTGGAATTATCTACCTTCAACCACTAACTTTAGGCCTTGGTCGTTCAGACTTGTCGCGGGCCACGTCCAGCGGTCCGTCGTTCGACGCGTCTATTTGCAATGTTTGAAAATGTTCGGGAGCGGGCGTTCTAATGGTGCTCTTACACGAGCAATACAATTCCAAGCAATCTACATACCATTGCTGCGTTTGTTCCATACGCACCAATTGCGGAGCAAACGCGGCAATGGTATGTAAATTGCTTCGAATAGGGATGACGACATAAAAAAAATGGCATTCTGTTTAGTCCGTCAGTTAGATCGTCCAAAAATACTGAACACATATTTTTCGCTTTCTCTAATTAATGAAAAAATACAGAGATATACTTGTGACGTCACTTCTAAGTAAAAATTGTACCTAGGCGTGACGTCACGCGAAACTTCAACGCACTGTACCGTCGTCATTTTTCGTTTACGAGAAAAAAGAAAAAATATGTGTCTAAAATTCTTTGATAATCTAACTGACGGACTAATTAGTAATTAGTTTTTATTAGTCGTCTCGCCTATTGTGTCACTCGTGGGCGGCGGGCGAGAACGACCAAGACCTTTTTCAAATTCATTCGCACTTAACCTGTAAAGCGTCGCTGTCTACCCGGTGTGGTAAAGGCACTGCGTGTCTTCACAATTCGATTGCATATCTTAAAACCGCGTGCCTGCTTTATGCCGCTTGTATCGTCCGAAGTTTTAGCCAGAAAATTATGCGTTTTCGTGACATGCCTTTCTAATTTGACACAAGTTAAATTATCTTCTAATGAAAATATTTTAACTTGTGTTATCTTAATGTAGATATATATTATAAATTAAAACTTAAATAAGTTACACATTTGAAAGATACGTGACAAAGGCATGTAGGTAGTACCAGCATCAGGCACTTGTGACTTTGGTCACATTTTTGTAATTCATATGTGTAATTTATTTCAGTTTTCATGTCTTACTTTCTAGGGCGCATTAGGAAGTATCAACAAAAACGGCGTTTTATAGAGAAACATGCTTAGGATTTGCTTGTTTGCCCCAGTTACACTGTGGACTGGTGTTCGATGTGAACAACGGACGACATACAGGCGGCGTAAAGAGTGATTTAATAATATTTAGCAAACAACCGGCGTCTTAACTACTTTATAATAAATAGCGAGAGGCACTGTGAAACTGAAACGATGCCTACGTCTACCAAATCTATGCTATAAATTGTACAAAACAATTTAATTTCTATTTCACTAAGGCGAAAATTGACGTTTCTTATTATTTTTCACTAAAATTTACCTCTTTCGTAATGCGGGTTCACCGAGTTCTTTTCGATTCCGGTATTCACTATATTGTTATTTATCGCCGTATTTTAAAGATAGCGGTAAAACTAAACGGAGACGAAGCGCCCGTCGACTTTAGGTGTCGGTATCAGTCGTTCTCGTATTCTAAATACTATTTACAACAAAGTCGTCAAATACAACCATCATCGAGATTCCTCATACGACTAGTGAACATCATAAAAACAGCTGTACAATCCACCGGCGACTACGAAGCGGCGCGAATACTGAATATCTAGTTTTAAGAGATGAGATAAGACGTCGCTATTGGAAGTTCCGGGTGCGCCGCACCGGTCGTAAAGCTAGATTAAATTTAAAAATCACAATCACTCCGGCTCAGCTCAGGGGCCGGACACTAGAGCGTCTCGGGGGGAGTCCGCGCGGGCTCGGCGCCGGCGCCGGCGGGCGGGGATCAGCTGGGCCGCTCGTCGCTCTCGCGGTGCACCAGCACGCGCACCACCGTGGGCGGCGCGGCGGGCGGCGCGGCGTCGGGCGACGCCTCCGTCACGAGGATGCTGACGGCGCTGCTCGCGTGCGGCGACGGCGTGCGCGCGCGCGCCGGCGACGTCGCGCGCCGCGCCGACGACCGCAGCGGCGTTAGACGAAGGGAACCTGCTCGAGGGTAATAGTGCTTACAGAAAACGCCAAACGTGACAAGGGACTCGCAAAAATCATCTTAAAAAATCGGTTTGTCATCGAATAATTATTTTAGAAAAGCAAACTTTGTAGCGTAGCTGAAAAGCGCAATTTTGCTGATAGCTGCGAAGCTGCGACATCATTCTGTAAGGCATTATTCTCATTTCAGAATCTGTTGTGCCTTAGATAATCATGCTGCACTGCTGGGTTATACGACACACACACACACACACAAACAGTGGGGTGGACATTTGTTGTCTAAATTCTAAGTGGAAAATTATATAGCGTATTTTAGAATTTAAAATGATTATTTAAATGATAAATAATTGATCCATATGTTTGCTAAAATCGAAAGTTCATATGAGAAAACAGAGGAATCTATTGATATAAAACTCTTGGGAGAACGAAGCTTTTAAAATTCTGTTGATCTAAATTACAATATTAGATGGAGCGCGCTATTGTCTGCATGGGGGCAAAAATGTCGAAGTTGTCAGTCTGATCAAGATCAAGTATACAAAATGAAGATAATGTAAACGTACTTGCCTGCAGCTCAGATACTATCTGACTACATAAGCGCTAACCACTTCCAAGTGGGTGTTCGAAAGCATCGACTCTAATAGAGGGAGACACGGAAAGCAAAACATTACATATGAACCTGCGCGTTTGGGCCCGCCGTCCTCATCCACCGCGTCCTGGTGACGCAGGAACAGCGGCAAACCGTACGCCGAGCGACGCCGCGGCGGCGCCGACTCGGAGCCGCTCGGCATCGGCACCTGGCCACAACACTCACTGTCATTCCTCTGTACCCTAACTAAATTCTTACACTACCCCACAAGCCTAACCACAAGGTCTATTGGAGATGATTTGGACTTGATTGGTCAGAAAAGTTATGATCGCACGTAAAAAAATGTGCTAAGTAAGATTGTCTATGATCGTGGTCGCACGTTCGCGACATTTCTAGGTGACGCGGGTACGAACAGTGACTGTGTCAGTGCGTGCCAGTGATTTTGTATCATATCCGCCTTGTGGTAGAGTCTTGTTAGAAACGAAAGTGGTTTGTCGAAGGAAATTTATGTGCGTTAAAGCAGAAGTTGGTTTTTAAGTTGGTCTTTTACCTGGTCTCCAGGCGTGGCTCCTGGCAGCAGTAGGAGGGGCAGGTTAAGCCAAGCCCCTCCCAGCTCGCTCAGGTCCGAAGCGTCGGAAGCCCGAGAGGATTTCCGACTGGTCGATGCGTGTGACCCTCTTCGGACGTGCAACAAAGCGCTGAGGCGACCACCCCAGCCACCGCCAGGCGACCATTTTGTACTTTCCTCCTCATTCGAAGGACTACGATTCTTTCGCCTGAAAATATACAAATCGTTAGTAAATGGCCAGATACTGCTTCAATGCAAATGGTGTTTTAGAGCGTCTTACTTTATATACTCCCTAAACGTCCGCTGTATCGTGCGAGCCGCTTTATCTTCTCTCTTCCATATCCTAGTTGACGAAACAATTTCTAGTTCTTTTCTAGTTGGGAACTGTTTCTTGAACTTGATATCCATCTGTTCCTGTAACTGTCTGAAGGTGTCTGTCTCCTCAACGTGGCCGAGCACGTGCTTGACCAGCGAATGAAGAATGTCCAGACAGTGGATCTTGTTTCCTCTGGCAATAGGGAGATTGAAACTGACTAACGCTACTGTATTTGGTTTGGATATTCCTAACGGTGGATCTAGAGAAGCGATGAAATCTGACAGCTGAGCGAAACTTATGAACTGGGTTGCGTGTGGATCGTACCTGAAAACACACAAAATAAGTCAGAAAAGGATGATCGGAACAAACGTCAAAATCACTATAAGAGTTCTAAAATTGACATACTTAGACCATCTGATGTAGAACATTTCCAAGTCATCTTCAACAATCCCTATTTCCTCTTCCTGGTGTGCTTGATTGAAGTTCTCCAAAATGATGGCGATGTACATGTTAATGACGATCATGTAGCTGATGATGATGAAGGATGTGAAGTAGGTGATGGCGAGGAGGGGGCTCCCGCAGTTCCCGTTGTTGCCGTGATCGCCATATTCGCAGTCGGGGGGTGTGATCATCAAGGATTCTAGGACGTCGTTCCAGCCGGCTGACGTCATGAGACTGGAAAAGGAAAAATAAGGATGGATAAGGAATTTCTCTGCTGCTAATTGTTTTAAGTTCATATGTTACGTTACGAGTTTTCAGCCTTACGTCACTCATCCATTACCCGAAAGACGAGCTACCCGAGAGAAGAGGCGAACAGCAGTTTCTTCTATGGGTTACCATACCAGATTCAATTGACTACTTCCACCAATCCAAATGTGGTTTAATAGTTTTATCGTTGCTGAGATGTCTCTTAGAATCTGCCGTGATGACTAATGGTTCATAAAGAATCTTACCGAAAAAGCAGCTGCATGCTCCTCCCAAAGGTCTGAAAGTTGACAAGGTCATCCAGCGCGCCCTGCTCCTTGACGTGGCCGAACACCGACATGCCGATGATGGCGTAGATGAAGGTGATGAGCGCCAGGAGTGCGCCGATGTTGAACAGCGCCGGCAGCGACACCACCAACGCGAATAGCAGCTTTCTAATGCCCTTAGCGGCCTGGAAGTTGAGAAAGATTTTGTCAAATGGACTGCTTGTTGAATAAGTAGGGGTCACTATTATCCAAAGGGTGCCAAGGTCCATTTAACCGTCAATATGAAATCAAGGTACCAGCGCTAACAGAATCCAACTGTAATTATCTCAACAGATTGTGTTTTTATCTGAAGGGGGTCTTAACAAACGGTCGGTGGCGCATTCAAAGTGATTCCAGAAGCATTTCATCAATGACCTTGGAAGGTTTTGGGTAAATGGTGTCTCTGTCTAGTGTCTACTGAGAATTATTGCCTAATTTCTGGTTTGACAGGTAGCATTTTTTAACCAAGTCATGAAATGCAACAATGGAAAACAGTGTCCCAGCATTATCAAAAGTACTTTGGGAGCCGGCACTCTTAACCGGCAGCTCTCAATCTTCTTACTTGAAAAAGTGCGGTAAATAAAGAATACTTACTTTAATCAGTCTTAAAATTCTCCCTATACGGAACACGCGGACCACCCGGAGTAAGGTGGGGGATATGGGCAGGTCTATCATGATGTCTTCCATGAGGATACCGAGGATGGACGCTAGCACGAGCAGAAAGTCGAACACGTTCCATGGCACCGTGAAGTAGTGGTAGCGGAGCCCTATTATTTTTACTATGGCCTCTGAAATTAAAGGAATGGATGTTTGAACGATTTTAAGTCGCACTTCTATTGTATGTATACAATTCAATACAATAGCACAAGAAGTAGTGACTAATGTGCAATGAGCTTTAGCGGCTAAGGTTCTGGCTATTGACCCATCTGTGACAACTGTCTTCACAAATTTTCGACTGCATTCTTTGAAGGGGTAGGCTTTGACTAACCATTAAAGGGAGATCATTTTGTACTTGTAGTTCCTACTAGTATACGGATTCCTTAATGGAGGACTTGAATGGTCACTCTTTCTTTTGTAGGTATACGATATGTTCTCTTATCTAACTTAGTTTCTTGTATTAAGGTTTGAGAAAACTTACCTAATCCAAATACTGTAGTGAAAAACGCGTTACTAACTTCTAATATAAAGAAAACGGAATGTGGTTGATCGTAATGTTCTATGCCCATCGTCAACATGTTCAAGAATATAAGTACGAAAATCGCAATCTCAAAGCGACGCGAGTTGGACAAGTCGTAAAACATCGCGAGGAACTGATTCCTTGGCCTTTTTATTACTTTCTGGGGCTTTTTTCTGCCAAGCTTCTTCATGGCTGTGTAGTAATGTTTCTGGCTTTCTGTCAGAAACATTTCTAAGACTCCACCTTCGTACTAAAACAAAGAAAAAGTATTTTAAAATACTTTCAATAACGGTAGATAAATTATTTCACAAACCTATTCCAAACAGACTCACCTTTTTCTTAAGCATATTAAAATTATCTATAATTACTCCTATGAATAAATTAAGAGTGAAGAACGACCCGCACACGATGAATATTACAAAATAGATGTAAGCGTAAAGGTTAGCCTCCCTGGCTGGTTGTAGGTCTACCCCTCGTGCGTCTACCGCGTCTGCCATCACTTCCATCCAGCCTTCAAATGTAGCCACTTGGAAGAGTGCCAGATATGCTATACCCACATGGTCGAACGATATTTTGGAGTTCACCCAAGAATAGTTATTGTAGTAACACTCCCATTTATCATTCACTTCCTGAAAAGTTTAAAAGAATTTTAACTTGAAGTTCGATAAATTTAAAACAAACCTAATGACACTAGACAATAGACATGTCATACAATACTTACCGCTATAGGTAATAGCCGATTTTCGCTATCGACACACTTGTAGAATTTCCCCCCAAAAAATTGCACGCCCATTATGGAAAAAATTAACCAAAATACTAAACAAACTAGTAGCACGTTGAAGATACTGGGTATTGCGTACATCAATGCGTTCACTACGATTCGCATACCCTGCCATCTCGATATTGCTCTCAGTGGTCGCAGTGCTCGCAAAGTTCTGAGCGACCTTAACACTTTCAAGTTTTCATTTTCTTCTATTAATAAACTAAACACTGAGACCTGAAAAGCAAAACACAAAAATTATAACGTAGCAATTAACCTAATACATCAAAGATGTTCATAAACTTGATAACGTTACTTACAAAAACTATAGTAAAATCCAACAACGTCCAAAAACTCGTGAAATATCGAAAAAACCCCAGCGCAATCCATTTGAGAAACATTTCAATTACGAAAATCATACAAAATCCGAGATTTGTCCAGTAGAGAATTTTCTTGAGCGGCTTATTCTTCTCGAGATGTATGTCTTCGAAGCAAAGGGTTATGCTAGATGCGAAAATGAGTACTAGGACGAACCACTCGAACGCTGGCGTGTCGACATACCGCATAACAAATGTACGGAATACCATCCATCGCTGACCCATCTTTGTTTTGATACATGTATCCCAACAAGGACAGCTAAAAGAAAAATAAAGATTAAAAATATTCAAAATTATGTAATAGAAATAATTGATTTCAGTGATAGAGGAATTTCTTACTAATCGTAGCACTGAATTGGATAGCAATCCTGTGGAACTTTCTCCTCTTTCTGGATCCCGAATCCCGGAAAATTTCCCATCGCATCAGCGTACTGCCCCTTGGAGTTTTTTCTCCCACCTACGGTTAATTCATCTACATAAGAGACCAAAGTTTGCCACGGACGCTTCATGTCTTCGTCTTCTGGTCTTTTGCCAGGTTCCTTACATGAAACGTTTGGTGGCTCCCTTCCTTGTCTCTTTGATTTTTCTGGTGTCGTCCTAGTGGACATATGCGCCATTTCATATTGCTCGTTATCATCTGAAAAGTAACAAAAGGCGAATGAAGTACATGCACTATAAAAATGAAACAGCATGCTTGTCTCGTTCTTTACCTTTTGTCTCTGAAGGCTGCGTGTGGTATCCCGAAGACATTTGATTCAATAATCTTTGCGCGTTCACCTGCTCCGTGGCAACAGACAAGTCATCCAAGTTCTCTTTTGAATCTTCTCTAATACTAGTTATCTTATGTTCTATTGCAAAGTCCTTTACATCTTTTAAAGTTTCTTGGCTACCATGATTGAAGTTGTTTCCGGATTGAAACAGAGTAGGGTAATCAAACCCGACTACTGGCCTGAAAATGTTAGTAGTGGGTTAGTAATATAAACGTTCACTTAACAAAGTTGGTAAGTAGTGTGTGTTAGTTGTGTTTTACATACCTGTTTAACGCTTCTTGGTAACTATGACTATAGATATTGTCGTGAGGAAACAGGACCGTAGTCTCCTGCACATTAGAAAAGTAAGCGTTCTGTTCGCTCGGTATCGACGCCTTTTTTTGCGTCGTGCGGTTTTGTATCATAAACTCGTTAACTAGCTCTTCTAACTTAGATTTTTTTTCAGTCTCTTTGCTTCTTGATATAAGGAAACCTTTTTTTCTTACTATGGAACGTATTCTATCGAAACTTTTAGCTAGCTTGGAGTCTTCACCTACTTCCTGAAAATGGTTGAAACAAAACGGTTAACAAGGTAGTTTGGAATATGGGAGGTGCATTAATTGAAGCGGCTGCGGTGTAAAAAGTGTCCTCTCTCACGCGCGTGTCATCGCCCAGCTTTAAAGCATGTTGTGCTCCTATCATGTTAGTGCCGTTTGCGGTGTAGTGCCGGTGCGGTGATCGCATAAAAGAGCCTTTTTACCTTTTTTATTACCTCCTTCTTATTTTTAAGTTCTTCGCTGTTAAAACTGTTGAGCAACAAGGCAAGGAAGAGGTTGAGCACCATGAAGTTGCCCATGACGAGAGCGGGGAGGAAGATGAAGAAGCAGCTCTCGGCGCCGTTGGCCTGCTCGGCGCGCATGCAGTCCCACAGCGGCTCGATCCACTCTCCGCACAGGATCCGGAATATCATCATGAATGAGTGGAAGAAATCATTGAAGTTCCACCTTAAACACGCATGATAAAAATTACAGCGATACCGTAAAGTGAGATAAACTGCATGATAGTTTTTATTGCAGAAGTGAATATAATAGATAATATATTAGATGTAAGTACTTAAAATGTCAGAATACAAAGTAGAGACATTCAGTAAAGTGTAAGTAGAAAAGTGCAGATCAGTAGAAGATAATAAGAAATTTGAAGAAACTGGTGTGGGACCAGATGTTGGGTGGTACCTGGGCACATCGTCCGGCTCGAACTTTTCGGGTGTGTACGACTTAGAGAACAGTTGCATACCGATAACAGCGAATATGTATATAACTATCACTAACACGAACGTCAAATTACCGAGAGCACCGATTGTCGATATTATAATACTCAACAACACTTTCATTGTAGTCCACGATTGAGCTAACTTTAACACACGCAACTGAAACAAATAAATTAAATTTATTTACATGGTTTCCTTAATTTCTTCTGTAGTTTCTATTTCATTGTCTAATTTGTCTATTGATTTTATAGCTTATGTGAATGCTCCAAAGGGTTCTTTTATTGTAGGTGATTGGATTATTATGAAAATTGGAAATACTTCATTTATAATGAATTCTTACCAAGCGAAGGCCCCGTAGCACAGAAAGGCCGTCAACAAGCTCAAATATGAGATCGAGCAGACTGGCCGACACTATGATCAAGTCGAATATATTCCAGCCGCAAGCGAAAAAGTCTTTGCTCATCGCCATCACCTTCATTATACACTCTAAAGTAAATATTGACGTGAACACCTGGAATTAAAACAAATGTTATTTGATTCCTATTCATTACATACTCGGGTAAATATTAGAAATAATGATGCCAAAGTATTAAAAATATTTATATAAACAATAAGGATTTTATTCAAAGTAAGTATGCAGCTATTCAATGATTGTTCTTAGTATTAACTATGAAATTTAGATAAGTAGGTAGGTGAATAAGAGAAGACAATAAATCAGCAAACCGTACCTTATTTCCTATATCTAATACATTTCTAACGTTTTCGCTCATGCCGTGGTGCTCCAACGCTAAGAACAGCGTATTGAGAACTATACACGTTGTTATGAACAACTCGAATAGTGGGTCCTTCACAATTCCGTACAGACAGTTTTGAAACTGTAGCCAGCCCTCGTAGTCAATACAGCAGGTAACGCAGCATTCACAGTTTCTATCCATCAGTTCGTCTGCGGTAACATTGATCCAGTTAGTCAACTTCTAACAGTAATATTTAACACCAATAATCACATTCATATAAGAAGAAATTCGAACAATCAAGAAGCCAAAGCGTAACGAAGCGGTTTCAAATCGGACGCAAAGCTTTGATTCCAAAATTGTATCTATAACTGAAAGTGGCATGCGTTTAAAAGCGATAGATCGGGACAAAGAGGATAATGCAGAAAAATGCACGGTACCGGTACAAACACGCCAATTGGTAAAATTTAGCACAGTCTGTGTCTAATTGGTGCAATTGCCAGTGAAGTGAAAGTCTGTGGCTACTCGAATTGTAATTGTTATAATTTTGTTTACAGGAACAGAATCGCATAGAAGAGTTGCTTAAAGAAATTATCAAATACAGATCTTGAATATTGTTAGTATACTTTATTATGCCCAGAAATTTGGGTAGAAAACAGTTCGCACATTGAAGAAGCTACGTCTGTTTCAGTGCTTTCCTGACAATTTCTTCAGCAGTCTCGCTTGCGACTCCGATAATGACGATGATAGCAAAACCAATCGCAGTTACCCTGCAGTCTTCCTGTGGGGAACAGGGGTGGACTGGGGTTTAGAAAATGCGTCTGTGTTTACTAACCTGTGAAGTAAGTGCAATTTTGTTCATAATTGCCCATATGAGTTTTGTGCGTGGCTGCCAATAAACTGAGCTCATTAATTTTCGTCGTCTCCGCTTGGGGGAGGTCGGGCGCGCGCTTGTATGGCCAGTCCGCCCCTGACGATATTAATGAGGTAGAAGCGAGATTGCAATAGTGTCGAACAAAATGCTCAACGAGGTCGAGCCTCGTCAAGAAGTGAATCTAAAGGTGATTACCAGCTTTGACAGCTATTTCAGCTCTGATCATGCCAGTTGTATGGATAAGACGAATAGTGATTATTTTGAAATTTTTATACAGAGCGAAATTGCCGTTAGGTAACTTAGCGTGACTACTTAAATTATGAATTTGGCAAAAACTTTGGTCAAAATTTTAAGGCTTATGCAAACCAACCATACAAAGAAATTGTTGCCAACTGTATGTGAAACCTTCGGAATGACCATGAAACCAACTTAATAGATTTTTAGGTCATTCGTCTAGTTTCTGAATAATTTTCACTTATAAAAAACCGTTTGCTCAAGACTTTGAAAACAGATGTGTGAGCGATGTTCTGAAAAAGATGCTCAAAATGAAATAATCATCGAATTGAAGATGTGGTTTATATTTAGGATAGCGCAAGTAAAAAGTAGTCGAAGTCAGAAGTTGTCGTAGATAATACTACAGAAATTTTGAAAAAATATGCAGAAGTAGTCTGAACACTGTTTTTGAATAATATCAAAGGATAATTTTGCAAGAAACATAAGCGTTGAAAGTTCATAGAATAGCCTATGTACTAGATGTTTATTTCAAACGTGGCAGATTCAAAAGTAGGTATAGAAGGAATATACCATGCATAGAACCAGAAATATCTTACATAATGAATGCTAATCTACATAATTTAGAGTCAGCTCTTGCCAATGTCGTCTCAGCGCATGTCGTGTTTGTTGTTTGTCTAGTTGTTGGTGTAAGCATTCATTCTGTTAACGCAGCATTGTTTATCTTTATTCTGTGCTCCAGAGAAGCCGTGCCAATTGGGAATAAGTGTTCTTGTGTCATGCCATCTAATGCTCAAAGAAGCTCTACTTCATTCGTAGATACAGAACTGTAGTACGAAGTTAAACATCAGAAAGATTCTGCTGACGCAAAATACCTCTGATAATTTGTCATGTTGGTGCAATAAATGGCAAGACACATTGTTCCAGGGTTATAAGCTGTGCAGTAAGCATATGCATTTGTTTACCTAGCACGACGATCTGGTTGAGGTAGTCCGGGTTCAGCGGATACTTCTCTTGGATGCTCTTGTCTCCTTTCTTCTTGTCTGACGATTTCTGCTTGGTTTGGGGTGGCTGTGTTTGTGGTGGTTCCTGTAAAGTATGAAACATTTGATGAATTATTATTGCTTAATAGGTATCCTAGGTTGCGTCGCACGCACCAACATGATATTTAAAGAATATCACTAATCATTGGTTTTGCGATTTTGTCGCTAAGGGCCACTAGCACCAACGAAAATGAAGGGTTAACCCTCGGGTTAACCCACTTTGACAGATGACAGCCCACTAACCCTGAGTTAAGTGGTTGGTGCAAGAGGGCCTAAGTGTATTTACTATTAACGGAACTTTTATAGGATATATTATATTTTAACTTTATTATAAGTTACAATACTTATACGTTTATGTTTAAAGAAAAATTAAATCGGTATTACTTATATCGCAGTGGAATCTCACTCACACCTTGCAAGCATTGCTGAATCCAAACGGCATGCAGTTAATCTCTATTATGAAAAGGTTGTAATAAAATAAAGATCCTTACCCGCGGCATCAACGCCAGCATAGTAGGCGGCTGCGGCGGCGGCGGCGGGGGAAGCTGCACATGCCGCCGCGGATGCGGATGAGGATGCGGATGCGTATGCGGATGTGGATGCGTATGCGTATGTGGGTGGGGCGCCTGGTCGTCGGACGTGTGCTCGCCGTCGTCGTGGTCGTCGACGACGCCCGAGTCGTCCAGCGACGACTCGCGGTTGTTGCTGTGGTCGCTCAGCTGCCGGCCCGCAGCGCTCAGCGCCCCGCGACCTGCGAAGAGTATCACTGAGGGTACTGTATAAGAATGCTCTAACAGCCATGCACGTTTGAAGCGTAATTGAAAAGTGTCTGTGTTAGTTTGTGATGTCGTAGTAAGTAGGTAAATTGTATATTTAGAATTTAAAATTTAACGACTTTGAATCAGGCAAATAATTTAACTTAAAATAGGTTATTCTCAAGTTTGATGGTTTCATTTTCTATGAAATTTGAGACTATGTAGTAAAGAAGGTAGAATTCTCTTTACACCTAAATATTGGGGTGTTTAACCTGAAGTAGTAGTAGATCACTACAATGAGTAGGAAAATACTTTATGATCTTAAAAAAAACATCAACACCAAATAAAGCTTGAAGTTCGAGGGATCGTACAGGAACCCTGTCCTGTCGTTCAAAATCCCTCAGACTTTGTGTACGAACTGCAGCTACAGGGATTGGGATTTGCATTTGGTACCATTAAATGCCTGACAACAGGATCTACCAGCACAGTCTAATGATCTAATAGGCTACCTCAGTGCATGTTGGTGTTGGAGGAGAGGGCAGCAGTGTGATTGTCAATACATTCAGTGGCAGCGTAAGAATTGATGATTACACGGAAAATCTAATGTATCACAAAGCGCCTACGCACAGAGAACCAGCGTAGCGGACCGTTGGAAATTTGGGTATAACAAAAGTTCGAGGACAAATTGTTAAGCTGAGTTTAGACCAGCAAGTTATTGCTGCAAGTTTTGAGACGCTACCACAGACCTTTTGGGCTGTAAATACACTAAACTCAAAATACACTAGTAGTCAATATGCTACAATTTCAAAACGACCTTTGCTCATAACACACGAGACCCTAATTACTATATTCCCAAAAGGAACCTGTCCTCGATATGCACCATTCTCATTGCGTACTATTTCCAAAATACTATAATCCCAAAATACCCTAAATTATCTCCACTCGGAAGTGCCAAAATACTCTACTGTCATAAGGCATTATTCCCAAAATACTCTAATCCCAATACACCCTAGTCCCAAAATACCCTAATTTGTTTTTAATGCCAATTTCTGTTTTTTCGTTATTAAGTTTTCTTTCAACTCTTGAATTGCCAAGAGTGGCACTGAAATTCAAAGTTTCATTTGCTCTGTCTACACGATTTGTGAGTTTATGTACGTTAACTTATTATACAGGGTGTATTTTGATAGCGGGTCAGTAAGGGCAGCTATGAGATGCCGTAGTCCTACGTGAAATTGGTCTAAGGGGACCATCCATCGATTTCAAATTGATGAAAAAAATTTTTTTTACAGACTGCGCATGGTGTTTTTTGATGCCAATCGATTCCATTCCTATTCAGTACCAATACTTGCCTAGGGGTCAACTCACGGCAATGCACTAAAAACCCACAAATCAATGGCTACATTTTACTATGGGGAAAATATCGAAAAAGTTTTCTTCAATTTGTGGCTCTTTAGTACATTACCGCAAGTTGAGCCTAAAGAAACTATCGATACTCAATGGGAATGGAATCGATTGGCATCAAAAAACACCATGCGAAAAAAAATTTTTTTTTTCATACAAATTGTATGGGAAAAGTTTCTCGCAATTTGTGACTTTTCTAGCCGGAAACGTTTTTTGGTCCCATACAAGCTTTTGATCCTGGATAGGAATGGGATCGATTGGCGTCAAAAAAAAAGTTTGTCAAAAATGCCCTTTTTCTCGCATCCTGTATGTTTTTTCCAAAATCGTTAAATGCCATTTTTCATCAATTTGAAATCGATGGATGGTCCCCTTAGACCAATTTCACGTAGGACTACGGCATCTCATAGCTGCCCTTACTGACCCGCTATCAAAATACACCCTGTATAATAAGTTAACGTACATAAACTCACAAATCGTGTAGACAGAGCAAATGAAACTTTGAATTTCAGTGCCACTCTTGGCAATTCAGGAGTTGAAAGAAAACTTAATAACGAAAAAACAGAAATTGGCATTAAAAACAAATTAGGGTATTTTGGGACTAGGGTGTATTGGGATTAGAGTATTTTGGGAATAATGCCTTATGACAGTAGAGTATTTTGGCACTTCCGAGTGGAGATAATTTAGGGTATTTTGGGATTATAGTATTTTGGAAATAGTACGCAATGAGAATGGTGCATATCGAGGACAGGTTCCTTTTGGGAATATAGTAATTAGGGTCTCGTGTGTTATGAGCAAAGGTCGTTTTGAAATTGTAGCATATTGACTACTAGTGTATTTTGAGTTTAGTGTATTTACAACCCAAAAGCCACAGACCAACCCCTATAGACATCTATTACAAGACGACTCGCTGTGGCCAGCCTTCCTAGTATTTGCACTGATATAAGCGCGGGCGCTCGTGCCCGATTATCGACCAAGTAACAGACCCGAAAGCAGCGCGTGTTTTTCGCACAAAAAAATTGGAAAAGGGTATTTTGATGCCTTAAAGATGTCCACCTGTAGTGTGAAATGGTGTGGAAAGGTAACAAGAAGCTCAAATTTAAAAACAGACGGCATTACATTCCACAAATAAGTCATATTTATAATTTATTCAGAGCCGGCATAGGTCAACTTACATTGGCCACTTACGCGTCAGTAGAGGGACAGTCATACTTCTGTCCCTTTTCATCTGGCGCGACTGCCCGCCGTCCTTGAAACGGCCAATCACAGCGCGCTTAACACATTCCCCGCCCGCTCCTCGCGCCCCAAACACTGGTGACTCGTATCGCGAACCAAATATACAAGACTGCCACTCTATAGGAGGTTCTCTGTGGACGCTACTATAGGTAAGAGTGAGTGGCAACTATTTGCATCTCTTTCTTACATATACTTTTGTCTCAAAACTTGCACGTCTAAACTCAGCTTTAGGCCTGTAACAGCCAAGTTAAGTTGGAGAGTGCAAGTGGAGAAATGGTGTGTGTTTTAACATCGGGGATCACAAACCGGGTTGGTCCACAACAGCCAAACGTACCAGCGCGGTACCTAGTGCGTTGTCAGAGTGCAGCGTGTTTGAGACAGGAGGCCAATGTATGTAGTATGTAGGCACAGCAAGGAAACCAAACAGACCTAATCAGCTTTGAGTTGGAGAGTGCAAGTGGAGAGATAGGGTTTGTTTGTTTGAACATGGGAGGCCACAAACCGGGCTGGTCCACAACAGCTAGCGCATTAATTGTGCTAGTGCGTTGTCGGGATGGAGTGTGTGCGGGAGAAAAGCGGTGCCAATGTATGTGAAAGGAAGTGTGAATCCTCGAGTTGCACTAGGTTAAAGAGGGTGGCTTCAAGTCGAAGAGTGGATAGAAGGAATGTTGGTGTGTGTGTTTGAACACGTGATAGCACAAACCGGGTTGGTCCACAACAGCCAAACGAGACAGCGCGTTACCTAGTGCGTTGTCGGGCTGGAGGGCGGAGTGTGTGGGTCATTTTTTTCAAAATTGTCCCACTTTTTTTGTAACATACGTATTTTTTACGCGATTCATACTCAAGATTCGTGAGGTTTTTCTATCTTTGATAGGAGAAAAAAAAATTTCCCAAGATTTCCATACATTTTTCAGACCTTCCAATCCGTTACCGCCATACAAAATGTATGAAAAAATGGTAACGGAATGGGAAAAAGCCTTGGGACACTTTTTTTCTCCTATTAGGATTAAAAGAGCTCACGATTCTGAGTGGAAACCACATAAAAATTTCTAAATCCAAAAAAAAAAGTGGGGTGGACAACTTTGAAAAAAATGGCCCGTGTGCGGGAGAGAAAGCGCGTGGTGCCGTATGTGAAAGGAAGTGTGAATCCTGGAGTTGCACTAGGTGAAAGAGGGTGGCTTCAAGTCGAAGAGTGGATAGAAGGAATGCTGGTGTGTGTGTTTGAACATGGGAGAGCACAAACCGGGTTGATCCACAACAGCCAAACGAGATAGCGCGTTACCTAGTGCGTTGTCGGGATGGAGCGTGTGCGGGGGCGGCGGCGGCGGCGCGGGCATCGGCGGCGGCGACGCGCTCGGCGTCACCGACCGCGACCGCGAGCGGGACCGGGACCTGGAAATGATAACAAGAGAATAAGAACATGTTGGTAAATGTACTAAAAATTGCAAAGGCGTACTCGTATTTGTTTCGCCAGGCTTAGATGGAAATAGGGCGTTCTATATTCCTGTTTGTCTTGTATAGGGGCATTTTCAGAATTTGGGACCCCCAATTAGCGAAAGTTGTTAACAAAAATTAACTCACTGAAAAAAGCAAATTTTTAGACAGATTTTATGCTTAATTATCGTCACAAAACTGACAGCGAGTTAATTTTTGTTAAGAAATTTTGCTAATTGGGGGGACCCAAATTCTGAAAATGCCCATAGTGGTGGTCAAGTGGGCCGAGAATAAATTGGATTAGGTAATAATTGTATATATTTCAGACGACCGGTCTGGCGCAGTCGGTAGTGACCCTGCCTGCTGCGCTGCTGTCCGGGGTTCGAATCCCGGTAAGGGCATTAATTTGTGTGATGAGCTCAGATATTTGTTCCTGAGTCATGGATGTTTTCTATGTATATAAGTATTTATATATATTATATATATCGTTGTCAAAGTTACTCATTTATATTTTTTCTTGCTGTGCATACATGTTTTGGACGGCATTCTTATTTGAGACCTGTAACTTGTAGCTGCTATAATAATGTATTGAATGTTGTCTGTTTTGTGTGCCTTATGAATAAAATAAATAAAAAAAGTACCCACAACACAAGCCTTCTTGAGCTTTACCGTGGGCCTCAGTCAATCTATGTAAGAAATGTCCTATAATTTTTATTTATTTATTTATTTAGATTTTGTAAAGACGAAGTAGGCTGGCACTAGCAGTCACAAAGTCCAAGACTCCGTTCTAAAAAAAATATGGTCTGTCAAAAAAGAGTATTAGATATTAAAAACTGGCCCCGTAGCCGAATGGCATTTCTCCGACGCCAAACGAAAGCGATACGCCGCTGGCTCTGTCGCGCCAATACGCAAGCGCGATAGAGATAGATATCTACTAGCGCTTCGTTTCGTGAGCGTTTCGTGAGCGATTGTGCCATTCGGCTAGCCACCCTGGCAAGATGAATGAACGAGACGACTCTACGATGTTTCACTGTGTCACTTTTTATTTTCTTGCACCAATAGCATGGTCGGGCGATAAACGATAAAACACTATTTATAAGTGCGATAGGGACGGCTTGATGTATCATTTATCGCGCGACAATGCTTGCCTGCCAGGTAGGTACTCATTTTTGCCAAGCTGTATATAACCACAGAATATATAATAGTACAAGTACAGAAGGCACACTGCTTTGATGTTAACGAAATGCCGCCTTTTTAAATGCCTACGAAATTCTAACAAAGAAACGAGCCGCACGTGCGCAGCGTCGGATGATAGGGTTGCCTATGGATTAAAAAAAATAATTCTCAGATAAAATGTTATACTATTTATTCAAGTCTTGACTACTTTCTAGGTATATATACAGTATTTATATATTTTTGTTTAAGCCTTCAGCATCAGAAGCCTTATTGAACATTTACGTGGGACTTATTAATCAATAAGATCTGTGTAAGATTGTCCTATTTTATTCATGATGTCTATTTAACTAAGCATTATTAGCCATTCCACACGTGGACATCGCATATGAACCTTAAAAAAAACTCGCGACGTAAAGTAACAATAGAAAGTGCGAACGTGCGTTCCGTGAGAACGCGCGCCACCCCTGATTAGGCCGCGAACTCGCGGCCGCCAGCATGTACTTGTAGCGCGGCGATAGAATCGCGGAGTGAGCCGCCCCTGATATAACTACAGATTTGTAAACTATTTATAACTGGCACAAAATAGATTGTCAGCATCCAAAACTTCGCCTATTGTCACCCGGTGAAAATCCAACGAAACTATACTGCAATGTGAGAAAATGTCGTGTGGCGGGGCGCGTTGTTTGGAATTCATTAGTAGCGTAGCACTACTACGGCGTAGACATTGTGTTTGACAATAGTTTATTACCAACTTAAATCTTAAATAATTAATAAAAGTGAAATATTACATCAAGATGCGATTAGTATATGGTATAGATTAGTTGGTTTAGTTTATTTATAACATAATTATAATTAATATTACAGTATAAATTAATCTACGTTAACCTATATGAATTTACATTATGATCGTCAGTGATAATTATAATTTGGCATGCAAACATAATTATAGGTACAATAATATTAATGTCAATGATGATCACAAGCAATAGAAGTTCAGTTCAGTTTTTTTTAAATTAAATGGCTTCAGTCCATTGGGACTATTTCGCCAGTGTCAAAGTGATATGAGCTAATTATTAATAATTTTTGTACGGTAAGTACGACAGTGTACGGTGAGTTAGCACTTGTAAATTGATAGCTAGATTTTCGTGGACTACCCGGCCGTTGACGACAAAAAAGAGGCCAAACGCGTTTCGAGATTAATTCTTCATCAGCTTCTCACTACAACATTAGTTTACTGCATAATAAGCTATCGATATTACACTTTAAACAATATTAATGAGTAAAAGAAAAATAAATTATTCACGACACGAAACAGCTAAGACGGCGTTTGCACTGGAAGTCCACAAGCAATAGAAAACATGAAAGAACAATTTGAATGTCAAATGGTATTTCAAAACTACCGTCAGTCCGTCACCGTACTGTAGGATGTGTCAAAGTTGTTTAAAAAAAATGTCTTTTAACACTGCCAAATTGTTATCACATTACGCACAATATCTTAGTCACATCTTATAAACATTGTTTGAATAAATTCGGCAGTTACTCATTTTAGTCATTAGGCCGTTTTCACATTATCCGATCCGATATCGGATGTCGAACCGACATCCTACATCCGATAAACGCTTCCGATAATGTCGGATGTAGGTCCGATTAAACGCATTGTTCCAAAATCAATGAAGTATGATTTTGTATCAAAAAATATTTAAAAAATAATTTATATTTAATAATTATAAGCACTATATTCCAAATATTATATTGTAAAATTAAAATAACGAACATAAAAAATATTCAGAGTGTCAGGCAAAATAAATAATTTTACATTCAACTATATAAATATATATATTATTATATATATATTCAATATTATATATTGTAAATAATATTGCTATACTTGTCAATAGTTGTCATGCTTTCTAAATTTATTTTTCTCACTGCACCCACATTCGCGAATTTCTGTTTGGCCCTATGGTTGACTGGTAGAGAATGCCTTAAAGGCATTAAGTCCGCCATTTGTACTTTTTTCCAATTGTGCAATAAAGTTTAAATAAATAAATATATCTACTAAAAGATGAAAAAACTAGTATCCGCAATTCGGACCGATGCATTACAACCTTTTTTTTTTCAATGGAAATTGTCAACTAATTTGAATTTCGATCAATTAACAGCTGTTTAATAGACGCCATTTTTGTCACGCACACTACTACATACGTATACCTACATTATATACGCACACAAACAAATATTATCGGCCGACAACTGGCGGGGGTCCGGCATGCCAAAAATAGTCGGAAGCGTCCTGCCGATATCGGCAGTTCGATGGTGCCTCGGACAAAAACTGTTGTAGGAGAGTGCCATCGGCATTAAATCCGCAATTTTTGCGTTTTATATAGTTTTTTAGTAATAATGATCTATTAAATACATAAATGAAGACCTGGAAGCGCATTAATCTTACATTTTACGTCCTTCCTACATCCGATATCGGATCGGATAATGTGAAAACGGCCTTAGCATGTGAATCTAAAATGCGATGAGCGAAAATGTCGTCGTTGCTGTTTACGCGGCGTAGCGCGTTGTTTGGTGTTCATTAGAATAAATAAATACACAGATCAACGTAGCCCCAAACTGAGCAAAGCTTGTACTATGGGTGTTAATCTGCTCAATAGCTTACCTGAAGCCATCCGAAGTGAAAAGCACCCAAACAAATTTAAAACTATGCTAAAAAAACATTACCTAAATATATTACAATAATTTATATTATCTATTATTTAAGAAGTTCAACGATTTTTTTTTAAATTAATTTAATTATGTTTATGTAATTGAGAGACTGTTGATCCCACAGACAAACTCGTTCTGTACCAGAGTTTTGTGGGACTATATGTTAGATATAAGTTTGTCACTGTATTTTAATAACAATAACAATAATAAGCGACGATATACATACTTAAATAGATAAATACATACTTATATACATAGAAAACATCCATGACTCAGGAACAAATATCTGTGCTCATCACACAAATAAATGCCCTTACCGGGATTCGAACCCAGGACCGCGGCTTAGCAGGCAGTGTCACTACCGACTGAGCCAAACCGGTCGTCGTAGTAGCGTAGCACTGCTTCGACGTCCACACGGTGCCATCTACGACTAAAATTGTTTATTCATTTAGTAATTTTTTCACCAGACTCTATTTTTAACCCCCGACGCAATAACGACGGGGTGTTATAAGTTTGACGTGTCTGTCTGTCTATCTGACTGCTTGTGTCTGCCTGTGTGTGTGTCTGTCTGTGGCATCGTAGCTCCCGAACGGATGAACCGATTTAGATTTAGTTTTTTTTTTCTAAAAGCTGAGTTAGTCGGGAGTGCTCTTAGCCATGTTTCATGAAAATCGGTCCACTATGTCGCGGTGGTTTTTGGGTTCCGTAGTCAACTAGGAACCCTTATAGTTTCGCCATGTCTGTCTGTCCGTCCGTCCGTCCGTCCGTCCGCGGATAATCTCAGTAACCGTAAGCACTAGAAAGCTGAAATTTGGTACCAATATGTATATCAATCACGCCAACAAAGTGCAAAAATAAAAAATGGAAAAAGATGTTTTATTAGGGTACCCCCCCTACATGTAAAGTGGGGGCTGATATTTTTTTTCATTTCAACCCCAACGTGTGATATATTGTTGGATAGGTATTTAAAAATGAATAAGGGTTTACTAAGATCGTTTTTTGATAATATTAATATTTTCGGAAATAATCGCTCCTAAAGGAAAAAAAAAGTGCGTCCCCCCCCTCTAACTTTTGAACCATATGTTTAAAAAATATGAAAAAAATCGCAAAAGTAGAACTTTATAAAGACTTTCTAGGAAAATTGTTTTGAACTTGATAGGTTCAGTAGTTTTTGAGAAAAATACGGAAAACTACGGAACCCTACACTGAGCGTGGCCCGACACGCTCTTGGCCGGTTTTTCAAATTTTTAAAAACCCCCGACCCGACCGATGTCTACGTATTGTACCGTAAGTTACCATGTGAGGGATTGTCGGCGTTGTTTGCAATCTACATTATTATTTATTAATTTACTAATTTATTACGAAACATAAATTTCTCCCATCAAAAACGCCACTATTGACACTAACACGTGGATATACAGTGCGTAAACGTAATAAGGGCGATAAATGAAACCAGGCATATAATTCAATATTGTTATCATTGATTAAGAGGTGTTTTTGAGTTACTCCTAATTTGCAGCCCATAATTAATTTTTGAAAAATTTCCCAGCAGCAATGTACTGTAAACGTGGTTGCGATGACAATCAATGACAACTGTAAACGAGCGTTTAACGCGAGTGTGTTTGCATTACGTTGCGGGCCAAATTAATTTGTATGGATAACAAAAATATTTCAATTTCAAGTAAAAGTTATCTAATTCCATTTTTTATGCCCTATACTCACCACCGTTAAGAGGTTCGCCCGTATTAGGTTTACACCCTGTATAGTCCAGCAGTAACTTACAGGCATTGTTAGATTTAGCAGTAATCTGCTATGAGTGAAAAACGTCGGCGTTTCTGTTTACGCCAAGCGTAGCATTTGGTATTCATTAGTGCCATAACACTACTGCGGCGTAGACACCATGGCAACCGCTACTATTGTTTACCCATTTTATCACAAAACTCTTAGAAGCATTGTGCGAATTGAGCTGTAAATTTCAATGTTTGTTGTTTACGCGGCGTAGCGCGGTGTTTGGAATTCATTAGTCGCGTAGCACTACTGGCCCGTAGCCGAATGGCATTTCTGCGACGCGAAACGCCACCGAAACGCCACAGAAAGGTAGTCTGGCTCTGTCGCGCCAATACGCAAGAGCGATAGAGATAGATAGCTACGAAAGATATATTATCGTGAGCGTTTCGTGAGCGTTTGTTTTGTGCATTCGGCTACGCACACTGGTATCTACTGCTACGGCTTAGTTGACAACGTGGGAACTACCAATATACTAATTTGATTTATTAGAATATCTAGAAATATTTTTGAATGAAAATGTTGGCAGTTTGTACTATCTGCTACTAAACGTTTCAAGGCTGTATCGAAACAAGCATATATGCAGTATTGACATCAATGATGTGTTCTAGGCCAAACAAGATGTTCTAAAATATTTGCGACTTAATCGCACAACGTGAAAAATCTCTAAATATGTAGTTGGTTACTAGATAACTCCTGACAATCCTACATCTGGTACTGAGAGCATTTCCATTTTATCGTCTCGTTCTTTTCAATCAAAATTATTGCAATATAAGCTATCATAAAATGCACCCTTCGTTTCCGCATCCCGTCAAGTTCCGCACACATTTATCATGCAAATTCGTGTTGACGCCAACATGGGGTCAAACAGGGTACGCCGCTTGACACTTGATTTTGATTCAGATTAAATTCTAGACAAGTTTGGTCTGATATTTTCAGATCAGTATCTTAAGTGAAGTATTTGTTGGAAGAAATATCACTTTTAACAGTGACAGATCCTATCCATATCGAATGCATTGTAGGTTTTTAGGTACCTAACAAAAACCTTGTAGCTACATACAAAAATAGTTTTCGAATTTCCCAGTATCTCGTGGTAAACTGCAACCAAAATTGCAATATAAGCAGTCATAAAACATGCACCCTTCCTTCACTAACCAGGCTCACCATGCCAAGTCCCGCATTATCATGCAAATCCGTGTTGACGCCAAAACCGGGTCAAACCGGTACGCGGGTTGACACACTTATTTGAGGCCGTTCATAATTTCCTGACTTGTTAGGCGGCTTTTTAACCACTATCGGAATTTGGAGTGTTATTTTGTGATTAATTAACTGTTGTGTAGTTTAACTGCTTTTTACATGTGGTGCTGAATGTTGACTTTAAACAAAAGAATAGGAATAATGTTCTCAGGGTGCGTAGCCGAATGGCACAAACGTTCACGAAACGCTCACGAAACGAAACGCTAGTAGATATCTATCTCTATCGCTCTTGCATATTGGCGCGATAAAGCCGGACTAACTGGCGCGGCGTTTCGTTTTCGTTTGGCGTCGGAGAGATGCCATTCGGCTACGGGGCCTGGTCAGCCTATGGCCAAGAGCGCAGCATTTATGCGGTTAAAAGTCCAGTCTCAAGTTTTTAAAGTATAATTATGTCTGTCTGCAGTAATTACCTAGCTATTAGCTCGGTGCTTAGCATGAGAACTTACCTTAGCTTACTCCGATTTTAATTTTATGGTGATCATTTTACATTCAATTTATAAAACGAAAATATACTAACGGATTAATCCCCTTTACATCGCACAGTCAGGTGATGAATGTATAGTTATGTATGTCTATATAACCAAATAAAACGTACGTAAATATAACGACATTTTGATGAGTTTCCATGGTTCTACGTAAATCCTCATTGATTTCAGTTTCACGAAATTATTTTGTCTGAACCGGTGAATTTCCCATTTTTCCGTTTATTATTAAAATGAAATAAATCCTTTTCAGGTTGTAAAAAATATTTCAATACTGGTTGAACCAACCCATTTATCGTTAATCTCGACACACATTGACGGTAAGCCTTTGCCGACAATATTTTACCGCTAGGGTGGACATTGACAAGGGCTCGATTAAATATTAACCTTTTAAAAGTAAATAGAAGCCTTTGCGCTAGCAATGTTGATGATGTGACGACGGAACATACGGACACAAAAATTCGGGCATAATAATAGAGTATGTTATCACATCACCACCTATCACCAGCCTAGCCAAGGTCAAAATCAACCTTCGATAACGAAACGCTTTCTCTCATCACTCACTCTTAAAAATGCGACAGTGACATTGCATTTCGATCGCTACGGCACGGAGCGTAGTTGGCAAATAAGAGTAGATAGATTTTTGCCATTGCAACACTTACTTTTCTCATACAAAAGTGACTGAATAGTTGCCGTATGCAAAACGATTTACATAAACGGTGGCGCTTCTATTATTTTATAGTCTATTTTGCAGGACTGTAAGCAATTGTGACGTCGTTTAGCCACCCGACTACCGTGAATAGGGTAACCAAGAAACATTTTGTTACTTTCTCGAGTTTAATCGGCTCACAAACTCATAAAATTTGCCACTATGGTGTAATATTCTCCCCACCACGTGCTCCTTGTGCAGCAGTTGTTGGATAACATTCAATTGCTCTGCTCACGCAACAAATTGGAAATGGCTATTTAAGGGGTGTTCGATGGCCTTTACGACTATTATGTGTGGAGGGCGGTAATACGAGTGTAACTTTACCCATAAATACGCCAATACAACATAATAATACGTAAATAAATAAATGGCGAATATAGGCGGTTGGCTGGCCGAAATATTATCCAAATACCGCTCTCATAGCTTGTGCTCCGTGAATCGTGATTTTTTTGCTTTGTCCTGGCAGGCAAGTATGGTAGCGCGATAAATGATAAAACATCAGGCCGTCCCTATCGCACTATTTGTAAGTGCGATAGGGATGGATTCCAGCGTGGATTCCAGCCCTTTTTTAAGCTAAATATTTATCAGCAAATATTGAGACAGGGACAAACTACGATAGCTGCATCTACGCAGAATTTTGAATTGTCGATACCATGTCTAGATTTTACATCAAAATCTATTAGCACTAAGTACCAGACTAAATACCATCTATCTAGAGATAAAGGAGCTAAAAAGAATGAGATTTATCATAGCCACGAGCTGCAACTATTGAAAAACTAATAAATGACCCGCCATTGATTATTTTTATGGACTTTTAGAGCAGCGGTGCGGTTAGATTTGTCGGGTCGTGTCGCGATTAAGTTTCCGCGGAAAAATGGAACTGAATTTTCAATAAATTTGTAGGAACCATAAAAAAGAGACGTTACCTATAAATGTACTACCTAGTCCCTAGTGCTGTTTTTGTTGAAACTGTCGAAAATGCTTTTCTGTTACTAAGGGTGGAAGGGCCGGTTACTCTGTTATCGTAAATTTAATCAATCTGGATTTATAGCAAAGAATAGCTAACTAAGAATGAGGTAATTGATATAAAAAGTGTAAGTCACATCTCTCTCACACATATTAAATTAATATCGGAGATTTCAAAAACAAAAGGCGATTTACCAAATATTGTCGCTACTCTGCGCTACGTGATCAAACTTATTTTAGCAGTAAGCCTAAACGTATTTATATATACAACAAATTAGAAGCAAGACATTTCCTTTCATAAAAGCAAGCTTTTCAAGCGTACCGTCCTGTGAATACATACCGTTTCAAATTTAATTTTACGTTCAAAACTGTTTCCTAATCCTGAAACATTTCATTAACAAACGAAAAGCTTTCAAACACTGATTAATAACAGTTAAATAAAGCTAGAGGAGCCCCATTTATTTTCCAGTTGAAATAACTATCGGATCTGCGTTCGAGTGTTGCGATATTAGTCGAAGCTCGGGGGAGTAAGCCGCTTGGCTTGTTGATAAGAGCGGGGATTGCACAGAATACCTTCCTTAAGGTAGTGCGAGAAAACACGAAACAAATAGGAGCCAAGAGAATCGTTCACACTCCGTTAAAAAAATTGCAAATTTCGTTTGGAGATGCTGCAATTTTTAAATCCTGTGCTAGCTGTAAGAACAGCCAGAGTACTTAACAAATGCCGGACTATTCAGCTCTGTTTTACAGTATAATATTTAAACGTTACGCTTGAACAAAATATTTCAATAAAACATAAGTAAATATACATAAACATAAGTACCTAGCAGTTGGTAACTTGGTAGTGAGTATGTACAGTGAGCTGCAATAAGTGCATGGTGAATTTATCAATGAATTCATTCATAATTTCTCATAAGTAGGTAATCTCGTTGGTAGTGCAGCTCACTGTGAATTTATCAATGAGTACCTACCAACCTACACCAACTACAACTACTTTGCACCAATATTGAGAATAAAATATCAATAAATAACACGATACTGGCAGGAAGCAGAACAGTGCAAGATAAATTGCGATCACGGCAGTTTGTAAAAAAGTTAAAACCTTTTAAAATACGGCAAGTCCACAAAATAAAAGGTCGGTGACAGCTGCGCGGTTTATAAAAATCCGTGTGCGAAAAGCTTTAGCCACCGTGAAGCGGACTAAAAACTGCATTTTCGCGCCTTATCTATATTGAAATTTCGTTTTGCAGTATTGTTCACGAATATATTTTATTTGGGCCCGTTTAATTTCAGATTTATCTAGTTCATGTCATGTTTTATTTACAGAGCATTCAGCGTTCAGTTTGAAGCATTTTTTCTTTTTGTAATTTTATTAGTAATATTATTACTAATAAAATATCTATATGCAATATTATATGACATTCTTTGTCAGTTGCAGTAGTGTTTCAGGTTTCCGCGGGTGGCAGTGATCGCTTACCATCGTTTGCCTCCTATAGCATAAAAACAGTTCTCAATCTAATGAAGTAATGATAGAAGAAATTGAACTTTGAATTTCATACCATAAGATATTATCAAGTATGTATCTAAAATAATATTAATCCGATAAAATTACGACAGATAAGTACCTACCTAGGTACCTCAAGTATCGTGTTCTGTAAAATTTTCTGGATACAAAATTAGATTGAAACTAAAGTAGTCTTCCTACTTTCCTACTCAAAACACCATGTATTCGTATGTCAAAATCAAACATCAAAGCTTTGTTATCATACGTAACTAACCCCCTGTAGAATTGATCGCGTCGTGTCATGATCAATCAATCGCGACTGAGAATGACAAGCCTTTTTTGGCACGGAATGAGCGAGCGAGTGAGTTCAGGCATTGTTCTAACTGGGCGACGGACATGGCAGCTGCTGTGAGAATATTTAACCTCGGTATTTTTTATTCCAGTAACACTATGCGTAAAAATACGACATTGAGAACTTCACGGAAAATGTAGGTTTTTTTCTGTTTCTAGTAATTAACCGTTTGGGGTGCTGGGGCGTTTGGGGCTCACGCGTTCGCTATATCGGGTGAAGTATTCTGAACTCGTGGTGCCACAGGCCACATATTCTAACGGCCCAATTTGAACGTTAAAAACTCGCTAAGTTCAGGATTCAATTCTCGAACCTTCAACTATAGAATCCTTTCACTTGCTCGTTTTTCAATTCCACACTCTGCGTTAAAATACAACTTTGCCACCTTATATAACAAATAACTATTATACAATGTTTAACTAGTGCGCATCATTTCCTACCTACTAAATCGGAATGCAATATCCATGTACTAATATTATAAATGGGAAAGTGTGTGTGTCTGTTTGTTTGTCCGTCTTTCACGGCAAAACGGAGCGACGAATTGACGTGATTTTTTAGGTGAAGATAGTTGAAGGGATGGAGAGTGACATAGGCTACTTTTTGCCTCATTCTGACGCGAGCGAAGCCGCGGGCAAAAGCTAGTAAGAATATAAATAAGATAAGGAAAAAAGTTATCGGAGCTCACCGTTTCTAAGGAAACACGAGGAAATCGGAAAGTGGGATACGCCTACTTTGTAATCGGTGTCCGCCCTCGCGTTAATATCTTGACTGAACTGAATCTTGTTCTGTGAGATGTATGTTCAGCAGGCTGTGAATTGAATAGACACAACCTTAATTTTTTTTTATGAAAATTGCACACCGGAATCATCTCCACTATATACTTATAGCTATTGCTCGCGAAAGCGTTACTATTTGCTTTCTCAGACGAAGAAATAAAATTTGTAAACGAACTCTACTGTACAAGTCCGCATTAGCTGGGGTACCTTTAAGTATATTCACCAGCAGTAACATATTACTTTTCGAAAAATATGTGACACGCTCCCTCGTGGATCCCTGGCCAATTTTTGTGCTTTTGAATTTAGAACTTTCTTTTACATACATATACATATAATCACGCTTGTATCTCATAAAGGGGTAGGCAGAGCACATGTACTAACTTTCAGTGCCACTCGTGGTAAAAAGGGGTTGAAAGAAATCGAAATTGTGACACTGCAGAGACAGCAACTTTCTTTTATTCTTGTAAAAGTTCAAACCTTATGTCCTCGTACGAGGGTACCAGCACCCAGGAGGCTAAGGCCCTACACATGATATGGTGTCAGATGATATTTTGCGGCCATCCAAGAGTAACATGTTATTGCTGGTGAGTTAGTGACTGTAGGTACCATCAACGAAAGATAAGATAAGATATGATTTATTGTATAACTGTGTTTAAGAATTTAAGAACCAACAGTTTATCCATCACGGACGTACAATATTATTTCGTTACACTAAACTATAACTAATTAATACATGCATGCACTATTGTCGTAACTCTTTCATGCTGTAGAATACTCTACCAATATGCCACTTTTTGAGAACAAAGTGTCAGTTTAGCAACGGACTTTTGTGCTGCAGCACTTTTCAATTAAAACTGAATTCTTCTGACTGAGCGCTGATCAAACAGATAAGTTCGGCGACGAAAAATCGGTATTGATATAGAGATCGAATTGGAAGCTAGAGCTTTCACAGCTTTATCGGCTTACTATCAAGTGATTCGTCAGTTGTATATTTATTATTTTTCTGTTCATTTCTGGCATGACTGCATTAGCTATAATACTAGTATGAGTTATAATCAGTGATCGGAACTATGAGAGCAAAACTTTAACAAAACAAAACCTTAGAGCTGACATAAATCCGTACTAATATTATAAATGAGAATGTGTGTGTGTCTGTTTGTTTGTCCGTCTTTCACGGCAAAACGGAGCGACGAATTGTCGTGATTTTTTAAGTGGAGATACTTGAAGGGACTGACAGTGACATAGGCTACTTTTTGTCTCTTTCTAACGCGAGTGAAGCCGCGGGCAAAAGCTAGTTTAAAATAAAACCAAGATTATTATATTCAGATCAGTGTTAAATTTGATTCTATATAACCTGAATCCAAGACTTCTTATATATAACTACAAGGATATTAATATTTTCATGGCTGTAAGTACTCTAATAAAATGTCCACTTTTAGCAAGTTTTCTTAAAGTTTTATTCCCATAGATACCTAGTTCCGATCACTGGTTATAATATGACGTTAATGGAGCCGCAAGCTACAACACAATAATAGGATGTGATGATTGCACATAGGTATAAAGTTTGATTTTTTTCCATACAAACGTGGGCCACCCTAATAACTATATTATCTATATGCCATTAACAACATAAAAATACAAAGGCAAGAGTGAAAGCATAAAAATATCTTCGTCTTCTGTTATAACACGGCAATACTAGATGAAAGGAACTCTAGTGTTGCCATTGACTATGGAACCCTCAAAAATAAGATTCGATGAACATAGAGGAAATCGAATACGCGGCCAATAGTAAACATTAATAGACGTCGGTAAACAGGGAAAAACACCATTCAATACGCCTTTTAACACACGACATCCATAAATAAAAGGATACGAGTCGTAGTTATATAACGCGACCTTTGCGGGGAATCCTATGAAATAAGAGGCCGAGGCAGGTAATAAAATAAGGCCATTTCCTACATATCGAACATTGGTTCCAATTGAATTTGCGACAACGGGCGAGTTTTCTCGGGGCGCTTTGTATAGGGTTACCGGACGTCAGAGTTTTGCCACTTTGTCAGAAATGTGGAAGTGTAAAATAATAACGGGATCATGGTTCATATTATCGTAAAATACTGTTTCTTTCGATTGTGCTGAAGTACCAAATTTGTGCACTAACGTTGATGATTGAGGGACCTGTCTGTGTGTAAGAGTACATAACTACATATAATGATTTATCAAAACTTAATTACAACCAAATTATGGCTGGCTTGTGTCTAGGCCCAAAGCATGCGGCGGACTTCACTAGTCCAACACATTTTTTTGCCATTAGTTTTTTACTAAACGGTTTAGCACAACCTGTCTACAAGCTTAAACTAGAAGTCTCGCAAGATGTAATTTATGACACTCTTTTTCTGCATTAGTTGTGTTCTCGCGCCCGGAATTACGCAGACAACAGCAGTCAGTAGCATATTTTACCACAGACACATTGACACTTTACACTGACAATTGGTGAAACAGGCTACGGTCTGTCAGAACGAGGTTTGGAATTTATCATGTACATTGTTCGGGCAACCCTATACGTCACGATAACCGACACCGAACATACCGAAATTATCCTCAAAACAATAGCTGTGAGAGGAATTGTAACACAAAACCTTGTTTGGTTTGTTTCGATTCTACAAATGATAGGAAGTTTAGTACAAATTGTACAAAGAAACAACAAATACTTACTTTGAGGTTCTTAAGTAAGCGGAACTTGACATTTTAACTTGCATGTAAAATACTATACGATTTGTCTCGACTTCATAATATATTCGCGAAGTATTGAACTGATGGTGGTCTAGCGCTATGAGCGTGGGACGTTCAATCACGAGGTTGCCGGTCCAAACCCCAGTTCTTGTCAATGAGATTCTCGGAACTATAGACTTTTGCTAGTCGCTTTTAGCTAAAGGAAAACATCATGAGGAGACCAGACTAATCCCAATAAGCCTTAGATTACCCTTCGGGTTGGAAGGTTGGATGGTTGGATGGTTCGAAATAAAAAAATTCTAATTATATTTGGTCTAATAATTAATAAAATTATTGAAAAAATTTAAATAATAAAACTAAAATAATAAAACGATTTAAATTTTTTTTTGAAGATATATATCTCTTTCTGTAAAAAATAACAACAGAAGAAATCAAAGAAACAAATATTATAAACAATAAAGATATTCAATCTAATAAAATTGATATAACAATCATATTAGAATTAAAAGAAATTACCTCCCACTCTAAAAAAATAACTATATTATTATAGATAAAATAAATTAAAAATAAAAAATTTATTATACTAAAAAAAAACAAAAAAAAAAAACTTAAAAAACAAATGAAATTTTTTTGAATAACCTAAAATGAATTTATTCATATTTTTGATACCACAAATCAATATTTTATTTAAATTATTTAAGTAAAATCAAATTATTCTATAATCAATCTTTATAATTAAAATATTTAAAGGTAATCAATGTAAAAGTAATATTAAATACAGATTTAACCGCCGCCTCAAATCTCTCAAGGAAGGACGGTTCTCAATTCGTCTGTATGTTTTTTTTTGTTTGTTCCACGATATCTCCGTCGTTACTGGACCGATTTTGAAAAATTTTTTTTTGATTGAATGTATATGCATACAGATTGTTCCCATTTTTCTCAGAACCTAGTTCTGATGATGGGATCCTGGAGAAATCGAGGGAACTCCTCAAATCTGAAAGGCACACATATGGTGATTTTTGTGTTTTTTAAGGAACAGTATGCATTTATGTACGGAACAGTGACGGTCAGAACGGAACTCCTCACATCTTAACGTCACACTTATAGTAACTTTGGTATTTTTATAAGAACAACATGCACTTACGTCCAGAACAGTGACATTTGGTGCAGAGGAACTGCTGATGAAGATCAGAACGGAACTCCTTAAATCTGAACGGCACATTTATAGTGACTTTGGTATTTTTATAAAAATAGTATGCATTTAAGTTCAGAACAGTGACATTTATTTATGTCTGTTAAGAATATTGAGTTTTCAAGTCAAATTTTGTCAAGCTTCGATTTCTTATAATCGGATTCATGAGGAATTGAGGAAACTCCTCAAACCTTAACGGTATACGTATATTCATTTGTGTTGCCATCAAATCATCATCATCATCCTTGCGTTATCCCGACATTTGCCACTGCTCATGGGAGCCTGGGGTTCGCTTTGACAACTAATCCCAAGATTTGGCGTAGGCACTAGTTTTACGAAAGTGACTGCCATTTGACCTTCCAACCCGGAGGGTAACTAGACCTTATTAGGATTAGTCCGGTTTCCTCGCGATGTTTTCCTTCACCGAAAAGCGACTGGCAAATATCAAATGACAAATGTGTTGCCATCATCAATTAAAAAATGCCTACACTTTTCTACATAATCCAACATTCGCAAGTAGCTTTCATCAGAACCCCAAAGGCGGCGGTTTTTTTTTCTTAAAAATTATTTATAATAATGATGCTGAGCAGGAAAGCGGACCCTGGCGCTAGGCCGGGAAAACGCTAGGCTGAAGAAGAAGAAGTAATATGGAATTTGTATGGCTAACCCTCATGTGCTCTTCCCCTCTGGAGATCCGCGCATGGACCGAAACCTAAGAATTATAAATGTTAGAACTTGCGTAACGTCGGGAACACACGACGGGAGCTTAGTCGGGTTTAAACGGAAAGTCAATGTTCGGCGGCGGCGGCCGCCGGCAGCGCCGGGTGAAATGGATTTCTGCAGTTTGAGAAGTTATTCTAAAGGGTTTTACTAGTCCTGTAGGTTCTGTAGGCTGTTAAAAGATTTCTTCCACATTTGCTTAATAATTTATCATCTTTAGTAAATACTTCATCGCTCTTATTCCTGAACGATATTTCTAACAGATACGACGCGTTGACACATGAGCTACCTGTTGCTCAAGCTATAAAGCTATCCAGTGTAGACTACAGCCTTAATTGACCTGTTACACTGTCCTAGGAAACGTTTACTTTGCGCAAGAAAAAATCTGGAGCTTGCGAGATAATAGACTTACTATCCTATCCATGTATTCTTAGGAAGCTCGTTAGAAGTTAGTTCTTGTTAGTTCGTTTGAAAAAATATTTCTAGTTACTGTTCGCATTTCTGAAGTTTTGTTGCTGGCTATTAAGTCAACTACTTCACTGGACAGCTTGTCAATTATAAGTAAAAAGTGATAGCACTCAATAACAAGCAGCCCTTTGCCGACTGGCCGGCTGATAGTGGGACTTTAACGTTTTTTTTTCAGCGAGTTGATCCTAAACGAACCTAAACAGTGTCCAATCTTAGTAAGGTTCTTTGTTTTTATTAGACATGTATTGGTTCTAAAAGGTACTGTTTTAAACATTTTATATATATATATATAATTATATATATTACAATGACTCTAATAATATTTAGTTTCACAGAGGGACTGAAATTGATATCGCGGTAAGACATGTATGCTGACAAAATACATCTATCACCGGAACTTTGAGGTAATAGTTTTCTTTTCAGTTGCTACCTTTGATGGTCTCAAGGGGGTTCGATATCGCTTCCCACTTTACGACGAATGAGATGGTATTTACATTCAGTACGAAATACAAGATAGTCATGGCCACAATCGCCAAATATAAGAGAACGATAGGAAAAATAAAACTAAATGACAAAGATCAAAAGTAGGGGAATCTGTACCATAACGACAGTATAATTAATATGTACACGTAAAGTTATTAGTCTATTAGGAAATACAATTCTCACAATGAGGTCACCTCTGGATGGACGATGGAATAAAATAGAGAAGTGTTTTCGATTTTTTTAAAGCTAAGGTAATCTAACTTATAAAATACCAACATCAACGCCGACGCAAGACCAATCTCAATTCGTTTTATTTCAAATACCTGTACGTGAGGCTTATAATGTTTGCGATCCTAGATGTTAAATTTTTGTGAATCTATCCGACGCTAGCATTCATCCAGCTCACAGAGGTCTACCTCCACTCTATCCGCTCAACGATGTTTTGGGTGACCAGCAGGACGGCGTCCATTTGGTCTCCCCAAGTACTCCAGGTAGGCTCTTTTGACTGCCCGACCTTCCAGCAAAGTGGCGTGCTCTTGTGTTGGAGCCCAAAACTCATTTTGGGTTATCGCGCCAGCCAAATAGGTAAGTAAGTAAATTTTTAACCCCCGACGCAAACACGACTGGGTGTTATAAGTTTGACGTGTCTGTCTGTCGCATCGTAGCTTTCGAACGGATGAACCGATTTAGATTTGTTTTTTGTTTTAAAGCTGAATTAGTCGGGAGTCTTACCCATGTTTGATGAAAATCGGTCCACTATACATGCCCGACATGTTCTTTCAAAATTTAATCTTACCTCTCGGCCACAGCAGCAACAGCAGCAGCGTGGTGTATGGCGCTCTTCCCTCGTTTGCGTCTCCTGGTCCTCTTCCGTGAGTACGATGCTAATAGAAGCCCCTTGCGGGCGTCTATCCTCTTCTTTGAGTCTTTGGCTAGCGTTCTGACGGCTAGCGACGTCGGGTCGAAACTGAACGTCGAGTCGTCTCTGTGCTCGTTTAGGTCCTTTTTTCTTTCCTGTAATAAAATGAGAATTGTTATGGCGTATGCTGAAGAATTATTTATATAGAGAAAGAGAAAAATTGAATAAATCATCTGTGTTCTAAAGCTTTTGTGAACGGCTACTGTCATTATTGTGATCTGTGCATCATCAGGTTGATTAAGTAGGTAGCCACCACTCAGCACCCACTCCTCCGTCAATTTTTTTTTCGGAGTTGATCTTCACGTTCTAAAATCTACGACGTCTGAGGCTGAAGTGACTTGCAAGCTGAAGTTGATTGCTTATGGCCTCTTTCCATGCTAGTGACCTAAGGTCACGTTACAGTTACGGTAACGTTGTGGGCTTTGATCTGTAGCTTACTTCCTGCGTGATCTGCGACTCTTCCTCATAGCTGAGCGCCACGACGGCCAGCATCAGGTTGATGAGGTAGAATGAGCCAAAGAAGACCACCACAGTGAAGAATGACACAGACATCGGGCCGCAGGACGATAGCACCTGCAACAAGATACAGACGGGTTAACTGAAGTGTTAGTGAAGGGTTAAGGGTTAACTTTTTCAAAGTTAATAAAATCTGGAGTTTCTTACAGTCACCGGTAACGAAATTTTGTAAATCTCTATACAACGCATAAAGTGATACACCAGCCAAGAAACTTGGATCATCATGATCATCATCATCATTTCAGCCATTAATCGCCCACTGCTGAGCATAGGCCTCCCTTCGTGTACGCCACTTATCCCGGTCCTGGGCTAAACACTTATAATATTTCTTTTAAATCTTGATACTCCGCTCCTCTTCTATTGGTTTCATAGAAAATAATAAAGGAGTGACACTCTATGTCTGGGACAAGTGAATACCGATGCAGGGGGTTGTAGAGGTACCGTAGACCTAGCTTACGGATCGCTTCATATCTTTGCATCGTGTATAAAATAACGATAACGATGGTTTTGTTAAAAATTGGACTCTCTCGTCCTCGCGTACATTGCACCTATAGGCACAAAGCCACTTCTTGATTTGAATAATTCAATCCCTAATGCTATGCTATTATTGATTAATTACATCAAATCCACGTACCTTAGGTATTCAACTATTCATCATGCAAATAGGGGTTCACTGTGTAAATAAATATTTACCACACCAACTGATAAAGGCGTTCTTTGCTATTCGAAAACTGATAGCAAAATTGCATTTTATCCACAAGAGTGCAAAGTAATTTCATACTAATTTTAACTTGATGTCTAAAGCTGTTTGTTGGAATTCACGTATAAATGGTGATTTTGAATCATAAATGTAAAATAAATTGAAGTAGTACTTTATTTATTTTGATGTTTTACAGTTCATATTTTCATAGTTTTGGTGTGGTGAAAATTTTGTGTTTCACTCGGTGGCAAAGTTTGTTTAACCTTCGTGCCTTGATACCCTTGCAACGCTCAAGATTTCACTTTTTGAACCACTCGCTACGCTCGCGGTTTAATATTGGAATCTTTCGCTTGCTCGGGTATCAATATTGTCACGTGCGGTTAAACAACAATTTTGCCCCCTTGTAAAACAAATGACTATTACTTCTCGTGTGTTGAAAAACTCGCCAAGTTCAAGATTCTATTCTTGAACCGCTCGTTTTTCAATTCCACACTCGGCGTTAAAATACCTACAACTTGGCAGCTTGGCACCCTTGAACATTGACGATATTGTTCATATTAAGTGACTTAAAGCCAACGTTTCTTAGGTCTTTCTTAGGGAAAGGACCTCTGCTCGCGCCAGCTCGTATCTGATGCAAAGGTTTGCCATCGCTATTCAACGCAGTAATACGGCAATTTTGATGGGTACCTTTGCACCCGGAACAGCTCGCGGAGGTCTTTTTAATAAGGTATATTTTATTTCGTTTTCTATTCTATAAGAGTGTTTGTTTTTATTTATTTTTGGTTGTATTAACTGTATTTAGCTATTTAATAAAACTTAATTGTTTTCAATCGATGTATCAATCTTTTACAACAGGTATATCTCAGTTAGTCAGTCAGTCATATTTTGGATAGTCAAAACCTTAATTCAAATCAATTAGACCCTTAATCAAATCCGCGCGAAACTTAAATCAACAACAAATGCGCAGTTGTAGCCGTAGGTACTTTAGCGAAACGTACCTTAATGATTTGAAACAGAGACTGACGAATGGTGCAGACTATCAGACTGTTTAATCCATTATAGCCCAGCTTTGCCATATGGCTACCAATTTTGCATAGAAAAGTACGATGTAGGTACAGTCACGGACTTTACTTTACACTTCTTCGCTTAACTATGCAACTACAAATGTCCAGTATGAAATAAGCTAGAAGTGGATCAACAATTAAAGTCCGTGACCGTACTAGATATTTTTTTCCCAATCTGAGACCTAAAAACATCGGACTAGAATTAAATAAATTGGATAGAATAATCAATCGTATTTATAAAACGCTCTGTGTTATCTCGAAGGACCAGATTAAATTGATGACTAAATTTTAATGAAAAAAAGTAAATCGAACCTAGATTGTGATGTAGACAGACTGTGGACTGAACGAAAGCGACCGACAGGGTACCGAGCAAAAATCAAGGCAAACGATTTCTTCTTTTTCTCAGCATATGCGCATCTACATATTTCTGTTCTAGGTTTATGTGAAGGTTATATGCAATGTCGGTGCTGCTGTCTTCATGATGTCGTCTGATATCTTGACGACCGGTCTGGCTCAGTTGGTAGTGACCCTGCCTGCTAAGTAAAGGCATTTATTTGTATGATGAGCACAGATGTTCCTGAGTCATGGATATTTTCTATGTATATAAGTATGTATTTATCTATTTAAGTATATATATCGTCGCTTAGCACCCATAGTACAAGCTCTGCTTAGTTTGGGGCTAAGTTGATCTGTGTAAGGTGTCCCCAATATTATCTGACTATCTAGCTCAAGTTTTTCCGACATTTCGGCTTCCAAGTCGTGATTTTCATTACTCGCTGCTCCCACAGATTACCATCTTTGCTTCAGATATGACCTGCTTATTACCACTTTATTTGCTCAGTTCTCTCTCTTTCTCAGCTCTTTTGGTAGGATTGGGTAGAACAAAATGATCTACTCACTCAGAAAATTTACTGAATTTGTACCCAGTTCTTAACATTAACTCATCCGTCAGACCGTCACCCAAAGCTTAGCCAACGTTGATATAATGAAGGGCCTCCCCGAAATGAACTTTAGTCTGTGCGTATTCATAATGTAAGGGCTGTTTTGCCGGGCTTTAATTAATTCTGGGAGGGCGCCGGGATATCTGCAGACGTTGTACCACAGTATAAGGATATATCAGTAGTTAATCTCCGGCAGCGGCGGCGCGGTCGTTACTACTGCGCAAGGTCACGCAGGGTTGTACAACGTTACTATAATCGACTTCGTACAATGTAAGTTGTTGTAAATCTAATAGGTACTATTAACTGTAAGTAGGTTTTAGTATAACAATACCACGTCATGACACCACATTAGTCAGTATTGAAGATACAAAAAATCATTATAAATATATTACTCTCATACGCGCAATAGTAGATTGTGTAACAATAATTGCAAAAGCGTTAATTTAAGTGTTCATTTTATATGTTTTCTCTAGAATACACCCAATCCATCACAATAAAAAAAAGATTCGTTTGAACTAGAAACGTAGGTACCTACTGTCCTACTCGTATTAGTAACTGTGTATGGCGCTATGCTAGTACCAACGCTCTTTCTACCTTTTTATCTAATAAAGATTCAAGTACGTATTTGTTTCTTAAATACTGACGAAATCATATTTACATAAAATGTTTGAATAGATGTTTGCACAATATTTAAGTAGGTACCAAACTTTCGAGCTAGATAGATCGCAGCATCTACCTAAATGTCGTTACAGATAAATCCTTATTGATTTTAATGTGTCATTCTAGCTTTAAATCTCACTTTTACGCCATTTACGTAAGCAATAATGTACCTAACACTGCAAATATATAACAACCACTTACTTTTCTGGGTGTCTAGGAATTCTAAAGAATGACATTTCCGCATTTTGAGAACTTTCCATACACCCATAAACACTACAGTAACGAAAATATGTCTTCGGTGCTGACGTCATTTTCTCCCGAACTCAACACGTCAACACAGCGCGCAAACGCGGCCCCGACTGTCCAGCCCAATAATCACCAGTTTCGCATGTTTTCGCCGCATGCGAGGGGAGGGAGGGGGACACACCGCGCGGCGTGAAGTTTGTAAGAAGAGTTATTACTGGTTTTATACTGTGGTTGTACCGACGCGATGGGGCGGCCATTTTTTGGGTAAAACAATTTGGTTCTGAACTATTTTTTAACCTCCGACGCAAAAAAAGGCGGGGTGGTATAACTTTGACGTGTTTGTCTGTCTGTCTGTATGTGTGTGTATGTCTGTGACATCGTAGCTTTCGAACGATTTCGTTGTTTTTTGTTTGAAGGCTGAATTAGTTGTTTATTGGGGTTGTTAGCTCTTTTCAGCTTTGTAAAGCACGACGACATTATACTCAAATTCCTGTCGGTGTATCTGTTGACAGAAGAGCAAGCGGCTTGCTATACAAAGAGAAAATGCGCCAGCATTGTTGCTAAAATGCCCCAAGTTTATAATAAAAACATTTAAATTCAGTTCTGCATGTGCGAGTGTCTAGGTCTTGTACAGCAATTGCTAATAATCTGCTGGCGTAGCAGGCTAGTGGGATAAACTTTATGGCACCGATAGTGCGAAAGGGACGGCCTGAGGTGATAGTGATAGCCTTTCATCGCGCTACCGTGCTTCCCCGCCTGGCCCCGTAGCCGAATGGCATTTCTCCGACGCCAAACGAAAGCGATACGCCGCTGGCTCTGTCGCGCCAATACGCAAGCGCTACTACTACTAGCGCCTACTAGCGCTTCGTTTCGTGAGCGTTTTGTGAGCGATTGTGCCATTCGGCTAGCCACCCTGGTACTATTCGATAAGGCTATAAAAACAGGAGACCTATGTAGGTAGCTAATGATTCTAAACTAATTAATTTGGAGCGGTGGTGATTTCGCCGTAGTTGTAATAGTACTCAGCAAACGGGTCCACTTACGAACCGCCCAAAACAATTTCACCCGGGTCGGGTTTGAGTACAGGTTAATAATAATCTCGAGTGATATTGCAATTGTTTAAAGAACAAGCAAAACAACATAGAACAGAATAGAATATAATACTTACTCTTAATTGCAACACCTTAGCTGGATACAACACAAATGATTATAAATAGATGCAGGCATTAGGCGGTCTTATCGCTATAGAGCGATCACTTCCAGACAACTTTACAGAGTTATAGTTGAGTACAGTTACCAGTAATAATCGCGGTCTGGCGCAGTCGGTAGTGACCCTGCCTGCTGCGCCGCGGTCCCGGGTTCGAATCCCGGTAAGGGCATTTATTTGTGTGATGAGCACAGATATTTGTTCCTGAGTCATGGATGTTTTCTATGTATATAAGTATTTATATATTATATATATCGTTGTCTGAGTACCTGCAACACAAGCCTTCTTGAGCTTACCGTGGGACTCAGTCAATCTGTGTAAAAATGTCCTATAATATTTATTTATTTATTTATTATTATTAATAATATATTACTCTCAAAAATATGTGGCACCCTCTTACTATCGTATGTACCTATTGTATTGTAAAATTTGGTAATGGTCTCGGAAATAAACATTTTGGTCTTCATAGAAACATATACCCAACCAACCTACCTGCCAACCTACCTACCCAACCTATATACCTAGCCAACGTTTCAATCGCGCAACTTGCGTGCTTCAAACTCTATAAAGCCATTCAACGTAATATTCTCGTAGTAGAGATAAATAAAGATTAGTCGCTTAAACTTACTTCTTTCTAATCGTTTAAACCTTTTAAAATAACAGTAAACGTTCAGTTTCGGTGCTAAAAACGGAACAACACGGCGATAAAGTTGCATCGAGTAACAGGTGTCGAGGTTACGACGTTCGAGGGGCACATTCAGATTGAAAAAAAAAAAAACAACTTTCATAAAAAATATTTTGTTTTATTTTTATAGCCTAGGTATTTTGTGTTTGTGCCCCACTAGCTGGGAATAGTACATTACGTCAGACGCCGGGAAAGAAGGGCTTACAGGGCGAGTAGGTATAGGACAATGATACGAAGCCTGTAAGCCCTTTTCACCGCGAGGAATGTATAGTGCTTTTCTCAAACTTGCAATGAAATAGGCTAAAAATCTGACCTTAAAAACCTTCCATTTTAAGAAATTTTCATACGCCGTCATGATCTTACTTTGAATTGTGTTTAAAGAACTTTATTTCCCAAAAGAAAAATAACATTTTCACTTAAAGAGAATAACGTGTTATACTAATACTAAGAATATATTAGTAAATCAGTGAGCATCTTAAAGTATACATACCTATAAGAAATTAATTAAAAAAGAATTTGGGGGGCAATAAGTTACTCATGTCTACTTCTGCCTCCGCTCGCAATTCCGGAGGCGTATCTACACTTTAAATCCACATCCACATCACTTTAAAAAACCGGCCAAGAGCGTGTCGGGCCACGCTCAGTGTAGGGTTCCGTAGTTTTCCGTATTTTTCTCAAAAACTACTGAACCTATCAAGTTCAAAACAATTTTCCTAGAAAGTCTTTATTTATAAAGTTCTACTTTTGTGATTTTTTTCATATTTTTTAAACTTATGGTTCAAAAGTTAGAGGGGGGGGGGGGACGCACTTTTTTTTCCTTTAGGAGCGATTATTTCCGAAAATATTAATATTATCAAAAAACAATCTTAGTAAATCCTTACCTTATTTATTTTTAAATACCTATCCAACAATATATCACACGTTGGGATTGGAATGAAAAAAAAATATCAGCCCCCACTTTACATGTAGGGGGGGTACCCTAATAAAACATTTTTTTTCCATTTTTTATTTTTGCACTTTGTTGGCGTGATTGATATACATATTGGTACCAAATTTTGGCTTTCTAGTGCTAACGGTTACTGAGATTATCCGCGGACGGACGGACGGACGGACGGACGGACGGACAGACAGACATGGCGAAACTATAAGGGTTCCTAGTTGACTACGGAACCCTAAAAAGCTCTTATAAAATATTTCAAAACTCCGAGCAAACATATATTTTTATTTAATTTCCCGCCGTAACCTTTTAAACGGTGACATTCAAATTCCGCGCCAAACTTTTTTTTCATCTGTTTGAGGTTTTGTTTTAACCGGTGACATTACCGCATTGTAAAAAAAAGAATCTCAAGAAAGAGTCTGGCAAAAAAGAATAGAAATTAATAGGGCGCGCCACCGTCTATGTAAACCGTTTTGCATTTTTTTTTCTGATGATGACATTGTCCTAAGTATTATTAAGTACCTTTTTTTTTTATACAACGTCGGGGGCAAACATGTATACGGTCCGCCTGATGTAAAGCGGTCACCGTAACCTATGGACGCCTGCAACTCAAACAGTGTCACATGCGCGTTGCCACCCCATTAGAAACACGACACAACTAGGCATGCGGCAGTAGTTAAACAGCCCCCTAGAGCAGTCAGTAAGACTGTTGTTTTTTCAGATCAGATTGGGTTAGGAATGCGCCCATTATTAAGCTACCAGTTAGAGCAACAAGTGACAAATTACTGTTATCAAAACATTACTTTGTCTCATTTATGTGACCTTATTTCAAAGGGATGTTATGATAGCAGTACTACATTAGTAATTTTATTAGGAAATAGTCTTAATGTAGATAAGCTTAGCATAGATAAATTGATGTCCACTCTAAATGTTATTGAAAAATCTGGTGTGGGGAAAATTATATTATGTGCACTACCTTATGCAGAAAATGTATCATATGACTATAATTGTAAGATAGCTTACTACAATTCTTTAATGTACCATGCCATAGCTGTTAATAAAAAGTACCATTTCTTTGACTTAAATAAATTCATTGAGCGCTTCATGCTAGCTCCACGGAAGGTATTTTTGCCAAAGAAATTTTTTGTATATTTAGTGGAGTTATTGGCCTTCAATATTGAGCCAAATAGATGTAATAGTGTTATATATAAGTCTCAGTCAGCTGACAAAGCCAAGGACCCCATGCCTCATTTAAACTAGATTGTAAGACAGCGGAAAAACACCTGAATATGAACGTTGTTCACCAGAATATTCAGGGTTTTTCCAGCAAAGAATTAGAAGTAGGATTATTTTTAGATAGTAATAATGTTGAAGTTATGTGTATTACTGAACATTGGTTGAAACAAGAACAGTTGATATTTGATTATGTTAATTTTAAATTAGCTAGTTTTTTTGCCAGAAAATCTGCTGTTCATGGTGGCTCCCTTATTATTGTTAAAAATTGTATGAAGTGTAAAGAGCGCAAAGATGTTGTAAAATATTCCATAGAAAGAACTATAGAAATTTCATGTGTTGAATTAGACAGATATATTATTGTATGTGTTTATAGACCACCATCAGCTGACTTCAGCATATTTGAATCTACAATGGAAAATGTTTTGAAGTTAGTGTGCAAGGGCCAAAAACATGTTATTGTATGTGGAGATTTTAATGTTAACTTGCTCGAGTCATCTAGTAATACTGTTAAAATGCTCTGTTTGTTTAAATCATTTAATTTATTTAATTTATTTCTTGAACCTACCCGGGTAGGTGTGACTAGTGCAACATGCCTAGATAATATTTTTTGTGACTGTGAATGTATAGATAAGAAATTATTTAACTGTTTTCATTCCGATCACAGCGGCCAAAGGGCAGCTTTCTTAAACGTTATTCATGATACTCCACAAACAATAACATATAGACCCATTACTGGATCTCGCTTGGAATCATTCAAAAATGAAATTCAACATAGTTTGTCTATAATACCATTTTCGCATTATGACTGTAATCATTTGTATCAAGAAGTTTTCAATGTAATTCTGAATCAATTTAATAACAATTTCAAAGTGAAATCTATTAGTGGGTCAAAAGTTAAAACAAAGTTTAGTGAATGGGCTACTGTAGGTATTCAACTATTCACAAAAGTAGAAAAAGACTTTATGAACTTTATGGTGAGAGAGAGCTGAACAAGAATTCAGAATTCCTGGACTATGTAAGAAACTACTCAAGAATCTTCAAGAAAGTGTGTTTAACTGCCAAGAAAAACTTTATTAGTTCTAAATTGAAAGTGTCGGACAACAAAGTGAAAACAACTTGGAGTATTATAAATAAAGAAGCTGGTAAATGTAAATCACGCGATTGTCAAGTCAACATTGTATCAGATAATCAACAAATAGTGTCGAACAGCGATGTTGCCTCGGCATTCGAAGATTATTTCTCAAACATAGCCGTTAACACCACAAAATGTTTACATTCTTCTGCGGCTCAAGCCCATTCATTACTTTGTGCTAATGTTAAGAAATGTAATAATTCATTTGAATTTAGTCAAGTAGACTCTGTAAATATTGTTAAAACATTCAAGTCACTCAATTTAAAGAAAACGGAAGACTTATGGGGAACATCAGTTAAAGTAATTAGTCATGTCATAGATATAATAGCACCTTACTTGGCCGTAATATATAATATTTCAATTTCACAAGGCACCTTTCCAGATCTTATGAAATGTAGCAAAGTCATACCGCTTTTTAAATCGGGTGATTCGAGTGATATAACCAATTTCCGTCCCATATCAATACTTCCTGTTCTAAGTAAAGTCTTTGAGAAGCTAATGTTAAATGATCTACTGGGACACTTCAACAGACATAGATTACTTACAAGCAAACAGTTCGGTTTCACAAGGGGCCGTTCCACGACCGATGCTGCTTCGGTACTCATTAAACATATATATAATATTTGGGAAAATTCTTGTGATGCAATTGGCATATTTTGTGATCTTTCAAAAGCCTTTGATTGTGTGGATCATGGAACGCTCATTTTGAAATTAGAACACTATGGTTTGTCTATAAATGCCCTAAACTTTATGTCTTCTTACCTTAGCAATAGAACACAAACAGTAGTTGTTAACAAAACTCGCTCTAGCGGGACTGTTGTCCAATTAGGAGTGCCACAAGGCTCAATTTTAGGTCCATTCCTGTTTTTGGTTTATATAAATGATTTGCCATGTATAGTAAAAAACTTTTGTGAAATAGTACTTTTTGCTGATGATACATCACTGCTTTTTAATGTTGACCGAAAATCTACGGATTACAATGTAATTAATAGCACGTTAGCTGATGTACTGCAGTGGTTTACTGTCAACAATTTACTTCTTAATTCTAAGAAAACCAAATGTATTCGATTCTCTCTGCCGAATGTTAAACCAATCGATACAAAAATACTTTTGAATGATGAATGCTTAGAGATGGTAGATACAACACTGTTCCTTGGCTTAACATTGGACAAAAATCTACAATGGAGTCCTCATATAAGGAAACTAGCAAGCAAATTAAGTTCAGCCGCATACGCCGTTAGGAGAATCAGGCAACTGACTAATGTTGAGACAGCTCGCCTAGTGTATCATAGTTATTTTCACAGTGTAATGTCATACGGTATTCTGGTTTGGGGCAAAGCAGCTGACATACAGACTATCTTTGTATTACAAAAGAGAGCCATTCGTTCTATTTACAACTTAGGAACACGTGAATCAGTAAGAGAACTCTTCAAAGAAATTAATATCTTAACTGTAGCTTCCCAATACATTTATGATAGTATAATTTATGTTGTTAAGAATTTAGACTGTTTCACTAAGAATTCTGATATCCATAATTATAACACTAGAAACAAAAATAAGCTTGCCATAAAGAAGTTTCGTGTCCGTAAAGTACAGAAGTCATTTGTTGGGCAATGCATTCATTTTTATAATAAGTTACCTGACACTGCTTTGAGATTACCCTCCCAGCTCTTAAGAACTACTTAAAAAAATCATTGATGTTAAAGGCTTATTACAGAGTCGAGGACTATTTGACAGACAAACATGCATGGCCCGAACCAGAAACTACAAAAAACGAATAGCAATTAAAATAATTGTATTATGTATAGAGGACACAGTTCAGATAAGAAAGCACATCAAATATTTTATATTTTATGTTGTGTAGGTAAATTACATATTTAATGACATTGAGATTCATATTATCTTTTTCTTCTGTGACAATTTGATATGTTTTCTCTGAAGAAGAACGACGTATTATTAAGCAATAATATAATTTATTGAAATTAATTTCCATAGAGTACCTAGTCTGTTCATATTCTTTGATGATTTTGCAGGTTAAATTGTATCTTGTTATTTAATGCATGTTAGTTATAAGATGTAATGTTTTGAAAAGAAGTTGCCCGCCGAGTTTCTTGCCGGTCCCATAGTGCAGTGTTTTTCAAACTTTATGGTGCCACGGCCCATTATGACCTCTCAAATTTTTTCGCGACCCCCATACCTCGTTTCTAATATTACCTACCTATAACTTAGTGCTGAAAGATGTAATAAAATTTATAAATTCGATCAAAGGTAAAGATTTGCAAACTCGTCTATTGCGAATAGTCAAATCAAATCAAATCAAATCAAATCGTTTATTTGCAAGAATACAGTCAAGTAGATGGTATCAAACAAATGTAAAGTGCAGTGTATTCAGCCAGCTAGAGGGCATGCAAAATCTTATAGAAAACTAGTTTCATACAGCGTTCCTTATAACTATGACTAGAATTTATGACTATCATGCAGCATGAAAATGAAAATGAAAATGAAAATGAAATATTTATTTTTCAAGTAGGCATATTACAATGCGCATATGAACGTCAAATAAAGCTACGCCGGCTCTAACCCTACGCCTCAGCCTCGAGAAGATTTCAGTCCCCCCTCAGTTGGGAGGGGGGTATCCACTATGGGACCGGCAAGAAACTCGGCGGGCAACTTCTTTTCAAAACATTACATCTTATAATTAACATGCATTAAATAACAACATACAATTTAACATGCAAAAGTATTCATCAAAGAATATGAACAGACTAGGTACTCTATGGAAATCAATTTCAATAAATTATATTATTGCTTAATAATACGTCGTTCTTCTTCAGAGAAAACATATCAAATTGTCATAGAAGAAAAAGATAATATGAATCTCAATATCATTAAATATGTAATTTACCTACACAACATAAAATATAAAATATTTGATGTGCTTTCTTATCTGAACTGTGTCCTCTATACATAATACAATTATTTTAATTGCTATTCGTTTTTTGTAGTTTCTGGTTCGGGCCATGCATGTTTGTCTGTCAAATAGTCCTCGACTCTGTAATAAGCCTTTAACATCAATGATTTTTTTAAGTAGTTCTTAAGAGCTGGGAGGGGTAATCTCAAAGCAGTGTCAGGTAACTTATTATAAAAATGAATGCATTGCCCAACAAATGACTTCTGTACTTTACGGACACGAAACTTCTTTATGGCAAGCTTATTTTTGTTTCTAGTGTTATAATTATGGATATCAGAATTCTTAGTGAAACAGTCTAAATTCTTAACAACATAAATTATACTATCATAAATGTATTGGGAAGCTACAGTTAAGATATTAATTTCTTTGAAGAGTTCTCTTACTGATTCACGTGTTCCTAAGTTGTAAATAGAACGAATGGCTCTCTTTTGTAATACAAAGATAGTCTGTATGTCAGCTGCTTTGCCCCAAACCAGAATACCGTATGACATTACACTGTGAAAATAACTATGATACACTAGGCGAGCTGTCTCAACATTAGTCAGTTGCCTGATTCTCCTAACGGCGTATGCGGCTGAACTTAATTTGCTTGCTAGTTTCTTTATATGAGGACTCCATTGTAGATTTTTGTCCAATGTTAAACCAAGAAACAGTGTTGTATCTACCATCTCTAAGCATTCATCATTCAAAAGTATTTTTGTATCGATTGGTTTAACATTCGGCAGAGAAAATCGAATACATTTGGTTTTCTTAGAATTAAGAAGTAAATTGTTGACAGTAAACCACTGCAGTACATCAGCTAACGTGCTATTAATTACATTGTAATCCGTAGATTTTCGGTCAACATTAAAAAGCAGTGATGTATCATCAGCAAAAAGTACTATTTCACAAAAGTTTTTCACTATACATGGCAAATCATTTATATAAACCAAAAACAGGAATGGACCTAAAATTGAGCCTTGTGGCACTCCTAATTGGACTACAGTCCCGCTAGAGCGAGTTTTGTTAACAACTACTGTTTGTGTTCTATTGCTAAGGTAAGAAGACATAAAGTTTAGGGCATTTATAGACAAACCATAGTGTTCTAATTTCAAAATGAGCGTTCCATGATCCACACAATCAAAGGCTTTTGAAAGATCACAAAATATGCCAATTGCATCACAAGAATTTTCCCAAAAATTATATATATGTTTAATGAGTACCGAAGCAGCATCGGTCGTGGAACGGCCCCTTGTGAAACCGAACTGTTTGCTTGTAAGTAATCTATGTCTGTTGAAGTGTCCCAGTAGATCATTTAACATTAGCTTCTCAAAGACTTTACTTAGTACAGGAAGTATTGATATGGGACGGAAATTGGTTATATCACTCGAATCACCCGATTTAAAAAGCGGTATGACTTTGCTACATTTCATAAGATCTGGAAAGGTGCCTTGTGAAATTGAAATATTATATATTACGGCCAAGTAAGGTGCTATTATATCTATGACATGACTAATTACTTTAACTGATGTTCCCCATAAGTCTTCTGTTTTCTTTAAATTGAGTGACTTGAATGTTTTAACAATATTTACAGAGTCTACTTGACTAAATTCAAATGAATTATTACATTTCTTAACATTAGCACAAAGTAATGAATGGGCTTGAGCCGCAGAAGAATGTAAACATTTTGTGGTGTTAACGGCTATATTTGAGAAATAATCTTCGAATGCCGAGGCAACATCGCTGTTCGACACTATTTGTTGATTATCTGATACAATGTTGACTTGACAATCGCGTGATTTACATTTACCAGCTTCTTTATTTATAATACTCCAAGTTGTTTTCACTTTGTTGTCCGACACTTTCAATTTAGAACTAATAAAGTTTTTCTTGGCAGTTAAACACACTTTCTTGAAGATTCTTGAGTAGTTTCTTACATAGTCCAGGAATTCTGAATTCTTGTTCAGCTCTCTCTCACCATAAAGTTCATAAAGTCTTTTTCTACTTTTGTGAATACCTACAGTAGCCCATTCACTAAACTTTGTTTTAACTTTTGACCCACTAATAGATTTCACTTTGAAATTGTTATTAAATTGATTAAGAATTACATTGAAAACATCTTGATACAAATGATTACAGTCATAATGCGAAAATGGTATTATAGACAAACTATGTAGAATTTCATTTTTGAATGATTCCAAGCGAGATCCAGTAATGGGTCTATATGTTATTGTTTGTGGAGTATCATGAATAACGTTTAAGAAAGCTGCCCTTTGGCCGCTGTGATCGGAATGAAAACAGTTAAATAATTTCTTATCTATACATTCACAGTTACAAAAAATATTATCTAGGCATGTTGCACTAGTCACACCTACCCGGGTAGGTTCAAGAAATAAATTAAATAAATTAAATGATTTAAACAAACAGAACATTTTAACAGTATTACTAGATGACTCGAGCAAGTTAACATTAAAATCTCCACATACAATAACATGTTTTTGGCCCTTGCATACTAAATTCAGAACATTTTCCATTGTAGATTCAAATATGCTGAAGTCAGCTGATGGTGGTCTATAAACACATACAATAATATATCTGTCTAATTCAACACATGAAATTTCTATAGTTCTTTCTATGGAATATTTTACAACATCTTTGCGCTCTTTACACTTCATACAATTTTTAACAATAATAAGGGAGCCACCATGAGCAGCAGATTTTCTGGCAAAAAAACTAGCTAATTTAAAATTAACATAATCAAATATCAACTGTTCTTGTTTCAACCAATGTTCAGTAATACACATAACTTCAACATTATTACTATCTAAAAATAATCCTACTTCTAATTCTTTGCTGGAAAAACCCTGAATATTCTGGTGAACAACGTTCATATTCAGGTGTTTTTCCGCTGTCTTACAATCTAGTTTAAATGAGGCATGGGGTCCTTGGCTTTGTCAGCTGACTGAGACTTATATATAACACTATTACATCTATTTGGCTCAATATTGAAGGCCAATAACTCCACTAAATATACAAATAATTTCTTTGGCAAAAATACCTTCCGTGGAGCTAGCATGAAGCGCTCAATGAATTTATTTAAGTCAAAGAAATGGTACTTTTTATTAACAGCTATGGCATGGTACATTAAAGAATTATAGTAAGCTATCTTACAATTATAGTCATATGATACATTTTCTGCATAAGGTAGTGCACATAATATAATTTTCCCCACACCAGATTTTTCAATAACATTTAGTGTGGACATCAATTTATCTATGCTAAGCTTATCTACATTAAGACTATTTCCTAATAAAATTACTAATGTAGTACTGCTATCATAACATCCCTTTGAAATAAGGTCACATAAATGAGACAAAGTAATGTTTTGATAACAGTAATTTGTCACTTGTTGCTCTAACTGGTAGCTTAATAATGGGCCCATTCCTAACCCAATCTGATCTGAAAAAACAACAGTCTTACTGACTGCTCTAGGGGGCTGTTTAACTACTGCCGCATGCCTAGTTGTGTCGTGGGCCACATCGGCTTGAATAATCTTTGCTGGTGGCATTTGGCCACAATTACAATGTTTTCCATTTAATAATGCCTTACACCGCTCCTCCAAATCTCTATTTTCTAGCAGCAATGTATTAAAAGCCTGTATGTGCTCCTCAACTTGTTTTTTAGTAGTCTCATACATGGTGGATACTGCCAAAAGCTCATCTTTCAGCCTGTTAATGTCGGCATTTAATTTCAGAAAATTTGATTCCTTGACTTCCAGCTCTGAATGACAGTCTTGAACCCTATTTTTCATAACTGTTAATGTATGTTTTAATTTACTATATTTTTTAATACATGCCTGGCCTTTGATCAGCTTTTGGGTTCTCCTAATATACCTATTAATCTTAATGTACTTTTTTAACTTATTACTACTATTAAAGAATACTATGTGTTTGGAGTCCCTACTCAATTGTGTTTCACCGCTTACCAACTCTTGGTACACATTCTGTAACTGCGAAGCATCATAGTGCTCCCGCTCTTTCCTAAACAAATTAAGTTCCTCATTAGCCGCACCCAGTTCTTCTTCTAACTGTGTGATGCGGGCCAAGGCCACTTCATGCATAATAAACATCCTACAATTACTTATACTTAATTAATACATGTGTGGCATATAGTTTAAATATTCTTTTATAGAGTAAAAAGCATTTTTCACCAAAAAATCCAATAAATATTTCCTAAATAGCGGCATTTCAGATTCCCTTATTGAGTTAGGTAACTTATTGTAAATTTTAGGCGCCATCCCGTAAACACTCTTTGCACGCAAGGCTGTTTTGGATTGCTGATATGCAATTTTATGTCGCTGCCGCGCACTATTGTAAGCAGGGAATTGATTTATATTTAATTTTACATACATTACTATTTCAAAAATATATAAACACGGTACAGTTAATATTTTCAAATTGACAAAATATTGTTTACATGAGTCAAGTATCTTTAGCCCACATGCAGAGCGCAAACATTTTTTCTGAGCCTTAAATACCAATTCCCTATCAGTTGAGTTACCCCAGAACATGATACCATAGCGCAGTGTAGATGTTACATATGCGTGATAAGCAGTAAGTACTTGAGTGCGATGTACGATTTTATTCAAATTATACAATGCATACGAAAAACTATTTAACTTCTTACAAATAATGTCAATTTGGGTTTCCCATGTCAACTTATTGTCTAGATTTAATCCTAAAAATTTTGTACAATCGGTTTCCTCAATTAAACGATTATTATATGTCACAGTAAGATTATTAATCATATCATTTTTTCTTTGGTAAAAATTCATAATTTTCGTCTTTTCCAAGTTTATATGTAGATTATTACAATTCAACCAATTGATTATTAATTCCAATGTATGATTTATACTCTCTTGACATTGCTGTGGATTTTCTCCAGTCAATATAACTGTGCTGTCGTCGGCAAAGAGAACCATTGGGTGCTCAACGGACTGTGGGAGATCATTTATATAGATGAGGAATAGTAATGGCCCCAATACGCTAGTATGCGTAGATATGGGTGTACTTTATCACTATTAGGTGAGATGGCTTTCGAGAGGAAGGGCCGGTTTTGACACGCGTTATCGAGCTTAAATCATAACTATTAATGTTTTTTTACAATATTGTTGCTGATTATGTTACGATATCGAAAGTAGCATGTCTTGCCGGTATCTTTTGACCACTTAAATGTTATGATCGCAAGTCTGCAAAGAAAGGGACGAAAACATAATTACAGAAAAAGATAAAGTTAACGGATTTCTAGCAAAAATTGAGTTGTGGACAACATTTTTACACAGCATGAAGTTTGCGTATGCGTATGCAGTTTGATTATTTCCCTTGCATGGCTAAAATCATTCAAGAAATATCATCAGATATGGTGGAGCGCTTGCAAAGTTAAAAAAACCAACTCCAAAGTTATTTCTCAACTGAAACATTGATTGGTGATGGAAAGTTGGATTTTGAATATTTTTTTAATATTAAGTCCGTTGAGCTGGTCGATGCGCGCCAAGCTGACGTCAGAACGGCGTGTCTATGTAATATATATTTAATTCTTAATTTCTTGAGGTACAGTTTTCTTCGCTATCGGTACAGTTTAGGTTCAGTTATTTTATGCACATTTTGTGACTATTCAGACATCTCTCACGCCATCCTGACGGACACGGTGAAAGAAGCACCATTTCAATGGCTGAATATCCACATTTAGTAAAAGAAGCCCTTAAAATTTTGATCCTATTTGCTACTTCATATTTAAGCGAGCTGACGTTTTAAACAAATAAACACAATTTATTTATTTAAATTAAAATGAGTTGTTTTAAGGTTAACCTTTTAATTTTCAAGAATTTGACTTTTTTAAGTTAAAAAAAAAATTAACCAGCCTGTCATAAGTTTATCTTAAAGCTGAACTTCGCGACCCCCCTGGATAAATGCCGCGACCCCCCTGGGGGTCGCGACCCACACTTTGAAAAACACTGCCATAGTGGATACCCCCCTCCCAACTGAGGGGGGACTGAAATCTTCTCGAGGCTGAGGCGTAGGGTTAGAGCCGGCGTAGCTTTATTTGACGTTCATATGCGCATTGTAATATGCCTACTTGAAAAATAAATATTTCATTTTCATTTTCATTTCATTTTCACTTGTACACTGTACACTCCCTTTTGCTGTGTTAAGTACCTATATTCTGTGGCGTTGTGTTAGAATTAGACGTTTAGAAACAAATGACCCGAGCATTGCGGGCTTAGGTGGGGAAATTACTATGAAATTCTATTATACATATCATCCTCAGTCAACGAACCAGCCACTCTAACACAACTTGCCTTGTCGAGCGCGAGTTCAATACTTGAAGTCGCGCTTGATGTATGGACTCACGCGCGACAAGGCAAGTTGTGATAAAGGGTCAGATATGTAGTACATTTCAACCTAATTTGAAGTACGTAATGACAACATTTCATTGCAAGTTTGAGATTCAATGAATTGCTATGAGTCAAGGACTTTAATTGTTGATCCACTTGTAGCTCATTTTATACTGGCCACGTCTTAACTATGAGATGTCCAGTATAAAATGAGCTAGTAGTTGATCAATAATTAAAGGCCGTGACCGTACGATAACGGGGTTTTGTGTGAAAGCGATATATTAATATTTTCACAACCAAGAACTTTGCTCAGATACAGGAGAACCCGCTGGGCTGGGCTGGATTCTCGCCATACAAGTGGGGGTTATTTTCGACCGGTTTCTGACGTAGAACGCCATTTTTTGCCTGTTAGGCAATGAACTTGTTAAAAATGCCAATTTTGGTTGGTATCGTGTTTTACAGATTTGAATGAGCCTCCGAGACTTGAAGCATTACTCATTTTGCCTCGGGAAGTGTTTTATTCAGACACGTTCACAGTTTATGTCTGAAATTTATACAACTGCTTTTGTTGGGTATATGCTATTGCTACTTAGACAAAAGAGTGGTAAGTGGAAACAATGCCATGTAAAGTGTGAGTGTGACAGATACTTACAGAGTAAGGGATTTTTTTTTAACTATCTCGTTATGATTTTGAGTGTATTGACATGACAGTAATACATGTACCTATGTAACTTAATTCTATCAATAAATTATTTTAGTAACACATGCGGGATTCTCATACCAGAGACTCGAGGTTTCTGTCGTGAGCCGCTTTTCGCTATAACTAATGATGCTCCCACACTGGCTGCTATAAATGTAATTTAATGTAAATAACTTCCCTATGTTAGGTTAGGTTAGTTATGGCTACGGTCGTATAAAAATGTGTTAAATTATATTCTTTTAGGACGATCTTTGTGGTCTATTTACTAGGTAGGTATGTAAGTACTCGTATGTATAAATGTATAATATTTATACCCTTAGAAAATACTAACTGCATTATAATTATTACCTGCTGAATATGAAATTTCCAGAAATTTCTCTTTATTTAAAAACCAACACCTTACACGTTCTAATTATTCCCACCGAAGTTTGTAAATGCATCGTTCGCTTTAGTTTCGAAGAAGAAGAAGACGATTTGGGATAAAATCTCCTATAAGTACAATGTATATACGTACACAAGATGGGAGTATTTACCTTTGCATAAGTGAAATTTAAAATGTTTGTTCGGATAAATAATTTTTCATTTAAAATATACGTTAGCAAATAGGTATACTAGAGGGAGAGAAAAATATCGTCTAATAATCGACACTGTTAAGTGTTATGAAATTGGGGATTTGTCACTAAACTCGTGACACTACGAGTAAATCGCTATAATATCATATTTGTATACATAATAATTGTATTGTTAAATTTTGTTTAATTGTGCTCAGCGTCAATATTTCCTTTGAACAGGCAATGAACGGCGAAGTGTGAATGTCGGGCGACAATTTTATTGTCATTATTGTGAAATAGGCCGCAGAAGGCTCGATTCTTTCACCCGAGTCTCATTAATCTTTCCGAATCCCGCTACACATTTGTAATGCGTCTAAATTCTCGGTCTGATGAGCGGGTAAATCGTGGTAAATCATTTTCCTGTGAGCTGGGATAAAGGGACGCTGTTTTGGACTTTTTGGGTGAAAAATGATTCTTAAAGAGCATTCAATCTGATTACAAAATATTATTTGTTTCAATGACAGAATTTTAACATATAAATCATTCAACAAATGTATTGGGTTGGCACATAAGTAATGACACACTCTACAAAACTCTGTACATTTCCTTTCTTAAGTTAATTGTTTTCGATAATATGATGTTGTAGAACATTCTAGGTACTTCTAATGTGAGGGTATATAAAGCCGCCCTCGTGATTGGTTTAGTTAGATTGAAATAAAATGGACGAGCGACAAGTTCGAATACTTTACTTATACGAGTACTTGTTAGGCCACAGTGCGCGGGCTGCGGCTGACAATATCAACACTGCATTGGGCGCTGGAAGTACAAGCCATGCCACGGTGTCCAGATGGTTTGACCGTTTTAAATCAGGAGACAGGAGCCTTGAAAGTCAGTCACGCTCAGGGCGACCACCTGCATTAAATGATGACGATTTACGCCGCGAACTACAGTCGAATCCTGATGCTACTACTCGTGGATTAGCGGAAGCACTTAACTGCAGTCACCACGCTGTGGAATACCATCTGCATGAGCTTGGGTATCGAAAAGTTTTGGCTCGATGGGTACCGCACATCCTTACCGACGCCAGTCGTGCAGTCCGTGTCTCCATCTGTCAATCACTTTTGCTGCGACCGCGACGTAAAGAGTTTTTGACTGATCTGGTTACTGGAGATGAATCATGGATTTATTATGAGAACGATACACGTCGTGCTTTTTGGCTGCCTCGAGAAGAAACGCCACCAACTCAACCGAAGCTGAGTCAAAAGAGCCGCTTAAAAGTTTTGCTTTGTTTTTTCTGGGACTCGCAAGGCATGCTGTTTCATGAACTATTACACAATGAAACTGTAAACGCTAACAAATATTCAACACAGCTCACCGAACTATCTTCTGCTATCAAGAAAAAACGACGAAGACGAGCCACTGTAATTTTACTACATGATAACGCTCGACCTCATGTCGCATCTACCGTTCGCCAACAGCTGCAGAACTTGGGCTGGGAGACGATACCCCACCCACCTTATTCTCCAGACCTTGCACCATCAGACTTTCATTTGTTTAGAGCCCTGAAACGACATTTGCGGGGTAAACAATTCAATGATTTCCATGATGTACAGGTGGAGTTGAACAACTTTTTCGAGGCACAGCCATCAGAGTTCTGGGCGAAAGGCATCCAAACTTTGCCGGATCGTTGGCAAGAAGTCATCAGATGCTAATGGTGATTACATCACCGACTAAGCTTTTTGTATTGTAATAATAATAAAAAATATAAAACGTAAACCAAGTGTCTCATTACTTTTGTGCCAACCCAATAATACTGATGAGGTTCATCACACATATTTCCTAATATTACCAAAGCATCCTAGGATAAGAGTAACGCATGTTTGGGGACACTTTGGGTCGTAAAACCAACATGTTTCAGCTGACAGTTTGACAATTGTTGAGAGGTAACGGTGATAACTTCACGTGACGGTGATAACTGCACGCTCTATTGTTAAGTCTATAGTCAGGTTCAGTTCATGTTGCTGTCCTTGTCCACACATAAAGGTTTGTGTTCTATTCTCTCAAAAAACAAAAGAATTACCATATTATACACACATTCTTTTAGTAGTCCAACGTGATGTGTTGAAATGTGGTGAGCATGGACCACAGGAAGTTGTCAATGATGGTGTACCCGTGGTTGGGGTAGGGCCTGATTCAGAGGCACGTGTGTGTGGAGCCATCAGGTTGAAGTTACTGTCCTTGTCCTCCCACTAGTTTGATGGCATCTGTTCTATTCTCTCAAAAAACAAATGACTCACCATATTATACACATTCTCCCAGTAGTCCAACGTGATGAGTTGAAACGTGGTGAGCATGGACCACAGGAAGTTGTCGAAGTTGGTGTACCCGTGGTTGGGGTTGGGCCCGATGCAGAGGCACGTGTGTGTGGGGGCGCAGTGCCGCGCGCCCGTCAGGTTGCCGCAGATGATGGGGTCGCCGTCTTCGTCCACCCACCAGTTGCGCGAATCGTTGATCCATCTGAAAGAAGAAAGTTTTAAAATGACTGCTGTTAAAGTATTCGGTTGAATTATGTTAGTTATGGTTAACCCAATCCAACCAAGATGCTCAGCCAATAGGAGCAGTCTCCTATTTTTCAGGTCATAAAAAATGTGATTCAGATAATTAACTGGCTGTCTAACTATATTTATGTTAATATACATTTGAACTACAGTTGCTAGAACCAAATCAGACAAATAAATTACAACTTTATACATTTTTGCTCTCTGACCTTGACATTTTTTATAGAACACGCAGTATTGGGAGTTTAGTATAGTATCTTACATAATAGTGAAATTTTACTCAGTGTGACATATATTGACACCGCACATTATTCCAAGTGACTATAAAAAACACCTGTATATCCATACTAATATTATAAATAGGAAAGTGTGTGTGTCTGTTTGTTGGTCCGTCTTTCACGGCAATACGGAGCGACGAATTGACGTGATTTTTTAAGTGGAGATAATTGGAAGGGATGGAGAGTGAAATAGGCTACTTTTTGTCTCTTTCTAACGCGAGCGAAGCCGCGGGCAAAAGCTAGTTATTATATATTTAAACCTCGTTGGTACTGTTTACTCCCGAACTCCCGCCAAGATCAGTGTTTTCTAATTATCTAACGACATTATTAAAGCACATGAACCGAAGTTGGTCGTTACGACGCGACTGGCGGTCATTCGTTTTTACTGCCCAACTTGGACCGAGATCGCTAAATTGATCGTAAAGTCTAGCGTTTGCTTGGCTACGAACCAGTCATATCTTTGGGAACAATAGGTAATGAGATTACTTATGCATTATTGCTTGTCTGAAATGAAAAGAAGTGATCGATTTTTTTTTAAATTCAAATCTTAAGTCGTTATGACATTCTAATGGTAGGTAGGTATCTGGTATCACTTTTATTATTGACACTGCTAGAGCTATTGACGCGGGCGTTATAAATTAAAAATAGGTATTTGATATAAATTTAGTGGTTGACTGGTAGAAAATACCGTGGACATTACACGTTGGAGATTAGGAATGTTACTAAAGCACATGAATTTTCGCAGTTCCACCCACATTTGTGAAACATACGTCGAATTTCCACTGCTGAATAACTCCATGAATACCCAACAGAACAGACGGGCAGTGACGTTACTGCACAACCCACGCTAAACCGCAATCTGATTCCAGAGGTCACTTTCCCTGCCGTTGCTTAGACTAGCATACCTAATGACTGCATTATTATGCATTGGATGCACGGAGTTTGTGCTTGTTGGTCCGACCAACGGCCTAATTCAGACGAGGTCAGGTTAATCCTGATTTTCGTTGTTGGATGTCGTTTGATGGAAATGGCACATGATGCACATGTAGTTAATTATGTTGGTATCTTCAGGGAACATTTTAAGGACTTCATAAAATATGATACTTAATTTATTTCAAATGTTTGGTTCAAATCGTCTGCAGTCGGGTCAGTAACTTGTTACAGTTGTGTGTGGACAGTCACGAAATTGAATGGAACTCCGTTCACTCGATCAGATTTTTGTAAAATTATGATTTTTTCAGATTATGAATTTTAAAACTTTGAGTATTTTAAAATGGTGTGTCAGAAGTTATTTGGAATTGTGAATTTCCGAAGTTTGCTACTGTTTGTTTTCTTTCTTATGTAGGTATTAGCAAGTGCATAATCGTGTCGCATACCTGTACCACGCTTCATCCGTGAAATTCTCCCCCTCCACCCCCTGGAAGTTGAGCACACACTTGTTCCTGAGCTCGCCCATGTAGACCTGCAGTGCGAACAGCGCGAACACCATCAGACAGAAGATGGTCAGGGTCATGACCTCCGCCAGCTGCTTGAAGGAGTGCAGCAGTGCGTTGATGATGGTCTTCAAGCCTGTTGACAACAAAAAGCTTTACTTAGAGTTTATAATCGCTTTATAATCATCTATACCACGGAAAGGATTTATATTTATACAATACATCGATTCCTGTTTAGTAGGTTAATTCGTAATGTTTAGTGTAGCTATACCTGTACATATGCAACTTGCGTTTAGATTAGTGATATGTGTATGAACGAATTCGCACGATAACCTCCATAAATCCGATCTAAGTTTACTATTGAAATAGTTGCAAAACGAAAAAATAAACATGATTTATTTCATTGTTTTGATAAAATCAAACGACCGATTAATACAAAAATATCTCAATAAAAGCACAGTCAGTTTTTGCATAACACAGTAAAAGTTTTTCAGTGTCCATTTTAACGAACCTAAATTATCGTATTAACCGGAGCGCGAGTTAAAATATCACGGGCGTTGCATGAGAAAAGGGTAAATGGAAAATAAAACTAGCAGTAAAGTAATTCTCTTTGTTGTTTGGTAACTAGCATTGTGGAAAAATTGAGAATCTGACATTGGACCCAAAACTGGTCCGAACTTAAACATAATTAATTATAGTTGCTATTCGGTTACTTCGAATTTTTATGTCCTGGGATTTGCCTATGAAACTTATTAGAAACTTATCAAAAAACAAAATGGAACCGGGCCGGCTAGGTTTATTTGTGGTCCGGATAAAGGCGGGGCCAGGAAACGGGTCGATTATGCAGTACAAAACACATATTCCAATCGGTACGGTGAATTTGAACAAGTCCAGCTGAAGGCTTCCAGTTTTAATGTGACCTTGTGGTTAATATTAATTCTCCCTTGAATTCAATTCAGACATATTCACGTGAAATAGTACATTACGATACAAGTGCGGAAAAGAGGAAGTTCGAAATGGGTGGCGATAAATTAAAACACTATCGAAGGGAGTGTTTTAAATCGATACAAGTTACAAATTTCCTTTCCGCACGTGTATCGTACAATGTTTTTCAGTACAGATGACCCTCTCCGCACTTGTAATGTACCTACTTTATTGCGTGTGCACTGCAATTTGCAAAGGTACTTGCCCATACATATTATAGTGTTGTAGTGTCACGGGCGAGACGCATGGGCAAATAGAACAAAATGACATGGAAACTTAGCCTTGTCTACTGACATAGTCGATATGCCAACGTATATTAAAATACCTGATATTAAAGCTGGACAAACGAGTTGCTGACCAGAAAAAAGTGCAATAGGTATCATATTTTATACGGAATGATAAATATTAACGCCAACATAAATACAGAATATAATCAAATATCTGCGATATCACTGTAGAACGTATAACAGAAATCACGCCATAAATTTCACCCGCATTCGGTAAGCTGCCAGAATGACACCCCCAGCGTATGCAAATGCTTGATTGCTATCTCGTTAATTCGCACCTAATCTTTTATTGCGGCCCTACAGCTGTTGGCGGTGTAAGTGAATTTCATTACAGCTTTGTAAGCGAGCTTTATGAAATTAGGATAATAAGGATTTGCATGGTCTCATTGCTAAGTGACTTTATTATTTACTGCAGCAAAATGTAAGTATGAATGGCTATGAGGAAAAATTACACTTGGTAATTCGAAATAAACAAGTTCTTTATTGAAACATCTGATTGAATTTAAACGCCCCGGTATTAGAGGAGTATAATTATATTATAATGGGTTGGTTCAAAAATGTTAAAGCATTAAACCCAAAACACATTATCAAAACGTGGCGCTATACCACACTGAACTCATGTGATTTGTTGTGTCGAAAAAAAGTTTTCTTTTTCTATTTCAGTAATATGTTTTATTGTCTGTCAAGTAATATTTATCACTAGAGCGGTGACTTTTAAAATACTGGCGCGAATGTTTGCAATCTCGAAAAAAAATCGTGCCTATTTCTACTGAAAAACTTGTTCGACCTGCTATATTTGCTTTATTTTACCACAATAAAAAAAAAACCATTATCACCAATCGACAATTCAAGAGCATTATGAGTTTATCGGTTTTTAACGACGGATTCCCACCCCTATACTTATAGAATAGGCTAGTTTCCTATACTTAAAATAAAATATTTTATGCAGTGCACGAAATAAAGCACCACATAATTAGAAGAAAAATATGGACAGTAGTTATTTTTAAACACAATTTCTATTTAATAAAGATATAAAGTAAATGAATTGACCGTGACGTCACTCCTCAGTATTTCATAGTAATTCCATATTAGCAAATCGTTTTGACAGTTTATAAAAAGAAGCTGATTTAACTAGTAGGAAACTAGCCTATTGAATGATATGAATGAATGATTTGATTACCTTTACATTTTAATATGAACTTTATGCTCCTTGCGCATAATCTCTGCGCATGTTAAAAAATGGCGGGTATTAAGACACCGGCGTATTAGTGTAGCACCTTGTTATGCCATTTTGTTTTGTGAATAAATAAAAATGAGTTTAAGCGAAGCGGGCCATACTTTAAAATATGATTGGCTACCATTTAATTCTAAACAGAAGTTAGTAGCGTTCGAGACGTATGAGCGTTTTATAACATGGAAAAATAAAAGAAACGAACAAAACTTTAACGAAGAAGTGTTTTTGGCATATTTCACTGAATTGGCAATGGCTCAAACGTCAAGTAATTTGTGGGCGCAATATTCAATGCTCAAAGCAACTGTGCGAGTGAAACACCACGTACTCATAGAATACTATGGAAAACTTTTGTCATTTTTGAAGAGCTGCTCGTTTAGCTTTAAAAGTCAGCAATCAGAGGTTTTGACTGAAGATAACATATTGCAATTTATTAACGAAGCTCCAGATGAGAAATATTTAGCGACCAAGGTAATATACAATTTATTGATGTTTTATTTTGCGGTAAAAATGGGATCGGTTGCTAATTCAAGTTGCAAGGTCTGGTTTTCCCGCAAATATCCGCTTTTCTTTTTCTAATTTTAATACGTTAAATTAGTATCTAAATGGCTTCGTATTCGGTTAGGATGTTATTTATAACTTTGATATGCGATCAAAATATATTATTAAAATAGTAGGTGCATTGCGATACAAGTGCGGAAAAGAGAATATTAGAAACAAAGGGCGATAAATTAAAACACGACCGAAGGAAGTTGTTATCGACACTAGTTACGAATTCCCTCTTCGCACGTGTATCCTACGACGTTGTTCAGTATATAAATGGCCGTTTGAAGTTCTGACCTAACAAGAAATGTACTACTATGCGCACTAGTGCAGGCAAAAATATAAAACAGTGACGTGATTTTTGTTTAAGTCATTCACTGCCTTTGCCAGTGGGCGTGGCTTAGGTAGAATCTTGTGTGGCATTGTTGGCAACATGTTGTCTTATGTTAAAGTACGATTTTGTTTTGCATGTTAAGTATTGTGAAGATTTATTTACAATTGTTACAGGTTGCTCTCATCATAGGCGTAGGCGGCGCGTGCCAGCCTTACGAACTTACCGATTTAACAGTCGATGACATCAAAACAAATGGTGACTTGATGTCCGTACATGTTCATTCCCAGGGCACATCCCGCACGTTCATAGTCCCCGAGCATTTCGTACCCGTGGTCAAGAAATACCAACGATTGAGGCCTAAGAATATGCCAACTTATAGATTCTTTATAGGTTATAGAAACGGTAAATGCACGAAACAGGTTATAGGAAGAAACACATTTTCCGCATTGCCGAAACAAATTGCTACTTATTTGAAGTTGAAAAATCCTGAACGGTATACTGGCCACTGCTATAGACGATCCGCGATTACTGCTAGGACCACTATAACAGATAGACCAAGACAATCTGGGCCTTTAGAGACTTTAGCACGCCTCGACAAAGATCACACTTCTACTGTTGAAGCAAAATATAACGATTGTGAAGTAGATGTCAAGATTGAAGAAATGGATGTCTTTGAAGAAGAGCCTTGGTTGAACAACGAATTTCAACTACCTATGGAATATGATAAAGATGTACCAACACTTTCAAAATCAACGGATAATTCTGGCGTCTCTAACAATAATGTCATTTCTGCTGAATCTGACGACAACGACGTTCAAATAATTGAACCAGAAATTGAAACTATTGACTTAACAACACTAAAGGAGTATCGTCAACCTAAAATAATTACACAAGGAAACTTTACCATTAATGGAAATAACATTAATATTTCTTTCATGAAATGCAACAATATTACAATTAATTTCAAAGAATAAGACCCCAATAGATTTTTTGTCACATTAAATTTCTCTTTTATCATATTGTATTTTCTTCTTCCTACATTTTTAACAGATATTCATTATTTTAAGTAAGGAAGTACCTCATTTATTTCACAAACTGTAGAAATATTACAATTAAATTTAATAAATAACAGTTTAAAATTCTTTTGTTTTCTATGTACCTACGTTATTTCTCTTCCTTAACTATAAGACGGAGAGTTAAGATTAACAGTAGGGTAAACGCCCGATTAGTACCTAGTTACCGATAAACCTAATTGTTGGAATTCTATTTAATTACATTAATTTTACAGAGTTATAAACACATTTGTCGAATTATAAAAATAAAATACTCAAATAAAATAAAATTTCATTTATTCATGTACCAACTATACTTATTAACACAAAAGAAGCATGTCCAGTGCATTAATTGGCTTATCCGCAGAATTTGTGAAGTAATGAATAAAACTGTACGTATCATCATGTACGTATTCAATATATTACCCTACGTGCCTCACTGTGCCGCTTCAAATGGGTTATACGCTTATTCGCCACCAACGTGAAAAAACTCATGATAAAAAATCACTTTTGCTAATTCGCTCGATCCTTCAATTTGCCCGTGCTTAGAAAACGATTAGATTGACAGCATTTATTAAATCGGAACCTGTCTGCCGATAACTTGGCAACGTTTCAAGAGCCAGTCAGCCCTAACAAGTTCGGTTGTGAAATAGTCTGGCACGCTTATTTCAGTTTGAACGTGGTTTGAACTCTTATAAGACCTCTTTGATACGAATAATCACAAATAATTATTAATAAAATACAGAACTTTTCACAAATAAAAATACATCAAATATGAGGTTTTTGGGTGCCGATTAATGGATGTTTTGCCCTGTACATACATGACGCAGTGCAGCAAAGAAGTGGATACATTCAGTACAGTACATTGCCGTTTTCTATCTATAAAGCTTGCCAGACTACTATTTAGCAAAAATGTTGATGCTTTAAAATTAAGTTCACATTTTATTGTTGTTTAAAAATACAAGACAAATATACAATATGAATAATTTTCAAATACACACTTGAGTGTGTACTGTGTACTGAAAATAACCAAAACCAATGTAGGTACAGGTACGTTTTGCTTCTTTTTGAAATGAACATAACCAAAAACCGCTCGTCACCCGCCGGACTTCCGAACGACGTGCCGCGAACGGTCCGCGTCATTTCACACCCAAATACTGCCTAATTACCATTCACTCGTCGCTGCCAAAACGTCTTAATTGTCTACAAAACTCTTCTGACTTACGCCCTTTTGGTTATAACTGCACTATGCAGTTGTCGCTGCCAGAACGTCGTATTTTTCTACGAACTCTTCGCACTTACGTTCTTTTGGTTTCGATGCGTTTTCGGCCTTTATACTTGCCCTAATGGAGTTCGTTTAGACTGACGTTTTGATGTAAACGATATTGCTGGTGTTTATTCTAACGGGAGCGCTTTAAAAGTGTTGTAAAGTCTGTTCTGATTTTCACGAGCAGAAAGAATACATTTGTTGCAGGTATTAGATTCAGACGTTTAGATCGAAATGCTGTAGACCCCCTTGCATAGAAATTTGTATGGCAGGGGGCTCCTTTTCTCTACAGCTGACTGTACCTATACTTACCTTAGGTACAGACCTCATTGCTGACATACATGGTTTATGACAACTATGACAACTGAAAACAATATTTGGTGACAGCAGAAATGCGGTATAAAACGTCACGAATTATGGCAAAAAAACTTAGTTTCCGAAATAAAGTTGTTTCTAGTGTTTTGTGTTATGTGCATGATGTGTGACCAAACCTATGAATGTTGTGTGAAACTCAAAAGTCCAACAGCAACAGCAGAACAAATTGTGGTAGGTAACAAAATTCCTGATCATTGGGTATAAAATACCTACTCGTTCGTTGTAATTAGTTTTACTGCAGCCAAATTGCCCTCACTCTGGTAACGTGTTTATTCAGCCATGCGCGGATCCAGGGGGGGGGGGGTCATGACCCCCCTGGAGCCTAGGTCGGCCATACAAATAGACCACGTGACCCCCCCCACCAAGGTATAACATTTGTATAGTAAGGTAAGGGGTTATAAAATGAAAGTGAACACAAGTCACTTGTATCCCTGCAGTTTCCATGATAGCAGTGTTTAAAGCTGCTATTAATTTATTCATCGACGAAACAGGACACGTGCCATTGACTATCACAATTCTTGGTAAACACGATTCTGAGACACTAGTGTCTTCTTCAGCTCTCACGAAGAATAAGCAATCGAGGGTCATATTACATTGGTTGTTTTTAGCCAACGCTGCATAGGAATATAGGGCTGTAAATCAAGTCTCTCTCGTTCTCACCTTTGATTTATTAGTAGATAAATAACTAGTTTTCGTGAGATGTGTTGAAGCAGATTAAGCAAAGCGCTTCCGTTCTGTGTGTTAGTACCTGTGTAGTTGGATGCCTTAGATGGGTCACTCAACCTTTTAATACTTTTAAGGCTATGTGGGCCCTCATAATGTCTCCTTATAGTTTCCATAAAATAATATAACAGCGAGCAAGGTTGGATCTCATGCATCCTACATTTATCTTTAAGATCTACAAAGCCAAGTAGCTCTAATCCAAGTCGATGATCACGTATTTCGAATTTGAAATATATGATAAAACTGTCATATTAACTCACCAGGCATGATGGAAACGGTCTTCAGCGCCCTCAGCACTCTGAACGTCCTCAGACCAGCCAGGTTGCCCAGGTCCAGACGTATGGTCGCGTAGCCCGACGTGATCACCACGAAGTCCAGCCAGTTCCAAGGGTTCCGCAGGTACGTGTACTTGTTCAGGATGAAGCCTTTCGCTATGCACTTGATTATCATCTCTAACGTGTAGATTGCGAGGAATATGTATCTGTGGAAGAGAGAGAAGGTTGATGTCAGTAACAATCATTATTATGAAAAGAGGTTGGGAACTGTTTCTGAAAGGTTTTCATACCGCCATCGTATCTTTCGTATTGTATCTTTTCAGTTTTGTTGTGATTTGGTTTGATTAAAATAACTCAGGTCCAGGACTTCAAATTCTAAATAAACAAGAATTTTTCATAATATTAAGGATTAGGGACTTCAAATGGCAAATCCCATCTGTAAGCTATTCATGGCGAACTGTTTTAGTTTAAATTCGGACCCTAAGCTACGGAAATTAATATCGTCTGTAAACTATTGTGTCTGCATTATACAACTCTAATCCGTCAGTCGAGAGTTGCTGAAACCACAACGTTGTAGTACAAAATCGATTGCATAACACGAGGTCCACTTCACAAAGGTCCATGTTCCAAAGTTTATGCATATTTACCTACGTATATTTCACGCAGTAAGTTCAGCACGGGCAGCATGGTCGCGCGATAGACGATGAAATAGCAGGCCGTCCCTATCGCACTATTTGTAAGTGCGATAGGGACGGCCTGATATTTTATCGTCTATCGCGCGACCATGCTTCCCGTGCTGGTTTTACATATGAAGTTTAGTCACATGACATGTTAGGTACATGTCACTGAACGTGTTAAGTTTGCCATAAAATACGTCAACTGCTGTTAATTCAACCATATTTACATTTACAAGGAATAAGAAAATAATCATTTACGCGCTTCTGTCACGCAACGAAGACAAAAACCCTACTCATGTTGCCACTGCTGCATTCAATCTTCATGTCTGGACAACATGCAAACGGCAAAGCATGCATTTACTCTTCATAGTAACAGCTAATAGCCACCTCCTAGTAATTTGTATTCAAATACTTTAGTTCGATAACTAGCTCTGGCTTCCTAAGTAAAACATGTGGCGATTTAAGTTGCGAAATTCCGTTCCGCTCCGACGTCGGAGTTTAAAGCGTGGTAAATTTAGGTTTAGTGCACTCGTGTTAGGATTCTGCATTTACTTTTGAAAACGACAGGCAAATAGAAACTATTTTAGTAAATATAATTCTCTGCCGGAAAAGCGCATAAGCACATACGTTAGAAACAGGAACGCATAGGTACAGTAAATAAAAATACTCGAAAGATTTTCCTCTTAGATCGTCGCGTGTTTTTATGCGACATGAGTCACATGAGATAAACGAGCAGGCAGGTCGCCATCAGCGATAACTGCCGCCCATGGACACCCGAAACAACTGAAGGGTTGGAAATGCCTTACTGGCCTTTAAGATTGGTGTGCACTCTTTTCTTAAAGGTTTGAAGGTCGTATCGGTCCGGAAATACAGCAGGCGATAATTCATTCCACAATTGTTTAGGCAGGAAGTTTCTGGACAAACGCACAGTTGAGGTTTGCCAGCTATGTAAATGCGTTTATAATAATTATGCAATTATAAACACAATGCACCGAGAAAAGTAGTAGGTAAATACCAAGTATGATTAGGTTTCTCATGATATGCCTATTTCGGTAGGTACTTAATTTAAAAAATCGGTATAAGGTACAGCGGGGCAAGTTTACCCAATTATTTAGAGACATAAATAAATTTCCATTTTTTGTGTTAGGGGTTCCCAAATTTTTATTTATTTATTTAATTTATAATTTATTTCTCGTGTTATTGAAATAATTATAAAAAAAAATATTCATATTAAATTTTTAATATTTATTTAGGTACAGTCGCCCAAGAAAGTGGTCTATCAGTTTTTACAAAAGTTTCTGTGAGCTCTAACGATCGCTAAGGTTGACTTGACACGTGGCATGACGTAAACATCATATATAAAGACAGGGCGATTGTCACTGACATAATATTATTGCAAGCGGAAATCGACCTTGTCTCATGACGTTTAAACGAACCTCACCCGTAGGGTGGTAAACCACATTTTTGGTCGACTGTACCTGAAAATTGCTTAGATTGAATTTTTGACGAACACCCATCCGTAACATTTTTTATTCATTGTTTGAGCCCCTTCCGAAGTAATTTCCGCTGAGTTTCCTATGAGATGGAGCAATTGCGTCAGGGAGTGTCGACTATAATAAATACGGAAGCTTTTATACAATAAATAAATATACTGCGAATGAAAGGTGAAATTGTTAGATACTTATACTTACCTACACGTATTTGTTACTGTCGACTACATTTCCGTCTGTAAGTTATAATGTTAACTGTATTTTTTAAAACCGTAAATTATGGGTAACTTACGGAAATACAAAAATAATTAAGTCTATTAATGCTGACTTAAGCACATTTATGTCAAAACTTAATTTTAATATTTTACTGAAAGGTTGTCTGCAGCCCAGAAAAAAATTAAAATCCAATGATAAGATGTGAACACCCAATATTTTCAAATTTAATTGTTTGAAGCAAAATCAAAAGGCATTGAAATATCCGTATAAAAACATCTATTTACATATCTACAGGCATATTCAAATTTCGAATTAGTATGCGATTTTTTTAAATGACATTGCTGACTGTTGAGGTTTCATGTGATCAGCGCACCGATCAAATACCGCAATGTAATGAAGCTCGTATGAAAGTTCTCGCACTGTGTAAATGAGCCCTCAGTTTCTTTCGGCTCATGACATTTAATCTTACTGATATCCGATATCATATTTAGATCAAATTTTTATCTTCCAAAGCCCTCGTGGAGTTTGCCGCGAGGATTTCACGGTTTTGCTGAAAGTTATCTGGTAGGATTATCCGGCGTTCAGCGGATCGCTTAAGAAGTTTTTATGCAAGCCAATTTCAATGTCGATGTCGGTCGAGCATTAAAATATACTTTGCATTTTGTAGATATTTTGAATCAACAGACAATCGGCACCCTACCATCCTGCGCCGAACTGATGGCTCCTATTATCTTCCTTTTGTAAATACATTTCTGTATTATGTTTGTATAATACTCGGAAACACACTGAATTTACAGTTTGGGTTTACAAAAGCGCCGGTGGGCTAACGGCAAGAGTCAATCCGGAGATCGCGGGTCCTATTTGTCAGTCGTTTATCGACGCAAGAAAATACCGCGAGGAAACCAAAATAATCCCAATATGGTCCAGTATACTGCCTAGAAAGACGGACGGCAGTCACTGCCTTACAATTAATATCAGCGCAAAATCTTGGGATTAGTTTCCAATGCGTACATGCTAAGATTGCTAAGCGTTCATGAGCCACTGCAAAATGCTATTTCGGGGCAAGAAGAAGAAGAAGGTACTAAATTCACAGTCTACTAAACGGTTTAGAGAGCTCTTCAAATTTCCACGTTTCACGTTGAAAATGTCAAACTTATTTCGAGCAACCTAGTTATGGCGTAGCGCTAAAGGAAGGCACTAAAAGTCGTATTTCTGCCAGTAAAGTGGATGAGAGCCAGAGTGCCATTCTTGCCGCATGACGAGCATAGATTCTGGGGGCTTGCCGTTTGAATATGCTATGCCAAACTTAAATGATGCATAAAATGAAAAAAAAATGAAAATGAAAATGAAATATTTATTTTTCAAGTAGGCATATTACAATGCGCATATGAACGTCAAATAAAGCTACGCCAGCTCTAACCCTACGCCTCAGCCTCGAGAAGATTTCAGTCCCCCCTCAGTTGGGAGGGGGGTATCCACTATGGGACCGGCAAGAAACTCGGCGGGCAACTGTCAATCTGAACGTAGTATACAGGTAGTAAAGAATATTATTAAAAAATGCACGTATACGTCGACGGATTTTCGCCTAGCATTGCTAGAATATCTTAATACACCTATCAGTGAATATTTACCCTCACCGGCAGAGTTACTTCAAAATAGAAAGTTGCGAAGCATTTTACCTCTACGGGAAACTGTCCTAGACGAGACAGTTAACCATAACGTTAGGAACAGATTAATTGACCGGCAGAATGTTTTTAAACGGTATTACGACATAAACGCAAAAACCTTATCTCCTCTAAAAGTAGGGCAAAAAGTAAAGGTAAGGCATGACAATAACAGTATTTGGATGAACGGCACGATTAGTAATATTTTAAGAAATCGATCATATCAAATATTAATGACAAATGGTAGTAAAATAATTAGGAATAGACGTCACATAATAGCGGACTCCCCACACCGGCCAGGTGCGGATCGGGAATGTAGTTTCGACCTTGATCACATGCTCCCGAGGCAAATGCAATCCTCATCAACTTCAGCTCCCAGTTCAAATGATGTTAATGTAAATACAAACCAAACTAATGCTTATGTAACTCGTTCTGGCAGGACAGTGATACCACCTAATAGGTGGGGCGATTGGAGTACATAGCTGGAATTCAAGTACCTATTACCTACTGCCTGTTGGATAACCTTTGCCTATACATATTATATAAAAAAGAGAAACATTCGTTCAGTTTTAATGTAATAGCGGTATAATTAAAGTCTATTATAGTTTAGGTAAACATTGAATATATTAAATAATATACCCTATTAGTTGTAAATTATTAAAACACATTTAGGGCCGGTTGCATCAAACCGTCTGTCATCGTTAAAGCGTTCGTTAAATTTTATCGTATAGGAAGTTCCATAGACGTCTGCTGCGTGACGATGATGTGCCTGTCAAATGTGGTTGATGCAACTGACACTTAGTATTGTAAAAACAAAATTGCATTGTAAAGTATTCAGTATGTTATCCTCGTGACTAATCTTAGCATCTCTCATCCTCTTTTCGTTTAATAATGCCAAGTCCGTTATTATTTAGGTATTAGATGTCAAGGTCAGACGACATAGGTGATGGTCAATTATCCCACGAAAACAAAACGCTTAGAGATAGATAAATAAATAAATATTGGGGACACTTTACACAGATCAACTTAGCCCCAAACCAAGCAAGGCTATTACTGTTCTTTGCTAAGGAGCGTAGACGATGGTTGATGTTGATACGCGGCCAGCTCTCCGAACACATACGGACAAATGTTTTTGTAAAGTCTAGCTATCGCTTTACAAAAGCTCATATCCGCATACTTGTTCGTATCAACCGTAGGCACAATATGTCGTACTTAATACCTTGACACTGGTTATACCTGGAAACGGAAACCACTGGATAGACCGCATTTCATTTTAAAATATTGGACTGAGTTGAGACGAACCCTCGCTAAGGCCCACTCAGGCAATAGGAATGCCTCGTCATGAAGATATGCCTGTCGTGCCCTAAAGAGCAGCCAGTGCTAGATTAAGTGCACTTAAGTAAAACCACACAACACACAACTACATATATATACCTAGGTATCTACTTCAATACGGCAACGAAAGTTCACAATTTAAGAGTTCTTCAAATAAAATGTAATAATGTGTATCAGTACCAATGTTATAGACGTTAAACTTTGCTAAGACATATCCATCCATACTAATATTATAAATGCGAAAGTAACTCTGTCTGTCTGTCTGTCTGTCTGTCTGTCTGTTACGCTTTCCCGCTTAAACCACGCAACCGATTTTGATGAAATTTGGAACAGACAATCTTTAGACCCTGAGACAGAACATAGGCTACTTTTTATTTCGAAAAAAAGGGATGAAGGGGTTGAAAAAGAGGTTGAAAGTTTGTATGGGATTTCTTAATTTTAAATGATAAAACCATGAAACTTTATATTTTAGCACTTGATAAGAAATCATTAAACATATATTTAAAGTCACATACAGGTCGAACGCGATTAATTAACATTATTTTTACCTTTAAAATAAACATGGTGGGAAATAAACATTAACTAAAAGCGGGTAGATTATATTTATTTGTCTACCCCGAACATTTATATAAATTAATATCGGGTAGTTTTGTGTTGTTTACATTCCGGTGACATTTTGCTGGGACGTCAGTCTTCCGCGACCACGGCCAGTGCAACCTGGCCGAAACGTTGGGAAAAAAGGTAAAAATAATGTTAATTAATCGCGTTCGACCTGTATGTGACTTTAAATATGTGTACAAAGCGCGAGAACTTAAAGTGTTATATCATTAAACATCTTGATAAGGGATAGGGATAGGGATAGCGATAGGGATAGCGATAGGGATAGCGATAGGGATAGCGATAGGGATAGCGATAGCGATAGCGATAGCGATACGGATACGGATAATATGGGTATCGTTAGCGGGATACGGTTAATCGGTCGGCGGTCTCTTACAATCAATGTGCTCTAAGACGATCGTTGTTTGCTTGCTTGAAGATTACGTTTGCGATAAGTATAAGCAAAATGTAAAAAATTGTAAGGGATAATAGAAAAAAGTACTTTTTACCCACCGATCATAGTGTCGAAATACGGGCTATGTGGGATGTTTATAAAGGTTTCCCCAGTTCAAATATAAATTTACGGATGTACCTACTCACGTTAATATATACCACTACCAGACCGCACCTATAGCATACTCGTATACGAAGATTTTAGAGGTAATTTTGGACTATAATGAAATGGTTTCACGATAATTCATTTCCCGTTTTATTTCGTTGTCATTGTGATTAATTACATCCAACAAAGTTACCGATTAAAGTAAAGATTTAACTCAAGTCGGCGAAGTGTTGTGGGATGGGGAGCATTTACATTGCTGACAAATTCACACTGACAACTTATGGCAAGGTACTGGCCCCGTAGCCGAATGGTATTTCTACGACGCGAAACGAAAACGAAACGCCGCGAAAGGTACTCTGGCTCTGTCACGCCAATACGCAAGAGCGATGCGATAGATATAGATATCTACGAGCCTTTCGTTTCGTGAGCGTTTGTGCCATTCGACTACGCACCCTGGTGTACAGACAGAATGTATCTGTGTCCATACATAAGCAATAAGATAAATAGTGAAGGCATTCGGCAGGTAGTTCCAAATCAAATCTGAGGTTTGACGTGCGGAATATCTCCGAAGACAATCGTATTCGCCTTCCAGAACATCTCTAACATTCCATAAATTCACACCTCAAATCCTTGATCAATCTCAGTCGTACGCCAAGCTTACTGTAGGTCTGTGGCGACAGGTGTATTAAATATATTGGTAATAAATAATCAATATTTGAACAATAATATGTTTTAAAATGCTGTTACGCTTCGCGCGACGCAAGCGCGGCGTTAGTTCCTTATCAAGATCGGCGGGCGAGGCGCTTTGACGCTCGCCCAGCCAGTCGGCAATTTATCACTCTCGAGGCTGGACGCATGCGCTCGCGCCGCCCGAGCTAACGGTTAATGCTTACGCGCCGACTCGCTTGCATTATAATATTCGGTTTGCTTGTGCGCCGCTTAATGCTTTAAGCTTACGCTTTTAATGTGTGCTTTCTTTATGTACTTTTCCTATCTTCTGTGCATTTCTGACTTCCTCTTTTTCTATGCTGTGCTGTGCTTTGTATCTTACTTTCTCACTTGTGCTTGTGACTCTTGTGTGCCGTTATTTGACAATATAACTTATTAATGTGGAACTAGCTTGTTTTACTTATCTCGCTAGGCTAGTTCACCACAGGTCTTACTTCCTTATATCTAAGGTATGTTGTTAGATGAGTCGAAGCCACAGACTATTTTAACTACTAGACGAAGCATTCAAGGCAACTTCCATGTATGATTATGGTCTGCTGCAATAATTTTGTATGGGAACGCAAGCTTTTAATCTATTTTGATATTTATAAAAAAAAAATTAGTGTGGCCTGGTGCATGCTAGTATTGGGCGTTCAGCGAGGCGGGGCATGCAGCGTGCATGTTAAAATTGTCAAAACAATTGAAGCTCATACAAGTTTAGTGTCGTGAGTCGACGCTGCACAGGATACATGCGCGGTTCCAGGGGGGGGGGGTCCTGGGGGTCATGACCCCCCCTGGAGCCTAGGATGGCCATACAAATAGACCCCCCCCCCCGGGGGGGGCCTGGGCCTTTACCACGTGACCCCCCTCTGGGCACGAAGCTGGATCCGCGCTTGACAGGACTATAGGATGGACGCACGCTCGCCCATCCGCTGCACGCGCCGCCGAACGCTCCGCTCCGAGCGTCCACTCAACCTGAGCTGTTATGGTTAATGATCGGAACTATGGGAGCAAAACTTTAACAAAACTTGCTAAGTGGACATTTTAGAGTACTTACAGCCATGAAAATATTAATATCCTTGTAGGTAGTAATATGTATTAGAAATCTTGGATTCAGGTATAGAATCAAATTTAACACTGATCTGAAAATAATAATCTTGGTTTTACTTTAAATTTATGTCAGCTCTAAGGTTTTGTTAAAATTTTGCTCCCACAGTTCCGATCATTATGGTGTAAGATGTCGCTTCATAATGCGGTGTCTGTGTAGTCTGTGGTCGAATCTGTTCAGCGTCTTGAAGGCGTCCAGCGTTAAATGCAATTGCGCGGGTCGTGCTCGGGCTAAACTGATTAGTCGCCCGGGCAAAGAGCCCGTGATCATTTTATGAAGGGGTCAATGGGACACTAACACTGCACAATTACAATAGCACGGAATAATTCGATATAACTGGCTATAATCTGGTAAAGCGAGGGTAATACTATTTATAGTGAAGTGATTCATTATTGAATGTCGACTGATATGTGACTGATATTGATAATAATTTTTAAGAAAAAAAAACCGCCTTCCTTTGGGGTTCTGGTGATAAATACTTTCAAATGTTGGATTATGTTATCAATTCGTCTGTATATTTTTTAATGTTTGTTATTCGATATCTCCGTCATTTCTGAACCAATTTTGAAATCTGGATGATTCTGAAGTACTTACAGATGACAATGATTATCAGAACGGAACTCTAACCAGGGGCGGCTCACTCTTCATCAGCAGTTCCACAGCACCAAATGTCACTGTTCTGGACGTAAGTGCATGCTGTTCTTATAAAAATACCATAGTCACTATAAGTGTGCCGTTCAGATTTGAGGAGTTCCGTTCTGACCATCATCAGCAGTTCCACTGCACCAAATGTCACTGTTCTGGACGTAAGTGCATGCTGTTCTTATAAAAATACCATAGTCACTATAAGTGTGCCGTTCAGATTTGAGGAGTTCCGTTCTGACCATCATCAGCAGTTCCACTGCACCAAATGTCACTGTTCTGGACGTAAGTGCATGCTGTTCTTATAAAAATACCAAAGTCACTGTAAGTGTGCCGTTCAGATTTGAGGAGTTCCATTCTGACCATCATCAGGAGTTCCACTGCACAAAATGTCACTGTTCCGTACGTAAATGCATGCTGTTCCTTTAAAACCACAAAAATCACCATATGTATACCTTTCAGATTTGAGGAGTTCCCTCGATTTCTCCAGGATCCCATCATCAGAACTGGGTTCTGAGAAAAATGAGACCAATCTGTATGCATATACATTCAATCAAAATAAAATTTTTCAAAATCGGTCCAGTAACGACGGAGATATCAAGAAACAAACATTAAAAAAAAAAAAAACTAAAAATACAGACAAATAAAGGCGGTTATAAATGAAAGTCCGCGAGTTAGTTGACTTATATTGACCGTATTGGATAATTTTCTAAAAAGTTCTGGATGTTTTTTTACAAATAGACACGCTTTTCTTATATACATACAAGGTAAAGGCAAAATATTAAATTTTTCAAACAGTGGCTTACAGGTGTCCATGATCCAGGCATTGGCTATCGCACGAATGCATTTTTTCTGCCGAACGAACGCTTTCTCAATGTCGACTGAATTACCCCACAGTAATAGGCCATAATTAAGTACAGACGCTACATATCCATGGTAGGCAGTTGTTGCAGCCTCTATAGATACCTTGGGAGTTCAACAAAACACAAAAAGATAATCTTGGTATATTAATATCTCGGGCATTATATCTAGTGAATCATTCAAAACTCTGTGTGCCTAAATAACAAGACTTTGAAGACTTCTTTAGTTGATTTATGTATTCTTGTTGCAACTTTTCAAAAATATTGCCATCTGATATTGACGGCACTCTTTTTATTCTGATTTTTGCAATAAATAAGATTAAAAGAAATGTTATATTAACATATAATAATTCAGTTCTATTTATTGTATCTTGTATCTAATGGATGACAATATAAAAGGAACTGTACCGTACCTAATATTTTAATGTTACTGAATAGCGATATTTTAATCATTTTAGTTACCAATACTTTATTTATAAAAACTAGTAATACTAGAGTAAACAGATAATAAAAACGATACAAAAAATCTTGGTTTATTAGCTGGAGTTGGGAATGGCTGCTCCGTTATCAAAACCCAACAGTTTCGCTGCAGGTTTGAATTATAGCAGTGCATATCCTTGCAATATTTATATCTCGTCATAATTTTATCGAATGCGATACAGTTCGAATGTATGAAATTACGAATAAATGATAAATATTTCTACGCATAAGTTACCACATTTCATTGCTCTCCAGTGTATCTAAACGCATTTAGTGTGGCCAGACAGCAGTCGTAATGATTTTATGGGGAGATCAATGGGGTACTTAACGTGAGGGGTAAGATTGAGCTGGGATCCGAGATTCCCGTCATTGTACTAATTGTTATTGCTAGAGGGTTGTTAGATGACGTTTATTGTTCTTAGATGAAGTATTTAGAGGGGAATCGGAAGTCTTTAAATGTAAAAGCCTACAAATGAAAAGGGCCTGAAAAGACACAGATACGATTACCTGCCGGCCTAGCCGAAATGACAATCGAAACACAGTCTGGCTTTGTCGCGTCAATACGGAAGAGCGAGTACGATAACGATATTATCGTAAGCGTTTGTGCATTTGGCTACGTACTTTGATCGGCGAACTTATTCAGTTTTTGAGAAAAGGTTTTTACTTAACTGCAATAAATTCAGAAAAAGGTTATGAATGTTATCATTGACGTTAGGATATTCATAATTCATAACTTTAACTTAGTGTCGAACCATCTTTTGCACCAGCCCCCTTAGCACAACTTGCCTTGTGGCGCGCGAGTCCATACTTGAAGTCGCGCTTGATGTATGGACTCGTGCGCGACAAGGCAAGTTCTGCTAAAGGGGCAGGGGCATCGATGGTTAAATTATTAATGAATTCATTGATACATTTGCAGCTCACTGTACTTGGACTTAATAGTGGCCACATGACTGTAACAAAGTCTTTAGAACTATTCCGTTATCAAAATTAATTTAACTCATACAGCCTAAAACGGACAATGTTCGTTCAGATACTCTAATTCCACCGCAGATACGTCGACAGATATAACACCAAAATAAATCTACCGTCATTGTCGTCCATGTTATCAAGGATTAAGGTCCAATTTCCTTGAACCCGCATGAAAGCAGAGTTGTCAGTTGCCGTGTAGAGACAAAACGCGCTGTCGAGCGGGGATTTCAGTCGATCCTGTGACGGATGCCGTGGCTCATAGTACCTACTCTAAATTGTAAGGTAACAGTTGAGTGTTGAGTCGATCCAAAGTTATAAAATAAATACAAATGTCATGATGTGTGCTTTGGTTGTTGCCTTGAACGACAAAAGAAGTGAGATCGAAATGGGTGCCAAGACTGCCAAGTTCAATCACAGAATATATAATAGTACAAGTACAGAAGGCCCACTGCTTTGATGTTCACGAAATGCCGCCTTTTTAAATGCCTACAAAATTCTAACAAAGAAACGAGCCGCACGTGCGCCGAGAGCGGCTATAGGGTTGCCTATGGCTTAAAACGAATATTCAGAAAAATTATTATATTCAAATCTTAGGTACTTTCTAGGTATAAATACAGTGTTTATATTATTTTGTTTAAGCTCCAACATCACAAGCCTTATTCAACTTTTCCGTGGGACTTAATCAATAGTAGATCTGTGTAAGAATGTCCTATGGTATTTATTTTATTCATGATGTCTATTCAACTAAGCATCACTAGACATTTCACAAGCGGACATCGCATATGAACCTTAAAAAAAATCTCTCGACATAAAGTAACAATAAAAATGCGAACGTGCGTTCCGTGAGAACGCGCGCACCCCTGAGTAGGCCGCGAACTCGCGGCCGCCAGCATGTACCTGTAGCGCGGCGATAGAATCGCGGAGTGAGCCGCCCCTGGTTCAATGCTCAGTCCTGAAATTTATTTTAAACAATATATTATACCTTCACGAGTTCTAAACCTGTTACTTGTCGGTTCTTAATTTATTATTCCGAAAATTTGGCTTGCTGGTAGAATCTAGCCATAAACATAATATAATAATGTGTATATCAATTTGGTATAAGGCAATCACTCTTTGGCTTAATACCTGTTTGAATGAAATACAACTATGGAAACGGATTAAATCGCGTATAATGAATTTAAAATTCATCCCGACAACGCTGTAAAGAGTTCGAAACGTCGGGATGAATTTTAAATTAATTATACGCGATTTATTACCGTTTCCATAGTTTTATTTCATGAGTAACTATAGCGGTAACCGAAGACAATATTACCTGTTTGAATGTTTGTTATGTAATTTACAATATATATGATGTGGATGTACTTTTATAATAAAAATAAAAATAAATAAAATACAAAAATATATCAGAACTAGCCAAGTCAGACCTTTATTAAGCTACAATATAATATATTATCCTAGGTAGGTACCCGGCAACCTTCAAATCTAGGGTGAATAGGCATTTTCTGGGCAAGCTCACTCCATCGTACTAGGCCACGTCTTTGCCTTTGGCTAATTTGTGGCCAAGAGTTAGCCCATTTATAATAATAAAAAATAAGAAGACATGATATTTTAAGAAGCATGGGTGTGAAGTTGAGTGATAGGATCAGAAATAGCGCGTGATAAGAGAGAAGTGTAGAGTGGATGTAGATGTGGTGACAAAGATTGAGATGGGTATGTTAAGGTGGTTCGGGCATGTAGAGAGGATGGATGAGAGGAGAGTAACGAAGAAAGTATATGAAAAAAGAGTGGAAGGGTCAGTTGGAAGTGGAAGACTTAGGCGAACTTTTCTTGTTCAAATCGGGGAAATATTGCAAAAAGGCCAGGTCAGAAATACTCGAAACCGACGAGCGTGTATGAGAAACGTTATGAAAGTGTGTGAAGCGAAAGTGATTTGTCAGGATCGTGGTAAATGGAAATCCGTGATCTCTGCCTACCCCTCTGGGAAACAGGCGTGATTGTATGTATGTATGTTGTATGTATGTATGTATGATATTTTATATTGTTCATTATTATATAAATCCGTTTCCCTAGTTCGGGCAAATCATCGATAATTTTAAGTATTTGTTGGATGTAATGTAAATATCGTCCCATTAATGCAAATACCGACTCTTTTTGACGAAATCGAGCACCTATAGAATAAGGTTTTCAAGGCTACAATATGTTAAAACCCATGATTGTATGCATTCAAAAGATAGCTTTCGCATGTTGTATGTATGTATGTATGATATTTTATAAACTTGTTTATCATTATAGAACCTTTTAATGGTGTATAGTTTTTTTTGCATTTAAACATTTTGTTAAAGTAGCCATCTTATGTTCTACAAAAAAGTTTAATGTGTACATATTTGATTTTTGCAAATAAAACTATCAACAAAATTCTTTATTTTAAGCCAGGCTAAATACACCAAATGTCTTTAAGATGTTTTTCCAGAAGATGTTTGTTTACAAACATCAGCAATGTCATTCTACCAAAAAGTTGTATAGGGACTATAATTCGTTTTGCATGTAATGTGACGAAGGAAAGGATAACGATCTATTACTGCAAATACCGACTATGTGTAAATAGGCGATTTTGAGATAATGCGGTTTTAAAGTTTGAAGGCGCGTTTTATGTGAAAACATGAAGAAATGTACGTTATGTGTATGGCATTTTAAAACCTATATTTTTTTGTTTACTACTTTGTCGTATATATATTCAGAATGTATTTAGTTGACGATCAAATACGATTTAATGAAACAGTCAAATACCTACTTAGTTGGTTTTTCCTGTAGAAATAAATGTTTGCATATTTCTCTTCTTTATACATATAATCCATTAGGTATATATGATGTTCTCGTGATTAGCGTGCGTTGAGAACCTCTTCCTTTTTTTAAAAAATCGAATCGAATCGGTTTATAATACAATAACACAAACGGTTTAAGCTACAGGAATCGAATTTAGTGTAATTTTATGTTTCATAACTTCGATGACCGTTACTAATTACAGTGTTACATTTAAATCAAATCTTTTTTGCCACTTCACCGACTGGTAAAGGCTCTCTTAGTTCTTCGAAAACGGACGAGAGAGTTGCATTTTATCCACAAAATCTTGTAGATTGCATTAGTGCAAAGTTATTTCATACTAATTTTAATTTTGTAACCTAAGCTGGTTGGCAAATAACCTTAAATTAACCTTTGAATTACGATAAATAATACAACATGTATCGTTGTTTTAACAACTCGAAGTGGAATTAGCCTACGAAACTAAATTCACTGCGCCAAAGTCACTGTATTGTAGACGTAGGTAGATGATATTCTTATTAATAAAATAGTGATAAAGTTATTAAACGTCATCTTCATCGATGCTGATTCCCATACAGCGACATCTAGCATCTACTCGTATTTTGAACGCCTTACCAGTTGAGGAGGGTAATAGATATATAAGCTTAAGTTAAAAAATTGGTTGATAGAAAATGTTTTCTACAACCTAAATGAGTTTTTTCTGAAATATCCCGGGTAATAATTATAAGTTAGCCAGTAAGCTAATAATTATAGTCAGTAGTTTTTAAGAATATTGTACGCTCGAAATGGGCAACTGTTGATACTGTATTTCCTGTATATTATACCATCTTAGTACACAGTTAACAATGAATAAACTTTACTTTACTTTACTTACTAGCATACCTACGGTACGAATAGACTTCAGATGTCACAACTGTGTATTAAGTGCGTGAAGCGAAAGTGATTTGTCAGGATCGTGGTAAATGGAAATCCGTGATCTCTGCCTATCCCTCTGGGAAACAGGCGTGATTGTATGTATGTATGTTGTATGTATGTATGTATGATATTTTATATTGTTCATTATAAATAAATTTCAAGCCTGACCATTGAACTTGGCACCCATTTAGATCTTACTTCTTTTGTCGTTGAAGTCAACAACCGAGGCACTTATCATAATAGTGAACTTGCTCTCATTTCACATTTAAGTTTTCAATGGGATTAAAGTTTCATGGAACTTTAAGTTGTTAGTCTTATAGGTAATTTATCATCTTCACTAGTCTACTCGATTAAGTGTTCGACTCTCATTTCCTACTAACGCAACAAGAACAACACCCAAAGGCTTAGGACCGTTTGCCGTGAATTTATCACAAGCTATACCAATTTATAGTCTATACTATCCTCAATAAAGCTCACTTTGCCCTGAGATTGATCGGAATCGTTTTCTTCCGGATTTAGGTAGGTAACTAACGTTAAGAAAACGGTTGAGTTATGATATTGGATGAAAGGAATTGGTTGGGGCTGCTTGATATTAATTGGTTTGAGATTTATCTTCGGAGCCTGTTGATTGGTGTTGATCGAGTCTCAATCAAAATTCAGATAGGTATGTCATATTTTTTTAAATTTTAAATTTTCATTTTCGTTCTTATACCATGTAAAATCGCATGCTACCATTGGAAATAACATTTTCTCCAACGAGTTGCCTAATGTCTATCAATAAGTAGCGAATGGTACGGGAAGTTCTTCTTACCAAACCATTATTTTTATAACATACAAAAGATCACGGTCACGAAAATCTTGTCACTAAAAAAGGCGCGAAATTAAAATTTTCTATAGAAGTTATACTTTCGCCACTACATTTTCAATATTTGTTTAAAGGCTCGTCAATAATTCCGCTAACTTCGCCGACAGCTGTAGCCGCAAATTGCGTTTGCACGACGCGATGTCATATTGTATGGAAGTGTGAAAATGTCTTAATAAATTCATAGACAAGATAACTTTTTTATTGTACGACAACTGCAACAAACCCAAGTCAGGAAAAAAGGCGCGGGTTACATGTTTTCTATTAGGGGAAGATGAAAGTGTTAACTCTTTGGTAGTTTTTTTTTTGTAATCAGTTTGCTGTGCCACAGTATACATTTATTACATAGAATGAATGATTATTGAATGGTGAAATTACAAAAGTACGTGGGAAATACTGAACGGCAGATTGAATTGTGAGATTGTGACAAGTGTGACCACCTTTTAAAAATACAGGGAAAAATTGTTTTCATTTAATAAGTCCGATTAGATTAAAAATAATCTTTATTTTACTAAATTTGGTAGGTACACATTATCTACATAAGTATTATTGGCATAATATTATTGGTTGGTACGGTCGAAATTTCTAGATAAAAATGCCTAGACTAACTAAGCCCAGTTCGCCCGAAGCGATTAGCGTTTCACCAGCACTGTTATGTCTATTGTGTCTATAGAGATTTTAATACCTACTTATACTATCTATGTAAATGTGCCTTAAAATAAGTTAGTTAATATAATAGAGAGGTTAATAACAATTTGCATAGTTTGAGTTGAGGCAGTTAGTTACATAGTTTAAATGCTTTGCATATATAGTTGCATAGCTTTAATGCATATTCAAAGTTTACCCAGGCTTGCCGGTGCCAGTGCAACAAGTGCACAAAATAGAAGAGATACATGCAAATGTAGGTACAAATATTTAGTAAGCATGGAGTGTAGGTATATAGGTCATTGTGCTAGTTTGTCTTTAGTTTTCGTCCACACACAGAATAGTGATTTCGTCAAATGGACGCAAACTGGCTCTTGAGGAAAACTACCGCACTAATACACCAAATTATTAACTATAAGAAGTAGAAAATAAATATTATAGACATTGTAAGCTTCACGAAAACCTCAAGAAAACTATAGGTGCTCCGTTAATGATATACTGTAATTATTATAATACAAAAAAAATGAATCAGGAACATATATCTGTGGGCATCACACAAACTAAGTACCTAACTTTTTTTATTTTTGACAATATTGTCATTCATACAGCTGGCTGGTTTGACAAAAAGCAGGTTTTTAAAGGTGGTTGTCATGTTGTCAGACTAAAATGTCGGGAGCTAAGGCTGTTCACACGAACTGAAAATATAGTAGGTATCTAAATTTCTACGAAATTAACTCGATAAAGTCGCCGTCAATAGAAATTGTCAACAATGTAAACAAACCATTCTATAAAATATCAATATTCTAGCACAATTTTATTATATTAAAGGTTGGGGATCATAATGCGATATGAATTGATTAAATAACACATGGATTTAGCCAGTATCTGATGAGTTAGAATGGAAATTAAAGACATTTTGACTACAAGGTTTGTTTACATTGTTCACAAATTCTATTGACGGCGACTTTATGTTATGATTGTTAGGTAGCAGTGAGCCGGAAATCCTCATTTTCCCGGCTTGTGATGTAATGTGCTATAGATGCCTATTATTACGAACACTGAACATTCCGTACGCTCACTGGCTGGGGCAAGGTGCGAGTGAACAAGGTATCTGGTGAATGGAGAGAGTGAGTGAGATGGAACGAATGAACGAATGATCATGATCATTTGGAGCTGAGCCGCGCGAACGAGCGGACTTGCCGCGCACCGTTCCCGGTCTTAACAACATGGCGGAAAACCAATCTGTGTAGTTGTGTGTCATTTTAGTTTCTTCGTGATAATGTAGTTTTGTTGCGTTCAATTAAAATGAGTTCCAGTGAAGCAAGTAACGAAGAAGTGGAGAGTGTTCTAGTAGATACTTTAATACCAGAGAAATCTAAAGATAAATATCTAAATGTGTACGACAGTTTCATCAAGTGGAAGGATCAAAACAATGAAAAATCTTTCTCGGAGAAAGTGTTCTTAAATTATTTTAATGATATATCCAAAAAAGTAAAACCGAGCACTTTGTGGGCGGCATATTCAATGTTGAAAAGCACAATGCGTGCAAAACACAACATTTATTTGCAGGAATATGTTAATCTTCTTTTGTGGCTGAAAAAACGTAGTGCTGGATATAAAAGCAGCCAGTCCAAAATATTGACCGAAGCCAATATAAGGAAATTTTTAGAGGATGCTCCAGACGCGAAGTATTTAGCGACAAAGGTAACGAAACGTTTTTTAATTTCATTATTAGCATTCAGAATAATTTTCACGTAGACAGTAATACTAGCGAGCGCAAAGTACAACATTCGTGGCGCGGACGGAAGCCAACATTCCTAACAAAGGGGCACCCAGCCGGCAATAATAGTATCCCACGAAATCCTTGACTGAATGTTTATTTATTTTCGAGTTCCTACTTAATTGATCATATCTAATTTTATTTCATATAATGCTATCCAATTACATAAAAATACATTAAAACAATTTTACTTAGATTGGTATTTTTTTTAAGTTGACTTTTATTTATTTAGGTATTTGTGCTAAAACTGCTAAAATACTGAATTCCGTTTCATGCCCGTGTTATCTCATTATTCTATACAGGCAACAACAATCATACAAGATTGTTGGCACGCGGCCGACATTCTACGCTAGGCTGATAATTGCTTATTTCCTGGCCGCCAACTATACGCTTGCGCCACTGCATGCTATCTCTTTCCAGCTTAAACTCGGCCGCGTGTACAAGACACGTAGCGAGTTTTACCGCTTCCCTCGCATCTCGGGTCATTGAACTGCCTATATTTTATTTCTGCCTATTCATTAGAAAACAATATTTATTACGTGACCTATTATTGTTAATATACATACACATATAATAATCGTTATTACACTCATTCGAGCCAATTAGTACTTAAAATTATAGTTTAAAAAAAAACTTTAAAGTACCAAATTAATACAAATGTCACTACCATTGGCCCGTTTCTCGAAAGGTACAAGCCTTGTATTACAAGTGTGTTTCCATGACAACTCATACGATTTGACAGTTCGCGCACTTGTAATACAAGGCTTGTACCTTTCGAGAAACCCGAGGCCCCTGGTCGTCTAATATATTATGTATTAGGAAAATGAACGTTTCGGGCGTAACAAACTATGTACCTACATAGTAAAAGTCGTCCTCAATGAGACGGACAGGCGTCGCGCCGGCAATGATCAATTGCAGGCGCGTCCGGTCCGGGACCGGTCGGCTGCCGCCGGCCGGGAGGTCATCCTCATCAACTCAATTGAAATCATACCGAATTTACTTCTTTTCAAAACCAGCGAAAAGAAGTAAATTCGGTATGAAATACTCATTGTATTGCAAATTAATAATAATAAATAAATCGTTTAAAAAATAAATAGTTTTCTACCTTTTATTGCAAATTAATAATAATAAATAAATCGTTTAAAAATAAATAGTTTTCTAAAGTATGGCGTTTTATAAGTATGGCGTTTAATCCATAGTCCGTACTTGCACTTAATTTCGTCATATTTACCGTTAACATAGCTTTAGTTTACCTAGACATTAAACTGTTGTCGAATGTATGTATCAAGTACATCTATTAAATGTTGAAAATAAAAATAGTTTTATATGAATGACATTCAGGAACACTAAAGTTAGACGTTTGTGTTCATTTGAGTTTGCGTCTTTACTAGGTATACATTGCTCAGTTTGGTGGTGTGATAACTTTAGTAATAATAATTTCATATGTACACTCATTATAATACACATTTATTATTGTTACAGGTGGCGCTTATCCTAGGTGTCTGCGGACAGCTACGCTCTTACGAATTAACCTGGTTCAAAACAAACAACGTCAAAATCGTCGACGGCCTAATGATTGGAGTATTGTGTGATGAACAAGACAAGACGGAAAGAATCTTCATCATTCGAGACGAATTCATCCCTTGGGTGCAGAAATATCAGGCATTGAGGCCTAAAGACGTAGAGACAGATAGATTGTTCTTGAATCTAAGAGATGGTCGTTGTACGAAACAAGTGATTGGACGGCATAAGATATGCACCTTGCCCAAAGAGATCGCTACCTTTTTGAAGTTGCCGCACCCGGAACGTTTTACTGGACACTGTTTTCGGCGATCGGCCATAGGCGCAGTTATAAGCAATGTAGACAAGGGCAACAAAGGACATCTTGTTAATGCTACCCAGGGTGAGGTTTCAGAAGTGTTAGAGTTCGCAAGACGATATAGGAGAGGTTATTCTGCTAAGAAAAATGCAATCGTTGAAGTTGAGGCTGCTTCTAGTGAGTGTAATGTTGAGGTTGAAAATATGGAACTTGCGAATAAAGTTAAAATTAAAACCGAAACAAGAGATGAAAATACTACCGATGAGGTTTATGTTAAAGCTGAACCATTTGATGAAATTTTCGAGGACCCTATAAATGCTGACATGATCGATTGGGCAGTATCCAAACCATCTACTTCTGGTAGGTTTTCGCAATTGTCTGATGTTATTATGGAGGATTCTGATGATTCATTAGATATGGTGCGCATTTTGAGCGAAGACGTGGACCGATCGACCACATTGCAAGCCCTTCGGGACGAGTCATCGCAAGGAACATCTAGCGAGAAAGATACAAAAATAACTGTCGCTGGTAAAAATATAACAATTATTTTTAAAAATTGTACTAATGTAGGCAATGTAACTGTTAATGTTATTAATAAATAGATATGAAATATTTGTGTGTCTCTCATTGATTTTTTTTAAATATCGGACTTATGAAAATAGGCAGTGAGGAATGAAGACTGAATGAGTCGATCTAGATTTAGATTTAGATTTCTTTATTGATAAATTTATAACCAAATTTACAGGTCAACAAAAATTTGTACATTACAATGTGTAATACAGTTCATAAACAATTTATATACTCTTTATTACAGTGTTACAACCAGAATAACATATATAAGCATAGGTATTATGGATTTTCGGGACAACGACTCCTTTTGAGGAACTCGTTGATCAACGAGTTCCTCAACATCAATGTTATAATAAGCAGACTCTAATAACATTTTTTTGAGTTTGCTTGTAAATATAGCATCGGAAGGTGGTTCTTTTATGTCAGTAGGTACACAGTTTGTATAGATTAGGGCCGACAACGTCCAGCATCGCACGGGCCTTCGCTAGCCGACGGCGAGGGGGCACTAGTAGGTCACGTCTGCGCGACGGTCGATGGTTTATTTTGCCGTAGGTTTTATAATTTTTTAGGTTCGAACGGACGAATTTGCATGCCGTTAATATGTAAACACAGGGCAGAGTTAAAATACGGTGCTTTTTAAATAACTCCTGCGCTGGGTGATCAGCTGGTTTTCGGTCAATAATACGTAAAGCCCTTTTTTGCATTTTGAACATCTTGTCTCGGCTAGCAGATGTCGCCCAAAGATCAACACCTTGTATTAAAATGGAGTGGAAATAGCCAAAATAGGCTTTTCTGACGTTCTCACTCGTTAAGGTTGGTGCCAATCTTGAGAGAGCATAGCACGCCGATGACAGCCTGTCACACGCGTGGTCAATGTGCGGTGTCCACGTCAGCCCGGAGTCGATCACGAATCCCAAGTATTTGGAGGAGTCCGTTTGGGGTACAGGAACGTTATCTGCTACTATATTAAGTGGTAGGTATTTTTTTCGCAACTTAAAGTATACAATATTTGTTTTATTTACGTTGAGCAGCATACCGTTGGATGAGAACCACGAAGCCATTTAGTGCATCACTTGACATAACTTTAGTTTTAGAGAGTCTACATCTTCTGCGTTTACTATAAGACAAGTGTCGTCGACAAACATTACGTATTCCGGGATATCACAAACTGTTGAAATATCGTTCACCAGGAGGAGAAAAAGGTTGTTTCCCATTATGGAGCCTTGAGGGACCGCACAGCTTCCTATTGGATCGAGGTCAGATTTGGAACCGAGAACGTAGGTGCTCTGTTTGCGGTCACTCAGGAACGACGCTATGATATCATGGAAGCAGCCTGAAAACCCATAGGAAGATAGTTTGGCGAGAAGCAGCGCGTGATCAATCATTTCGAAGGCGCGCGACACGTCGCAGAAGACGGCGGCGACCTGCCGCCCGCCCTCGAGGTGCGCCGTCACCCGCGCCACAACGTCACGCGCCGCGTCCACGGTAGATCTACTAGGCTGGTAAGCGTATTGTTGCCGATTTAGCAAGTTGTTTATTGTAATGTGATTCATTATCCTGCTACTCAACAAACGCTCAAAGATTTTAGAAATTACCGGTATGAGCGATATAGGCCGGTAATGCTTAGGCAGATGCATTTCGCCTTTATAAATGGGTTGGACCTTTATCTTCTTTAGAACGCTTGGATAGGTTCCCTGACACACACACTCATTAAACAACGTTAAATAGTAGCAGTGAGATGACAGTCGGAGGCAAATAGTCAATAAGGCGAGTCGATATATCATTTATATCCTTTGATTCCTTTCGTTTGATTTTTTTGCATGCGAATATCATCTCATCCAGCCCAAACGGCTCGAATTTAAAAGGCGGGCACGTTGCAGGTAGGTATTGCGTGAGGTACGTAAGCGTCGTGCTAGTGCACGGTACGGCATTGTTAACGTTGGTTTCGATGTAATACCGGTTTAACAGCGCGGCGGCGGCGGCGGCGCGCGCGCCTACGCAGTCGCCAGCTGACCGGCTAACGAACACATCGATAGCACTATTACCTTTATTATTTGTACATGTCTCCGTTGATATGACACGCCACATGCTCCTGCCCATGTCATCCTTGCAGTTAGATATGCAACCGTTTATGAAATTACTACGTACTTGCCGTAATTTTATCCAGTATTCATTTTCCAGCTGTTGTAGGTGCGTGCGAGACTCGACGCTGTCGGAATGAGTCGTTATGTAATTTTTCAATTGTGATATTTTTACACGTAATTTCCTTAAAGAATCGTTGACCCATTTGTGTCCAGTTTTTTTTAGTAACTGTTTTTTTAGAGGGAAATATGTTTCAAATTTATTTTTGACGACATTCATAACAAGTTCCATAGCTTTACTATAGGACATAATAAAGACGCCATTATGTTTTTTTGAGTATTTCGTCCCACTGATATGTATCTAGGCACTGACAAAACTCCTGTTTTCGTTGTTCTGAGAAAGTTCTTTTAAGAACATGCGAATTTTGCTGTAGGTATTTTTTATGAATGTCAACAATAACATTTATACACAGGTGATCAGATAGGTTTAAGTCACAACAAGATACATTCTTCACATCTGATTTTATTATATTTGAGTAGGCATGGTCGATACAGGTCTTACTAATATTTGTTATTCTGGTTGGTTGATTAATAAGTTGTCTAAATCCAGATTGTTTTAATGTGTTCAACAAATCTTTAGAATAATTGCATTTAATTAGAAGATCAATATTAATGTCACCGATAATAATTACATTAGAATTTTTAATTAAATTTAAATTAAGTAAATTATTTAACATACTCAGGTACATCGAAACATCACCACTCGGCGGTCTGTAAACACACACGATAATCAACTCTAAACTAGGGATGTACCGACTAGTGATTTGGCCGACTAGGCCGACTACCGACTAGTCGGCGCTTGGGTGGCCGATTAGTCGGCCGACTAGTCGGCTAGTCGGCTGGAGCATATTTTTCGACTAAATTCATCAGAAATTTAGAATTACATTTCTGGTCCTTCGTTCGCGCTTTAATTTTTTTTTACAAGTTCTATTTTTCAAAGGTCTATGAGAATATTTATACATTTTTCATTTTTAACAACCGCTTTGGCTTAGTGGGTAGGTTAGTGATCCTGCCTATGACACCCGGTAGCCCTAGGTAGGACATTTATTTTTGTGATGATCACAGATATTTGATCTTTTGACTAACCAAGGTATAACGAATCGGTACATAATACAATTATATCAGCTGTTAATTTATTTTTGTACTATTTTTCTATGACTTATAAAGTGCCGACTTATCGGCCTGTTTTGCCGACTAGTCGCCGACTAATCGCCGACTACAAATGTGGCCGGATAGTCGGCTTTCCCGACTAGTCGGTACATCCCTACTCTAAACCAATACACTCGATCGCGCATATCTCGAACTGCGATTCCACCGATAGGTCCGTTATCTCCTTCCGTACCATGCAGGGTAGGCCGGATCTCACATAAAGACAACTTCCTCCGCCCGCCTTGGTCGATCGGCAGCAATGAGCGATGAGATTGTAGTTTGATATATTCGTAGAAACTATCTGGTTCGATTTTAGCCAGTGTTCTGTCAGACAAAGCACGTCAACGCGATCGCGCAGCTGGAGCTCGGCTTCGATTTTATAAGTCTTGTTTGCAATTCGATTTATGTTTTGGTGAAAGATGCTTATATTAGGTGTAGGTTTGATAAGTTTCTGTGCAGGCGGGTTAGGCACGGGGGGTGCTGACTTACTTTTTCATCACACCCGCACTTTAAATGTGCTATTGCGCGCAGGCGGAACGTGAGTTATAGAAAAATCGTTCTCCCAAGGGAATAATGAAATTTCTTGTACCAAACTTAACTTTTTTACATCTATTTACATATTTTTTACATTGAGAGTGTGATGAAAAACATTGTGTGTAACTCGGGGAGTATGAATATTACTAACTCGAGTCTTTAAATCGCTCCGGCAAGCCGTCGCGATTTAACTTACTCTCGTTAGTAATATTCAACTTCCTCCCCTTGTTGCACAATGTACTATTACCACATCGATCGATATTAACGAAAACAATGGTTTTAATATTAAGCCGCAGCCGTCAAGAAAATAATTTGTTAAAAGTTAAATAATACGACTAGGTACGACTATTATCATTATCAATTGTTTGACCAAACCAAGGACGATTTATATAGGATTTACAATCTTCATACTAAGAATCGTACTTCGAGTTTTTAGCGCCACCTATTAAATTTATATTATCATAACTACATTGATGATGCCTACAATTTTTTACAAAAATGTGTATTGACATGACATCATGGTATTAAAATAAAGAAATATGTCCTTTGTTCTTATAAAAAATAAAAACTAGCAAAAATATTTGAGAAAAATATGATTTTGGCCACTTCCAGGCTGCAAAACAGCGCCATCTAGTTTTAAGCCTAAACCCATACATTTCAGGGGTAGGTACGCTTTTTTGTATGAGCTTTGTCAGTCCCGTATTAGGCATATCGTTCTTGATCAAACTAAAATTATTCTTAAACATAAAAACCATTAAACCCATAATCCTTTCCAATCGGTACCACAGACTTGTGAACAATGCAAAATCAAATGTCACCTAAGAAAACCGCTAAGTAAAGCTTTTCAGATCGAGACCAAACAATACGCCTCATAATTGCTTAAGGCAATGTGTGCTTTATTCCGGTAGCTTAAGGCCTTTTTGAACGATCAGAGGTTTGTCGCTGCATCGAGAGGGTTTACAGAGGAATTTGAGCTTTATTACGTATTTTGTAAGAGTTTCGTGTAAGGTAACGCTGCGGCGACGGCATCCGACGGGTATCTAGCCAACGTCAAAATCACTTATGATTCGTAAGCTGTCGTGCGGTGCGGTGCGACAGAGCCAGACTGCGTTCCGATCGGCACATAGCGTCACCAACTGTCACTTCGGCTAGGCTGGCTGTAAAGTTTAAATCAATAACCTGTTGATGTTCGCCCGATAACCGCCATATTAGCCGTATATATATGTATTTACGGTTTATCGATAGTGCTCTTGTTGAGCCGTCGGTTGATACGTTTGCGTTTGTGGGAAATGTGGAAATGTTTTTAAATTTTCCGGTCGGTTTGGTTTTGTAATTGTAAATGTTATTTTACTGGCGCATTTCGTTGTTGTACTGCACAGCATGTATTGATGAAAGATAAGTAAATAAATAAAATAATAAATAAATATTGGGGGACACCTTACACAGATCAAGCTAGCCCCAAGCCCCAAACTTTTGTACTATATGGGTGCTAGGCGACGATATACTTACTTATATATATAAATAAATACATATTATATACCTACATAGAAAACATCCATGACTCAGGAACAAATAAATATCTGTGGTCTTCACACAAATAAATGCCCTTACTGGGACTCGAACCCGGGACCACGGCTTAGCAGGCAGGGTCACTACGCGCTAGACCAGACCGGTCACACAAAAATATTCAAAATTGAATTATAAGATACAGGGAGACAGTTTTGACTGGGGGGCAATTTTCAACTAAGTACCTACTTGATTTTTTCATGTTTTCATATAAGTACTATAAACTTGAAATATGTATTCACTGAAAAAGCGTGCCATATATGACCAGTGGATGCTGTATTTAATAGTGCAAAAGACGCGAAACATGGAAAAATCGAGGTTGAAATTTGCTCCCAGTAGTCCCAGTTTAATTGCCCCGTTGTACCTTATACTGCTTTATTCTGAAAAAGTTACCTACCTGCTTTATTTGTATTAAAACTGTCAAATCGTTACACTTGTACCTGCTCTAGTTTCCATGCATGAGGAAAACAGTTTTCAAAATATTTCTATAAGATGAGATGATAAACAAAGTTCAAAGTTCAACTAAAAATAAGATGTTCGTAATCCTCTCAACAAAACGTCTTTGTCTAGGCACCGCGCTTTGACGATCCTAGCAACTAATGCTTTTAGCTCATTCTTTATACATTGCGCCGTCAGCGCGCGCAATGGGTTTAATATCTCAAATGTAATGCGCTTTGGATTAGCCGCCTTGCGGAAAAGTTGCAAGCTTGGTATCTTGAAGCGCATTGTGGAGGAACGCTGTACAGCTGGGGCCTTTTATTAGAAATTGCATTTTATGTGGAAAAACGTTTTCTTCTAAATGAATTTTATCCATTTACATATTGGTACCAGCAAGATGTTATCATACCTATCAATATCTTGTCAAAATCGATTTTACTTATAGTTTAGCATCACTTACTCTGTTCAGGCTAAACACTTGCTTATATATTATGTTGACTTCAACCAGTAAAGCATTATGTATGTACTTCATAATTTAGAAATTAAATAAAATGCAGGATCTAACACTAAGTATATGGCATTGGATTAGTATATTAAGACATTAGTCTCCTAAGCCTATGCAGAGGACATACAAGTTTTGGTGCATAATTACCACATAACTTTATTTATATAGAAGAAACAAGTTCATCTATTTGTATAGGGGCCGAGCGTGTCAAATTTTGTACTGAAGTTGTTTCTTGCCTGTAATTTTAAATATGTCTCAGGCTCTTGATTGTTCATAATTTTTGTGTTGTTGCAATTGAATATCACGTAACGAGGCATTTTTTATGTTTTGATTGACTTCAACTTACAAAAATTGACGCCCGAAAGCTGCAAGCTGCGATTAAAGACGGACAACTCAGTGGATTTCACTGAGTTCATTTGACACGCTAAGTATAGATACGTTTGCTTGATCTATGGTATATATGACATCTGTGATAATTACATTACGTACATCATTATAATCCATAATCTATTTTGTTTTTAATTTTAATGAATAGGCAGGTACAACCGTACAACAGCGCCCGCTCCCTAAAATCTCATATCAAATGTTGAAGATGACATTACCTTTAATGAACCGCCTAAATTAATTCCTAAATCATCTACCATCCCTGCTTCCCTGTGCTGAATGAATCATCCCTCTAACTATTATTTCAAGAAAGGAATACATACACAGTTACTGTATTCAATTCTATTTTCAATGTAGTAAAGATCATCTCAGAACAAAATAACTTTTTTTTTTTTTTTATACTACGTCGGTGGCAAACAAGTATACGGCCCGCCTGATGTAAAGCGGTCACCGTAACCTATGGACGCCTGCAACTCAAACAGTGTCACATACGCGTTGCCACCCCATTAGAAACTTGTACATTCCCTTTTGCTGTGTTAAGTACACAGTAAAAAGGAGTGTGCAAGTTCTAAGGAGGGTTCGGGTTGCCGACGACTCAAAGGACAATAAACGGAACAAGTTAGTTCCGTAAGTCCTCCCGTCATCAGCACACCGCACCCTCGTTGAGCTCTGGCAGCCTTACTCACCGACAGGAACACAACACTATGAGTAGGGTCTAGTGCTATTTGGCTGCGGTCTTCTGTAAGGCGGAGGTACTACCCCAGTTGGGCTCTGCTCTAGATTCGAGCGAGACAATATCCGCTGTGCTGTGCCCTACCACACAAAGCGGAATATCATTCGCTATGCCCTACCTCCTATTCCACACAAAGCGGAATATCATTCGCTATGCCCTACCTCCTATTAATTATTATAACTGGCTGAGACATGGCCCTTCGGTATCAATATGCCGTCAATTCGTATTTCTAATCAATTTAGGCGTGATTGGGATGAAATTAATTCAAATCGGTAGGTTGGTGTAGTGAAAATTAACTTAACAGTTAGGACAGGTCAATAAGTTAGGTGCGAGGGTTGAAGTTAGAATAGAATGTACTTACAGTCAGCGAAACGCATCAAATTCATCTGACATCATGAATATATTTTTAACCGTCGCCTCATATCTCAAGAAGGACGGTTATCAAGTCGTCTGTATGTTTTTTTTTTTATTTTTTATGTTTGTTCCTCGATATCTCCGTCGTTCCTGGACCGATTTTGAAAATTTTTTTTTTTGATTGAATGTATATACATACAGATTGGTCCCATTTTTCTCAGAACCCAGTTCTGATGATGGGATCCTGGAGAAATCGAGGGAACTCCTCAAATCTGAAAGGCATACATATGGTGATTTTTGTGTTAATAAAGGAACAGCATGCATTTAGGTACGGAACAGTGACATTTGGTGCAGTGGAACTGCTGATGATGGCCAGAACGGAACTCTTCAAATCTGAACGGCACGCTTATAGTGACTTGGGTATTTTTATACGAACAGCATGCACTTTCGTACAGAACAGTGACATTTGGTGCAGTGGAATTTCTGATGATGGTCAGAACCGAACTCCTCAAATCTGAACGGCACGCTTATAGTGACTTTGCCATTTTTATAAGAACAGCATGCACTTTCATCCAGAACAGTGACATTTGGTGCAGTGGAATTTCTGATGATGGTCAGAATCAGAACCGAACTCCTCAAATCTGAACGGCATACTTATAGTGACTTTGGTATTTTTATAAGAACAGTGTTGATGACGGCCTCTTTACGTATTATATACTTTCTACCTTTATACTTTTTCTACCTTTTTTATGATATTTTTACATGTTATAGATCTGTTCTGTCACCTAATGTCTAATGAAATAAAACCATACTAGTGTTTGCAAGACTTTATTAATATTATTTACCTACTTAATAGGAGTTCAACAGCTCAGGAGACCATCATTGGTCCATCGCAGCCGTCCTAGTGTTATGTTTTGAACCGCGCACGTAAGTTATGAGCTACAAAATGATTCGAACACCTATTAAGACACGAAGTCTTGCTCGCGCAGAGCGCGATGCAAAAACAGATGTCATTAGACTATCTAAGTCTTCGCCCCCGCACTCCATGACCATCCGACCTGCGGACACGACGTTCGTCGCCGGTAGCAGCCATATGGAAACACCGCAGCACATCGATGTGCCGCACCCGCTGCCAGCGCACAGCATGTTGTCAAAGTCTTCGTCTGCCCTAAGGAAAAGGTTGGAATATGAGCGCGCTATTGAAAAGGCCAAGATTGCTAACGAGTTGATAGACCTGAAGTATGAGGCTGATCTAGCCGACCTAAAGTCCGAGAAATACAGTTCACACCAGAGTGGTATAACGTCACGTCACAGCTCCCACATTAGTAACGCTAGCAAGAGCACACGTCAAAATGTCGAAGACTGGATAGAGCGAAGCTCGCGAGAACTTGATCCGTTGCAGCGCGCCCCCGAGGATGTTGATAACCCGCGCGACTGCGACCAGCCGGCAGCTCCCGACGCCGACTCGAACGGTACGATCAAATTGCTTGCAACTGCAGTTAAAAATTTGACACTCGCTTCCACTAAAGATAAGTCACACGACAACATTTTGAGCCGCATGTGTATGCCGCGAGATTTACCCAAGTATTCCGGCGATCCGCTCGAATGGTTACAATTTAAACAAGCGTTTGAGGAGTCTACTGAAGTATGTAAATTTACCCCGAAGGAAAACTTATGGCGATTACGTAAGTGTTTACATGGACAAGCTAAAGAAACCGTGTCAGCCCTGCTTATGTCCGCCGCCTCGCCTGATCGCATCATGGCGACACTTGAACTTCGTCACGGCGACCCCGAATGTATAATAAGCAGACTTATTCACGACATTAAGAAGCTTCAGCCCATGTCCCAAGAGTACCAGAAAGACATTGTCAATTTTTCTGTCAAAGTTCAAAACTTTGTCGAGTCTGTGAAGGCAGTGGGGCGCGAGGAATATGTACAAGGTCTCAGTATTGTACCACTGCTAATTTCAAAGATACCACCAGTCCTTGTCTCTAAGTGGTCTGACTACAGCTTCCCATTGATTAAGGAGGGAGGAAAGTCACGATTGTCTATTATGTCCGATTTTCTGAACACCGAAGCTGTCAAGATCGCTACGACTGCTAACGTCAATCTACAAAATTATCGCCCTGAGCAATATAAACAAAAGCAACACGATACTATTACGAAAGTTGCACCAAAAGCGCAAGCAATACTGTTGCAAACTGACCAACGTGACAACACAGAGAAGAACGATAAGTGCTCATTTTGCCGCACTCAATATCATAAGTTGCCTGATTGCAAAAAGTTTAAACGCGCCTTACGTAAAGACAGATGGCGCCACGTTAAGAAGTATGGACTTTGCTACAAATGCATATCGCAACGTCACGATCGCGAGACTTGTTCTGCCCCTATGTGCGACAAGGATAATTGCGGAGATGCACACCACAGTCTACTGCACTACGAATATATCGGCAAAGACGGCGATACTTCAACTTCTCGCCCCGTCGATGTAAATGTCAGCGCCTTGCCGCAGCCCGAGTCAAATATAGTCACAGAGCCTACAACATCGAGTTCTACGTCATCGCCTGTAACTGAAGCTGCGACAGACTGCTCTATAGATACTGAAAAGCATGTACTATTGAAAGTAGTTCCTGTCAACATTCACGGGCCGAACGGCGTGTTTAGTACGACTGCATTTTTGGACGACGGGTCTACAGTTTCATTACTCAGCGTGGAGCTGGCGGCGCGCGCCGGCCTCTCCGGCCACAACGAGACCATGCGCGTGTGCGGCGCCTGGAAGGACGACGAACTCGTACGCGAAGCAACTGTTGTCAATTTACGTATTTCTTGTATTAATGGTAGTATGCATAATTTAAATGTACGTAGCGTTGATCAATTAGGTATACCTGTACAAAATGTCAAATTAGTAGATTGCGACCAGTATGAACATTTGAAAAAATTGAAAAATCAGCTTCCTTATGCTAAGATTTCTAAGCCTGAGTTGTTAATAGGTCAGGACAATTATAATTTACTTGTGCCTTTAGAATTATGTTTAGGGCAGGATGATGAGCCGTCAGCAACACGTACCCCCTTAGGTTGGTGTATACACGGGCCGGTACACGTGCCACGCGCGCCGCGGGCCGCACGCCCTGCGCACACGGCGCACGCTACGCTCCACTTGTGCGTGGTGTCTGAGGAAGACGCCGTCGCGCACGCCCTGCGTGAGCTACACGACGAGGTACGCCGCTCGTTTGCGATCGACTCTTTGGGTGTTGCAGGTAAGCCTAGAGAGAATGTTGACGATGTGAAAGCGCAGGAAATGTTAGACAAGTCTGCAGTGCTCATCAATGGCAGGTGGTCAGTGGGTCTACCATGGAAGGATCCGCACGTCAGCTTGCCCGATAGTTACCCTAGCGCCTTTAAGCGGTTACAGGGTGTAGAAAAAAAGATGCGAGCTGACAAAGCTTATGGACTCAGGTACGAGGAACGTGTCAACCATTTGTTTGAAAACGATTTCGCTCGCGAAATGGCCGACACGTCACTCACGACCAATACGTGGTATTTACCACATTTTGGAGTCGACAATCCTAACAAGAAGAAGCTGCGTTTGGTTTATGACGCAGCAGCTAAAAGTCAAGGAAAGTCGCTCAATGATTTTCTTCTAACGGGACCGGACTTACTCGCTTCCTTGTTCGGCATTATGGTTCGTTTTCGAGAGGATAGGGTAGCAGTAACCGGTGACATAAAAGATATGTTTTTGAGAATAAAAATCAATCCTGTAGATCAAAACGCCCTCAGATTCCTGTGGAGAGGTAGGAACCCCACAGGTCCAGTGAAGACATACGCGATGACGTCGCTGATTTTCGGCGCGAACTGCTCTCCATTCATTGCGCAGTACATAAAGAACAAGAACGCTAGCAGGTTCGAGTCTACGCTTCCAGCTGCCGTCGCTGCTATACACCACCAGCACTACATGGATGACTATATCGATAGTCTGCCGGACGAAGCTTCCGCCATCGAGATGGTAAAGAATATTCGAGATATTCACAGCGCCGGAGGTTTCGAAATCCGCAACTGGACGTGTAATAGCGCAGCCGTGCTCGACACTATACCTAAGGATGTTTTAGGTGATACAGCTGTGAAGTTAGGACAGGACGAACATGACGATGGTGAGCGGACTCTTGGTCTGATATGGTACCCTGCTAAGGATGAACTAGGGTTCGATGTGTCATTCAAGCGCATTCCTGATAGCGTCATCAAAGGCGAACAAAGACCTACCAAGAGGGTTATGCTACGTGTCATTATGTCAATCTTTGACATTTTCGGGTTTTTGTCACCTTTCACTACACAGGGTAAAGTTATGCTGCAGGACACCTGGCGTCTCCATATCGACTGGGACGATGTTATTCCAGACGAATTATATAAAAAATGGTGCAGTTGGTTGGAATTAATGAAACTTATTGGAGAAATTCGTCTGCCAAGATGGTACCAGTCGTGCGCTGTCAAGTGCAAGATGGGAGAAGAATTGACAGCAACTCTACCAGGCTCTTCTGTTCATGCCGCGACTCAGCAAAGCTACAACGACTTAGAGCTACATCTATTTAGTGATGCCTCACTTAAGGCTATGTCAGCTGTCGCATACTGGCGTTGGAAGAGTAACAACCAAATATTTGTCTCGTTTGTTGCCAGCAAAAGCCGCGTTTCGTCGGTGAAACCTCAAACTGTGCCACGATTGGAACTCCAAGCTGCGTTGTTAGCAGCTCGACTCGCTGACTCACTAGCGAAAGCACATCGTTTGAACATCACTCGGCGGCACTTCTGGTGTGATTCAAGTACCGTGCTACACTGGATAGGCAACAACACTCGTCGATACAAAACATTTGAAGCTAACAGACTTGGCGAGATCGACGAACTGTCAAAACCCTCTGAGTGGAGATATGTACCCACAGGACTGAACGTGGCAGACATTGCCACAAGAGAAACGTTCAATTATCAGTCTTTTCTCAACGAGTGGTTCAAGGGACCTGAGTTTTTGTACAGCGATGAGACTTTCTGGCCAGCGAATGTCCTGGAACCTGAAAATGAAGTCACTGCTCAAGCTTGTATGACCATAGTACAAAACTCACGTACATGTTTCCCGGTTCCTGACCCTGAGCGCTTCCCCTCGTTTCTGCGATTTCTGAGAACTACTGCTTGTGTTCTAAAGTTTATACACAAATGCAGAGGAATTGCCCTTGATGACTACGCCCTGATGCAGAAGGCAAAACAACTAATCTTGCGGCAGGCTCAAGAGGATTCCTTCGCTAGTGAAATACAAGCAGTCAGGGCGGAAAAAGAGTTGTCACGCGATAGTCGACTGAGAAATCTATCTCCCTACTTGGACGAGAACAATGTCTTACGCGTAAGCGGCCGCATAGATGCTGTTTGCGACGTATCCCTGGAAGCTAAAAGACCCATTATTCTTGACGGGCGACATCCTACTACTCGGCTCTTGGTCAAGCACTACCATGTGAAGGCTGCACACGGACACCAAGAAGCTCATTTCTCATTTTCTCATTTATTTATTCTTCAAACAATACAATCATTGTGTCAGAAATTCCATTATACAACATAAATAAATAACAATACAGTAAACCATTTGAATTAATACTAAATAACAATCACAATTTTATCGACTTATATCCTATCAAATATCAAATATTTCTTCAACACTATAGCAGCATCTAGTCAATAAGAATGATTTTAGATTGCGCTTAAATGTAAGCCAATCCGTAATGACTTTTAGACTAGGAGGAAGCCTATTAAATAAAATCACTTGCTGATGTCTTGCACAATGCTTTATAACCTGAAGTTTGGGAAAGAAGTTGGGCCTAATGTTCTTCGTCCTTGTAGCTAGGCGAGACTCTAGTTCTTCAGCTGTACAATTGTTATAATTATTTTTAACAAACTGTGTAAGAAGTATAAGAACATACAGACTGGGAGCCGTGAGAATACCCATGTTCTTAAAATGCTCTCTACATGAGCTAAGAAACGGAAGATGCACCATTGCTCTAATAGCTTTTTTCTGTGCAACTAAGGCTCCGTTGATATTATATAAATAACTATTGCCCCAAAACCTAATGCTATAGCGCAATCTGGACTCAACTAGAGCATAATACACTAATTTAAGTTGATCCAAACCTAAAACATCTCTAAGGCTCCTAAGAGCGTAACACGCAGAATGGATAGAATTGACTATAGCCTCCAGTTCTCGCTTCCAGCTTAAGTCAGAATCTATGAAAACTCCCAGAAATTTTACGGTCTCTACAATTTTCAAGCAAACCCGGTCCATGGTAACAACAAGTTTATCAGCTTTTTTGGCATTTTGTTTGAACAGCATAAGGTGGGTTTTGTCTGAGTTCAGGCGTAAGTTGTTACTTGAAAACCAATGTGTAAAGGCTGCAATAGTACTATTGGTTATGCTATTTAGCTCCTCTATGTTATCCGCAGATATAATCGCATTTGTATCATCCGCAAATACAATCAAGGAGCAACAAGGTACTACAGTAGACATATAGTTGACTAGGTCATTTATAAATATTAGGAAAAGTATTGGGCCCAAAATGGAACCTTGCGGTACCCCTCTGTTTACCCTTACCAGCTTTGATTTAACCGGAGTATCAACTCTACAACCACCACTTATTTCAAAATTACTAATTTCTACATATTGGTACCTGTTTTTAAGATAGCTGGCTAAGAGATGATATGCATTTCCCCTAATTCCATAAAACTTAAGCTTTTCCAAAAGAATTACATGATCGACCGTATCAAATGCAGAGCTCAAATCTAGGAAAAGACCTACAACTCTTCTACCAACGTGTAATTTAGTAATCACGTCATCTATTAGGGCATCTACGGCATCGGATGTTCCCTTATTCTTCTGGAAACCGAATTGTCGCGGGTCTATTACATTACTATCCTGGAGGTGTCTCAAAAGTCGTGTTTTGATTAACTTTTCAAAAATCTTTGAGAGCACTGGCAAGAGTGCAATAGGCCGGTAGTTCTTTGGATCATCCTTTTTGCCTTTCTTGTAAACGGGGAGAACTTTAGCTACCTTTAGTTGGTCAGGAAAGACAGCGAGATCATAGCAATTATTAAAAAACATGCGAGTGGCTTAGCCAATATCTCTATGCAATTTTTAACTACTGAGATTGGCATTTCGTCATGCCCGCACGATTTTTTATTTTTCATGTGCTGTACTGTCTTTGTTATCTCCGATGGGGTAAACGGTTTCCAAGAGATATCATTGTAGTTCCCATTATTTTTATTATTTAAATACAGGCACCGAACTGCAGCATTCAAATCACCCGTACTCGGAGATTTCGCATGATCAAACTGCGATGAAAAAGCATCAACCACATCTTTAGGATTTGTTATAGTACTATTATTGATGTTTAGGGACAATTGTTTTTTACTGTTAAGGCTTAATTTATTTCTATACTTATTTACTACATCCCATATGCCTTTAGAACAGTGCTTGTTCTTAGAAATTTCAGATTGAACCGCGATCCTTTTAGAATACCTCAAAACCTTCCTATAAATGTTAATGTACTTGGCTCTATATTCCAGAATCGAATTATCGCAAGTAGCTTTATTAACATTAGTGAGTACTCTTTTCATTTTACTTGAAGTCTTTATTCCTCTGGTCACCCATTTAATGGAATGCGATTTGTCGAGCCTAATCCTAATTTTCTTTTTCCTAAATGATTGACGAAACTGTGTACTGAGAGTCTTAAGAAATACATTGATCCCCATTTGACGCCAGTTAATTTTCTTTATATTATGTCTAAAGTTTTGGAAGTTTTTTACGGTAAATTTCCTTTTTTCTGTCACTAACACTGAAATATCTCGCTTTTTACTTTTATTTGCATTTTCCACATTAAGGCTACAGAAAATCGCAGCATGTCCATCAGCTAACCCATTATGATCTATTTCAGTACCACTGATCAACTCTGCAGGAATATTTGTCAAGTAATTGTCAAGACAAGACTGAGAATCGTTCCGCTTGAACGTGACCCCGTCAAGAAGATGTCGAAAGTTGTAACATTTCAATAAATTCAAAAAGTCATTACGATGTCTAGTATCAGCCAAAATGTCAATGTTGAAATCGCCACAAATTATGGCCTTCTTATTGAAAAGGTACTCTAAAAGTCGTTCACAGTGTTTCATAAACAGTTCGAAGTTATTATCGTACGGACTTCTATAACAACAAAAAATATTAATATTAGTAGCAATATCTCTCACTCCACACAACTCAAAACCGTCGGACAAATATAATTTTTTACAAATTTCTATTTCATCAGTTTCTCTACCAACTTTACTCATGATAAGGGTGCCTCCCCTTTTTTAATAGGTCGTAAGTTGAAAGAGGCTAAACTATAATTGTTCAGGCTAAGAGAGGAGATTGAGTTTTTATTTAAGAAATGTTCGCTTAAGCATACAAATTGTACATCACTTTGTTGCTCTTCAAGGTAAAGTTCAAACTCAGTAATTTTATTTAATATTCCACACACATTCTGATGTAGCAGAGTTACGCTGGCTCTAGATATCTGATTAACAATTACATTGCTATTCGATCGAACATTGTCACTTAATTGATCTGATAAATTGCAATTTGTGAATTTTGTACTAGTATTACATTCATTACATTTGTTATGGACGAAAAAATGTCTCTGGGTTCGGTGATGCTACTGTAGCTTGCTTACTATTTTTACTACTTCTACTTTTACTACTTCCACTTTTCGAGTCAATATCCTCAGTTCCTTGTATAAGATTGTACTCCTGAGTTTTTGACAGGGACCAAAGGTTCCCCAAATTAACATGTTTTTCAATGGATTCAAAAATGCGTTCAATACCTCTTCGGTTAATTTGATCAGTTGTATGGCTATAAAGCGAGTAATAATTACGATCTAGCGACAAACACATGTTCGAATCCAAGATAATTGCATACTTATTGTCTAGATTGTCATGATACAGTTTATAATTAAAATCATCTATGCGAGTATTAAACAAACACACTTGGTTTGTGCACTTAAAAGTCGGTAAGCAAAGTATAATGTTCGTGTGTTGTACCTTTTTGAGCGTGGTTTTTATAAAGTTTACTAGTTTGGCGTAATCCTTGGTCGATTCAAAGTCCGTATTTCCTATAAATAGAATGGCAAAGTCTAATAGTGTGAAGTTTTGTAATTTGTTCTCAATGTTTTCCATCAGTTGGGTAATGCCGCCATTTGGGATCTTATAGTGGCAAAAATAAGCATTCTGTAGATGTCGCTTTGCAATTTCTAGAATACCATTTGTGGAACTACTGATAAGGCACACTTTTGGGCGGTGCATGTCAGAAGTCGAAGATAGATTTTCCGGAACTTCGTATACTTTCTTTCTGATATTTCCTTGAGTCCTCGAGGATTCCCAAATTTTTTAAGTTCCGTTGTTAGAGCCTCTATTTTATATTGCGCTTCAGTTAAAGTCGATTGGAGTAAGCTTATTTCCTCCGTGAGGGCGTATATCTTTTCTTCATACAGAAGCAGGGTGGCGTGATCTGGATTTGGAATATCTGGTTCGGGATTGGATTCGTTGAGAGTCTCGTCTTGCGTAGTCTGTGTGATATTGAGTTGTGGTACCATCCTGGCTATTTTGAGGCACTTCTTTGTAGAGTTTCTTATAGATTTATTACTGCCCGGTGCGGAGGTACATACTTTTAGAAGAGTGCTAATTTTTCTTTTGTATTTGTCTATTTTGCGTTTAAGTTCATAATTTTCTGATACTTGTATTGCAATTTCATTTTCAGCTATATCTAATTTTTCCTGGAGAATCACATTATTTTCTTTTGCTTTTTCAAGCTCGTCGTAAACTTGCATATTATGGATACTAGTACTCAAATCCGGGAGACTTCTGTTTGGATGGACATTTGAAGCTAGAGTTCTTGGATTCATCATATCTGTCGAGGATTCCGACTCTCTAAGCGTATCATCCTGCGAAAAAGATGACGAAAGGGACGATGAAATTGACGAGTCGCATGGACTTTGCAGGGACAATCCTATAGGTTGTTTATCAACTCCTTTTGGTGTACTGGTGTCAGTTTCTATTAATAATGACAACGACGTGTTAAGTTGACTTAGTATGGGCAATTCTGTTGACTGCTGCTCCTTTTCTTCTGGTAGGCTTATAATATTGTTCAATATTGTTGGTAATGGGGACCTGGTGTTTGGTGAGCCAGAAAAGTCAATGAGTTGTGTTTGATTTTCTGTTGGTGTACTTGTTATGTTCTCTATACTAGTCATGTTGTCATTTTTATCCTCCTGTAAATTAGTTGCAGGATTCTGTTCTTGTATGCAATCTGACTTGGCAGGGATAGTAATTTCTGTGCAGTCAGTGTTTTGCAAAGAACTTGTTTCAGATGCCTCATTTTCAAAGGTTTCTCTTGCTTTACTCAAAATGGCATTCCGTAGACCTCTTCGGGTCCTTACATTTAAGGTTGGTTTTACTTTTAAACTGCCTCGTGAGACGGCTAGTTTTTTCGAGCCCAGACTCGACGTGCTAGGGTGGTTATTTGTATCTGTAGTCGTAGTCCGTAAGTTAACAGGTCTTTTAAAGCATTGTTTGCACTTCCATGCCCTGCGGCTCACAACTGACATCAAATCATACAGCTTGTTGCTTATAGATGTGCACGTAATGTGAAAAGCTGATGTGCACTGCGAGCATATGAGAAAATGTTAGTGAGTGAAAAGCGGTAGTGAATGATCTAAAACAAGAATATTGGATAATTCAGCTTCGACCTACCGTGAAAAATGTTGCGTCTCGTTGTATGCTCTGCAGGTTAAGAAAGGCTACCCCTCAGGTGCCTCGGATGGGTGACTTACCTCAAGCGCGCATGGCGCATCATCAACGTGCTTTCACCTTTTGCGGGATCGACCTGTTTGGGCCTATGGAAGTCACCGTAGGCAGACGTCGAGAAAAACGCTACGGCGTTTTATTTACCTGTCTAACTGTTCGTGCGGTCCACATAGAAGTTGTCCACACACTTACTACGGACTCACTGATTATGGCACTTCAACGTATGGCGTCTCGACGTGGATGGCCGTCGCACATTTATTCCGATAACGGCACGAACCTACGCGGAGCAGACGTCGAACTGCGAAGATCCATCCAAGAGCTTGACAAAGAGTATCTAAGGGCCGCTGCTCTTAACAATCAAATTCGTTGGACCTTTATCCCCCCGCCAGTCCCCATTGGGGTGGGGCGTGGGAACGCTTGATTCGTACCGTAAAGCGATCTCTTCGTGTCATTTTAAAAGAACGAGCGCCTCGAGACGAGACTCTGAACACCCTGCTAGCGGAAGTGGAAGGGATAGTCAACGGTCGACCATTGACACACGTGTCGGTAGAACCGGGATCATCTGAATCGCTAACGCCCAACCATTTCCTTATTGGTTCTTCATCCAGATTGCCAGTTCATGGCGTATTTGACGATTCGGACTTAGCTTTAAGAAAGCAATGGCGAATAGCGCAGCGATTGGCCGACATGTACTGGAAACGCTGGATGAAGGAGTTCCTCCCACTTTTAATACCGAGAAAGAAGTGGCAACAGGAGCAGAAGTCACTGAGTGTCGGTGACCTTGTGCTCATCGTTGACCCTGATTCCCCTCGAAACGTTTGGCCACGGGGCCTCATAAAGAGTGTCCTGCCTGGAAAAGATGGTCGCATCAGAGTAGTCGATGTCAGCACCGCTACTGGTGTACTGCGCCGGTCGGTGGCACGCGTGGCTCCTGTACCATTAGTTGATTAGTGCTAGTCTGCGCACTAGGGTGGGGAGTGTTGATGACGGCCTCTTTACGTATTATATACTTTCTACCTTTATACTTTTTCTACCTTTTTTATGATATTTTTACATGTTATAGATCTGTTCTGTCACCTAATGTCTAATGAAATAAAACCATACTAGTGTTTGCAAGACTTCTTTTTATTATTAAAATACTTAATAGGAGTTCAACAGCCCACAAAACCATCAAACAGCATGCACTTTCGTCCAGAACAGTGACATTTGGTGCAGTGGAACTGCTGATGATGGCCAGAACCAAACTCCTCAAACCTGAACGGCACACTCATAGTAACTTTGGTATTTTTGTAAGAAAAGCATGCATTTAAGTTCAGAACAGTGACATTTATTTAGTTATGTTTGTTAAGCATATGTTTTGAAGTCAAAGTTTGTCAAGCTTAAGAATAAGAATAAGAATAAGAATAAGAAATTTATTTGCTAGAATACTTATAACTAAGGTACAGATGTTCGTGTAAGAAGACAAGTAAAAGTATTCAGTCATCGTCATGACGACATGCAAATGTTTCTTAAAACTAAGTATTAAATTTATTAATTATACAAAATATATAACTAATATTAAAAAATTATAAAATTAAAATCTACACATTCAACAACAATAATAATTAACTTCATTCCATTGTTATATAAATAAAAAAGTATGTCAACGACTAAATATAATTAAAAGAGTTAATCTGATTTATAAAAATTATAAAATAAAACAATATTCCATTCAGTCACTTCCGTTCATTCGTTCATGCTTCCTTCCCGTTCCACTACCATCCATCCCTCATTCATTCCACGATATTGGCGGTAGCCACACATACCTTTGAAGTTGGCTCCTTCTTCATTTTTATTATCCTCCATTTTGTAAAATTATCTTAAAAATAAAAATCAATTTTAACTTACAAATCGAGATTTTGTGAACCCAGAACAGGCTGATCATGCTACAAAAGACCGTCTTCAAGTGTTCGTCGAGACTACAGGGTAAGTCATTAATCTTTTTTACTTTATACGATACTTGGATCTTTGTAGATTTAAAAGATGAGAGTACCCGTTGATTACTAAAAAATAATTATATATGTAAAATAAATGAAATTAACTATGTTTTCCCTTGTTACAGGACGAGAAACCGGGTGAAATAGACAGCCAACATGTACCCCTGCCGGACCAGAAGATGCACGAGGGTGATTTTATTGCGCCATTCGCTTACTAAAGTCAGTATATTCTTGTACACTATAGAAACAGTGCTCCAAGAGAAAACTAGTCAAGTTCTTTTTAAATTGCGTACCATTCAAAAGTTTTATACTATTTGGCAAGGCATTATATAGAGTTATGCACATATTATATGCGTTCTTTTTGTAAATGGCTAAGTGGCATCGAGGTTGGTGTAAAAGATTTAGATATTGTGATCTCTGGCTGCAGAAAAATTCTGACCTCATTTTAAATAAATCTGGGCGGGTTTTTACAAGTATACATGCTTTTTTTATATACATGCATGGCAGTGGCAATATATTTGATCTCTTAAAGAGCGGCTGACAATGATCATCAAACCACGCATTCATGATTGCACGGACACAACTTTTTTGTAATATTAAGGCTCTGTCGACATCCACCGAATTACCCCACAGTAATAGCCCGTAATTGAGCACAGACGACACAACACCATGATATGCAGTGAGTGCTGCTTCCATGCTAACAGTATTTCTCAGTTTTCTTAATGCAAATACGAATCTGGCTAATCTACTGCAAACGTTATTGATATGTTCCTTCCAATTTAGATGCTCATCTATAATTAATCCTAAAAACTTTATATTTTCACATTTTGATATAGGTACACTATTATAATCTATATTTAATTGAATTGGCACACTGTTATACGAATGAAATTGAATATAGAATGTCTTAGTCATATTAATATCTAGATTATTGTTACATGTCCAATTTTTTATGTCAGCTAACGCATTGTTTACAGTATTTTCGTAGGAATCAGCGTCTTCACCCCTTACTAATAAAGTTGTGTCGTCCGCGAAAAGTAAACACTTATGTGAGATGGCTAGAGGAAGGTCATTAATGTATATTAAGAATAAAAGAGGCCCTAAGATGCTCCCCTGAGGGACACCTGATTTAACTTCACGAACTGTTGAACGGTAATTAATTTTTGTAAAGGTTTTCCCGACCTTTTCAATTTTTAGTATTTCTGTACATTGTTTTCTATGTGACAAATAGCTTTTTATCCAATTATTCGCCAATCCTCTAATACCATAATACTCAAGTTTGGCTAGTAGTATACTATGATCAACGCAGTCGAACGCTTTGCTTAAATCCAGAAATATTGACAATACAGGTAATTTGTTGTTTAGACTTTCAGTAACATATCTGACAAAATCAAAGCACGCCAGTTCAGTTGAAAGACCTTTTCTAAAACCGTATTGTTCTGGTCGCAATAACTTGTTTCTTTCGAGAAATCCCGTTAGCCTTTCACACATTGCTTTCTCAATTATTTTAGAAATAACTGGAACAATTGTTATGGGCCTATAATTATTGGGATCTTTGCGGTCACCTTTCTTGAATAAGGGCTTTACCACAGACAGTTTTAACTGTTCGGGAAAAACCGCTTGGTCTAATGATAGGTTGATTATATGGGCTATAGGGTGACATATCCATAGAGCGCTTAGCTTGAGAATGTATGTTGTAATGTCATCATATCCGGACGTCTTACAATTGTTAAGGGACATTATGATTTTGAAAGCTTCTTGGGCATCAGCTGGTCTTAAAAATATTGTAGAAGGAAAGTTATTTATATTATTTGTTACATTATACACATTGCCATTTGGATTAGATTTTGATAAAGTTATGTCAATAAAATAATCATTCATTAAATTACAAATATCTTCGGGCTTACTAAATGTCATATTATTATAATTTAAATAATCAATTTCATTATAACTGTTAATGCTTGCAAATTTTTTTGTGATAATGTCCCATGTAGCTTTAGACTGATTTTTACTACAAGATATATGGTTTGAATTGTAATTTTTTTGCGATTTGTAAATACATTTTCTTAAAATTTTATTGTAATGTATTAGTTGATTTTTATAAATTGATTTATTTGTCTTGGAAAATTTATATTTTAAATACAGTTTTCGTTTAGTGTGACATGACTTTCGTAGTCCTTTTGTTAACCATGCAGTTCTTCTGAAGAGATTATTCATCTTGACCTTTACGATTGGAAAGCATAAGTTATAAAATAAACACACTATGTCATAAAAAGAATTAAATGCTTCCGTTAGGTCAGTTGAAGACATAACATCGTAGAACGATAACGCAGATATACACTGTATGAACTTATCAATATTCTCTTTATTGAAATCTCTCTTGTATTCAAACCATGTTTGACATATATTTTTTTGCTTTACCCTAAAAGTGATAGTTTGAGCCATATCGTGATCAGATAAGCATAATTGATGTGTAGCTACCTTAACTTTCTCTATGTTACTAGCTATCTGGTCGATACATGTATTTATTCTAGTGGGCGAATTAATGTGCAATGTAAAATTATAATTATGGCATGTACTTTTTAAATCTTTTGCGTGAGGACTATCTTTTAACACATCTATATTCCAGTCTCCACAAATTACAATTTTCTTTTTCTTGTATTTGGAGGTTAGCTGAAATAATAATTTATTTAGCTTGTGAAAAAATATTCCGACATGGGATTTTGTTTGTACTGGAATTCTGTAAATTACTATGACTATTACATCCAAACCAATAATTTCTATACCGCAGGATTCAAAATATTAATAATCTGACACCAATTTTGGCTCAAACACATTCGCTTCGATTTCTTATAATATAATCGGATTCATGAGGAATTGAGGAAACTCCTCAAACCTTAACGTTATACGTATATTCATTTGTGTTTCCATCTAATAATTAAAGCATTAAAAGCAGTTTTAAAAAATACTTACACATTTCTACATAATCCAACATTCGCAAGTAGCTTTCACCAGAACCCGAAAGGCGACGGTTTTTTTTTTCTTAAAAATTATTAACCGTCGTCTCATATCTCAAGAAGGACGGTTATCAAGTCGTCTGTATGTTTTTTTTTTTATTTTTTATGTTTGTTCCTCGATATCTCCGTCGTTACTGGACCGATTTTGAAAATTTTTTTTTTGATTGAATGTATATGCATACAGATTGGTCCCATTTTTCTCAGAACCCAGTTCTGATGATGGGATCCTGGAGAAATCGAGGGAACTCCTCAAATCTGAAAGGCATACATATGGTGATTTTTGTGTTTTTAAAGGAACAGCATGCATTTAGGTACGGAACAGTGACATTTGGTGCAGTGGAACTGCTGATGATGGCCAGAACGGAACTCTTCAAATCTGAACGGCACGCTTATAGTGACTTTGGTATTTTTATACGAACAGCATGCACTTTCGTCCAGAACAGTGACATTTGGTGCAGTGGAATTTCTGATGATGGTCAGAACCGAACTCCTCAAATCTGAACGGCACGCTTATAGTGACTTTGGTATTTTTATAAGAACAGCATGCACTTTCATCCAGAACAGTGACATTTGGTGCAGTGGAACTGCTGATGATGGCCAGAACCAAACTCCTCAAATCTGAACGGCACGCTTATAGTGACTTTGCCATTTTTATAAGAACAGCATGCACTTTCGTCCAGAACAGTGACATTTGGTGCAGTGGAATTTCTGATGATGGTCAGAACCGAACTCCTCAAATCTGAACGGCACGCTTATAGTGACTGTGGTATTTTTATAAGAACAGCATGCACTTTCGTCCAGAACAGTGACATTTGGTGCAGTGGAACTGCTGATGATGGCCAGAACCAAACTCCTCAAACCTGAACGGCACACTCATAGTGACTTTGGTATTTTTGTAAGAAAAGCATGCATTTAAGTTCAGAACAGTGACATTTATTTAGTTATGTTTGTTAAGCGTAAGTTTTGAAGTCAAAGTTTGTCAAGCTTCGATTTCTTATAATATAATAGGATTCATGAGGAATTGAGGAAACTCCTCAAACCTTAAGACGATACGGTAGGGGTCAATTTTCCATACAAACGCTCTCGACTATTTCCTCCCTGGTTTTTGAAGATAGAGCAATGATTTTTTCAACACAGATTGTTATTATTTTTATCTGTGTCGGACCGTTTTGATTTTTTTTGATATTCTGCTTTTTAAAGATTCTAGAGCCAATCAAAAAATTCCAAAAACGGCCTTTTTCATTGTGGCGCAAAAAAAGGTGTGATACTCAAGATTGGTAACAATTAACCAAAAAAGCGAAACGGTCCGACATAGATTATTTCATTGTTATTCAGATTCTCAAATTTCGTTCCGATTGATTAAGTTTTGAAGGAGGAAAGAGTCGAGAGCGGAACCTCGATTTTAAAGATTTTTTTGAAATATCTTTTGACTGAGTTGTTCTTAATGGACAATTTTTTTTCGATAAATCTAGTTAATAACACTTGTATATTTAACTAAAATTCCCAAGTTGAAAAGGGGGCTCCTTTCCATTTTAGCATTTTCGCTACCGTATCCTCTTAACGTTATACGTATATTCATTTGTGTTGCCATCTAATAATTAAAGCATTAAAAGCAGTTTAAAAAAATACTTACACATTTCTACATAATCCAACATTCGCAAGTAGCTTTCACCAGAACCCGAAAGGCGACGGTTTTTTTTTCTTAAAAATTATTTAATATAACTATGTAGATAAATTTGTACAGTTTACGTTCTCTGTTTGTCTGTTAATTTTTGACGTTGACAAGTCATTATTGTCCGGATTACCGTAAATTAAATATAAGATCATACCATCCCATACATTAAAATGCGACTGCCTAAGAACGCCCATACTCTACACCACACATAGATGGCGCCACAAAAAAATGTCTTGTAGCTTTCGATTATACTTGTAGATGGCGTTAAGTGTCACTTTTGACATATACATAAGGCTCAAAAGTGACACTTAACGCCAATCTACAAATAATCGATGGCAACATGTCCTTTTTTGTGGCGCCATTTATGTGCGGTGTAGTGTATGCGCGTTCTTAGGGTCCCCCCACATCTAGCGTCTCGCGAGCGTCGCGTCGGGCCAACTGTATGGGCAAAGCCTGACGCCGCGTCGACGTCGCGTCGACGCGACGTCTTTTTCCATACAGTTGGCCCGACGCGACGCTCGCGAGACGCTAGATGTGGGGGGACCCTTAGGCGGTCGCATTTTAATGTATGGGATGGCATGATCTTCTTATATTTAATCTATGGGATTACTTAAATTGAGTGCCGGTTAGCAATAACCCTGAAGAGAGCGCCTAACACATTTAAGAAGTAGGTAATATTTATTATATAATCTTACAATATTTATGCTGTATATTTAAGCTGCATTATTGTGGAACGCAGTTTTGATATCCGTTTAGATTATGGCTGTGAACGTGTTAAGATAACAAAGCAAATGCCCAATAAAGTTTCAACTCTGGACGCAAGTCCGTCCACCATCTTCGCTGAAACGGCGACGTGACTTGAACTCAGTGCTCGACTTTTATTACCCTACCAAATCGAAAAGGACGTATGTAGTAGACAACGCGGTGTCGGTTACAACCTTTTGTAAATGGCTAGGTGAATCTTATGAAATATACGGGAGAACAAATTTAATTTGGTGTAAATGCGACGTTATGAAGATCTATTCAAAGTGAGTGCATTTTCAAGATCTTATTGCTATGATAATGTTTGGCAAGTTGGAGGCTGAGTTTTGATTTTAAAGTTTGTTGAATTACGATTTTGTTTTACGCTATGACATGGGGTTCTTCAAGAAACAGGTATTTAGGGTTCTCAAAGGTCGGCAACGTCTGACTCCCCTCATGTTGCTTATGTCGTGCGATGACTGCTTCCCATCAGGCGGCTCGTCTGCTCGTTTGTTGCCTATTTCATTAAAAAAAACGGTTTTGACGACCGCTTACGTAGCTTGGCTTCATGTACCCCATACTTACACAATACACATATTGCGAGCGAATGGATACAGAGTAGGGTGCGTAAACAAGAGGCTGATCTATCACGCTCCATAACGTATCGTTGTGTCTCTGTCTCTCTATATCGCTCTTTCTTATTGTTGCAATAAAATCTCGGTTGTACCGTGCGCCATGATGACGAACCGCTTTGTAATTCATAAAATTGCATAAAAGGTGGCTAAGTACAAGTGTAAGGCACTTTAAAAAGAGTTAGGTATAATTATTTTTAAAATCGGGACTTAATCGCGTATGACTACATATTAAACAGACCTCCAACGTTTCAGGGACGGGACGGCGTTGTCCCCGTGGTCTCCGAGAATACTCATACGCGATTAAGTCCCGATTTTAAAAATAAAAATGTGTAATTAACCGTGAAAGTTTAAATAATAGTTAGGTACTTTTAAGAGATCAGACTCCAAAAGAAATTTGCTCGGTGGGAAATGAATCCGCAAAACTATCTTCTCAATTAACAGCAGCTTCTAAAATAAGCTAACTTTAACTTGAAAGACAATCTTGAGTAGTCTCGACGCCGGTCTTTAAGACATCTTGTTTAAACTGTAAATTGGTTCTGAATAAAACTAACTAGACTTCTAACAACGTAAGATAATTCAATTAGTTTTAGCGCCACTTTTGAAGGAAATACAATTGGAAAATATATATGTACTAAAGAAAGGTCTGGAGCACCTCAAAGCAGCGAGCGTGTACGAGGAATGTTATGATAGTGAGAGAAGCGATAGGATCGCAGCAAGTAGAAATCCATCATCTCTGCCTACCCCTTAGGGAAACACTCGTCACTGTGTTCCTGCATATACGTAAAGTTCAATAAGTCTTTTGATAGAATATTTTTGATCATTTGACAGTGACTTCCACATTTAGTGATGATCTAGTGACTTTAGGTAGCTCGATAGCAGGTAGTGCTTTTTGCAAAAGATATCTCGTTTTAAGTTGAAAAGAAAAAAAACCGGCCAAGAGCATGTCGGGCCACGCTCAGTGTAGGGTTCCGTAGTTTTCCGTATTTTTCTCAAAAACTACTGAACGTATCAAGTTCAAAATAATTTTCCTAGAAAGTTTTTATAAAGATCTACTATTGTGATTTTTTTCATATTTTTTGAACATAGGGTTCAAAAGTTAGAGGGGGGGGACGCACTTTTTTTTCCTTTAGAAGCGATTATTTCCGAAAATATTGATATTATTAAAAAACGATCTTAGTAAACCCGTCTTCATTTTTAAATACCTATCCAACAATATATCACACGTTGGGGTTGGAATGAAAAAAAATATCCGCCACCACTTTACATGTAGGGGGGGTACCCTAATAAAACATTTTTTTCCATTTTTTATTTTGGCACTTTGTTGGCGTGATTGATATACATATTGGTACCAAATTTCAGCTTTCTAGTGCTTACAGTTACTGAGATTATCCGCGGACGGACGGACGGACGGACGGACGGACGGACGGACAGACAGACATGGCGATTATAAGGGTTCCTAGTTGACTACGGAACCCTAAAAAACAGCACGTGTGGAATTTAGAGTGCTTACCTTAACTTAGTTCCTACCTATTTAAAAAAAAACCAAACACACTAGTAAATTAGTTAAACATATGTTTATCACTCTCTCTCTAGTGTCTATGTGTACTCATTGGCCGGAACTTTGTCAGGTTCTGCCGTACCGTAACAATTGGATTATCTTTAATTAAGAGTTGTTTTGTTCAGTGCTCCGGAACTTTTATAATTTGTAAAGTTGTAGGCATTTTCATTTTCCTTATTTTTAAGGTCATTATCTGGTTGTCTCTGTTTCTTTTTATTGCAAGTTCTCTTTGGTAATTTTGTCATTCGAATGATTAATAAAGAACGGTATGACTATTTTAATTAAGATGCTGTGGCCCTAGTGACAAAGAGTACAAGTTATAAACGGAAAATGGGTCTATATTAATTCGCATAACTGAATACTCCTAATATGAATTGGTATACCGTTTATTACGCATAACGTTTAATACGCATATCATTATTTCGCATAACATATTTCGTATAATGTTAATGCGCATAATGTAAATTGTTATAACGATGAATTGGTATAAGTATAATAAGCATAACTTTGTTTCGTAGAATGTTTAAATGGCATACAAGAAAATTATATTTTCACCACACTAACGGGTAACGGCTTACTTTTCTGTTCGAAAACAGATAGCAAAATTGCATTTTATCCACAAGAGTGCAAAGTAATTTCATACAAATTTTAACTTGATGTCTTAAGCTATTTAAGAGTTAAAAGAGAGTTAAGAATTCTAAGAATTTTACCTATAAATGATGATTTTGAATCATAAATATTGAAGAAATCGATGGCTTTGATTTAGTTTGATGTTTTATAGTCAGTATTTTGTTCGTGTTGGGGTGGTGAAAAATTTTGTGTTTCAAACTCGGTGGCAATGTTTAACGTGCCGTACGAAGGTTAATGTGCCTTGAAACCCTCGCAACGCTCAAGATTCCACTTTTTGAACCACTCGCTACGGGGTGTGTAATGTTTGGTATAACTTTTTTTGGTATAGTAACATTTGATATAACAACATTTGGTATAAGTATATTTAAAGGATATAATCACTCATATGACATAATTAACATTTGGTATAACTACAAAATATCTACTTTTATTTTGTATAACCATTATTTCGTATAACACTTATTTATAATAACCGTTATATGGTATAACTATCTATTGACATACGATTAGTATGATATAACAAGCAAACAGTATAAACATACACACATACATACATTTCATTAGTGAGGTACAGCGGGGCAAATCTAGACTAAAAGGCAATTGTAACTAATCCATTTTTTCCATTCTTACACTATTTCCATTATTCCATTATTACATGTATCCACTGAACACGCCTACTACATAACTGGTGGACACTCTATTTTCTGAAAAACTCTTATGAAAAACGAAAAAACTTAATAAGTAATGTATAAATAAAATAAAGACTCCTTAACTCAAATAATCTTTTTAATTTAAGATTAGCAGTTGAGTTCATAAATGCATGTAGGTATGTTTCTTAAAAATAAACAGTTTTTATTTTAATAATGCAAACATTGTAAAACATGGAAGAAATTGACCAGTTACATTTGCCCCCCACTCGAGATTTGCCCCGATGTACCTTACTTACCCCTATTTTTTTCATGCTTAATAAGTGAGACAGTATAAAATTAAACACTCAAAATCGAGCGCTCGAAATTGGAAAATCAGCCCCTGATTGATCCAATCGCTTGCTCCATACAGTTAGTAAGTATGGCAATTCATTTTAGGATAATTAAAGTTATACGCAATAATAGTATGCAAATTTCAATTATGCAGATTCATTGTTATGCGAAATAAGAATTATGCATTTTAAATATTATGCTTATTCAATGTTATGAACAATAATGTTATGCCAAATCTGTTATGCGAATTCAAATTATGCGAATTAATGATAAGCGAAATAGAGGGCACCCACGGAAAATATTTAAATATCATACACGAAAGAAAAAGCGAACAAGTCCACTGGTGGCCGAGCCGGGAATTTAAATATACACTTTTACTCCTAAACTGCACATGACTTATACGAGTAGTACCTAAATTCTTTTCATAAATAGGCAACAGGAATATTTTAGTATTAAACATAAGTAGTAAGTAAATGTTTTCATTTCACCACAAATATAACAGTTATAAAAGTAACTGATTTAAAAATAAAGGTAGCAACAGGCGGTCTTATCGCTGTAAACGATCTCCTCCAGACAATCTTAAACATAAATAAAGATTTGAGTATTGAGATAACCTTGAAAAAAAAAATTAATACCTACTCAAACGCTTTAATGAGACAAAGAATCCATAGGCTTACGCGCTATTAAACGAAAGCTTCTAATTTAAACAAATACGTTGAAAATTCCGACTCGCAAATTGTGTCGGCTCTTTCATAAATATATGTAGAATAATTTGTCGGGATGTAATTAAGATTTATTCCTCGCCCTAAACAAAACGTGCCGAGCCCCGCGGAATCAACGCGATGCGTGACGGTACGGAAACTTTGTTTTATGTCGTAAACGTGTGGGAATAAAGGAGATTTAAAGATGTTACAGTTTGGACAATATTATTGTGTTTGGATATTTGAATAAGTAGATTGCAACTAGGCTAGGGATCGAGGTCGACAGCTGATGCTGAAATCGGTTCAAGTCTGGCATCTGTCACTTTTTCTTTAGTATGTGACATTTGTTTTCTGAGTGTGATTTTTTCAGTGTTGTAATTAGCTCGCGAATGTTGCAGTTTAAGGAACTATACAAACAGTCAAGAATTTGGGCAACACAAGAAGCCAATTTATGCTTGCCAAACGTGGTAACTGGTAATCGATTATTGAAATCGCAAAAATGATTACCGAAAATACAAAACTAGTATGGAAGACACCTTAGTGGTGGATATAGTTAACGAGGTGAGTATAACTGGTGTGGAAAAGGAAACACTTGAGTTACTCAGCCTCTTCGATAGTCTCAGACAAAGCGAGGAAGACACAGTTGAACAGGATGGTGGCCAAGTACTGGTCGAAGTACTGGTTGGTGGAGAGGTAGACGCACGCGCGCCGCAGCGGTGACCATGGGGACCACCAGAACAGATAGATATTGGTGGATATAGATAACGAGAATGCTAATGTGGAAGTATCATAAGAGGTAGGCGCACGCCCGCCGCAGGGGTGACCAGGGGGACCACAAGAACAGGCCCCGTAGCAGAATGGCATTTCTCCGACGCCAAACGAAAGCAATACGCCGCTGGCTCTGTCGCGCCAATACGCAAGCGCGATAGAGATAGATATCTACTAGCGCTTCGTTTCGTGAGCGTTTCGTGAGCGATTGTGCCATTCGGCTAGCCACCCAGATATTGATGGATGTAGATAACAAGAATGCTAATGTGGATGTATCATAAGCGGTTGACTTATTCAGCCTCTTCGATAGTCTCAGACATGGCGAGGAAGACACAGTTGAGCAGGATGGTGGCCATGACGATGTAGTCGAAGTACTGGTTGGTGGTGAGGTAGACGCACGCCCGCCGCAGGGGTGACCAGCGGGACCACAAGAACAGATATTGGTGGATATAGATAACGAGAATGCTAATGTGGAAGTATCATAAGCAGTTGACTTACTCAGCCTCTTCGATAGTCTCAGACATGGCGAGGAAGACACAGTTGAGCAGGATGGTGGCCATGACGATGTAGTCGAAGTACTGGTTGGTGGAGAGGTAGACGCACGCCCGCCGCAGGGGTGACCAGCGGGACCACAAGAACAGATATTGGTGGATATAGATAACGAGAATGCTAATGTGGAAGTATCATAAGCAGTTGACTTACTCAGCCTCTTCGATAGTCTCAGACATGGCGAGGAAGACACAGTTGAGCAGGATGGTGGCCATGACGATGTAGTCGAAGTACGGGTTGGTGGAGAGGTAGACGCACGCCCGCCGCAGGGGTGACCACGGGGACCACCAGAATAGCTAGCGGTTGATATAGTTATAGATAACGAGGAGAGTATAACTGGTGTGGAAAAGGAAACAATTGACTTACTCAGCCTCTTCGATAGTGTCAGACATGGCGAGGAAGACACAGTTGAGCAGGATGGTGGCCATGACGATGTAGTCGAAGCACTGGTTGGTGGAGAGGTAGACGCACGCCCGCCGCAGCGGTGACCAGGGGGACCAGAAGAACAGATATTGGTGGATATAGATAACGAGAATGCTAATGTGGAAGTATCATAAGCAGTTGACTTACTCAGCCTCTTCGATAGTCTCAGACATGGCGAGGAAGACACAGTTGAGCAGGATGGTGGCCATGACGATGTAGTCGAAGTACTGGTTGGTGGAGAGGTAGACGCACGCCCGCCGCAGCGGTGACCACGGGGACCACCAGAACAGTGAGCGGGTGGCGGTGAAGCGGTGGATGTAGTTCTTGCGGAAACGCTTTGAGACCACGCAGAATGTCTGGAACAATTGAAAAGAAGGTTAATATACATATATGCACCGGCTACGGCAAAGCCGTCGGTCGCAGGTTCGAGTCCTGTCGGAGGTGTGATTTTTTTCAATTTTTCCTTTAATTTAAAAATGAGTACATAAAATGGTTAGTGCTGCGGATTAGGTATGATGGATTTTACCATGATGGTAAGCAGTCATCAGTTCAATTATGTTCGACTCTTAATGACATTAATGTGTTTTTGAAAGGTAATATTATGGTGTTTTTGGGATGATTCTACTCTGAATTAACAGCACTTTCCATCCCGCTTTGAAACAATCTCCCAAAATATCCGTTCCACTATGTCACGTGTAAGTACCTAAGTACATAAATTACTATGCATTACATAAAGGTAAACAGAAGCAGGGTCTCGTTTTACTTAATATTGGTTTTAACTCGATTCACCATTATCTAACATGACAAATTCATCGGCATGACAAAAAGTGATGAAAAAATGTGATTAATTATGCCGGTCACTAAATTCACACTGGGGCGATTCTCAGAGATGACGTTCGGTGCCTGATTTCGGTGCTGATTTTTATTTTCTACTTTTTTGATAAGTCAGTCTATTTACTAAAATCTAGCCTAAATATAAAAAATATTGGTGGTGGAGGCCTCCATTAGAACCTTATAGTTTGTAAGAAATCTGACATTTTAAAATCACCGAAATTATGTATGGGCACTGTAATCCATTGGCACCACCGAATTCAATTTTTTACACATTATTCCACATTTTCATCTTTATGTATAACTTATTATTCAATTTATTGATATTTTTCATTTTAATTCGATGACAGGTGATGTACAAAGGCTCATAATCGCGCAATTTTACTAATTTTGACATGTTAATATACTAGTCATTATCGAGTAGTGAATTTTGTACCCATAGTATGGCTTAATTTGCTTACAAACATAGTTTTATGATTTTACAAAGTATATCCTACTATTTAAGTATTAAATGTTAGAAAATAATGCACAATAAACTAGTTTACAACGTGGCAATAGAAGTCGGTGGTCACTTTTTTTGATATCGGTGGTCAAAAAATCCACCGAAACCACGGAAATCAACTCCACTGATATCAAATTTTATCGCTTTTTTGGAGATAACTGCAATATCATGCATGATACAGAGGAGATGTCATAATGACGTAATAACATACGTTCAAGTATTTATTAGTACCTTACATAACGACAAATGCACTAAAACTGTGGGAGTAAATTGAACCACCGAATCTTAAAAAACATGGGACCAAACCCACCGAATGACTGAGAAACCTTTAAAAAGTCCCCTTTATAAAACGGTACTGCATCTCCTCTACACTGAATGGTTAAAACATAGTTAAAACTTACTATATTTGTGCCACTATGTCCCTGATCTACTAATTTGTAAGAGTACTGTCTTGTTTAGCAAATGACACCGAAATCAGTCACTAGCCCGAGACACATCGTAAATTTGTCTTTACTCGATGAGTTTAGCTAACATATTATTTTTATATAGAAAATATGATAGGTAAACTAATACTTTATGCGTGAATATCTATAACAACTGCGATTAACAACTCCATCTTGAGTTATGATTTTTTGTTTTGCAAATTCTGGGTGCGGGACACGTCCACCGAAGGTCATTTTTCGCATTTAATATTTTATTACTTATATTATACAAATAATAAAAAAATAATTTGATAGTGTACCAAACAGAACAGAGGCTAAAGATTATGCCTGAATTAATTCAGATTTTTAGAACAGTCCGTTCTGCCGTTTTTTGCCCCGGACACGTAAAAACGCGCCTCCTGAGAACTGCCCACTGGGTTCCTAAAGGCAAAATTCAGATGGTACTCCAAGTATACCGGGATAAGTCAGATTTCAAGACCCATCAACTATCATAGAGGTTGACTAAATATTACGCATGGAAATTTGCTGTCAAATCACTGACGAGTGACCCGGCAGCCTTCAAATCAAGAGTGAACAGGCATCTTCTGGGCGAGCTCACTCCATCGTAGGCCACGTCTTTGCCTTTGGCTAGTCTGTGGCCAAGAGTAAGCCCATTTATAATAATAAAAAAAGAGCCTAAAGTTCATGCGACGTGACTACTTCACCGTACTTAGAATGTTTTTTTACCCGGGGCCAACTATTGTATAGGTTTACCCTAGAACTGGAATAGCCCAAAATGTGTTATAAATGTTATATAACATGGTGCGATAGGGACAACGCGATGGAGCGATGGCGTGAACATTTATAACAGCCCAGTGTGGGAACACCGCACGGAAAAAGCTCTTGGCAAATGACAATCGTTTACGCTAGATGCCGATCGAAGCGCAGTCTGGCTCTGTCGCGACAATACGGAAGAGCGATAGAGATAGTTACGATATTATCGTAAGCGTTTGTGCATTTGGCTACGTACCTACCCAGGGTAAGGTAGACGCGTGGGTGTAGCGGCGCGTGCCGGAGTGCTTTCGAGACGCCGCACTGCGTCACGCGCCGTATAGGCACTGGTCCCACCGCGAGCTAGTAAGCTATGAGCTATCGGCTATAAAAACGAACAAAAGATAAGGAACACAGGCTTCCCGTCCTTGTTTCTATCGGGTTAGCCTATGTTATCTTATTGGTTCTCTATAATTGAATCAGTCGTTTCATGGCCGTGTTTATCATTTGTCATTTCATGACATGTGTAACTTTCGCACTATACCTACCTACTTGAACTTGACTATGGTGACAAACGATAAAGAGCCGATTTTCTTAACTCCAAACTCTCTATCCATTCCGCAAATGCACTGCTTTAACTCTCTGCTTTTTGATTATACTGGCGTTGCCCTAAACAATATATGTAGATTGTAGGTAGAAAATTAGAAATCAGGTTAATGAATTATTGTAAAAGTACTGGTAAGGTAAAATCACATCTCGGATACTGGCGATTAAATATAGGAAAGCGGCGCGTTCCTAGCACACATTCTAAGCTCGCGTAGGTGAACACGTACCATGCTTGCATGAGTGAGATATGACAGGTCGACTGTTCACTTTTTTGACAGGCGGTATATAACTGTGAGGTAACCGAGAGGGGGTGGGCGGGACTTTCAGCGGGGAGCGGGAGTGGCCGTACTGTACGATAGTACTCTTTATTATACTGTGACTCAAGGTTAGTAATCAAGTTTATTAAACTAAGCACATAATAAAGTGTAAACAAATGCATTGCGATAGTAAAGTTTTAGATGAATGGCTCGATATAACCGTCTATTAGAGTTGTTTCCTTGCGTTCCATTTCTGTGAAAACTACTACTTAGGAACTGCTTAAAGGAAATACTGTTGCGTTTCCTTTAAATAGAACCTAGGAGTTAACTGTTACCTAGTTAAGAAACTTCTGAGTTTACGACTTCATTCGACACGCCAAAGTAACAAGTGTTACTTGTTTACCTATATTTTCTTTTAAAGTGGCATTTAAGTCATAGGATCTGTGTTGAAAGCACAAACGCTCACGAAACACTCACGGTAATATCTCTTTTGTAGCTATCTATCTCTATCGCTTTGGCGTATTGGCGCTACAGAGCCAGACTACCTTTCTGCGGCGTTTCGACTTCGTTTCGCGTCGCGTCGAAATGACATTTGGCTACGGGGCCTGTGCAGAAAGAGAAGGGTCACAAAAGTATTTTTCCCCTCACTAGCTCGGAAACATGTGTTTTGTCCTTTAATACCAGCAGGTAAAAACGCATTTTGTCCACTAGTGGGTAATGTAATTTGACCTTGAATAAAGTCAAATTAACTGCTTTAAAACTGATAAAAGTTGGTGAATCTAGTAATAAAGATGATTAACTACTGGAAGCAGTGATAAACGCATTTTTTGCGTTGTAGTTTCCTCGCTATAGTGAGGTGAAAAGTTTTGTGTTACACTCGGGTGCAATAGTTATTTGTTAAACAAGGGGGCAAAGTTGTATTTTAACGCCGAGTGTGGAATTGAAAAACTAGCAAGTGAAAGGATTCTATAGTTGAACTACTACTACTATTTTCAGTAGACTTTATTTATTTCATACCATGTTTGAGAAAAGCACTATACATACCTCGGCGGGAAATGGGGTTGCCCGCCTCAGACCTATCCGGCCTCGCTTCGCTCGGCCGTCTATATGTCTTCGGCCGGCAACCCCATTTGTCCCGGCCTCTATAGTGAGGGGAAAAGTTTTGTGTTACACTCGGGTGCAAATGTATTTTACTTCTCGTGTGTTAAAAAACTCGCAAGTTCAGGATTCTATTCTCGAACCACTCGCTTCGCTCGTGGTTCAACTATAGACTCCTTTCACTTGCTCGTTTTTCAATTTCACACTCGGCGTTAAAATACAACTTTGCCCCCTTGTATAACAAATAACTATTTCTGCTTGGATTATTTTAAGTAAGGTACAGCAGGGCAAACCTCGACTGGAGGGCAATTGTAACTAATCAATTTTTTCCATTATTACACTATGATGTTGAGTTCTACATGTATCCACTCAAACTGCCTACCATATATAACCGGTGGACACTCTATTTAATAATGCAAAAATTGTAAAACATGGAAAAAATTAACTAGTTACATTTGCTTCCCAGTCGAGATTTGCCCCGCTGTACCTTAGGTATGTATAAAAACTAACGCAGTTAATATTCGATTCGAAAATTTATTATTTATTGAAATATATCATTCCGATTTTAGTTCCGTTCTAATTTTGAGTTAATAAGTTCTAAGTCTGAAAGAAGCAATTATTGAAATGTCCTCAGTCCTCAAAAGAAAATTCGCGCCCAGCAAGACAAAGCAATTAATTCAAATCAATTAAGAACCCTAAGTTAGCTTATAATAATATTACCATAAATTACTGTAACTAAAGCTTAATTAATACTTCCCATTACGCTCAATAATTAAAACACGGTCGAAATCTGGTTTTTGCAAAGAAAGTATCGCAAAGTTCCAAAACGAGCCTAATTAGGGCACAGTGTGGTACGCAGCAACGTCACAATAGCTCCTGCTTCGTAAGCTAGCTCTCTCTATCGCTCTTGTAGTGGTGTGACAGAGACAGACTACGTTTCGATCGCCACGTAGTTGTTACTTCGGCTTGGTCGGCTGGTTTTTGCAAAGAACGTATCGCAAAGTCCCGAATTGAGCCTAATTAGGCCACAGTGCGGTATGCAGGGCACGTTCGCGCTGTTTGATACGCACAAAGCCTTATGGTTGCGTTTCCAATTTGCCTCTCACATTTCCAGAAAAAGAGCATGTGATTAATCTTGGAAAAAGTAATTATGTGCGTTTCTTCCCACCATAAAGTATTTGGGCATTTTTCGCAAATCGACATTCAAGGTGAAGACAAACAGAGGTGGTGCTAACTCAGGTAACTACTCTTGATATCCGTGCTTATTGTACGTTCTGTAAGTGCGAAAAGGACGCATCGTCACGATAAAAGCTTTATCGCTAGGCCCGCAGCTCCTTAAACCGTAGATAATTGCCGATGTAGGTACTACTCTGCCAAAAACCTTGTACATTGTACAAAGAATGGTATAATAATGGATGTGTATGTGCGTCAAAATGATTTTTATTTTTATTTGCGTGTTTGTCTCTTCGACTAATTAAACCTCTTAATTACACGTCTCGCAAAATTCATCCTTAGAAGTTTGAACCCAGCATACAGCATTAGGTATTCCATTATTATTCAATAGGTCTAATGGCCATTTCCGAATACATTCCCTAACGTCACGAGATGTGCACTAATCGTGTGGTCGCCGGAAATTGACCGTGCCAATACAAACAAACAGGAGACTATCAGGCTACCGGGTAAGTCAACTTGTTTGATTGTCTATCATTGGATAATAGGCGATTAGCGAACTAAATAAATAGACAAGTAGATTATCACTTCCCACTTCACATATCAAGGAGTGTTGGTCCGTTTTCACATTATCCGATCCGATATCGGACGTCGGAAGGTTTTCAATGGAAAAAATCCAAGATGGCGCCTGTAATTTACCTATGGGATATCGGTCCTACATCCGATATCGGATCGGATAACGTGAAAACGCATTTACGCTTATGGATTTTCATAAATGGTAATAGTTACGTGACTGCGTCGATAAGATGTCAACCGTTCATGCTCTGTACTGTACCGTTTAGGTAATATAATCTCTCTCTAACGCTTTTCAGTATATTGTATTAGTGCTATACAGATGTAGTGCGAAAAGGGTTTCCTTCGTATTCTTCCGGAAACGTTCGTATTTGTGATGCTAGTTCAATGTCTACATCTTGTACCAAGTAAGACTGACTGACATAGCATGAAACGTTCGTACGCTTCTATATTAATACGAAGCCAAATCTTTTCGTACTACATGTAGCAGATGTATCTGTACACTGATTACTACGATACACTTTGGCTATAGCTACTTACTTTGCTATTTACTACAGTTCTAGCAATAAAAATAAAGACATGATTGAACTACGTGGCATTTCGGTGTTGCCATATAAATGATTTGGCTCTGTTAAACAGATAAATACCAAAAAATATTATTGCCCGTGTGGTGACGGGTTAAGAATTTCACCACGCCTATTTCTTCCCGTGGGTGTTGTAAAAGTTGACTGTGAGATATGGGATAAATTGTGGCGTAGGTGAGAGGCTGGCAACCTGTCACTGCAATGTCACAATTTCGTTTTCATTCAACCCCTTATTTGCCAAGAGTGGCACTGAAACTTTAGTAGTCTCATGTGCTCTGCCTACCCCATTATGGGATACATGCGTGATTGTATGTTATTATTACCTACCCTTACGAAATATCTGGTGGTCGTTATTTATTAATATCCAACGAATAGGTGCTACATTTCATACATCGGAAGTATCTCTGAAAACACATCACGGCTAATATGCGTCATGCGTTACTGTTTACAAATGGCTAGTTTCAGTAGTTTCCCGTTTCGCGCATTTTTCACAAAACGCAAATATAATAGCGTTGGTGAAATAATTAAGAGCGCGCCAGCATCCCGACAATTAGTTCAACCAGCCAAAGAATATTAAGATGAAAAGGGAAATAGTTTTCATACAAACGTAGATATATCATTTTCCTCCCAGGATATTAACATTATTAAAAATATTAGGTAGATACAACCATATAGCTATACTACGTTTGATTTTTTTTTCGAATTATGAACGTGAATTAATAGAGTTTGTGCTAAAGTGGTTTTTAACTCCTAATTTTTAATACTACTAAGTACATGGTGGCTGGCAGGCATATGTCCTGCCTGATGGTTAGCAGTCACCGTAACTTAAAAATAAATAGAAAAAGGGTCGTACTGGTATAACTATGGTTTTTAACTTATAGTTATAATATATTAAATCGTTTAAAAATACTCTCCACAATGTCAATATCCTGAGAGTAAAAAGAGGACTACGTTTATGCGCAGAAGCGGCCGTATTCCCTCTAAAATTGAAAGTGCTTAATTATTATAAGTAGACTGAACATAAATTATAATGAATTGTCGCGCTCTATTATTTATTTGGGTTTCGTATGTTTTGATTTTAACGACCAGCCGCTTTTTACGACACATTTTACACAGAATCCGTCCGTCAAGTCCGGTTGCAACGACGAGCGACAACTCGCGCTTGCGTATAAACTAGCTTTACTTACAAATGATCTTTCCCTTCGATTCTCTAAGGCAATTAAGTACAAGCAAAGTTGAAAATGACTATTATCACAAGATAAATCCGGTTCTGTTTTTCTTTTCCTAAACATTTCTCCTGCTAAATCTGTCCAGAGATGCCGTAAAATTTAAAAGTTTTCTCTTGTGTATTTCGCAGATAATTTTGAAAGCAAATTGGAAGGTTCACTAGCTATGCTTGAAGAGCTTAACAAGCTTAACGACCTGAGTTGTTGTTTTGGAAAGTTGCATGGTAGCTTTGGAAACGGGATACAAATTTCTAAAATTGAAATTATTTCCTTACACCAATAAAACTCACGATTGTTCCAAACAAACAAGTTGTTTGTGCTAGAAAGTTTATTGTGCACTTAAGTGATTATATTTTTAATAGCTTTTGCTAGTGACTTTGTCGGCTTAAAATGAGTAATTAGGGTAGCGACTAGCGATTGATAGAATAATAAGGCAATAATTAAATTTGAACAAAATATTTACATACAGTAACAGGCGATGCGGTAATTTGATGATTGATTTGGTGATCATTTCTGGGATTAAAACTATGATAAATATGTCCTTCCCCCGTAGCCGAATGGCATTTCTACGACGCGAAATGAAAACGAAACGCCGCGAGGTAGTCTGTCTCTGACGTGCCAATACGCAAGAGCGATAGAGATTCGTTTCGTGAGCGTTTGTGCATTCTGCTACTCACGCTGCATCCTTGAACCTCAAACTATCTCTTCATCATTCATCAAATTTAAACTAAATCGGTTTCGCGATTCAATTGTGATGGATAAATGAGATAACATATACATTTAACTGAAGACACAAAATCGCAATATTAGTATGGATTTATTTTTATTCAGTGTCAGAACGGATATCAAAAGTGCTTAAGGTATAAAGCAGTGAAAGCAAAAACTACCGAAAACGTTTCCTATATTGAGGTTAACATGAAGCAATATACGTTATTTGTATTCTTGTTTTTGTATGCTGTTCATTTTGTTTACACAATTCTATTCCCAGTTTTATTTCCCTATTTTACGATACCACAATCTTTGGAGCATACACAGTTGACAGGAATTCTTATGTCTCATTCGATTTAATGTCTGCGCTTAAATTGGTAAGAAATATCACTTTACCTATTTAGTTATCTCTTTCCTTAATTTGAGAAGCCTTAACTTAAAATGTTTTTCGTGATAAATCTTTCAAGATAAATCTCTCGAAGCTGATAAATAAACCCCATACTTCCTCGACTCAGATTACTAGAATTTGTTAAGGTAGGTTTATTTTTGGTTACCCAGTGTGAGTTGGGATTTTTTGATACCATTGAGCTCATCTGGCGATTTAAAGAAATGCTAATGTTAAACTCTAGCTTCTGCCTTGCCGTGTATTTAATTCTATGGCTGCTTGCCACAACTATGACATTTTCAATTTATAACACTAATAGTCAGCGATGTTAGTGTGGAGTGATTCTAAATATTTTTTGTCTTAGTATTTTAATCGCTCTCTGGGCAGCATATAGGCATCTTCATCTACGCCACTTATCCCGGTCTAAGGACCCGGTCGAGAAGTACCCCAGGATTTTTGGACGATATTCATCCAACGAGCTAACGGACGCCTGGTGAATTTATGTCCTCTATCGGCCACCATTTCAACATTTTGGTCAACCTACTCAGTCTGCCTAAAAACGTATCCCGCCGAATTTTATTAAGCTTGGTAATGTAACGTCACCCTCGTCTGGTACCGTAGTCACATAAGTACCTACTTACTTAAACACATACAAACACATCATTTCAAATACGTCTTCGGTCTTCGGTTTATTGTCTGTGCTTCTTCATCAATTGGCCAACGCTTGGCTTGAAGCCAGCCGCCGCAGAGATTTAGTGTAACCGGTGAGTAATTGACTGAAGCGTATAACACCGTAGGTTGTGGGTTGAAAGTTTTAAGCGGAGGGTATTTGCCGATATCATTTTATTTTTAACAGTAGCTGTGAAGTTTTAGTTCAGCTTGTTTTGTGAAGTTGGCGATGTCAGTGCCAATTTAGTTTAATAGGAAAGTGACTGGAAGCAATGAGTTCCTACCGAAAGTAAATTTATTTGGAATTGACAATGAAATCAGCGAAGTATTTCCCGTTTACTGTACACACGTAACGTTGATGCAGTTGCCTTTCGAATATCGCTAATTTATTTTCAATAATATTGTTTCTTTGTACGAATAATGTAGAAATGTATAGGTACTGTAACTCATTAGCTCTTCTTTAAAATACAAAATTAGTGGTGAGCCAGCCAAGACTAAGTTTGGGTCGCTGCGCCAGAACAATAAAGTAACGTAATAAAATATAGATAAGTACTTATTATTTATATATAGGTAGGTACGCATAAACAAAAGTTTGCACCCCTTAATTCTTCCTAATTACCTACTTGGAAGAGGAATGCAAAAAATGCGCCGTTCATAACCCGCAGTAATGACCGAAGTTTTGCGTAGGCGTGGTCCGTGTGGAAGTGCCACGGGTAATTAAAATTACTAATACAGATTCATAGTAAATATAGTAAAGTTAAAATAAAGACTTTGCCGTGCACGTGGTTGGTTGTCTGGAAGAGATAGCTCTTTAGCGATAAGACCGCCTGTTGTCTACCACAGTTAATTAAAATTATGTGATGTAATCTTGTTATATTGGTGAACAATAAAGAATATTTGTATTTGTATTGTATTGTATTTGTGGTTATCCCCCGTGTGGTAACGGGTTAAGAATTTCCCCACCTCTTTCCTCCCGTGGGTACGTATCGTACATTTCTATATCCAACCAGTGTGCGTAGCCGAATCGTGAGCGAATCGTGAAGCGTTTGGGCATTAGTCTACGCACACAGGACTGTACGCAGGGCACATGAAACTGCTCAAGTTGCAGTGTTACTCTTAGCGATCAATAATATCACGCATAAATTCCTACAATAAATAGAGTAAAAATATTGTTTCCAATAATAATATCCAAAAAGGAAATCAAGGACGTAGACTGTATAGAGAAGAGGTCATCCAATGTCGTTTTAATAAGATCCACCTCCTTTCAATTAAGGCGGCCACTCCTCACAAGTGCCGCAAGTGGCTCGAGTGGATTTAGCTGGAACGAGTGGCTTTGTAACTGGAGAGTCGATACAGGTCGCTGAAACTCTATAATTGAGTATCCTTGGTTTTCCTTCATTTATAAACTTGCAGAATATTCTTCTTCGTTTTTCTTCTATGTAATAATTAATAAAACACGTTATGGTAAAACAACAACTGTTCATTTGACATGAATGCGGGTTCAATAGACAAATATTAACTACCCACAACATCTACCCCCAAAAAAAACTAAAACCCAACTTCTAAGCATTATCTAAAAATGTGTATAAAACGCGAGAATTTAAAGTGTTATATTGCATACCCAATGTATATTTATGCTTTGCAACTTTATATGTAAACATGCATATAAAGTGAGGTTACTAAATCCATAAAATTTTTAAAAGTAGGTGAAAAACTGAACTGAATGAATTCAACAGCCAAACTGCAATAGCGCTCGGCCAACTGCACAGTAACTCACACGGAATATTTGATATGAGGCCGGTTAAGTGGCTGCGTTTTTATTCCGTCCGTGTAAAAACTTTGATGTTGACTCCGAAAAATGTGGACCGACACTTATTGGATGCAGGTAAAGCGCTTGGTTAATCATGGAAAGTTCGAGTATCGAAGCGGGCTTATTTCAATGTGTTTACATTAGCTACATTTTATAAACGATTTTATAAATGACTGTTGTCGAGCAGTGGCAAATGCTGGGATAACGCAAGGAGGATAGTAATGATTCAAAAAGTGACTATACAATGACTATACAATTTTCTATACAATTTAGATTGGGTGTACAGTCAGTTGCAGAGGTATGATCTCTGTGCAAACAAATCTCGGTAAGTACCTATTCGTTTTTTTTTTTGAGTTGCCCAATGTGCCAAAATAAGAAAAAAGCAAACGATAAATAAGATCAAAGACGACAAAGACTATACTGACGAAAATGACGAATACAGAAGAATGGGTGTCAAGAACAGAATGGAACGAATTTAAGAACTTGGCGAAAAACGAATGTTCGTGTGACGTTGTGACGAGAAACGAACGACCATCCAAAGCAATACTCAAATCGCTATGCAGGGATTATCGGTTATCTCTGCAGTGAATGTACGAGAAATTAAGATAAGTTAAAATCTGATAATAAAACCGCCGAAACAAGTTTTATATAAGACATCCTAACTCACTTTTCCCTCTCATGCGGGTTCCGTCAAACTCACTTGTTCAATATTAATATCTTCGAGTTTCCGCCGGTGTAATGCTCACCCGACATTATTATTTGGGTTATTAAATTCGCCGAGTTTTGCCTTACACCGGTATTTTATGAGGCAAATATTTGTTCGTATATTGGATAAGTGAGCATTACGAGTAAACGGTTGCTAAGGGGTTGATTTTGCAATTTTAAAAAGGGACTATTTTAGACAGGATATAAAAAAAACTTGTAAAAAATATGATACACAGAAAGTACCTATGTCAACATCAAAGTAAGAGGCTACTTTTATGTCAATATCATTTTTTAATCTGTCATCTTTAATTATCCTGCAAGTTACCTTGTTTTGTGTACGACCACCCTGCACCCTTGTATTCAAATTAACACTTTTTGTCAAAGAAGTAATGACTATGTTATCAACTTATCAGTATTGCCATGTAAAAAAGTTGTTCTGAATGAAGCAAAACATCTTTGTTGTTATTTTATTTGTAATTTAAATTTTAAACTCATTATTCGATGATAACCGAAATGTAAGGTCAGTGCGGACAAGACCGGCATACTTTATTTGAAATAAAGTTTGAGTGGATAAAACTCGACTATTAAAGTAGTCTGGACTGGAGTGATCCGCATGGTCCTATGAGCTAGCAAATTTAATATTCTAAACAGCTTTTATAATACTTTGGTGAATTAACGTAAACTTGTGTGATAAAAATCACTTTTTTAAGGCTCGGCGGGTTGACCGTCCCCACGCGCTGAGTACGGAAAGACCGTCTAGTGCTCATTGTCGCGTAATTTCATATGGAAATAAGTATCAATCATGTTCATTGTTATATTCTGTAATAACAAGAAGTAATGTGATAGATATTAAAACAAATAACGTTGAAATTTTCAACATATCAGCATTTTTCTATTTATAAGGCAAGACCGTCATATGTCCCGTAAATGAGGTTGATAACCTTCTTTTTTCAGGTCCAGACAAAAGCAAAGCCGAAACTTACAATTAAAATTCACCTACAACACCCGTTTAAACTCGAGTTATTTCCCATAAATCCTAAAAAAGGTGCCTTACTCTTAATATCGCGGTCTTTCCGACGAGACACAATTTCGAAGTTACATATTTCAGGACATAAAACAATAAATTGATCGCGTTTTAAAAGAATTAATTGTACTAGACAGGAAGAATAATTATTAAATTACTACGTTACATACATAATGCACAAATATTCCAACTGCTTCTATTTTATTTTAATTTTTTGCGTAACCTTGTTGAACTCGATGGTCGAGTTCGAAACACGAATCAAGTTTTTTGTTAACTAGTGTTCGTCCTAGGGATATCTATTGAAGGATTAAGGATGAAAAACTGGTATACCTTTGGAGGTGTAAGGAGTGATAGATATATAAATACAAAAGTTATATTCAGTAGACGGTCTTTCTAGGTAGACGGTCTTCTCCACACCGACCTTACAGATATCCATACTATTCAATAAACTATGCAGATATCCTTGCAAAGTAATTGAAAATGTAGCTAACGATGCTCCACTGTTTAAAGTTTGAACCGCAAATAGCTCTACAATATGGCAACGGCATCCGTTTGTGGTTGTTAGCCAATATTGCATTTCAATGCTTATCTGCCAAACAAAGCTCGGTTTTAGGTTATAAACAAGATAATTCGCAAATTCCGAAGCCTCTTTCTCTGACACTCTAATGAAGCATTTGCTGGAGCGAAAGAGAAAAGTCCCTGCTGGACAATAAACTCATAATCATGACCTAGTACATTGATCGAATGTATATGAGTTAGTGCAGCAGGTGCCGTAGCCGAATGGCATTTCTGCGACGCGAAACGAAAACGAAACGCCGCGAAAGGTAGGCTGGCCTGTCGCGCCAATACGCAAGAGCGATAGAGATAGATATCTACGAGCGTTTCGTTTCGTGAGCGCTTGTGCCATTCGGCTACGTACCCAGTCCCAGTACTGGTATTTTTCCTAATTCGCCATTTTCGTTAATTCTCAATGCCAACAAAATTGTTAATTCGTCAATTTTATAACTAGGGCCCATTTCTCGAAGCTACAAGTCACAATTTACGTGGTAAATGTCTAATATGACAAGTTGAAAAGAGACTTCCGCTTGTAACTTTCAGTTTTGAGAAATGGGACACTGGTCATTTTCCTTAACTCTTCACCGGTAGTGCACTAACTCATGTATATTTATTTAACTGTAAAATTCAAAGCAATAAGAGTATATTATGTGTATATATATATATATACCGATGCACTTTAGTTGTTTGAAGCGCTGGTGAAATGCCGGGATAACGCAAGGAGGATGATGATGATGCACTTTAGTTGTTTGTCTACCATCTATTTTCCTCTCTCAGTTATTCTAAGGTTAGCTGGAAGAGATCCATTAAAGGGATAAGCTCGCATTTGTACATAACTGTTATAATTATTCTCTGTACATGTAATTTGTTCTGTACAATAAAGTGTTTACTACTACTACTACTACTAGTTATTTTAATCGCATTTACAAACAATTCAGCCCAGTAGGTACTTAACTACAACCGTACAAATTAACTAACAGCAATGGGGAGTGCGCTTAAACCGTCATACAACATGAGGGTACCTATTAAGCAAACGGTACACAAAGTTTGGATGTAAAGCCAGGCCGGGTATGGGCGCGCGTTACAATGAATGGTGTGAACAGCAGGCCAACTCTAACAATATTTTAAATTATTGAAACTGCCATTAATACAAGTGAGTAATGATAACAAATGGTGAACCAATTGGAACCCTAGGCCACTGTAGAACTATGTGATAGTGACGATATAAATCAGATTGTAAGAAATCTTTTACTGCTTGTCATTTTGACATGGTTGTAAAGTGGCCTAGGGTTCCAATTGGTTGACCTTAAGACATTTCAAAATAAAACAAAGGAACTATAGGTGCATAATACTCGTAATACACTCATACTTTGATACTGGCTTTTCACCGCAAAACTACACCTCCAGGGTGGCTAGCCGAATGGCACAATCGCTCACGAAACGCTCACGAAACGAAGCGCTAGTAGATATCTATCTCTATCGCGCTTGCGTATTGGCGCGACAAAGCCAGCGACGTATCGCTTTCGTTTGGCGTCGGAGAAATGCCATTCGGCTACGGGGCCTGGCCTCAAAATACTTAGTTACCTATATATCTATATAATCTATCTATTTAGTTATAGAAGCCTTTAAAGCGCGCGTCTTTGGACATAGGCCTCTTCTCCATCCTGTTGGTTCATTGCCATCATCGAAATAGTTACATATATTCAAATGAACAGCTACCTACTATGGAATTAGACGAAGAAGCAGCAGATAAACAGACATAGTTTAGTTGGGATTTATTTTAGACACTAAGGTAAGTAGACGATCTTATCGACCAAACACTTTAAATCATTCCTATTGTCTCACCATTTAGGACTTGCTGTACTTGTTATGATAACTACGTCGACACCTGAACAAAGCCTAGTTCCCGAACAAATAGGCTCCCAACAGAAACACAAATCACAGGCGGCTTAATTAATTTGTTGCTCCAAATTGCTGAAAACTTTTCTTGTAAATTCGTATTGGTTGGCTGTCAGAGCTATTTTGGGAGGGGACGTTGAAAATGGAAGGCACAATGGTATCGCAAGAGTTGTACCTGTATAAATCACATTTTCAAATTAGATGTAAACTGAGGGGTGACGGTCGTAAGTTAATATAATTTATTGTCAATTTGTCTATTTTACGCGATACCTTCGATTTGATTCGATCAAATTAAATTAGAATGCTAACCTGTATTGGGTTAGCATCCGATTATAGAAGTAAATAATAATAATTTAAAGTTTTTGAAAATCAACATGTTTAATTGACGACCGGACTGGCTCAGTCGGTAGTGACCCTGCCTGCTGAGCCGCGGTCCTGGGTTCGAATCCCGGTAAGGGCATTTGTTTGTGTGATGAGCACAGACATTTGTTCCTGAGTCATGGATGTTTTCTATGTATATAAGTATGTATTTATCTATTTAAGTATGTATTTCGTCGCTTAGCACCCATAGTACAAGCTTTGCTTAGTTTGGGGCTAAGTTGATCTGTGTAAGGTGTCCCCAATATATTTTTTATTTATTTATATTTATTAATTAAACTTAAGTTGTATTATATGAGTGTTTAAAAAGCTTGCTAAATATTTTTGTCAATGTACGGAGCTTTTTAAACTCACTTTTTTAAAATTTCTGAGTTGTAAGTTTCAAGAATGACATTAGGTACTATTATACGTAACGTACAACGACCATTTAGGTTTACTTAGAAAACTTAGGGTGTTATTTACTTAGAAAACTTAGGGTAAACTCGCCTCATTCGGTGACACACCTAATTCGGTGAAACAACCAAAAATCGTCATTCGGAATAATAGTGCTTAAAGGTTGTATCACCAAATTAGGCGTGCCACCGAATGAGGCGAGTTTATCCTACACCTATTTAATGCCCATAATCCATGTTTCAAATTTTTCTTCCATCGGCTTGACTTTTGATTTCAACGTGATCCTCATTAGAACTCGCTTTAACACTTTATTGCAGTTTAACCTATAAAATGTTATATTGGAAGCTTGGAAAACTTCCGGTATAAAAACGTTCTACTTTATAGATCAAGTTTTGCCAAAGTTCCTGCTTTAAAGTAGTTAATAAAACGGTTTTAAACATTATAAATATACGACATACCTATACCTACCTACCTATAAACGCAATTTAGAATCAGTTCAAGATGGTCTCAATACTTACAATGGACACGTTTTTCTCTATCATTTGTAAAAATGTGTAACTATGTCATACTCATGTTAAATCTGACAAAAACGTTATAAGTACCTATACTTATGCTTTATTGCCGAGGAAAAGTCTAAAATCCGCTTCACGTCTCTCGCTCATTCAATGTTTACAGACCTAACCAATTAAATATTGAAATGATCCTGTCAAATTATTGTTCGATCTTACCATTTAATAATAGCATTAAAAGCAGTAGGTACAAGCACAAATAAATGTTATATTGTTTATAAGTAAAAGAGCGTTCATGTTTTAATAAAACAAGGAACAAATGAATTCCGATTGGTGTGAAATTTGTTCCGTTTTGTACAGTCGACAAAACCCGCTATTGGGTTAACATCGATCACTGCTTATTCAAACAACACTGGGGCCGCAGTTGTAATAAACTGGCTAAGAACATGCTGAGTCGTGTATCGTGTTGGGTTCCGTATTTCAAAATTTTCAAGGGATAATTCGGTAGGTTCGTTTCGTTTTTTCAGTTCAGTTTGATGTCTTTAATTATTGGATACAATTGATTAAATTTGTAAGTCGGTAGTTAGTTTTTGCTTATTTTCAGGTACCTATCTAAATATTTCACGAGATCCGGATCCGGATCATATGAAATAACATTTCTGCACACGCTTTTTTCTGTAGAAGTGATATGAAAAATATACTCGCATTTCTCGTACCTTATGTATTATATCCGTCATTTTACCGCATTATCTCCCCTAACTGAAATTTAACTAATAAATATCTGACTCTTTCGCATTTTAAAGTCTAAATCAATCGTAAACACGATACCCCGACCTAGACAATATTCTTCATAATCTGTCGCCAATAAAGGTGCCTTTTTGGCTGCGGAACCCTAGAACGAGTCGAGCGAGCCCTTCAATTTGCATGCCCTTCAGCGTCGGCAATTCAATATATCCATGCGTTGAATCTCGATGGAGGGCAATAGGGAAAGCCAATAGTTTAACATTGGGGTAAGATGGGACCATTGACTGATGCCTGAAGGGACAGGATTTTATTTTCACGGCTCAATATTTTTACGGTTCAAAACTTACTTAAACTTCACCGTGCCAGAAAATCCCAAAGTGCAACGGGCGTGGGATGATGTGGGCTGCAGGGCTGTGCTTGGCGGTCTTGTCGATGGTTCTGTGGGTGTTGACCGGGCTAGGCTTTTGGCTGTATCAGAGCCAGAGTCAGGGGCATGGTTACACGCGCTACCCTCGCCTCAATTAGGTACCTTGCTCGACGGTGACTCTTTGCGGGTGTCCGTTGCTCTCCGCTTGGGCTGCGATGTATGTCAACCACATTTATGCATTTGCGGTTCCATGGTGGAGGCTAGCGGACATCATGCTTTGAGTTGCCGTCGTTGTACGGGCAGGCATCCGCGTCACCATGCTCTCAACGACATCGTCCAGAGGGCACTAAAGTCGGCTGGTGTGCCGTCCATCCTTGAGCCGCCGGGTCTTAGCCGCACGGATGGCAAACGCCCCGATGGCCTGACCTTGATCCCATGGGAGAGGGAGCGGTGTTTGGTGTGGGACGCTACGTGTGTCAACACCTTCGCCGCTTCTCACATTGGGCGCACAACCCGCAGCGCTGGGGCTGCGGCGGAATTCCAGGCGGCGTCAAAGCGGCAGAAATATGCGCCCTTGGGCCCGGGGTACATTTTTGTTCCTTTTGCGGTGGAGACGGCGGGCTGCTGGGGCGCGGACGCGAAGCATTTTGTGCGTGACGTGGGCCGTCGACTTAGGTTAAAGGGAGAAGACCCGCGCTCCGAATCGTTTCTGGTGCAAAGGCTGGCCATAGCGATCCAACGGGGTAATGCCGCAAGCATTATGGGCACTTTTGCACCGGAGGCGGTGCGGAGCGGTATTGACTAATTACCGTTTGTAATTATTTTTAGTTAAGGCTTTTTTTTTTGACATTGTATTTCAAATAACTATACATTAATAAATAGATAAAAATCTCATCTACTAAAATATTACATTTCATAGTCCAAGTAAATTCAATATTTAAACAAAACAATATAAATTATGAAATCAGAATCGGCTTCTCAATCAAATTGATAAGTAATGAGTGTTAATTTAAATAAAATAACATAACATAGATTTAAGTATTATTATTTAATCGTATGGCGATATGTACAAATAGGGTAGCCCGCATGATCTGCTGGACTTGACGCCCAACGCTGTGCAGTGGTTGCAAGACTTGGATGTTGCCTTATAATCTTTTATTTATAACATAGATGAACCCCGGCCTCTATTCCCAAACAGGGTTAGGTAGAGGACAATAAGTTCTTTTGCAAAAAAAAAAAAAATTTTGGCACAACTTTTTATCACCGACTGTATCTTTCTTTCAGCAGTCATCTACTGCTCTCCGAGACGTTTCTAAAAACCCCTTACTCGATGGGGATACGACATTTCATAACAAAGTTCCTATGACCACCTTTCTGTATGTACCTATATATTTACATTAAATTAATATTTATAAAAAAAAACTACTGAAGTACATACAAAGCCTTGTCACTGATTCCCGGTTATTTACTATTTGCCTTACTTATATACTAGTGTATACGTTGTTAAAAATAAACATTAGCAATGTGAATACAAGGTCCCCAGTGTCGGCAGTTTCATTCATATTTACAACCAGATTTCGTTGTGAGCCGTAGCATAATGGGAAAGTGTTTCAGGTTATTTATGGTTATTCTAACAAACCCCTTCACATATTACATTAGTAACCCAACCCAGCTTCGTATGTGTAACACAAAACTTGAACAAATTATGCGCCTCAACCTTCTTTAACCCTTGGAATGCCGTCATCAAAAATTTGCCACTGAATTGGTAACCTTCATTTGTTAACTTTACTTAAATTGTTTTGGACAGACCTGGAACTGGGTGTTTGAAGGGCTTAGAATCAATCTAAGACTTAATGGTGAAAACCTCATCACAGGAATATCTTAAAAGTAAGTAATTTTGGATTTTATAGCGTGAACCCGGGCGACGTTGCGTCCTAAGAAGGCTACATATGCTTGCTTATTGTAACTTCTCACATTTTATACTCGTTTGCTAATAACAAAATCCAGTAAGTGTAGATGAAAATGCTAGTTCATATTCGGATAAAATAAAATACAGAATAATTCTTTAGTCCAATATTTAGATTTACTGTAATAGTTAGTTTTAGTTTAGTAAAATTGTATCATTATATAATGAACTACGTACTTAGGTACCTACTTTTTTTCTGCAGTAATAAAGTCCTTCTAACATGTATAAAAGGCTTTTATATTATTACTGCCGACAAAACAGTTTCCCCACACGGCTGTAGATTCATTCCAGGGACAGAATTAAATTATTTGAAACGAGTCTACCCTCTCTTAATAAGGGAATATCTCATTTTCTACCCCCAAAACACCCTGGTAAACGTTATTTTAGCAATGAAACGGAGTATACAAATTATTTCATTGTTGTTTGGGTGCAAATTTTAATTAGGCCTGTAATTTTTATTGTTACTAATGCATATATGTTACTTTTAAGCTTTTACAATAACATGATTTTAGGTGAATAATTGTGTTACAGGTTACAGTATAACCCCTTATTCACAAACGTTCACTAAAGTTACGAAGACGATAAAGTTTTTGTCCCTTTCCGACGTATTGGTGTGATAGAAAGGGATTGATAACTTCAGTGAACATTTAATGAATAAGGGAGTAAAAATATAAAACTAATACGGTGATCCTATAGTGAGGACAAAACACCGGCAAAGCTTCTTCGTCGGTTCGTCGCTACTTAGATAAAAAAGCAAATTTAAAAGGATGTCTTTTGTAAGGAGCACATTTGTCAAGCGATTCTTGGGAAATATTCAAGAACCTCCATAGATTTTTTTTTCTTCAAATATTAAATGTAAAAGGGTTTTGTAGTTATAGAGTTCTACTATAGTTACCTGATTTCAGCTTTCTTAAGTTTTATTTCTGTCAGCAGCTTAGTTTTGTTATGAAAACTCCGCTGAAAATCTCGTTGGCTACAAAACATATTACAGGCTTTTATATTTTACAGCCTACCAAAATGATTATCTTACTGCAATTGACTTCAAACTATTTTCAACCTTAAACGTTTAGGCATTAAGCCTGTATTCAAAGTAATAGTGGTTTAGCAGCCTTATCAATCTTCGGCAGACGCGAATAGACACGGACATTTTGGTTGATAGTGGAAAAGCCCTTTGGATGAATTCTTGCCCTTTTCCGGGATAATAAGCGATATTTTTTTTCTATTAATGTTTTACCTATTTTCATATCTGTTGGGCCGGTGTAACTTTCGTCGTTGCATTTTCAACTCATGGCCCTGATTCTCGTAAATTACATGCGTATCAATGGTAACGCTTGTATATAGAGATGGGCGCTGACGGGTAAATACCGGGAAAATACCCATATCTACCCAATCTACCCGGTATTTACCCGTATCTACCCAAATGAGCGGGTATAAAAAATAATCTATGAAATTAAAGATTATTCTTAATTTACATGACTGAAATATATTTTTCTACTAAAATGAATATATATATTTGACTAACTAATATTAAAATGTTAACAGAAATTCCAAATATTCCAATATATCATGTGTAATTTACCACATTCAATTAAAAAGTTGTATTCCCCAGATGTTTTAGGCCCACTAAATATTCAAATAACTTACGTAACTTAAACACGGTGGACAGACAAATGCAAATTGATTAGCCAATGAGGTCACAGCTTTGCAAAACGCCAGGTAGGTGCATCTGTATTGAAAGGGTGCAATAAGTCACTCGACGGGTCAGTTACTTTTTTTTATTTTTATTTATGGGATACTTATACTTTAGTTTGTACTTAGCTAACCAAGCGCCACGTCCATGTGTGATTTTAATTAACACTTGCTTTGAATTCGGACTGTAATAATGCCTTCTATGTGACTTCGGCTAGATACTGGACTTCGGCTAGATAGTAGGCTTTACCAAACAAACGTACCCAAGTAACATTTTAGTGCTATAATTTTGGTTTTCGACGCTAAAAGCTACTATAGATGTCGTATAAAGGTTTTCGGCGTGACCGCCTGTCGTATAAATGCCTCCAGTAACACCTTTTAGCTCTATAAGCTTATACCGCTAAAAGGTGTTATTAGGAAGTGATGTAAACGTTTATATCACCATTTTATAGAGCCGCTATAGGCCTGGTCTATAAACAGGATCAAATATGACTACTATAGGTCTATATTATTGTATAATAGTGTTAGGAATCACTGCTATGCAATCAATTTGCGCTATTAAGGTTCCCGACAAGCCGCTATAGTTGTTGAGTTATACAGCTAAAAGGTGTTATTAGGAAGTGATGTAAACGTTTATATCACCATTTTATAGAGCCGCTATAGGCCTGGTCTATAACAGGATCAAATATGACTATTATAGAACAATATTACTGTATAATGGTGTTTGAAATCACTGTTATGCAATCAATTTGCGCTATTAAGGTTCCCGACAAGCCGCTATAGTTGTTGTATTATACAGCTAAAAGGTGTTATTAGGAAGTGATGTAAACGTTTATATCACCATTTATAGAGCCGCTATAGGCCTGGTCTATAACAGGATCAAATAACCTACTAAATAACAATATTATTGTATAATAGTGTTAGGAATCACTGTTATGCTATCAATTTGCGCTATTAAGGTTCCCAACAAGCCGCTTATGGTATTTTTAGTAGTTGTATTTTAACAGATTTAAAACCTAACTATACCACTATTTTGGGATATAGTGGCTTTGGAAAACACTGCTATAGTATTTAACACTGTAGTAGTGATATGAATACCATTATAGAGCTATTTTGCTGTATAATGAAGTTTTGAGGATACGTATAGATAGCTTTGAAAAGGTTATAGTCGTTTTCTAATGCCTTTTATATCTCATCGCCGTATACGCCACAAAGACTCTTTTATATCACAGACCTGTTGAATAATGGTTTCGGTATCTCTTTTAAAACACAATAGCGTTATAGCTGAGTTTACTATATGTTTTATAAACCAAATCAGATATATAAAAGTAGAAAACGATTACTTTTAAATGATAATTTTGATCTTAAAAGGCTGCTTTATGGTGTTTATACATCGTAATTATGAAATCAGGCCAAAGATGCGGTATCTGGTTCCGTACAGTGTTTTTCTAGAAATTAACTTTAAAAATACACATAGCGACCAATTGTAGTTTAGATTTGTCATACTAAAAAGAAAACAACATTTATTAATACTGTTTAAAAGATCTTTCTATAGTAAAACATTGAAAACAAGTATTGTTTTCTATATAATGAACTTATAAGTTAAACTGGATCATAGTTAAATTCTCATGCAACCCTAATTGAATCCACGATGGCGGGCTTATGGCAGTGAATGCGTATGATAAGTGATATAGTCGAACTATAAAAGCGTATGTTTTACTTCTTGGATCCATAGTAGAAACTATGGTGCCAATAATTTTATTGTATTAAATTATATTTATTTATTTTATTCAAAACATGTATAAATCGAGGGCGCATTTAAAATACTCCATTAAACTAATATTCTTTTAACGGTGAAATTTCCATCGCATACATTTTTGCGGTAATGATGGAAGTATACGAAATCCAAATTATGTTAATTGACACTAAACTTCACAAGTTCACACGCCACTTTTCATTAAGTTCCTGGTTTAGAACAGTTTTTGTTAAATATTACACACATTAAATTATTTTAGAAATTTCGCATTAAAAGGGACGGCAACTGCTATTATAGAACAAAATAACCTATATAACGGAATCTCAAATGCTACTATAGCATAAATTGATACTATAATAGCGTTACTGTGTCCTCTATGTCAACAAATTAGCACAATAGTCATCATTACATCACCATTATAGACCTTAAACGTCACGGATGATACTGCTATAGGCCTATTATATAACTAAATGGCTGCATAATTGCGCCAAATCGGCTCTACAGTACCAATATAGACTATTTATAGGACCATTTAGTGTGATTTAATTTGGTGTCCTCGACCACTATAGGACCAGAAATTGTTACTTGACAGGAACTATAATAAGTACACAAAATTTCATCCCCATCGGTTCAGCCGTTTAGGAGGAGGAGGTAACAAACACACAAGCATGTCAATGATATTTAACAAATTCCTTATTCAATACGAATACTTCGATATATGTTTATAGAACTATATAAAATATTTATTTTAGGTAATCAATACGTATAAATATACACAACAAAAAAAAATTTACGCTATAACTAAATATAAAAAATCTCACCTAGAGAACCGACCTCTGGAAGTGAACCCAGGATGCTGGCGGCGTTGCCCCTTTGCACCGCTAGACTTAATTTTTGGGCAAAGAAAGACCCTGCCCTGTAGTCCCCCGAGACACCTATTAGTCTGACCGACACTTCTTTTATAAAATGTTTAGTGTCGGTCGACCATGGGCCTGGGCCCATCGAAACGCTGGGATGGCAAGCGCCGCAAATTCGTAGCGATTTGTTAAAAACGCATATTTGCGCCGTTTCAACAACTGGGCCTGTTCTGCGGCAGTAGAACTATATTAATAAAATATAAATATATTATACAATACCAAGAAAACATTTTTTCATGATTAAATTCAATTTATGACCCATTTTATTACAATATTTATTTATACCCACCCATTAGGGTAGAAAAGGTAAATATCGGGTAGATTGGGTAAATACCCGGTAAATACCCGATATCTACCCCGGGTATTTTCCCGCCGCCCATCTCTACTTGTATAACATTTTTTTTTAATTATAAATGGGCTTACTCTTGGCCATAGACTAGCCAGACAAAGAGCTCGCCCAGAAGATGTCTGTTCACCCTAGATTTGAAAGTTGCCGGGTTTATTAAACTATTATTTAATACTTTGGGTTTCCCGTAAACGTATATGATTACAAGAGCGGGTTGATAAGAGTATTCTACAAGCAAATAAGTAACAAATAAAAATGGGTATTACATATTAAAAAATACGGTATTAAAAGAAAAAAAACTAAATGTATTCAGCTCACCCGCATACCAACTCGCAACCAGTAGGACCGGCGCAACTAGTGACCCTAGCCGCTCCACCCCGCGGTGACGTCACGGCATGTCGCATTGCCGTTTCGCCCACGTGTTACTACTACACTCACCTTAGGGCCCGTTTAGACGGCGCGCGATTTCGCATGCGATTTTTGCTACATTGTGGACTATTGAGATGGCATACAATTCAGCACTCAAATAAAATACTGCAATGCAATGAAACTCTCACCGCGTAAACAAGCCTTTACTTACACAACCTCTTACTATTTAGACCAAATTAATGTCAACGTACGATATTTCTACACAAGGTCCGATTTAGTTTGGCCTTGATTTAGTAGCAGTTTGAATGAAATGTGAGTATTATATTCAATGTTATATTGATTGGAATTGGTTATTGAATTTAGTTTCCGGAAAATGGCGGTACCTACTGAAAGGAAGGAAATAGAACGTCGAGGCAATTTCATATTGAAGCAAAGTTACTCAATCAAATACCTTTTTTTGTATGTCAAAATGTTATGTTTCTATTTAGTTAGTTAACTTCGATAAATAAAGCTGAATGAAATATCTACAGAAAAATCACATAAAATGTATCGTGAATCGTGACACAAAACAAATTGGATAGCCGAAGAACACGTATCTACGATTGTTTTGCACAGTCGTCGTTAAAAATATGGTTATATACTTTTTTGACTCGCTCACTCAATGAAATATATATAAAACTTACACATCATTATATTGAATGTTTTTTTATCGGACTTATAATAGTTTCGACCAAAGATAATTTATACTAAGTGTCTACGACAACAGGTTCGTGCGCGGGGCGCGGGCACCGGGGGCATGAGCCCCGCCACCGACCATTAGCTCCAGCGGCTGCCATAGCGCCGCACGCGTCTTATCTTACTTAAATCTCTTTTTGTATCATTTTTAGGGTTCCGTAGTCAACTAGGAACCCTTATAGTTTCGCCATGTCTGTCTGTCCGTCCGTCCGTCCGTCCGTCCGCGGATAATCTCAGTAACCGTAAGCACTAGAAAGCTGAAATTTGGTACCAATATGTATATCAATCACGCCAACAAAGTGCAAAAATAAAAAATGGGAAAAAATGTTTTATTAGGGTACCCCCCCTACATGCAAAGTGGGGGCTGATATTTTTTTTCATTCCAACCCCATCGTGTGATATATTGTTAGATAGGTATTTAAAAATGAATAAGGGTTTACTAAGACCATTTTTTGATAATATTCATAATTTCGGAAATAATCGCTCTTAAAGGAAAAAAAAGTGCGTCCCCCCCCTCTAACTTTTGAACCATATGTTTAAAAAATATGAAAAAAATCACCAAAGTAGAACTTTGTAAAGAATTTCTAGGAAAATTGTTTTGAACTCGATAGGTTCAGTAGTTTTTGAGAAAAATACGAAAAACTACGGAACCCTACACTGAGCGTGGCCCGACACGCTCTTGGCCGGTTTTTTGGATATTATATCCTTATACCTAAACTTCATTAGTTTTACTTGCACCTTAATCGCCTGCACTAAGAATCGTACCTCGATTTTTTAACGCCACCTATTAAAATACTATCATAGACACTGATGATGCCTACATTTTCTTTTTTTTCAAAATGTGTTTGACATGATATATTATGACATTAAAATAAAGAAGAATGTCATTTGTTCTTATAATTAAAAAAACACGCAAAAATATTTGGGGAAAATATGATTTTAGCCACTTCCAGGCTGCGAAACAGCGCCATCTAGTTTTAAGCCTAAAAGGCCTAAAGGCTTATAACATTCAGGGGTACGCTTTTTTGTATGGGATTTGTCTCTCCCGTATTATATCGTCTTTGGTTTCGACACAGGTTTTACTGGTCGTGGTGGCAACAACATGTTAAAACTGACATTTATGCAATATAGATTTGTGTTGTACGTTTAAAGCGCGGAAGTTTGAAATACAAATATGTTCAGTTATGAAATTAAATTAACTTTAAAATTAACTTTTATCTCGCTATGTGTTGAATTCTGCCGCAATCGCAACTCGGAAGCTTGAATATTACATGGGCTGAAAAGAATTTAAATGGTCTGAACCCAATCAGATTATTTTAACACGTTTCAATCGTGCTCCCCTAAAATTTATTCGGAATTGTGACAAGAGACGGTAACTTCTGAATCATTTTGTTTTCTTTCCCTTGGAATTATTTTCTATTTTAGAGGCCTGCTATTTTTTACCTGATGTACCTACTTTTGTATGGTTAATTTGATCTCATGAAAAAGTTTTGACGTGAATCCCCCTGAATCTTGAATAAAAAATAAGCGATTTTTAATGTATTTTAAAAAAGCTTAGCCACAAAGAGGGGTGTTTATCGAAATACATTTGTAGCCAAATTTACTAATGACTATCTGTGTTTGGTTTACTATTCGTAACTATTTGACAACAGCGGCCCGTCCTGGCTAAGCACCGGGATTATTTATTTATTTATTAATCAGGCAGGCAGTTGTAACAACTGATAGTTGCCTGTATCCAACTATTCTTTCTTAAAATGTGTTCTTTAAATTCGTTAAATAGTTATCTAGTCGGTTTTTAAATTGGTTGACATTCAGTGCTGAGATCACGTCTTCTGGTAATTTGTTCCATGTTTTGACCACTCTGTTGCTGAGAAAATGTTTGCGAGGGTTGTTTTTAGACAGTCCAGATTTTAGTTTTGTAATGGTAAAACATAAAAATGGTGATAAGTAGTTAAGTTTTCCGTAAAATATATGAATATACCTACCATCAATTCCACAAACAATTATAAAAAAAAGTTTTCTCACCAAAAAACCTAAAAATGAAGATAAAACACCTCTTTAGTCATGGGCACCTCGACCGCCTCGTTACTGCACGTCCCATGTGTGTCACGTTCCTGAGTGTCGCGTCTCTCGCGTCAAACGTAATGAGACCGCTTAGGTCAGTGCCCAAAGTCTGAACTCGTGGTTGCTATTTGATTTTTTGTCAATTTTGAAGCATTTTATTCAATTAATGAAACATGCCTGTGCCTGCATGCTGTGCATGCATGTGTGTGCCTGTGTGGTGACGGGTTAAGAATTTCACCACCCCCTTTCTTCCCGTGGGTGTCGTAGAAGGCGACTATAGGATATGGGTTAAATTGTGGTGTAGGCGAGAGGCTGGTAACCTGTCACTGCAATGCCACAGTTTCGTTTTCTTTTAACCCCTTATTTGCCAAGAGTGGCCCTGAAGCTTTAGTAGTTTCATGTGCTCTGCCTACCCCTTTATGGGATACAGGCGTGATTGTATGTATGTGTATGTATGTATGTAATGAAACATCAAAGTTGTCCCATCACAAAAACTAAAGACCTGTTAAGCCACGGATACCTCCGCCTCGCCTGCTTTATTGCACGTCACACGCGCGTCACGTTCCTGAGTGTCGCGTCACTCGCGTCAAAGGTAATGAGGGCGCTTATGTCTGCATGACTACTTGCAATCGCCAATTGATTTTGTATTAATGTTAAATCACTCTTAATTTCTTTGCTAAGCAACACAGGCTTTATTCGGCGCCTGACGACCTCTTGATTACTTGCGGTTTTTCCTTGATATTGTATTAAAAAATGTTGACTTTACTTGCTTAATTCTACAGTAGGTACTAGGTACTTAAGTATAGTGAAAAAGATAATACGCTTTGTGACTATCAATTTTTTCAGATAAGTATACTTTATGTACAATATGTACTTTTTCAATGTTTCATTTCAGTTTTTCACAAATCGCTCATGTCAGAATATAAATATTGCGACCACAAATTTATATTTTATGAAACCAAACCAGAACCCCATTAATTTTATTATTAACTGTTTAGTGAGATTAGTACTTTTATGCGAAACAAGTGACATTTGCCGTGTTAACGTGTCTCAAAAACTATGTTTGAATCTTTTCCTACGACAAAATGTGAGTTAATGAGTATGTTCACTGCCGGTTTCGTGCAATCAATCCAGAGTACGTGAATGTAACAGACACGTTGGAAGACTCAACTGTGCGAGTTCCCATCAGGAGTAGATCCGCGTATACCTAATGAGCCTGTCCCATTCAGGCTAGTCAGTGTTGCGGAAGTAATAGGTATGAGATTACTGTTATAATCATAATAAAGTAAAGAAAAAGAATCCCAATATTATTACTTAGAGGTTGATTTTACTTCTCTTTACTTAGGTACCGGGTGCTGCCTGATACAGGAACATTTGGTTATCAGTGTCAATCACGTCTAAGGTGTGTAAATTGATAAGTTTTAAGAACGATGCCACCCTAAGGCGCTTGAGAATTGAGGGAAGGCATGGATCAATTCGCACACATCCAGCAGGCCTCCGTGGCTTAGTTGGGAGAGAAATTGGCTCCAGCAAAGCCAGAGGTCGCAGGTTCGAGTCCTGCTTGAGGTGTGAATCTTTCATTTTTTTTCTTTAATTAAAAAAAAAAACTCGAGAACGATGGCTTGTAAAGTTCACATTAGATCGATTGTACCTATAATACCTACATACAATTATCTATAATTATGCTCCCTTGTAATGTTTTAAAATTGACTCCTGTTCCGAGTTATGACTTGTCCAACAGGTCTCCCTCCGGGGTAACGCTGCTATTGTGATGGGGACTAGGGTTAGAATGGGTTTAATTAGCCTAATTGTAAATGTGTGAACAAATTTGAATTGTTATGTAAATGTTTTGGTTTAATAAATGAGCATATTTCGTTAATTTAAAATTGTAAGTATGTAATCAAACAATGAATCGTACCTTTTTATTTATTATTTATTTATTCATAATAAACAATTACACTTATACAATACAATTAATGCGCCAAACGGGAATAACCAGTTTGTTGGCGCTGCGCTCAGTTCTAACTTTAATCCTTACTGGTTGATAGGTAACTGTTTACATGTTGTGTCTTATGTGAATACTATTGTTAGTAGAGATAAAGCATGCAAATATGTTAGGACAATATTTTGAACTAGTGTTTATAGCTACTAATACCTATTAGTTACATATTTCGCTTAAAGTTATTAATTTATTATCGTTTAAGACTTTTAAGGTACATTTTTTGTTTTACAATTCACATTTGCACAACCTCTTTTTTCTCAACGAACCAAACTGATCAGGCCTTGATAAATAATAACTGTAAAATAAACTATCTAGAAGTTTAATCAGTGTGTTCCCAACGGCAACGCTTCCAGCCAATTTCCGCGCGTACTGGATTCAATATCTTGCAACTCTCGACACATCAAACTATTTCATATCCGTGTACCCGAGTGAGTTCTTAAACTCGTTTATATAATGTTGAGGACTGGAAGTTATTGTTTTTTTGTACTTTTACTTCCACAGTGTTAAATAATTACCTATTTTACTTTCTAAGTAAATTTTCACATCTTCGCAACGCCAATTAATATACTTACCTACATACTTAACTCGTTGTGATGTAGAGACTAAAGAATAGTTGCACTCACTACATTTTAGCCCTACACTACTATTTAGAGGGTAAATTTATATAAATATAGAAGAAGATATTGATAAACAAGCAATACTGAACTTCTATACAAAACTAAAGACAAATTATTTATTAGCGAAAACAAAATTAGTGCAGACAAAATATCCATCGTTAACATTGAATTGTGAAATTTGTGCACTAGTTTTGACGTTTTTTTCTGTCCTATAATATTAACGTTTTGCAGCGAGACCCATCTTAAATTGACATATTTACCCCTTTATTCATAAACGTTCACTAAAGTTACCAAGCCGATAAAGTTCGTTTGTCCCTTTCTATCACACCAAACACCAGCGTCGAAAAGGGACATGCGGAATTTATCGGCTTGATAACTTTAATGAAATAAGGGGGTAAGTATATATTACGAATTTGGCAACTTTATAATATTATATGGTTACATTTATGTATGTTATTCAAATTATATAATACTTAAACAAAATGTCTTCTTACTCTTCAAATCCTTGGATTAGGGTCACGCACGTACTGACAGCTAGTTATCCAGTAGATTTGGTCCCGAATCCCTATCCACTTGTTTGCGCCTCACGACCCCCGCGGGCTAGAGATGGGCGCTGACGGGTAAATACCGGGAAAATACCCATATCTACCCAATCTACCCGGTATTTACCCGTATCTACCCAAATGAGCGGGTATAAAAAATAATCTATGAAATTAAAGATTATTCTTAATTTACATGACTGAAATATATTTTTCTACTAAAATGAATATATATATTTGACTAACTAATATTAAAATGTTAACAGAAATTCCAAATATTCCAATATATCATGTGTAATTTACCACATTCAATTAAAAAGTTGTATTCCCCAGATGTTTTAGGCCCACTAAATATTCAAATAACTTACGTAACTTAAACACGGTGGACAGACAAATGCAAATTGATTAGCCAATGAGGTCACAGCTTTGCAAAACGCCAGGTAGGTGCATCTGTATTGAAAGGGTGCAATAAGTCACTCGACGGGTCAGTTACTTTTTTTATTTTTATTTATGGGATACTTATACTTTAGTTTGTACTTAGCTAACCAAGCGCCACGTCCATGTGTGATTTTAATTAACACTTGCTTTGAATTCGGACTGTAATAATGCCTTCTATGTGACTTCGGCTAGATACTGGACTTCGGCTAGATAGTAGGCTTTACCAAACAAACGTACCCAAGTAACATTTTAGTGCTATAATTTTGGTTTTCGACGCTAAAAGCTACTATAGATGTCGTATAAAGGTTTTCGGCGTGACCGCCTGTCGTATAAATGCCTCCAGTAACACCTTTTAGCTCTATAAGCTTATACCGCTAAAAGGTGTTATTAGGAAGTGATGTAAACGTTTATATCACCATTTTATAGAGCCGCTATAGGCCTGGTCTATAAACAGGATCAAATATGACTACTATAGGTCTATATTATTGTATAATAGTGTTAGGAATCACTGCTATGCAATCAATTTGCGCTATTAAGGTTCCCGACAAGCCGCTATAGTTGTTGAGTTATACAGCTAAAAGGTGTTATTAGGAAGTGATGTAAACGTTTATATCACCATTTTATAGAGCCGCTATAGGCCTGGTCTATAACAGGATCAAATATGACTATTATAGAACAATATTACTGTATAATGGTGTTTGAAATCACTGTTATGCAATCAATTTGCGCTATTAAGGTTCCCGACAAGCCGCTATAGTTGTTGTATTATACAGCTAAAAGGTGTTATTAGGAAGTGATGTAAACGTTTATATCACCATTTATAGAGCCGCTATAGGCCTGGTCTATAACAGGATCAAATAACCTACTAAATAACAATATTATTGTATAATAGTGTTAGGAATCACTGTTATGCTATCAATTTGCGCTATTAAGGTTCCCAACAAGCCGCTTATGGTATTTTTAGTAGTTGTATTTTAACAGATTTAAAACCTAACTATACCACTATTTTGGGATATAGTGGCTTTGGAAAACACTGCTATAGTATTTAACACTGTAGTAGTGATATGAATACCATTATAGAGCTATTTTGCTGTATAATGAAGTTTTGAGGATACGTATAGATAGCTTTGAAAAGGTTATAGTCGTTTTCTAATGCCTTTTATATCTCATCGCCGTATACGCCACAAAGACTCTTTTATATCACAGACCTGTTGAATAATGGTTTCGGTATCTCTTTTAAAACACAATAGCGTTATAGCTGAGTTTACTATATGTTTTATAAACGAAATCAGATATATAAAAGTAGAAAACGATTACTTTTAAATGATAATTTTGATCTTAAAAGGCTGCTTTATGGTGTTTATACATCGTAATTATGAAATCAGGCCAAAGATGCGGTATCTGGTTCCGTACAGTGTTTTTCTAGAAATTAACTTTAAAAATACACATAGCGACCAATTGTAGTTTAGATTTGTCATACTAAAAAGAAAACAACATTTATTAATACTGTTTAAAAGATCTTTCTATAGTAAAACATTGAAAACAAGTATTGTTTTCTATATAATGAACTTATAAGTTAAACTGGATCATAGTTAAATTCTCATGCAACCCTAATTGAATCCACGATGGCGGGCTTATGGCAGTGAATGCGTATGATAAGTGATATAGTCGAACTATAAAAGCGTATGTTTTACTTCTTGGATCCATAGTAGAAACTATGGTGCCAATAATTTTATTGTATTAAATTATATTTATTTATTTTATTCAAAACATGTATAAATCGAGGGCGCATTTAAAATACTCCATTAAACTAATATTCTTTTAACGGTGAAATTTCCATCGCATACATTTTTGCGGTAATGATGGAAGTATACGAAATCCAAATTATGTTAATTGACACTAAACTTCACAAGTTCACACGCCACTTTTCATTAAGTTCCTGGTTTAGAACAGTTTTTGTTAAATATTACACACATTAAATTATTTTAGAAATTTCGCATTAAAAGGGACGGCAACTGCTATTATAGAACAAAATAACCTATATAACGGAATCTCAAATGCTACTATAGCATAAATTGATACTATAATAGCGTTACTGTGTCCTCTATGTCAACAAATTAGCACAATAGTCATCATTACATCACCATTATAGACCTTAAACGTCACGGATGATACTGCTATAGGCCTATTGTATAACTAAATGGCTGCATAATTGCGCCAAATCGGCTCTAAGATACCAATACCAATAGACTATTTATAGGACCATTTAGTGTGATTTAATTTGGTGTCCTCGACCACTATAGGACCAGAAATTGTTACTTGACAGGAACTATAATAAGTACACAAAATTTCATCCCCATCGGTTCAGCCGTTTAGGAGGAGGAGGTAACAAACACACAAGCATGTCAATGATATTTAACAAATTCCTTATTCAATACGAATACTTCGATATATGTTTATAGAACTATATAAAATATTTATTTTAGGTAATCAATACGTATAAATATACACAACAAAAAAAATTTACGCTATAACTAAATATAAAAAATCTCACCTAGAGAACCGACCTCTGGAAGTGAACCCAGGATGCTGGCGGCGTTGCCCCTTTGCACCGCTAGACTTAATTTTTAGGCAAAGAAAGACCCTGCCCTGTAGTCCCCCGAGACACCTATTAGTCTGACCGACACTTCTTTTATAAAATGTTTAGTGTCGGTCGACCATGGGCCCAGCGTTTCGATGGCAAGCGCCGCAAATTCGTAGCGATTTGTTAAAAACGCATATTTGCGCCGTTTCAACAACTGGGCCTGTTCTGCGGCAGTAGAACTATATTAATAAAATATAAATATATTATACAATACCAAGAAAACATTTTTTCATGATTAAATTCAATTTATGACCCATTTTATTACAATATTTATTTATACCCACCCATTAGGGTAGAAAAGGTAAATATCGGGTAGATTGGGTAAATACCCGGTAAATACCCGATATCTACCCCGGGTATTTTCCCGCCGCCCATCTCTACGGGACGCTTGACGCCGGCCACGGTCAATCTGCTATGGCCACTTATTGAGATATATTCGCGGTATTTTCCTCTTTTTAGGAAGTGTGGAGGTATTTATTCGGACATGGATATTTTATTTACTTAAAGATAAATATATAAATGCTTAAATTTAAAATTTCGCCTGTTTCGATTTATTTTTTTATTAAAAATTTTGGCAGCCGGTTTCAGAGACCAGCCGGCGTCCACGCCAGCGGTGTCTTGTCCACGTGGATAAGACATCTGTCACTCTCACACTGACATACTTACTTGCCAAAGCGTGACGGAAGCTTTATCTACAGATAAGTGATAAAATTGGAGGCATAATACGCCGGATGGTAGTATAATATTCACAATATAGTGCAACACGCTGAGATGCGGCCGTTTCATGGCACTTCATTACTTTCTGTCTTGTTGTTATTATGTGTATTTTGTCTTGCCTGTGTTCACGAATAAATGTTTATTTTATTCTATTCTATTCTATTCACCTAGACGCGCATATTGACTAGAAATATTGAAAAAATGAAATTAAATTAAAATTCATTCATTTAAGACATTGAATTGTCCATAAGGGCCCATTTAGACGGTACGAGAACTCGCATACGAGTTTTATTACATTGCGGTATTTGATGGCTGTGCAAAATTGTATGTACCCTCAACAGCCCGCAATGTAACTAAAATCGCATACGAGCTCGCACGCCGTCTAAATCAGGTCTAAATGTGTTAGTTACAAGGTTAGATTTGCCGAGTTTGTGCGTCGTGGCGGATGATAATATCTGCTACGAGCTACAGCAAATACGGCTTACCGCTACGCCCGGCGCTCTTCCAGGCCCCGTAGCCGAATAGCATAAACGCTCACGAAACGAAACGCTCGTAGATATCGTCACTACTTTTAAAAAATCTCGTATCTCACGCTGCTCCTCAAAGTTAAAACGCAGTAAGTCTATATGCATTCCATACATACTTACTACAATTTTCTTTTCATTGGCAGACGAAGATACAAGTTTTTAGGGTTCCTTAGTCAACTAGGAACCCTTATAGTTTCGCCATGTCTGTCTGTCCGTCCGTCCGTCCGTCCGTTCGTCCGTCCGCGGATAATCTCAGTAACCGTTAGCACTAGAAAGCTGAAATTTGGTAACAATATGTATATCAATTACGCCAACAAAGTGCAGAAATAAAAAATCGAAAAAAATGTTTTATTAGGGTACCCCCCTTACATGTAAAGTGGGGGCTGATATTTTTTTTCATTCCAACCCCAACGTGTGATATATTGTTGGATAGGTATTTAAAAATGAATAAGGGTTTACTAAGATCGTTTTTTCGTAATATTAATATTTTCGGAAATAATCGCTCCTAAAGGAAAAAAAAGTGCGTCCCCCCCCCTCTAACTTTTGAACCACATGTTTAAAAAAATGAAAAAATTCACAAAAGTAGAACTTTATAAAGACTTTCTAGGAAAATTGTTTTGAACTTGATAGGTTCAGTAGTTTTTGAGAAAAATACGGAAAACTACGGAACCCTACACTGAGCGTGGCCCGACAAGCTCTTGGCCGGTTTTTTAAAGTAGTGACGATATCTATCTCCATCGCTCTTGCGTATTAGCGTGACAGAGAGCCAGACTACCTTTCGCGGCGTTTCATTTTCGTTTGCGTCGCAGAAATGTGGTCTGGCTCTGTCGCGCAAGAGCGATAGATATAGATAGCTACGAAGGAGATATTATCGCGAGCGTTTCGTGAGCGTTTGTGCATTCGGCTACGGGGCCTGATCAGCCGGCTTAGGCGAAATGACAATCGTTGACGCTTGCTGATCGAAGCCATCATTGGAACGGCTTGAAGTGTGGGGTGCTTCGGGTGTAATGATAACTCAAAAGTCGAGTCAATACTCTATATTTATTCAATAAAAATCGTGCTTATATACTATCCTGGTCACGGTCAATAGTCATTCCCATCTGTTTTAACATTACATTTTATTGTATATTTTATGACCAATAATCATTACTTTAATTATACCATAAACTTTATGATTATTTATAATTACATCGTAAAACTCTATGATCCATAACACACAGCTGCATGAGCATAGGGTTGTCACTCTGTATGAGATGAGTTATATATCATCAGGGTTGTCACACTACACTACAGCTTTCCCCTTTTTTTGAGTCAAAAATAGTTGGATTATACATGACAACTGTTTTTGGCTTTTTTTTTTTTACTGGGATACATTAGTTGGTCCTTATGTGGTAAAGGATATAAATTGTTCTTATTGCTACATAATCTAGATGCTATCTTGTGCAATTGAAGATTGTTTTTTTTTTTAGCAATTCCTTACTTGGATGGTGTCATCCGATCATAATATGTTTCAATTTTACTAATTACATTATTCATAAACACTTTACAATCTTCCATTAGATCTGTTGTCTTTGCCTGTCATATTGACTTCTGTATTTATTTGAAAGGGATAAAAACAATTTTAACCGTATTTTTGTGTGCAGACTAAATGCATCACAAACGGTAAGGGTACACAACGCATTTTCATTTATGGCTATTACTCAGCTCAATACATATTTCTTTGCTCAGGATACAAGAAAAAAAATTATCGCTCACACTGGCGATTACAATATACTCTAGTATATTTCATACATTCAGGCATTGCTTTTAAACGCATCACACAATACTATTTGTGTGTGTCCATAGGTCTCCACGATTGATTCTCGATCGAATCATGGTCAGCCGTTAAGGATATCGTACCTGCTTGTATCCTGGCGTACCCTGGCTATGTATCGCCCAAAGCCTCTCGGGCTACCGATGGTGCGATAGACATACCTATTTTTAATCAATTACCTTCATTTTTTCCTTTCATAAACAAATACCTAATTCAAAAACATCCATATACAAGAAGATTTCAGAAACTTAAAGTGGATCAGGCTAAGCGTTCTTGAAAATCCTGTCTGTCTTAGTTTACAAAACACTAAGTAGGTAATTTAATCTGGATGGCATTATATTAAATCAATTTGAACTTAGAAAAAAAATCTGAACATTGTTATGCCAAGAAACGATTTTTTCATGACATTAAATTGAAATAACTCAAAGGGACTAAGATTATAATAATATATTAATATAGTTTTTTTTTTGTCAGTTAAAAATTAAACTTTTATTTAAATATAAGAACTTATTAAAAAAGTATATAGAAAAATAAAAAGAAACATTGTTAGTGTAAATTGTACGCTGGTGACGTAATAATACAGATTATATTATACCGTGTGGTCCATGGCTGGAGCGGGTACGGTGCGCGGTGCTGCGCTGCGGGATGTGGGTCGACGATGCTGCGGTGGACTGGCTCGGCACGCATAATCACTTGTCGTCGGCCGCCTTGTTGTCGGTGCTGCTGGTATACTAGCTGCGGCGAGGCTTAGCGTGGCTTGGTGACTTAGCGGCGCTCGGCTTACGCATGGTCGGCTGGGGCGACGTGGTAGCTGGGTGAGATACAGTCTCAGAGCGTGCGCCGTGGAGGCTGAGCTGGCGCGGTTGTAGTTCGGAGTGCGCGGGCGGGGTGGGCTGCCTCGAGCAGATGGTTAGTGCTCGAGCAGCCCGACTGGCAGGGTCGCCATGAAGTGTGGGGTGCTTCGGGTGTAATGATAACTCAAAAGTCGAGTCAATACTCTATATTTATTCAATAAAAATCGTGCTTATATACTATCCTGGTCACGGTCAATAGTCATTCCCATCTGTTTTAACATTACATTTTATTGTATATTTTATGACCAATAATCATTACTTTAATTATACCATAAACTTTATGATTATTTATAATTACATCGTAAAACTCTATGATCCATAACACACAGCTGCATGAGCATAGGGTTGTCACTCTGTATGAGATGAGTTATATATCATCAGGGTTGTCACACTACACTACAGGCTTGCGGCTCCAAGCCCTTCTTAATTTCATTACTTAACGATGTTTATTTAAGGGATTTTCTTTAGAGTTTATAAACACAAGTATTGGTAGATTATAATTTCTTAAATAATTATTATCTGATACTTTTCGAAGACACAGGTAATACTCGTATGTATCCCAAGTAAAACAAACATGTAAAAAGTATTCCACCTAGCCGTGCTCCCTTTACTTGTACAAATTGCATTCCGGCTCACTCAAGTCGATCGACTTAGGCATTAGGTTCCGTGTGTTCGATGCAGTTTGCGAGAATGCGATTAGGATAAGCTTTATTTTACGTTAGTTTTTTAGTTAAAAAATGACATGCGTTTGATAATAAGTTAATTATAAATCTAGATATTCGACTAATTCGTAAATACCGAGGTACTACCGAAGCTAACACAAAAAAACAACCGTAACAACTAACAACATTGAGCTTTTCCGAAAGAAAACAAATATCTAAATCACAAATAAGGTTATTTAATGCATACCTATCAAGACAAACAGGCCAATTTCAAAATGAACGTTCCGAAGACTGACAAAAAGAAATCGGATGACGGAGATCGGATCAATGGCCCATTTCTTAAAGCTGAAAGTTACAAGCTACAAGCGCAAGTCACTGTCTACAGGGACTTGCGCTTATAACTTGTAACTTTCTGTTTTAAGAAATGTGCCACTGATGCGTAAATTATCATAGTGCGGACGTAGTGCGGAACCGCTCTAAGGATTAATTCCAATAATGTCTTGTGCATTTCGCTGCTGGTACTTTTTGTTACAAGGGCACGCACGATGTCTAACTAACGCTATTCAGATATACTCGTAATTCCAATAACAGTTTATATTCGAGCCGGCCTCTATACCTTGCCAAGAAAGACTTCGTAAGATGGAATTTAATTAAAGCCTTCATTATGAATTCATTATATGAGGCATTTTCACGGCGCTCGCACCAACGATAGGAAAATCCAATTTAATCTTAACTTCATTGACACACTCGGCCTTAAGTGACTTCACACGCAAAATTACTTTCATCAAAATTACTTAGTCATCATGGAAACGTGAGCAACAAGGTTATTTATAAATAAACTGGTCGCGTAGACAAAATCGTTCACGCACCGTAGCGTACCGTAGTATCTTCCTGTGGCACTAATACCGAAAACAATACGCAATAGAAAAGATAACTACTATACACTTGTTGACCACTTGTCTACGCTAACAGACCCAATTCTATATTCGATGGCTAAAGTATGCCAAATATCGGCCATTGGTATTTTGAAGTTGCAGTTTATTGTAATGGTTACAAAGTCAATTGCCTTTTGTATACCTAATAAATAATATTTTTTGTCAAAATACTGAGCTGGTTAGTTTACGTATACCTATATTGATAATAGTTTTTAGAAATTAACAATTCTCTCTCACGCAAACTAATTTTAAATTTACCTCTCAATGAATCACTTTACAGAATTTTCAGGTTACACGAACTCTTAATTTATTTTTCAAATGAAATCCTGAGGAGCTCATAATTCCAAGTCGCCATCTTCAAATAAGGCGGTACTTCACGCCAGAATTCAATAATTTGGAGAAATCAACCAAAACAGAAAACCTGGATAATGATGTAATTTATTCAAGAAATTGCCTTTGATTTGAAGCGTGTTGTGAAGGGCTTCGGCAGTCCTGTATTCTCATCGAATACCGAGCGTTAAAAATAAGCGGTTTCTTTGAGACTTTAAACTAATATGGTTATGAATTGAAATAGATATGATATCTATTTCAATTTATAATGTATATATAGTAGTGTGACTACTTGAAAAAAAAAACCTGCCAAGTGCGAGTTCTACTCGCACAAATCATCTGTCGCATAATCAAAGTTTCTAGAACTATATTGTGTTGCAATATCAAATAAAAGAGTTTTTTTTATAAGTATTTCAAAAATATTTTTTTAAATAATTTTTACTAAAGTGATTTTCCAGTAATTTAAGAAAATAGGCAAAAAATTACCACCCCCCCTCCCCCCTTGTCTCCGAAACTACTAAGCGTAAAATTTTCAAAAAAATACACGAGTTAGTTTTCAATCTATAGACTACAGGAAAACCCATTAGAAATCTACAGTAAAGCGTAAGTCGGACTTAAAAGAAAAAAACTCCAATTACGAATTTCACTCACTGCCGCTGCAAGGAGTTACCAAATCTCTTGAAATTGTGTGAGCGCGTTTGAATATTACATATAAACTCATTTCTGTTTCGTTTTGTTCAAAATATCGATTATTCGCAAAAATGATTTAAGTTCCTACTCAAAAGGAGGCACTTAAGTCCTTCTTGTAGTGTACGGAACCCTTGCAACGCGAGTACAACTCGCACTTGGCCGGTTTTTTTTATTTTCTACATAAAAAGCATAGCATAAATAAAGCCCATAAAGGACAGAAACCCCGGAGGTTTTATGTCAATTTCTATATAAATTGACACTTCGGCCCGCGTTTCGTTCCCATTTCGTTAGTACTATATTTAGTTGATCCATAATTTCTACGGTCACGTTTAGCCTGGTTTCCTTAGATGAGTGAGTGGACAGCACTCCCTTACCTAACTAGGTACTAGTAGCACAAAATAGTACATTTCGATACAAGTGCGAAAAAGAGGAAGTTCGAAACGAGTGGCGATAAATTAAAACATTACGAATTCCCTTTTCGCACGTGTATCGAACGACGTTTTTCAGTACAGATGGACCTCCGAAGTTTCGACCTGCCATATAATGAACCACTTCTCGCACTAGTGCGTAAAAGAAACACCATCTGTACTGAAAAAATAATTATATATTTGCCGTGATGTTTACACTAACTTACTGTACTAACTTTTTTTAAAACGTTAAAAACTCGTGGTAGAATTTCAAGATTGATGTTTAAAACGAAAACTATTAGGTTATTTTTTGAAACTTGGTTTCGCTTTTCAATATTCTATGCACTGTAGCGTTTAGGTCGTAAAATTGCAAACACGACCAATTGGTGATTGTCTGAGTATAGCATAGCTAGTACAGTCAACAACAAGAATATGAAACAATACGCTAAACCTATGTGATTTGCAATATGACTTTTCCAAACAGGCAAACAATTACACGAGGGTAACTTTAGGGTTAGCACATGATTGCCACGAGAGTATGTCGCCGCGAGATAGATCACGCGTCTTCTTCTAATTGTATTAATGACTTAAGGACGGGTAGTCTATCTCACGGCGACATTATCTCGCGCCAATCATGTGCTAACCCTGCTGAAAACATTACACGACGAAATAAAGGTCGCTCAGTCACAGATCCACTTTTGTATTTTAGTTGGTTAACCGACAAATGTTGTAACTCCCGGAAAATTTACAAATTATTTGATTATGTATTTGCAAAAACATATCGTCACTACTACTATAGTTACTAAATCTCGTCTCTCACGATGGTCCTTAAAGTAAAAACCAAGTAAGTCTATATGCATTCCATGCATATACTTACTACAATTTTACTTTTCATTGACAGTAATTAGAAGATACTAGTTTTTTTCAAAGTAGTGACGATATGTAACTCCGTATAAACAGCTACAGTCTAAGATAAAGGTATGGTGGCCTAGATGGCGTTACACCTTTGGCGGACGCTCGGCTAGATAGCGCTAATATTAATATTTGACATTATAACACATATTAAGCTCATAATATGGGCCAAATTGTCAAAACTAAGGTTTAAAATTTTTAAACTTGTGACGAGCGATGTCAGTCTATGCACCGTGATTACATATTTTACTTTGACAGTAACTCTCTATAATACTTAATCCTCTTTGTTTTTTTAAGTACCTAACAAGATATGTATGGTGTTCTCCTACAATGACTGTACTCGTACCTAGCGTGTGTTCGTGGTATAATGCGGGGAGCACATGACGTCATATTTGCCGGAGCACGGCGTGAATGACGCAAACGGCCACCTGACACGGAACCCCCGGTGCAGCTCGTGAGATCGTACGTTTCGATGCGACCGACTGTTTATGTTATGAGGTCACATATAATAATTATATGTATTCTTATTTTTAACCCCCGACGCAAAAACGACGGGTTGTTATAAGTTTGACGTTTCTGTCTGTCTGACTCTGTGTGTGTCTGTCTGTGGCATCGTAGCTCCCGAACGGATGAACCGATTTAGATTTAGTTTTTTTTGTCTGAAAGCTGAGTTAGTCGGGAGTGTTCTTAGCCAGTATGTTTCATGAAAATCGGTCTACTATGTCGCGGTCGGGGATTTTTTCAAAATTTTAATTTTGTGGTTATATTCAAAGGTGACTGCAAAGGTAACTGTGTACCAATTTCAACTGAACAAATGAAGAATGTGTCGCGTAAATTCTCTATTGAAAATTCAATGACTACCGGTCTGACGTAGTCGGTAGTGCACCTGCCTCCGAAGTTAATGCCAATGGTTTTGGGTTCGAATACCGGTTAGGGCATTTATTTGTATGATGAACACAGATATTTGTTCCTGATAGTCATGGATGTTTTATATGTATTAAATAAGTATGTATTATTTATATAAGTATGTTTATCGTCACCTAACACCCATAGTACAAGTTTTGCTTAGTTTGGGGCTAGGTTTACCTGTGTTAGGCGTTTCCACAATATTTAAATATTTATTTAAATAATGACAATTCTTTTTATGACTTGTTTGGGCTTATCGACCCATTTTTTACAGGACATATTGTTATTTCATGTGTATTGCTTACCCAGCATCTCTGTCGAAAGTAGCTAAGTTCGCAATCGAATACAAGTTAAAAATAGATAAATAAATCAGGAGCTCATTTTTTTTAATGAAAAACTGGGACGCACAAATGCAGCTTTGGCTGGTCAGAGTATACCATTTCTACTTATGATTCTGCTTTAATAAAAAAAATTAAATTGTATTATATATATCTTTTGAAATAATAGCTCATAGTTTACTAGCTCGCGGTGGGACCACTAATTTGGAAAAAACTGTAAAAAACAAAATAGAAAATCCACAAATTGAAGAAAACTTTCCCCATACAATTTGTACGAAACAAAAATAAAATTGCATAATTATTGTTCATCGACTTAAAGTAACAACGACTGTCAGCCCGTAACCAGAATCTGCCCAAACCAGACTGTCCTTATTTTATTTCAACTGACGCTATTTTTCAATTGCCCCAGCATCTCTGTAGTAAGTTCTGATTAAAAAAGATACAGGCTCATTGCAAATGAAACATACTTTATTGGCTTGACTGTATGAAATAAACTAGGTACTTCTAATAACTGTAAATAACCCGCGTTAACAAAATAAAAATTACATAATAACAACGACCAGCCAACACTGACGATTATTTCATTATTTTAATGGAGCCCGTATTCTCGAACCGCTTTTGTGGACTCATAAAATCGCAATTTGTAACATGAAGCCTACGATGGGGGTCGTAGCAAGCTACGGTTTGTAGTGGCTATGGATTGTAGTGGCTACGGTTTGGAGCTACGGCACACCTCGGACAAAGGCGATCAAATATATGAAAGAGGCGCGTTACTACGCACACAGTCTAAGCTCGTGTAGGTGAACGCGTACCATGCTTGTATGAGTGAGTTATGACAAGTCAATTGGTCGCGTTTTTGACAGGCGGTAACTGTACGGAAAGCGGGTGGGCTGCACTTTCAGCGGGGAGCGGGAGTGGCCATACTGTATGATAGTACTCTTTATTATACTGTGGCTGCGGTTTGTAGCCAGTTACAATTTGTAACTACGGCTCAGAAATAAGGGCGCCCAGAATATTCAGCTTGCCTTTGTCTAACTGATCTTGAGCGCGAAATTAAAACATTACCTGTGGACAAAGAACGAGTTTCAATTAGTACACTTGTATTTCAGTTTTAATGAAAAATATAGTTGATTGACAAAATAAAATTAGGAACGTTGTTAAATCTCGTAAAGTGATTGCTTGCAAAATTGTTATGAAAATAAAACACATAACTCCCAGTAACTCCAAAGAAACTTTAGAAATACCCTCAAAAGGTTAAGCTAGTCAAACAAGTTTTTGGAAGTACGTCATGCCGCGATATTCATTGTTTTATGGGACTATATTTATAAACATTTACACTTACATTAAAGAAATTGGCGCTTTTTTTGTAACGGAAATGAATTGACGGACTTGATATAAAATATTACCAACCAGTTTTTTATCAACCATTACCTCCCAGTACCTTAAATTGAAAAATGACCTCAAATCATCAGCACGTCAAGATGGTTCGCTTTTTATTAATATATGTCGTTAATTTTATTATCCCGGCTTTGATAAAGATGGGCTGTTTTGATCGCTTCAATTAACGCCAGGTGCGAAGGGGCCTGTGAATGACGAAGCGAAAGTGGTTTGTCAGGATCATAGCAAAAGAAAATCCGTTATCTCTGCCTACACCTCTGGAAAACAAGCGCGATTATATGTATGTATATTGATATCGACCGCTTCAAAAAGGCCTAGCGGTAGGGAAGAGCGTGCGACTTCCAATCCGGAGGTCGCGGGTTCTAACCCTGGCTCGTAGCAATGAGATAGAATTTATGTGCGAAATGTCATTTGATATTTGCCAGTTGCTTTTCGGTGAAGGAAAACACTGTGAGGAAACCGGACTTATTCCAATAAGGCCTAGTTACCCGTCGGGTTGGAAGGTCAGATGGCAGTCGCTTTCGTAAAAACTAGTGCCTACGCCAAATCTTGGGATTAGTTGTCAAAGCGGACCCCAGGCTCCCATGAGCCGTGGCAAATGCCGGGATATCGCAAGGAGGATGATTATATTGATATCGACCGTGCAGCTTATCCGTTCGGAAAATAATTTTCCATTTACATTTTCCGCCCGAACAGGTAATCTGTCACCGCAGAGGTTTTTCTCCCTAGGGAGATAATAGCCAGTTTAGTCTATTTCAGCTCGGGTCACTGCTAAAAATATTTCCATAGCTCAATTTGTTGAACGAGAGGCTTAAGGGTTAAACAGAGGGTCGTAAATCGGTCCATTCTTGTTACAATAAGGGATGATTTTCTTAAGATTTCTGTTTGTTATGAGGTTCCAATCTTACCCACAGTTTAAGAGGAAAAAAATACTTCTACCTATTATTAACCTTTGATAAAACATAGATACCTACTAAACTAAAATAGTTCACGGACTTTACATTGAATAAATTAGAGATAACGAATTCTCTAAACTAAATCTATCTGTTCGTCTTTAGTTTTTGGTGTTGAAATATGAACCACAAATATTTTTTTTCTAATATCTTTGTAACATCGTAAAAATTAACTAAAACGAACAATACAAAATTAGATATGTACTAGTAAAGCGTGCCATGATTTTTCCCAATATCACATTAATGTAGAGCCAATTTGTTTACATGGCTCAATCAATTAGAGCCAGACTGGAACTGGCCAAATGGGACGATTTTTTTCTTATATTTTGATAGATATAAGTATTTCATTTCAATTGAGACTTGCACACCGACTGAATTGAGTATTATTGCTATTAAATAGTGAAACATCAGCTTAAGTAAAGTAACATGCTTTCAACTTGGATCTACTCGTAAAAGCATAACTAGCATAAGGTACGATTAATTCAAAACACAAAATAAATCACAGTCACTCATAACTGTCTGGACTAGACACGATCCTGAAAGCCTTACAAAACGAAACAATGGAACAAGTTTACTGTACCTATTCATTTGCTCGCCCCTTGGTTTTTACCTGTCCGGGAATTATTCATTCTGAGGAACAAAGAAAACCAAATCAAATCGCTTTCACGGCTGCTCTATTATTTATTCCGTCTGAACTTCTGCTGTAGCTAGTGACAAGCTGCGCTGAAAAAGTTCAACTATGCTGTTGGTGGATCAATTAAAATAACTTTTTCAGTACTGATGGTCGTTTTTTTACGCACTAGTTCGAGAAGTGGCTCATTATATGCCAGGTCGAAACTTCGGATAGCTCATCTGTACTGAAAAACGTCGTACGATACACGTGCGAAAAGGAAATTCGTAACTCGTGTCGATTTAAAACACTCCATTCGGTCGTGTTTTAATTTATCGCCACTCGTTTCCAACTTCCTTTTTTACGCACTTGTATCGTAATGTACTATTTCAGTCAGTGCTGTGCAGTTGTTTATTTTTGTCAGGTCGAAATTTCGTAGGGCCATCTGTACTGAAAAACGTCGTACGATACACGGGCAATAAGGAAATTAGTAATGCGTGTCGATTCTAACTCCCTCTTCTTCGCACTTGTATCGTAATAGTAACGGACCCAATCATGGACAGTTTAAGATAAAATTTTGCCTATTTTTGATATTTCACTGATACGTGTAAAAATTCTACCGCTAAGAATGTTAAAACTTGAATGTCTTATACCTCTTTTACATTTCAAGCGTATTGCAGAACAGATACTTCTATTGGTTTCTTCATAGTTAACAAATTAAAACGAGGTGTTTTTTCTCCAATCATGGACAGCAGTTCTCCAGTAATGGATCCCCCATTATGGACAGTGAATAAGTTTATAATTTTGCTTTTAAGCCAACTGATACTCAATGAGTCAATTTTATATACCCCAAATCAAAATAGTTTGGGTTATTTTAACATAGGATTGTTTCTTGTAAATTTTGGTTTCGTAAATTGGTCCTTGTCCGTCATAGGAGGTACGCAGTTTTCCGGGTCCTGTAATGGACACTTGCAAAATAACACTATTTCTTTATATCTTTGGAGCAACAAACTAGTATGTTTTATACCTTATCTCATGCTTAATGCAGTAAGTAAAACTCATTCAAGTTTACACCGAGTATTATTTTTTTATTATTTTATACATGAATTCAATTCTCTTAGCAACATTACTAAGAATTGTTCCTTATATTTTTTTCAGTAAACTGATGACTTTTATCTTGCCGCCAAATCCTTCAGAAATAACCGAATTAAATTAAACTTAAAAATAAGCAGCTCTATGATTCTAGTTCATGGTACATTGCCGTCAGTTTTTAGAAACTATTTTTAGATACTTATTTTTAAGGATTTGTGTTTTTTTGTCCATAATGGCATCACCGTCCATTATAGGGTAATACATTATTGGTATTTTTTTACTTTTATGTATTTTCAAATTAACAAATACGTATCTATATCTAAAGACATATTATTATATATTTATCAATCTAAAGATGAAGTAAATATGTATGTAGAGGTACATTGTCGCTATTTTTGGGAATAATTCGGCATCAGGAATCTTTTGTCAGTACATCACTATGTTTTATAACTTACTTTACACGTTTATACGGTGCCTACAGTTTTATTATTACAAATTACACAGCAGTGCGCGTGAATAACCATTCATTAATGAAATCAAATTATTATTCGTTACTGCGAAGTGTAAATACAAACGGAAAACCTTTTTTCCTTATTTTAGTGTAATGTCGTTTAACTCGTTTATGAAGGAATGAAATACTAACCAGTATTTTTTTGTTAAATTAAAATTCAGAATAAGTAAATAATGATAATTTGTTGCTACCAATTTCACTTTTGATAAAAAGATAATCCAATATAAAATGTTATACATAGGTATAATGATATTAATTTATAGGTATGGACAATTGGACATCTCAAACAATGCCGTTCAAACGTTTTTTAATGTGCAAGTCACGATACTACTAAGTGCGCTTGGCATCAATCAAAGGGATTTTGACGTCATGGAATCGGCATCATTCATATATATATTAATATCTCCTTACGAAGTAATATTACGTATGTCGATAGTTATACGCTTTTCACTAATTTGAACACTCTCAGTATAATTACTTACTAATTATAAATCGATATGTAGGTGTAGTCAATACCACGAGTTGGAAATGCGGTCTGCATAATTTATAGTGCGTATTGCAACCCTCGGTGGATACATACGATATCAGCGGCTGGGTAAACTAATATCACTAATATGCAATAATTATGTCCACTATACACAGAGCTTTATTTTTCATATTTATTGTTAATAAAAAAAAACATATTATGGTTTGAAAATTTCACCAGATCTCAAGTTTGCCAGACAATTTCGGCCTGCCAGAAGTTACAAAGAGTAATATTGTCTAATAACTAACGGGCCGATATCGTTTGTAATTACAACTGCAGCTATATATTTAGCCTCGGTTACTGAAGTACCTATGTGCGAAAAAGAAGAATCGTACAAGGTGAGAAGGCTCATACCACCTCTAGCGCTGAACCTGCATTTATGAACATAGAAGGTTTTCTTACAAATGGCGCGTCCAATCAGCGGACTTGGCAAAGAGCAATATTTTCAACAACCATCCCTCGAGGCGGAACGCATTCACTGAAACAAGTAAACGCTAGCTTTAAACTAACTACGCGCCTTGAATCCAGAACGCTTTAAGTCTGCCTCTGTAATCATATAAATTGGACAGTTGCGTTTGTTTAATAAAGTTTATAGTGGAATATGGTCTACGTCATTTGATGTCGTTTTTGCGCTCGCTGCAGTATACAAGAGACAAATTGGTTCGCGCTCCTTGGGGACTTAGCGGACGGCAGCCAGTAAGGAAGGAATTCCAATTACGGAATATTAACTTTGTATTATTTTTATATAATATTGACCGTGTTTGTTTCAATCTTATACTGTATCTATCCAGCCGTAAAGTAGAAATAGTAGTGCTGTTTTATGCGGTAGGTAATAAAGATTTAAAAAAATATTGCTTAAAAACAGGTACTAAAATAAAGTTAATAAAAATGTCTTTCATGTAAACTTTTACCCAAGGATTAATATGATTATTTGCTTTAGTGTTTATAGGATTCACATTCAGACTGTTTTTAAAACCATTTTAAATATCAAGCATAGAATGTCTTCAAGAGGAAGTTACCTACACATCAGTATCAGTGTCTTGTACCATTGTAATAAAACACAATTCTATACGTATCAATCTTATTCAGGCACGTTTATATCTACCGATAATTTGATAAAGGCCAGTATACATATAAAATCAATGAAAATTATGAACTCAATGTCGAAAGCTAACAACTCGGCCTTCCTGTGTAAGCGAGGCCCTTCGCTTAGGACCAGTTGCATCACCCGCAGACAACAGCTAGCAGGCACATCAACGTCTCGCAGCAGAAGTCTATGGACATTACCATACAAAAATATTACAAACGTTTAATTCGTTAACAGACGGATTGGTGCAACCGATCCCTAGGTTGTTGACATAACACAAACCTACTTCCTATGCCTACTAGTTTAGAGATCAACAGTGGTAATGATAACATATCATTGAACATTGCTTGTAATGATAACATAACTTCAATAAAAGTTACGAGTTTCAACAATAGAAAACTATTCAAAAACATAAATTAACAACAAATAAATCAAAAGCTGCATGTTTCAGACAATAATCATTCGTCTGATACAACGGTAATGGTAACATACCTAATCCTCCAGGTGTTGACATGCTTGTTAATGATAACACAACTACAATAAAATTTACGAGTTTTGACAATAGCAAACTTATCAATAACATCAATAATAACAATAAAAAAATCAAAGGCTCCATTTTTCAGACAATAATAATACGACTATACAACAGTAACAAGAAGAGTGCAATAAGTACATCGGCCATCCTCGTTGTTAAGCGAGTCCCTTCGCCTTGAGCATTTCTCAATGTCACGACTGGAACTACGAGTATCAACTATCAATTAGATAATATGCTTAGAGATCAGCGATAAAAAAAAAACAATGAATTTGTACCTACTTATTAAATTTTGCACCTATAGGCATACCAACATTGTCATTCAATTTTACATTAACAAACAAAAATAGATCATAAGATATAACAAAACCGATAGTCGTATGGAATAATAATTTAATCCGAAACACAACAAGAAATTTAATCCAATAAACTTAACATGTATAGCGTAACTACTGTCATAGAGTATATAAAAAAAAAAAAAAAAACATCTTTATTCAGTTGATTGGCCAAAAATCGAACAAAATGCTCAAATCACACATAAATGTGATTTTGTGTGTGTGGATGTTAAAACATCCATTATATTTCAAATAACGTTGCCATCAGTATCTGTTTTCCATACAGTCTTGTACAAACACACAAGAAATATAACTATCCGTGGGTCACAAACGACTTAATAATAAAAAAAAACTTCTCGTCCAGTTAATTGAAATCGCTCAAAAACACCCGCATAGTAATGAGATATTGAAACTAATTATATCGCAATCAAAATATTAATAATTTAAACAATCTCTATCACACGCACATCGCACAACGCGAATACTACGCTAAAACGTTACAAAGTAGTGGTTATCAACTAAACACTCTCTGGAAAATCGTAAACACCGTCACGACACGCGTCTCCAGCAAGCGACAATGCAATCTGGACTCGTTAAAAGATAGCCGGGACGAACAATACACATCGCGGAACCGGTTAGCTAAGATATCAATATTTTTTTTTATCTGCTGCAAATACTGCAAATGCACCTATCGCTCGCCCGGAACTGACTAATGAAGTACCTCTTACACATTCGTGCACCTCAAGTCCCGTTTCCGTTAAGTTATCGGTCTCGGTTTACCTTTGATGAGTTGTATAAAATCATATAGCGACAAATATTGTTACAAGAAAAACACCTGTGGTATATATGTATATGATACCTCAACTATGTTGCTAATGCTCAAAGTTGGACTACCTAGGCATAGTTCAGTTAACTAACATTTTTTTATTATCAAAGTCCACCATACTTAAAAATGTAACAGTCGTTCCCGTTTATAAAGGCAAAAGTCAGAAAGATGAGTTGAGGAACTATACCTAGGCCAATAAGTATAATTCCCACTATGGCCAAAGTTTTAAAAGCGGGAGTGAGTAATCGGCCGCATAACTTTTTAGAAAAGTTTCAATTAATACACACAAAACAATTTGCCTATCGACGAAATCGCTCATGTGTCTCAATTATTAAAGAGAACCATTTACATGTAAGCATTGTCGTTTGCGACATGACGAATGCTTTTGACCTTTGCGATCACAACATCCTAATCAAAAAGTTTGAGCACCACGGTCCAGGTGCCTCTGTTTTAAGGTTCATGGCCGATTTCTTACAGGAAAGACAGCAATCCGTTGTAATAAATAGTGGTTCGGTAAAATCTGACTGTGGTTCTGTAGATATTGGGATCCCCTAGGGCTCGTCCATGGCCCCATCTATGCTTTCTAATACAAATGTATGTTTTTGCTGACGACATACTAACTGCTCCGAACAACGATAGCTTCAAGACGTCAATCACCCGTGACGTACATAAACTCCTAGTACATTGGTTTCGTTAATGGGCTCGTCCTTAAATGTATCTATAACTCAGGTTCTCCACTTTAACCTAGGAAGGAGACCGCCAGTAGTTACCATGAACAACACAATCCTTCCGCACGTCACCTCTGCCAAATTTTGAGCGTTACCCTCGACCAATTGCTAAAATGGGACACCCAAATTGAATTAGTATGCACGCACTAAGTTAGCAGGAATCTGTTTCGCACCCAAAATACTGTCCTTGTTCTTCCTCAAGCACAAACATATAATAATATAATATAAGCTTTTATATTCTTGATACCTAAATATTTACAGTTATGTTTTTTTTTTTATCTTCTTCATCATCTTCATAAGGACCACCCTGAACGGTAAAGCCTCCTCCAATGCTTTCCAGCATTCTCTTCCTTTTGCTACTTCTGGCCAGCTGTAGCCTACTATTTTTTTTTATGCCGTCGCTCCATCTTATGAGTGGTTTTCCACTTCTTCTCTTTCCCTGGGTTAGCCACTCGCTTACCACATTTGGCCAGTGTCCGTCCTCGGTTCCTTGCGTGTCCGGCCTATCTCCATTTAAACCGTAATACCTGCTTAACTGCTCATTTGCCCCGGTCCTCTTTCGAACGTTTATTTTTTACTCCATCTTCCAGTCTCAGTCCTAGGTAGCCTCCTTGAACTCCTCCCTGACATGCTTTTATTCTCCTAAATGTTTCTCTCCTAGTGGGCCAGGTTTGGCATGCATATAAGGCAGGGTAATAAATAGGCAAATTTCCATTGCTTTAGTCTTCATTTTTGTTTTGTAGACATTTTTACCTTTGAAATTTCCTTTAATGACCAATACTTGTTCCTTGTTCGATTTACTCTTCTTTCAATTTCTTTTTCTAAGTCTTGTTTAAATGAAATTAAAGTGTCCTCAGGTAGATGTAGTCCTCTATGGTCCTCTACATACTCTAGGGGTGTCTAGGAGTCCAGCATAATTCTGCAGCAGCAGTACGAAGTAGTTATTTTGTCCTTTTCCATTCTGTGCCAAACTAGTCTAGAATTTCAGAGGCGTCGTCGCTGACCGGCATGGTGTCCTCGTGTTGCAGAAGCGAGCTATAAGAATAATAGCCAACTCGCCCTCCGGTTTGCCAGCTCGACAACTATTTATATATCATTATGAACCATGACATTACCATCGCAATATATTTTTAACATTTTAAAGCTCGTAAGAACCCACATTGACATATTTCCACACAGAGTCGTCAACTTGTGACGCTTAAGGAACAGGAATAGGGGCGTGGCAAAAACATCCAACTTCAGACTGACCAAATCTACCAAAAGGACATACTATACCGTTGGCCCAAAAATTTACAATTGGATCCCCGAACAAATAACTGCTTTATCCAATGAAAATGCATCACACAATAAATTGAAATACGGAACCCTACAAATGACTAATTGATCATGCCATGATATTAATTAATTGTTTGAAATGTAACATAACATTGTCAACGCGACAATCTAAATATGAAAATTGAATAGTATGATAGAGTTATCAACTTATCAAGATATTCGAATGCATCGCCATCTATTATTAAGGTTCCTTATAACACACAAAGCATGTGCACCCTTTTGACATGGAAAATCACATATTTATGACGGGACTTTTAATTAGGTTTATTTTTCACTCAGAATCCGAGCCTAATACAACCAAATTACAATCATCATGTGTAAAAGCCTCCAGGCGCGAACACCATCCAGAACATTAGCACATTAAAAGATCAAATGCAATTTTTCAACCTCTGTGTGATCTGTGTAAGAATGTCCTATAATATTTATTTATTTATTTATTATTATTTATCAACACCCATCTCTCCAAGAAATCACAGCCAATTAAATACAACTAACCATACGTAGAACGCCTTTCGCTAGTTTGCAGATGGTACAGCGACATCTAGCGAAATACTTACACCCAGCCAACCAGTTTGCAGCGGTAAATGGTAATAGTGACGTCTAGTAACAACTTGCACCACGGTATATATTTGTACGCGTCAGTTTTGCGTTCAATTGCCCTTCACGCCCTCTATCGTTCACTTTCCTAAACATATCCTAAGTACATTGGACTTACTATTTCCTTTGACTGAAATCACCGCGAGCACCGATTCCGACACCTTACAAATTTCACAAATACGTCCTATCACTAGTAGTTGTTTGAGTTTCATTCCTTTAATCAGTGTTTTTATTTCTATGGCAATAAATTTCAAGATATCCTATCTTTTCACATGATGTTTTACTTTCCTTACTAAAATTACATATATGAACGAAGTTTATCATAGTCTTCTCGACAAGGAAAGGATTCTATAAATTTCACTCTCCATCCCATGTAAATAAAAAGGTGGATAATCCTTGATAATAAGTCTTAGCTACCCTATAGGATAACTTATGTTTGTCTGAACTCTTGACCTTGTCAAGAATACTAAGGAATTGATTTAATATAACACTATACTTGATCCGCGACATCATTTCCTAAGTTGAGGTGATGAACTGCCACCAGACCCAGATGATGTTGAAAAATAGTCCCTCAACCTCCAGTGCTCACTTCTCCAACCTTCCTTATAAGAGTTGCTCCAAACAAAACCAAGAAACCACTCGTCCTAAAATCTTGAAACCATTTGTGTTCTCCGTCCTTGAACCCAAAGCAGTCCTTAAATCATGGCCGTGTCCTCAACCTGCCTGATGTCTCAGCCTAACACCACAGCTAAGACCTACAGCATTAATCTGTGCCGGGTTCTCCATCCCTGAACCCAACACACTCCTTAAATCATGACTGTATCCTTGACCTCCCTGATGCCATAGCCTAACACCACAGCTAAGACAATCAGCATTAATTTGTGCCGGGTTCTCCATCCTTGAACCCAATGCACTCCTTAAATCATGACCGTATCCTTGACCTCCCTGATGTCTTAGCCTAAAGCCTCAGCTAAGACCATCATCAGCATTAATTTGTGCCGGGTTCTTCATCCTTGATTCATGGCCATATCCTGGACCTCTCTGCTGTTTTATCCTAGTGCAGCAGCTAAGTTCATCAGCATTAATTGCTAGCTGTACTGATCCTCCTCCTCAATCAGTACCACCATCCAATCTGCAAATTATAATTATATGTTAGATAAGCTTTATTTTAAATTCCCTTTTATTACCTCTTCCTCCTTCTTATTTATAGTACCTAAATATTCACTTCCTCTTTTAACCACATTACCTATGTAAAACAATTTTATGTAGAATTACAAGTATATTAGATGTGTAATATACAGGAAAACTTTTTCAATATGTTTTTGTACATGTAACAAAAAAAAATGGATCACTAGTGTTGAGACAAACAACACATGTCACCGGCCACCTCCTTAGTCCAGAGCTGTCACTATTATGGTTTGTTTTTCTTTATTATGGTTTGTTTTTCTTATATACAACACCCTGATCCTTAGCTTAACATCCTCATAATTTACCATCATTGATTTCTTGCTATACCTTGTAGTCATACTTTAAATGTAGTAGCTTAGACAGAAATCCAACACCAATGACTAAATAAACTGTCAATGTCAAAAGATTAATACATTCCTAGTCTGATACACAAAAACAACAATGTTGAACTTAATGTTAATTAAAGTTCATCCCCATCAACTTCATCCTGAATAGATGAGCTCCAAAAAGGCATGTGACTTTCAAGCAACTGGCATTTGAGCACACTAGACAAAAGTAAACGGTAAAAGAATTGAAAGCCAATAAAATGATTATGATGTCACTTGACTTCAAAGCACAAAATGAAATATTTACACTAAACTGAAATATGACAGTGAAACTAGATCTGAAATAATTATCATTACTGAATAAGTTAGACATCATTAGTATTTATTCCAAAAAGAAATTATCCCATGTGTTTATAAAACATTGTTCAGTTTATATTTCACTAGCTATTTCCTGTGGCTTCGCTCGCGTTAGAAAGAGGCAAAAAGTAGCCTATGTCACCCTCCATCCCTCCAACCATCTTCACTTAAAAAAAACATGTCAATTTGTCGCTCCGTTTTGCCATGAAAGACAGACAAACAAACAGACACACACACTTTCCCATTTATAATATTAAGTATGGATGTTTGTTTCTTTGACCTGAAGTCTATGAAAGCAATAAAATATACTGATTACTGATGCTCATTCATTCCTGAATTAAAACAGGTCATTCAGAGAGTAATACTATTTGATGCAATCCTTTGCTATCACAAGTAATTAGAATAAGCATTCTGCATAAACACGAAAACAACATTTTCCACTCATAAGTGTCTGTATCTCAATCCATAACTTAGCAAGTCCATTCCAAACAATCGGTATGACCCGATCACTTCCCATACTTGTTGATATTACCAGTTATATGACCACTAATATCATTTTATCATATAACTCGGTCTCCAATACTCAAAAATACAGATTAACTTGTTTACCTGCCGTTCATAAAGTTGTGGACGTGGTTTAGGCGACAGTAAGCCTTTGATCCCTCTTGCTGAACTGAAGGCTATGTTCTGGTCTTAAATGAAAGAACTTCTCCTTGCTCGTTGTTTTATTACAATGCCAATCTCATACTGAACAGTTTGGGTTACAATCACTTTTTTCACGGTGACATCTGTCAAGATTTATGCGGTTCCCGCCTAATGTTTTATTTTTTTAAAAGGGCCAATCTTATTCAGGCACGTTTATATCTACCGATAATTTGATAAAGGCCAGTATACATATAAAATCAATGAAAATTATGAACTCAATGTCGAAAGCTAACAGTATGTACACAATTACGTAGGTTCATGTAATTTATCTGTGTAATCTCATTCATTCTTATTTCATATCATATCAATATCTTCCTCAGTAAAATACTTGGCAAAAACCCAGCACCAAAACGCGAAACTATATTACGCAGTCGTAACGCAGAATAATAAAAACAATATACTTTCATTATATTCCGTCTCGACCTTGACTGCTAAAGTTCAATGTCACAAGTGCGAGCTTTGCCTACGCGTCGCGTAATTTTGCTGCAGTGCATGAAATATGCACGGTGCACACACGTGATCTAGGCTAGACAATTGAAATATGCACGGTGCACACAGGTGCACTAGCCTAGACAATGGCTTTACATTTATGGCAACAAATAACTACACTATAAATTTAATGGCATTTCGAACGTGTTATGGTGTTCCCACACTGGGCTGTTTAAAAATGTTATATAATACGGTGTGACTTGGGCAGCGTGCATTCGCGCCACCGCGCTAATATTGTATTGTATTTTGTATTTATTATTAGTGCGTCGTTGTTACAGATTTTCTGTTATAAGTTTTCAATTTAATCCTACTATAAATTTAAGATAGTGCAGGGTTAAGAATTTTACCAACCCTTTCCTCTCGTGGGTGTCGCAGAAGTTGATTATGGGACAAAATGGGGTAGTTATGGGCGATTGTGTTAACAACCTGTCACTGCAATAGGTATCACAATTTTGTTTTCTTTCAACCCCTTAATTGCTAAAAGTGGCTTTGAAACAGTTCCATATGCTCTGCCTACCCCTTATCGGAATATAGGTATGTATATAGTGATATATGTGATAGTGATTATATGTATGTTTTCAATATTCACCTAATACAAGAATTACCCCGCTGGCCTCATTAAAATACCCAATACAAACATGTGAAATCACTACAACTTTCTAAAAACGTAATCAATATCAAATCGCAAATCACAATGAAAATGGAAAAACATTTTCTTCCAGCGTAGGTGTTTCTGCCGATACATTTTAATGAAAAGCACGCAGCATTGGACAGGCTGTGGAATCGCTCCACAATGGCGGGTAAACAAAGGCCGACCTGGATCGGAGTTTTTGTTGCGAGCACCTAATTTTACAAAATGCTGAAGCACGCTCTGTTATACAACGGGGTTTTATTAGAGCTGCGAGTATTCGGTGACTATTCGGTATTCGGCCTATTCTGCCAAAATTTATTACTGATAATTACCGAAAGTTGTAAAAACTAGGTAAAAAGAAGAAAGAACAACAGAAACTACCGCAAACTACTATATATTATTTAATACTTACAATAACATCTTGGAAAGTATACACGTTAAACGGAGTTTAGCCGCCGCGTGAACTCCTATATGCCTGAAGAGGGGCCTCCGAATTGGCCCGAAACATGTCGCAGCAAAAGCGATATAATAACGAGAGTACAACCGTAGATTTATTAATTATTTTTAATTATCTTGGAAAGTTGTGAAGTTTTTTTTGAGCACTTGTTTGGTTTCAATAATTTTATTTTATAATAGTTTTTCTAAAAAAAAAATATTTTAAGTAACTTTTTGCTTTGTTGGAAAGCAGTTTTCATAAGAAATGTGACTAAAAATTACGAATTTCATGTAAAATAATAAAAAAATATCCTGTAATTGGGTATTCGGCCGAGAGTGGCAGTCTAATACTCGGTATGCGGCCAGAACTACTATTAGCAATCTCTCTAGTTTTTATTCGAAACGTGGGTTCGATTCCGTTGTATCGGTAAAGTAGGCTTGTGGCCACTTGTCGGTTGTTAATGAAGCTATCGTTAACAGAATCAACTACGCATAATTAACGCATTGTTACTGCGGTCGGTTATTCGAATAACGAATCTTTCGTCCCTTTTACTCTCCTACAGTTATGAAAGTGATAGTCAATATTTGGATTTCGTAATGCAGTGTACACAACGAGCACAAATAAAACGATAACCATCCGTTGTTGGACCAATACGAACTCCCAAAGGCGACTGAAGGTGACTTGGCAGACACACTACTCGTATGTACTTATGTCACCGGCAATTTGTACAAATTCAGGTATTTCATACTTTGTTAGTACCTACCTACCTAGAATACCAAAGTAGTTTAAGTGGAAAAATAAGCGAAATTCTAACTTCCTTCGGTAAGTCAACCCTTCATTCCGTTATTTTAGTGTAGCGTTTTTTGATTATTTAATACAAACACACATTACAAATATCATGTTTAAAACTTCGTCAAACTGCATGGCGGTGTGTCGGTGAAAAGAGCTGATTTTACATATTTTTTAATAAGTAACTTAAAAGTATTGTTGTGTTATTATATAATTAGATTCTGTATTATGACAGCAATACTTACATGTTGTGACAACTGGCGATGCATTTACACACCCAACAGCATGCGTGGATCCAGGGGCCCGCTAGGGGTTGGCCATACCAATAGACCACGTGACCCCCCCCCGGGCACGAAGCTGGATCTGCCCTTGCCCAACAGCGATAGCCCTTGTGTAGAGATTATTCTGGTCATCTTCGATTCTTCTGTTTTATTCTGCTGTTCAATAGCATTGACCCCACAATTCACCCTATTTATCAAAGAGCACCGGCTTTAAAGACAGTTACTGTCAAAGAAAAATGTATCACAGTGCATAGACTGCCATATCTCGACACAGGCTTAAAACTAGACAATTTCGTTCCCATATTAATATCTCGATATGGCTGCGTTAAAATGTCAAATATTAATATTAGCGCTATTTAGCCAGAGTCCCCCAAAAGTGTAGCACCATCAAGGCGACCGTTCATTTCTCTTTAATGCTTCTCATGTACGTGTTTTTCTTAGTCTTTATCTATCTATACGCAGTTATAAGTACTTAATTACGTCTTTGATTGCATTGTCATCCAAATTTACGCATAGGACAGTGTTATATCGTAGCAAGAGGTCAATAATGCTGAGGGCATTTGCCGCGCGTTGCGCGTTGCCGGGTTGTTTACGTCGCTCAGTCACGCGATGCGAACGCCTCCACCGGTTTATTGACTTTTTACTGGTTCGGCTGAAGGCTTCCAAGTGTTTATGATTTCTATCGTACCGTTAACTTTTCGATTTGCTTTTTGTTCGACGTTGTGGAGGAAGTCTTGTTAACGAGTTGAAGTTTGGTAGTTAGGTCAGTGTTTTTTTATATCGTAGAGAGGTCACTGGGTTTAGGCTATCAGTTGTACCTAAAGCTAGGTTACTTATATGCTCTTCATGTGTGCTTTCATCCAGTAAACATATTTTTTTGTATAAAAATACAACCCTAAATAGATAAAAGGGGACATGCTACATCGTTGTCAAAGTTAAGTTTTGTAGAAAGTGTCCTTTCTGTACGGTACTACATTTATTCTATGATAATTATAATTTCGTAGATTGTTGTAATAACACGTGAATACAAGCTATATTATCCTTTCTTTCGTCAGACTCATTCTCAATGTATCAACAAATAGGTATTATGAAATACATCTAGCAAACATTGCATTGTCATCACAAACCAGCACAACATCGTCGATTTATCTCCCATTCCCAGTCGATCTATCGGCGCCAATACACTTGGGAGTCTAACGATGTTTGCCCCGGGTACGTAGCCAAATACACCAACGCTTACGATAATAGCGTTATCGTAGCTAGCTATCTCTATCGCTCTTCCGTATTGCCCCGGCAGAACCAGACTGCGTTTCGATCGGTGTCTGGCGTCAACGATTGTCGTTTTGGCTAGGCTGGCAGGGACTTATCTCGGCTCTGGGTGCTTGAAGGCACTTCTTTAATCACTCTACTTAATTGTATTGAATCTGTTGTTCTTAACTACACTTATCAGGTAAGCTTGCTAGCTAGACTTACGAGCCTTCAGGACTCAATGGCTGTTTTTAAAGTCGTATACTATTCTGACTAGACATAGATTGAAACTAAAATTGAGTTCGTGTATGTCTAAATTGTTTATGATTTTGCATCAAAGCTCTAAGACTCGATGTTAGCTCTAAATAAACCTATAAAGAAGTCAAAATTTCAGTGGCTTTCTAAGTTCCTCATCGACTTCTCGGTTTTCAATCAAAAATTGAAAAGAGGGTCAAATGAAATAAAAGCTTGTAAGAATTCTAGAAAAACACACTTTAAAAATAAAATACCATTCACGAAGGAATAAATAACCCAGTAAACAAACAAGAAACCATTCAAATTTTAGGGGCAGAAGTGTAAAAAAGGCACTTTGTGGCTTATTTTATTGTGGTTCGTCATATAAATTCTCGGGTAAACGCGAATATGGCCAATAACGAATCAGCCATTATCCGTGTAAAAAGATTCGCAATGCAACATCTGACGAAGTAGGTAACTAAATAGAACAGAATATAAGTAAATTTAATTTTTTTGAACGAATATGGAACTTACGTAATCGCGTAACACTGACGTTTATAAGTATTTGGTCCGAGGTTACATTTTTGCGATATCGGGGTTTGACCCATAGTGAATACTGCTCAGTATTATGTAGCGCTGGTAGCCTAGCGGTAAGCACGTGTGACTTTCGTTCCGGAGGTCGCGGGTTCGAACCCCGGCTCGCACCAATGAGTTTTAATATTTATTTATTTATTTATTTATTTATGTAGCGGAATTTATGTGCGAAATTTCATTTGATATTTGCCAGTCGCTTTCCGGTGAAGGAAAACGTCGTGAAGAAACCGGTCTAATTCCAACAAGGTCTAGTTTACCCTTCGGGTTGGAAGGACAGATGGCAGTCGCTTTCGTAAAAACTAGTGCCTACGCCAATCTTGGGATTAGTTGTCAAAGCGGACCCCAGGCTCCCATGAGCCGTGGCAAATGCCGGGATGACGCAAGGAGGATGATTATACATATATGTAGGTATAAATTCAATATAATATTCATGCTTTTAGATGACTACATACTATATAAACAGCTACCTATACTCGTACCTATGCCTACCCTGCGTCGAGGTTAAAGCTTCAATAAATGTTATGTCAATGTAAACACAAACGTTTCTTTCTTTTATTGCCTGTCGAGCAAAAATACCCTGTTTTCCTTAACAATTTCCCGTTGTCAAAGGTTTTACATAATCGCTTGCCTCTTGCACAATCCTCACGACAAAGAGAAGCTTAAGGGTGTGTAAAATATACGAAAAGATAATGAATAATGTAATTGAATGAATTCGTAGAACCATTATTGAATTAAATAACACTGCCCCGTTGTATAATGAAAAAGCGTATTTCGATATTGTTTATTCACCCATACCTAATATATCTGATTTTTTTCATCTATGATTACCTCGAAAGAAACTGATAGTGAAGACGGTACAGTCCATACTAATATTATAAATGGGAAAGTGTGTGTGTCTGTTTGTCTGTCCGTCTTTCACGGCAAAACGGAGCGATGACTGGACGTGATTTTTTAAGTGCAAATAGTTGAAGGGATGGAGAGTGACATAGGCTACTTTTTGTCTCTCTCTAACACCCCTCTTCCCTAAAATGGGGGGGGTGGAAGTTTGTATGGAGCTTTCCGCACATTTCGAATTCATAAGAGTATGTCATAAGTGCTGAAGGAATAAAGTTTTTCTGTTTCAATGGGCTACTTAATACGTGAATAACTTACGAAATCGAATCAGAAATGCTGCGGGATCGAATCAGAAATGAGGTTATCCGGCAGAGAACCAAAGTGATCGACATAGCCCACCGTATTAGCAAGCTGAAGTGGCAGTGACCTGGCCATATTAGCCGTAGAACCGACAACCGTTGGGGTAATCGAGTTCTTGAGTGGAGACCACGTCTCGGCAAGCGTAGTGTAGGACGCCCTCAGGCAAGGTGGAGCGACGATTTGCGCAGGATGGCTGGCAGCAGCTGGATGCGAGCAGCCGAAGATCGGAAACGGTGGCGTGAAATTGGGGAGGCCTATGTTCAGCAGTGGACTGCGATAGGCTGATGATGATGATGATGGTGAACTTACGAAAGGAGTCAACAGCGTGAGCGTTTTTGGTAGCCAGCAGAGAAGAGACAATCGAAACGCAGTCTATGTAGCTCAGTCGCGCCACTACCACAGATTGATATAAGAAGTTGCTAACCACTACAGAAGAGGGATAAGGAGAGCTATCTACGAATCGCTTATGAAGCGTAAGCGGCTGTGACGTTGGCAAGGTACGTGATTGTAAACTCACAACTTTTGATGGGTTTTAAATTATAAAAAGCATAAACAGAAAGCGACACACCTTAATTATAGTAGATATCTATTTTTAACGACGTATCAGTCGACATTACACACAAAACTAACACGAGACCTGTTTAATATACTTGTAAATAGTAGTTGAATGCCTCTCTGTAAGTTTGGCGTAGTATCAATAATCACGTGGTAAAAGAAAAAGTCGTTAATTATTTACTGAAATGAACAAGACGCATATACGTTCAACCGGCGTGGCTTTAGGAAAATTTGGGGTCACTTTGATGGTATTTGAACGGCCTTAAAATGAACATTATTCATTATTTACTGAATTTGTTTGTGTAACTAATTAGATCAGTAAATATTCCTGTCAATATACCATAGAAAAATTTTAATTATCTTATAGTATGACTTTAAAACAATTTTCAGTCGCCCCCGCGGATTAAAGCCACCTCGTTTTACGGTAGTTTATGTGTAAAATGTGACTTACGAATTTTGAGGTACGTCAATACAAGGTATGAATTTCATTTCATTTCATTTATTATGAACCAACTTACACTAACAGATAAACCAAACATGTACGAGTAAGTTATAGGTTACAGGTAAAGATTACAACACAGGACTATACAACTACACATAAAATTGAATTTACAATCTAGACAGTACTACGGAACATAATACACTGCTTAAACATAACAAATTATTACGACATGTCACTTACATTAGGTATATCAAATAAACTTATATCTCTAATACATAATAATATTCTTAAATGCTCTGACTATATTATAATACTTGTGGGAGTCGAGATCGACTCCAAATACCGAGTAGCAGTGGCAAGAAGTTTCGGTTCCCCCTGCGAGAATATGTCAGCCTGGGGTTCAAACATAAGAATATTATTAATGTGACCCAGTGCTACATACAGAGGGCTGGTATCTAAAGCTACTGAGTTGGTGCTGGGGACAACAAAAAGACGTGTGGGACGAGGCCTAAGAGTAGTTCTCACAAAAGGTGTTGGTACTTTAAAAGAGACATATTGCAATAACCATGGATTTGTGATTGAACCACGAATTAATTTAATAAAATATTTTACTACCGCAAGTTGTCTCCGAACCTCAAGGCTGAATTGGACGAGTTGGCAACACCGAGCCACAGTATAACAAAGAGTACTATCGTACAGTATGGCCACTCCCGCTGCCCGCTGAAAGTGCCGCCCACTCGGTTACCTCACAGTTACCGCCTGTCAAAAACGCGAACAGTCGACCTGTCATATTTCACTCATACAAGCATAGTACGCGTTCACCTACACGAGCTTAGACAGCGTGCTAGGAATGCGCCTCTTTCATATATTTGTTCGCCAGTGTCCGAGGTGTGACTGAGCACTTTCGCTACCAAGAACCCGACTGTCGGGCACACCGCTCGTAGAAGCGTAGCCGTTTACATGGGTTTCCCCGTATGTAGCGAAAATGTCGTAGCGCCGCGTAGAGCCCGGTTTAGAAAGTGTTAAACGTTTACCGCTGTCAGTTGGAACTGTTGGAAGTCTATTATTTGAAGTTTCACTTCAATAACCGCATTTTTAAAAGAGTCTAATGTACAGTCAGCAACAAAATCACATTGAGCATGTATCTGCAACTATCGCAATGTAGCACCCAAACGTGGGCGCAGTGAGCACTAATGCACATCACTCGCCTTTGAGTCTGCCGACTAATTGCATCCACGTTCCGATGCACCTACGATGCTTTACTCTCTAATGCTTTTCGTGTGTTGGAGGAAAACGATTTTTTTGGCGTGAGCATTCTCTTGAAGCCTAGCGTTTGACGATATATCGTTACCGTAGTTATTAGAAGGTAGGATTGTGAACTAGGATGATGATATGCGATGGCACGCACAACGTGCAAGGCATGACAATAGGATACTTGACCCTTTTTTAAAGTTTGTCTTATATTATTACTTACTGTCCAATTACATACATACATACATATAATCACGCCTGTATCCTATAAAGGGGTAGGCAGAGCACATGAACTACTAAGTTTCAGCGCCACTCTTGGCAAAAAAGGGGTTGAAAGAAATCAAATTGTGACACTGCAGTGACAGGTTGCCAGCCTCTCGCCTACGCCACTATTTAACCCATATCCCACAGTCGACTTCTACGACACCCACGGGAAGAAAGGGGGTGGTGAAATTCTTAACCCGTCACCACACGGGGACTGTCCAATTAACCGGAAAATATCACTATATTTTATTATGACTTATAAACCGCAAAAAATATTTTTAAACAATACTTTTACGTATGTAATCAGGCAAAAACAGAATCAGCCATGTCATCTATAGATTTTCTGTGAATGAAGTCATTCAGTGCGAAAACAACTCTTTCCGACACTTTAAGTACAAAGCATAAAGGTCATAATGTCAGTGATTGATTTGATTTCACATGAATTCTATGACGTCACTACACGACCGACAGCGTTTTCGGTGGCCAAAATTAAAAAAAAATTACTGACATTTTTGAATTAAAAATACGTAGTCATAGTACACATTTAATACCCAAAATCATTAAATATTGGTTTCTTATGTCAAATATTACTAAAGACAATCATTTATTGTGCCAAATTAGATATGAGTCTAGTAGCCTAATATTGTACATATACTACAATACATCAATGCAAGGAAGTAGGACTGCCAACGAGTTGTTTTATGTGATGAATCCAGTGCTGAAAGCATACAATTACTAATAAATGACAATGCATAAACATCAACTAGTCAAACTAGTGGTACGGCGGGGTGTTTAATCATCTAATGTTGATCTCAGAAGGACCTTTTATACAACTAGAGAACAAACGAAATTATTTAATTGTTTTTTTTTTGTTTGTAACGACCTTTACCTAAAATTTGACAGCTAACCTAAAATATATCTATTTGTATTCCCGGCCGAATACAATCTGGGTGTATTCAAGTCAAGAGTGAATAGGCTATTACTGAAGCAGTGAGCTGCAACTTCGGCGTTGTCGTCACTTTCCATCAGGTGCGACTAAGGTTAATCACTGGCCAGTTTATAATAATAATAAAAAAAGATTCGTAACATAAGGTAACAGACTGCTAAAATCATGCTGTTCAGTCTCCTATTATTATCGTCACGAACTTTATAATAGCCTTCTTACACATTTTTTCCAACCAGTCTTTCCCCAGCATCAAGTTTAAATTAAAAGAAAACTTCGCAGCACGGCACGTGACTATGGTGCATAAAATATTTTCACATCAACGATAAATGCGAATATTTCAGTGCCAAAGGATAAAATACCTCATGTAGCCAAGTCGGGTTATCGTTGACAAATAAATGGCTTGAAGCTTGAATAGCTTATCGTTGCTCTTTTGGTGAAGAGTAAGATTGGACGCGAGATAGGTTGAGCTATTGTTAACCTTACTGTAACTTTACTCATGTTATAGGTTACCCATTTTTAAAATAAATTTTATATAGGTTTGTTCTATTTTAGCATAACAAAAAGCGCCGTAAAAGTTTGAATAGCTTTTCAATTATAACAGTTTCTTATGTACGTCAAGTAGTATGTCAGTAGAGTCAATAATTTAAACTAATAAATTAAAAACCTATCAAATTTCACCGCGAAAAGTGCCTACTACTTTGAAAACTCATGCTCACTTCTGAGAAGTCCTTTTTGTATTAAAACTACGAAATATAAATCATAGCCATACTAGGTCTTACATATACACACGTTCATAAATGATCAAGATCAAGTGTATTCGCTTGTGAATCTTGTGATATTAACTACAATAAAACAAAAGTGTCAATGTGTAGTATCCAGGAACTGCATCCACATCTCACTATAACCACATTTCAGCGCTGAAACCGAGAATCTGCAAAATGATATAGACTCGCATATATCTTACCCGACCCACCCAATGAAGAGACGTTTGCGTTTGACACTGCAACAAATTGCACGAACGCCCCCGAGTTCCTCACACTGCCTCCCAAAACGAGCCAGCCTAGCCAAAGTGACAATCGTCTACGTGGCGATACAAACACAGCCTGGCTCTGTCGCGCCTCTACTACACCTCGGACAATAGTGATCAAATATATGTAAGCAGCGCGTTCCTATACTTCCTTCGCACAAAGTTTAAGCTCGTGTACCATGCCTGTATGAGTGAGATAAGACAAATCGATTGGTCGCGTTCTTGACAGGTGGTAACTGTGAAGTAACCGAGAGTGGGTGGGCGGCACTTTCAGCGGGAAGCAGGGAACAGCCATACTATACGATATAGTACTCTTTATTATACAGTGCCATTACAGAAGAGCAATAGAGAGAGCTATAGCTACGAAACGCTTACAAAGCGTAAGCGATTGTAAATTTGGGTAAAAACCAAAACCAGGCCCCGTAGCCGAATGGCATTTCTGCGACGCGAAACGAAAACGAAACGCCGCGAAAGGTAGTCTAGTCTGACTCTGACAATACGCAAAAGCGATAGAGATAGATATCTACGAGCGTTTCGTTCCGTGAGCGGCTGTGCCATTCGGCTACGTACCCAGATTATACGAAAAGCAACATTGCGGCTACACAATACAGTTTATCTTAGACGCGGTGACAAGAAATACGAGGCTGAAAAAGTGTAAGCCTCATAATGGGGTCGTATTATCTATTTTCCTCCCCGTACACTGTGATTTGCATTTTTCGAGGAATTCATTTAGGCCTTTTAAAGACGTTTGGTGAACCTGCTTCTTTGTAGCACTTCTGGGGGGTTAGTGCGAGAGACACGATGATAAATAACGTAAACTTTGGGGAGGGTTGAGACGTGTTAAATTATTGTTTTTTTAAGTGCTTCAGTCGTTAACGTGTGTTTGAAATTACACTTTTTTCTTGGGAAATATGTTTCTTATAAAAATAATATTATTTTGGATTCAGATTTTGCAGAAGCGAGAACTGAGTGAGTGTGTTATAATATGTGAATACAGAGATTTTCTTAATAAAATGCTCAATGGCTCTATAAATAGCTATCATTTTTTTATCCATACTTAATATTAATACCTACTTATTACTAGTATAAATGGGAAAGTGTGTGTGTGTTTGTTTGACCATCCTTCACGGCGAAACGGAGCGACGAATTGTCGTGATTTTTTTAAGTGGAGATAGTTGAAGGGATGAAAAGTGACATAGGCTACCTTTTGTCTCTTTCTAATGCGAACGAACCCGCCGGCCGAAGGGCAAAAACTGGTTAAGTACTTTACATATAAATACTTAACATAAATAAACCAGTAATTCCTACCTGCAGAATTGATTTGAACCTAACCATAAATACTATCATTGATTTGTTTTTCCGTTTCATGGAATAAATATCATAATTACGACTATTTCTTGGAACGTCTAAGGTAAATTTAAAGAAAGTCTTTTGAACTTTCACATTACATCTACACTTTAGGCTATAAATGCACGTACGAGGTCTAAGAAAAATCAAGAATGGTGGTATAATAATAAGCACCGAATCGAAGGAGGACATCGCAAAGCTTAAATCTGTGCAGTTAACCTCCTCTGGTCTCATTGTGGACGAAGCGCAAAAACGGAAGCCCAGAATCGTGATTGTCGGAGTCCCCTCAAGCATGGACGAGACAGAATTTTTTAAATGCCTCTATCATCAAAATATATCCGATAAAAGCAACTGGACACTAGAAACATTTTTGGCCTCGTCTAAACTTAGCCACAAATCTGGGAGAAAAGATGCCGACACCTGCAATTACATTATAGAAGTCCCTGCAATTATACGGAAAGCCCTAATTAAAAACAACCGGGTATTTGTAAACTGGTCCGCTTGCCCAGTTCGAGATTTTACCTTAGTCACTCTCTGTTTCCGTTGCCAAGGTTACGGACATGCCGCTAAAACTTGCCGAGCAGTATCCAACACATGCGGACATTGTGGCATTATAGGACACGACAGAAAAGAGTGCCCCAACAAAGACGAGCCCCCGAAATGTGCAACATGTATGCAGTACAAAAAGCCCTGTGACCACCGAACTGGCGATGCTGAGTGCCCAGCAAGAAAACTTGCCGAAAAAAGGTTTGTTGATTCAATAGATTATGAAGGCGCCTAAGAGCGTCACTTCGAGTGTAATATTATTGCATTCTATTTTATACTTTCTCTTAGATAAGTAGTAACCTAGTTTTTTTCTTAAATTTATGACTAATAGTGTATTAGCTGATTTAGATAGCCTCTCTGTGTCGGAGTGCATAACGTGCGATGTAGAAGACTGTAAACAATATATTCTCGCCCACCCTAATCCTCTGACTATATTAACACAAAATATACGCAGTATTTATAAAAACTTCGATAACTTCAACGTATTTCAACATAGGCTTGGCCACGAAAGTGATATAATCATTTTGACAGAATGTTGGTTAGCAAATCAGAATAACCTACCGAATATGCCAGGATATAGTATGTATCACAGTAAGACAAATTGCAACCAAAACGACGGAGTAGTAGTATATATCAAGACCAACTTAAATATATCAGTTGAAGAACCTGATATCTCAGACTGTAGTCGTCTAACAATTAAAATCGGCACAGATCTTGCCATAATTGCCTTATACAGACCGCCTTCTTTTAGAAATACAAATAGCTTTATCGAGTCCCTCGATGCCTATTTGGGATCCCTAAAATCTTTTAAAACTACTGCACTAATAGGGGACATAAACATTAATATTCTCCCGGAGAATAGCGACCCCGTGTCGCAAAACTATTTGAATCTATGTTCATTTCATGGAATGCTTCCCGCCCACATGCTTCCAACACACAAAAGCGGCTCTTGTTTGGACCACATCATGCTTAAAACAGTTTACCCCGCTCTTACAATCGTTACCAATTCTACAGTTACCGACCATAATGCTGCACTTTTGACCCTCTTTCGTAAAACACATAAAAATACGAGTAAGCATCTTTTTGCGTCTAGATTAAACAAAAACAAGCTAGAAAACGACTTACGTAACATTGACTTTGGCCCAGTTTATAATTCTACTGACGTAAATAGTAGCATGTCATACCTCATTAAAATGACACAACAAGCAATTTTGAACAACACAACAAAGATACGTATTAAAAATAACCTTTATAACATAAAACCATGGATAACACCAGGACTTGTGCGATGCATGAGACACAGAGACAAACTGCATTTAAAAGCCAAATCGAATCCACATAACTTAACAATACAGATAACGTATAAAAGATATCGAAATTTCTGCAACGACATTCTAAAAAAGGTTAAAAACAGTTATGACCAGGCACAACTGCAGAAGGCGGGAACAAATAGTAAATTACTCTGGAAATGTATAAAAACCATTACATATACAAGCTCACAACGAGAGTCAACTTCAAATTTATTACGTATATTACCATCGCAACTATCATCTGTTAATCACGTAAACAATTATTTTTAATAATAGAATCATTCAATATCTAGAAAAAAAAGATAAGTTATTGTCGAAAACCCAGTTTGGTTTTAGATCTAATTTGTCAACCGGCGATGCAGTACATGAGCTAACAGATTACTTGGTCCAGGAACTGGATAAAGGAAATCAGACAATAGGAATATTTCTTGATCTTGCCAAAGCATTTGATACAGCTTCCATTCCCATACTTCTGCAGAAACTCGAAAAACTAGGCTTTAGAGGTACTCAGCTAATGCTACTTACAGACTACCTAAACGAACGTGAGCAATGCGTAAAAATCAATGACGTTATTAGCGCAGATGTGAAAACTACACATTATGGAATTCCACAAGGAAGTTGCTTATCCAGCACTCTATTTTTAGTGTATATAAATGACCTTTGTAATCTAAAAATGCAGAATGGAAAAATCATCTCCTACGCTGATGACACTGCCCTACTTTTTTCCGCGAAATCAACACAGGAAGTCTATGAGCATGCACAACGTGGTTTCCAGAAGGCCACTAAATGGCTACAACGTCACGTACTAACTCTCAACTCAGCTAAAACTAATTATATAAAATTTAACATGCGCAAAAATAACCTCGACACAAATAATTACAAACTATACGCCCATTACAACTGTACAAGCCTTGAAACCAACCGATGCACGTGTCCTGAAATAGCTATTACAAAAAACACTAAATATTTGGGTATTATAATCGATGAAACTCTCTCTTTCAAAAACCACGTCGAAAAATTGTGCAGTAGAGTGCGCAAGCTGATATATGTTTTCAAAAAACTACGAACAGTCGCGTCAACTCACCTAATCAAACAAGTTTATTATGCGATATGTCAGTCGGTGATCACATACTGTATTTCCTCTTGGGGCGGACTAGCTAAAACTACTCTTCTCAACCTAGAAAGAGCCCAGAGAGCCGTTCTAAAGGTAGCTATTTTCCGCCCATTCCTCTTCCCATCTAACCTTCTTTACAAGTCCTTTGGGGTCCTTACTGTTAGACAATTGTTTATTTTGAACATTGTATTAAAACAGCACGCCGCAACCCCGTACAACACTGAACATACTAACAAGAGGCGCAAAGATATTGTTTGTCAACAAAACATTCATAGGAAATATGCCTTTTCTATGAGATTTTTCATCGCTCTGGGTCCTTTTTTATATAACAAGCTTAATGCAATTTTAGATTTATACTCACTTAGCTACACGAAGTGTAAGGAAACTCTCCGAAAAGCCCTCCAAAATATGACGTACGAAGACACTGAGAATCTACTATTAGTTATAAAATGAATATATAGATAGGTAATAGGTAGGTCTAAACACACATTGAGATAAATAAGATTATTAATATATTATGTATAACTATGGTATTGATCTGCTAAAGCAAATAATAATGTAAATAGTTATATTATATAAATAACTTAAGTAGTGAAATGAATAAAAGATAAATAAATACATTTTGTAAGTGAACATTAAAATTAAATTAAATTAAGTTTGAACCTTGTTTTGCCGTACCTCTCGCCTGAAACACAGGGTTTCCCTAGTTCGGGCAAATGTAAATCATCGATAATTTTAAGTATTTGTTGGATGTAATGTAAATATGCAATACTTGTTTTCAATAAAAATTATGTTTATGTTTATGTTTATGTTTTTATTATAAATACAACAAACATTTAATTAAATCAATTCTCACGCTGCAGCAATTCTCTCTCTAAAATGTGCACTCCCGTTTTGCACCGTGGAATGCAGCACAGACAAATGGACCGCTATCTGTACGAGTCTTTGTGCGGCGTCCTGTAGAGTGTAGATATACCGTAGCGGAGCTGCAGTTGGCTACATGCGTATTGCGTATGTATCGGGGCTATACAGTGTGTAAGCCTTATACGATAAATTAATTAAACCAGACATAGAATTCATCAGTGTTAAGTTAACAACATTAGTTTAATGGGTTGGCAACGCGCATGTGACACTCCTTGAGTTGCAGGCGTCCATAGGTTACGGTGACCGTTTTCCATCAGGCGGACCGTATAATTGTTTGCCACTGACGTAGTATAAAAAACATATTACTTAAGAGGTGTCTTAAGTTAGGCGCTTGTAATTTTAACCCCATAATTATATTTTGAAATTTTATTCAGCAGAAATGTATTGACCATTCACCACGGTTGCGGTGACAGTTAATAATATTACATATGCGATATGAGTTTTTAAAAGTAACTGTCAACTAGCGTTCCACGCGAGTGTGTTTGCATTATATTTGGGGGCGAATTATCTTGTATGGATAAAGTTTTAATTTCAATTCTAAGTAAAAGTAATTTAATTTTACATTTCTTATGTCCTATATTTTAGCTACAGTAACTACCGTTAAGAGATTCACCCGTATTAGCTTTACACACTGTATACCTATGAACTAGCTCTTCAGTGAAGTAGATACATAAGCATAATACACAAATGTGACTTTTGAAAACTAAGTTTCATCTTCGAATTCACGTTTGTAAAGGAGTTGCGCAAAAAATATCTCACTTTTACTCAACCTTTTACCCGAAAAAATATTGAAGATAAATTTCACACAAGGATGCATTCTTTCCATAGACTCGGAGGTTACTTTAGTCTGGGTCCGCCTATAAATATCCCGATCCCCAGTCGAGTCCATATCCACTAACCTTCTCAAACAACTACATTAGCGTTTAGGCGTAAATGCTACCTTATACTAAGGAAAGTAAAGTTAGTAACCCGGAAGCAAAAAATTGAGATTTTCCGTAGTTTCGTCAATATGCTACATGCAGAAGCAGTAAATCTTCAATGGTGAAATGTGGTCGGCTTCGTACATTAGTTATTTTATAATCTGTGCCTTGTAAGTTTTGCTTCTTTTAACATTGAAAAGGGTAGAATTATTTTAACGTTAGTTATAAATGGTTGTGATTTCCGAAATTAACATTCGTTTATTTGGATGAATAACTAAACGATTAATAAGAGGGGGATAGTGTGCTGTTTAAAAAATATCTTCAAGTTAAATGGGATTCTGTTTTAAATTAATCAGCGCCTTGTTTTGATCTAACCAAGAAGGTTTTATCAAACATGTTAGCGGTTCGCATTGATGGGTGTTTAGAAATCCAGGCTGGGCTTGATTCCTATTTATATATATTATCTCAGTATGAAACGGTTATAATATGACATGTACTCATAAAAATGACACTATTATAACAATAACAATATAAGTAACAGCTGAGCCATTTAACTGTTTCATAATAAGAAATATAATTATTAATATTAATATCTACAGGTGGAATCAAAATCAGATAAAAACCATGTTAAATACTATAACAGAATCAGCCCCTTTAATCTTATCGATGCCACCTAATATGTATTCTGTGATGCCACTCGTAATGTAACACCTATTATGTACATGACAATGCAATACTGAATAAATAAATAAAATAAATATTTTTAGGCGCACTTACTAAACACAGTAAAGGCACATCTCGGACACTGGCGATCAAATATATGAAAGAGGCGCGTTCCTAGAACACATTCTAAGCTCGTGTAGGTGTTCGCATCACAGGTCGACAGTTCGTGTTTTTGATAGGCGGTAACTGTGAGTTAACCGAGAGGGGGTGGGCGGCACTTTCAGCGGGGAGCGGGAGTGGCCATACTGTACGATAGTACTCTTTATTATACTGTGGTAAAGGCTCGTTCATTTGTAGTTTTTAATATAAATTAATCTAAAGAGCCTGGACCGGGTCCAAGTCCACTGCTAGACTGGGGCAGTCGAATAGAAAAATTCAATTAGTCTGATTGCATTACCTCCAGTTTTAATTTGCACTTTTCTTTCTGTAATTCATTTACGTTTATGTTGTGCAATCGCTAGAAATAAAATTATTGTAGATGCTTCAAGAATAATCCATACTAATATTATAAATGGGAAAGTGTGTGTGTCTGTTTGTTTGTCCGTCTTTCACGGCAAAACGGAGCGACGAATTGACGTGATATTTTAGACGGAGATAGTTGAAGGAATGGAGAGTGACATAGACTACTTTCTTCTCTTTCTACCGCGAGCGAAGCCGCGGGCAAAAGCTAGTTATTACATAATAAAAAGGCTGAAAGAAAAATAGGATCGTTTCGGTACACCTTCCGCATTTTTCCTTATCTCTTCTGTCAATCTTGGTGCTTCCTTAAACGTGGCTCTGTCTTCAACATGATGATTTATTCTCTCAGTTCTCAACCATTTTTTGATTCAATTCTAATTTAAAAGTACGCTTTATTTCCTTCCGCAGCCCTCTTAATTTTTTTTTGTCTTTTTTGTTTTGATAGAAAACATGTTTTTGTTCATAAAATAAAACTATGGAAACGGATTAAATCGCGTATAATGAATTTACAATTCATCCAGAGGTTTAGAACACTTTACAATATTCAAAAAAATTCCCATTACTATGTTAAAAAACAATCCGAGATTTAATCCGTTTCCATAGTTATATTTCATGAGTAACTATCACGGTAACCGAAGACAATATTATGTTTTGGTTGTTTACTACCATTTGCCATTTATGTTTTTAAAAAAGTATCCATTCTAAAGTCTCGTTTTAATAAATAAGGTAAATATTAGTAGGAGCATACGTTATTTTATTCGAAGGAAAACTAAGTTACGACCCTACAGTGTTATATATAAAACATCGTCCTGTAGTTTATAGGGCCATTAGAAATAAATGAAACAGATACTCTCACTCGACAAACAAGCGATTTGCTCAAAATAAACAGCTGAAATTAATTTCATTTACGGCTCTGTGCCCAAGCCTTGTATTCCCGATGTCGCAAGAGTCGAGCTTCCTGGAAAATTATAGAATAAATACATATTGCTAAGCAACTATTATTATTTCTTTCGGCGATATTTCCCAGTTCATACAAACCAGCAACTTTCAAATCCATCAGGGTGAATAGAATAAGGCACAATCTAGGCAAGCTCGCTCTATCGTATCGCCACGTATTTTCTGGATTTGTTTCGGCTAGTCTATGGCCATGAGTCAGGCCATTAAAATTTAAAATTAATAAGAGGTGCAGATGTGCTTATAAAATGTACGATTTTAATAATATAATTTATCACGTATCATTTAAAGAATTTGAATGTTCCCCGTCCAAGTAACACTATTATTGCAAATATTTTTTTTTTACTTTTTGGGTCAAATTATACTGGTCTAGCTTTCAAATCGTCGCGCTTGCGAACATCGTATTAGCTATGCGAACATCGCCCCAGATTCAGCGGAAATGACCTGTTGAGACAGTGTTGAGCGCATTTGGAATTATTTTAACGTCGCCAATCCATCAGGCTGCTTCCGACCAGGCTGTTCGCGAATATTTAGTCTGAAATGGTGGAGAATAGAAATGCGGTTCATTCAGGCGAGGAAGAGAGGAAGAGATTGTTTGTACGGTTGTATTGGTGCGTTCAATGTGCTTTGGTATGGAAAATACGAGTGATGTTGACGAGTCTGACAACAATAGGTACTTGGCATAAAAAATATACGGAAATGTACGAACGGTAAAATTTTCTAAATAACGTCTATAAACTCTCAGAATTGTCAGATAATATGTGTCAGAATGAGCCCAGTGTGCGTAGCCCATTGCACAAACGCTCACGACAATATCACTTTCGTAGCTATCTATCTATATCGCTCTTGCGTATTGTCACGACAGAGCCAGACTATCTTTCTGCGGCGTTTCGATTTCGTTTCGCGTCACAGAAATACCATTTGGCTACGGGGGCTGTAGGCTGGGCCAGTTTTATAGGCTGCGTTGTTGAATCTAACAATTCAAGCAAGGATTTTTCCCCGCATGAGAATGATACATCAGTGATACCTACCACTGCAGTTATGTAATTGAAATGTTTGTGAGGTAGGTATTTTTTTTAAACTAATGTTTTAGAAAGACTTATACCAATACTATTAACAACCTCTCTTTCTAAAAGGCTTTCACAATTAAGTATTTTTGAATTTGTTTTATTGTTATTTTTTAAGCATTCAAGATTATAAATATATTAAGCTCAGCTTCATTAGATACTTAGTCATTCTGACAGATTTCCTCGTTACAAAAAGCCTGTATTAAAAAAAAGTGAAACGAAACAAGTCCATCATAAGGGCGGAACACAAAAGGGGGCGACCGAAAAGCCATCGTTAAAAGAGTCGTCTGAAGAGGCGCAACAAGTACAAGTGGCGGTGGCGGCTGATCAGATAAGCCACCTCCGGTCACCTGTGGCCTGCTACCGTCCTAATATCTGTATACTTTATTAAGGTTTTCATCGATTTTTGACAAGTTTTGAATTGAAACTCCTAACTTTGCGCAAGAGATAGAATTATAAGACAAATGGCCACCGGTGTTTCAATCTCTTATCTCTATTCGTAAGAGGTATATTTTGAAAAAAAAAACTTAATTTTTTTATGATTTTTTAAACATGGTCTAAAAAACACTTTTATCGAAATTAGATTTTAGTGAAGGGTCTTACATACATGAAATCGACATGTTTGGATTTACCTTTAACTTAATAGTATTTTATACAACTGGCGTTTAAGTGAGGTCAAAAAGACGAGTATTTTTTTTCCAAAAAATACTATAATCACTTCTGTTTTATTTGATAGTAGAAAGTTTGCAGCCCTAATACTATATCTATCTATCTATGTGGCAACCGTAAATTTTGAAGACTTAATAGCAAGAACATCACGTAATTGTACCAATGTGATTATTGGTTCTAGTAAGTAGCATACAATGAATGTCATTTTCCGGGACGTTCTCGTTATTGAGTAACGTACGGTAGACTATATCCTCGCGAAGATCTCATTGAAATTTTAATAGAGCTATAATTATAAGTAACTAGCTTCTGCCCGCGGCTTCGCTCGCGTTAAATCTAAAAATTTGGCATGCTCCATACAAAATTCCACCCCCCCCCCCCCCCCCCCCATTTTAGGGAAGCGGGGTATTAGAAAGAGACAAAAGGTAGTCTATGTCAGTTTCCATGCCTTCAACTATCTCCACTTAAAAAATTCGGCGCTCCGTTTTGCCGTGAAAGACAGACAAACAAACATACACACACACACTTTCCCATTTATAATATTATTTATTTATTTAGACTTTATTGCACGACATAAAATTGTACTAATGGCGGACTTAATGCCTTAATGCTTTAATATTAGTATGGATTCATTTTGTATTTATTAGTTTAGTGTTTACTATGCATTTGACGACCCGTCTGGCTGGCCTAGTGTCCACAAACATAACCTATATCCCCTTCGGTTGTCGAATTCAATCTCGATAGTGTAGCAATGCAATCAGTCAGGCGCCGGCGGTGAGCGACAGCTCAGGCACGGGGATAACCGGCCGTGTGACGTTGGTTGCTGCTAGGACATTACATACATGACGATTAAAACACTTCACCACGGTTTTATTACGGTTATTATGGTATTTTTGCATTTATTAAGTGTTCACATTGTATTTGATGACAGATACATAAAGTGTAGCAATAAGCAATCAGTGAAGCGCAGGCGGTGACCGAGATTCAAGAGTAGCAAATGTTATTAACGGAGCAAAGACACTAAAGGCCACTTGCACCAACCAACATTTTATATGGAATTTTACCACTAACCCTGGGTTAAGTGATTGGTGCAAGTGGACCTAAGCTAGTTAGTCATCATTATAGCGTGAGCTCGAACAGAATAAAAAAACCGGCCAAGAGCGTGTCGGGCCGTCGGGCCACGCTCAGCGTAGTTTCCCTACCAGTATTTTTACAAATTTACATAAATATACTTACATATACTATACATATATACATATTATATACCTACCCTATAACTATTACGACGCTTGATTAAGAGACTTTTCTAAAAGATGTCTGCGCAACTTGATCTTGAACAGAGACTTGGTCTGAGTTTGCCTTATCTCAAGAGGGAGATTATTCCAAAGATGAATTGAATGTAATGTGAAAGAGTTGTACATGGATCCGGTGCGATAGAGAGGGACTGACAATATGAGTTTCCGAGAAGATCGAAGCTCCCGGCCCGGCTGTGCAGTAACAAAGTGAAATTTAGACCGCAGGTACTCCGGTGTTGCTGGGTCATTTAATATACTGTACAGCATACATAGTACTCTGAGGCATCTGCGATCACGTACACGAAACCAGTTAAGTTTCCGCCGATAAATGGAGACATGGTCATACTTGCGGAGGCCGAAGATAAGTCTTATGCAGTTATTTAAAAGTCTATCTAACCTGTCTAATAATCCTTGTGAAAGATTGGTAAGGCATACATCGCTATAATCTATGACTGGTAGCACAAGAGCCTGTACGAGTAGAGTTTTAGTACTGGTCGGCAAGAAATGCTTAAATCTGTACAATGACCTTAGGGTATTTGTAACTCTGCGACATATGTCAGAAACTTGTGGCTCCCACGACAGGCCCCGATCGATGATCAACCCCAGGTTTCTCACTTGTGACGACAGCGGTATTACGGTACCCTCAAACAGAATGTGTCTTACATATGTAAGGTCGGAGAGTAAAATTGACCGCGGAGTCCCGAGAACGATAGCTTGACACTTAGACGGGTTGACATCGATTCCAAAATCTTTCGACCAGGAAGAAATGCTACAAAGGTCGTTATTTAGCCGCGTTATAGCCTCATCTATATTGTCGATCCCCACTTGAGTGTACAATTGCAAGTCGTCGGCGTACAAGTGATATGAACAATTAATAAAGGGCGTGATTAAATTAACAAAGACAGAAAACAGCAGAGAGTGACAAGAGACGCTTCTATGCCCAGCCGCACATCTTCAATAACCTTGAGTAAAGCGGTAGTCATACTATGCCCGGAACGAAAGCCTGACTGGAATGGTGAGAGAATGTGGCTATTGGAGATATGAGTGGACATTTGCTTGTGCACTACGGCTTCTAAAACCTTGGACAAAAACGGGAGAATTGAAATTGGGCGAAATTCTTTGAGTAACGATGGGTTAGCTACTTTCGGGAGAGGTATTACATGAGCGCTACGCCACAGAGATGGAAATACACCTGTATGCATGGAAAGATTGACGACGTGCGTTAAAGGTACAATGCAATCAAGGATATGCAAGACCATAACTCTACTTAGCTCGTCCTGTCCTATTGCATTCGACTTAATGGAATTAATTATTTTACGAATTTCGTTATCAGAGGCCGGCGTGAAAGTAAAGGTAGAACGAGAAGAAGAGGGTAAGCCGCGAAGGTACGAGATACTTTTGGACGTAGTTGCGGGATCTAGCGAAAAGGATTTTGAGAAATGCGTATTTAAATCGTTCAGAGAAAAAGCGGATGAAGTGTTTGAATAAAATGAAGATTTACCTACGCCAATAGTTTTGATAAATTTCCAGTTGTCAGCTGTTGAACGAGAAACAATATTTTGATGAATGTATTTACACTTAGCATCCCTAATATTTTTTTTCAAAAACTGCTCAACCTATCAAGTTCAAAATAATTTTCCTAGAAAGTATTTATAAACTTCTACTTTGTGATTTTTTTCATATTTTTTAAACTTATGGTTCAAAAGTTAGAGGGGGAGGCGACACATTTTTTTTTAACTTTAGGAGCGATTATTTTCGAAAATATGACCATTATCAAAAATTATTTAAGTAAACCCCTATTCATTTTTAAACACTTATCCAACAATATGTTACATGTAAGAGTTGAAATGAAAAAAGAAATCACTCCCCACTTTACGTAGGGGGGTACCCCAATAAAACATTTTTTTCCACACACTTTGTAGGCGCGATTGATATAATATATGCATTAATACCAAATTTCAGATTTCTAGTGCTAACCGTTACGCCGTGGCTTGCGTGGGCGACGGTCGCGCGACGGCGATGCTACGCATACGAAATCAAACCTTATCGATATGGAAGTATGAGACGCGACGGCGACGGTCGCGCGACTGTCGCCCACGCAAGACGCGGCGTTACTGAAATTAGTGAAATTATCCGCGGACGGACGGACGGACAGACATGGCGAAACTATAAGGGTTCCTAGTTGACTACGGAAGCCTAATTATAATGTTGCCTACGGCTACCGAGATTTATTACGCAATGTATGCCGCACAAAATTAATTTATTAACATCTTTATTTATTTTACAATTCAATAATTATTCAGCGGTAGTAAAATAAATTAACTTTCGAAACGACTCTTAGTTTCAGTCGAAGACCCACCCAATAAATGGGGTTAAGAATTGGTGAAGTTTGGCGATCGATATCCAATTGATGGTAACTTTGTACTTCAGCCTAATCGGGTTTTGAGGTCGCCAGTCGAATCATCTTATCAACTTTAAATTGGCCCGTCATATACATTTTCCAAGATTTTATTCAGGGAAAATTGATGATGCACATGAAGCTCAAAACTTAATTATTAAATTTTCATAATTCGTGAAGTTTCAATAGTACCTATTAAACACGGGTTCCATCTCGTGCGAGACATTTTGTTGCTTCGCGGCGGATTTGTCCACGGAGTACCTAATCAGTACTAATTGTATTAATACCTATAATGTACCGCCGTTACGAATACCTACATAAAATTAATTTCATTTGCAATTTATTTAGGATGAAATATAAGGTTCCTATTTATAATAAATATTATTTATTAAGTATCTATTTAATTCTATCCATGACTGGGCGCAGGTCCTGCGACAGAAAGTATCTATTTAATTCTACCCATGACTGGGCGCAGTGTTCTCTATACGGACAATATCGAGGTAAACTATCATTACATTTATACACCCGGGCTTATTTTCTGTCAGAAAACTGACGAGCAATTCAGCAGAAGTTGGAAAAGAGCCAGCAAATCGGGGCCGAAGGTACGGCGCGGGCAATCGGGCGGAAAAGCTGGGCTATTGGACTCCATGCATGCGAGGTTCGTAATACCGCCGGTTTGTGCGAGCCTCGGTAGGCTTGCGATACTAGCTAGTACGTTTAGTAATAAAAATATATCACAGTTTTATGAAAATTCTGTAAAGAAAAGAATAATGACCTGTTTAAAAAATTATAAATAATGAAAATCATGCAGCGCTAATTTTAAAAGGGAGATTTTCAGGATCTTTCTCATACATCAAATTACGAACAAAAACTTGAACACAGATTTGGATGGACATATTTTATACATTAAATAGCAGCCAAACAAACATTCAACACATTAACATACTGAAACACGAGAACATAGTATAATATTTCCAGATTTAAATCAATTTAGGTAGTACCACAGAATATATAATAGTACAAGTACAGAAGGCCCACTGCTTTGATGTTCACGAAATGCCGCCTTTTAAATGCCTACAAAATTATAACAAAGAAACGAGCCGCACGTGCGCAGCGTCGGACGATAGAGTTGCCTATGGATTAAAACGAATTAATACTCAGATAAAATGTTACACTATTATATTCCAGTCTTGGGTACTTTCTAGGTATATATATAGTATTTATATTTTTTATTTAAGTCCCAACATCACAAGGCTTATTTAACTTTTCCGTGGAACTTAATCAATAGTAGATCTGTGTAAGATTCTCCTATTTTATTCATGATGTCTATTTAACTAAGCATTAGCCATTCACACGCGGACATCGCATATAAAACTTAAATAAAAAAACTCGCAACGTAAAGTAACAATAGAAAGTGCAAACGTGCGTTCCGTGAGAACGCGCGCCACCCCTGATTAGGCCGCGCACTCGCGGCCGCCAGCATGTACTTGTAGCGCGGCGATAGAATCGCGGAGTGAGCCGCCCCTGGTAGTACTGTAAGAGAGTCGGCCTACCAGTGGAGAGCATCCAAACATTTAAACAACGCTTTGAATCAATATTTTTTTATATTTTAGGAGCTAAGTAACAACCGTTCACTCTCAATCGCTGCTTCTATATGAATGCCCCTTTGAAGTGCCTGTTTTCCTTGACGTTCTTATACTGTTCCAATTTTAAATCAGGGACTGCCAGTCAGCGACCATGACTGCTGTAAAAGGTTTCATTCTGAATGCGAAACCTCTTACATATCCCTCCCCCTTATGTTAGAAGCAGCCATTGTTCACAATACTACACCCTATCCTATCCTATTCTACCCTAACTACCGGTTGGCCCTACCTAAGCCAGGCCCCCCTACACACACAAAAAAAAATCTCCTAACACCCAATAGTGACAGCCTCATTCAAGGTAGCCAACATCTAACGCTCTTTGCGTGGTTGCCTAGTCCACGGTTGAGACCGCCATAATTTGGATAGTTGGACTATAGCCAAGGTCCTCGCAAATTAGTCAGATATGGACTATGGTTAGGAAAACCAATGGCAAAAACCTAACCCCTGCCCATCGACTAAACCCTTTTATTTTGAACTTTCTGACACTCTGAAACCGAAACTAGGGGAAACTTTCAGACGTTAGCGCCTCCACCATGTAAGAGAGTCGGCCTATCAGTGGAGAGCATCCAAACATTTAAACAACGCTTTGAATCAATATTTTTTTATATTTTAGGAGCTAAGTAACAACCGTTCACTCTCAATCGCTGCTTCTATATGAATGCCCCTTTGAAGTGTCTGTTTTCCTTGACGTTCTTATACTGTTCCAATTTTAAATCAGGGACTGCCAGTCAGCGACCATGACTGCTGTAAAAGGTTTCATTCTGAATGCGAAACCTCTTACAGTACCACATTTCCAAACAGTACACGGATCGAATTGAAATCCTATTTCAGTACTACTATGTACTACGTTTACAGTTCATAATAAAAGTGTGAAGACAGCCAATATATACCGGACCTCATAGGCTATATTCATATCCTTATTGCTGACTGTACCTATAATTTCTAAATGATCGCTATTATTTTACAATAAACCATTATGTTACAGCTTACTACATCGGTAATGGCTATAAATTCGCGATGTTTTTACGAATCATTTATGTCCCATAACGGTTCAAATCAAAGGACATAATTGCCGTACAAGCCGGCGCGCATTCTCGTAAATACCATTATTTTTTACGACGCCATCCGGCTCCCACGTGTGATTCGCTCGCAAACTGGCTCTCGCCACTCTAAGGAGAACCATAGGGAAATAAGTTCAGTAAGGATAGAATGCTCACTGCATACATCAGTTTTCGTATAAAAACCATTATTATCTTTAATAACTTCATATTGACATTTTATCATCGAGTAGCGATATTATTAGTCCTGTTACTTAACGCTAGATGTCATACGAGTGATAATTGTTTAAAAAAAGTATCTCAACAATTTAATATACACACAACAATAATTTCCCGTCGTATTTTCTGGGAAACGTTCGTATCTGTCGTGCTAGTTCAGTTAACATTAATAATACTTCTTGTACCGAGACTGAAATAGCATCGTTCGTTCGTTAGAACGTTCTTGAGTTTCGGTTAAAAAAATGAAAAGCATTTTGCACCACATCAGATCTGTAGAAGGAATTGAAAATAGAGGTCCGATTATAATATTGAAAATGGTTGAGTACCTACTTACTGGACTTTTCGTTTGTCGCATCATCTATTATTGTCAAGTAACAGAAGGTACTGATGCTATAGTTACTTAACGTTAGATGTCGACTACGACTAAAGATAACAATGGATCAGTACTATTTTTAAACTGAGTGCCCTTTCTTATTTCTCTATGGAATGCCCATGGAATACGAGAATCGCAAAAGGTCAGTAACACTAAACAGAGGTCAAGTAAGACTGGTGATACTGTAGTGGACGTTAGGTGAATGGTACACAGAAAGGTGGACTGGATGTGAGAATGGTACGCCGCAACGGACTCCAATAATGCGACAATGTGATTCGAGGAAACCTCGTATTCTTAACAATGCACACGTATTTATACTTTATAGTGCGCTTTTAGAGTAGATTTTCTTGAATTTAAAAATCCAGAGCGTCGAAAGAGTATTCGGGAAGTTTAAAAAAAATACCGCTTCTCTATCCAATAAGCTTTTGGTAAATGATTTAGTCGCTGAGTAAGTAAATAAGTAACTAATACTCATCGAGCCAATTTGAACAATCCTTAGTCTCGGTTAGTACATATTAGCAAAATTAGTTTGCGTTTTTTTATCACAGTTCTCATGGCTCTTTCTACCTCAGTTTTATCAGATCGGCTCTTCATTTACATGTAATATATTCTCGTAGTATTATAGCCGTTATAGGTATCCCTTTGTATGTCAGCTCTTTTGGAAATCGTTAACTATGTCAAACATACTAATAATTCTAATAAAGGAAAAATATTTAAAATCTTGTATTTAATTAAAGATTAAAGTTACGCCCACGAACTGCGTATAACTTCTGGTGAAATGTTAGTTCACATCTGACATTTAAATATCACATACGCTCAACTTTCAGGAACAGACACAACAATTTATATTAGATCATCTCTGTATAATCTCGTTTCGGTCGCTTGACTGACTTGACGGACACTCCGAAATAAGCGTTTACCGTACCGTAACAAACTTAGGCCGGCCTTACACATTCCGAGTCAGATCAACCTCAATTCAAATGCACGAATTTTCGTACAATTTAGCCATTTTTTACACACATTCAGATTTTATCATACATTACGCCTGTATTCTCAAACGGGGTAGGCAAAGCACTTAAATAAAAGTTTTGAGTACCACTCTTGACAATTAAGGGGTTAGAAGAAAACGAAATCGTGATACAGTGACAGGTTGCCAACCCATCGCCTGCGCCCACACCACAATGGGACCTACTTATTTATTATTAAATTAAAACGGGACTTAGGGCCGGTTGCACTTAATCGTTAAATTTTATTGTATGAAAGTTCCATTCTGCTGACGATTTATATTCGTAACCGTTTATATTTAACCCGACGTTTCGCACATGACATTACGTCTGTGGTCACGGGTAGACTGGCTGGGAATTGTATCAACATCTTCTAATTGTACGAGTTTTTCGAACTACCCGCACTTGATTGTCATTGACGACCGGTCTGGCTCAGTCGGTAGTGACCTTGCATGCTAAGCCGCGGTCCTGGGTTCGAATCCCGGTAAGGGCATTTATTTGTGTGATGAGTAGTATTTGTTCCTGATTCATGGATGTTTTCTATGTATATAAGTATGTATTTATCTATTTAAGTATGTATATCGTCGCTTTAGCACTCATAGTACAAGCTTTGCTTAGTTTGGGGCTAAGTTGATCTGTGTAAGGTGTCCCCAATATTTATTTATTTATTTATTGGGACCTACTTATATCACCAGTCGCAGATACCACAGTCGACTCTTCATATTATGAATTCAGAATAAACAGCACTGTATACAATGTATCCACAAATATTCTGATTTTATCAGATTATGCATTTTTTAGATTGATCTGATTCAGACTGTGAAAAAGCCGGTTTTATACTCGCAAAAACAAGCCTCTGGTCATAAAAACTCGTTCTACTGTGGGGACCAGTGGGGACTTGGTGGGGACTTTGAAGCTTTGTCTGTTTATTTAAAAAGTTTAATTTAATTTATTGCATCTTTATTGGAACTATGGCCAGAAATGTAAAATTGAGTGGTTGAGAGCGGTTTTCAGTAGTAAAGAAGTACTTTTCGGGCCGTTTTCAGGTAAAGCACGATTGCATGGTATTGCGCTACTACCTGCAACAAGTAAAATATTTTTTTTATAGTTTACATTGTAAGTATGTTTGTTTCAAAGTTTAAGCAGAGAGGACAGACTATCTGTCCTGTCATTTGTCCACTATGTAAGTCCTAAGTCCCAACATGCAGCGGGTTAGTATGACTGGTATGACTATAAGCTTTATAAGTCCCCTTTATTAAACAATTTAATTTACATATTGAATCATACATAGTTCTTATTGTCACCTCAATTCTCCAAATCAATTGAACAGTTTAATATTAGCAGATTTCTAAATATGCTCAAAAAACTAGGAGCAACTTACCTCATTAATATCCTCTGGCCAGGCGACTACTTTGTTGAATAATTTATTATTTATAGCCTTAACAACGCCACGGACAGCTTTGCACACACTTGACTTGGAGACGCCGTGCATGTCACCCACAGCATGGTATTGGCAGCCAGTTCCGAGCCAGTGCAAGGCAACGCAGAGCTGCAACTTCGAGCTCATTGCGTGATTGGTGTTGGTCGGGGACTCCAAGGAATCTCCAATCTCGGCAAGCATGTTCTCCATTTGCGTGGAGTTCATTCTAAATCGTTCGTTGAACTCGTACGGCGTCCGAAAGTCCAAATTTGTTCGAGACCGAAACAACCTAGGTCGACGCTGTCGCGGTATCTCGTCATCTGAAGAATCACGTCATGCTCCACGGCAGCGCCACCTTAGCTTTGATGAACATAAACATATGGGAAAATATCTATATAAAGTCTATAAAATTCTAGACTAGTTAAAAAAATATCTATGTTTCTAGTTTCGTCGTGAGCTCTTATACATTGTGGCGCTGCTGTAGAGCATACTCCACAGCAGCGCCACCATAAAATATCAATTACTGCATATGGTACAGGCACGTATATGGCTTCAAATAATTCTATAACAATTCTATATCGACCTTGCTTACGAAATCCCTACTTTTATTTTTCATTTAGGAAAATACGATGCCACAAACCTTTTGTAAGAAATAATTATCGCAGCGCCTTATTGAAAATCTCGGCAAAATTGTTAGTGTGTTTGTCTTGATTTTTATTAAGGCGCTGCGATAATTATTTGTTATAAAAGATTTGTGGCATCGTATTTTCCTATATGCAAAATAAAAGTAGGGATTTTGTAAGCTAGGTCAATATAGAATTGTTATAGAATTATTTGAAGCCATATACGTGCCTGTACCATATGCAGTAATTGATATTTTATGGTGGCGCTGCTGTGGAGTATGCTCTACAGCAGCGCCACAATGTATAAGAGCTCACGACGAAACTAGAAACATAGATATTTTTTTAACTAGTCTAGAATTTTATAGACTTTATATAGATATTTTCCCATATGTTTATGTTCAACAAAGCTAAGGTGGCGCTGCCGTGGAGCATGACGTGAAGAATCGGATGAAGAATCTCTCAAGAGACGGATCATTTTATTAACACTGTTGAATGAAATAACCGAGAAAACTGAACTACTTAGATGCCGTTACAGGACTCAAGACCCCTGTAAGTTTTTGTTACAAGTGTACCAACCTACACTTGTAATTTACAATATTTTTATAAAACGCCTGTTCGATTATGAGTTTAAAACTATTAAACTCCCATATTTTTGTCTTTGGTTAAGCTACAGGCACTTGTTCCTGTAACCTGTAAAATTGTAAGACAGTACTTTTATAAAACGCAAATTGTAAAAAACGGGGCAAGTGTTGCCAGAAAACGCCTGTAAACTTGTAACTTGTAAGTTTATAAAACGGGGCCCTGCAGTCTAAAAGCGCTCTTATTAGTATTTATTTTCGGCTTACTTTTTAACATATCTTACATTTTCGAAAAGTGATTTATGAGATGCATAATGCGGCCCACTTCAACCCTCATTTGAGTGGAAATGCATAGAGTTACGCAAAATATGCAAAACTCAAATAAAATCATACCCGCCTCCGGCCGGGAGTAATATTTCACGGATTATCATAAAAGGAGGCGAACAAAGAATTTTATGATTATGGACCGACAACTTTTTCAGAGTTATTATACGCGACCGGATTGGTAGTAACATAAAAGTGGGGAGATAGTTTTACAACAGCGTTTTATGGCGGCGTTTCCGAAATAGGAAATATACGGGTTTGTTTGTGACAGACTGATCTAATCGGATTATCTGCGAATGGGTTAGGTTTCGGCGAAGCTCAAACTTTATTATTCTTTACATAGTTGAATGGTAAAATTCAAGTTTCCGCGAATTTGGTTCTGTACGATCTCTTACTACTTATTTAATAACGTTTTTGGTAACCTAATAAACAATATCTGCTTTTTTATCCTTGTTGTGTTTAATGTATGGACCCATATCGGTAGGTCCTTTCATGTAAATAAGTAAATATTATAGTAGCTACCTATACATAATTATATGCGGTGACAGACGCCAGAGCCTTATAAGGTTGGACATGTATTTCTTAATGTGATAGGAGGCAAACGAGCAGACAGGTCGCCTGATGGTAAGCGATCACTGCTGCCCGTGGACAGTGGACACCCCAACACCAGAAGGGTAGGAGGTGTGAAGTCGGCCTTTAAGAGACGTGTACGCTCTTTTCTTGAAGGTTTGTAGATCGTATCGGTCCGGAAATCCCGCAGGAGGCAACAGTTCATTCTACAGTTTAGCTGTGCGGAATTCGCTTTTTTTGTCTTTGTTGTGTTTAATGTTTGGTTTTGACCCAGTTATCGGTAGGGCTACTTTCATGCCAAATATCTTAATATATGCGGTTACTGACGCCATCAGAGCTGTAAACGGTATGATAGCAGAGTATTAATGGTTATTTGTTTTACAAGGGGGCAAAGTTCTTGTTTAACCGCACGTGCCAATATTGATACCCGAGCAAGCGAAAGACTCCAATATTGAACCACGAGCGTAGAGCATAGAGCGTTAAATTTATTTAACGTTTATGATTCAAAATCATCATTTATACATGAATTCCAACACCCAGCTTTAGACATCAAATTAAAATATTCTATGAAATACATTGTTGCCAACCTTAGAATGTCAGATAAAGCCTGGCATTCGCAGAGTCGAGTCTCGTTCGTTTTCTGCTGCGTTCATTGGCGACGCGTCGAATCGCATTCAAATGTATGAGAACTCGATTCAACGCGGCTCGATTCGTCTTCGTGGCCAGGATTCAGAGAACCATACCACAGACAGTTTTATTTTCATATATGCACTCAAACTGCATATTCAAAATGGTAGGCGGTCCACTAGATAATTAAGATGACTGAAAGTAGGTATTTGTTGAATTTCTAATTTTCTTTCAAAGTAAGTGCTTGGTCGTAGAAAAAGTATTATATGCAACGGTGTTTAACTGAGTAAAAAAATGCTCGTGGCGTCTTTATTAACAATTTTCGGCTTCGCCTCAAATTGTTATCCACGCCACTCACCTTTTTTGACCTCTTTTAACCACCAGTTGCATAAAATACTATTAAATACCTACTGATTTACAAGTAAATACACTGTCTTGTTTTTCTTTCATTTGTTTTGTGGTAGAGTACCATTTACCTATTGTTCTTTTAAATATACAATTCCACACTATCGAACTCAAATAATGTCTACTGCATAAGTGACGTAAGAAGTGCGTACTAACCTCATCATAAATGAAGTTGTCGATCTCCTCCAGCGGGCGTCCGTACAGCTTGGGCGGGAAGGGTTCGTACTTGCGCGGCAGCCGCGCACCGTCCTCCACGCTGAGGCGCCTGCGCGGCATGAAGCCGAACTCGCGCACGAGCTGTGCGCCGCGCGAGCCCGCGCGCCGCGCCGACTCGCGCGTGAACGGCGTCACGGCGGCGCGCGGCTCCTCGCGACCGCCTGCTGGAACAACACGTACACCTCAGTAGGGGTAGGCAGACCAAGGCTCGGAACCGGTTTATTTTTACCGGTTAAAACCGGTTTATTTCGATTTTACTCCGAACTTTGTAAAGAATGAGAACTTTATTTTAACCGAAATAAACCAGTTTATTCGACGAGCGGCGAGACGCACCGGCGCCGCATAAATACCTACGTTCACGCAGCGACTTTTTTGTTTGGTCAGAACAGTATTACCTATCCATGCTGCGGAATAAACCGGTTTATTTTGTACCGGTTAATCGAACGAAACCTTTATGAAAGCGTTCCCCTAAAAACCGGTTTAAAAATAGCGGTTTTTCGAGCGAAAACGAAATTTAAAGGTTTTGTCGAAAGTACATGATAACGGTTTGAAAATTTAACCGGTATCCGAGCCCTGAGGCTGACTTTTACCTATTTGTTTGTCACCGTCATGTTCTAATTACGAGTACCTATACGACTCTGCACACTTGGTGTTTGCCACAAGCTAAACATCACCACAGCAGTTCTCAAAAAGTTTGTACAAAAATTAAGGAAAATTTAAAATTGTTTTTTTTTTATTCCTATTTTGTTACCAAGATTTTTTTGATGAATTGAGATTTTAGTAAGTTTTATTTCGTCATTAAGATTCTCTAGTATCAACATTTTCTTAATTACAACAATTATCCTGTATATATCTTACGAAAGTCGACTTATATTACTAAATGTTGGTAACAAAATAGGGTCAATTAAAATTTGCTGACGGGGCTATGTACAAACTTTTTGAGAACTGCTGACCGAACACAAACAATCACCATATTTATTTAAAAATATTTTAAGCGGGTTACTCACGTATTAAGTCGATATAGCGTTCGACATGTTCCGCATGTGTGTGTGTCGAACGCTATATCGACTTAATACGTGAGTAACCCGCTTAAAATATTTTTAAATATGTATGAGTCTCACGGGAGTTTTATAGTTATAATCACCATATTTGTCACGTTCTCACAAATATGACACCCAGAGAAAAAAAATCCTTAAAAATCATTTTAACAAGGATTCAGGGACGATCGCGTTGTTCATTATTTATACACATTGGCACTAAGTATCACTTTTTGTACAGTCTGGCAAGTAAGAGTTGTGATGGTTTTTTTTTTATCATAACAACACTTAGTGCGTTTTGACACTATCCGATCCGATATCGGATGTCGGAAGGATTTCAGTAGAAAGAATCCAAGATGGCGCCTGTAATGTATGGGATATAGGTCCGACATCCGATATCGGATCGGATAATGTGAAAACGCACTTACGCCGTGGCTTGCGTGGGCGACGGTCGCGCGATGGTCGCGCGACGGTGATGCGACGCATACGAAATCAAACCTTATCGATATGGAAGTATGAGACGCGACGGCGACGGTCGCGCGACGGTCGTTGTCGTCTAAAAGTGACTCAATAGTAGCCACATGCAAAACTGTTTACATAAACGGTGGGCCCCTGTTAATTTTTCTACTCTATTTTGCCAGGCTGTAATTATGTGTTATATGCAATATGCATATCAAAAATCGACGCCGACATTGTAATGCATGTGGAGAATCTTTGAGCATTGTGTAAAGTAGTAGAACTTTCCTCTACGAGGTGCATTACTCACTTCTACGCCCCGCGGTCACATCGTGCTCCACTCGTATTTATGCATTTATGCAGCGGCTCATAGCACATTTCCTTTATTCCTTCCTTTCAACGATTTACATGTTTAAAAGCACTAAAATGGTCTATGTCAGTCTAAACTTTAAACGTATCTCTAAAATGTTTGGTACATTGTGCAACAAGGGGAGGAAGTTGAATATTACTAACGAGAGTAAGTCAAATCACGACGGCTTGCCTTGAGTTAGTAATATTCATACTCCCCGAGTTACACAATGTTTTTCATCACACTCGCAATGTAAAAAATATGTAAATAGATGTAAAAAAATTAAGTACGGTACAAGAAATTTCATTATTCCCTTGGGAGAACGATTTTTCTATAACTCACGCTCCGCCTGCGTGCAACAGCACATTTAAAGTGCGGGTGTAATGAAAAATACTAAAAGTCACTGCACCAAACCATAGCTAATTAGCTATGTTAATGATATTTGTATTAGGTATGGGAGTTTCCATAGCTCACTGTTGATGGACTTTAATCAGCAACAAATTGTATTTAGTTGGAAGCCTAAGTAATTTAAAGTCTGTAAACATAATTATGCCCAGAACATAAATATAGTAGGTATAGTAAGCGAGTGCACTGCCAGCATTTTCAGTATGCGCAGCACAAGCGCTCACGAAACGCTCGCTATAATATAATATCTATTTCGTAGCTATCTATCTCTATCGCTCTTGCGTATTGGCGCGACAGAGCCAGACTACATTTCTGCGGCGTTTCGATGGCGTTTCGTTTCGCAGAAATGCCATTCGGCTACGGGGCTGGTCGGTACAGATGGTCGGTACTTTTTGCAAAGTGGTTAATTTTTGTCAGGTCGAATCTTAATCAGAGGGCCATTTGTAATGAAAAACGTCGCACGATACATGTGCGAAAAGGATATTCGTAACTTGTATCGATTTAAACACCCTTCGGTCGAGTTTTAATTTATCGCCACTTTTTTCTTCGCCCTTCGTAATGTTATATTACAACTCCTACTTGTCGCGATGGGCTTAAGGATAGTTGTGGTCTCAGGATGATGATGAAGCAGAATTCAGAGCAATTAGCTTACGCCCCCTGAGAATGCCATTATCACTTGAATCGTCCCTGAGCCCGACTAAAACAGACACGGTTTGCTACGTAGGCGAATAAATATCTTATACTTTTAAACGAGCAATTCTTGTATATTTATTTATTTATTTATTTATTTATTTATATATATATTTATTTACACTGACGATCTCGGAAACCGCTCTAACGATTTCGCAGAAATTTGTTATGTGGGGGTTTTTGGGGGTGAAAAATCGGTCTAACTTATCCTTAGGTCCCGGAAAACGCGAATTTTCGAGTTTTCATGCGTTTTTCTTCGCGCGCCATCTCGTGTGCAGTAGTTGTACTGTTAAGACATAATTCTTTCGGTCGATGTAAGTACTATTTATTGCAAACACTAGATGGCGACACAGGTCAAGGCTAAAACGAATAGAAAATACACTATTTGAGTTTTTGTGGCGAAATGCGCGCCATCTCGTGTGGAGTAGTTGTGTTGTTAAGGCTGAGAATTCTTTCGCTCGATGTAGGTACTATTCATTTTTGAACTAGATGGCGACACATGTCAAGGATACGAAACAGAACCGAGCGAAGCTCGGTTGCCCAGATATTTATAGCTTTATAACAGCCACTGTAGTAGGAAGTCTATAGCTTGAATATATGGTTTATATACAACAATTTATTTCCTTATCTGCTAATCGTTTACAGCATCAGTCTATAGGTAATTCCTACTAGAAACATATTTTTTGCATAGAGTAATTATGAAAACTCTCCTATACAAAATGTCTAGGTCACAAGGTCACAATACATGAAATAGACGATTTGTAATTCGCGATAGTGGAGTTTATCACAATATAATTATAAGTAGTCGCACTGTATGATCTATATTTTTTCAACCTGCAAATTAGAGTGACTGAATGTCATACATAGAAAAAAAGGAGATGATTAATTTTGTAAACAAGATAGCGTAAAGTAAACGATGACATTGAAGTTTTTTGTGTAATAAAATTAATCCGTGCTCTTTTATGTTAAGCAACGTCGGATGGATTCCTGAATAATTACTCCTTATATCAATAACATCTCAATTAATACTTTATGCCTTCTATATTAAAACTAATAAGGTTTCCAGTTTAGTACGAACTACGCGACAGTCTTCAATCTCGCAAAATACACTCAGCATATTCGTTTACCCGCATGTTACAACCGTCTGTCTCCAGATGCGAAAGCACATGATGGACACGACTGATACCTATCTTGCCTGCGAGACAGATTGCTTATCCTTTTCTATCTGTATTTATAAGAGTAGGACGGGTTTAATGTGTGAGATACTCTTGCGCCCATCATGTGCCTCAATACGACAGTCTGTCACCGTGCTATCAATCAAGCTGGATCAACGCAGATAGCTCACTCGCGTGTGATCGCGTCAGCGTTACAGCGCGTTTTTACGCGATCAATCGCGTATGGATTGACGTTCGGGGGACATTATTTTGTGATTGCTGAGTAACGGTTTTGGAGTTCGGTTGATGAGATGGTAATATGGACAGGTAGGCGATACTATGATAAGCGATGTCATGTAAATTGATGATGGATATTTTCTAGCGTTGATACTTGTTTACGTCATAAAGAGATAGACGCTGCTCTCGCTTTAAGTGTGGAGATTTTGTTTACGTACTCGTAGATATGAAGGAATAAGAAATTGGTGGTGGCCTACCGGTAAGATTAGATACCGATAAAATGTTCAATCTCGGTTCAGGTCGGGGATTCAAATCCCAGCTCATACTCGTATCAATGAGTTTTTCGGAAGTTATGTATTTATTTATTTATTTATTAAATATTATTTGATTTTTTTCAGTTGCTTTTGATAATCGCGGTGAAGGAAACCATCATGAGGAAACCGGACTCTATTGTAAGTCATTTTCTTAAAAACTGATGCCTACATCAATACCTGGGATTAGTTTCCAATCCAAGCCGACCTCACAAGCAACAGAGATGAGGAGGCAACAGAGATGAGGAGCAAGAGAAATGATGATACATAGATACGAGTATGTAAGTTTTTCTAACAGGTACATGGTGAAACTGCAGAGAATCTGTTTAGATGTACCTTTTCCCTGCGCATCGCTAGAGAAGGTGACACCCTCGAGCGGTATACGGAGCTCCTCACGCCGCGGCCGCTCGCACTCGACGTCGAGCGCATCGCGCGACTGCGAGGCGACCAACGGCGCGGCTGCCTCGGGATTGGTCGCCTCGAGCGTGCGCACAATCTCGCCGAGCAGGCGCGAGCCGTCGATCTCCTCGCCGGGCGAGTTGAGCGGCGCCGGCGGCGGGAACGAGAGCCGCCGCTCGTCCTCCTCCATGTCGGGGGCTACGTGCGATCGCCCATCGCTACGCGGCCCCGCGCGAGCTCACACGCTCGCACCGAATGACGACGCCATTTTGGATTACTGCCTGCGGACAATGAGAACACAACGTCAATGTCTTGATCATTTGTAAATAATTGAACATTATTCTACATGTGGCAACTACCTTTTTCATATTTAGATCAGTTTCCTAACGGTTACCGCTATTGTACTTGTCCATTTAAAATGACGAAATACGTTGCGCACTACCCTCGAGTTGATCCTTCGTTATCAACTGCCGTGGCGAGCGGGTATAGGTCGCAAAGTATTCGAGTAAAACCTAAGTTTGATTGAACGCCTCTGTAGCACAACAAGGCCTTAACGTTACACTTTCGAAAGAGCAGTTTTAAAATTTGTATTAGGTACCTAAGTAGGTAAGTAGAATTAATAATTAACGCCATAACTAAAACGAATAAAATCAGTGAATTCAAGTTCATTAAAATGTAGTGACATATCTCAGTAGGTAATAGATATTAATTATACCGTGTAATTAATACCAATTTATCTATTACAAGTAGTTAAATTATACTATTTCAAATGTAAATGTGATTGCGTCAATCAATATGGCACCCAATAAATACAATAATATCCCTAGCGAATGAACCGGCCGGCAATATTATTATCATTAACGCTTTCCGATTGTCTAGGCGTGCAATGGCCCAATAATTCCTTAACAAATTTCCCTTAGGATTATTCGAAAACGTACAATATTAAAACAGTTTTACTATGTTTACGAAATGTTTCTGTATAGTGCAAGTTCACACGCAAATAACATACTTGTCAAATCGCACAGATCACTGGTCTATGTATACTGTGAAAACATGCCCTACGTTAGTGCGTTTTCACATTATCCGATCCGATATCGGATGTCGGACCGACATCCCATACATTACAGGCGCCATCTTGGATTTTTTCCATTGAAATCCTTATCCTTATGGCCTTACATCCTTCCGACATCCGATATCGGATCGGATAATGTAAAAACGGCCTTACTCTTATGAAAAACTAGGATCAGTTTTTAAAAACACCTTTAAATCACCGCACCATGTAACGTGATACATTTTGATGCCCCATATTCCGTTTCAGAATATACCCCAGTAAGAGTAACAATTAATTTCGCGGAGTGATTACACTGTATGCGTTAGACTGACAACGTTGCCAGTGCGTTGGTAATTAATTATAGGGTTTACTTGTGAGTAAGTACGGACGCGTTTGATTCACACTTCGTTATAGTCATTTGTTCCTACAAATACATTATTTGTATTAAATATTACAAACGGAAATCCTTTAGTCGCAGGGGTTATGAAAAGTCAAGTTCAATTAACTTGAGTAGTTTCATGTGCTCTGTCTACCCCTAGTGGTACTAGGCATCAATAAGCTACTAGACTCATATCGAATTTTGCACAAGAAATAATTGTTTTCTGTAGTATTTGACATAAGAAACCAATGTTTATAGATTTTGGGTATTAAAAGTATAAGATGACTTTGTAAATGAGTGTAATTTTTTTTTTAACTTTGGCCACCGAAAACGCTTTCAGCCATGTAGTGACGTCATAGAACCTAACTTAACTTTATGTCGAGTCAATCACTGACATAATGTACTTATGCCTCATACTTAAATGTCAGAAAATATCGTGTTCAATTCGATTTACGTCATGCACAGACAATCTGTAAATTAACATGGCTATAGAATGTTGTTTTTGCCTGATTAAGCGAAAGTATACTTTAAAAATGTTTTTGCGATTTTCAAGTCGTAATAAAATATGGTAATATATTTTTTCGGTTAATTGGACAGTAATTAATAATATAAGATAGACTTAAGGGTCAAGGAGCCTATACACATAATTATACAGTGTGGAAAGATTAGTCGGATTTGGAGGCAAACTTCAAACTACTTTATTTCCTTAAACTGGCTCATTTTTAAAAACCGGCCAAGAGCGTGTCGGGCCACGCTCAGTGTAGGGTTCCGTAGTTTTCCGTATTTTTCTCAAAAACTACTGAACCTATCAAGTTCAAAACAATTTTCCTAGAAAGTTTTTATAAAGATCTACTATTGTGATTTTTTTCATATTTTTTGAACATAGGGTTCAAAAGTTAGAGGGGGGGGGACGCACTTTTTTTTCCTTTAGAAGCGATTATTTCCGAAAATATTAATATTATCAAAAAACGATCTTAGCAAACCCTTCTTCATTTTTTAATACCTATCCAACAATATATCACACGTTGGGGTTGGAATGAAAAAAAATATCCGCCCCCACTTTACATGTAGGGGGGGTACCCTAATAAAACATTTTTTTCCATTTTTTATTTTTGCACTTTGTTGGCGTGATTGATATACATGTTGGTACCAAATTTCAGCTTTCTAGTGCTTACGGTTACTGAGATTATCCGCGGACGGACGGACGGACGGACGGACGGACGGACGGACGGACGGACGGACAGACAGACATGGCGAAACTATAAGGGTTCCTAGTTGACTACGGAACCCTAAAAAGAAGCAAAACTGCATTCAAAATTTCCCAAAACTCGCTTGCCTGTCCCGGGACTCGAACTCGAAAGAGACTTGTCGACAATGTTCGATGTTAAAAAAATATATTAGTTGCATCAGTATTCGTTATTTATTTCCAAAACTACTGCAAATTTCTGCAGTTAATATTGGTATTTTAATAATATGTATATGTAATCAACGTAAAATCGTAAAATTGTCACTTATCTCAGTATTAACTTTGGACACATCTCGGACACTGGCGATCAAATATATGAAAGAGGCGCGTTCCTAGCACACATTCTAAGCTCGTGTAGGTGAACGTGTAACATGCTTGTATGAGTGAGATATGACAGGTCGACTGTTCGCGTTTTTGACAGGTGGTAACTGTGAGGTAACCGAGAGGGGGTGGGCGGCACTTTCAGCGGGGAGCGGGAGTGGCCATACTGTACGATAGTACTCTTTATTATACCTACTGGCTTAGGAGGTATCGATATGTACTACTAATAGAAAGCATGTTCAGTAGCCGCCAACGTCAGTTAGGCGTTCGATTAGGCGCCATTACGGTCGCGGCCACTGACCCGGACACACTCGATATCCGGTTAACCTTATCCGGCGCGGTTATGTTTAGACCCCGTGAAACCCCGGATGGGATGCGGCTATTCTCATATTTATTTGAAAGGTATTTTTCACAATAGGAATCGACAAAATCGACACACGTGTGTGGTCCTTAGAGTTACTAAGAAATATTTATACTTATACATATGTATGTATGTACATAAATCGCGATCCCAACTATAAGATAAATAATGTTCCTATTCTCCTTCAATTTCTCAAAGGTTAACTGGAAGAGATCCCTTAAAGGGTTATAAGTTCGCCTTTGTACTAATGAGCTTTTTTTCTCGTGTGTTTATTATTTTCTGGTACAATAAAGTGTTTTACTACTACTACTAAATGACGTTTCTACAAATATGAACGTCGTTTTGAAATTGAAAACCGACTCCTTTTTATCCGGCGGTGTCTGGAGCGAATACTTGACATATCAAAACAATTATGAAGTTCCAATCGGGACGATTGATTAAACAGATAGTATATCATAGTATATGTATTTATGCGTTGCGCTGTCGTCCCACTTAGACATACCTACCTTACGTTTATAAACTACTACCTTTTCAGCGCGGCTTCGCTGGCGTTAGAAAGAGACAAAAAATAGCCTATGTCACTCTCCATCCCTTAAACTATCTCCATTAAAAAATCACGTGAAAACCTCGCTCCGTTTGGCCGTGAAAGACGGACAAACAAACAGACACACACACTTTCCCATTTATAATATTAGTATGGATTTCTAAATGCTGAATGATCTGCAAAATGTGTTCGTTATTAAACTTATAAAGCTTTTCAGGATTCATCAACCGTTCCAATATAATCAGAGCTCTAAAGAATAATGAAAATGCAACTGAAATCAAACCTGAACCTATCAAGCCTGTACTTGAATACGAAATTGAAATACGAATAACCAATGTAATTGGATTTCGTTAAATGAAATCTGCATAACAAACGTACCAAACACTATTGTATATTTGAGCATCATTTTTATTTTAAAATTCGTGTTCTATGAAAAAATAACCTACATACCTATAAAAAGAGTGCGAAATTTCCAACAATGGTACCCTAGTTGCATAAAAACTCTAGTGTTTTCATTTAATTATTATAATTTAACAAACAATTTCAATGTAAAACATTTTTCACAATTGGAAGAAAAATCATGAAGCGACGAAAAGAAAAATTGGTGTTGAGACTAAGGTACAGCGGAGCAAATCTCGACTGGGTGGCAATTGTAACTAATCCATTAGTTCCATTATTACACTATGATGTTGAGTGTGATGTAAAGTTGTAGACATGTATCCACTGAACACGCCTACCATATAATAACCGGTGGACACTCTATTTACAATAATAATGCAAACATTGTAAAACGTGAAAAAAATGGACCAGTTACATTTGCCCCCAGTCGAGATTTACCCCGCTATACTATGTATGCGTCAAAAGTACCTACGTAGGTGCCTAAACTATGTAACAAATTAGTACATTACGATACAAGTGCGTAAAAAAGGAAGTTCGAAACGAGTGCCATCTGTACTGAAAAACGTCGTACGATACACGTGCGAAAAGGAAATTCGTAACTTGTGTTGATTTAAAACACTCCGTTCGGTCGTGTTTTAATTTATCGCCACTCGTTTCGTACTTCCTTTATTACGCACTTGTATCTTAATGTACTATTTTGGTGCATTATTTCTGCATTATTGATGCCGCCAAGTGTGGAGCAATGAACCTTTGAACCACAGTAGCAGAGTTCGACCACAGTTGAGCAATATGGTTTTACAGTATATTCCTCCACATACAGTGTTTTACCACTGTAAAGTCATTTATTGAAACTGATCCTTGATTGATAGTAATTAATGTGATCCATTAGCAATCGTTTGCGTATATCAGCATCAGCCAGCACTTTCAATGTGCTGCGTGCACTTCGTAATTGTCATTATAGTGTCATTTCTATTACTTGACAAATTAAGAGTATGGTTGAGTAAGTTGAGTTAAATAACTATGTTAGATTACGCTCCTTTTAAACTTCCTGGTAGCACACTGTTCAATGTGAATTATCAGCAAACACCACGACCTCGACGGAAACTATGATTTGCATGCATATGCGTCATTATGCATGCATCGCAATATGCATCCGAAGTGAAATCCGAATCTATAGATCGTTTGTGCATCCATTAACAGCTCCGACACGCACGTTGAAATTATTAATGTTTGTTGCCTATCGTAGTTCATATCGGTGCTTTCGATAGATGAACATTTTAATAAACTTTTTGTAGAGGATTTTGATATACGAATTGATTAAATTCATCAATTGAACAATGATATTGAGCTTCGACGTAATTCACTGAACTATAAGGTAGGTACAGGGGACAATACTGACTGGGGGACAATTACAACTTAATATTAAATAATACAGTGTCGTATGTGTGTCCACTTGGACCCCTATGCCAGAAGTGCTCAATGGAAACATATATACACTCAAATTAATAGTGTAAAAATATGAAAACTATTTCGATTAAGTAGTTGAATTTGACCCTCCGATCCTGATGCAGCCTCCTTTACCTTACACGTACATTTATCAGAATGATTAAATAGGTATCTACTATTTTGTCTACTCCCAAGTCTTCATTAAAACTCGTCTACCTCCCGCCATATCACTAGCAAGTACACTAATACTTATCTGAAGTCGTGTCGGAGCGCGGATCGGATAGCTATTTCATTCTGTCGAAGCTAAGTAGCTAGTTTCTCTCCCTGACAGCCATTCCCGTGCCATATATGCATTGTACATGAGACCGCATAGCTCGTGTAACAAAGGCGGCGGCGACACGCTCACGGTTTATTGTGTAACTTCAATCGTGCCGCATCGCGTGATATTTTAAATGTATTTGTCTTGTAAAAGGAGCGCCAACGCCTTATCGTCCAACAAATTAGATTTTCGCTTTAGATAAACTAAATTTATACTACTTAACCCAGTGAAAACCTCAAAATTTTGCTCAACATAGTAGCGATCCGGATAAGTCTGTAGTAACTTCGCAGTTCGAAGCGATTTGTCGAAATGTTTTAGAAGAAAAGTTAACCTTATCTTTTCGCCGCGGCTTTTTTAAATGAATATTGAAAAATCTCTTAAAAAATTCGGTCGAAAATGTCTTGAATTTTTTATATTGTCGTCGAAAGGACTCGGTAAACACAGTCAAAGATTTTTATAGGCCTCATTTGAATTTCGCCTATAGAAATTGATGAGGTGTAAAATATAAGAAATGGAGTTTGGAAAGCGATTGCTTGTTTCTTTAGACAGCTCTAGACATCGAAAAAGAATTTGGGACACAGTTTTATTGCAATTTTTTTGTCTAATTTGAACGTTTAGCGGTAAAAAGTATTTCACACTGGCATATCCGATCCATATCGTTTAGGGCCACTTGCTCCAACGAAAATGGAGGGTTAACCCGAGGGTTAAACCACCATTTTATATGGAATTTGACAGATGACAGCCCACTAACCTTGAGTGGTTGGTCCAAGTGGGCCTTAGATTCATATTATGTATAAATTAAATAGCGGTAGGTATACGAATCGAGCGGTTAAATAATTACAAAATTTGAATAGTTTATATGCTTTGCATATACACTATAGCATATACACTATATACAGGATGTATTTTTGATATTACATCAAACTTTAACTAAACCAAGGTTTTAGTGCTAAGAACCCATACAACAAGTAATTATTTGACTGCCAGAGCGTAATCAATTAAAAAAAAATGAGCAGCAAAGTATTGCGTGCACCTAAGTATTTGACATCTCGAAGACGCCGAACTAATTGAAAGCACAGAATATATAAAAGTACAAGTACAGAAGGCTCACTCTCAACAACCTGTCAACGGACTGCATGCGACATTGAGTTCTACTCCGTAGCGTGAAGGTTGTCAAACTTTATGGGCCGCGAACTCGCGGCCGTCAAAATGTACGGAAGAAACGCGGAGTGAGCCGCCCCTGTTGAAAGTTCGTACGTCAAGTCAAGTAATAAAAATATAATTATTTTGTCTGAAAAATAAAAGTAGCTACTTAGTATTTTTTTAGGTACAAATATGAGGTAATATTAAAAATACACCCTATATTTGCCATGTTGCAATATGTCATTAACCCTTAAATGCATAGTGATATATAAATGCATCATCTATTTTTGACTCTATTGACAGCATGTCAAAATTCAAATTTGCATAAATCTTTGTCAAGGTCATGCATTTAAGGGTTAAAATACAGGTAAATTTGACCCCGTAGGCCGCGTGAGGTCCCGCGATTGACACGGGTGGGCGATATTGAAAACGTGATGCTGCCGATTGTGTAGGGAGCCTGGGCAACGAAAACAACGGGAACTAGTCGGCACGTATTTAATTTAACGCAATCTTTGGATACGTGCTGCTCTAGTGCACTCAATCTACTGGATACACATACAGATCCTGATAATTTATGATACATCCCTTTCCTTTAAGTAAATAATACATTTCGACTGAGCGATCTGTAAGAATCAGGTCAAAATTAATGAATTAATTGAGAATTAGTAAGGTTTTTTGAATAAGTGCGTTTTCACATCACGCGTTCCGATATCGGATGTCGGAAGGATTTCAAAGGTAAGTACTAGTTTTTATCTATGATCTACAAAAAGCTTTTTCTGGATAGCGCTATTGTGATAATACGCATAAACATATCTAATATTGCCATTCAACTGTATAAGGTTAAAGGTACTTAACTATTCATGAACGAAATCAATTCTTCCAAGTTTGAACAGCTTTTATGCTCCTTCGAATACGCCGTTGATCCCACGTAATTCTACAGCGCCCACGTCTATCTGTTCGCGTTTCACTCGTTGGCATAAAAAGGTATTCGTTATTGAAACCGCCCCCACCTCCCCCCATTGTACCATTGTCTCAGAACGCTACTGTCCGGACACTAGGAAGTATTTTTACAGAGGGAAACTTTGCTCGACGTATCTGTATAAAAATATGCCACGAGCGCTCGAAATATGACTTTAATGTTCATTTGGCAAATGGCCAAGAGGTCGTAAGTTTTGATTTGACCACAAAATGTTTGTTTTTAACGGTCGGTGGGCTGCGTTATTATTATTACCAAGTTTGAACTCTAAATGTATTTTGTTAGTGGTGTAAAAGTTCAGTATTTTCGAGCGTGAAGACGTATGCCGTTTGCGCTTTGTCGCAAAATATTTGAGCTTTATTTTCCTTGCACACAAATTTTTATATCGTGTTAAAGCGACGGAGTAATAATTTACAGTCGTATGCGAGTTTAAAAATTATAAATGTTTCAGTTAGAAGTTTTGGAATGTAAGTGGAAATATTTTCTACTGTGTAAATAGCTGCGCAGTGTTTCTGCGCAAATTTGGTCTTCAACTTTTATTTTAACGTGTCTGTAAAAGTTGTAACGTGATTGTTAAAGAAAGAAAATAAAACAATTTCATTAATGCGCTTTGCGAAACAATTTTTGTTATTAAAATTGTAGCAAAAGTCCCATGTTTACCGTGAATAACGTGAACGTTATAACGAGGTATATAATGAACTACCTTTTGCCCGCGGCTTCGTACGCGTTTGAAGAAGGCAAAAGTAGCCTATGTCACTTTCCATGCCTTCAGCTATCGTTCAATTCGTTCCGTTCCGTTTTGCCGAGAAAGACGGACAAACAAACAGACACACACACTTTCCCATTTATAATATTAAGTATGGATTTGTTTGATTTTCCTTTTTTAATATCATTTTACAGACTCGGTAAACATAACACACTTTTCAACTCGATATCTCAAATATGCCTGGTAATAATTATTCGTTAGGTAGGTACTTACCTATCTAGATACCTACTTGTTTTATAGACAAAATAAAATTCACACTAGATGGAGAAAGCCGTGATGGATCCATGTCATCATAAAGTTATAATGCTGCCAGCACTTCAGACTCTCAAAGAGTGAATGAATAATAAACTTTATTTATATTACTTCGGGCACCTTCCATCTATCAAGTAAATGCACAATAAACTTGTCTGAACAGTACTCGGCAAAGACAAGTTTATAAATGAAGCGTATTTTCAATGTAGATGAAATCACTGAGCAAGTAGGTACTTAAATATTAAATGTAATACGCATCCTGCAATCAAATGTATCATCATTATAGTCATCGTTTGGTCTGATATTGAGTCTATCTAAGATACATTGAGTCGGTCTAAAATTATTCTGTGTCACCTAACCTAATTAACCTAACCTAATAATAACCTAATAATAATCGATTGTATTGATAATCAGTCTTTCGTTAATTTTGTTTCAGTAGATAATTTCAGAGAATTAAAAAACTCGTTTAGTGAAGTTAAAGATTTAAATTTAGTCCATGTCAACATCCGATCGCTTAAAAAACATTTTAACGAATTATTGGTAGCATTAGACAGCCAATTAAACTCCTTAGATGTATTGGTAATTACAGAACCAAACATAAATAATTCAGATTTGTCATTTTATAATATTAAAGACTTCAATGTAAATGTAATAACTCGAGAAGGGAGGCGGGGGGGCGGCGTGCTGGTGTACTCGCGCGCCGCGCTCGCGGTCGCGCCCGTGCCCGCGCATGCGCGCTGCCTCACCGCGGCCGAGTGCGTTTCCATAACCATAGAATACAACGACGAACTTATCTACGTTATATCAATCTACAGGCCACCGAAACTGCACAATCAAGATAAAAAAACACAATTTATTCACGAATTAAGTTCTTTATTACACTCTTTACCTCCAAACTCAAAAGTAATTTTGTGTGGTGATATTAATATTAATACTCTGGATATAAACAATAACCATGTAATTGCATATGAAAGTGTTTTATCGGAATTTGGATTTATTAACTGTATAAATAGCGTTACCAGGCGAGAAATATTAAATGGAGCGGTTGTAGAGTCTTGTTTGGATCATATATATATTAGCGGGCTCAGTGATAGCATTAATTCAGCTGTAATCAAACATAAAATTTCCGATCACTATTTGATTTCGGTAGCGGTAGTATGGAAACGTGCTCAGTCGCGAGACTCGCGAGTGCGGTGTACAGCGCCATTTGTTGGGCAAAGTTCGCGGCTCGGCGCCACTGGAGGGGCGGCCGCGGCCGCGGTCGCGTCCGCGAGCGCGTCTAGCGACACGCGCCGCGTCCTAGACAACCGATTAGTTAGAGAAAAATTGCTTGCTACTGACTTCGAGGAACTATTATCTATTCAATGTCCTAACAAAATGTATGAAGAGTTCTGTAAACTTTTTAGTGATATATATAATGATTGTTATAAAATTGTTAAAGTCAGCAATAATAGAAATAATAAGGGATGGATTAATTCTAAGTTAAAATCTATGATAGAAGAGAGAGATAGACTGTTTAAAATATGGAGCTACGAACCAAATAACATGATAAAGCGTATTACATATACAAAATATAGAAATAAATGTTTTAAAACAATATCTAAGGCAAAAAGTGATTACGATAAGAAGAGTATATTAGACTGTAATAATAATATTAAGAAAATATGGGACAAAGTCAATTCTATGTTAGGAAACGACAGAAAATCCTTAGATTCAGTGATTTTGAATAACATGAAAACACAAGGTAGTACTATAAATATATGTAATGGGTTTGCAGAAACTTTTTCTAAGGAAATTGATCTCATTAAACATAAGTGTAATGATAAATGGTTGGATAGGAAAGAATACGCAAAAGAGTCGGACGTGTGTATGCGGTGGCAGCCGGTGAGTAGTAAAGACATGTCGCGAGTAATTAACAGGATGAGCTGTAAGAAGTCTCCCGGCTCCGACCACATACGCATGCGCGATTTAAAAACTGTATCAGATAGAGTAAGTCCTATATTAGCTAAGTTAGTTAATATGTCAGTAACCCAATCTTGCTTCCCTGGTGGTCTTAAACAAGCAATAATTCGACCTATACATAAAAAAGGTGATTATAAATCCTATTCCAACTATCGGCCTATAGCGATACTTTCTAGCGTAGACAAGGTAATCGAGAAGTGTATTGTTAATCAATTGGGATCATATTTACAGAAAAACAGTATATTAAACAGGTGTCAACATGGTTTCCAAAAGGGCAAAAGTACAAATACGCTACTGTCAAATTTTACAAATGAAATAAATGGTTATTTAGCAGATAAAAAAGTAGTCGTGGCTGTATTTTTCGATTTTCGGAAGGCATTTGACACCTTGGAAACTAATACACTTATCGATGCCATGAGGGAGTGCGGGGTGGGCGAGCCACTGAGCCAGTGGTTCAGTGACTATCTCACCGCGCGCTCCTACCGCGTGAAGGTGGGATCGACGGTCGGCGACGAGCAGGCAGTGCGGTGTGGGGTGCCGCAGGGCTCGGGCTGCGGTCCCGTGTGCTACTTGCTGCACGTGAACAGCCTGTGCGGAGTGCTGCGGCACTGCTCGCCGCACATGTTCGCCGACGACCTGTGCGTGCTGCGCGCCGGCGCCGCCGACGACCTCGCCGGCGTCTGCCGCGCGGTGCAGCAGGACGTCGACGCCGTACTCAAGTGGTCGCACGATAATGGCATAGTATTAAATTCAGAAAAAACCAAATTGCTCATTTTACACTCACCTTACTTAACCCCTTCCTGTTCGTCAGACCCTACAATAGTTACGCATGACTTCTCTTGTTTGCATAATAATCTAGTTTCGTGCCGATGTAAGCCGATTGAGAGAGTTAAATGCATCACTTACCTCGGTATGAAAATAGATGAAACCTTTTCATGGTCTTCTCATATAGAGCATTTATGTAGTAAATTAAGAGTCCTACTCGGTAGATTTTATCACCTTAGCTATAGAATACCAGCAAGCACCCTAAAATGTATCTATATATCTTTAGTGGAATCAATCATAAGTTACTCTCTGGACTGCTATGGCCTGAATTTTAAAACAAATTTGGAAAAAGTTGAAAAATCGCAAATTAGATTTCTCAAATTATTAGTGAGCAGTAAAATTAAGAATAAATATAAAAATGATTATTATAAGTTATTTAAATTATGTAAAATTCTTCCAGCCACTCTTAAACACAAGTATCTATTATTAGTTAATCAGCATGGCAATCAAGAGAGTAACTTATCTGAAATGAGCCAACAATATAACACCAGATCTGTAGCTGCAGGTAAATATGCTGTCCCCAGAGTAAGCAATTACTATGGGGATAGGCTCATTAAAAAACGCTTACCTTATTTACTCAACTCTTTACCTGTGGCTATTAGAACAGAGAAAAACAAAAATAGATTTAAGAGGGCTTTGTTCAAACACTACCTAGACAAAATTTAGATGCCTCATTTATTTGTGAACTACCTAACCATCTTTGGCAATATACTTATGTAGATCTGTATTCATTACCATGACAACTAATTATAATTATGTACCTTTAGACTCACCCAGATCCCACAGTCAAACTGTGTAAACAGTTTTGGGGGGACATTGTATTTACATTTAAGTTCCTATGTAAGATGTTTTATTAAATAAATAAATAAAAAAAATAATAATGTCACCTATGTGCGTAGCCGAATGCACAAACGCTCACGAAACGCTCACGATAATATCCCTTGCGTAACTATCTATCTCCATCGCTCTTGCGTATTGGCGCGACAGAGCCAGACTACATTTCTGCGGCGTTTCGGTGGCGTTTCGCGTCGCAGAAATGCCATTCGGCTACGGGGGTGTTCTCATTGAGGCTGTCCGTAGTTGCTTATAATAAGATTCATCATCCTCCTTGCGATATCCCGGCATTTGCCACGGCTCATGGGAGCCTGGGGTCCGCTTTGACAACTAATCCCAAGATTTGGCGTAGGCACTAGTTTTTACGAAAGCGACTGCCATCTGACCTTCCAACCCGATGGGTAACTAGGCCTTATTGGAATTAGTCCGGTTTCCTCACGATGTTTTCCTTCACCGAAAAGCGACTGGCAAATATCAAATGACATTTCGCACATAAGTTTCGAAAAACTCATTGGTACGAGCCGGGGTTCGAACCCGCGAACTCCGGATCGTAAGTCGCACGCTCTTACCGCTAGGCCACCAGCGCTTATAATAAGATTCCTAGTCTTAATATAGATTAGTTTTGTTAGACAAGCGCAAAATTCGACTTTCATATTTCATTGTTTTCCTGTTTCTTTTCGAATAAGGTACAACGGAACAAATTGCGACTGGGGGGCAATTTTCAACTGATCGAATTTTTTCCATGTTTTGCACTATCAACTTGAACTCCATTATATATCCAAAGAGAACTCGTGCCAAATATGACCAGTGGACACTCTATTTAATAATTCAAGAAATTTAAAACATGGAAACAAATTCAGTAGGTAGTTGAAAATGGCCCCCAGTCGTAATTTTCCCGTTGTATATGTAATCGTCAACATAAAACGCAACACGGGGCTTTAAACCTCATTGTTTCCATATGTTTAATTTAGAATACAACATGTTATCGGGTAAATGAAATTGAATTGCACGTGAGCATCACATTCCTCGATCAAATAATTCAATTTACCGCAATCAGAATCACCAGCTGCGGACGGGAACGGGTAAGTAACATAATCTCATTACACTCGTATAAATGTTACGGTATTACAGCTGAATTGTTGCTATACTCGCCGCAATACTAACTGGCGTCTGAAGTCATATTGCTATCTCTTTCATGCTATTAGGAGAACCAGTGAGATATAAACATGATATAAAGGTATAATATTACTATAACATCAGCCGGTACTTGGTATAGCGGAACCGTTAAGTTTAATATAGTAATTGCCACAATATAGTGACAAAAATATTGATTTATTTTAAGCGAGTTAATCACGTTATATTTTGACTCAATGTAGACACTCAAAATAATTCTATTGTTTCTCACGGAACTTTTATATGTAGTTAAAAATTAGAAAACATTTTAAATTTAAACAACTGATACTAAAATTCTAATGGTATGTTTATAATTTCGATTCATATTTATAGACTTTTTAAATATTTCCTCTCAATTTTAATCCTAATGACATGTTTTATGATTAATATTGCAATGTCGCTCAGTTAATACTTGTTGCTTTATAACTTGTGACAATCCTTATCAAAATGGTCCTTGTGGCGCTTACGTCGCATAGTGCCGCGCTAGTATTGGGACGCCGCTAATAATGACGTAAGCGCCAGTCAGTATTAAGTCCCTTTCGATATGGACTGCCACATTTTTGACACGGGTGACGTTTTGTGCGCCGGGACCCTCATTTCATTTCCGACAGGGATTCCGTACCCTTTACGGTTTGACGGGCGCGTGGTGTTAATTCGGTAAGTGTTTTGGCACAATGATGTGAGTCACTCGACACATCGTTATTCAAATATTGAATGTAGAAAAAGGTTGTATGGATAGAAGAGATCGTTTTATATTAAGCAATAAGATCGACTTTCGTTTACCTTCCTTGTTTTGCTGTTTTCTTTCCACAAGCATTGATTTAGTTCTTTTTGAAATTCAGTATTTTGCAATTTTGGCATGCATAATGATTCTCATAAAGTGGGTACAATGCATTGGGGTAATTTCGAAAGTCACATAAAAATCACCATTATTTCTATCATATCAAGATTCCCCTTTCGAAATTGCCAGTGTATTTCTGTGCTTTGAAATTACTCCAATGCACCCTACGTTTCATCCCAGCTTTCACATTCACTTCTCATCATTCTTCACTGAACTTAACATAAAAGCACTACGTTACCGTTGCAGAGGGCCTACTGCGGACCTACGTTAGACACTATCCCTCTCTGTCGCACTTTTTAATACGTACGCAAGTGTGAAAGAGATCGAACTTGTCGAACGTGGTTCGCTGTAGACCCTGCTACTCGTAGACATGCTACAAATCTCGTAGCGCATTGTTTTGTTTTGTTTCTCGTAGAGATAAATCTAAAATAGCTACGTTTTCTGTTAAAAAAGTGTTCTTGAGTTCTTTTTATTTATACTTAATATCATACATTGCCCGTGTGGTAACGGGTTAAGAATTTCACCACCCCATTTCTTCCCGTGGGTGTCGTAGAAGGCGACTGTGGGATATGGGTTAAAGTGTGGCGTAGGCGAGAGGCTGGCAACCTGTCATTGTCACTGCAATGTCACACTTTCGTTTTCTATCGACCCCTTATTTGCCAAGAGTTGCACTGAAACTTGAGTAGTTTCATGTGCTCTGCCTACCCCTTCATGGGATACAGGCGTGATTGTATCTATGTATGTATGTATGTAATATCATACATTTATATGATAGCTATAGAAATTAATTTATTATAATTACTACATTACATTTTCCATGTAATTAGTTATCATAAATTTATGTTATTACGCACGAAAAGTATCCTTTTATTATATGACCTACTTCCTAAAAGGTATGAAAAATCCAGCCCTTTGTATTTAAATTCACGTTTTGATATACGACTGAGTATTGTCGGTTTAATGTCCGCTTTAAATTCCATGAAAATATCCTGAGTTCACGCAAATATTTTAGGTTGAATCGTTATGTGCCCATGTACCTCTAAATACAGGCAAAATATTCCACTTTCTTTTGTTTTTATCGAATAAACGGAATTATTTATTAACCAATCTTGTAGATGATCGTCAAAACCGTATCAAAAGCACTACAAAACAAACAAATCTGAATGTAACTCATGAACTGAATTTTGTAAAACAATAATTCCTATCAAAACCAAATCACCCGCATCAAAACCACTTCAAAACAAACAAATCTAAATGTAACTCATGAACTGAATTTTGTAAAACAATAATTCCTATCAAAACCAAATCACCCGCATCAAAACCACTTCAAAACAAACAAATCTAAATGTAACTCATGAACTGAATTTTGTAAAACAATAATTCATATCAAAACCAAATCACCCGCATCAAAACCACTTCAAAACAAACAAATCTAAATGTAACTCATGAACTGAATTTTGTAAAACAATAATTCCTATCAAAACCAAATCACCCGCATCAAAACCACTTCAAAACAAAAAAATCTAAACGTAACTTAGGAAATGAATTTTGTAAAACAATAATTCATATCAAAACCAAATCACCCGTATCAAAACCACTTCAAAACAAATAAATCTAAATGTAACTCATGAACTGAGTTTTGTAAAACATTAATTCAAAAAATGCAACTACAGTCGCAATATTTCACTTCGCAGATGTTGGTTATTTTACGTAGCAACAACCTCAAGGGACCTCGTCCACTGACTAGGCCTCTAGCCAAACATACTATCGTTGACGCACGTGGCAATCGAAACACAACAAGGTTACGTAGCCGAACGCACAGTCTCACGAAACGCTCACGAAACGAAACGCTCGTAGATATCTATCTCTATTGCTCTTGCGTTTTGGCGCGACAGAGCCAGACTACCTTTCGCGGCGTTTCGTTTTCGTTTCGCGTCGCAGAAATATGGGGCCAGGTGCCGTAGCCGAACGGCATTTCTGCGACGCGAAACGCCACCGGCTCGGTCGCGCCAATACACAAGAGCGATAGAGATAGATATCTACGAGCGTTACGTTTCGTGAGCGTTTCGTGAGCGTTTGTTCCATTCGGCTCCGTACCTACCCTGGTACCTTTAATATATTTTCTTTCACCTTTTGTGTAGAAACTATAATATTTGAGTCTATATTTAAAATGCACCATTATTCAGCACTAGAAGCGCTCGTACACTGATACACAGCTAGTATATTATTTAGACTCCGCGCTCAGTTTATAGCCGCGCTGGACGCTCGGACACAGAACAAAATAAGTACTTACGTACAGAAAGAACTCTTCATATCAAGGATTGTTTATATAGGATTTACATACTTCATACTAAGAATCGCAGAGAAGAGATGGACGAATCCAATAACTCTATGGCCCAGACCAATGGGCAAACGCAGAGATGGAAGGCCTTGCAATGCGGTGGTCTGACGACATTATAAAAATTGCTGGCCCAAATTGGACTCTACCAGCGCAAGACAGATCCAACTGGCACTATCTGAAGAAGGCCTTTACCCGAGAAGGGGTTCTTGCTTCGTAGAAATAAGAATATAAGTACTCAGTTTTATATTTATTATTAAATTGGAATTTATAAAATAATAACATATTAACAATTTTTATTTTAATAAGTAATTATGCATGTATATTCTTTTAAACGACACTGTACTGACATTCTATTGATTGATGAGCAAGAAAATAAAAGGCTTTTTTTATTTTTAGTTTTATTTTATTTAATTATACTAGGAATTGTACCACGATTTCGCGGCGTTTAGTTTTCGTTTCGCGTCACAGAAACATCATTCGGCTATGGCACCTGTGACTTTAGAAATAGATAGGTGCACTGTGTCAGGCTCATTTAAACTATAACTAAGGTGCATTGGGGTAATTTCGAATCACAGAAATGCTCGGGTAATTTCGAAAGGGGAATCTTGATGAGATGGAAATAATGGTGATTTTTATGTGACTTTCGAAATTAGCCGACTTTCTCACTGCATTTTACCTATGTATTAGCCACCTAGCCTGTGCTTTATTCCTTCATCGTAATTCGAAGTGTATTCATCAATTTTTAGGGTTCCGTAGTCAACTAGGAACCCTTATAGTTTCGCCATGTCTGTCTGTCCGTCCGTCCGTCCGTCCGCGGATAATGTCAGTAACCGTTAGCACTAGAAAGCTGAAATTTGGTACCAATATGTATATCAATCACGCCAACAAAGTGCAAAAATAAAAAGTGGAAAAAAATGTTTCGTTAGGGCACCCCCCCTACATGTAAAGTGGGGGCTGATATTTTTTTTCATTCCAACCCCAACGTATGATATATCGTTGGATAGGTATTAAAAAATGAATAAGGGTTTACTAATATCGTTTTTAGGGTTCCGTAGTCAACTAGGAACCCTTATAGTTTCGCCATGTCTGTCTGTCCGTCCGTCCGTCCGTCCGTCCGTCCGTCCGTCCGTCCGTCCGTCCGCGGATAATCTCAGTAACCGTAAGCACTAGAAAGCTGAAATTTGGTACCAATATGTATATCAATCACGCCAACAAAGTGCAAAAATAAAAAATGGAAAAAAATGTTTTATTAGGGTACCCCCCCTACATGTAAAGTGGGAGCTGATATTTTTTTTCATTCCAACCCCAACGTGTGATATATTGTTGAATAGGTATTTAAAAATGAATAAGGGTTTACTAAGATCGTTTTTTGATAATATTAATATTTTCGGAAATAATCGCTCCTAAAGGAAAAAAAAGTGCGTCCCCCCCCCTCTAACTTTTGAACCATATGTTTAAAAAATATGAAAAAAATCACAAAAGTAGAACTTTATAAAGACTTTCTAGGAAAATTGTTTTGAACTTGATAGATTCAGTAGTATTTGAGAAAAATACGAAAAACTACGGAACCCTACACTGAGCGTGGCCCGACACGCTCTTGGCCGGTTTTTTGATAATATTAATAGTTTCGGAAATAATCGCTCCTAAAGGAAAAAAAAGTGCGTCCCCCCCCCCTCTAACTTTTGAACCATATGTTTAAAAAATATGAAAAAAATCACAAAAATAGAACTTTATGAATACTTTCTAGGAAAATTGTTTTGAACTTGATAGGTTCAGTAGTTTTTGAGAAAAATACGGAAAACTACGGAATCCTACACTGAGCGTGGCCCGACACGCTCTTGGCCGGTTTTTTAAATAGTGTAACATAAGAAAGCCGGAAGATTTTAACCACGCATTTCTGAAGCCAAAATAAATAAGTATTTTCGGCAAAAAAATTGTTTCGATTTTAACACTTTCGAAACCGGGCTCTACGCGGCGCTACGACATTTTCGCTACATACGGGGAAACTCATGTAATCGGCTACGCTTCTACGAGCGGTGCGCCCGACAGTCGGGTTCTTGGTAGCGAAAGTGTTAATAATAGTAATTAATAGGTTCCTCTCTCTGCAGCCCTAAACACTGGCAGCTTGGGCCCTGCTCCGCTGCTGACGGCACCCTAGGTTAGGTTTTTTATAATATGTTTAAATGTTTTTATATTGTTTTGTAAGTGTTTTTATATTTTATTTTTATATACATATTGTAAAATACCTAGCCTAAAAAATGTAAATAAATACAGAATTATATTAATAGTAGTAATTCAATCAAGAGTTCAAATCAATTTATACACGTCACTTCAATACCACTCCACAGATATCCGTGTTTAAATCAGACATATCTTCGCTAAACAATTTTCCACACGAGTAACGCACCGTTACTTAATTCTTGATTTACCGCCCCGGCACACCTGGGCCTCTACCATAAGATTTTAACTTTTTCAGAATGCTTATACACTTACCTCTTATTTATAAACGTTCACTAAAGTTCACAAGCCGATAAAAATCGTTTGTCCCTTTCTATCATAAATATCATAATGTTACATCGGAAAGGAACAGACGATTATTATCGGCTTACTCGTATTAACTTTAGTAAGCGTTTATGAATAAGGGGTTTATACATTGACTTTTGTTGTTGAGATGAGGTCATTTCGTGGCACTTCATTCCTTTTTGTTTGTGTTGTAATGTGTTACTAATTATTAGTCTTGTGTGTGTTCACACCTACCCTACCTATATGATATTCTATTTTATTCTATTCTATATTACCCGGTATAGAGATACCGTGAATACGTTTTTGATTTTTGTCGAACTCCCGATATTTCGACGCAGTTACATGCATCATGATCACGGAAATCTAAAGATGGAGGGTGGATGTCAAAGTTGTGTAGACAGCACGCGATCTACCCTCATTTGCGCGCGCCGGCTGCGTTCGCTTTCGACGAAAAAATAAATAAAGCTAAAGAACTCGATAAAAATAAAGAATAGTCCCGGTCAGTATAAGTCTAATGAAGCTATCTGTGAATCATTAAAAGCTCTTATTATATAAATACTTTTTTTTATTTAATTTTTCATTTTTTTCATTATTATTTACAATACGTTTTTCAACAGTCTAAACGTCACGGAAAATGTATGTAGAGGTAATTATTAGTTCTCTAGTCAGTCGTTCACTTCCATACGTTCCTTAGACAGATCGACCTTGCCCCGAATACAGATGTGTGCCAAAACTAAACATAGTTTTTACTATGGGTACTTGGCGTCGATATACATACTTATATGTGTATAAAATACCCGTAACTCAGCAGTATGGGTCTCTATTGGTTCCCATAAACTTTAAGTCATAATGTATCGTTTGTCCACATGTTCGCTGGTCATAATTTAATTTTCTCACAAACTCGATTTTTTTTAGGATTGCCAAAAAACAAACCTAATCTAACCAATCTAATATGACCTTAATGAAAACGCTGAATAGTTAACAGTTTCAGAATTATGACTAATGATAATCTGATAATCTGGCAATAATTACATTTATATGACTTGAAATCATTATGTCAAAGAAAGGGATCCGTACTTATTTACTTACTAGCGTTCACCCGCGGTTTCGCTCGAAAATTGCGGAATGCTCTATACAAACTTCTACCACCCATTTTAGTGAAGTATCGATAGAAAGAGACCAAAAGTAGCCTATGTCACTCTCCATTTTTTCAACGATCTCCACTTAAAAATCACGTCAATACGTCGCTCCATTTTGCCGTGAAAGACGGACAAACAAACAGACACACACACTTTCCCATTTGTAATATTAGTCTATAGTTTTATGGATGTTATCGGAAACTCAGGGTAGTGGCTCCAAGCCTACGAACATGAAGCCGATCGGAAAATTGACTGCGTCGACCCTTACCGTTCAATGTTCCGCGGGTTATCGTTAATTGATCAGTTGTTCGTACTTGTAGCATCTTTCCGTTTTCAACTTTTAATTGATGTCATGGAAGTAGGCTCGAAGTTAATAATTTGTTATTGTTTTTAATTTAATTTGGTCTTTGAATATTGCTATTGTCTTGCAGATAAATACACTCGTATGTACATATCTTACGAATGGGTTTCACTTGTCGTAACCTACCAGAATAAGTTCCAAAAAGAATCGTGGGTATTTTTGTACAAACAAGATGAAAATTAATACATACCTACGTCAAATTGAGGTCGAGACACCGGATTCGGATCAGTTTGCTGTCATTCGCGCTTACTTCGTTTAACTTACCCATGTCATATTAATGAAATTACCTGTAAAATAAATGAAAAAGAAATTTTACTACCATTTCAGCATCATCATTGGCCTTCAAGTCTCTAACAGACCATTCAAGCAGTGTCAGGTGGGGCGATAACGGTTTCGTGGCTGTGTAAGCCAATACGGGAGCGGCAAACCACGACAACACTGGCAGGCGTAGTATACAGTCAACCAATTGGAACCCTAGGCCACTGTAAAACTATGTCACAGTGCCGTTATAAATCCGATTGTAAGAAATCTCTTACTGCTTGTCATTTTGACATGGTTCTAGAGTGGCCTAGGGTTACAATTGGTTGACTGTACCCGTGGCGAAGAGGTATCGTGCTGACTTGCGAGTGCCCTACCATTTATATTCCTTAATACCTACACCTTCAATAGATAAATCAAGATATCAATAAGTCCACAACAATTTCCATTCCGCATTGAAACCGAACACCAAACTCATTTTATTGCTTCCAAACTTAAGCTAATTTGTGAGACAATACCAGTAATACCGCTGTTTACTTTCGAGTCGGCACCCATTCATCATTGCGGGCAACTCGTTGTTTACCTATTTATCTATGGTGTTTGCCGAGGCCCCATTTAGCCGGTAATAGCACAACAGTTTTGATTAACGACTTCTATCTCGGAAAACTTATTGTTCAGAATTAGGGAGTTACGTCACTTTTTTAATGCACGTTGAGATCCTCTTACTGATTTTTGGAATATTTTGGAGCGACATTTTAGCCAGTAGTAAAATTTTTAATAATGACTCCCTTGTCATAGATTTTGCCGCGGTGTTTAAGAGATGTATCATAGATAATTAATTGTTTTTGTTTCGGCAAAAAACCGCCGGGTGTGTTTTAAGAGATTGACTCGTAAAATATTTGAAAAACTGTATAAAATGGAATAAATGTTGACTAAAACTCAGTATGTTTTTCCATTTCATCTTTTATACGTTGCTTTACTTGTTGGGTAGCGTTAACGTATAGAAAATCTAAGGTACAGCGGGCCAAATCTAGACTGGGGGACAATTGTAACTAATCCATTTTTTCCATTATTACACTATGATGTTGAGTTCTACATGTGTCCACTGAACACGCTTACCATATATAACAGGTGGACACTCTATTTAACAATGTAAACATTGTAAAACATGGATAAAATGGAGTTACATTTGTCCCCCAGTCGAGATTTGCCCCGCTGTACCTTACGTAATTTTTGGTGGTAATAAGTAGCCATTTGCAGATACTGTTCACTTACAATGAATATAACTTTTTAGCATAGATGTTGCTTTTTTACGCACTAGTGCGAGAAGTGGTTAATTTGTTCTCATGTCGAAACTTCGGAGAGCTATCTGTACTGAAAAACATCGTATGATACACACGCAAAAAGGAAATTCATACTTCATATTTTCCACACGTCTATCGTAATGTAGGTACTATAACGTAATGTCTATCGTAATGTAAGTAACGTGTTCTAAAAAGTCAAAAAGTCAGTAAAATACCTACCTTTTAATGATTTTTGTGCCGAAATGCTTCATACAGTTTAAAATTGTGATAGTTAGGTTTAAAAGCCTTTTACCGTTGCTCTGTCAATATTTACAAATAGTGAATTTGCTATAACGACCCCGTTATTGTGTGCAACGATACGTGAACTGCATACGAGTATAGAAATGAATTCGAATGAAATTCAAATTTAATTTAAACACGTAACCAATGTATTTCCATTGATATTAGTAAGCCTATGTACAAGCCGCTGTGGCATTTTATATAAAATAAATACTTCGTTGAAGTAATTACAAATAAGTTCCATATAAAATATGCCTGACAATATAAACTCTCGCATTTTGTCATTCTAACCTCGCCAAAGACAATACTTAGTTAAAAAAAAGTATAGTAACGAAATAGATACAAACCAAGATCATAACAAGGACCTACGTAATATTTTAATCACCTGGCTCACTTTAGTCACATTTACCCTTCCTAGGCCCATAGCCAAGAGAACTATTAATAACGCTCCAAGGCGAACGATACGCAACCATCTGTGTGGTACCAATACACAATATCGATAGAGAGAGATAATTACGACACGCTACGGAGCGTTATTGTACTCTTGGTTACGGGTCCTGGCATCTCGCCAGAGCTGAATACTGATACGCTTTGATTGTAAACCTCTAAGCTGCCTGTTATAAAACATCTTTCTTACTTCGCCGCGAGCTCAAACTAATGATTACAAATTTGACATGTGACCCAATTTTATTGTAACGGGCGAGTGGGCGGTTGAAGGAAATCTTTTAGAAGTAAGTTAAGTAAATGATGTTTAACTAAAGTTATATTTCGTAGCGGGTATTTCGTTAACGTGTGGTATTGTTTATTAATTAATAACTCTTGCTTGATTGGGTGCTACTGTACCCAACTTGCCACATCGTGGGTTAAGCTTAATGGTAGCAACAGTGTAGTATTTGATGCAACAGAGAGAATGACTCAGACAAAGATAAATACATATTAAATTCTAAGTCGCGGTATGGCTGCTGGTTTATTACCATTAATGATTATAAATGGACAACATATTTGAGCAATTTCCTAGTTTAGTTGTAATGTAAATACCTACGTATGAACAATATTTTGTTCCAATAATTAATTCCATTAAATACTTCCTACTAAAGTTAGGTATTAGGTAGTATCTAAATACCATATACATGCCGCATTTTGTGTATGAGAAAAATGCCCGTTAGTATGAAAATACGTACATGCTTTCAGCTTTCCGATTCTATTATTGTAGAATTGCAGATAAAAAGCAGACATCTAAGTTTCATTAGGTACTCTTACGAGGCTTGCGGGCTGTCGCCACATGTTGGGAATGTATACTGTAAACAAACATTAAGGCCTGTCCTCGCCGTGAAATGTTTTAGAGCGTGCTGTCTATCTTGCGGTAATAAAAAGAGTGTAAAAACGTAAGAAGCCAGACATTAGTCTGTTCAATTTAAATGTGTGTTTGTACTGTTTGTGTTTTTGTTTTCTTGTTTGTTCTACTTTTTGCGTAAAGTTAGACTACGCCTGAAAGTATTTGTGCTACACTTGCAATTCTATGAGTTACATCATCACATATGAGCGTTTATACGTTTTCAAAAGTTGAAACATACAACAAACCTATTTTTATAAACCTCATAGTGTAGTCACGTCACAGTCCAAAATAGAAAAGTTTTCGGACAGAAAACCATGTGTTAACTGTAATCTTTTTCCAAAGATGCAAAGTTGATTCCATACGCATGAAAATTAGGTCATTGGTTGAAAGATATCATCAACTCTTCTATAACTCGAAACTTTCTATTATTGATTAAGCGCTATACTTGTATGTATTGTTATTAGAATTAAATGTGCATTGATGTAGGTAATAGAAATGGCTACTCAGCCACTATGTGTCAAGAGGTTGGCCAGTACTCTAACTTTTAAGTCTCTTGACGGAGATCCTGCAGAAAAGTTATATGAGGTTGATACTCTGTTTCGGTTCCTTACGCCCATCGTATTGCCGCACGCGGGCCGTATGCATATGTGACCTCAATCGATCATGACGTTAATAAGGCCTCGATGTCAATAAAATGCCTCTTTATTATTCGCTTCCCGTTATTATTGATACATTTTATCGTATAAGGATAACGGAGTTTTTTTGCATGTGTGTGTCTATATTGTTATTACTGTATGTGTAGTACGGGATTGAACATATGCCTAGCAGTAGGGAGTAATATTTATTTCCAGTAATATTCGCTACTGCATACGACTGTGTTGTCTTAGCAACCGTAAATATATCGGAAAACGTCGATCCAGTACATCTTATAAGTACTACTCTACACAAAAATGTCAGAATGTATATATTATCTTACAAAATCAAAATTACCTACCTAAATGACACGAAACAGCGTGAAGGCCAATTAGATGAATTTCAGTTAAATTACACTGATTAGTTGAATGGATTGGCACGGGAAAAAATTGGATCAAACTTGGAAAAGGTAAAAAATAAATCCATTAACGACTTATAAAATAAATCGCCCTTTCTAACGGGAACAACGAGCGAATGAAAGTAATCATTCCGTTCTTTCACCGAGTGAATGGATGAATGGAAGGGTGTGGGCGTAGGTATTCATCCCTTTGGAGAACTCGGTGTAAAAGCGTTCCGTAGTCGGTGTATAGAGGTGTTTGCCCAGAGCTTACCACTGACCTATATAGGATGTGATGTCTTAAACCATAAAATGTAGATTTAGAGTAAGGGCCTATTTGGCCCGCCAGGAGATACCGCCATCATTGTGCAAATACTTATGAGATAAGATGTAAGATGATGCTTTATCTGCTTGAAAGCTATAAGTTACAACTTTTAAGTCATTCGTTTCAAGTGTAATTGAGAATATAGATTATAGGCTGATCATGAATGATTATACTACTCGTATACTACTTAAATTGTGCCCAGTTTTATAAAATAGGCCGAATTAAATTAGGGGATTTGAGTATAACCAACAATGGCCACCTAAAATATTCGCGTGACTCCAGTCCATTGAATCCATCCATGTAAACGAGGCAAGAACATTTTTCTTATCCCGCCGCATGCATTAACTTCGCATTCACTCAAAAACCAAGCCAGTAAGAGTAGTAAGCATGGGCAATGCAGTCGTTATTAGTAGAGATACACCGAATATTCGGTTACTATTCGGTATCCGGGCTATTCGGTCCTTATTTTAATATTCGGCCGGATACCGGATAGTGACGTACTATCCGGCCGGATACCGGATGTGCTATTTTTGATTGAATGATTTTGGAGTAAACAAATTAAATGTAAAAAAAACAGTTGCGGTTATAATACTTATAATCATAGCCCTTTATTATATAAAAAAAATAAACATTTAAACAAAACGGACTCCGCGCGAAGTTCACTACGAAACAAGTCAAAACCTGCACAACGCGCCCGCTCCCTGCATAAATTGTAGGTATTGTAGGTAAAATTCTGCTGTCCGAATATTCGGCAGCCGGATACCGAATATTCGGTATCCGGTATCCGGCCAAACAACTATTCGTTGCATCTCTAGTTATTAGAATCACGAATCACTTTATTTGACCTTATTATGTTTTCACCACAGCAACTGGTAAAGACTCTCTTGACTCAAAAGAAATGGGTCACATTTTATCCGCAAGAGTGCAAAGTGATTTCATAAAAAATGGCTAGTATTGACCTTTAATATTATATGGCGATTTTGAATCTGAAAAGTTAATTAAAATAATGGATTCGATTTAGTTTGGTCAGTTTGGTTGAAAAAATCAACCTATTGTCGGAATAATGTGTCAATATTAAACAACCACCAAATTTATTAGTTGCTACCAAGATCCAGGACACAGACTGCTTTAAACCCTAAAAATACAATGTCGCCAAGTTGCTTCAGAAGATTTATGGAGCGGATTTAAGCTGTAGCTTTAAGTAAGGCAGTAATAAACGTACGTTAATTTAAAAACGGGCTTAAAGTTAATATCCTTTTTATTATGTCAAGTCTCAGTGATTAATCAGAAAATGCAGGGTGTTGTGCAATAGCCTCCCTACTATTATTATGTCTTACTGCTTTTCCGGTATGCTAAGAGTATTGGCTTACACAGCCATGAAAAACGTTGTCGCCTCACGTGACACTGCTTGTATAGTCTGTTATAGACTCGAAGGCCAATGATGAAGAGTAATAAACCTCATCTTGTCTAAAGCGGCCAACCTGAAGTAGGACTGGGCTGGTCATGTCTGCCGAATGTCAAATGAGCTGTTGGCCAAGATTACCACAGAGTGGCTGCCCAGGCCAAAACGGGGATCCGAAAGACCACGTAAAACGAGCTACATTCCTTTTTGGAAGAATGGCCGAGGATTTCTCAAAACCGGGAAGAATGCAAAAAGCGGGGGGAGTCCCAGCAAGGTTTGCCCAGCACTGGGACATTACAGGCTCTCAATTATAATAATAGGTCGAAAGTTGGTCGAAAAAAAATGTAAAATACTAGTTAGTAATCAACTAGTGGACCTGGCAACCTGTCACTCAATGATGTTATTAAAAAGTAGTATATAAACCTACAGGCGTGATTATATGTATTAGTATATTAGTTATAAAGCTTGGACAAACCTTGCTCACATTGTATAAAGAAGAAAAGATTCATGAATAGCCACGCGATCTAATACTCTCAGATACAGCTAGAACTCATCGCGGCAGTGAATGGCTCCCCTTATCGGGTCGCCCACGTCGCCTGCGAATGCTATTCAACCCCGTAGCCGAATAGCATTTCTGCGACGTGAAACGCCACCGAAACGCCGCAGAAATGTAGTCTGGCTTTGTCGCGTCAATACGTAAGAGCGATAGAGATAGATAGCTATGAAAGAGATATTATCGTGAGCGTTTTGTGAGCGTTTGTGCATTCGGTTACGCACCCTGGTTAGGAAGACACTGTAACTCCTTAGACAGTCTGGGAACAACTAAATGTCTCTTATTATCTGTATATAAATGTTTACATGTATTATGTTCCAATATAATTTGAAGGTTACATTGATAATATGCAGAATTAAACCAAGTTACAGGCCAATCTGAACTTGCATCTGACTTGAAACCGATCATAACGAAATCATGCGAGCAACAGTTGGCTGGAATTTGCGCATTTTTTTTTGTAAGAAATTTCGTTTTATTTTGGAATGATATTACGAAGCCAAGAAGTTAAATCGAATCAGATTCACATGTGATTTTTCGAAATATTGCACAAATAAAAGAATCTTTGATTGTATGAGTGACACCTGTATCGGTATGCAGTTGTTACTGCCAAGAGCTACCATATCATTGTTAGTCTGTCACACACATGCATATTTTCACTGACTCATTCGTTCCATTCGTGCCAGCTCTTGTGTCGTCCCTTTCAAATCAATACGTGAGATAAAACGGGACGACACTAGGTAAGATGTTGCCACTTTTTAATTTCTACTTTTTTTGCTAAGCTACCAAGTACGTTCTCTAGATATTTTATCGCGCAACTTACAGGATACCTGGCAAATTTAAGACTAGATAAATATTTGTTTTAAGATGAAATTTAAATTCGGTGGTCGACGGCGGAGGCGCCTCAACTATGCGTCAAAGCGTTCCGACGGAGCTCGAGCCTGGCGCCTGAGCAAAGTATCCGTTCAATTCGGATTTCAAAAGCTTGGAAGAACAAAAATGTAACGAATGTCTGAAAACGTGGAAAACACGTTTTAGAAACAAATTGGTGCATCGTGAGCTATTTTTCGCAGGGATTTTTAGATTTTTGTTCGTAGGATCTTTTAAGCATCTACTCCACTACATAAAGCATCCACTACATAAAGCAACTAGAAATACTAAATAGGTACATAAAAACTAATAATACAAAGCAAAAACTCTAAATAGTCTAAATAAGACCGACTGGAAGTCCCAGACACCGGTGAAGGGACAAAGAGCTGAAAGACCTTAGCGAAATCGGCGCCGTAATGTTGACAGAAACGGCTTGGACAGGGAAGCATGGCGGTCTTCGATGACGGAGGTAAAAAAGCACTTAGGATCGTCACGCCACTGCAGTAAAAAAGTAATAATTTAATAAAAACAAGAAACTTTTTAGTAGATATGTAAGAACCAGGCAGGCGCATGGTCGCGTGATAAACGATATAAAGTCAGGCTTTCCTTTGCGCACTACTTGTACTCGTAAGTGCGATAGGGACGCACGCATTTGTTCTACGCCCGCGTGGTTCAAACACCTATATTATAATGACAAGAAATAGATTTAAAACCGCTCTGCATACGTGTCTTGAGAGTAAAAGAAAGCTCGAGTCTTGCCCCACTTTCCGCACTCACGATTGAATTCCCCACCAACCGGCCATTGTTCGTCGATACTCGAAAATCAAAAGGAATTCTTACAATATTCAGTTTGGAGTGTTATTATAAAAAGGCGGAGCTGCGGAGTGGCTCTTGAGACAGCTCATAAACGCTCTCGTGGGGATAAGGCACGTTTAATAGCCGTTGTCTGCACTGGTGCCGTAGCCGAATGGCATTTCTGCGCCGCGAAACGAAAACAAACGCCGCGAAAGGTAGTCTGGCTCTGTCGCGCCAATACGCAAGAGCGATAGAGATAGATATCTACGAGCTTTTCGTTTCGTGAGTGTTTGTGCCATTCGGCTACTGGGCCTGGCTCAGTAAAGTGCATATTGAACGGTGTGTTATACTGTAAATTTACGCACTTGTTTTATGAAGCTTTGCAAACAGTAGGTAATATGGGTAATTTATTTCATAGTGACTCTAAAACTGAAATTTTCCTCAAAAAAACAGTTTTATTAACGGCTAAATAAGCATGCTTACCTATTTACCAAAGTTTTTCATTGATAATGAAATTAAATCATTCTAGTACACCATCCTTATTAAGTACTAACGTAATTACGTATGCAAACAAACCAACATTATGCAACAGGTTTTCGATTTCAGATTTGTCTATATTTTTCATTACTAGTCAAGCTTTGAGTTATCATTCGCCTTTGTAGCTTATACAACAAACTATTATGAAGCGATAATCCTAAATATTTAACTGCATCAAATCAATCCTTGTGAAAATTTGATGGTATTTTCAGTATGTTCTACATGACCTATGAATAGTAGTTGACTCAAATGGCAATAAGTAAATTTATTTAATGGATATTTGTATGTTTATTGGCTGATTATAAATATAGCCTTTGTTAACTTCGATAAAACTTATTTAAAACTATTCATTACCTAAATCCTCTCCCACCATTATATAATTTTCTTCGGTAACATTATGTATGTGTATCAAGTAGGCATTGGTTATGTAACGTGTTAGTATTTTGTTTCAAAAACAATATTGCAGTATGGATATAATAAGAAAGATGACTATCTTAAAATTGATTTCCGACCGCAAATTCGTGTTATTTGATAAATTTGATAACAAATTAATATCCGCAATGAAAGTTCATACTTAAATATAAAGGAATAGCTCAACGTTTGATTGAAACGGGTGTATGACAAAGAAATAGAAATATCTAAGATATATACCTAACTTGGCACTATACTAAAAGTATTTAATAAGTTTGAATTATTAAGATATGTAAAATTTATTTCTTATAAACGTGAATAAAAGAAGAAGAAGTAAAAACATTGACCATTAGGTACTACAATAAAAATATACAAATAACAAGTTAAACAAATTAAAACTATTCTAAACTAATAGTTAACGTGCTTAACTAAACTAAAAATATTTGAATTTGGAATTCGGTGTACCTAAATACGAAGGTAACTCGTTCATTTAAAAACGCTCAAAATAATTTGAGGGTATTTGTATAAAATAATATTAATGATAGCTATTTAGACATAGGTATGTAGTATTTTTTATGATACATAAGTTTAAAAACACAATTTAGTATAATAATATGTATTAACGCGGAGAAATCTCAAAAATATACCTAAGTACTAATAATGTTACGAAGGGGCCAATAGCGTTTACTAACAGCAACACTCTTAACTAATCATCGGTAGGCTTTATGCCCTTGTAATAAGGTACTAACATTGCTGCCGATGGTACAATGATAAAAATTAATTGAGATATCCGTAGTTTGCTACAAATTTAATTTCATATTTACGTAGCATTATTGAAACTTATATCGACGGCGAAGTAACAGGAACTCCTAACTAAGTACGAAAACCTAAGTATATAGGTAGGAATTACTGTCACTATCACTAATAGTGTCACTGTACCACTCGCATGGGCAGCCATTTTGAACAACGCGTATGTCAACCACAAATTACTACAATTGTCACACAATTCGACACATCTTAATCCTCCTGTCGAGATTCACCGACAATTCTACAAATATGTCGCCAAGAAATAATAATTATTGTTTCACAACATAATTGTAATACATACAATTGTAGCAAAATGCCTGTCATGTTTGTAAGCAATTCTATAGAAAATATTTTATAAAATTGTAATTTGTCACCTGTCGTCGACAATTGTCGCTCGACATATGTCACTGACAATTGTAGCCTTTTTGAAATAGGGGCCAGATACAATGTCCCATGCAAGTTAGTTAGTTAGTTATCATAACATCATAAACATGTAACGTCGTCGCCACGTATCAAATAATCCGACACTCGGTGACACAAAGGCTGACCGATATCCAACACATTTACACAATCTCGCGTGAACGCTGACATTTATCTGAGGCTGAACTGCGGACAGCACTATCTCATATCTCATACCATGTGCTGATTCTAATTTTAAAATTTGTATTAGTATTGAACTGGATATGACCTTTAAACATCGTTTTGCTGATTATTGCAAATCTCGGTCATGGTCTCATGGTGTACTTTTCGCAATTTATGCTTTAGGTATGCACCGATCAGCGATGGTTGTATCAGAATAAGAACATTGTTGAATTTTAATTGGTTCAAGAACGATGCCACAATCTAAGGGCCGCTTGCACCACCCGCTTAACTTAAGGTTAGTGGGCTGTCAACTGCCAATTCCATATAAAATGGTGAGTTAACCTCGGGTTAACCCTCCATTTTCGGTGGTGCAAGTGATACTAACGTGGGTAGGGAAGTAAATATGTATCATCAAAAAGTCACTTCGGTAGGAGAGTAATTTAATTAATGAATTATACATTTACCGTGATGTTCATGCAATCGAGTACCTAGTCATAATGGTGTCTATGAAATTAGTTCCTAAACTACCAATAGGCAAGACCTTTTGAAACAGGGATCCTTGACTTTTCCTCAAGTACAAACAGTCAGCATCAATTATAGCGGATGAAACAACGCACCAAAAATAGATCTGACATCCTGAATAACATTTCTAATTATACATAGATTATACATTTGTAGATAAATCTGTATAATTCGCGGTCACAGTAAAATTATTTTTCCTATATATTTAAACTGTGTGTCTACATATCTTTGTTTCATGGTTATTTACAGTATGGCAGTGACTTATGAAGCGTTGTTTGATCCAGTTTCATTTTTGGTCTCGTCAAGTAAGTGTTTGATTTTCAATGCGTCGTCACTTACTAAGCAAACCGCTACTAAATTAACTAAATTACGAGTACTAATTCTGTAAATTACACATGCATTTTACTTTATTTATTCTAAGATTGAAATTATATAAAATTCAGCTGGAGTTCCCACCATCTGGCAACCTTCCCAGAGTAAATATTTGTCTTTCGTACGCGTAACGTTTTTCCGCCGCTTTGTTTAGAATTATTCCTCTGAATGTTTTTGCCATTTCAGATCTGCGAGGTTACCATTTTTATTGCATTTTCAATGTTTTGATTTGATTGTGATGCATAATTTAACTGGTGAGCGAATTTCGTGTATTTTTCTTCGTAAGTAGCTTTTAAAAAAAAATGGATGGTTGATAAAATAAGCGTCTGCCTGATGATGCGATCATTGTTCAGGAGTGGACATAACATTGATTAGTTGCTTACATTATATGTTGGTATTAAACCTAACGTTTATGCCGTGTACGACCAATAGGTACCATTTAGCATAAAAGCGTGAAGAAATTTTGTAAAAAAGGAATTCGATATCAAAAAAATATTATGTTACTTTTAACTCGTATATAAATAATAAATATGCTTTATTTATATTTATCTACCCATCTAAGCCTTATTACAACCATTATAGAATCATCAGTCAACCGACTAGAACCAAACAAAAACAGTCGAATGTCTTAAACAAATCAGGTGTTAAATTTGCTTCAGAGGTTCCTGGTTCCGTCGTGGGTAAAATTACGGAAGTAGCCACGCTTTCAGTAGCGCAGTAAGGCAAACACATAACAGGCATGACAGTATCTAGCCTCCGAGAGAGACTACCCGTCCCAATTTAACTAATACAGTTGGGAAGGGGCAGGTAGTGTCGCGTGAGTCGCGTCTGGTGCTGCAGGTGCTATTCCGAGTAATTTGTCATGTACTAACGCTGTTGACCGTACGTGCCGGTCGCCGTACTTACGCGGAGATAGGTACTCAGGTTTACAGGTTATCAAGGATGACACAGAAAGAGCACACGAAACTGTGGCTAAACTGAATGTAAATATGCTCGTACTACTAGAAAAATTCAAAATAAAGGCTGATTTAAACGGTACGAGTTCTCCCATGCGACCTTAATTTTACAATGCGATATTTGATCGGTCCTGTAACTTCAATAGTCCATAACGTCTCCAAACTATGCACCACAGTGAGAATAAAATAAATAGATAACATAAGTGTTTTTTTTCCGTTTACTAAGTTGAATTTAGCTTTTGCAGAATGAAGGTAAGCTTAAAATTGACCCTGTCAAGCACCCTCGGTAGGGCAACGCCTAGGGACACATAATCGCTCAAACAAATTGTGTCAGATCCCAGCATGTTTTGTAACCCTTGTGTTTAGCATGTTCTTACTCGTAATCCTAACAACGATATGTAAACATTTTTAAATGAATCGTGAGTTTCAGACTTTTGTACTATAATAATGTAGGGTGCATTAGGGTAGTTTCAAAAATAGCCTAATTTCGAACGTCACATAAAAATCACCAATAGGTATTTCCATCATATCAAGATTTCCCTTTCGAAATTACCCAACATTTCTGTGACTCGAAATTACCCCAATGGACCTTACTAAATAGGGTATTACAGAAAAAGCTCTTCGTATTTACATAATTTAGAGATAGGTCTGGCGTCAAGGATAAAGGTCTACTTTTATCCTTGACGCGGCGAGTTTGAAAACTAAAGACTCAATAAGAAGATGAAAGCATGCGATACTAATGTGAACACAACTTAAACAGTAGAATTGTCAACAGTACCTCGAGATACCAAATTAACACTATGACAATATTAACATATTTGTTTAGAGACTTCCGCATACAGACGAGTATGAGATTCTTTATCATAAACTGTTTATATGGGAAATGGGAACTCACAGATTGTTTACAAGATACACAGAGTGTGTTTGCATTATTCGGGTGTGTTAAGTACAATACATAAACTCTGTATTCCCAAAAAGGGTACCGCTCTTAAGCGCCGCTCTGAAACTTATTTCAGCGCCACTCTTAGTAATAATGGGTGCAAAGAAACCAAAATTGTGATGTTGCAGTGACAGATTGCTAGCCCCTTGTCTTCGTTGCTCAACGACTACGAGTTTGCGGCGCTCGCAGTTGAGACTTTGGGTCCCTGGTCAGCCGATATGAAATCATTAATGGGGGCACTGTCGGCACGGCTGGTCGACACCACATGAGACCCCAGGACTGGCGCGTACCTCTGCCAAAGTATTTCTCTTGCAATACAAAGAGGTAATTAATGCTGCCAGTGTCATGGGGTCCATGCCGCAGGCCGAACTTTTGGACGGGGTTTTCACTTTATAACAGTTTTATTTTTGTAGTTAAGTATTTTCATAGGTAGCTTGTAATTTAGTTTTTATTTTAGGCTTAATTTTAGTTTTTTTAATTGATTAGTCGTATTTTTAGTATACCTATATTACTGTTTTTGCTATCCTTCGTGTATAGTTTTATACTCATATTTTACAAGGTTAGTTTTACCCGCCCACTCCTTGCCCTATGTATGTTGGTGTCGGCTGAAATTTTGCATGCAGCGCATCGAAATTGGCTGTAAGGAAAATACTATTGCCTCTTAGTTATCAACTGTGTTTTTGATTCCTTTTCTCAATGTGATTAAGACGCTGACAACATCCAATGACCTTGACGCTAGCGTACACTGTCTATTCGCATGGGAGTAAGTGAGAGCGCGATGTCACTAAAACAGGACGGCTAGGTACGAAAAGTACGGAAAAATATCGGCAAGTAACATCGATTTTGCGCAGTTGGGTGTTGTCAGCCCCTTAAAGCGTAAGTAGATCCTTACCCATTTCATTTCATTCCATCATAACATTTCGGAATCTTGAAAAAATCTAGCTGTAATGAAATTTAATAGATGGATAATTTAAGTGTAAGTATTAACTAAATATTTTTGTAGCATTTTTATAGTTGACAAACAAACGACCCACTTAATTCTTCGTAGCGGCTATGGCATAGCACTTCTCAACTTCATAGATGATGTATTTTTGTAAAAATAAGTATATAAGTAGTAAGTATTATGGCAGGCATTCCGGGCTTAATAGTTTAATAAGTATCTCAACTACCACATGGTTACAATCGATGGCCATTCCCACGATGGTCGCCAGCTAACTAGTAATGATGTCGTTGAACTCAATTATTATTAGTTATTCCATCGATCTTGTATGACCAGTGTTCAGTTATTTATATGGAGGCATTTTCATACCAAACAGACAACGCGATTGCAACATGTGGCTACATCTGAATGAACGATTTTGAAGACGGGGCCCATTTATCAAAACTGAAAGTTTCCAAGTTACAAGCGGAAGTCTCTTTCCAACTTGTCATATTGGACATTGACTACCGCTTGTAAATTGTAGTTTGTAGCTCCGAGAAATGGGCCCCAAGTGTATTTATGATAATGTACTCCTAGTACTATCGGCCAGCCGGCGTATCATGCTTCCAATTTTATCATTTATCCACGTTTGCCAAAGCGTGATGGATGCTTTATCCACGTGAATAAGTGATAAAATTGGCGTATTATACGCCGGCCAGTTTATGAGAAATAGCCCCAGCGGAGTGAAGCATATGTACGACAGACATGGTGAAAGACTTTGACTTGTATAGGGTGTAAGACCGAGACCATAGAACATTAATAGTTATTTGTTATACAAGGGGGCAAAGTTGTATTTTAACGCCGAGTGTGGAATTTAAAAACGAGCAAGTGAAAGGATTCTATAGTTGAACCACGAGCGAAGCGAGTGGTTCGAGAATAGAATCCTGAACTTGTGAGTTTTTTAAAACACGAGAAGTAAAATACATTTGCACCCGAGTGTAACACAAAACTTTTCCCCTCACTATAGCGAGGAAACTACAACGCAAAAAATGCCTTTATCACTGCTTCCAGTAGTTCCACAGGTGGTAAATCATCTTTATTACTAGATTCACCTACTTTTATCAACTTTAAAGTAGTTAATTTGACTTTATTCACGGTCAAATTACTTTACCCACTAGTGGATAAAATGCGTTTTTACCCGCTGGTATTAAAGGACAAAACACGTGTTTCCGAGCTAGTGAGGGGAAAATATAATTTGCGTTACCTACATTGCTGTATGAGTATAGATTAACAGTCCAATAGGGGGGCATTCCACGAGAACGTCGCTTACGATATGCAATTCTTCTAATACTTCTGAAGACGCGAAGTTGAGTCTGACAACCTTTCATGACTTGGTTAACCAATTGGCAGTATTCTTTCGAGCTTTACGGATTCTATTGATATAGCTGACATACAAGGCAAAAGCATGTCATAAGCGTCTATCTCGTGGAATCCCCCTATGTCAAACTTCGTATTTTTTGGTCACCGGCCTAGTCAAAATTTCGCTCCGTGGCGATTAGAAACGCAATTATCACTTTCACTCTAATTTGGAAGTGTCATAAAGACATACAAAGAGATGATCGCTACCGAAGTGAAACCGATTGTGGCTGCAGACATAGTGGACTATTTACAGCAATCGCATTTCGAAAAAGAGCCTACAAGATTACTTTAACATTCCCAAAACTAGCGTCCCGTGTAAACAACCAACCGACATTCCTTCGTAATTGCTATGCAGTAATTTTTACTCGGAAAGGTTTAACTTGTACAAAAATAATAGGCATGAATTTGCAGTAATCTTAAGTTGTTTCGAGTACCCAGTTATTTAACAATTTCAATGCGCAATAAAATTAAACAATCGGAAACAATTTTAACCTAACTAAAGTAATGTAGGCTTTAATGAAGCCAAACATAAAAACTAACGAATAACGCTGAAAGAAAACCTTAGAGAAATAAAAAGTAGGTCATGTTGCCGGACCACTACCTAGCCAACGGCACAATAGCTTACGGTAAGGGTATCCCTATCGCTCTTGTAGTGGCGCGACAGTGCCAGACTGTGTTTCGTTTCGATCGCTACGTAGCGCCAACGATTGTCGTTTCGGCTAGGTCGGCAGTGCAGTGGGCAACACCTGGCCGGAGGTACCTACACTTCATTTTAATATACATTTAATATTGTTCACGGAAATGTGCGTTTTATGACCGGCTGTTAAAAACGAATACGCCTTAAGGGGAATCTGCCGCATTGCCCTAAAACAACAGAAAGTGCTATAAAAAATAAAACGGAAGGTTTTCCATTACAGTCCTTTTCTGTCTGACTTTGGATAATGGATACCTACTTGACGCTTTTCTATTTCAACCCATGGTTGATTGGTAGATAATTCCTAAAGGCCCCATTTCAAAAGCTCGCCTGTTAAAGTTTTTTTTGTGCAACAAAGTTGAAATAGTTATTTGTTATACAAGGGGGCAAAGTTGTATTTTAACGCCGAGTGTGGAATTGAAAAACGAGCAAGTGAAAGGATTCTATAGTTGAACCACGAGCGAAGCGAGTGGTTCGAGAATAGAATCCTGAACTTGCGAGTTTTTTAACACACGAGAAGTAAAATACATTTGCACCCGAGTGTAACACAAAACTTTTCCCCTCACTATAGCGAGGAAACTACAACGCAAAAAAATGCGTTTATCACTGCTTCCAGTAGTTCCACAGGTGGTAAATCATCTTTATTACTAGATTCACCTACTTTTATCAATTTTAAAGCAGTTAATTTGATTATATTCAAGGTCAAATTACTTTACCCACTAGTGGATAAAATGCGTTTTTACCCGCTGATATTAAAGGACAAAACAAGTGTTTCCGAGCTAGTGAGGGGAAAAATAATAAATAATACCTTTAGATAAAGTGATAGTTCAATCATGGTTCAACAACGTATACGTACAAGTGATAAATTATAATACTTAGTAATTAAAAAAAAACAAGGTTGTCATCTATTGGGCATTCGCATACGCTGGCATATCGAGCACTAGTACATTTACTATACTTTGACCTATCAGTTAATAGGTCGGTATCGTAGTCTTTACGTCTTCCTTTACATGTAATAATACATTGTTTCATTATTCAATTCAACGAAATTGTGGTGTCGAGCGATTTCCTTTATGTAGCAACGTAACTATGCATAATTTCAAACATAATTATTAATATTATTTCCAGGAATTGTGGTTTTGATGAACCCCAGTTTGCTGAATAACCATGGCAAGTTTCGAGACAATCCATTGTCTCCGGGTGTCCAGCGTTTGCAACAGACAGTTGTGACTGCGCTAGACTTGTCTCTGTCATTAGTCGCCCCGGGGAACGCGGAGGCCGGATGACCTAGTTCATCCTAGTTCATCTAGTTCGTCGCAGGTTTTTAGAAAGATTATCTGAAAATCAGAGCCTGGGTTCAATGGTGGAATGGGCGATTAGCTGGCAACATGTCACTGCAATATCACAATTCCGGTTTGTTCAACCCTTTAGTTGTTAAAAGTGACACTGAAACTTGAGCACTTTCATATAATCTGCCTATCCCTTTTGGGAAGTCTGGCATGAATTGTTGTATTTTTTTTAAATCTTTATTTAATAAAAGGAGTTTAATCATTTTGATAATATCATCCCCATGTTACAAAACTAAATCCTAATTACAAAATTAACGACGCCCAATTCCCATATTGATCAGCTTGTACAAATCTCTGACAGTTTTGGACAAAGGAAGCGACAAAATATAGTTATATGTGCCACATTGAGTAAACTAATATTAATTGTTGTATTGTGTTTGTGTTCAGTATGAATGAATATGTTCTGAATATCTTCCTTATCTCCTGTACAGTATTGAGAAATTATATGCTTCTCAAACACTTATATGTACTTATAAGATTTAACTTGTCGACTTAAGAACGTCTCAAAGCAAAACGTTTAGCATAAACAGTCATGCGACCGTGTCAACGTTTGAGCATGAAATTTAAATACGTCATCTGAATACTATTCAGAGCGACACAGTTTTCACAGAAATTTAATCAATCAATCGTGCCAAGCTCTTATACAGTTACTTTGACTGAAAAATGCTTTGTTATTTTTACCATTTTTTTTTAACTACGTCGGTGGCAAACAGGCATACGGTCCGCCTGATGGAAAGCAGTCACCGTCACACCTTTTTTTTCAGTGGACGCCTTTTTTTTAGACGGAGTGGGAATGCAGTTACGCACGATGTGTGGGACTCGCCGTTTCTTTTCCCCTTCCCTCGCGAGAGCTTTTCATCCTCTTAAGTGAGGGCGCGCTGGGATCGATGTATGTTCATCATTCACCATGGCACCCTCCGGCATTGCCCGGTTGCCGACGACTCAATGAGAACAATAGACGTTATCCTTAGGGCTCGACGATACGCTCTTCGCCTTCGACCCTGCCGCCTCCTCGTAGCGGAAGAGCGTCTACGGCTGCTTCTCGCTTTGCTTCTTCCTTCTGCGATATGATCTTTCGCAGAAGGAATCCAGTTTTCTCGCTACCCAGCATGGCTTCTACTACGCTGCGTAGCGATCTGATCCTTCGCCGCCCCGAGGGGTAACTTTCTGTAACCCAGCGACCGCACCTTCCATTGGGGCCGTTCGTCCACTGCGCCGCATTCGTCAGTGAGGCCCCGGCTTTCCTTCACCGAAAAGCGACTGGCAAATATCAAATGACATTTAGCACATAAGTTCCGAAAAACTCATTGGTGCGAGCCGGGGTTCGAACCCGACTGAAAGCTGACCTCCGGATTAAAAGTCGCACGCTCTTCCCGCTAGGCTACCAGCGCTTAACTAAGGCTTAAAATCCTTGCCCGTCTAAATCCTTGTAAATAAAGTAATCAAGAAGGAAACCGGGTTTGATTATCTCTGATTTATTTTCGACTTTACCTTCAACACTATAAATGGGTACAGAAAATCCTCAATCAGAGTCATGTGAATTATTGGGTGGACGAAAGCTGCCCCATTTGAACCAGCCAAATCGGGTTAATGGTGCCCAGCAAAGCCCGCTTAAGCCGGGTCGCAGCCCTAGCGAGACAATTCTATCTGTCCCCGAATTTCCAGTCGCTTTCCGACCATTTGCATCGAGGTGGCCAGAATAAATACACGGTGGGGTCGATTGACTCTTCTGTGCCAGAATCAACAATCAAAAGAAAATACATGAAATAATTTCTTTACAACAGTATTTTACCAGGAAAACATAAGTACCTTTACCTGTAGTAAGGTATTGTATATCTAGCCAATAGGAAATAGCAAACATGTCTTACTCTCTCATAATACAGAAACTTACCTACACTTAACAACAAATGCCCATTTGAAAAGAAAATAATCATAAAAATCGCAACAACGAACTTCTGAAACATTCTTTCAGCCGCTAGATATTTTAACGCTGGCTTCATTTTTAATCCTGCAAATGACAGTGCACCTACGAGCATAGAGGAGTAAGTAACGGAAGATTTGTAACTCCATATGTCATTAAATGCGAGTTATTTGTATAGGCATAGTTATAGTGACATCTAGCGACAATCACGCGTCAATCACGCGTCAAATAGCGTGAATTATCAGTACTACTACTCGATACTAGGTGTCAACAGTGTCTCATCTGCCAAAAATGTAATATTACAACAGTTTACAACTTATATTACAAGCAGAAGGAATTGAAAACGGAATACTGATTAATATTATTGTTATATTTAGCTAAAAATTGGTGAGCATTAGACTCTTCGTTCTTCGCGACATCTATTGACAAGTAGCAGTACTGATAATTTACGCTAGTTGACGCGTGATTGATGCGTGATTGTCGCTAGATGTCACTATAACTTGCCTATACAAATAACTCGCATTTACTGAAGAGTTACAACTCTTCCCTTACTTATTCCTCTATGCCTACGAGATACAAAACGAACTTCCAGGGCCGAAAAAGCATAAGCCGTTGCCACACCGTAGCAGTGTTTTATTTTCTCTAAGTCTGGCGGGCTATTATTCTTGCAATTTTATCACTTATCAACGTGGCCTGTGGATATATAGTCCTCCTCATCGTTTTCGATGACGGCGGCCCTAAATAAGCCTTACGGACGTTTCCTTGCGTGTGCTCTAATGTGGCTGGCCAGGCCGAACTTGGTTTTAAATACTCGCTGGCACGGGTGGCAATAAAGTTCGCCAGCGGAGTTATACGTGTACACGTAGGAGGGCTTAGGTCTCTCTTTTCGTAATTGGCGCTTTTCATCTAAGGCTTTGAGGCGGTTATCCTCAAATGCCTTAACACCGTTATAGATGGTAGTTCGCCAAGATGACCTTTTCCCAGCAAGCTCCTCCCAACGCTCATAGTCGATGTAGCAAGCGTTCAGATGTCGTTTGAGCACGTCCTTGTAGCGCAGGTGCTCAGTACACACCTGTCACTCTCACACTGACATAGGTATTTGCCAGAACGTGACGGATGCTTTATCCACGTAGATAAGTGAAAATTGCAAGCGTCATAGGCCTGCTGGAATTTACCGATTTTCTTTTGGTACCCATAATTTGACGTTAAAGGGGTCACAAGATAGCTAGTGCGCAGTATGCAATCGGCAATCCGTTCTCCGTCATGACCTTTGCCACGTCACATACACAACGTATTCGAGAAACCAGTGTGTTCGGTGAACGAATCAACGTAAATAACCGGTCGAACTCAACGCACAAACATAACCAGAATATCACATCTTACCAAGATTGAATCCGAGCATTTTTCTGATGACAGTTTGGTTACGTATGGAGTGCCCCAAGGCAGCATTTTAGGGCCTTTACTCTTTTTAGCATACATTAACGACCTCCCAGGAGCTATCCCACATCCAACAGTGTTGTATGCCGATGACTGCACTATTGTGCTTAATGATAGGGATGAAATATCTGGTTGTTTAGATAGATTAGTACACTGGTTGGAAGAGAATAATTTGAAAATTAATTTGCAAAAAACAACAATTATGAGCTTTAGACAAAGAAAAACCGAAGACTTGACTAGTGTGACATTTAGAGATCATAATATAGCTATTACTCATTCTACAAAATTTCTAGGTTTACATATTGACGATAAAATGAATTGGAATACACACACTGACATTCTTTGTAATAAACTAGTTAAATACTCATACAATTTATTTATGTTAAATAAAGTCGTTAACCGTACTGCCATTATGTCCGCCTATCATGGCCATATTTCTTCAGCTTTAAGGTATGGAATTATCTTCTGGGGGAACTCCAGCCATGCCACTGATGTCCATAAAGCTCAAAAACGGTGTATTAGATCCATTTGTAAGTTGAGACGCACTAACAGCTGTAGACCATATTTTAAGCAACTTAAAGTGTTAACTGTGTTTGATTTATATATTCTAGAAACAGCTATGTTTGTTAAAAGAAATATGCATCTGTTCAGGCACCTTACGGGGGCACGAAATTGTGACAAAATACACCCAGTACCTGGTAAATCGGCTCTTTTTCAAAAAAGTTTCTTTTCAATGGCGCCGAAAATATATAATTGTTTGCCGAAATCGCTGAGGTTGACGGATAACGAAGTTGTCTTTAAGAAAAACCTGATTGAGTTTTTAAATGAGCACTGTTTCTATTCAGTAACAGATTTTCTTAACTTTAATAACTGCAATGACTGATCTCATGATCTAATATTAATGAATAATAACGGTTAACACATGTTTGCTTACTGTTGTAACCATAGACAGTCGGATTTTTAAATTTGACTCCCCTATTTAATTTTTTTTTTCATGTTTCTGTTTTTTTTTTTTTTTCCAATTCAAATTTTGATTTACCTATATTGTTTTTGTGTTAGTTTATTTTGACATTGAATATATAACCGTTCCGTTCTGCCTAGCTTTGTAACCATTAATACCTTTAATGTGAACCTACCCTATTTTTTTGACATGATTTAAAATTTATTGTTTTGCAATTTCCGAAGGTAGGTTAGTTACATGTTGACATTTTATAACTTCAATTTTTAATCTGTTTAAGTATCTTTTGCATGCCTGATGGTCGAATACACTGACACTTCCCTAGTTTTAAGACCTATTATGTATTTACGTGTATTCTTGCAAAATAAAAAGTTTGAAGTTTGAAGTTTAAATTGTTATTTTAACTCCTGTGAGCAGCTATTCAAATGTTAACGCGGGTTAGAAGTCATTATACCCCTGATAGCTAGCAATTCTTTTTTTTTTCATACACTCAAAGAAATAGGTACGGGCTGAAAAACAGCGCTGTGCAGTCACTAGACTCGCGGCACAAGCTGAGTCTCGAGCCTATTGTCGCACCTAGTATTTAACTATTGGTAGTTACTTAGTTATTTTAGTCCTCAAAGTTGTGATCATAGCTAATATAGAACAAGACATGATTGTACTGTATCATAGCGTAGCTTACTCTTAGTTGCATGATAGAAATAAATACTTAAGTAATTGTACCTTAAAATTATTTGCGACAATAAATGACTTTTTATTTATTTATTTATTTATTTAAATATAAGCGCCACTGATAATATATCACAAATCGTTGCTAGACTCTCGCATCTCCGGTGGCAAGACCCTAATACGGTATACGGTAAAAACTATTTATTTTTATTTATTTATTTATTTTAAAACATATTTCAATGACATTACAGATAAATCCAATGCGTCATGAAACTTAAATAATAAAAAAAACAGTAAGAACATGAAGAAAAACAAACAATAAAAGTTTACAACTAAACAATTACTTTGGGCGATGACGTAACAGCGTGGCTCCGTTGCGTCGTTTGCCCCGGTGTAGGATTCGACATGTCTCGAATATGAGATTTTCTCACATGAACGTCGTGTGCTATACAAATTTGACGGTCGCTATATATTCGACAAAATCTCGTATATACCTGGTGTACGGGAAAAATTGCTCCATGTGAACTTAGCCTAGGCCGTCCCTAATATCGCACTATTTGTAAGTGCGATAGGGACGGTCAGATGTTTTATCATTTATCGCGCGACCATGCTTATACGTCAGAGATTCAGGCACTTTAATCTAAAGTTGCTCATTAATTCTTCAAATGATTTTGAACAAAACATTAATGAAAGCTTTATAATTCTGAGCGTCTTAGCATATAGCATACAGTCCAAAAGTAGTTCATAAGAGGAAAGTATAAGTAGCACTAACATAAAAGTGCAGAGTACACAGACTTGGAACAAATACTTGGAGTCCTAAACACAAATATTTGCTAAAGCTTCCACGGGGAGCAGTAATGACATTACTTCCATGTTCTTCCAACGCTTCATGTTTTAGTTTTGAACTACTTGAGAAGATTTTAAACTTTAGATACTATTTATGGGATACTTAAATATACTAGTACTTTCATGTATATGCTTTTCGTACAACTGAGTAGCTTTGTGATTTTTAGGAAAAATTGAAAGAATGAAAAGTTATGTAATGGGATTATATGATTTGTTTAAGAGCATTATAAATATATCTTCTGTACAAGATATATCGAACTTTTCAAGAGCAAACTGAAGACAGGATATCGACTTGAGTTTTCAGTCGTGTTTTCACATTTGTACAACAAAGAATCATTCATGATTTTCTTTAACTTGCTGACCAAGAAATTTAATAAATAGTGTCTACTCGATTCTATCACGTATTTCTGAATAAAGAAATGAAACACTTGTAGGTACTAAAATTACAATTTATCTTTTAATCATTATTTCTCCTTAAATCAAGATTCAACACTCAACGCCTATTAATTTCAAAGCAGTTGAATTATTTCCAGATGTACCTCAAAGTCCCACTTTTATACATATTCCCTTACCGCCCGATGCCCAATACATCATTCTAGTAGAAGCTTGATAAAGACCAGTGTAAGCTTGCTCACTGTGTCCAAACAGGTAGTACACAACTAGAGGTCACGTAGAGTTGGACTTATCAGAAATTGAGTCGTTCACGCAACCAACAGCCCAATTCAAACCTACACTATCACCTGAACGATATACATGAACATAGAACGATTTCACCCTGTATTACCTTAATTAAAGTTAGTTTTCGAGCGTTTCACACCAATGCAGCTACGACGAGCATATTTGAATGATATCCTTGAGATGTCACAATCATCATCATCGTCATCATATCAGCCCTTCATCACCCACACAGCCTCTCTTCTCTCGGTTCTGAGGTAGTCTCATACAGTTGTGATCCGCAATTTTCTGAATGTCGTCCACCCAACGAATGCCAGGGTACTACGTAGTCAAACACAACCGCACAACCGCTTACGATAATATCGTTATCGTATCTCTATCGATCTTCCGTATTGGCGCGAGAGAGCCAGACTGAGTTTCGATTAACACCATTGTCATTTTGGCTAGGCCAGCAAGTTCTTAAATTTGTAAGCGGCCACCGGCCAATCCGTTAACATTTTTGTCCATAGACTGATGTCACATTGATTTCATTGAAGATTTGAATAGGCCGGCAATAGAGATAAACATCGAGTGTCTCCGGAAGCCGGTGCGATTGCCGGCTCCCGCGAGTCCCTAATTACATTTTCGATAACGGATAGTCGCTGGAGCCTGTCACAAATGACATAAAATCTTGTTGATAAAACGGTTATACTTTTCAGTTTCTATAATAGGTGAATATTAAATATGTATACGAATACACTCAAGGATTAACTAACTGAGCACCGGTTACTTTGGTTAGTTAGATGTTTAGGTCAGTGGATCTCATAAGGTTCAATTACCTGCAACATTTTTAAATAACCAAAATTTAGTAACTATGCAATACCTAAGTCAAAAACCTCAAATAGGTATGTAGATTCGTATTGTAATGGAAAATAAAAAGTTAAATATCAATACCTACATATATTATTTACTTCGTGTATACAGACTTGATTTGAGTATAACATAATTTTATCAATCGATTCTTCAACGTCAAAAACTACTCTGTAGATTATAGACCGCGTTTTCCTAAACCTATCGACGCGGAGTCGGCTCTAGCTCACCAAAAATCGCACGTTAGTATGAAGACGCTTTACGCGTCGTCGTCGCTGCAGAAGTCGCTACACGCACACGCATGGACGGCAAAAGCACAGGCAAAAGTCGATTTCGTGTCTATAGGTTTGGGGAGACCCTGAGGAGAAAAACGCGCGGTACGCTACGGTACACGGTACACTTTCCACTATATTTAAGAGGATGCCGCATCTGCTATTAGCTAGCAATACAATCTGTGGCTAAACTCCCCTCCCACCGTCGACGCCTGTGCTTCAATGCGTGCAATTTAACTGACCTTAATTATTCCGAGCCGTCAAAGGAATTGCAAGACCGTTTGGGAGACTTATTCTAATTGCGCTTTACTAGGTTTTTAATCTAGCTACTTACTAATTACAGTATCCATAATAGTCTAAGAGGGTCGAACCCTAAGTTTTCGATGTTTTAGAAAATTATTCAATAGCGTAAACGTCGCAAAAAATGGCATTCATTACAATCACATTGAAATGCACTCGATCTCTTTATCAATTTACATAAATTGAAACATTTTTACAAGCTTTTATTTAACTTGCCTTGCTAGTATGTTAGTTTGGGTCAAAACGTAGAAGCTAAAATTTGACCCACTTCCCGGTTTCTGGTTGACCTGAAATTTTGCACACATAATATATAAATCACGTGACAATGCAATATTGTGGTATCATGGAGCTGATCTGATGATGGAGCAGAAAGGTGCTCATAGGAACTCTATTATGAAACATCGCACCCCACCGAGTAAGGGGTTTTTAGAAACGCCTCGGAAAGCAGCAGATGACTTTTAAAAGAAAGATACAGTCGACGATAAAAGCTTGTTCCAAAAAAGAAATTTTTGCAAAAAAAACTTATTTATATTCATTGAATACATCGAACTACCGTACCTATACACCGCACATATCTCACCAAAGATATTTATCACGCCAATTTATAACCGGAACTGGTATAAAAAATAACAGATTATTTTCATCTCAGTTACTTGTTTGTGGGTTTTATTCGATACATGAATACGTAATTGGCACAACACGAAGTTCTGAACCTGAGGCACGTCAGCAAAGCAAACTGTTTGCACGCCGACAGAAACTTTCGGGTGCAAGTATGTGTGCGCTAGGCGTCGAAACCGCCGAACTTGCCAACTTTGGCCTATTACATGTTCCAATAACAAACCTTGTTGGAAAACTGTGAAGAAGTACAATAATAGTGCTATTTGAATGGCTTTTTGGACTCAATTTTCCATTGAACTACTGAACTTGCTGACAAAAAAATTACATGAACCTTACACGCGATTTTTTATCTACATAAGTTGAAAAGGAAATATCTGCTAACATTCAGCCCAAAACAGCTATCTTGTAGTTTTATTTAAACTGATGTTGGCTTGAGGTGTGGAATCTTAGAAGTTTTTTGTGAAAAAAATAGGTAGATACTGTGTTGTTAGGCTAGTTTCCTAAGCTTAAAATAAAATATTATATGCAGTGCACGAAATAAAGCACCGCCTAATTAGAAGAAAAATATGGACTAGTTATGTTTAAACATAATTTATATTTAATAAGTCAAAGAGAAAGATATAAAGTAAGTAAATGAATCGACCGTGACGTCACTCCTCAGTATTTCATAGTATTGGGTTGGCACAAAAGTAATGAGACACTTGGTTTACGTTTTATATTTTTTATTATATTACAATACAAAAAGCTTAGTCGATGATGTAATCACCATTAGCATCTATGACTTCTTGCCAACGATCCGGCAAAGTTTGGATGCCTTTCGCCCAGAACTCTGATGGCTAGCCTCGAAAAAGTTGTTCAACTCCACCTTGTACATCATGGAAATCATTGAATTGATGGTGCGAGGTCTGGAGAATAAGGTGAGTGGGGTATCGTCTCCCAGCCCAAGTTCTCCAGCTGTTGGCGAACGGTAGATGCGACATGAGGTCGAGCGTTATCATGTAGTAAAATTACAGTGGCTCGTCTTCGTCGTTTTTTCTTGATAGCAGAAGATAGTTCGGTGAGCTGTGTTGAATATTTGTTAGCGTTTACAGTTTCATTGTGTAATAGTTCATGAAACAGCATGCCTTGCGAGTCCCAGAAACAACAAAGCAAAACTTTTAAGTGGTTCTTTTGACTCAGCTTCGGTTGAGTTGGTGGCGTTTCTTCTCGAGGCAGCCAAAAAGCACGACGTGTATCGTTCTCATAATAAATCCATGATTCATCTCCCGTAACCAGATCAGTCAAAAACTCTTTACGTCGGGGTCGTAGCAAAAGTGATTGACAGATGGCGACACGGACTGCACGACTGGCGTCGGTAAGGATGTGCGGTACCCATCGAGCCAAAACTTTTCGATACCCAAGCTCATGCAGATGGTATTCCACAGCGTGGTGACTGCAGTTAAGTGCTTCCGCTAATTCACGAGTAGTAGCATCAGGATTCGACTGTAGTTCGCGGCGTAAATCGTCATCATTGAATGCAGGTGGTCGTCCTGAGCGTGACTGACTTTCAAAGCTCCTGTCTCCTGATTTAAAACGGTCAAACCATCTGGACACCGTGGCATGGCTTGTACTTCCAGCGCCCAATGCAGTGTTGATATTGTCAGCCGCAGCCCGCGCACTGTGGCCTAACAAGTACTCGTATAAGTAAAGTGTTCGAACTTGTCGCTCGTCCATTTTATTTGAATCTAACTAAACCAATCACGAGGGCGGCTTTATATACCCTCACATTAGAAGTACCTAGAATGTTCTACAACATACTAGAATATTATCGAAAACAATTAACTTAAGAAAGGAAATGTATAGAGTTTTGTAGAGTGTGTCATTACTTTTGTGCCAACCCAATAATTCCATATTAGCAAATCGTTTTGACATTTCGTAAAAAGAAGTTGATTTGACTACTATCTAGCCTATTACCAGAGATCGGATTTTTGTGCGTCATCTCATACTACGAGTAAAAGATCTCTGCCATTACTTATACTTATGTAGTTAGTGACCGAAACGTCAGAATGGGCCTAAGAGATTACTCGGGCATTTTACTCTTAGTATATCCGGATCCACACCACACTCCTCCACACTTCCACTTTTAGAAACAAGTTCAATTTTGTACTAAATTCACTCGTTTTTAAAAACTGAATCGGGAATTAACAGCTTATAACTTAGGTTTTTTATTTGGCCTGTAGACTTTCTATTTCTAACGCCCGTGACCACGTCAAGTTCAAAACGTGAAACAAATAATAAACGTACATAGTTGCAAGTGATTAATTCCCGTTTCAGTTTTCCATTATGTTTTGTGGGTATCTACTTAGACACAGGTAAATTTTATGTAAATAGGTACTTATATATTTTATAGCTTTAAAAACCTGGGAAACATTGGCATTTCATTCTATTCAACTAAAGTTCGCTTGAATTGTTACAAAACTATTAGTAGAATTGGCAATACGAAAATAGCTAAATGAACCGGTTACCTTACCAACGTCACAATCGGTTACGCTTCGCTAGCTAGCTTTCCCTGTCGCTCTAGGTTCTGTTTTTGTATTTGCACGACAGAGCCAGACTGCGCTTTGATCGGCGCGTAGCGTCAACGATCGTCACTTTGGCCAGGCCGGCAGTTGAGGGCAGAACGGAACTGTGGAGTTCCAATATTCAATTATTATGCTATAAATTAGGCCCCGTCAGTTCGTTGTACGACGGAGCTGAATTCTAATTATAATAACGATGAATTTAAACTTTCACGATTGATAGGTACACATAATTATTTTTTAAATCGGGACTTAATCGCGTATGACTACCTACATATTAAACTGACCTCCAACGTTTCAGGGACGGCGTTGTCCCCGTAGTCTCGGAGAAGACTCAAGACTCAATGAAGTCCCGAATTTAAAAATAATTAACGATGAATTTGACTCCGGATATTTTATGAATATCCTATGCCAGTGTTAAAAGCTAACATTTCTTCAAAACTGCTATCGAATTTTATTATAAACCAGACAGATTTATTATATAAGCTAGTGAATATTCAGCAATCAAATTTAATTTTTGAATACCAAAAAAAATCAGGGCTTAAGGGCCAAATGCACAATTATTGATGCTTCGTGGCTAACGATACGCATTGGCTCTGTCGCGCCAATACGGAAAAGCAATAGAAAAGACTACGAAACAATACGTTCACACGCTAGAGTACCAGGGTGGCTAGCCGAATGGCACAATCGCTCACGAAACGCTCACGAAACGAAGCGCTAGTAGATATCTATCTCTATCGCGCTTGCGTATTGGCGCGACAGAGCCAGCGGCGTATCGCTTTCGTTTGACGTCGGAGAAATGCCATTCGGCTACGGGGCCAGAGCTTCCGTATACCTAATTGGCATTCGAGACCTTTTTCAGGCTATGGTAAATCAAAATGTCCGTTTTTATATTGATAACGGCGAGACAGCTCATTGTAGCTGGCACTAGAGGTCGGTAGGAGGCATGACTGCAACGCCATGCACGCCTAGGCGATTTCTTTCAGACAACTTTGGCAAACAGTATCAAATGTGTAGTCATTTTAACCGTGAGGTGTCGCGCAACAATCCATGTCCAGTCTTTTTATAGTATCTTAACAAAAAACAAAAGAACAGAGCTTCCGAGCAATTCCACGTAACTGTAATGTAAGTGACCACTTCATTGCATGTTTTTTTATTTATGATGCAAATTGAAGTCTTAATTTATCTCTAGATAAGCCTACTTTTAATCCTTAGATATATTGATATTTAAATTAGCACCATGAATAAAAATACATGCAAATAATTGGTCACTTACATTACTCTGTTACATGGAATTACCCTCCGCACCTACTTTTGAGGCCTATTTTCAAGCCATGATAAATCAAAATGTCCGTCTTTATCAATGAGCCGCTAGTGGTCGTTAGGAGCTATGACGGCAACGCCATTCACAGCGGTGAAGGTCGCATCGATCGCACGCACCGCGCCACGCCGTGTGTACTGGGGGGTTACCATGACGTACTAAAGACGTTCAGTTTAGGTTGAGAGAAAGGGACACAGCTATAGCAGTTACATAGCTCCGTCCCTCTCTCTCAACCTAAACTGAACGGCTTTAGCACGTCATGGTAACCCCCCTGTACTACGAAATGAGCGGCCACTGATGACTATAGTGATATTTGAAGCCTTTGACGATACAGGAGGGGTCAATTCTCCATACAAACACTTGACTATTTATTATTTTCCTCCCTGGTTTTCGAAGATAGAGCAATGATTTTTTTCAACACAGATTATTATTATTTTGAAATATGTGTCGGACCATTTTGATTTTTTTTATATTCTTTTTTTTAAAGACGCTAGAGCCCATCAAAAATGTCCAATAAGTAACGGCGTTATTGATTATGGCGTAAAAAAGGTATGTATTCAAAATTGGTGACAATTAGCCCAAAAAACTAAACGGTCCGACACAGATTATTTCATTGTTATTCAGATTCTCAATCTTCGTTATGATTGATTAAATTTTGAAGGTGGAAATAAATAGTCGAGAGCGGAACCTCGATTTTAAGGTTTTTTTCGTACATTTTTTTTTCGATAAATATAGTTAATAACACTAGTATATTAAACTAGATTTCCTCCTTTCCATTTTAGCATTTTCGCTCCTGTAGCGTCTTAAAGTATACCGGTTGTCCCTAAAACCAACGCCAAACCGTAAAGGGGTGATAGGACATGTTCATTAGCTATAACATTAAGCGAATATGACTGTCATGTCCATACAATGTTCCTATGCCCCTATCCCTGGCAGTAAAAGCGTGAAAACGCTTTTAAAAGCTCCCTAGTGTCGTCGAAAATTTTAAGAATATACTGGGGGTGCATTTATCTAACCTGTCAAGTGTCAACGCAGTGCAGTCTTCAGTCGTGCATTTGAAAGCAACCTTTAGGCTACGTGATTTACCAGCCGTTTCTTTAACACTGGTGTGGTATTCATGAAAATAAGATTGACTTAATAAGGCCCACTTGTACCAACCACTTAACTCAGGGTTAGTGGCCTGTCAACTATCAAATTCCATACACAATAGCGGGTTACCCTCCATTTTCGTTGGTGCAAGAGGCCCTAACTGAATTACATTTTTATAAATTTGCGTCTACCACCATTTTTTTCATAGTCTTTTTATTAGGTTTCTCCAGCGAGACAATAATATATTATGCACATAATACATATATATACCTACTTATAGTTGAATAATTCAGGTTTTTGTGCGTTACAAGAAATACAAGTAACAGTATTCGTATATAAAATGATATTTTGTAACTTTGAGCTTTAGTTGCCGTAGCTGGCATCCATAACTAACCTCCAAATTCCATTGTTTAGATTCCATACAGATGACAGACATTGTGTCAGTGCTGAGTGTTACCTGCGAAAGAAAAAAACATCAATTAATGAGTGCTGAGTTATTAGGGCTTCCGTTACTCTAAAGGAAAAAGCTTAAAAAAGAATCACTATGTTAGATTTATATTCATCGGGATATAGCCCGTGATTTTATTTTTAACCGACTTCAAAAAAGGAGGAGGTTCTCAATTCGACTGAATTTTTTTTTTTTTTTGTATGTATGTTACTCGATATCTCCGAGAATCGTGGACCGATTTTCAAAATTTTTTTTTTGATCGAACGGGTATAACCCCGAGATGGTCCCATTGGCACCAAGTCGGGGTCTGATGATGGGATCTTGGAGAAATCGAGGGAACTCTTCAAATGTTATAGGCACATGTAATGTTTTTAATGTATTTTTCAAAGGTACACCAGTATTTACGCCTGATGGTAATAATTTTATGTGGCTGAGCTGATGATGGAAGGTCAACTCCTCAATGGTTAGGAGTTAAAGGATAATTCTTTCACTACTGTACATATATTCGGATTGATACATATAATATCAATAGGAACCACTAAAAATCAACAAATAAATTAACTTTTTAACAAAAAATAAAACCGCCTTCAAAAAAAGCGCGTTACAAAACACGTAGAAACTAAAAAGCAAAAAATAATAAACCTTTGAATTCAGATTTCTTATCGTATTGCAATAATCTAAACATCCAAATATAAACAAATCAATTATTTTTGGAGTCGGGGCCAGCCTGAGTATGGTTGGGTGGGGCCAAACAGGCAATATAGCAAGGCGACGAACAGGTCTGGCACCGACTACAAAAATAATTGATTTGTTTATAATTTGGATGTTTAGATTATTGCAATACGATAAGAAATCTGAATTCAAAGGTTTATTATTTTTTGCTTTTTAGTTTCTACGTGTTTTGTAACGCGCTTTTTTTTTGTAACGCAGTCGACGCGCTCGAATGAGGGTAGCCCGCGCGCGGTCTACACAACTTTGACATCCACTCGCTACATTCAGTTACCTGGAACCATGATGCATGTAACAGCTTCATCACGGTATGTATAAGGGCCGGTTGCATCAAACTGGCTGTCACCGTTAAAGCGTTCGTTAATACATGTTGTATGGGAAATTCCATAGACGTCTGCTGCCTGACGATGATGTGTCTGTTTTTGGTTGATGCAACTGGCCCTAAGTCGAGTGAAACTAATAGTGAATTATTCAAAACTCTGACCGTGATGTCCATACGTAAGCGTTTGTTCCTTTTATCTCAGGAACGCGTGTAGACATCGAGTTGCAATCAAAAGGATATACTACGTTTCATGAAGCGAACCAATATGTATTCTAAATAGCATATTTAATACACATTTCCCGCTTCAATCATAACAGTAACACAAAAAGCTGATAAAACGTTTTAATGAAACAACACAATCAACGGTTAGTCAAGCCCGGACTTCGCCACTACGAGATGACGCAGCAACACCCGGCATGACAAGCATTCAGGTGCCTAGCCAACGTCTCAGTCGCTTACTATTCGTAGTTAGTTCTCGCTCGCTCTTGTAGTGGCGCGACAGAGCCAGACTGCGTTTCGGTCGCCACGTAGCGTCAACGATTGTCGCGCTGACTGAGAACTGTCACAAGCTCATACCTAGCAGCGTTCACTTAAAATTGTACGCTATAGAAACAACCAAAAGCCGGTCTTCGAAGCAAAAATTTTAGCGTAATACGAGATTTTTAAAGCTACAGCTGGTTTTGTAGGAGCCTTTGTTTCGCCTACAAATGGGCCTTGACGCGCTTGCTTCATAATTAGCCTGTGGAGCAAAACAGGATTACTTTTCAGCAGGGCGCGGATTAATTTTTCATGGTTTTCAAGATCAAAGGTAATTAAGTGAGGTAGGTGAATTATTATTTTCTTCATTTTGCTTATTTACTTCATCAGTTTTATATAATTATTAAACTAAAGGCACACAAATTAAATGCAAGTACAATGCAGCTGGGCTCATTTTTTTTCAACTTTGAAGTTGAATTGACAAACATTTTACGTTCTGTTCAGTAATAATTGAACTCTTAGCCAAGCACGCATAGCAAAATTAAATAATAAAAAGTGATGACTTGATTCTTTGTCTTTTGCCACAAGTAAATTCGTACTTTCGGATTGCTATTCGTCAAAAAGGCTAGGCAGTTCTATCCTACACGATCTCTAGCTGCCCGCAAATCGAAAAAGAATTGCAAAGATAATAAAATAACTAAAAAACACTTTTTCTGCTTTTCCAAGATAAAGATCCAAAATAAAATGCGATAGAAATCCTTCTTATAGCTCTCTGGGCAGCTATACCGCCTATACCTAAGTTTTAACTTAGGTATAGGCGGTGTGATAATAGTGATACGAAAGTTTGACTTATAACAAAGACATATATATATATAACTCCGTATAGACAGATAAAGTCTAAGAAAAAAACGTACCTCAGTACCAGACAGAAAAAGGTACGGTGGCCTAGATGGCATTACACCTTTGGGGTACGCTCATCTAGATGGCGCTAATATTAATATTTGACATTTTAACACATAAGAATATGGGCCAAATTGTCAAAACTAAGGTTTAAAAGCTTTAAGCCTGTGTCGAGAGATGGCGGTCTATGCATTGTGATTACACATTTTACTTTGACAGTAACTCTCTATAATACTTGATCCTCTTTGCTTAATTTATACTAACTGAGATGTAGACCGTGATGACTTTTCGATTTTGTCAAGCTCTCGATATTTCTATACAAATATCAAAAAAGTAAACACGGTCTATATTCCAGTTAATACATATAAGTCTAATGAAAATAACCGTGAATCATTCAAAACTCTTATAAGAAAGTTGATCCAGAACCATTGACGTCATAAAAGTGATAAGATCAGTTAGAACACATTTATTCTCTCAACAATGCCCTGATTATGAGTGACGATCGCAGTTTAATTGACTTATGCCCCAGCGTCGGCTTACGGCTCCATCGGATGATTGACGACAGTTTAACTGATGGCCAAAGTTGGACAAATAGCTTACAAATACCCCGGATAAGAACTTGAGGCCGATCCTGTTTAGATTATTTCGATAAATTTGTTAGATTCGGAAAGATAAAATGTGAAAGAAAATGTGGGGCTCTATATAATTTGTGATTCTTCTATTTCCACACAGGATAAGTAGCCAAATGCACAAACGCTTACGATAATATCGTTATCGTAGCTACCTGTCTCTATCGCTCTTTCGTAATGACTCGACTCACTCGACAGAGCCAGACTGCATTTCCATCGGCTTCTAGCGTCAACGATTGCCGTTCGGCTAGTCTGGCAGACTGATTCATAGTTTTAGCACACCTCGGACACTGGGCGATCAAATATATGAAAGAGGCGCGTTCCTAGCACACAGTCTAAGCTCGTGTTGCTGAACGCGTACTATGCTTGTATGAGTGACATATGACAGGACGACTGTTCGCGTTTTTGACAGGCGGTAACTGTGAGGTAACCGAGAGGGGGTGGGCGGCACTTTCAGCGGGGAGCGGGAGTGGCCATACTGTACGATAGTACTCTTTATTATACTGTGGTTTTAGTCTTGGTACGATTCGAACTTGCTCGTCATTCAAGCAGATTTTTACGCACGATATGCCGTAGTAGTACCAAGAGCCAGCGGTGACACACTGTTTGTTTCGGATGGATTCAGTTCCGTCTCAGTATCAACTTAGGATTGGCACAACTTGACCTCTGTTTGCGTGCGCCAGTAGCATTGAGCATGTTTCTCTCACGCACGTAGTATGCGCGACATGCACTAATAGTCATAATGTAACCAGATGTTTCAAGATCGTGTCAACACCAAATGAAAACTGTAGCAGATTGTAAGATCAGAATCAGCCTCTAGTCCATAAACGTATATCTTGTGGGAAGTGTGGAAGCTGATGACTGGAAATGACAGGTCAAGTGGAGATTGGATAGAGAATATTATTTCCTTTGGAAAGTGTAGAAATAATATAGTCCAGTGATTTACTTTTCTTTAATAAAAGCAAGAGGTAGCTTTAAATATTTGAATCTACTTTATTTTTAAACATATTTGAGTTGCTACGTTGTCAAACCATTTTTTGTTTTCAAACCCATCTTGCAAAACTGTACCAATAGTCAGCTACCGCATTGTACGGTTCGACTTAACGCCTCGTTACTTTCTTAGTTATCAGTACTAACCTGTTGCATAGTAATACACTTAACCTCGTACCTAAGACCATACTTTGCACTTTTGCATTTCTAACATTTTGACAGACAAAAACTCGGAAGCGAATTTATGAATACCTACCTAATTAATAATGTTTGTATAATTAGGTATTCTTGTAAGTCTCTGGTGGTTTCTCGATTTGTATTACAAGTTGTCAAATCGTATGAGTTGTCACACACTTGTAATACAAGGCTTGTAATTTATGAGGTACTATAATTTATGATGGCCACTAAAAGTTGCAGTCGCCATCCCCACTGTCTTACTCCCTGACCCAGATCTCGGCGACTAAAGCCCTCACGTGCGCCCAGTGCGCGCATTCTGTCTTAGGGTTTAACTGCTCCTTCTCTGGAATCGTTAGGAATATGCTGAAGCATTTCATAAAAAATTTGTAATGTGACAGACAGACAGACGCGCATAAGGATTCTCTTTGTACTTTTTTTGGTAAGGAGCCCCAGAAACGTATTGTAAGTATTGTTTTCTTTTGTTTTTATTTTTATTTTTTATTAACAGAAGTGTTCTTATACTTCAAGTGGAATCAAGTCCTATCAATAAGAAATTCTAACAAAATTGTATAAGAAGTATTACATTGAAAGTAATTAGACGCTTTTATTATAGATCTTTAATTTAATGCGCTATAAATATATAAAGCACAGCGAATTTAATAAATTCATATTATATTTCATATTGCAGAATCGTCATATTTTACAAATTGTAATATATGGATATTATATACCCGACAAATGTAGGTACTTTATAATATTTATACACCATTCAATTGACATGTAACAACCGTAATTAATATATTTTCATTTCATTATTGCAGTGGTTAATAATAACTGGTACAGGATTACGTAATGTAATTGCACATTGACACTACACAAACCGCAATAGTAAGAATATAATTTATATAATTTGTGATTGCTTTTTATGAAATTAGTTTGCGAAAACTGTTTAGTCAATTGTGTAAAAATCATCAGTCATATGATTGATCATCATGAAAAATCTTCTAAAATCAACAAGCTCTAGCTTGCTTGTTGTAGCTTGTAAGAGGACTAAATCTCCTTCCCAGTTTTCAATTATGAAATATTTACATTACATCCTATCCTTCATCACATAAACTCCTTTTGTTTGAATCGAAGTATGTCATAAAACAGTATAAACTGTCAATAGATGAACACATCCCCAACATTAATTAATCTTCACGACGTGCATAAGTAGAAAGAAAGTTTTCTAATGCAAATTAAGGTTGTCAATGACAGCTTGTATCAAGAACAAAAAGGAAACAGATTGTAACCAAATATGTCGCTAAGCATAACTTTCTTCCATATCTACTTTCCACCTCTCAAGTTTCTACAAGTACAGAACATTCCGCTACAAGCCATCTTCCTTGCCGTTTCCGTAGAATATTAAATCTCTGTTTGATTGTTCCGGCTTCCCTGCTTCTTGAGAAAAAGGTCTTAAAGCGTCGTTGAAAGGTTATGAACTAAAGCCTGTATGTTGTACGTCGGCACTGTCGGCAGACTTGGGAAGTTTGAGTGACGTCGGGCAAGCTGAAGTTTGAGGTGAGTTCGACTTGCGGAATTATGTATGAGAAGTTTGAGAAGACAGTGGCTGACGCAATGAGCAAAGCAAAAACGATGGGGTATTATAAGCTTGACGTGTCTGTCTGTCTGTCTGTCTGTGTGTGTGTCTGTTGTGGCATCGTAGCTCCCGAACGGATGAACCGATTTAGATTTAGTTTTTTTTGTCTGAAAGCTGAGTTAATCGGGAGTGTTCTTAGCCATGTTTCATGAAAATCGGTCTAATATGTCGCGGTCGGGGTTTTTTTTTTTTTTTTAATAATACCAAACGGTTCCGGATTCCTGTTAAGTCCTCTGTTTGAACTCTTTTTGAAAATTACTGCAATAAAGTTTCATTCAAGCCCGTAGAATCCAGGATGATATTAAATCTAAAACAACGAGTGCGAAAACTTAAAATGTAATTAGTCTGGCTTATGCATTGTTGAGCAGGGGCTCTAAGCCCTTTGTAATTGGGTTGAATTAAGGGAGAAATAACTTGGTAAGTAAGGTATAAATGCATTCATGTTACCATGTTTTATGGCTGCATAGTCGGTCTTTTGTTACCATCATATTTAGCCACGACTTGGTCTAAGCGCGGCAGCGAAAACTTTAATTATACGCGAATGAAAAGTCTCATCGCTGTGTCTCGCTTCAATGTATTTGGCTGCCTTCAAATCCACCTATTAGGCGTTTTCACCATTCGTCCTGATCCGTCATATTTACCGGATCCTCGGAAAACTTTAATTAAAACGCAATTAAAATGTCGCGCAAATAGTGCCGATGAAAACACAATTATTTGCTGAATCTTCAAATCCACCTATTATACCGTTCACTTGTAACCTTGCGACAAATCGCTGTAAGTTGTGAAGCCGCGTCGACATTAACGTAGGTAGGTGTTTTATCTCATAGCTATGATTTAAGCATTCAACTAGTAATGCTTATAAGAATCAGGGTGGCTAGCCGAATGGCACAATCGCTCACGAAACGCTCACGAAACGAAGCGCTAGTAGATATCTATCTCTATCGCTTACGCGACAGAGCCAGCGTATCGCTTTCGTTTGGCGTCGGAGAAATGCCATTCGGCTACGGGGCCAGACAGTGCTAACAATGACTTATTTCAAGAGAAACTTGATTAAAATTAGTGGAGTTGTTGGAAACTTCCGCGACGGCGCCTCTAGAGACTACGGATTACGGAGTCGGGTCTGTTTTGGACTTGTTCTACGCTTGTTGGATTTAGATCTATTTGTTTTAAAATATTAGATCAAATACCGACCATTTCACCACTCTGACAATTTTTTTATACCTTTAAACGAGCAATTCTTGTTTATTTATTTATATATACCGACGATCTCGGAAACCGCTCTCACGATTTCGCTGAAATTTGTTTTGTGGAGGTTTTCGGGGCTGTAAAATCGATCTAGCTTAGCCTTAGGTCCCAGAAAACGTGAATTTTCTAGTTTTCATTAGTTTTCCTTTCGCGTTAGTAAACGCAAAATATGGTCGCTAATTTCGTCGTCCGAGCGTTTGCGTCGGCCTAAAAATCGCATACACATCGCGGGTGTCAGGGTTCTAATCCCGACCTAGTGATGGGTCGTTACCGGTAATATTACTAAAACGAGTATTTTACCAGTAATGTTACTAGTAATATTACCACTTAGCGGTAATTTAAAGAAATATAGACATAAAAATAGATACAAAATATTTCTTTTGTGTTTATTGATACAAAGGAGACATGTTGCACTGTATTATAACAAAAAATAATACCTACCTAACGTCATTTAGTAAACTACCAATATTACCAGTAATATTCCCAATACTACCGAGTATTTTACCAATCTTACTGGTAATATTTCTATAGTAGTATGATATGAAAGTTACAATGAATCATAATTTTATGGAATAATATGGCGAAAATATAACAAAAAATTGTTAAATCAGTTTTAATTTGTTGTATTAGGGTTCCGGACCTCAAAATGGAAAAACAGAACCCTTATAGGATCACCGTCCGTCTGTCACAGACACAGCCAATTTTCTCCGAAACTACGGATTCGAATAACTTGAAATTTGATAGACGTATGTAACCTTATGACCCAAAGACGGACATGTAACTTACATTAATACATTTCTGTCATAGGGGTCACTTTAGGTAATGTAAAAATTAAAAATTTAAGATTTTTAAATGAAAGTTTGTTTTACATATCACATCAAAGAGCTTCTTATATTAGAATTATAGGCATCTCAAAATTGTTTTTTTTTTTAATTAATTAAGAAATAATTTAAGAAACGAGGCTACTCACAGATTACAAATTTAGTGCGAAAAAAATTTCTTCATACTTTTACGGAAATGTACGAGCGTGTGATGCTATTTCAGCCAGTCTCAGTATAAAACGTACTGACAATGTCTGAACTAGCATGGCAAATATGAACGTTTCCGTAAAAATACGAAGGAAAAGCCTTTCGGCTTTCGCACTACATCTGTAGCAACGTGTCTGTCTGTATAAACATTTTCATTTAATAATTATTCCCAGCTACACCATATTTTTGATCACCTGTAGTACAAGGGCCGCAGAACCGGAAGGCGAAATAATAGAAATTTTCCTGCAAATTTCCAAATTTCCTATCACCAGGACCATAGAACCGAAAGTTGGTAAGACAGGGTTACACAGCCGTAGGCACACAGATTAGTTTATGTATTGTAAATATAGAAAATTAATAGGATAGTATTTTATTTTTGCTTAAATCTCATCTAACAAATTTTCGTTAAACTGTAAATAGTAGAAAAATGGTCCGATAATGGAGTTTCACTTCTTACTGTACCTCAGAGTAAAAAAGAGAGAAAAAAATCGGCCGTCCTACTCGGACTTTGCTGGGTTTTGTTTCACGTTACCTATTCGGTACACACACATAGTTAACACAAAGTTATTGAGTACCTAATGCAGACTTGCAATTGTATTACAATAGATAGGTACCGTAAACTGGGGTTACATTGATCAGTTTCAAAGTTTAAACTTCTCTAACATCAACTTTTTTTAGTCTTTCGCTGCTAAAAATCTAGAAATGCTAATAAAATAATGTACGGAGAAAAAAAAACTAAAACTAGGTTTTTTTTTTGGTAATCGAATGTAACCCCTTACAGAAGTATTTTATCTCAAAGAAACATAAAAATCGGTTCGCAGGTACAAAAGTTACAACTGTTTAATGCTATTTTGGGGTTACTTTGATCAAACATATAAATTACCATCTTCGACAAATCAACTTTATGTAAGATTGTCTCAATATTTATCACAAAAAGAGATCAAATTATCAGCCTCAATAAGTACCTTGACATAATACACAATAATCAACTTTGTGTAAGTATGGTCAATGTTACCCCATGCAGGTGATCAAAGACACCCCACAAATTAAATAATTAGTAATAAAATGCCTAGTTTGAATTTTAACACGAAACTCAATACAATGATATACCTAAAATATGATATTTTTAGCAAGCTAATATTCACTGTGAACCTTTTACTTTAATACCCACTAAGTTAGTTTAGAAGTTATTTGAACATGATAAATAGCGATAAACTATACTTATATTTTGACACCTGATTTGTACTGCCCACGACTATACTTTTTCGCTGCGTTAGAGCAACTAATGAAAGTAACTATCAATAGTGCCAACGCCTCATTATTTTTAAAATCGGGACTTAATCGCGTATAACTACATATTAAACTGACCTCCAACGTTTCAAGGACGGCGTTGTCCCCGTGGTCTCGGAGAAGACTGGCTTGAAATGACATCAACACCTTCTGACAGCCGCGCGAGTTTTTCGAACTACCCGCACTTGGTTTTGATTATCAACTTGAACTGTTTGCGCACTAGGGATGTTACTCTGTCGACATACAACACTGACGATATTTGATTTAACGGTACGACTGTCGATATTATTTTCGGCTTACACTTATTAATGACAGGATTCCATGTGGATAAGATCCTAAAACCTTCGTCCCGATTGAAGTGCCAACGCCGTTAAAAAATGGACAGATGCGTTGGGACATGTAGAATTTTGCGTTAAAAAACGAAGTTGACGAAACGAAGTAACCCCAAGTATCAAAGTAACCCCAGTTTACGGTAATTAGCTAATTACGTTTATATCGTCGAGTACAATTTTTGTCAAAATAAATAAATTTGGGTAGATTCCACTCTAACCAAAGCTGTCAATTTCATACTATTTAGCCTGATGTGTGCAAAGTTATAAGTTTAATAAAATAGTTTTTATATTTTATGAAACAGGGACAAAATATTCAAATATTAGATACATCTGCCACATGATACCACAAAATTATACGAAGTATATTTGCAGTTGGTGACAATGTAGGAAAGGAATGTTTCCAGTAAGACTGGTAATTTACTCGGTATTTTTGGGAATATTACTAGTAAGATTGGTAATTTACTCCCCGAGACACTCTACGAGATTTTTTAAGTTTTATGATGGCGACTTAGTAATACATAATTAATCCGTCTCGACCAGAAATATTTTAAGTTTTACTGTTTTTTCACTATCCCGACCAGAAATAAAGTTTTTTTTTTTTATTTATGAGTTTTTTGTTATCTAAAGACGCGATATAATAAAATAAAATCGAGCAAAGCTCGGTCGCCCAGGTACTGTCTAATAACGTACATATTTTGGTAATAGGTAAGTCCATTGACATACTAGCCGTGGCGAAGTCGTGGGCTGCAATGGAGCAAGCTCTCCCAGAACGTGCCTGCTCACCCTTAAAGTAACAAGCAAAGCGCTTCGTGCGAACTGCGAGTTAAACGATTTAATGAATATTCTGTTGACGTTGTTGATGTTGTTGATGATGTTGATGTTCTGTTGTTGTTGTTGTATGTTATTCACGATAGAGCGCAATTTTTTTACTCTAACCTTTAAAGGCGATACGAACTACGAAACGCATCTTACTGAAGAACGATCTACACAGATGCACCATTCTTCAGGTTCTAAGTTAGTAAAATAGGCGCCTGATCCTCGGAGCTTAGAAACCTTATAATTACATGGTTAATAATAGAATAAAAACATCCGTATAAAGTTGACCTTCTTTAAATCATATGATGCGCTATACTCTTACTCATTGCGAGAGTGAAATACGTAAGTAATGTTCACAATATTTACCGCACTTTTGCTTAGTCGTCTGTAAATGATGATTAATGATGTGATTAATTATATTTCTTATACTCCTTTTACTGTAAATCAATGTCGCCTAACAATAAAAACATGTTACCCTGTGGAAAATGCGGTTGCAAAATTTTGCCTCGCAGATTTTTAATGTGCTATACATGTAACGAAAAATATTGTATGGAATGCTTGGAAGAAATGAGTGTAAGTTATAAACGTTTTGCGCTTATGACCATTGAACACAAAAATAATTGGAAGTGCCGTTACTGTATCGATAAATCTACGAAGGCCACGTCTAACCGAGGTATAACCCACTCTAACTCGCCGACTCTCGAAAACCAACCACCCTTAGAGTCACACCACAACGAACAAGAACAAGAGAAGAGTATCACTCACCAAATGAACATATCCGATGTATCGCTTTTAAACCTCCAAAATGAGTCTTTCGAAATGAATAATGGACCAATATCTGATGGAACCAGCCCACCGGGCAATGTAGGCAAAACAGCTTCGCCTGCGATGAGTGGTGCCGATCTTACCAGCCTAATCGGTGAGTTTCAGCTGTTCAGATCTGAATTTACAGCCATGCGCCTAGAGCTTTCTAATTTCAACGCCCATTTTAAAAACTCTCTCTAGTCGTCAATACGCTCAATGATCGGATCGGCAGCCTGGAACAAAGAGTTGAACTTTTGGAGGAACGCTCTCACCGGCCGGCCAGTGAATCGATCGAAATTAAAGATTTGACAGAGACAGTTGAACGCCTGAAGCTTGAACTCAATGATAGAGACCAGGAATTGCTCTCTACCGATGTTGAAATAAGTGGTATCACTGAGTTAAACAACGAGAACCCCATTCACATTGCAGTTTTGGTGTCTAAAAAACTTGGCATAGAGATCGAGTCGCAAGACATCGTGAGCGCTGAGCGGTTAGGACTACGTCGCATGGCAGGTGAAGGCGCTGGAGGCGGCGACAGTCGACCGCGTACATTGGCTGTTCGACTGACACGACGTGCTTTGCGGGACCAACTACTGCGCGCGGCGCGCCGCACACGTGGTGCAGATACCACAGGCTTTGATCTGCCCGGTCCACCCAGGAAGTTCTATGTTAACGAACGGCTTACACGCGCCAATCGACAGCTGTTTTATAAAGCGCGTCAAGAAGGTACACGCTCTAATTGGCGGTATATTTGGACCCGTGACGGTAGAATCTACGCCAGGCGCCTACCCAATACCCAAGCTCAAAGGATCCGCAATGATGAAGATATCACAAAGGTTTTTGGCGTTCCTCCTGTTTGTACCGGCCTAACATTAATGTACAATACAACAACTTAGATATATATACTGACATCAAAAACTGTACTACGGCCACTCCATGTTACTTGCGCCTACTAATACTACATTCTTACTGGTATACACTTACTCAATTCTATACAATTACTATACAAATATGTATATATTACGACGTATTTTTAAATTCAGCTATCCCTCTCTCTCAGAGCCTGCTCCGGTATCGTCCAGTTTATATATTAAACCAAACACCGCAGTTTTACATACTATTTATACATGGCTAAGAAAATAAATTTAAAATTAGGTTTTCTCAATGCAGGCTCTCTAGGGACTAATCATAACGAATTTATAGTTGCAGTGCAAGAACGTAATGTAGACTTAATGGCTATAAATGAATCCTGGCTACGGGAGGGAGAGGAGGGGCGGGCGCCCGTCGTGCCAAACTACACCCTGCGCCACGTCCCGCGCCCGCGCTCCGTGCGCGCGCGGTGGCGGCGTCGGCTTCTACATCAAACGCGGCATCACTGCGCGGCGCTGTGCTCATCCCTCCGACTCCGCCACCGAGCAAATGTGGCTCAAATTATCAATTAAAGGTGTAGTCTTACTTATAGGAACGGCTTACCGACCACCATGGTTTAATATTGATATTTTTTTAGACTCACTAACTGATACTATCTCCTCGTTTTCCAATTACGATTACATTATACTAATGGGTGATTTTAATATAAATTTATTAAATAACGACGGAAATCGCATTAAACTTACCCAGTTTTTAACTTATTTCAACTTAACACAACATGTAAAGGAGCCTACTCACTTTACAAGCCATAGCAGTACACTGATAGATTTGATTAGTAGCAACATTACCGTTTTAAATACTCAAGTAGATTATATACCTACCCTTAGTCACCACGCATTTTTATCTTGTGAAGTAAATATTAAGAAAAGTAAACTTATACCACAAATAATAACGTTAAGACCTCTAAACGATATTGACTCACTAATATTTAATCAAACACTTGAACGTCTCCCATGGGGTTGCATTACTTCGCTACCAACTGTAAATGAAATGGTACATTCTTTTAATAGCATGATTATATCACTATTTGACTTACACGCTCCTCAAAAACAGATTATTATCAGAGATAAAAGCTATCCCTGGATAACATACACAATTAGGGAAATGATGCGGTTGCGAGATCAGGCTCATAAGAGGTTTAAAGCATCTGGACTAAATGAACATAAAAAATATTACTCTGATTTAAAAAGCTGCGTCAATAAAGCTATTTTTAATGAAACACGCGCATATTTCAATCAACATATAAATCGTAATGCTAGTAATTCTCGATCTTTATGGAATAATCTGAAACGTACCGTGAAAATAACTGAAAAACTTCAAAACTGCGATATTCCTTTGCATTTACAAAACCCAGATCTTATTAACTCACATTTTCTCGATATTCCAGGTAACCCTGTAGCTTCGCAGTCATATCAGACCTACTTTGAATCCAATCGCTATCACACCTCTTCTTTTAAATTGGAAACAGTAGATGAGAGCTTTGTACTAAAAACAATTAAATCACTGAAATCCTCTGCTCTGGGCGATGACGGTATTTCATTAGATATGCTGCTTTTAATTCTTCCTCATTCACTGGGTACAATCACTGCAATAATAAATAAATCCATAACAACATCAGTCTTCCCTGATGCCTGGAGAGTAGCGTTAGTAACACCCCTTCCTAAAAAAAGTACCGTCAGTACTTTAAAAGATCTCAGACCTATAAGCATTCTTCCTTGCATCTCTAAAATAATCGAACGGCTTGTATATGCACAGCTATCCGATTTTCTTGAAAAACATCAAATCCTCCCTATTTTGCAATCTGGGTTTCGTAAATCGCGTAGTACGGCAACAGCACTTCTTGATGTAGTAGACAATATATTATCTGCAGAAGATATGGGCAGAGGAACCATAATGTCACTTCTCGATTTCTCCCGTGCCTTTGATGCAATTAATACAAAGTTATTGTTATCTAAAATGAAATATTATGGCTTTGAACCAGACACAATTCAATGGTTTTCAAGCTACCTTAATGACCGAATGCAAATTGTTAAACTTCAAGATAGTAGTGGTACAGTTTTGAAGTCTAAACCATCTATTTTATCTAGAGGAGTGCCGCAAGGATCGATCCTAGGCCCGCTATTATTCATTTTATACACAGCAGATGTTTGTAACGTAATAAAACATAGTAACTTCCACATATATGCTGATGATATACAAATATACGTCCCGTGTGATCTAAATAATATTTCTCAAGCAGTTGCGAAAATCAATGAAGATCTGAACAATATAGCAAATTGGTCATCTTCTAATTCCTTAGTGCTAAACCCCAGCAAATCCAAAGTTATGTTGTTTGGTTCTAAAAACCAAATTAAAGTAATAGATAACCATAAACCAATAATCTCTATCTCGGGTGAAGAAATAGATCGTGTCTCTGAATCGCGCAACTTAGGTCTCATAATGGATGAGTCTCTTCGTTTTGAAAGTCACATAGCAGATATTGCCAGAAACTCGTTTTATAGACTAAAAGTCCTGTATAGAATTCGTGATTTTCTTAGCGTTGATCTTCGTATCAAACTTTGTGATACTCTTATACTTTCAAGATTTGATTACGCGGATGTAGTATATGGTCCACGGTTATTAGCAAGAACAGATCGCATTATACAAAGAGTCCAAAATGCATGTGCACGTTACTGTTTTAAAGTTCCCCCACGAGCGCACATCACCCCTTATTTAAATTCATCAGGTATTCTCAAAATGGCATACAGACGAGAACTGCACCTATCTTCCTTGTTGTTCAACGTATTAAAGTCTTCTAAACCTGAGTACCTTTTTGAAAAACTCATTTGGCGCTCAAACACTTTAAAAAATTTTGGTCTCAGATCAATCAGCAACAAATTAGCAGCTTCACATCACTCCACGACCGCTTTTCGAGGTAGTTTTAAATATCAGGCATCTAAGTGCTGGAATAATATTCCTCCTCCATTTCAGACTTTGAACCATCTTAATACTTTTAAAATTAGACTAAAAAGACACCTTTTTCAAATTCAAATTAACCTACCTCTTGGCATTAGAGTAATACCTTCCTATCTCTGATAATAGCCCAGCCAAAGTATATAGCATAATTAAATAAAATAAATAAATAAATATTGGGGACACCTTACACAAATCAACTTAGCCCCAAACTAAGCAAAACTTGTACTATGGGTGCTAAGCGACGATATACATACTTAAATAGATAAATACATACATAGATAAATACATACATACATAGAAAACACCCATGACTCAGGAACAAATATCTGTGCTCATCACACAAATAAATGCCCTTACCGGGATTCGAACCCAGGACCGCGGCTTAGCAGGCAGGGTCACTATCGACTGAGCCAGACCGGCCGTCTTAATATTAATATTGTACGCATACAACAGTTGCCTTTTGTTTATAAACGTTGAATATGTATAATGTATACTTGTATACACATATAGGCTACTTGCTTCTTAGTGAAATCGGCTTCTTTGTAAGAATTGTCAAGGCGAATTTGAACAACTTGCTAATATGGAGTTTGTATGATGTCGAATTGGGTGACGTCACGGTCAACTCGGTTACTTTATATATTTCTACGTGACTTATTAAATAGAAATTGGATTTAAAAATAACTTCTGTCCATGTTTTTCTTATAATTATCTGATGCTTTATTTCGTGCATGGTATAAAATATTTTGTTTTGACTACAGTTCCCTATTATAGCGCTTTTATACGCGCAATCATACGCAATAGGTTCACACGCGCGCCCACACAAACACACACGCACACACACACGCACACATGACACACACACACACACACACACACACACACACACACACACAAACTAGTTTAGGTTAATTAGTTTAGGTTTAGTGAAGTACTTAGGGTCCGACTGAAAACCAGCGTTGCAGTAAAAAATTACTGCAACATTATGCTGAGTCGCGCCCCTTTTTAATATCCATGTTTGACCTAATTATTTTAATTTTAACATTGTAACATTGTGAAACTTGTGATATTAAATAAAGCCATTCTATGTCTATGTCTATGTCTATGTCTAAAAACAAAGAAAATTATATCACTTGAAATGATACCACATTTTCCGGGAACACCCATGGGAATATTCCCACAAATTGAAGTATTGGCACTAAACGTGACACATCAGAATGAATTGACATTACGTGAACCCGATAAGCATCGATTAGTGGGTGTCGTTGCTCAGCGTTTTTGTGAGGGTAATTACGACGACGCCAAATTGAGTTTTGATTTTCAAAATGGCCGTCACTTATGCAATACCTACAGATTTAGTGCGAAATGTTTTTCTTCCATATTTTCAAGGAAACGTGAAAATGTCATGTACAGTCAGCTGCAGAGAAAAGGAGCCCCCCTGCCTTCTTTTTTCTGCAGCTGACTGTACTATTTCAGTCAGTCTCAATAGGAAAATTACTTACGTTGACCGAAGTAGCACGACAAATATGAACCTATGCATATTTTATTTAATAAAATGATTCTGCAATAAATTAATTTAAAAAAAAAAAATATTAGCATTGCTTACAACATTCTTAGCGTAATGAATAAAGCGTTTATAAGTACCTCCCATTAACAAACCACACCTCGGACACTTGCGATCAAATATCTATACGAAAGGGCGCGTTCCTAGCACACAGTCTAAGCTCGTGTAGGTGAACGTGTACTATGCTTGGATGAGTGAAATATGACAGGTTGACTGTTTGCATTTTTGATAGGCGGTAACTGTGAGGTAACCGATAGGGGCTGGGCGGTACTTTCAGCGGGGAGTGGGAGTGGCTATACTGTACGATAGTACTCTTTATTATACTGTGACCAAACCTTCCTTGAAACCTAGCATGACATAAAAATTCCAATCATTGATAGGTTCTCATATAGTAAAGCAATGAATTCCGTTTTCATTAGCGTTGCTCCTGAAGCGGATACAAATTAAATCAACTCTTTGATTTAGTCGCACAACACTAGACACCTGTTTTCACCAAAATTTCGTTACTTCATCAAAAATGCAATTACGGAGCGAGGTAAATTGTCAGGTCGATCTCAGCCAAAGGGCATAATTTATCTCGCAAACCTTAATCAGAGGAAGTCGGCTTTACTCCTTTCCAATTTGCCTTAATCGTGGGATACTATTATCGGTCCTTACCTTACGTACCTAATATCACAGAATACATAATAGTCCTTACGTACACAGGGGCCACTTCCTATAAAACCGAAGTTCGACAGCAGTTCAGGCTCAGGCCCCGTAGCCGAATGGCATTTCTCCGACGCCAAACGAAAGCGATACGCCGCTGGCTCTGTCGCGCCAATACGCAAGCGCGATAGAGATAGATATCTACTAGCGCTTCGTTTCGTGAGCGATTGTGCCATTCGGCTAGCCACCCTGGGCACAATAATTGTGTTGGCACTTTCTAATGCATGGCACTAAGTATGCCGTTCGACTATTTAGGGTTATCAAAAATCTTTTAATCATCTTATCTATGGCGTACGCCAAGTAACGTCAAGTTTTACCAACCCGTATATTAAACGCAAATTAGGACGCGTATACAAAGTCAAGTCAAGACTACCTACTATGTTGATTCAATTTTTTGATAATTTTAAAACAGAAGATTGTTATTTAGTCTAAAACCTGTTAAATAAGAATAATCTTAATTATGAGTTCAATCCTAGAAATATTATAGTCAATGCTTTAAGTACCTGGGTACATAGCCAAGTCACCAAACGCTAACGCTCATTCGCTAGCGAAACGCACCTGTTATTGTCGCACTAAATTTTAGTATAGTCTACTGTTAAAGTTTACTGCCGGCGTAGCTGAATGACAATCGTCGACGCCAGACGCCGACAAAAATGCAGTCTGGTGCAATACGCAAGAGCGATAAAGATATATAGCTACGAAATAGATATTATCGTGTCGTGAGCGTTTGTGCATTTGGGTACGTACCCTGATTACCATAGTGTTTTTTTTATTACCTACATCTCGCCGCAGTATAATAATACTACGAAAGCGTTTCCATGCTAGAATTAAAGGCTGAATGCGTAACCTACTGACTATTCAGACAGCGGCGAATACTAAAAAAATTACTTTGAATTTGTTGCCAAAGTATTAGATAGTTTTTAAGCAAATATTGTTTCTTTATTACAAAACTGGATATAAAATAGTCTTGTTCTTTTTTGTTGCTAAGATAGCTTAGATAAATAATACACTGCATTAAACTAATGTAGCTATTCTATGCCATATTAAGTACGTTTTGATACATTTTTCCAGTTTTTAATTGTAAAATTAGCACAACATTTGTAGTACCATTTCGGTTACAATTACGCCCCGACTTTGTATAAAAATCATCTAAGACTGTCATTTACGACCCTATCAAATCATGGGTGTAAAGGACGTTATAGCATTTTGACGTGTCCTTTACAACCATCTATCTTCTAAATCGTTTAGTTTATCATTACGGTTGCTACACTAGGTTAAAGATACTCGTAATCTGTATATTTTTCTTATACACGTCACAAATATAGGTCAGATGCGAAATGTCATTTGATATTTGCCAGTCGCTTTTCGGTGAAGGAAAACATCGTGAGGAAACCGGACTAATTACAATAAGGCCTAGTTACCCTTCGGGTTGGAAAGTCAGATGGCAGTCGCTTTCGTAAAACTAGTGCCTACGCCAAATCTTGGGATTAGTTGTCAAAGCGGACCCCAGGCTCCCATGAGCCGTGGCAAATGCCGGGATAACGCAAGGAGGATGATGAATACGGGCCGTCGCGCTTTTATCACCGCACTTCCCGCCTAAGTCACAAAGTTCATCCTCACTTTCTCGACACGTAACAAACCAAGAACAAACGGGCCTCTCGCTCGTTTTTGTCCAGAACGTGCAAGTTATGGAATGTGCTACCTTCCGACGTGTTTCCCTTGCGCTATTATTTATTTATTTATTATGTCCAGGGGCGGCGATGACTGCTTCCCATCAGGCGGCTCGTCTGCTCGTTTGCTACCTATTTCATAAAAAAAACGTTTGCCAGAATCGCCCGATCGGGAGAGTTTCCAACCACTGGCAATTTACCTACGATTATATCAGAAAGCCACCAAACGAGTTTGCAAAGGATTTTATACTTTAATCGAAAACCTTAACGTAGTGGGTGATTAGGACAGAAGAGAGATTAGGTAGCTGTTTGTGAGCACTTGTACGGGGTAACTGGCAGCATTGAAATAATCTGTGGATAAAAATGCGGGCGTGGGTGGACGGCTCACTAATGTATGTATCGAAAAATCTCTTGACAAGTGCTTATTCGGTAGGTTTTTTATCCTGTCGTTAGAATCCAGGATTCTAATGCCGATAAAAGCATTTATTTTAGTGGTGAGCATAGTCATATTTGGCCTAAGAATCCATTTGTTCCTGAGAGTCGAGAGTCGTCTATGTGGATGTGCAGTGTCTGAGTACTTAAAGCACAAGCCTTTTCAAGCTTACCATGGTACTTATTTAGCTGTGTAAGAATGACGTAACGATTACATACACCGATAGAGACGAACGTAATCCAACTGCAACCTGCAACGATTGCATGCCAAGAGCAACATCGGTGTACAATTCCCATACAATTGTACCTACAAGTTGAAGACATTTATATTATATCTGCCCTCAGACAACTATAGAGGTCCAGCAGAGGTCCGCGGTCCTGGGTTCGAATCCCGGTAAGGGCATTTATTTGTGTGATAATATTATTATTATAGGACATTCTTACACAGATTGACCGAGTCCCACGGTAAGCTCAAGATGGCTTGTGTTGCAGGTACTTAGACAACGATATATATAATATACAAATACTTATATACATAGAAAACATCCATGACTCAGGAACAAATATAATAGGTACCTACTCATATAGTAAAGCAGTGAATTCCGTTTTCAATAGCGTTGCTCCTGAAGCGGATACAAATTAAATCAAATTAAATCAAATTAAATCAAATGCTCATCACACAAATAAATGCCTTTACCGGGATTCGAACCCGGGACCGCGGCGTAGCAGGCAGGGTCACTACGCGCTAGGCCAGACCGGTCGTGATGAGCACAGATATTTTTTTCCTAAGTCATGGATGTTTTCTATGTATATAAGTATGTATTTATCTATTTAAGTATGTATATCGTCGCTTAGCACCCATAGTACAAGCTTTGCTTAGTTTGGGGCTAAGTTGATCCGTATAAGGCGTCCCCAATATTTATTTATTTATTTATTTATTTATTAACATCAAAGTTCGAGGAAATTGTGACCCTTGCACAGGCAAGGCTATCAAGTAACATCCTTACCAACTCATCTTTCTAGGGTACCTAGCCGAAAGGCACAAACGCTCACGAAACGCTCACGAAACGAAACGCTCGTAGATATCTATCTCTATCGCTCTTGCGTATTGGCGCGACAGAGCCAGACTACCTTTCACGGCGTTTCGTTTTCGTTTCGCGTTGCAGAAATGCCATTCGGCTACGGCACCGGGCTTTAAAAGAGTTATTTCGTCAGTACTTTTCTTAAAAAAAATTTGTATCTTCGTCTGTCAATGAAAAGAAAATTGTAGTAAGTATGTATGGAATGCATATAGACTTACTGCGTTTTAACTTTGAGGAGCAGCGTGAGATACGAGATTTTTTCAATGTAGTGACGATTTGTTATTCGCAACTTTACAAATCAGCCAGTTGTCCTGAGAAAACCGCTCCCTCGTAGTAATGATATTTTGATTAGTTTCACCATTCCTAATTTCAAACCTCCCTGCGCCAACATGACACCATTTTGTTCCGCGTTTTTTAAACTGAGCTTAATCACAGAAGGCTTAAAACCCAGATTTGGTTGGGAGATGGTTTCGTGAAATCAGTTTCGAGCAATGGCGGGAGTCACGCAGGGTTATAAATCAGATAAATACGTGGTATGATTAGCTGTGGTAAGTGTGGGCGTTGCCGGGGAAGGAACCTGGGACCGCAAGGTCAGTCCAGCCGTAAGGAAAAATTTAAACTTTGAGACAGCTTAGTATAAGGCTGAGACTACTTGGTATCATAGTCACCTACAATAGTTTACGGGGTGATTAAGTAGGTCACACATACTTTCCACTTTTTTTCTACATAAGTAATCAACCTGTAGATTAGTTTATTACAAATTATTCAAACCTGTATAAAGCTATATTTTTGTATTTATTGTATCAACCGTCGCGACTAAGGTGAAGCCAAAAAAGGTAATTTTCAAAATTTTAATGAATTGGTACAGATCATTATTTTTAAAATCGGGACTTAATCGCGTATAACTACATATTAAACTGACCTCCAACGTTTCAAGGACGGCGTTGTCCCCGTGGTCTCGGAGAAGACTGGCTTGAAATGACATCAACACCTTCTGACAGCCGCGCGAGTTTTTCGAACTACCCGCACTTGGTTTTGATTATCAACTTGAACTGTTTGCGCACTAGGACTGTTTGCTGTTGTCACATATTCAGGAGGTGCTTAGAAGGAACGGGTACAAGAATAAAAAGTGGCAACCTAGACGGAAGGCAAGGGGGAAACATCCTGAGGTGTCCAGACAACCGGCTTTTCTGCCGTATGTTAAAGGTGTGACGGATAAGGTTGGTACAGTACTTGGAAAGTACTCTATAAAGACGGTGTACACGCCATTATCCAAAGTTGCAGGAAGCCTAAGATCACCTAAGGACGTTATACCGTTTCAATCACCTGGCGTTTATAAAATTGATTGCAGTTGTGGTAGCTCCTACATTGGAGAAACTAAGCGCACCATAGAAGAAAGGGTAAAGGAGCACATCGCGGCTGTGAAAAATCGTCAGGTCAACAAGTCTGCCGTGGCTGAACATTTGTTAGAGTCAGGGCCAAACCACTGGATCGAACTACATGACCCTAAAGTCCTTTCCACGGAACGCCATTTCTACAGTAGAAAAGTGCGTGAAGCCATTGAAATCAAAAAACATCGCAATTTCAATCGGGACGAAGGTTTTAGGATCTCATCCACATGGAATCCTGTCATTAATAAGTGTAAGCCGAAAATAATATCGACAGTCGTTAAATCGAATATCGTCAGTGTTGTATGTCGACAGAGTAACATCCCTAGTGCGCAAACAGTTCAAGTTGATAATCAAAACCAAGTGCGGGTAGTTCGAAAAACTCGCGCGGCTGTCAGAAGGTGTTGATGTCATTTCAAGCCAGTCTTCTCCGAGACCACGGGGACAACGCCGTCCTTGAAACGTTGGAGGTCAGTTTAATATGTAGTTATACGCGATTAAGTCCCGATTTTAAAAATAATGATGTGTAATAATCGTGAAAGTTTAAATCAGTGAATTGGTACAGAATTCGTTAACTAAAGACGATTTGACCTTCCTCTGTTCCCAGAGTACAGAAACAACGACCGAAACGTCCTCAGTGTCCTGCCGACTTAGTGACGTAGATTTTTATCTCACAGATAGTTGAGAGAATCTATCTACCTACGAATAAAATCAAGGTATTTTTTTTTTAATTCACATTATTTCCATCTAAACAAGTGATTTTAACAAACCCAAAAAATATTCTTGGAAATTAAAAAGTAGGCTGCACAATTGCATATGAATCTGTAATCAAATATTATAGTTACCTAAATCACTGTTACTGTAATTCTTAAAATGTTTAGCCTGTTTTCTCAAAACGATTCGAGTTACCAAACAAGAAGACGTGAAGTCGGGAAAGCAAATCGATATCGCATTGAACATTAAAGATCCAGGCTCTCGGCAGGATCCTCCGAATAAACTAGGGATTGCAAATCCGTCCGGCGGATCCGGCGAATTTTAGTAGTTATGGGATCCGGTAAGGATCATGAAACAACGGAGATCAAATAAAAAATTGTATATTATTATTATTAAAATATTTTCGCCAAACTGGCAAATAGGTAGGTATTTGCCAGTTTGGCGAAAATATTTTAATGAAAATAATTCTGTGTAAACTTTTTGAGCATAAATAAAAAAACCTAATTATTGTACTTTGTATGTAACAAATGTATAAATTTCAATATTTTTTAATTTCAATTTAAATAAATTAATTATTTTGTTTAAAATTGAGTAAAATGTGTCATTGTCCTTATAGAAAATCTGATTCAGTCCGGCCGGATCCGACCGATTTACGGCAAAATCGGCCAGATTCGGCCTCCCTCCGGCCTGCAATCCCTCTCAACGCGCATGCCGAGATACCGCTCGCTTTACTATCCCAATAAACGACTACTATTTTTAGCGTGTAACAAAACAAGTAAATAACACACTTAAACATTTGTATACTGTCATGAAAATGTATGAGCTGCCTTTGATATCGTGTCTCACAACAAATTAAGCTCTTTTGTGTTGCTGAAGTTAAAAGTGATTTTGGCACTAGTTGTGATACTTGTATAGAAAGTTATGCTAGCAAAACTAAGTCTACAGGTGTCTTGAAGTGTAATTAATGAATAGTAAATTCGATACGGATAAATGTGTAAATCAATAATAAAAATTAAGGAATTTAATTTTTGGTGCACTTAATATGTAGGTACTTTTAAAATATTCCTGGAAATGGATCCAAAATTCAAAACATGTCGAGCGTTATTTCGATAAAATTAAAACGTGAGAAACCCGCTTAAAAATATTTTTAAAAGCTTTTAGTATGTTTTGTAAGCACTAGCAGTTAGAACCTATAACTAACACAAATAAATGCTTAATAAAACGATGCGATATCAAATCACGATGATTCAATAAAATAGTTGTCTAGTTCCTATTTCGCGAATTAATAAAAGTCCCAACTGAAAACCTTCATGCACCGGCGTAAGCCAAGGGAAAGTTCGCTTACTTCAAGCGCTCTAAGCGATGTTTGACGTGCACTTGTGAGACTGCAGCGGCGGCGGATTAGTTTCAGAGACGGTAATCGTTTTTCGATAGCTTTGTGCTTCATGCCTCAGCAACAGTCATGATCAAGACTGCGAAGATACTTTGTACCTACTGTGGTGCACATTTACTTTGTACTGTTCTGGACATTGACGTGCCCCACCATGCCTACATCTTGGAACTGTTTTTTTTTCTTATTTGTGATAAACAATGTCAAGTACCTATACTGATGATTGAACGAGTCGCTATTGCAATCGGTGGTAGACGCAGTAGGTACAGCATGTTAGCATTGCAGGAAAAAGTCTTAAAAAAAATATTTTACAATGACAGTGGGTAGCCGGTTATGGTGGTGACATCTGTCACTGTCACACTAGAAATAGTGACAGAGAGATACGAAGAGTTTCGCTATCGCAGCGAAAGCATTTGTGATTTTTTTTTTTGTTTTTATTATTTTGTGTTTCCGTCTTAAATTTCTCGAGAATTTACTTACATGAGTTGACAGAAGGTATTTTCAGATTATTATTTAACAATTTAAAATTGTGCTCTTGTGCTACAGAAGATAGGTCAGGGCGCGCTCCATTTCAAGCACCATTATGCAGCCCGCAGGCTTTTGACACGCCTGTCATCTGCCATTATCTACCGCCGATACCTACCACTTCCACAGTTAAAGCATTTAACATTATATTGATTAACATGGATTATTTTTACACGTGATTAATTTAAGTTACCGCTTTTGCCTGTGTTACTTAATGACGTTTATTTTAAGCATAGAAAAATAGATGTAAAAAATTAATTGTCTTAGATGGGACTTGAATCCACGACCATTAGTGCTCTTTCATCTGAGCTATCAAGACGCCAACTTACAAAGCTTAATTCCACCATATGGGTCAATGGATAAGGGCACATGATTATTATAGGTGGGGTTTATCTCTGCTTAATAGCACCGTTTGCAGTTCTAATTAAAATAAGAAATCTTATAATTGGGAGGGGACTTTTCAACATTTGAGGCTTTACAGCAAGTTTTAGATTAGGTATATACTATGAATGAAAATAGTATTAGTTTATTATCGATATTACGTAACCGTATTCGTCTGACTCAGGGGCTCATTTACCCTAGGGTCAACAAAGCCAATGCCCGAGACGGCAGGCTCAATGTTGGAGCTGCAAAAGCAGGTTTTTCTTCGATCGAATTTGTTTTATTGCCTCTTAAACGGTGCGCGGAAAGCTAACTGTCTAGGACCTCAACTCGTTAAAGTACGCCTCTGGATTCTGACTGGACATAACTCAACCATTCAGAAAGAATATTTCAGAGACTAAAATACTCGTAAATGTGTATCTGTTCTCATTACTCATAATACCCTAGTAGGACGAACGTGCCCCGGCTGCCAAGTGCCCCAGTCTGGAGCTATTCCTATTCGATAGGCTTCGCTAAGTAGGATTTACATTTCTGCCCTTCGTCGGAAAAGGGTTAACAATTCACATGAATCCTTTGTACCAGACGAATACAGTACTGACGCGGAATATGATAATCCGTATAAATCGTATAATAGTTCTTTTAATAATTAGGTTTCAAGTAGACCATTTAAAAAAGTATTGTATGATTTAACAGTATTCTAATTATTATAACTAAGTTAACTTGCTCCGCTTTGACAACTAACATATGCCAAGATTTGGCGTAGGCGCTAGTTTTACGAATACCATCTGACCTTTCAATCCGAAGGGTAACTAATAGGACTTATTGGGAATTAGTCCGGTTACCTCACGATGTTTTTCTTCAGCGAAAACCGACAAGCAAATATCAAATGACATAAGTTCCGAAAAAAATATTTTGGTAAGTGCCAGGGTTCGAACCCTCGACCTCCAGCACGGGAAGCATGGTCGCGCGATAGACGATAAAATAACAGGCCGTCCCTATCGCACTATTTGTAAGTGCGATAGGGACGGCCTGATATTTTATCGTCTATCGCGCGACCATGCTTCCCGTGCAGATTGAAAATCGCACACTCTTACCGCATGGCCACCACCTCGAGTCTCAGTATTTGTACAAAATCAAGACTGAAGTAATGCCGTGTAGACCTAACACTTTCGTCAATAAACAAATAAAGGCAGCACCAGAATTGAATCTCTTTGTTGGCAGCAAACTCGGTGTCACTGTTTAGCCCCCGGCCGAGGGTGCTCCAGACGAGAGCGAGGCGCGTGTCAAGAGGCGAGCTCGCCTGTCGACCTCCATATTTTAATATCGGGATCGGATGACATACGAAATTATTGCCGTGTTTAAGAATTTTACCTTAAAAATGTGACAGGAAGAAAGTGGCGCCCTTTAAATAAATATTTTTACGCCTTCCGAATGCAGACATGCATGTAATTAAATGCAAGGCATTTACACCAAATATTTGTTAAAGATACGAAATAGATAGCAGAGAATGCATTCAAGCATTAAGTCCACCATTTGTACCTTATTTTGTTCTGTAATAAAGATTAAATAAATAGATCGGACACTCCTCAGTGTCAAAACTCAAAAGTACTCGTAACTTGTTTATTTTAAGAAACGTCAGGAGCCTGACGACCTCTATATTTTAATATGGGGATATGACATTCAGGGATATGCTCTTGAATTTTATGATATGTAATTTAGCAGAGAGTGCGTCGTAACTTTGGGCACATTTAAAAACATTAAATTTGAGAGAAATGTTTTTATAACCCGAATAGTAAAATATTTCCAGTGCTTGGAATACTGTTAATGATAATACTGTCAAATTATTAAATTTTAATGTATACTGCTGCACAATTTTATGTTAAATGCACTATGTTATAGTACCTACACTAGTGTGCGTAACCGAATGCACAAACGCTTACAATAATACAGCGCGTAAACGTAATAAGGGCGATAAATGAAACCAGGCATATAAGTCAATATTATTATCATTAATTAAGAGGTGTTTTTGAGTTACTCTTAATTTTCAACCCATAATGAATTTTTGAAAAATTTCCCAGCAGCAATGTACTGTAAACGTAGTTGCGATGACAATCAATGACAACTGTCAACGAGCGTTTAACGCGAGTGTGTTTGCATTACGTTGCGGGCTGAATTAATTTGTATGGATAAAAAAAGTATCTCAATTTTAAGTAAAAGTTATCTAATTCCATTTTTTATATCCTATACTCACCACCGTTAAGAGGTTCGCCCGTATTAGGTTTACACCCTGTATATCTTTCCTAGCTATTTATCTCTATCGCTCTTGCGTATTGCCGTGATAGACCAGCCGGCGTAACATGCTGCTAATTTTATCACTTATCCACGTGGATAAAGCATCCTTCACGCTTTAGCAAGTATGTCAGTGTGAGAGTGACAGATGTCTTATCCACGTGGATAAGTGATAAAATTGGCAGCATGATACGCCGGCAGACTGCATTTCTGTGGCGTTTGGCGTCTCAGAAATGCCTTCGGCTACGGGGCCAAAATCAAAAAGTAAACGACATAAATAGGAAAAATTATCGTTATATTTTACAGTTTAATTTCAACTGAAACATTTCATTTACTAAATTGCTGAAACAAATGACAACGTCACCGAATGAGATTGCAATGTTGTTCGGAAATGAAAATGCACTTTTAAATTGTGCAGTATCATTGTGCACTCGTTATGCTTTTATTCCCCCATTCATTTTCATCGTACGTGTGTATTATTGGCAATCGCAATGTTCCGGATTGTGTATTATGTAGTACCTATTGAACAGAAACCTAAATTGTTGCAGCTAAATATGTTATCCTATTTTGCGAGGTTAATTTAGAGCGACAATAAGATACATTTGTAACCAAATTCAATTATTTCATGTCGAGTTTGGCTAATCAATGCTATTATGTATCTACTTTTAATACCGACTGCCAATATGACCCCGAACCACCAACCAACCTTACCTTACAATATTATATTATAAAAAGACTAGGTAAACATTCTAGATTTAGACGATTCTTGATAGAAAAATAGTAAAACTCACGCCTGTACCTATTCTCTAGAGGGGTAGGCAGGGCACATGAAACTGCTCACGTTTAATTGCTATTGCTACTAATAGCAATTAAGGGGTTGAAATAAATTGAAATTTTAACTACCTAGTCAATATCTGTGAGTATTCTGATTGTGTTAAAAATTTAAATGTTTTATAGGAAAATGAAACCAAAAACATAATATTCTCACAGAAATCGCAACTTAAAAGTCAGTGTCTGCACTTGCTCTCCAAATCTAAGGTAATAGAAAACGCCAATGGCCGGTGTCAATATTGACGTGGGTCGGGAGAGGCCAGCCCATACTTAACGTATAAAGACATGGGCCGCTTAACATACTGTGAAATATGCTAGGAGTGGGTTGGGCTATTAACCTTTAACAGACATTGAGATGGATTTGAAAGAAAGAAAGAAGAAAGAAAGAAACATGTATTTGGTGTTTAAAAAAAATTTAAAACTTAACCTATTACATCAGTTTAATAACACTTTATACACCAAAACAGTTGCCACTCAGCATGTGTCGATGACTAAGTTAGCCAGGCGCTGGTTTTCATGGCAACCAATTAAAAAAAAAGTTGCGTGTTGGGGTAAAGTCAAAAGAAAAGAAGAGAGACTAGCTAAATATGTTCTACAACTTTTAATTTGTAGTACTTAATAAGTAACACTGGATAGACGACAAAATCAAATCAGTTCAGTTCAATCAGTTGGCCTAGCCGAAGTGACAATCGGATCGCGCCGCTACAGAAGAGCGATAGGAATTGCTAGCTACAGCGATTGTGTCGTTGTATCCTGGTAACAAAATTCCACGACAATAGCAATTTTCCCAGGTCAAACCTAGACCTACGCTGACGCGTCGGTCAATTATGTTTACCGTTAGACTTTCCTCTAAAGATGTCATACATGAGGCCGGTCTCAAGTTTTCAAAACATATAACGCGAGTGACTAATTACATGTAATTGTGAACCGTTATATCGCCTTATTTAATGTAACCTTTGTGTCTCACAAGAGTTTAATGTCAAATTAATTACACCTATATAATAATATTTTCCTTTAAACTGTACTTTCATTCATTTCATTTATTCAGTAACAATATACATTGTATTCGAATGTCTATAATATAATCCTTAATTAACAATACACTATTTTACAATCAATATAATTACATTACTTACTACTAAATTACATTAAACAAGCTACTATTCATCAAAATTTGGTTTTAACTATGTCATAACATTATTATATTTATACAATTATTGAGATCATTTAAATAAATAACAAACAATGATTTATTGAATATTAGGAAATATAGTTACTCATCTTTATCATTAATGAAGTCTATCACAGAATAGTAACACTTTTTTATAAGAAACTTTCATTCTTGCATTGAAAACGTGATTATTGGTAATAGTTTTATATTCCACTGGCAGTCTATTAAACAAGAGAACGCTCTGATAACATGCTGCATGTTTCACGATGTTTAGTCTTGGCACTATCCTATTCGACACATCCTTCCTTCTAGTTAACAATCTAGCATTCTGCTCATTCTGGCTTTCATAATGTAGTATATGTTTAATAAAGTCCGTTAGAAGAACGAGTATATACAAACAAGGCACTGTCAAAACCTTTAATCGCAAAAAGTGTTCCCTACATGATTGATACTGAGGAATGCGCACTATGGTTCTAATTGCCCTTTTCTGCATCTTAAACACTTCATCCACGTTATATTTGTAGCTATTTCCCCAGAGTTTTATGCTGTAACGCAATTTGGATTCGACTAAACTATGATAGACCATTTTAAGGTGTTTAGACTGGACTTCATCGCGTAGACTGCGGAGGGCATAGCAAGCAGAGCTTATAGAGTTTCGCAGTGCCTCTATCTCATCTTTCATGATTGTAAATTCAAGAATACTTAGTTAACTATAGAGCTCTAAGCGAGAACCGAGTGTATTTACAAATTAATATGCGGACAAATCCATCTGATCCACCGAATTACCGAGCTTAGTGAGCGGGCGAAATTGACTCTTGCTCGACAAAGCCTTAAGCGAGGCTCTCACGACACGACTAATATGAACCAGGTATGAACCAGCCTTAAACGATTGTCACACGACACGACAAATTTAATTTATAATTCATTCAGTATTTAGATTGCAAAGCGATTAAGAACTTAGTCTTCAAACAAAAAACCAAGAAAGGTAGCTTTTAGTTCTGACACGAGTATAAAAACCAAGAAAGGTAGCTTTCAGTTGAGTCTGATTAAATTAAATGCATCAGGGTAAAACGGTACTTATAGTATTCTGATAGTCACATCCGTAGTCTAATCTTTATGGAAGCTCAGGGGGGTTACCATGACGTGCTAAAGCCGTTCAGTTTAGGTTGAGAGAGAGGGACGGAGCTATGTAACTGCTATAGCTGTGTCCCTTTCTCTCAACCTAAAGTGAACGTCTTTAGTACGTCATGGTAACCCCCCTGAAACTTTTAAAATTAAAAGGTTACTTTTAATGCCGTCAAACTTGGATTTTGCTGAGAAATTATGAGTAACTGAATGACAAAATTGTTTTTAATTGCATTGCATGAAATGCCAAAGTTGATTCGGTGTAACCAACTTTAATTTTTAAATGGGTTTGTTTGAACAAAGCATTAGCGTTAAGATGTATACTTTTTTTTACTTTACTTGTATAAATAACCTACTAAATACTATTAGGTATGAATCGGGCTACTAACTTTTGTATATCCTGGCCCCATAGCTGAATGGCAAGGTAGTCTGGCCCTGTCGCGCCAATACGCAAGAGCGATAGAGATAGATATCTACGAGCGTTTCGTTTCGTGAGCGTTTACGTTTGTGCCATTCGGCTACGCACCCAGATTTTCTCCGCAGGTTATCCGATGATCCAATTTGCCTAGAATGTATATGTATTATGATGTTTAAAACAAATTTTGGAATATTTCCAATATGACAATTAACTGCGACAACGAATCCGTGAACTGCTTTTCACTAGTTTATATTTTGACTAATCCTTTATAAAATTTCTCTTAACGATATGCGTGTTGTACGTTCGCCTTTGTACTACTCAATCTGGTCTTTCTATTAACCAATGTTTTTTTAGGGTTCCGTAGTCAATACTTAAGGAAACCATTATGTAATTGAAATCCAGTAAGACGTATAAATGCCATACGATAAATAAATAAATAGTCAACTAGGAACCCTTATAATTTCGCCATGTCTGTCTGTCCGTCCGTCCGTCCGCGGATAATCTCAGTAACCGTAAGCACTAGAAAGCTGAAATTTGGTACCAATATGTATATCAATCACGCCAACAAAGTGCAAATATAAAAAATGAAAAAAAAATGTTTTATTAGGGTACCCCCCTACATGTAAAGTGGGGGCTGATATTTTTTTTCATTCCAACTCCAACGTGTGATATATTGTTATATTGTTGGATAGGTATTTAAAAATGAATAAGGGTTTACTAAGATCGTTTTTTTATAATATTAATATTTTCGGAAATAATCGCTCCTAAAGGAAAAAAAAGTGCGTCCCCCCCCCCTCTAACTTTTGAACCATATGTTTAAAAAATATGAAAAAAATCACAATAGTAGAACTTTATAAAAACTTTCTAGGAAAATTGTTTTGAACTTGATAGGTTCAGTAGTTTTTGAGAAAAATACGGAAAACTACGGAACCCTACACTGAGCGTGGCCCGACACGCTCTTGGCCGGTTTTTTTTAATGGTATAATAAAGTGTTTACTTTCTTTACTTGCTAGTTTTATCTTAACGCCTCACGTTACGAAAACCGTAAAGCACCTGACATTTTCCCTGGAATTACGGTCATGCAGTAGATACTCCGAGAGATAAGCGAAAGATTAAGCTACCTGCCCAAACACGGTGCGGATATAAAAGTTGCTAATCCGATAGAGGGGCCTACCACGAGCCAATTTCCACGTACGGGTATTTTACAAGTTGCGATATTGAGGCAACCATTCTGCGTGGTTCGCGGTAGGCCTAACCCGAAAGGGAACTTTCAGGCTTTTATGATGCTGCTACATTAGTAGGCTTAAAAGACCTGAGGAAGTCAGGATAGTTATGTAGTTATTCAGTTTTTTTATAAAAATAGTAGTTTCTGAACACTGATTATTTTAAATACGAATAACAACATCTTCCTAAATATTACAGTGTAAAAATAACCTAAAAATATTTAATACAGTTTTCTGTTAAGTGTTCAATCAAAATACTTGAGCAGCGGTGAACACCCGTCTCAGGAAACTGCGGTCATAGGTTATAGCGAGACCACATATGCAACCATAGATCAAGCAAACGTATCTACTAATCGTGTCAAATGAACTCAGTAAAATCCGCTGAGTTGTCACAGCTTGCAGCTTTCGGCCTCGTTAATTGATATTTCATTGCAACACAAAAATTATGAACACTCAAGGGCCTGAGACATATTTAAAATCACAGGCAAGTAACAACTTCAGTACAAATTCTGACACGCTCGGCCGCCATACAAATAGATAAACTGGTTTTTGCTATCTAAATCTTATTCTGTTGGTAATAGGTTAGAGCGAGACGCAACAATAGGAACTTTCTTTCGCACCTACTGCCGTCGCTCGCCGCTGACACCTTCTAAAATCGAGTAAATAATAAAGACCGCAGGGAAAAATCCGGCCTTCGCCTATTCGTCAAACTTGTAAACAATAATAATATCTTCTGAACGTGGGTCGGGGGTAAGTTGAGTAATGGAATTCTGATAGTTGGTATCGGAGTCGATTTGTTTCCAGTCTGTCGAGGGAAGAACTGTACTAGCTTTTTAGTACATTGAAGGCTTGAATAGGTCAAATCAATTAAAAGGCTGTACATGCATACTCAGTAGAAATAACTGTACAAAATGATGAACTTGAGCCTTTTTGCTGACACACAAACATGGTCGTCTTTTTATTTTCTTTTATTGTTTGTTTCGAATTGTTTGATGTGTGTTTGCAAATAAAACATTTTTCTTCTTTTCTTTTCTTCTTAAAACGCACTCTATAGGTACGTGGAAAACTAATACATATTACCGATATGTCTTCTACATTTATAAGCTTAGGAGTTATAATCTAGAAAAAGAAAAATAACTTAAATCTTTGAAACCTCTGTCTCCTTTTACCCCTTCCGAACATGACACCTCGGTACTCTGTACCGAATCTTAACACAAATATCTTGTCCTCTGATTCCTCTGAACTACATCTTTTTTTAACTTCTTCCGACGACTGCTACCTTTTTATATTAATCGCTGCAATATCACCGACATAATAACAGCCCTATTACACGGCATAGCAGCGCAGAGACAATGGTGGGATGCCTCTCAATGCAAGATAACCGGATATCCGCGCACCTCGTCACGTCCTGCGTCTGAACGTGCCTTTATAAACCTCCAAGCCCACTTTAAAACGACGATGTGTTCCAAACGCTAGCAAAACGAAGGTAAGTAAAACTAGTGTAGATGTAGGCTCCTTTTTAGGGTTCCGTAGCCAAAATGGCAAAAACGGAACCCTTATAGTTTCGTCATGTCCGTCTGTCCGTCTGTCCGTCTGTCCGTCTGTCCGTCTGTCACAGCCAATTTACTCGGAAACTATAAGTACTACAGTGATGAAATTTGATGGGAATATGTGTTGTATGAACCGCTACAAAATTATGCCACTAAATAGTAAAAAAAAGAATTGGGGGTGGGGCCCCCCATACATGTAACTGAGGGATGAAAATTTTTTTTTCGATGTACATACCCGTGTGGGGTATCAATGGAAAGGTCTTTTAAAATGATATAAAGTTTTCTAAAAAACATTTTTCTTAAAGTGAACGGTTTTTGAGATATCAGCTCTCAAAGTCGTAAAAAGTATGTCCCCCCCCCTCTATTTTTATAACTACGGGGTATAAAATTCTAAAAAAAATAGAGGTGATGCATGCTAATTAACTCTTTCAACGATTTTTGGTTTGATCAAAGTATCTCTTATAGTTTTTGAGATAGGTTGATTTAACTGTAATTTTGGTTAAGTTATTGGTTTATTATATTTGCTGCTACGGAACCCTTTGTGCGCGAGCCCGACTCGCACTTGGCCGGTTTTTACACCTAGCTATTGCAGTAATAAAGCTCTGAATCCACTGGTGCAAAAGTTCAACTCGCTTCGAATAAGTGCTATCAATAAGCTGGAAAAGCATGATTACGCTCCTGCATTTACAATAATGGGAAACTACCCTAATGCTATACGCGGCGGCATTTTACGTAGTCACATGTAACGACATACAGGTATTCCAAACTAGATTGTGTGGATTAAATTCGCGATTTCTCCTTTCATTTTGGTTGTATACTTAGAACGATTTTCCAAGAGTCATACCAAACTGAGTTGGCAATGATTTCGACAGCTTTGCCGGTTCAAATCACATTCGAATGTTATTTTAACACTTTCGCAACCAAGGGCCTCGCCGTACAAATGGGCAATTATAAATTACGACCGGTTTCTGGTAGCGAATGTGTTAAACGTCAAACTTCGAAATTACGTTTACTTAACCCTTACACAGGCGGGACTATCAAAATCGATGCCAATCTAAGCTTTAATTTGATTTGAATCTACTCTAGGTTACTTAGCAATACCTATTAAATAGTATTCACTGTGTACAAGCTCATTTATAAGGCAACTACGAGTATGAAAACGGAAAGAGGAGAAAAAGTGAGATAAAACGACTTATTTATTAAAGTGTTCCAAAGAAATACTTTCAATTTTTCTCATACGCTCGGTCCGTCAGGAGATGTGCCACTGAGACTGACAAATGGTTGAACACAAATCGTCGACAAGCACGATTGACTCGATAGCATGCGCTATTCAGACTGTCCGGACCCATTTTATAAAGCTTTAGGTTTTGTGAGAATAGTCTTGGGATAGTTTATGTCTTCACTAGGGTTTCCCATCTCCCCTTACATGTCATTAACATTCGCTACAATACTTCTACAATCCTTCCTGATGAAAAAATATACATTAAATGCAACACGACTAGTAATTTTTTGTAAAAATATTATACCTTTCTAAAAAATCGCACCAATCTTTGTAAATGATATAAGTTTAAAAAATTTTCACAGGCCGCCCATCACTTTGGATTACCATTTATAACTATTTTTAACCAAGTCCCAGTTAACACAGAGCATTCGTCCTTTACATACAAATGGATTAATTCTACACAGAAGGGTTGTCCGGACAAAGGTTCAGGCGAAAAACTTAATTACGATGAAACGGCTCCGTTCCGGCCGACGGAAGTGGGAGGCGATGGCGACACGAGCTAGAGTAGGTACCCACACTATTAGCGGCATTTCAACTTGATTTAAATTTGATTTTATGTAGAAACTAATCCCAACTTTGTGTGCCTAATGAAATGAATTCAGTAACAGAAACTCAAATTCTAATTTAATGAATAGGTAACAGACAGAGTCACTTCTTCAAAAGTTAGCGATACTGCATGGTCTTTAAAATACAAATATCTGCGTTTTGTTTGATGCCTCCAGCAAGGCAAGCTCATTATGGTGGAAAGTACCTTGCTCGCGAGGTTTATTCATCTCGCTCTAATTAATAGAGCCAGAAGAGGACAAGTATTATACTCTATCATTTAACAATTTGTCCAAAGAGAAACTATTCAAGGCAAGTTTATTATAGCGGACGGATCTCAGCTCATGTCAAGCTATTTCCATAATGACTTGTAGACTTAACAAAAAACTTTGTTCAAGGACTATACAAGGTGCTCGCGAGGAACCCGCATAACTTGAACCACGCGTTTCTGAGGCCAAAATAAAGAAAAAATGTTATATGGATTTTAAAATTTTTCGCGAAAAAAACATTTTTTTTTTTTTTTTTTTTTACTTTTTTGGACGTATTTTCACATAAAAAGTAATTTTTTTTCCATAAAGTTGGCAATTAAAATGAGTTTCTTAATTTATTTTTCTAAAAACCAAATTTTTTGGAAGTTTTTCTTGTCACATTTTGACATCTATCAATGACTACTGTGAGACTATGCTCCACAATTGCGCATCAGCGCCGTTAAGAAAACCTTTTCTACTAAGTAACAATACGGAAATGTTTTTTTTTATTGGCAATAACTCTGAAACTAGACGATATCTAGAAAAGTTTATATGACATTTTAGTCTTAAAATGTGACCAAGAATATGCCGTTAAAGTTATATGGGTTCCTCGCGAGCACCTTGTATATAAATTGCAACAAACTGCCAAGTTAATCATACAATTTCATTATAAGTTGTTACATAAACACTTGTATGTAAGCCCGCTAACACTCTCAACTATGGCGTCAACAAAACTTTGAACAGGCGTTTTTATTCAGATAATAAGGAGTGTTTTCCTTCAGTGCTCAAAGTTTCCCAATTCACCCCAACTTGCCACATACTTGTAGGAAGCTGAAGCCGAAGTTTAGCGAGACTAAGGGACCTCGTTAACATGTCAGTCACAAATATTATTACACGAAAATGGTTTGTTTGCCGTCGTAAGGGACTATGATTAAGGTCTGGTTCAGCCATTATGGAGTAAAGACGTAGTAATGGGGTAGTTTAGGTGTGATTAAGAAAATGAAACGGCGTGACAACCGCTGTTCATTCAAAAGGCACATTCTATAGTACAGAATGATACAAGTGCGGAAAAGAGAAAGTTCGAAACGAGTGGCGATAAATTAAAACACGACTGAAGGAAGTATTTTAAATCGACACGAGTTACGAATTTAATTTTTTCAGTACAGATGGCCCTCTGAAGGTTTCGACCTGACAAAAAATGAGCCACGTCTCGCACTAGTGCGTAAAAAAACACCATCTGTACTGAAAAATACTACAAGCACTATTAAACTGTACAATAAAATTATCCCGCTGTTCATTTATGCTTACAACATATATTAAACACAATTTCAAAATATATTAAGTTTTTTACGGCCCATCCATCCTGACGTATACCGCAAATCGGATATCGGTTATTGCACGTCTGAACGAGCGGCTCTTTTCCGATGACCAGCCACTAACTGGCACAGCGCTGTGGTCGATTTAAATACCGACTCGAACCGATTTTAATCGATTTTTGCACTTCGAAATGAGAGTTACACTTGTTTTAAATTTGATAGAAAGACCACTTGAAAGAAGTACCTACTTACAATGCTCTAACGCAATAAACACGTGTAGTTTATAAAAAAATATGACCTAGTAAGCAGAGAAAAATAATCACAAGAAATTCAACCAGACAGTTTTAGTCTTATGTTCCGGTCATCTTGACATTCGCTATTGCAAATCGGCCACCAATCTGTTATTATTGCAGGTGTTTTCCGATTACCCACCGCTAAGTAGCAGGGCCACAGTAGTGGTTGATTTGTATACTGGCTCAAACCGATTTTTACACTCGGCAATTAGAGCTGAACTTAGGTAAATATTTACCCCCGTATTCATAAACGTTCACTAAAGTTATCAAGCCGATAAAGTTCGTTTGTCCCTTTCCGACGTATTGGTGTGATAGAAAGGGACAAACGAACTTTATCGGCTTGATAACTTTAGTGAACGTTTATGAATAAGGGGGTTAAACTTTAATAGAAAGACCACATGAATGAATCGGGTATCGGTTATTGCTCTTATGAACAGATTCCTCGTTTTTGCCATCTACTTTATAAAGAAGAAAGCTTGCCAGTCTGCCAGACGTAAGTTTAAAATAAGATGCTCTAAAACAACAAACATTACGAGAAACTTAGACGTTTTACTCCTATACGTTCGCAGCCGCAAGTCGGATATCGGTTATTGTACTGATGTGCCGACGAAAAGTTTCCAAATTTCTGAAATTTTCACATAGGAAAACTTCGGAAACTTTTCATTCTTTGTATGGACAATTGTATTGATAGAAACTTTCCAATTCATAAATTTAAAATCCCTTTACTTTTCGTGAATTTTAATGAAATTTAAGATTTTTTTGGAAAGTTTCCGCAACTTGCACATCCCTAGGTTATTGCACGTAGCAGTTCGTTTCCACCGCCGCTAGTTAGCGGGGCCGCGGTGTTGCGGTTGATACAACACCGATTCAAACCGATTTTTGCACTCGGAGATTACTATCGATATCTGTCTAGCTTGGAATGTATATTTTCGGTGGCAAACAGGTATACTGTCCGCCTGATGGAAAGCAGTCACCGTAACCTATGGACGCCTGCAACTTAAGGGGTGTCACATACGCGTTGCCGACCCATTAGAAACTTAATAATAATTACTTAATGATGTATAATTTTGGCAGAACGACAAAGCGACAACTTCAAATGACTGTTTATAAACTAAGTAAATCATTACTTGCAGAAAAAACCTGATCAGGCGTTCTGATCCCAAAACCCTGACATTTACTCAGGTACTAGTTTTGGTTAGAATCTTAAAACTCGTCAAATATTGGATATTTATACGATATGGATCCGATATGTTAGTGTCACAGTGGCGATTGTGTTTGATCAAAACAAATATCACTCTGTCAAAAAACGTTATTATAATATTAATTCTCGTCCGAACGGAGAGTGATATTGAATAAACGTATACAAAAAGCGAGAAATTAAAGTGCTCTATTCTGAAGAAAATTATCTAAAGTTCAAGTTGTAAAACCAGCACGGGAAGCATGGTCGCGCGATAGACGATAAAATAGCAGGCCGTCCCTATCGCACTATTTGTAAGTGCGATAGGGACGGCCTGATATTTTATCGTCTATCGCGCGACCATGCTTCCCGTGCATGTACAGATATAGTGAGAAAAGATTTGCCTTCGAATTGTTACGGAGACGTACGAACGTGTCATGCTACTACAGTATCATGTATTGTGTTTCGTATATTGAGGTGTGCAATAAAGAGTATTTGTATTTGTATTTGTACAGCGTTTCATGAACTAGCATGACCAATACGAACGTTTCCGAAGGAAACCCTTTTTAACCGACTTCAAAAAAGGAGGAGGTTCTCAATTCGACTGAATGTTTTTTTTTCACACTACATCTGTAGGTATAATTTAAGTATACGAAAAGAAAAGTAATACATAAAACGAATGATCAGGCAGTTCGCTAACTAGTAGTGCCGGAGCTGCGGTTGAAGCAAACACCGACTCGAACCGATTGTTGCACTCGAGCTTTAATCGATTCTTTTATTTAACTCTCAAATGCTCGGATAGTATTGATGTTAAACTTCAATAAGACTACGGATAGATTTGGGTGTCATGTGATCAAGGAGTGATTGGGGTAAAATTCAAAAAGGTTTCGACAAAACAGCAAAACTTTAAAATCCATACACGTGTTTAAGGATAACTATTCAAATGTATAACTTTTGCTTATATTCGCTTAACTCTGCGATGTCGTCAGGAAAATCTTGTAAGACTTAAGTACCTATACTTTAAATTTCTTAACTTTTAGATTTAGACAAGTTAAAAGCAATTTATAAGTAAATGTCATAAACCTTTTTAACCTTCATAACCATTTAATTTTTAGTTAGTCCACTCTTATAGAATTTTCTGTAGGTACGTAGGTGACACAACACTTAGAAAAAAAAATGGGTATTCTAAATCGGTTTTTTTTTACCTAGCGAGGCGACCCTGAGGCGCCGTCAAGTCACTGACAGCAAACTTTAAATACCACGAATCATAATTACATATATTAATCGTCATTTATTTAATTGGTAAATTTTAAAAAATGCTGTCAGAAAGACCTAGCGTCTTAGTATCGCCGCCTGGCAAAAAAAACGATTCAAAAAACCCTCATTAATTGGCATTTTAAAAATAGCCTTCCTAATGACCTGTTCTCACAGCGAAGCAAAGCGGTCGAAAAAAGGAATAAACACACAAGTGAGCTTGAAGCCTTCCGGAGATCCGTGACGATGATATTTATACTCTGACCTATATTCACATTTTCCTGCTTCACACTTGATGTTATTTCTGTGTAGATCACATTTTACTTTAGTATGATAAGTAGATAAGCTCAACACTTGGAGTTTTAAGCTTAAATAATGTTTTTTTCTTATCTGTCTTTTATAAGCGTAAAACCTTTAAGCGTAATCCATTTTCACTCTAAGGGTCCCCCACATCTAGCGTCTCGCGAGCTTAGCGTCGGGCCAACTGTATGGCAAAGCCTGACGCCGCGTCGGCGCGCCGTCGGCGCAACGTCGACGTGGCGTCTTTTTTCATACAGTTGGGCCGACGCTACGCTCGCGAGACGCTAGTTGTCCCCACAACCCCTTCGATTCGATTCGAACATGAATACGTCCAAAATTGACTCTGGACACGATACTCATCATAAACACGTTTTATTCAAACTAAAATGTAATTTTTGAGATCGATATATCCAACTTTATCGTAACTAGAGCTGATTTCCAACGTATTCTGAAGATTGAATGGGGCCGTATGTAAACTTGTAGCCTTCCACGGAACAAACTACCGCTACGCCGTAGGCATCTACGAGCTACGAATTGAGTTGGTTCACGAATATTGGAGGGTAAGTGATAAGTTAGAGCTTCCTCTGTGCTTGCCGCTCCAGTTACGAACCTTTTATAGCCAAGATATGTATGTAGCTACAGACATTTATATATTTATTTAAACTTTATTCTACAATACAAAAAAATACAAATGGCGGACTTAATGCCAGGTGGCAATCTCTACCAGTCAACCATGGGCTAAACCGAGAGGTCAAGTTGGTGAAGGGTCCTAATAATATATAGTATAGTCAGAATAAAATGGAAAAGATTTTAATGTCAAAATTTATACATAACACAGAACAGAATAAATAATAAACTACCGCACATTAAAACTTTTTATAAAAAAACATAATACATTATACGAGTTTAACCGACTTCAAAAAGGAGGAAATAAAAAAATAAAAAAAATATTGATTTTTCAGTACATGTGTTACCAAAGTTAGATGAGCATAAAAACAAGTGTATATAGGCATACGAGTACTAAAAAAAATAAAAATGTTTTATTGCCACTAAAAACCACTTAAATCACTTACCATTATACATAAGAGAAACACAATCTAGCAATTAAATAAATCTAAAAAGTATGACTATATAGGCGTGCGTTGTTCTTTTGAACAGTTATACAAAAGACCAAGCAAAGTTTTCGTCAAGAAACTAACGCAACTAGTCGTAAATTAAGCCCAAAGCAAATACATAAAAGTAGAAAGTGAAGTAAAAGTTTTTCAACGATTGGTCCTGCGGGACAAGTGATCCCCAGTACAAAAAGACTTGTGTTCATAGAAAAACCATGTTGGTTACGTCTTTTTAATTCTAGGACAAGTAAAGTGTAGGGAGGGATTATTTATCGAGATCCCGGCAACTTTTGATAGTGCCTTCTATGCCATTAATGGAAATTCTAAGCCTTATTGATAAAATGTTAAGGTCTAATTATGGTAAAATTTTACTTTGGTTAATCGTTCTGTTCAGATGAAATCAGATTCTTATATATAGCTTTTATGAAATAAAAGCCAGAACCCGTAAGTTATTCTTTCTAACAGATCAATTCAAGTTCACATTTATGACTAGTTTTTATTTTCATTAATCACTTATCAATTAGCACACCTTGACACTGGCGATTAAATATATGAAAGAGGCGCGTTCCTAGCAGAGCACACACTCTAAGCTTGTGTAGGTGGACGCGTAGGTACTATGCTTGTATGAGTGAGATATGACAGGTCGACTGTTCGCGTTTTTGACAGGCGGTAACTGTGAGGTAACCACCCCGGGCGGCTCTTGGAGTGGCCATACTGTACGAAAGTATTCTTTATTATTATACTGTGCTATTAGGTTGGATTGAAAACGTTTATCAAAAATATGGTGTAACGAAAAAACGTGTAATAAACATGCATGCTTTCGATAGTCACCTATAACACTAATGACTAGATATAAAACGATCTTATATCAAAATAATAAAGAACAACACATGGATAGACAACGCGGAACCCTTATAATAACCAACAAACAGTATTTATAGGTAATAAACATGATCTAAACTTCATTTAACCGTTAAATTCCCGTGAAACATACCGAAATCTCAACCCTCTCCCAATAATAAACTGCTGCCACAGAACACGCGTAACGAAAGTACACTGCTCACGATATATCTCCTTGTTATAAATATGTAGTCTAATACACAGCTTACGCAGCGCCAGAGTGTTCACCAGGCTAATAAGACTTCTCTCAATAACTGCTGCTACAGAACACGCGTAACGAAAGTACACTACTTGTTATAATCTTATAATACAAATAAGTACTCGTAGTCCAAGACACAGCTTACACATTGCAAGAGGGTTCACCGAGCTAATAAGGCTTTGCGCGCAAAGCCGTTTGCTCATTTAGTCAATCCGTTAGCAGATTTCCCGATCAGCGAGTTAATGGTGTAAACATTGGTATCGATCTAATTAATGGGATATAAATATTAGTGAAGATGGTAGTTGTTTGTTCAATAAATCAGTTTTATGAGATTTTTGCTGGTATTACATAGATTTTGTGAAATGCGTTTCCAAATTTTATAAGTGTAAAATATTTAGTAATGTGACAGACATAGTCGCATCATAAGGGTTCCTTTTGTGTCTTTTTATCTTCGTAAAGTGAAATAAAACTATTCTGGTACTTAGCTCCTGAAGTTCCGAGGAAGGTAAACCGATCTCGAACAATAAAGATTAGAGAGCTGTTAGAAGGCATCCAGTTATTGGAAAAATAACTTTATTTTTCCTACAGACGCTGGAAAAACAAGGTAATAACGAGGCACCTTTATCTACTTTACTAAGATGTGCCTATGGCTTCGACAGTGCAAAGATATTGAATTATAAATTATGAGATAAATCAATTCTAAGATGAAACCGACCCTCGGAACCATAAAGAAAAATTTGTGCTCATTTCACAACTTCCATATGTTATTTTTTAACTTCCGACGCAAAAACGACGGGGTGTTAAGTTTGACGTGTCTGTCTGTGTGTGTGTCTGTCTGTCTGTTTGTTTGTCTGTCTGTCTGTGTGTGTGTGTCTGTCTGTGGCATCGTAGCTCCCGAACGGATGAACCGATTTGGATTTAGTTTTTTTGTCTGAAAGCTGAGTTAGTCGGGAGTGTTCTTAGCCATGTTTCATGAAAATCGGTCCACTATGACGCGGTCGGGGGTTTTTTTTTAAAATTTTAATTTTGTGGTTATTAACACACATTAGGCAATGGACTATTCCCTTTGTTCCTTGTGAAAATTAGTATGTTACTTGATTATATTGCCTGATACACAGATTTATTAAATATTTACCACTAGTACAAATACACTACAATATAATAAAACTAACTTAAAAACTATAATTCTAGTTGATTTTCCAATTCTGTTTCAATGAAGATCTTAATTTTGAGGGTTTTATATTGCAAAATCTTCATTTAAAATTTCATTTGACGTACCTACATACCTATTTAAAATAATATGTGTTGTTACTTTTACCACACCTCGGACACTGGCGATCAAATATATGACAGAGGCGCGTTCCTAGCACACAGTCTAAGCTCGTGTAGGTGAACGCGTACTGTGCTTGTATGAGTGAGATGTGACAGGTCGACTGTTCGCGTTTTTGACAGGCGGTAACTGTGAGGTAACCGAGAGGGGGTGGGCGGCACTTTCAGCAGGGAGCGGGAGTGGCCATACTGTATGATAGTACTCTTTATTATACTGTGCTTTTACTATGAATAAGGTTAGGTGAAATCACCGCATGTGAAAGGTGTTTATAAATGTGTAAGATTAGTCTACCTCTACAACCTTTTTATTTTGGAAGGCAGCATAAATTATCGTTTCCTGTTTTCTATTACCAGCCTCATTATGCTTAATCACGCCTGGGTATGATTTATTATCTGCCAGGTCAAATAAAGGCCAGTAGCTCCACGGTAAATGATAAAACTAAAAACATATATTTAACTGTCAAATATGTATACTTACATAATAAGGGGAAGTTCCTAGTTTAGCAAAGAGAATAGACGCAACGAATTACACAATGCATTTATCGCCATCTCTTGACAAACGATTAAACTTTCAGAACCTCAATTTTGATAATTAGACTATCATCATCCTCCTTGCGTTATCCCGGCATTTGCCACGGCTCATGGGAGCCTGGGATCGTTGACAACTAATCCCAAGATTTGGCGTAGGCACTAGTTTTTACGAAAGCGACTGCCATCTGACCTTCCAACCCGAAGGGTAAACTAGATCTTATTGGAATTAGTCCGGTTTCCTCACGATGTTTTGTTTCACCGGAAAGCGACTGGCAAATATCAAATGACATTTCGCACATAAATTCCGAAAAACTCATTAGTGCGAGCCGGGGTTCGAACTCGCGACCTCCGGAACGAAAGTCGCACGTTCTTACCGCTAGGCTACCAGCGTTTCCAGCGCTTTGATAATTAGACTATGTAATGTTAAAATTGTTAAATCTAATCATTGTCGCCATCTAACCGACTAGCAAGTAAAGGTGTGTGTAGCCGAAATGACAATCCTTACCGATAATGACCGATTGAAACGCTGTCTGACTCTGTCGTGCCAATACGCAAGAGCGAAAGAGATATAAATATAATATATACTTAGCTACGTAAACGATATTAAAGTAAGCGTATGAAGCGTATTTGGCTAAGTACCCACTGTACCAAAAGGCACAATCCAATTCTAGTATAGTGCGCGGCCAATTTTTATACCATGTGGCTTTACCTCTGCGCATAAGCGATTTTTCTTATTGGGTAGTTTTTTTGCTCACATGTGTACGATGCGCTAACTGACCCCACCATCGCGCCTAATGGTCTAAAAGTTTGCCGCGTAGGTACGTAATTTAAATATTTCGTATTTGACCGATCCACCATGTATAGGTAACTAAAATATAGTGAAAAAGAAATATTCACTACTTAACTACGATTACCCAACGTCCTTGATATGTATTTGTACCGGCAAAAGGCGATAAAAAATAAATAAATAAGTTACTTGCAATTGTCGGCCTAGGCAAAGCAAGGTCAACAAACAAAACCGGCCAAGAGCGTGTCGGGCCACGCTCAGTGTAGGGTTCCGTAGTTTTTCGTATTTTTCTCAAAAACTACTGAACATATCAAGTTCAAAACAATTTTCCTAGAAAGTCTTTACAAAGTTCTACTTTGGTGATTTTTTTCATATTTTTTAAACATATGGTTCAAAAGTTAGAGGGGGGGGACGCACTTTTTTTTCCTTTAAGAGCGATTATTTCCGAAACTATTAATATTATCAAAAAATGATCTTAGTAAACCCTTATTCATTTTTAAATACCTATCCAACAATATATCACATGTTGGGGTTGGAATGAAAAAAAATATCAGCCCCCACTTTACATGTAGGGGGGGGGGGGGGGGTACCCTAATAAAACATTTTTTTCCATTTTTTATTTTTGCACTTTGTCGGCGTGATTGATATACATATTGGTACCAAATTTCAGCTTTCTAGTGCTAACGGTTACTGAGATTATCCGCGGACGGACGGACGGACGGACGGACGGACGGACGGACGGACGGACGGACGGACGGACGGACGGACGGACGGACGGACGGACGGACGGACGGACGGACGGACGGACGGACAGACAGACATGGCGAAACTATAAGGGTTCCTAGTTGACTACGGAACCCTAAAAACCGGCCAAGAGCGTGTCGGGCCACGCTCAGTGTAGGGTTCCGTAGTTTTCCGTATTTTTCTCAAAAACTACTGAACCTATCAAGTTAAAAACAATTTCCCTAGAAAGTCTTTGGTTGGAATGAAAAAAAAAATCTGTCCCCACTTTACATGTAGTTGTTAGGGTAGTACACTTTACCTGTAGGGTAGGGTAATGTTTTGTTAGGGTGGGTGGGGACCCACCCTAACAAAACATTTTTCCACTTTTTATTTAACCACTTTGTCGGCGAGATTGATATACATATTGGTACCAAATTTCAGCTTTCTAGTGCTAACGGTTACTGAGATTATCCGCGGACGGACGGACGGACAGACAGACATGGCGAAACTATAAGGGTTCCTAGTTAACTACGGAACCCTAATAATGAGAATTGAACGACGACAAGTGACAAGACTGAACTAGAAAGCGCTATTTTTTACAAGCGTGGCGTGCCGAAAATTTCCTCATTGAGAACATAAATATCAACAAAATTTACAAAGTTACAAACGAGCACAAATTACGATTCAAGGGAATAAAAATAAGATCGATTTGAAACGATGAACTTATAATTACCTAACTTTTTTTTTTAATTTACGTATATTAGGTACCTCTATTTAGTTACCTAATTGTTTGTTTTCATTTGAGATTACACTACTATTAGGTAAACTGCCTAGTTTATCCTAATAACGCCAAATAGATCGAGGGCAGCTGAAATTCACGATCGACGTCACATTTCCCCTTGTTATCATACCAACTCATTTTTCTAAACCATCACCTTACAGACAAGTCGGTTTCTTCTAGAACAACCATGTCTGTTAAGTCCTTAAGGCAGCGTATCTCTCAAATGGACGCTGCTTATAACACAATACGTCTTATACGTCGTGACCTTTGCCCTTTAGTTCCGAGATAACGAAGAAAAACGTCTAAACAACTGGGAGATAACAAACGTTTCGCACTAAGGGGAACAAATGGTTTTATATTAATTGAATAACGTAATTACGTAATCCATACCATACTTATACTTCCATACTAATATTATAAATGGGAAAGTGTGTCTGTTTCTTTGTCCATCTTTCACTACAAAACGGAGCGACCAAATGAAGTGATTTTATAAGTGGAGTTAGTGGAGGTAGTTGAAGGGATGGAGAGTGGCATAGGCTACTTTTTGTCTCTTTCTAACGCGAGCGAAGCCGTGGGCAAATGCTAGTAATAGGTATTATAAATGGGAAAGTGTGTGTGTCTGTTTGTTTGTCCGTCTTTCACGGCAAAACGGAGCGACCAAATGACGTGATTTTTTAAGTGGAGATAGTTGAAGGGATGGAGAGTGACATAACCTACTTTTTGTCTCTTTCTAACGCGAGCGAAGCCACGGGCAAAAGCTAGTGTTTAATAAATACACAAGTAAGGTAGTAGTTACTACAAAGATATGACATTTGGCCGTAACAGTAAAAATATTAAACGTATAACTTTTATTCATAATTATTTTTAACTTAGTAGTTCATGCGCTCTGCCTACCCCTTTATGGGATACAGGCGTGATTATATGTATTTATGTATGTACGACTATGTTATTTTTAAAATCTTGACTTAATCGCGTACCTGTGACCATAGAGTATATTGAATAGAATGGCCTACGACTACATATTAAACTGACCTATAACATAACGTTTCAGGCACGACGTTGTCCCCGTGGTCTCGAAGAAGACTGGCTTGATGTGACATCAACATACCTTCTGACAGCCGCGCGAGTTTTTCAAACTACCCGCACTTGGTTTTGATCATCAACTTGAACTGTTTGCGCATTTTAATATGTAGGTAGTCATACGCGATTAAGTCCCGATTTTAAAAATAATTATGTGTAATAATCGTGAAAGTTTAAATCAGTATAAGTAACTTTTTATTCTTGAACAAATGTTGTTACAGCGTTGTTACGGTGTTCTGCCTTTTCGCAGAAATATGTTTGACCGAAAGTCATTTGCCAAACAACGTTTGGCCGAAGCTTCATTTTGACAATTCTAAAGGTGCGAACTCATGTTTAGCAACTTTTTGTATGCCAACTTTTCATTTGGCAGAATTGTTATTGAAAAGCAGATTATTATAATCCATCTAAACGTTAGGCAGACTAATCATTTGTCAAATGTTTCATTCGGTCAAAACACCTTTTGGACGATTACGTTTCGCAACGAAACATTAGGCAATTTACAAATAATTATTAACATCACCCATTCGGAAAGAGTACTTTTATTCCCTGTTCGGAGGGAGCAAAGTAGCACTTTTCTGTTCGTTCGTAAAGTTGGCAAAAAAAATTATGATAATTTGGGAAACGAATATTCGGCGGAATGAAATTCAGTTTCATGTGCTCTGCCTACCCCTATATGGGAAACAGGTGTGATTGTTTGTATGATTGTATGATGAAATTCGTCGAAATGTGAGTTGGGAAATGATAATTGGCCATACAATTTTCGGCGATAAATAAGAGAACCCGTTATTACCGCCTTAATAAAATAACTAATGAGTGTCGGAGAGTTTTTTTTTTTCATATACACAAGCTACCTAAACATGTTAGGTGCGAAAAACGTTGAAAACCAATTGAATCGTGATATGCAAATTTATTAGCGTTTATGGGGAACAACGTGCAATTTTATAGGCTTAACGGCCACAAAGCGGTTTGTGCAATGCAATTAACAGGAGGCAATCCTAGTATAATACTACCGTTGACTCCCATTTTATCAATTTGAATAACGTAGCCATTTGTTCTCTTTTTTATAGTTTTTGGGACATTGTAGCAAAAATGCAGATATAAAAATAATGTTATAGTAAGTTCCAATGGTCCTAGGTCTCATACTGAAGAGAGATAATAGGTATTTACGTTGGCCCAAAGCAAGTTGGAGACTACACCTTATTTTTTTAAACATTATAATTTCTTTGAAAAAGTATAGAGAGGTAGGTATGTAAGTAAGTAAGCTTAGCGCTCAAGTAAGTTAGTATTAAGTAATTAAAGAAATCTGTGATCTCTGCCTAGCCCTCTGGGAAACAGGCGTGATTGTACTAGTATGAATGTAGGTATGTATGTTACAAATTATGTATAGTTAATTAGTTACACATGGACCCGAGGGGACTCAATCCTTATAGATGAAACTTAAATAAAGGGTAAAACTTAAAAAGTGTTCAGTTTTAACTTACCCGTATAAAATAAGCGAACGCTCACTGGTTCTTCGATGATGAAGATATATAATCAAATTAACTTTGGATCGCCCACATTCCAACCCTCATCACTTTCTACATTTCGTAATAATTTAATAAATAAAATGCTTCTCTTTGACATCTTAGTACCATACTCAATTTGTTCCATAACCTAGGTTAGGGGCTGTAGCTGATTTATAAGCTGCCTATGTAAGATCAGTGACATCTAGCGGGAAATTGGGCAAGTATAAACTAAAAATACTACATCGAACACCTACTAATTAACAGAAAGCTTCCAAACAAATAAAATAACGAAGAATACCGAACATCTCGAGTTGCGGCGCTCTCGCCCGGAACAATAGACTACGCTAAAGGCGTTCATAATAAATGAGGCCGCGTGGAAAACATTTCAATTTATGTTGCTTTGCTGTACAGGAAAAAACGGAATAAACCTTCACACATACAGTATATACTGCTGGTATTTCTGTCTCACTTGTTTTGTAGGTGACAATGAGATGTATCTTTTGCTTTAGTAGACAGAACAAAAATAGACCAAGGGTACGCTGCAGGATACACTCTTATTAAGAATACCATATAGGTACCTGGAACAACGAGACTTTATGTGTAATGTAATCAAAAAACCGGCCAAGAGCGTGTCGGGCCACGCTCAGTGTAGGGTTCCGTAGTTTTTCGTATATTTCTCAAAAATTACTGAACCTATCAAGTTCAAAACAATTTTCCTAGAAAGTCTTTATGAAGTTCTACTTTTGTGATTTTTTTCATATTTTTTAAACATATGGTTCAAAAGTTAGAGGGAGGGGACGCACTTTTTTTACCTTTAGGAGCGATTATTTCCGAAAATATTAATATTATCAAAAAACGATCTTAATAAACCCTTATTCATTTTTAAATACCTATCCAACAATATATCACATGTTGGGGTTGGAATGAAAAAAAAAAATATCAGCCCCCACTTTACATGTAAGGGGGGTACCCTAATAAAACATTTTTTTCATTTTTTGTTTTTGCACTTTGTTGGCGTGATTGATATACATATTGGTACCAAATTTCAGCATTCTAGTGCTAACGGTTACTGAGATTATCCGCGGACGGACGGACGGACGGACGGACGGACGGACGGACGGACGGACGGACGGACAGACAGACATGGCGAAACTATAAGGGTTCCTAGTTGACTACAGAACCCTAAAAAAGATGAAATTAATACAATTTAAATATATGTTATTGAACCATAGAATGCCGTTCGCTAGTTTGCAGGTGGTACAGCGACATCTAACGAAAAATGTGGACATCAAAAAATACTTATACATTTTACGAAAACAAGTCATTGCCCAGTTTGCGGGGGTAACAGTGACATCTAGCGAACGACAGCGAACAACTCTATCGTTGAGTTTCCTAAACATATCCTAAGTACATTGGGTTTCTCAACAATAAATAAATAAATAAAATTTACTTTTTCTTTTGACTGAAAACACCGTGTTGATAACCTCTCTCTCCCTCCCTTTCTTCCCTTGGCTTCTGGCTGGCTTCCTAAACTTTGACGAGCCATAACATAATATTAAAAATGTAGGGGCTAAGTTTTGATTCCCATAGAAAAATTGAATTACGCGCCATTTCCAGTGCCAAGTTTCGATTGATCGTCATAGTTGACAGACGTCAAAAATACAACGTTACCTCTTTAGTTTTCTAACAGATGGCGTTAGTTATACAAAATAGTAAACGATGTTTTCTTACTCCTTAGAGTCCTAACAGATGGCGTTAGTAGTACAATATTGAACACAAAACTGAGATTTGATTTTTTTTTAAATGACAATAAAATAATTAAATTACTATGTTTAAGCACAACTTCATAGGCGTGATAGTTTTTTCAAAAAATGTACCACAAGGTTCGGAACTTTGTCGACTATAGGAGGGCTTCGCTACCGCTCGCCCTGATAAGTAGGATACTGAAATCTTCTTTCTTCGTTGAGCCATCACAGCTAACTTTAACTTACAAACGGTCTTAAGCACCTACACTTCTAAAGGCGCTTAAGTCATTTTTGCTAATAAAAAAAAACCACAACGTTCTATGAACATTGGTCAAGTGCGAGTCGGTTTTCGACTTTTCCATACAAAGAACTCATGAGCGCCTGAACGACTATGATGGCAAAGTTAACGTTTCGAACTTTCAAGACTTTACGTATATATCTCGGAAACGATAAGAGATAGAGCAAAATGGACTTCAGATTTGGGCTTTCGGTGGCACAAATTCTATGTTTTCGTCAACAGACACCTTTTTTTGGACCGATTTGAATAAAATTTTGCTCAGTCAATTTATAAACGGTCTTAAGCGCCTCCTTTTTAGTAGGAACTTAAGTCATTTTGTACAAATGAAAAAAAAATTGAACAAGTTCTAAAAAGAAAAAGACAGAAATGAATTTCTTTATACCTGTCCAACTCGATTACACAATTTTAAGACGTTTAGTAACTACTTGCAGCGGCAGTGAGTGAAATTCGTAATCTGAGTTTTTTCTCTTAAGTCCGACTTACGCTTGACTGTAGATTTCTAATAGGTTTTCCTGTAATCTACATGGAGAGGGCTATCTCGTGTATTTTTTTGAAAATTTTACGCTAAGTAGTTTCGGAGATAAGGGGGGGGGAATGGTCATTTTTTGCTTATTTTCTTAAATTACTTCTAAATTACCAAAACAAAAAATATAAAAAAATATATTTCAGATGCTGATAAAATGCTCTTTCATTTGATATGTAACACAATATAGTTTTAATAACTTTGATTTTTAATTTTTAATTTTACCCCCCAAAAGTGACCCCTGTGATTAAATTTCATTTAATTAAATTACATGTCCGTCTTTGGGCCACAGGTTTACATACGTGTGCCAAATTTCAAGTAAATCGGTTCAGTAGTTTCGGAGAAATCGGCTGTGACAGAGGGACAGACAGACACGCGAGTGATCCTATAAGGGTTCCGTTTTTCCTCTTTGAGATACGGAACCCTAAAAATATTAATTTTATTTAAGTACGATATAGTTACTTAAAATTACAATAAAAAATTTAACCGTAGGCAAATATGGTCGCGCGATAAGAATTAAAACATCTGGCCGTCCCTATCGCACTTAAAAATAGTGAGATAGGGGCGGCCAGATGTTTTATCATTTATCGCGCGACCAGACTTGCCTGCCTGAACAATAAATTATTGTAGCATGGAGGAAGAGCCCTTTAGGCATTTTGGATACAGAACCCTAATTCCAACATTTGAAAATATTATTTGATAACTTAATAGGTTCCTCTTGCTTTTTAAAATACCTGCCTTGTTTCATTTATAAAAGAACAGAAAGTCAATATTCCGTTTAAAAGCTCCGAAGTAACTCAGGTATCTCGGTATACACGATTCCGAAAGAATTTCACTTATTTCTTTGAAAAAGATATTGTTTTCAGATGCCTATTACGGACAGGGGGATGTACTTAGAGAATACATAAGTACACAATCTAGGAATATTAATCAGCACACGTATACTTAAAGTAATATTCAAATGCGTGTCGTCTTGTTCATGGGCTTGAAATAAATTTTAATAGAAGCCCGTTTCAAGATGACCACAAGATGATGGCGTTGACCACGAATGCTGTAATGCTGAGGTCCAGTTCCGGGGTCATGTGGAACTCAAGGCCAAACTGGCCTCTAAGAAGCTCGGGGTGCTCAATAGAGCGAAACAGTACTTCACATCGGGTCACCGGCTTTTGCTATACAAAGCACAGGTTCGACCACATATGGAGCACTGTTCTCATCTCTGGTGTGGGGCACCGAAATATCAACTTCTTGACTCTATCCAACGCCGGGCAGTTCGTATTGTTGGCGATCCCGAACTCACAGTCGGCTTTGATCCTCTTAGCCTTCGAAGAGATGTTGGCTCTCTGTGCTTGTTCTACCGTCTGTACAACGGGGAGTGTTCTGAAGAATTTTTTGACCTGGTGCCACCGTCGCGCTTTTATCACCGCACCTCCCGCCGAAGAAACAAAGTTCATCCTCACTTTCTGGACACGTGTGGCAAAACCAAGGACAAACGGGCCTCTCGCTCGTTTTTGCCCAGAACATGCAAGTTGCGGAATGAGCTACCTTCTGAGGTGTTCCCCTTGCATTATGACATAGGGTTCTTCAAGAAGCAGGTATTTAGGGTTCTTAAAGGTAGGCAAAGCATAAATGACTCCCCTGATGTTGCTTATGTCCATGGGCGGCGATGATTGCGATGCTTCCCACCAGGCGGCTCGTCTGCTCGTTTGCTGCCTATTTCATAAAAAAAGGGATGAATTGTAAATTCATTATACGCGATATAATCTGTTTCCATACTTTTATTTCAGAAGAAATAAGGTTTTTTTTTTCTTTATTTTAAACTAAAGCAGGACTTTTCATATCATAGGTACACACACGTTTATGTTTGACACGTTTCGAACGTGACTTTACGGGGATTCGGCTAGCTTTAGAATACGTTTATGCGTTAGGGCATTTTTGCGAGAACAATGACCAAAAATGTTTTTTCTCAGGTAGCTAAGCGGACCCTGGCGCTAGGCCGAGAAAACGCTAGGTTGAAGAAGGAGCTAAGACAAAAAACAGGATACAAAAAATGGTCCCAAAATTTTCTATTATTTTGGATACTTTCCACTTTGTAACCGCTGTACAAAGTGTTTGAAAAATGGTAACCAAGTGAAAAAATTGCTTTTTTCCGCCTAGTAGGATGGAAAGGGCTCGTGATTCTGAGTAGGAAAAACATGAATTTTTTCTATATTAAAAAAAGAAGTTTTTGAAACTTGCGAAAATAGTAATCCCAAAATTTGGCGTAGGCACCAGTTTTTACGAAAGCGACTACCATCTGACCTTCCAACCCGAAGGGTAACTAGGCCTTATAGGAATTAGTCCGGTTTCCTTCACTGAAAAGCCCAGACATGTCACACATAAGTTCCGAAAAACTCATTGGCAGCCGGGGATTGAACCCGCGACCTCCGGATTGAAAGTCGCACGCTCTTACCGCTAGGCCACAAGCGCTTCCCGCTACATCAGAAACTCATGGATACTATCCAATATTGTGATCTCGGTAGTTTCCTTTAATAAAATACTAAAATTCTCTCGAGCTCCGTCTAATGTGGACTTGTTAAACTCATGTAATAAATCCCCGATTCGCAAGTAACAGCGTTAAGTTTGGATCGTCCCGGTCATTAATATCTGTTACAACGTCGGTTACCTGTGTCTCCGGGGACCATCGATTCGCCCTGTTGTTTTTTATTACGTCAGATTGCGTCTCGTGAAGAGGTTATATACCCGGAAGGATAAGTTTGTTCAATGATTAAGAAAAATGGTAACTAAATTATTAAGAAATTAAATTGTTTTTTTTTTATTTATTTTGTTGTTTAGCTGCGTAAGCTGAAGACGTGAGCTCGTTTCCTGGGTACGTACTACGTAGCCGAATGGCACAAACGCTCACGAAACGCTCACGAAACGAAACGCTCGTAGATATCTATCTCTATCGCTCTTGCATATTGGCGCGACAGAGCCAGACTACCTTTCGCGGCGTTTTGTTTTCGTTTCGCGTCGCAGAAATGCCATTCGGCTACGGCACCTGATTCGACCACTTGGTGGCTGTTTCTTTACTGTATGGCAACTTTTTCAGTTTACAGAAATAGCTAACTTGTAGTTTGAATGTATAAAGTACTTAACTACAATGTCAAATGCTGATTTTGTTATTAAGGCATAAAACAAATTGTAAATATTCTTATAAAGAACCGTTCTTTTTCTGGAAGATGCTTATATTTTATTTAAAAAAAAATCTTATTTTCAGAAACAACGCGCTAATGCCCATTCCTATGAATATTTCCAACATGTTAAATAATATTTACCTACTTAAAACAAAATGAAAGAAAGCAACAGGAAACCCAATCAAGAATTTTATTTCTGCTCCACCAAATTGTTCTATTGGTAAATATTTAACGAACTCCAAAAAGGTCCTTTGCAGCCTACGCGAAAATCAAAACATTTCCTGGTAAATAAAAAATACTGCGTCAAAGAACGGCAGGGAGAGGGTTAATAACAAGCTGTTTATAAGGAGTAATAATATAACCCGCCTGCTACCTCCGGAGCGTGTGCATGAATTATTTAGTAAATTACTGCGCTTTGCTGATGTGGGTTAAGTTCTTATTGCTGTGCCTTGGGTTTTGTGTACGCGCAAGTTTCGCACACGTACTTCTAATATTAATGAATAAATAATTAAATTTTGTTTTGTACATTAAATGTACAAAACAAAATTTTTATAGGGTTTTGTATACGCGAAAATTTCGCACACGTACTTCTAATATTAATGAATAAATAATTAAATTTTGTTTTGTATATTTATAGTAATTATTAATTTAAACCTTATAACGTACTTATATTATATTGAAATAATTAAATTATACTTGCTATAATAATGAATAAAAATATGAAATAAATCGATTGTTTTATGTTTTAATAACAGTAGTATTAGGGAAAATTTTATTAAGACTGTATAAAATGTTTATCTTTAAACCAAAATTGTCTCAAAAACGTCAAAAGGAAATACAGGCCTAGTTTAATATCCATACTTAATATTATAAACGAGCGACGAATTGACGCGATTTTATAAGTGAAGATAGTTGAAGGGATGGAGAGTGGCATAGGCTACTTTTTGACTCTTTCTGACGCGAGTGAAGCCGCCGGCAAATGCTAGTAAAACAAACTCTAGATACAAACAGACTACATATGTGTCGCTTAACTTCAAACCTGGGTAAATCCATTCTGCTTTAAGGTTGAATATATTAAAAATACTAGCTTTTGCCCGCGGCTTCGCTCGCGTTAGAAAGAGACGAAAAGTAGCCTATGTCACTCCATCCCTTCAACTATTTCCACTTAAAAAATCACGTCAATTCGTCTCTCCGTTTTGCCGTGAAAGACGGACAAACAAACAGACACACACACTTTCCCATTTATAATATTAGTATGGATAATATGATCTGAAAAATAATCAATTTATAGCAGAATGGATTTACCCAGTCTTGAAGCTAAGCGACACATATATAAATGGCTATCAGAATGTTTGACACAAACAATGTTTTGGCTGTAGTGTTTCCTATACTTACAGTATTTTGTAGTGTGTACTTGTAGTGTTTGCCTGACTTTATTTGCAAATCACTTAAATACTATCCTTAAAACTCTCAAAACACGTAAACACGTAAGTTTCCATATGCAAAACCGAGAAACGTCGCACCAATCGAGCCGCGAGTATATTGCGCAACTTTTCTCATTACTGCAGTCCCTGGAGAATCACGCACGACTCGTAAACATAAGTGTTACGGCGGTTAACTTAAAAACTAAAATATTTTAAACAATTTTTTTAATAAGCAGTGCATGACTTTTGACGTTGAATACGTTAGTGGGCCAATCCGCGGCAAGAGTAGGTAACATGAGTCACGATTTTATGGCACGTTCCATTTTGTCACGATGGAAATCCAAGTGATAATCTATCTCTAAAATTTTATCATTATATTAAATTGGAAAAATAAGATTACATATCAAAATAATAGAAATAAATTAAAACTAAACTTAACTTAACCTATTATTCAGTAGCTGAATTCTTGGATGAATAGAACAATAGAACACAAAAATTGTTTCAATGTTTTAATTGAGATCAAATGCTAATTTAGTCATTGCTATATTTATTATGACACCCATCATTTTTGACATTTTGTATTATTCCTTTGTAAATAATATACCTATGTACCTAATTGTAAGACTGACGATGTATAATTAATACAAATAAATGAATATGAATATGAATATGAATATAACCTAGGGGGACTACACTGTACCTAGACAGATATCTCCCAAGTCGCTGCCAGTACCTTAGTGTGTCCATAAGACTGACCGCGTTTCCTCGCTGGATGGCGATGCCAGTGCGCTGAGCGAGAAACGAGCCAGCCTTACGGTCACCAGTTGACTTAATTAGAAGATATTTCAGCCTTTGAAATAAGTGTTACTCTCCCGATATGTCCATAGAACCTGTTTTCATTTGCAAATAAACACTCAATGAAATCGTGACTCACGTTACTTTTACGTGGATTCACCCTAGTTGATAGCTTTAAAAGTCACGGAAAATGTTTTTAATGTTTAGTTCAATCACCGGCAATAACATCGCACAAAAGAAGGCCTCTAAAATATACAATACAATACAATACAAATACTCTTTATTGCACACCTCAATACACGAAACAACATAGCAAGTATAAACAACAACTTAAGAGGTAAAACAAGAGGCGGTCTTATCGCTAAAGAGCGATCTCATCCATACTAATATTATAAATGGGAAAGTGTGTGTGTCTGTTTGTTTATCCGTGTTTCACGACGAAACGGAGCGATGGATTGACGTGATTGTTTAAGCGGAGATAGTTGAAGGGATGGAGAGTGACATAGGCTACTTTTTGTCTCGTTCTAACACCCCACTTCCCTAAAATGGGGGGTGAAATTTTGTATGGAGCATGCCGAATACCTCTATATAATAATAGATAATTGGATTTAACGCGAGCGAAGCTAGTATTTCTATAAAGTGAATGTTATTTTACGAGATGTTTACGCCGTCTAGTAACGTATGCGTCTGTAAAAGGCCACACATGCTAGTTCATTGTAGAAGCTCTAGTGTCCTCTGAGGATCACGCACTACTCGTAAACACAAGTGTCACGGCGGTTAATTAAAAAACAAAAACATTTTTAACTATATTTTTTATTAAGCAAAGTCTTCTACCATTCCGTGATATTTACGCTAATGATATTATCAAATATTTTACTATATTTTAGACATATTAAACAGACATTCTCAAACTTTACTCAAGGCTTACAAAATAAGTAAATCGTTTAGTCATACTCTTCATTTGATATAACAGATAGATAGAAAACATACCTACACATACACCTCAGTGAAAGATACAGCCTATGGACAGTGCGCTGTCCATACTACAAATGATTGCATTTCATCAAATCCTTACACACTACTACTATACAGAGTGAATGTACTCATCTGTCTACTTTAGAATATTTATTCCATACACCTTTATAAATACTACTTTGATACTAAAGAAACACGTCTTTCAAAGCCTCATACAAAACCGGCCAAGAGCGTGTAGGGTTCCGTAGATTTCCGTATTTTTCTCAAAAACTACTAAACCTATCAAGTTCAAAACAATTTTCCTAGAAATTCTTTATAAAGTTCTACTTTTGTGTTTTTTTTCATATTTTTTAAACATATGGTTCAAAAGTTAGAGGGGGGGACGCACTTTTTTTTCCTTTAGGAGCGAGATTATTTCCGAAAATATTAATATTATCAAAACACGATCTTAGTGAACCCTTATTCATTTTTAAATACCTATCCAACAATATATCACACGTTGGGGTTGGAATGAAAAAAATATCAGCCCCCACTTTACATGTAGGGGGGGGTACCCTAATAAAACATTTTTTTTTTTTCATTTTTTATTTTTGCACTTTGTTGGCGTGATTGATATACATATTGGTACCAAATTTCAGCTTTCTAGTGCTAACGGTTACTGAGATTATCCGCGGACGGACGGACGGACGGACGGACGGACAGACAGACATGGCGAAACTGTAAGGGTTCCTAGTTGACTACGGAACCCTAAAAATGTGTTATTTTTTTCAGATTTGCCCAACAAACCAGCCGGTCTAGCCGAAACCACAATCGTTCACGCTAGACGCCGAAATGCAGTCTAGCTCTTACGCCAATACGGAATAGCGATAGATATAGCTCAAGAACGATATTATTGTAAGCGTTTGTGCATTTGGCTACGTACCCAGAGCCCCGCAGAAACGGAAGTCACGATCGTATAGAAAATGTAACAATGCCATTCGACGTGCTCGAAGAAGAGAAAAACAAGGAAATTGAGGGAAATGGGACAAAAAGATCTAAGAAAATAACAGTTTGTACTCAATATGGGTACCTGTGAGACAATCATTGGTAGGTTACTCGTACTTCCTTTGAAGTTCCTTTTCCTTCCTGACTGAACATGAGAATGCGTTGTCGATTGCGACTTCATACATCTAAAGCGACTTTAAGTGGATATGCTAGTCGATTAGTACGCAGTCTATACTTCCTGATATTTTCACTTTTATTTTCAATGGTTTATGATACAAGTACGGAAAAGAGCAAGTTTGAAACGAGTGGCGATAAATTAATACACAACCGCGGGGAGTGTTTAAAATCAACACGAGCTACATCACTACTTCTACTAGGGCATTTTCAGAATTTGGGACCCCCCCAAATAGCGGAAGTTGTTAACAAAAATTAATTCACTGTCAGTTTTGTCACGATAATTAAGCATGAAAATTCAATAAAAACATTGTTTTTGTGTTAATTACACAAACTTTAAGCGATAATCTACATTCAGAATGTGAAAAAAGTAGATTAATAGACAGATTTTATGCTTAATTGTCGTCACAAAACTGACAGCGAGTTAATTCTTGTTAACAACTTTTGCTACCCAACTGGACCCAAAATTCTGAAAATGCCCACTAGTGCGCTAAACTAGCACCATGTAGTGACTGAAAATTATGTTTATTTACGTCTACATTTATATTTATATACATAAAGACGTCAAGATCGGTTACTTACTTTCTAATTCTACAAAAAATTAAGTAAAGGTCGAACTTTTTACTCAAACATTATGCTTTGTAAAAAACATGAGTTTACTCCGTTAGTATCTTCTGCACCCTACGGTGTTTAATCTCATTCTTCATTAATAATTCTATATATTTACACCGACTCCAGAAACCTTTCTAATTAACCGGGAAAACATTTTACGGCAGACCTCATGGCTTAAGTACAAAGTAAAATAAAAAAATAAAAATACTTTCGGTTTTAATAAAAGGCTAACATGTCATAACGAAAGTACACGCTTGCCCTGATACTGCCTTTTCAGTACAGATGGTGTTTTTTTTACGCACTAGTGCGAGAAGTGGTTCATTATATGCCAGGTCGAAACTTCGGAGGGCCATCTGTATTGAAAAACGTCGTACGATACACGTGCGAAAAGGATATTCGTAACTCGTGTCGATTTAAAACACTCCCTTCGGTCGTGTTTTAATTTATCGCCACTCGTTTCGAACTTCCTTTTTTACGCACTTGTATCGTAATGTATTTTGTACAAACGTAGTCTACTTTTTGCTGTCTAGATATTAAGAGGGCTTTCATGTTAAAAATAGTGAAATCGCAACCGAGCGCTCGATCATACCGTATGTGGTATCAAATTAAAGGGCTTTGCGAGTAGTTTATAAATATATATCACATTATAGGACTTTTTCTACTTGGTCTAACAAAATATGAGAAAATGTCCAAAAGTGGTAATAATTGTACCGGTGAAGGCTCGTTTTCAAAAAATTGGCAAAAATCAATAATAGCAATTTATAATCACTAAGGCACAACAGCAATTTAAGTAAACGTTGTAGATTAATTTAGTACAAAACTTGCTTCGATGTGATGTAGATTTTCAAAGAAATTGTCACTTAATTTTAGGTAATTTCTGAAAAAAATTGAATTCGCCTTAGGCTAGTTTACTCTTTTTCAAAAACTTAAAATAAAAATCTAGTCTGAAATGATTGTGTTAACATTAATGAAAACATTTGAAAGAATTTGAAGTCTTTAAAACTACTTTTTTTTTGGTAACTTCTATTTTCCATTTTGTATGGAATTTATTTTCACTGTCAAATTTTACTTGATCAAACAAACGAAAATACTCATACGAAGGGCACAGCTTCAAATGCTGTATACTATTCGTAGGTAAGTAAATTCCTCGATTAAGGTTTTAAATTTTGTATTCAATAAGTAATCGCACATCTACCTAGTCATAAACTTGATATATTTTCGTAATATGTCTGAAATACATATACATACATACAATCACGCCTGTATCCTATAAAGGGGTAGGCAGAGCACATGAACTACTCAAATTTCAGTGCCACTCTTGGCAAAAAGGGGCTGAATGAAAACGAAATTGTGACATTGCAGTGACAGGTTGCCAGCCTCTCGTCTACGCCACAATTTAACCCATATCCCACAGTCGACTTCTACGACAACCACGGGAAGAAAGGGGGTGGTGAAATTCTTAACCCATCACCACACGGGCAATCGACATCATGTCTGAAATACATGAAACGTTTATTCAACATTTCCCTAATACTTATACATCATAGCGTACACGTGCCTGCTATTTGGTTGTTAAACGTCCTATTTAAGGAGCAGAATCGATATGATGACCAAGACATTTGTGAGCTCGGAACAACGTAAGATACTACAAAGGCCTATTGTGTGCGTCGGTGCTCACCGCATGTATCTGCGTCAAATAATTGTTGCTATTCTCCTTCCCACCAACCCCATTCAATTATTCTTATTTCCCGCCTCAAAGGAATAATTTATTTTCTCCACCTGTTTACTCCTTTCTTCAAAGCAAAATTTAAATCTCATAGAACCGTTTCCTTTTAATATTCAATAAAAAAATATATTTTCTCAGAAACACGTGTCCTGAATTCCGATTCGGCATTCCTTTTGATGGAATTTCGGAGGAACGTCTAACGAGCCCTCATTCACAGTCGCGTCTTAATGTTGATCTTTGACCTTTTACCTTCGGGCATGTTTAGTGTCGGCAACCGGAGCCGGGAGATGTATCGGTGTCGCGTCAAGTGTCGAGAGCTCGTTCAAATCGATCTAGTGTTGAAATAGGTCAGGACAGGTACACTAGCCCTTCGCGGCTCCACAAGTACCCGCCGCTGCGGCGGCGGCGGCTCCGCAGCGCGCCTCAACATTTTGACCGAAATCTATTACTGTACCGTTCGTAAATAATGTAGCGGCATTTACGCCGACTAATATCGATCTCGTGACGCAAAGTTCATCGATTTCACATTAAACTAGAAAGTAAGAAAAGCTCACCTGTGATTTTCGTGGTAGGGAACGTTCATGTTAGTCCAGTTAAGTAGGGGTTAGACGGGCGCGGGGTCGCACGCGGCGGCGACAGGCGCGCGCATGGTCACACACAGCACAGTACGGTCGCGCGGCGGCGGCGGCGGCGGCGAGCGGCGCGGCTGCTGGGCGCGGGCGTTCGGCGCGCGGCGCGGCACGGACTGGCCCGGGCGGGGGCCTCCGCCCGCGCCGCCGCCCGCGCCCTAAATTCGCGTTACAGCCGCCGCACAATAATTGTCGTACAGCTGCAGCCGCGACGGCCGCCTATCGATTCGCTCCGTAACGTGTACGTTTCGTGAAAGTAAAAAGTTAACTCGATCGAATTCAATGCGGTCCGAGCTAGTTTCCATAAGAAATGAGCCCGCTTTCTTGACAACACAACTTTTTTTACGAGTTCCTCGACTCGCTTCGTACATCTTTTTCTATCAAACCTGACTCCAACTTTAGATTCTAAGATAACTTCAAACTTAAATACCCAACTTTGGCTAAAGTTGAAACTAAACTTCCCTGACCGCATAAAAGCTTTCTGCGGTAACCTGCCAGCGTTTACGGATGGCACGGCGGGCTACACGCCGCTACGGCGCTACGCCGCTACGTCGCGTCGCCGCTACGAGTGCTACGAGTGAATATGCAATAATATGCACGGATGATTTGACAAGTCGACGGAAAATAGAATCGTTGAAAAACTTCACAGGAAGCTAATTTCATTATTTCAGTATTTATTTATAATATGTTACTTACAGAAAGTTTTATATGTCTAATAAGCTAATAAGTAAATCATGGTACTAATTACATCATAAGTTTAATAAAACTTACATTTTAACGAAACATTTTCTTTCAAAAGCAATGAAACAGTACAAAAGTTAAAGGAACAGTCTAAAATATGGTATCAAAAAATGATAGTAGGTAAAATTATTAGAAACATTTTTCTTCTTGCCTTTTAGAATAACAAACTCTTGCATTACTGTTAAAAAATCAAATTATCAAGTCTTAAACTGAAATAACACGTCTTCAAAATATTCACCTTTAACTTTGATACACACTCAAATATCTTTGTTAAAATTATTAACAACATGTTATACTAAAAAATGCCACGGTATTTTTAGGTGTCCTGATATAAAGCTGATGTTCTGTTTTTTATTCCAGTGACGGCCCACGGGAAGCCTCTGAGACATCTCGACTCGCCTCTTAATTAAAAAATCTGTTGACATCCAAATTAAGCCCCGCCTTGTTACGATACTGAGATAACGCCATGCCTGGGTACGTACCCAAATGCACAAACGCTCACGATAATACCTGTTTCGTAGCTACCTATCTCTATCGCTCTTGCGTATTGGCGCGACTGAGCCAGACTGCGTCTGGCGTCGACGATTGCCATTCAGCTACGCCGGCTGTACAGTCACCGACAATAACTTGGCACAGATAGAAGGCAACAAAAATATCTGACACAGTTTTATTTCTAAAAGCCATGAGAGCGTGTCAGATATTTATGCAGCCTTATTTCTTTCTATGATGACGGCGGTGACTGTACTTAGGCATACTTAAAGCACGTTGATTCGTGTACAATACGAACACACAGCGAATACTTACATGAGAAAATTTTGTAGGTTAGAAATTGTAGAATATCCGTATCATATACAAACAAAATAGAACAAAGTCAAACTATGGAACAAAACTTTATGAAATAGTTTTGATATGTTGGTTTTTAAGTAGTCACACTATTATATTATATAAATTATTAAACTGGAATAGATATCATGCACGAAAGAAAAAGCGACCAAGTCCAACGGTGGCCCAGCCGAGGGTCGGTCGTCATGTTCTAAAATATTTATCATTTAAAATCGTTCTCTAAAAAACATTTTTTTGATCCATCATACTTAGTCGGACAGAAACAAGTCAAAATTTGCATCAAATTGCTTTTGCATGTGGCAACACATGTGGTTAAAATGAAACTTTCTCGTCAATGTGCGTAGCCGAATGCACAAACGCTCACGATAATGTCTCTTTCGTAGCTATCTATCTCTATCGCTCTTGCGTATTGGCGTGACAGAGCCAGACTACCTTTCGCGGCGTTTCGTTTTCGTTTCGCGTCACAGAAATACAATTCGGCTACGGCACCAGTTTTTAAATTATCAAAAAACCTTTAATTAACATTAAATAAAGTAGCACAATAATTACGTGCTGTAAATATCATTCTTATGTCAAGTGTACTTCTTAAACAAAATTAAAATTTTGAAAAAATCCCCGACCGCGACATAGTGACCGATTTTCATAAAACATGACTAAGAACACTCCCGACTAACTCAGCTTTCAGACAAAAAAAAACTAAATCTAAATCGGTTCATCCGTTCGGGAGCTACGATGCCACAGACAGACACACACACAGACAGACAGACGGACAAACAGACGTCGTTTTTGCGTCGGAGGTTAAAAAGCAAATAGCACAATATTTACTCTTACTATACTTAAGTATAATTCAGTGTAGTGTTAAAAAGTCGCAGCCGTATTAAACGTCGCATCTCGAAAATTGTCCGTTTACAAGCTGCAAATGTAAAGTGGACGAATATTTTATGAAATGTTTTGAACTGCCGAGACACTAGAGAACTCAAAAGGAAATAGCAAACTCTTCGCTGTGCACTTTTCTAGAGAGAATTTTTAACTGGCAAAGGTTCATGCGAAAATAGAAAGGTTGAGCTGCAATTTGTGTTTGTGTCGCGCCTCTTTCATATATTTGTTCGCCATTGTCCGAGATGTGACGAAACGCTTACGAAGCACATGCTATTGTAAAGTTAGCTGAGTAAATATGCGGTTCAGTAAATAGGCAACCTAAACTATTGACTGTATGGTTATCCGTATATAGGTTGCATAGTGCGGTTGACCAGCGGTCACAACCCTCGCTCGCGTGCCGTCGGTGCGTGCGGCTGCTTGCGGATTGAAAAACGTATAACCACTTACGAGAATATACGACAAATGCTAATATAGTAGGAATGTTTAGATCCTCTCATGAAATTGTGGCTTTAATAGGCGAGACGACTAAAAAAACTAATTAGTCCGTCAGTTAGATTATCAAAGAATTTTAGACACGTATTTTTTCTTTTTTCTCGTAAACGAAAATTGACGACGGTACAGTGCGTTGAAGTTTAGCGTGACGTCACGCCTAGGTACAATTTTTACTTAGAAGTGACGTCACAAGCCCCCACTCCGGAACTTTGACGCTCTATATCTTTGTATTTTTTCATTAATTAGAAAAAGCGAAACATATGTGTACAGTATTTTTGGACGATCTAACTGACGGACTAAACAGAATGCATTTTTTTTTATGTAGTCGTCATCCATATTATTATGTGCATAGAGAGAGGGAAGAGTTGTAACTCCATACATCAGTAAACGCGTTATTTGAATAGGCATAGTTATAGTGACATCTAGCGACAATCACGCGTCAAATAGCGCGAAATTTTCAGTCCACTACTCGATACTAGGTGTCAATAGTGTCTCGTCTGCCAAAAATTTAATATTAGAACTGTTCTATTAATTTTTAATTACTTTAAAAAGCCATTTCCGGTTTGCTCACTGTCAATCTAACAAGCTCCTCCTCGCTTCGCTCGTCGTCGCACCTAAACTGACTCTGTCGCACACGAGTTTTCTGTTACAATACTAATAAAATTATTACATTACATTTATGCCTTGTAATATTTATTGTCAAACGTGGTTTTGCATGGTGTAATTTGTAGAAACATTTTTTGACAAAAAAATAGTTGACAAAATAATTTTGTCCAGTAATTAATTTGACAACAATAAAGTTGAGCAAACTTTTCTAGCCCAACTGAAGCCTTGGGAATAAAACTGAAATTATCATTTGACAATTTTAAGTTAAAGGCAAAAAAATCTTCGGTAAATTAAATTAATCCCGTAGAAATGAAAATGCAAATGCCTAAATATTTGACCAAACATGTTTTTTGGATATAAGTTTTGCCATTAAAAGCGTTTGCGAAATAAAGTTTTGTCTAAATAAAATTTGACTAAGTAAAATTGTGCAAAATGATAATTTGACCAAACAAATTCATTGCGAAACATACCTTTGCCAAACAATACTTTGGGAAATGAAACTATTGCGATATGATTATTGGGAAATGAAATTTGACAAAACGTTTTTTGGCGAAACGGCAGGACACCAATATTAGAACAGTTTACAACTTATATTACAAGCAGAAGGAATTGAAAACAGAATACTGATTTATACTATTGCTATAGCTAAAAATTGGTGAGCATTAGACTCTTCGTTCGTCGCGACATCTATTGACAAGTAGCAGTACTGGCCCCGTAGCCGAATGGCATTTCTCCGACGCCAAACGAAAGCGATACGCCGCTGGCTCTGTCGCGCCAATACGCAAGCGCAATAGAGATAGATATCTACTAGCGCTTCGTTTCGTGAGCGTTTCGTGAGCGATTGTGCCATTCGGCTAGCCACCCTGATAATTTACGCTAGTTGACGCGTGATTGATGCGTGTTTGTCGCTAGATGTCACTATAACTATGCCTATACAAATAACTCGCATTTACTGATGTATGGAGTTACAACTCTTCCTTTACTTATTCCTCTATGACTATGTGGTTAAATTAATGCTATATAATTATTGTTATATTAATTTAGAACTCAGAGGAAAAAATTCTATGCTTTGTGTGGGTTGCGCAGACCTTGCGACAGGCGTATTCTATACAAATCGCCCGGCATGACCTATCTCCCGAAATCTGTGATTTAGAAGTATTGCTATATCACCGTGGTGATCGAACGGCAAAAAGGGGGAAACGCCGGAGTGGGTTTAGTGAGTAGGGCCAAGCTTCCATCTTCTCACTAGGAGAGGGGAAAGAAACCGCGATGGTTGTCCCACACATCGTGCGTAACTGCATTCCCACTCCGTCAAAAAAAAAGTATTAAGGTGCTGGGGTAATTTCGGTAATTTTTATGTGACTTTCGTAATTAAACGATTTTCGAAATTACCCCAGTGCACCTTTTTTTTTTTTTTTTTTTTAATCTGTTTTTTTTTAGATATATTTAGGAGCCTTGGTCCATGGGACTATGTCGGCTCCGTTAGGCCACTTCATATTATCAACAATAAATATACAAACTCATTATAAAAAATAAGTCAAAACAAAAGTAGGTAAAAAAAAAAAAAAAACAACCGAATTTGTATATTTATCTATAAAAGAAACTATATACAAATTCAGCAGTCTTTGACAGGGGTTCCGCGAGAATTGTTTGGAACACCCCTATGTCGGTCATCGTGTATCCGTGGAGCTCAAAGATCTGCATTCTCTTCGCTCGAGTCCGGACACACTCCATAAGGAAGTGATGCACATCCTCAACAGTTCCACAAACTTCACAGTTGGGCGAATCGGATTTCCTCATCAGATGTGCAAACTTATTCATTGGAATGTGTCCGGACCGAAGTCTGTGTGCCCGAACAATATCTAGTCGCTTCAATGAGCCAACTTCCCACCAGGGGATTCGAGGAGGCTCACGCTGTATGGTCCTGTACCAGATGCCCTTCTCTTGGGACTTTACATTAAAATATTCCTTCCAGTAATCATACATTTTTCCCCTGTACCGGGCGACTACCTCTGAGGCGGCAGGGACAATATCAAACCTAGTCCCCTCAGAAGCAGCCGTCGCGGCCAAGCGGTCAGCCTCCTCGTTCCCCTTCAACCCGATGTGCGACGGGATCCACTGTATTTTCAAACATATTCTAGAACTTTGTAATATTATAATTTGTTTCAAAATTTTGTAAGCTAGCGGGAGACCCTGATGGTCGCCAGAGGCACACCGGGATAAATGTTGGATGGAACTTTTGCTGTCTGTGAGGACAACAACTCTAGGATAATTTAGATTTTCGATATGTAATAAGGCTTGATAAATCGCACTAAGTTCCGCGGTCATTATAGAAACTCCAGCCGAGATTTTGAATTGCATTTTTGTGGCACACAATGGGTCGAAAATGGCGGCGCCGATTTTATCATTGCACTTCGATGCATCGGTGAATATTCTATTATAATTAGTGTATTTTTCATTCAATTCCCGAGTCACTTCAATATAGAGAGCATTTGTAAAATATGTGCGCTTTGCATCAACAACAGATTCTAGAGTGCTGTACAACACTTCGTCTAACTTAATTTTCGACACCCAAACATCTAGTTGAAACATCGGCAGAATAACTGACGAGTGGATACGCTCCTCAGAAATCTCCCCAATCACTTCAGCAAGCAATGGTTTTTTTCTTGTCTTGGTCCAGTAACCCCGTTGACAAGAAACTCCCAGCTCTTTAATTACATCAACAGTGGCGTTGTTTGACCATGACAGTGATTTCAGACAAAATCTATTGGCAAGGAACCATCTGCGGAGATTCAACGGTACAATGCAAAGTTCACATTCCATGACGTGGATAGGTGTGGACCTAATAAAACCTCCGACTATCCTCATAGCTTGATTTTGAACTGTTTCTAATTTATATGTGTGTTTCTTGGCGCTATTATGGAAGAGGGCACTGGCATAATCCAACCTGCTCCTAATCAAGGCGATGTACAATCTCCGTAGGTGCTTAGGGTGTATTCCCCAAGCCGCACCTGCTAAAGTTTTCAGAATACTGAGGAATCGTTGAGTTTTTTCGACTATATAATTAATGTGTTTTCCCCATAACAGGTTCCGGTCCAACCATATACCTAAATACTTAAGAGTCTTATCAAAGCATAGATCATGTCCTCGAACTGATAGACTTATTGAAAACTTTTTATCACCTTTGCTAAAAATGCAAAGTTTTGACTTGCTAGCTGAGACTTCTAAACCTAAACTGTCCAAAACATTTAGCATGTTGTTCAAGCTGTCTTGCATCAAACAAACACCATCATTTAGATTTTTTTGTCTGACATATAACACAAAGTCGTCTGCATATTGAGATATTGAAACGTTGACTATGTCTCTACAAATTTGATGAGTAGCAATGTTAAATAAAAGAGGTGATAGTGGATCGCCTTGTGCCAAGCCCTTGTCGGTCCACCGCACCATAGAAAGGCCGGTATCTGGGTCTTGTAAAATGAGATGTCTCTCGCTCAAAAAGGCCCATAAATATTTACAAATCTTGGCCCCGACTCCTAGACTATCTAGGATTTTGACCACTTTTGCAACCAACACATTGTTATATGCGCCTTCAATATCTAAAAAGCAAGCTATAGTGCAGATGTTTTTTGCAAATCCGACTTGTATGTCAGACACCAAACGAGCCAAGCAGTCCATGCAAGATTGGCCCTTCCTAAAGCCCACGGTATTACGAGATAAAATCTGGTTTTTCTCTATAAACCATTCCAGGCGCCTTGCTAACATTGAATGAAATATCTTACACACACAAGATATGAGCGAAACAGGTCTTAGCTTTGAGATATTCTCATCATTGGCGTGACCTTGCTTGGGGATAGGTACTACTTGAATGTCTCGCCACTGGCTGGGCACCTCACCTGAGGTGAAAATTAAGTTATATATTTTTAATAAGAATAGTACGGCATTAGACGGCAGATTGTGTAACACCTCATAAGTTATTCCATCTAAACCTGGTGCAGACTTCCTATTTTTTAGACATCTTTCTAACTCTTCTAGCGAAAATTCCACCTCTAGATGTAGGTTCACAGAGGTAAGTGACGGTGTCTCGGGTCGAACGAAGTCTGGCGTAAGAGAGCGCAATAGATCGATCTTTCTCTCTTCAGGTGCAACGACTCTGGACCGTTTATGGCCTTTCATCCACCTCATACGATGCCACATGTCCGATGCGGAAGTAGTTTCGTTTATGCTTCCACAAAATTCCTGCCAACACAAAAACTTAGCGTTACGAATTAGGCGCTGGGCCTCTGCAACTTTTTTTTGCAATATAGATAGATTATCGGGAGTCGGGTTTCGTCTAAATTTAACTAATGCTAGTCGCCTTTGGGCTACAGCTAGGGATAGGGAGGGATTCCAGTAGTTTTTAGGTTTGAAATTACGCGTAGGGTCAGTACATATTTTAACTATTGGAACATTAAGCGCCAACGACTTTCTGATACCAGTATCAAAAACGTCATACATACCTTGAATATCGTTTTGTGTGGAAATTGTTTTGTTGTGAACATCGTTTTGTGAAGAAAAATATTCTATTAGATACTCACGATAGCCAGGCCAATCAGCATTCTTGAAATTCAACCTTTGTCCAAAATGTCTGTTATCTCTATACTCCAAACTACATTTCACAATGAGATGATCGCTGCCTAAGTTTTCGTTCGTAACTTGCCAAGTAAAATCAACTGCAACATCAGACGAACAAAATGTGATATCGGGAGAACTTTCTTGGAGCGACCCATTTACCAACTTAACCCTTGTCGCGTTTCCATCATTAAGAGCCACAAAACCATATTCTAGTGATGAATCAAACAACTGATTTCCTCTCGAGTCACATTTGTATGACCACTGGGTGTGATGTGCATTGAAGTCGCCTGCTACTAAACATTTTCTTGAGAAGTGTGTAAAGATAGAATCCCAGTCATGTTGAGTCGTCCGCACTGATGATGGACAGTACAAAGATACAATATAATTTAAGGTGGCACAATTGAAAATTTTAACACATAAGATTTCAATACCAGGATTATTCAATGCAACCTGAAAAAATTGGGCTTTAATGGAGTTATGAATAATGATCGCGACACCTCCGTACGACGAATATGGTCTGTCTTTACGAAAAATAGAATACGAATTTATCTTAAGTATAGAACTACTGTCCAACCAAGTTTCACTAACCAACGCGATATGAACCTTTTCCCTGTTCATAAAAGCCTCAAATTCAGTAAGCTTTGGCCTGATGCTTTGCGAGTTCCATTGTATGATATTCAATGAGGACTTTTTAAGTTGCCTAGCCATTTACATTAGCAAAAAGTAATTTAAAGCAATTTGCTGTCTTAAAAAACCTCTTAAATACCGTGATACATTCCTCCATTAGAATTTTGAAGATAAAGGTTAGCTTATCTGACCAGTTAACGCTAGAGACAACAATGTTCTTCACTTCATCAATAACTCGTACAAAATCCGATCGGCTCCGTTTGTCTTCCGTCGAGGTTCGTTCTTCGGAATCAGAAATACTATGTTGTTCATATTCTTTCTTGTCCTTTGTCTTTGTCCTCTTTCGAGTATCTTGTTTAAAATTCTTGTGGATGCTGGACTCCTGGAGCTCACATTGGTTCAGACCACCCTCGGATCCTTCCTTCTTTCTCTTGTTTTCGGTCGGGGTTCGTTCTTCAGAAACAGGAATGCTGATGTACGCTCTACTTGGTTGTACATATTCTTTGTCGCCCTTTGCCTGTGTCCTCTCTCGAGTAAAGTTTGAATTCTTGTGGTTGCTGGATTCCTGAGGCTCGCTCACGAACCCCTCATTGTTTACTGTTGGGGAGATGACAGCGTCTCTGTAAGACTTTTTGAAACAGGCTGGTTCGGGCATGGGTGGCACTTCCTGGATCCAGGTTTCAGCGATCGGTTTCTTCTTTTTCTGTGTATAGAGAAACAATGCCCTTTTATAAATACAGTTTTCGGCAGCCATAATGCTTCGAATTTCCTTCTCCTTTAAAAAGATCGGACATGATCTGTTTAAGGCCATGTGGGTTCCTTTGCAATTGATGCACTTATATTCAGTTTTTTCGCAATTGGCGTGTTCTCCTCCACATTTCGGACAAAAAATTTTGCCGGACTTACATGATTTGCTCAGGTGACCGTAGTTCCAGCATCTGGAACACTGACTAACTGGAAAATGATATGGCATCACCTTAAAACGGCAACCGTAAGCATATATATAGGGTGGTAAGTAAGCTCCTTTGAAGCACAGACGGATAGCTTCAGACTTGATCCACTTACCTCCGTCGTCCAGACGGTTCAGCCTATGAACTGACAGAATGTCTTGCTGACATTCAATGCATTTAAGGAATTCCTCTTCTTCGATTTCTAATTCCACGTGTTTCACAACTCCATATGAGAAGCATGCTACGTTCGACCAATAGGTACGTTTGTCCTCATTATTAAAGTCTTTCAAAGCCATAAGCTTTTCAGCCTCCGCTCTCGTATTTAGCTGAATACGTACTTTACAGGAACCCACATATTTGATCTTTATAACACCTTTAATATTATTACGTTGCAGCATTTTGGCTAGCGAAAATTGTTTCGGGAGCCCCGTTTTTGAAGCGACGAATACCTCGAACATCTGGTCAGATATTGAGTTTTCCTTGGAATCTACTTTAACACTTGCCGCTACGCGTGTACGGGCCCCCGGCTTCTTCCCGACGGTAATAAAACTAGCATCTGAAGTATAACTTTCATCACTAAGGCCGCCATCCGCCAATGAGTTTTCCAGATATCGTCGTACGTCCGACATAGTATCATCGCCCGCTTGGCTTAGGTCACTTAAATCCATGAACCCAGCTCTACGATGAGATCTCGTTGACACCCATGACGGCATCTCGTTGTCTCGCTGGCCACAGTCAATGTTAATGGAATCAGGGGACTGACTCCCTTGACTTTTTTCACTCATTCGCCACGAAAATAATCAAAATTCACAATAAAATGAAATTAAATCAAAATTTGTAAATATTTTGTGCACCTTATAAGTATAGGCTAGTTTCCTATACATAAAATAAAATATTTTATGCAGTGCACGAAATGAAGCACCACATAATTAGAAGAAAAATATGGATAGTATTTATGTTTAAAAGAAAGATATACAGTAAATGAATTGACCGTGACGTCACTCCTCAGTATTTCATAGTAATTCCATATTAGCAAATCGTTTTGACAGTTCATAAAAAGAAGCTGATTTGACTAGTAGGAAACTAGCCTATTATATAAGAAAGAGGTCCAAATTCACATCGATTACTTAGCTGCTATATTCCGAGAAAAGCAACAAGTACCTCCGTACGCACCATTCGGGTTTGTGTGTGTACAAATCCGTAGGAAAACCGGATAACGTTGAGCTTATTTTTCCTAAAAGGATTGCAGGATAAGAAGCTTAAACGGCAATTGGTAGAAATTCACTAATTATATGTACGAAAATTTCAGTCAGTCATGCGTATGTTGTTTCTAAGCAAGATGGTCTACTTATTAGCTTAAATCAAAAGGATGCTCTGACCAAATCTTCCATTCTATGGTGATAATGCTGATAATATGTCTGGAAAGTAAGACCTTTGGCTAGAATTCGGTACATAACTTATTCTAATCTGCAATGCGTTAATTTAAAAACTGCAAGAAATGATGCTTCTTATGTGCCAATGTCGAAACTTCGAAGGGTCAAATATACTGTACTGAAAAACGTCTTACCAAAACGAAATTCCTAACATTTGTCGGTTTAAAACACTCCCTTCGGTCGTGTTTCAATGTACTCGTTTCGAATTTCCTCTTATCCGCACTTTTATCGTAATGTAACACTCGTGTTACATAACTGCCGCTTTCCAAATTTCAAAGGCAAAGAGGTGATTTCGTGGATTCAAGAGCTTGATTCAATTTACGGTAAATGTAAGTAAAATTGCCATTACGGGTTGAGGGTTAGGGCCGCATAAGTAAACTTTAATAATTTAGTCAAATATAACCATATTTGACTATAATATTAAAGTTTACTTCTATTGTGACCGTGTGGTGAGACGGGTTAAGAATTTCACCACCCCCTTTCTTCCCGCGGGTGTCGTAGAAGTCGACTGTGGGATATGCGTTAAATTGTGGCGTAGTAATTTCGATTTCTTTCAACCCCTTTTTGCCAAGAGTGGCACTGAAACTTGAGTAGTTCACGTGCTCTGCCTACCTCTTTAAGGGATACAGGCGTGATTATATGTATATATGTATGTTACTTCTATTGGAGAAAATGGGAGATGATGATCGTGCGGCCAAAAGAGCTTACCTGTGGCGATCCACTGAGAAACGGTCGGCTGGAAGGCCCAGGTACCGATGGATGGACGAGGTCCAGAAAGACCTGTGTGCCCTTCGACTGAATGGCATCTGATCGCACAGGAAAGTAGCGAATGGCGAAGTCTAGTAAGGTCCGACTAAGATTCTCGGCCGCGAATCTCGGTCGGACCTTAAAGTCTAGTATCGGAGGTCATAGATCCACTTCGGGTCGCTGAGCCAGCGAAGTAAGTATGTATGGTTTCTATTGCGTTTAGTCAGTGTAAAAAAATTACAACGGAAACTTGTTAAATGTAAAAGTTCTTTAAGTAGTTAACTATTGTACTGGTTCTCATCTATTGGGCTTCACCATATTTATTTTATCAGCTATCAAATATCAGTCAAGTAACGATATCTATCTATCTGTAGTTCTGATACAAATAAAATAAAAATGCTATAATACTATCATTACCTACTTAGATGTAATCTCGAAGATCGGCAGGGTACTATCAATTAAAAATTAAGAACTTTACTTACAGGCGTATTCAGATTTACATTATTCAATCTGGATGAGACATGGATGTGATCTGTCTATTCAAAAGTGGCGTTCTTAAGTTGAATAAAAATGCCCGTTACTTCCCTGTGGTATCTTTATTAGATACAAATTCGGTCACGTTTAAGTACTTACGGTCGTAAACGCGGGTACTAAAATGCGGGCGGCATTTCTGTCGCAGTTTTGTGATAATTACCCCTCCTTATTTAATGTACTCGCACAGATAAGAGAAAATTTGTAAGGGCTAATATGGCCGGTGTGTCACCGATATCACGATAAGGACCCGAGAATTGTGTTGAGATTTTATTCTAAATTCATACCTCAAAATTCAATATCTAAATGTAATCGCGCCGCGAATGAGCGCTATCTTAAGTGACCTCTTATTATGTACCTACAGAAGTTTACCTCGACTCTTCCTGCCAAACAGAGTACTAGAGTACAAATCCATCGGGAATAAACATTAAACTTACCAAGCCACTGCATACTAAAACTTAATCTCTAAGCTCTGACACAGCCTATAACAACACTGCTGCTGGCCTAGCCGAAGTCACTCGTTGGCACTACGTGGCAATCAAAAGGCAACTGGTTCTGTCGTGCCACTATAGAAGACGGATAGAAAGAGCAAGCTACAGTACGGCACGAAGCGTAAGCGATTGTGACATTGATTTCTGCCCTGGCCCGTAGCCGAATGGCATTTCTGCGACGCGACTGAAACGCCGCAGAAATGTAATTAATCTAGCTCTGTCGCGCCAATACGCAAGAGCGATAGAGATAGATAGCTACGAAAGAGATATTATCGTGAGCGTTTCATGAGCGTTTGTGTATTCGGCTACGCACACTGGTATAAAAAGTGAACGGTCAAAGTTAGCCAACGTTGCGGCTTCATAATCCCCAGCTAGGGCCATTCTATCGTCGATGGGCCGGAATGTAAATATTTGTACACTGCCTTGACTTTGCCTTTGAGTAGGGGAATATTTTCATGCCCATTACCGTATAGGTCCAAACCGTATTATAGTAGGTACGGAGGTGCATAGTTTTTATATCGTAATAGCAAAGAGGATCGAGTATTATAGAGAGTTACTATCGAAGTAAAATGTGTAATCACAGTGCATAGACTGCCATTTCTCGACACAAGCTTAGAACTTTTGAACCTCAGTTTTGACAATTTGGCCCATATTCTAAGCTTGATATGTGTTAAAATACTTAAAATGTCAAATATTAATATTAGCGCGATCTAGCAGAGCGTACCCGAAAGGTGTAACGCCATCTAGGCCACCCTACCTTTTTCTATATGGTACCGAGGTACGTTTTTTTCTTAGACTTTATCTGTCTATACGGAATTATATATGTTTTGGTAATAGCAATGTCTGGTATTGCAATCCGACTTAATCAAATTAGATGTGTATGGCTTATAAAATAAATAAGGTTTAAAAAATGTCTCGTATTGCTGACTGTTACTGAACACGTGAGCTGAAGACCCGGGTTCGATTCCTGGCTGGACCACCGGTGAACTTGGTCACTTTTACTTTAGCGTATGATATCTTATTCAGTGTATAATCGAGCTATTATATTCTTCAGCCGCATTAGATAAAGAGAACGTCTACCTATCCACACTAAAAAAAAAAAGAGAGAAATTTAGCTACCTACGTCATTTCGTTTCGGAATTTCATTCGTTTGTACTACGTGTAATTTAGCCTTCTTAGGGCCACTTGCCCCACCGAAAATGGTGGTTAACCCTCCATTTTATATGGAACTTGACAGTTGACAGCCCACTAACCTTGAGTTAAGCGGGTAGTGCAAGTGGCCCTTAGGAATTTTCCCATACCTAGCCGATTTATGAGAAGGCAAACAATTATATAGGATTTACATACTTCATACTAAGAATCGTACCTCGATTTTTTAGCGCCACCTATTAAATACTATCATAACCTAGCCCCTACAAATTTTTTTTTCATAATGTGTATTGACGTGATATCATGATTTTAAAATAACGAAATACTTATGTCATTTATTCTTATAAAACATAAAAACATGCAAAAATGTTTGGGGAAAATATGATTTTGTTCACTTCCAGGCTGCGAACAGCGCCATTTAGTTTTAGCCTAAAAGGCCCATACATTTCAGAGGTACAGTTTTTCGTATGCGCTTTGTCAGTCCAGTATTAAATCTTTCTTGGTTCATACTATAAAATTTTGTTCTGTTTATTAACTGTACTGTGTAATAACAAACTCAATGCTAACATCGTGGTTGTCGCCGGCTCGCTTGGGCGCCTGCCAGCTCGAGGCGGACCATGAACTTTATTAGGCAGACGGCCCTCTCGATTTACACCCCAATATATTTGCATCTGCGCCATAAGGGGGCGTTAAACGATTAAGTTTGTCGAGCAAGATGCCGCGCTGTGTCCAAGTAACTTGCCAGAAAAGTTAATATGATCTAGTGGCATTAGCACGGCCAACAGGGTAAACATGTCATTTTGACACTTAGAAATACTCAAAGTTAGATTGGAATTAAGGAAACTGAATAAAAATAAAGTAATATCCGCCAAATGTATCTTAAAGTCAATATACTGATTACAAACAATCCAAAGTATGACGGATTTTATTTAACAGTTTAGATGAGTTGCTGAGTGTAAGCAATTCCGCTGTGGACGTAGTTGACCATCATGCTGACCCAGGAGGAGAGCGTAGCCATGACGCCAGCGTCCTCGGGTGTGTTCACCGTGATGGAGACGATGCCGTTGTTGAACACCTCGCCGTTGACCTGGGGAGCGTCGGCAACCTCGGGAAGGTCGACGACGGCAACGGGTTCTGGTTCAGGGACAACGACCTCAGGGACAGCTGGCTCGGGTATAATAATGGGCTCAGGGACCACTTCAGGTACGGCAGGCTCAGGCAGCACGATGGGCTCAGGGACGATGACCTCAGGGACAGCGGGCTCAGGCAGGACAATGGGCTCAGGAACGATAACCTCAGGGACGGCGGGTTCAGGCAGGACCACTTCAGGTACAGAAGGCTCAGGCAGAACAATAGGAGCGGGGATAACCTCAGGTTGAACAGGCTCGGGGATAACGATGGGCTCAGGCACAATAACTTCAGGGATGGCAGGCACAGCAGCAGCTTGTTCAGCTTCGGCAATGGCGGCAGCCTCGGCCAGACCTTGGGCCGTGAACGGATGGAGAGCGTTAGAGACGGCGGCGACCTCCCCATCCACGATTTCCTTCACTTTGACGTCGACGATGTGCCCGATTTCCAGAGCCTCGCCCTCGGCAAGGCCGTTGACGACCACCTCCACGGCATCGCCGGAGGGATCCGTGGGGATGGGGTTGGCGAAGCCCACCGCGACGAACAAAGTCAACAGTAGAAGTTTCATGGTGTTTTGCTTACCTAAAATAAACATTAGAATATTATTCTACGAATTTTATATAGAACTCGTATACAATTCAGATAAGGATCAAATTTAGTAGTCGGTCTCCGTTGTTTTGATACCACTGTCTTGTCTTTCATGGAACAAACCCTTAATCCTTTAGATTAGGTACATAAAATAATGAAAGTACCTATTTAATAACTTCAATTCCATCAATAACTTATACTAACAAGCTATAAAGTAGAAATTATAATTTGTAACAATATTATTCAACAAAAACCTTCTTACCTGCGCTCTTGACGAAGGATATAAGCCGTATGGCAAACAACCAAATTTCGCTTTAGGTAAATTTCGTTCCAACAATAAAGCCGATAGGTTAATCTCCATGGATTTAGATCAGCCAGCACTATAAAAATGTAATGGTGATTTATATGCAATAAACTGATAAGTAATAAACTTCCTTTGTCGATGATAAAATGTGTATTGTTCTGTCAATTACTGAGATATTCACTTCTACCGAATTTAAATTATACTTACCATTAATTAGGTAGTTAGGTATGTATGATTCCAGCAACAAATCATCTTATAGTAATTAGGTACGTAAATAAATAGGCATAGAAACTTATAATCTAGTCTAGTCTGTTTTTAGTGTACCTACACACACACAGTCACATACACACACACACACACACACACACACAGTCACACACACACGCACACTCCTTGTAATTTTATTTTTTGCAATTAATGTTTATGTCATGTTACTAAATGCAATCGTTTAGACATAGGCAAACTATTAATTTTTTTTTTTCACATTATTTTTTTGTACAACGATCTGTTCCTGGGTTCTAGCAGAATTACCAGTTGCTTCGCCCGAAAGAGTGGAGCATATAACTGAGCCAGGACCCTTTTGTTTTTGCTGCAACGCACACAGCAAACCCACCCACATTTTAATGTATGCTATTGTTGTTTTTTATGTAGTGTTAGTACTTTTTATTGTTTATTTTTGTTTTAATTGTTTAATTTTGGTGTGTATTGTAGCAAACAAATAAATGATTATCTTATCTATCTATCTTATAACAAAAATTTCCTGCCGAGTTTTAGTGTCTTAGCTTATTAATTTTCACAAATAGGACATCTGTCTCAAGAAAGTCGCTCCAAACAGAGAAGACGCATTCGCCAAACTATTGCGTACCGCGTACCTACCCTGCCCTCAGGTTTTGATTTCCAACTCAATCAGACCAGCGGTATGGTATATCCATTGGTATAGTCAAAGAGGATCAAGTATTATAGAGAATTACTGTCAAAGTAAAATGTGTAATCACAGGGCGTAGACTGCCATCTCTCTCGTCCGCTCATCCGCTGTGAGCGGTCGTGTTTTTTTGCGAATATTCCTTAAACAATTTATTGGTTTACTTAATTGTGATTGGTTGAGAGCTAAATTTCCGTTTTCTTGTTCTTCTTGAACTGTTTTTATGTGTTGACTCCGCCCAGTGGGCTGTCCTAGAGCGGGATAGTTGTCTTCATCTGGTTTCGCCGGTTGTGGGAGCTGAGACCAATCTGCCTTTTTGTGCGTCCCGTGAGGATCGAACCCGAGTCGGCGAGACAGCAGCCGCGGTTTGTATAACTGCGCCACGGAGGCAGGTTCTCGGCGCGGCGAAATAAGACAGGACCTTGTGCGGGTGACGTCACTGCATCTGCTACGGCGATTCCTTACGTCAGTGCTACGGGCTACGCCACTCTGCTACGCCGGGTCGCTACGTGGATCTGCTACGCCTCGCTAAGTTGTGTTGCATTGCCTACTCACAGTTACTGCATAAGTATGGATTCAACTTTAAATAATAGTATGCTCTGCGACGGCTGCCAACAGGAGCTGCTGGTAGGGGAAGAGTACCTGGAGTGCATGGTGACGTCATGCGGCAAGGTGTATCACTATTACTGTAACAATAAAATTCTCACTGAGGCTGAGAAGGCCACTTGGGTTTGTCCTGCGTGCATTTGTGCGGCCAAAGGTGTGGGCCCAACTGCGATACTCCAGTTGGTACCCCGGCGTGCATAAAAAATGTGGCGCTACGAAAGCCATCTTCAATGGCTCGAAGTCCGTCACCTACGCTATTGTCTCCAACGACTGCCTCCGCTGCCCTGATAACGGTGACGGCCTCGCCGACATTCCAGTCTACAAACACATTGCCGCCTACGCTATCGACTGCAACTTCGGTGCCGCCCCTGGTGACTACAACTACTGCGCCTATCCTGTCGTTCCCGACTACTGTTCAGTCCGTACCGACTTTGCCGACTCCTAGAAGCCGTCCGACCTGGCCGTCGCCGCCGGTTAATGTTTCTCTTGAGAAGGACGGTTCTGTTGGCTTGGAAGTCCAGTTACTGCGAGAGCAAATCACCCAATTGACGGAGCGGCTAGCTGATACACTGTCTGCTATGAACCAGTATCATACTACGCTTACTGTTTGCACCAATAAAGTAGAGGCAGTCAGTGATAGGTTGCAGGAGGTTGAGCAAATGATCCGATCTCAAAATGTGCCCGCGGGCACGGGTGCTATGCCATTGCCTGCACTATACAATACTGTCCTAAAGTCCGGTACTACGACGTGTTCGGCGGTTCAGACAAGCGCTCAAGAGGTTAGTAATAGGATAGAAAACGAGAACCATAACCATCGTGTCAGAAATAGCAGTTCTAGTGGTAATACTGATAATCCTCCTCGGGAAGCGACATCCCCCCATAACATTGTAAGTGAAACGCAGACAAAGACAGGGGTCCTCCGAGAACATCCGACCGGCGATGGGCCGGAAGTGGTTAAGGAACACAACTCCACTAACGATACTCGAACGGAGAGACGTTCAACATCCATACGTTGCATAGGAGGCCCTAATGTTACTTCCCTTAGAGCAATTGAACATCGTAGACAAATCCATTTATGGAATATGGCGTCTGGAGCAGACGATATCAGAGAGTATCTGAAGACCTTATGCCCAAATGCAAATTGTACTGTAGAAGAGCTCAAGTCTAAAGGAGACTATAAGTCCTTCAAAATAAGTGTCCCTGCCTCCTTCTACGACAAATGTCTTGCGGCTGATGCCTGGCCTGAGAATGCCAGAGTCAAGCCCTGGTTATTTCGAAGGCCAGGTTCTAAAAACCACCAAACACAAGAGAGTTAGCACCACTAAACCATCCCTAAGCTTGGTATACCAGAATGTAAGGGGACTTAATACCAAGCTAAAAAGTTTCAGAAACAACACTCTCGGGCTCGATAGCGATATTGTTGTAGTCACTGAAACATGGCTATCTAACTCTGTTGAGGACTCCGAATTGGTTGGAAATGGCTGGAGTGTGCTCAGACGAGACCGTGCTTCGGAAGGACGTGGAGGTGGAGTGCTCCTGGCGGCGCGGCCAGGTGTTGCTATGCGGCGTAGGCGAGATCTGGAAACAGCGGAGTGCGAAGACTTGTGGGCTTCTTTTCAACTACACCAAAATAGTTGCCACGTGTGCGCCGTATACATTCCACCCAATGCTCCTGATGAGGTCTACATGCGCTTTTTCAATAAAGTGGAATCAGTTATTGACTCGTTAAATGGTTTAGTGTTAATTATAGGAGATTTAAATTTGAATCCGAAATATTCATCTGTTAATGTTTTAAGTTATTTTTGTTACTTTGTTTCAGTGTGTAATTTGACAGAGATGAATGATGTGGTAAATGCGTTTGGAGGAATGTTAGACGTGGTGCTGGTGCGAGGTCATTCCGTCGGAGTGAAGGTCGGAGAGATAGGGGACGGAGGTTTAGTCCCTAGCAGAGACGCGTATCATCCTCCGCTCGAAATTTCTGTCCCGCTTAATGTAAGTGAGCGTGGTCCTCGGTACGTAGATCCTAGCAACGTGGACACTAGTCGTGACTGGAACTTTGCCAAGGGAGATTATGTTCTCTTGTACCAATTGTTCACAGAGATCTCTTGGAGTGAAGTTCTTGTCTCTCACGATGTAAACTCTGCCGTGGAACATTTCTATGAAATAGTTTATGAAGTCTTCGATAAGTGTATACCAAGGAAGAGTAGATCGCAGAAACCTAGCAAACGTTACCCAATTTGGTTTACGTCTGACATTATCCGAGACATTAAGAGGAAAACTAACTTGCATCGAGACTGGAAGCGTAATGGTGACACAGTCGTATATTCCGTTTTTTCCATGCTCAGAGCAGACATAAAGGCACGTATCGCGGTTGCCTATGAGAAATATACTTGCAATATCCAAGCTAAACTTAAGGTAGATCCTCGCTCTTTCTGGCAACATATCGGTAGTCTAAAAGCCAAAGGAGGTTTTGAGGCGCAAGTTACCTATGATGGAAGGGAATACCAGGGGAGGGAGGCGGCACAAGCTTTTGCAGATTTTTTCTCGTCTGTATTCTTGCCTAATGAACCTAGTTTGGACTATCGGAGTGCTATTCATGAGGATCGCAGTCACGATTCTCAATATATCCATATTGCTCGGTTTACCCCACTAGATATAGAAATGTCAATTAAACATTTAAAGCCTCAGAGCTCTCCGGGGCCGGACAACCTCCCGGCTTATGTATTAAAAGGTTGCAAGGAATGGCTCATTGCTCCTCTAGTGCACATATTTAACTTAGCCTATACTTTAGGGGAGTATCCAAGTCAATGGAAAGTTACGAGAGTGCGACCTATTCCGAAAGTGAGTAATTCAACTCGTGTCGAGGACCATCGACCTATTGCCATCCTGTCTTCGATAGCCAAGCTGTATGAGTCTACCATAAATAGACTAGTAGCTCCGCAAATTAAGCCTTTTCTCTGTGACTCTCAGCACGGCTTTAGGGCTCGCCGGTCGGTTGAAACGAATTTATTAACCCTGACTGACACCATCTCAGATCATTTGGATAAAGGCATACAGGTAGATGTGCTGTATTTTGACTTTAAAAAAGCCTTCGACCGAGTAGATAACGATGTGTTACTGAGTAAGCTGTGTAAAATTGGATTTTCCCCCCAGCTGCTCCGCTTTTTCGCTAGCTATTTGCGTGACAGGCTACAGTACGTACAGCATGGATGCTTTGTATCAAAGACCTATCAGACTCTATCTGGCGTCAGTCAGGGATCGATTCTTGGGCCATTGCTTTTTGGAATTATGGTCAACGATTTACCATCTGTTCTTAGGTCTGCGAGAAGTTTGCTTTACGCTGACGACCTCAAAATTATTTACGGCGTGCAAAACATCTCTGACTGTTTATCTCTCCAGGATGACGTAGACCGAGTTCACTTATGGAGTGTAAAAAATAGGCTGACTTTTAATTCATCAAAATGTGCAGTCCTTACATTTAGCCGAGCTCGTAATCCCCTTGTCTGTGAATATTTTCTGGATTCTGAGACTATTACTCGTGTCAATTCCATACGAGATTTAGGCGTAATCTTAGACTCCAGCCTCAACTTTCATGATCACATTACCTCATTGGTGCGCGACTGTTATAAGAGGTTGGGGTTTATTATTAGGAATTCTAGGGATTTTAATGACCCCGATACATTAAAGATCCTTTACAATTCACTAGTGAGAAGCAAAGTCGAGTCGGCCTTCGTCGTTTGGAACCCTTACGAAGCATCTTACGTCTTACTTCTAGAGAGAGTGCAAAAAGTGTTCTTACGATCCCTTTATAAAAAAATGTATGGGTACTACCTGTTTTTATATCCCACCAAATTCTTGCTGGGTGTGCTGGGTTTTCTCTCTCTGGAGGTAAGACGTAATCATGCACTTCTCACTACTGCCTGTAGCGTCCTGCGTGGGGAGTCGGACTGCCCCGAACTGGTGGAGCAAATGGTGCGTCTGTACGTCCCCTCAAAGACCAGAATTGATTTCAGACCTCGGGACCGTTGCCTACTGGCAGTCCCGGCTTCACGTACTGTAGCGCGCAGGAATTCCCCTCTGGTGCGTTCCTTGGTCCTCCTGAATGCGTTCCTCGCATCAGCCCCTCAGTGCGACTTATTTGCAAGCAGACAGGTTGTTGTGCGTGATGAGTGTCTGAAGTTCTGTGAGAGGATTGATGCAAGGCCTACTACAGTTAAAATGTAGGTATCTCTCGACAAAAGCTTAAAATTTTCAAACCTCAGTTTTGGCAATTTGGCCCGTATTCTTACCTGGATATGTGTTAAAATGACAAATAATAATATTAGCGCCATCTAGCCGAGCGTCCCCAAAGATGTAACGCCATCTAGGCCACCGTACCTATTTCTATATGGTCCTGAGGTACGTTTTTTTCTTAGATTGTAGCTGTCTATACGGAGTTACATATGTCTTTGGTATAGTATAGTATTGTATGTCCTAAACATTTAGTATAGCGTGTCCACCTCAATTCTTCATAAACCGCCGCCGCAAACAAAAAAACTTTTTTTTTCATTAAAATTAACGAATAAAGCAAGTCATCCAAGGTTATATTTCAACAATATACTGTATTATTATAGAATAATAGCGATGTAAACACAAATAGATATGTCGAAGATATGTCTTTCAACCGATATCTACTGGCTTCAGTAAGTCAAATATTGGCCAAGACTGCAGCGTCCGATCCGAGGGGATACTTATGAGTCGGCTTGGGAATGATTGAATGGAATAGGGGCGGACTACCAAACAAGTTTATTTGGACTTGATCAATTCACCCCATGATATATGTACGTATTAATTTAAATATCACGTTCAAGTACTTTGTAAAATAATAAATTGCTATTTAAATCGAAATAAAAAACACAACTTGAAAAAATCGAAGATACATAATTAGGGATTGGAAAATTTCATGATTTTTACTTAAAATAATTATAATCTGATTATTATACCATTTTTACTTCCAAGAAATTAATAGTTTTCCCTTTTTGTATACCGTGTTTTATGTAACAGATTTTTGCTCCACCGTGTGTGCATGTAATGTTAAGGTAATGGCGCCTATTAACGTGGTACTTCAGGAAGATTTCAAAAGATTCCAAAAAATTAAGGGTATCAAAGCTCGTTAACGGCCACAAATATTTTTTTATGGAAGAGTATTTATTGAACTATTAGTTTTAAAGAGTTTTTGGATGATTTTAGTTTATTATATGTCATAAAATAATTATTGAAGCCAGCTTACCTAAATTTTCTATTACCGTGGTAATGAACAGGCTGCGGTTCTATTAACGCGAATTGAGATTTCATTACCGAGGGTATGAATGACAGTGTTTTTCTGCCATCGGTAAATAGAAACCCATCTCAAAATTCGGAGCTTAATACCGACGGTTGAATATACAAATTATGACAAATACATATACCTATACTATCTTCCTTTATGAATACCCACAGAAGACTCAGTTTCATCTAAGAAATCTGTACTTACGGTACTCTAAATGTCATATTTTGATACAAGACTTATATGTCGCTCGGTAATAGATACTTCTTTAGGAACCTATTACCGACCCAAACAAATATTGCATGGATCGGTAATAGATTCTTATATATTCCATTACCGAGGGTTATCCGATCGTACCATCGGTGATAGGCATAAATTGGAGTATAATAAAATCTAATTCCGAGCAATAAAAACAATGTCATACAGATGTATTTTCATTACAAATCAAAATAAAATATTGCAACTTTATATTAAAACCAAGTTTACATAACTGGTAAGTAAACATCAGACTTTATCTCAATGTTTAAAAAAATTGACAAATTAACGGTTTTCATAGAAACTACGAAATCAGTAATGAAGTTTTTGCTAAAAATGAAGGTTTTGTTGAATATTTTTCATACCACGTAAATAGTTCTTTGATAGCGTGAATAGATCAAGATTGAAACAACTGTAAGACATTATATAACCGAGCACATATACTTAAAATAAAGCATAAAGAACTAATATCACTACTTTAACCATTACTGTGGTATACCACAGTAATAGAATCTACTCACAAAATGGCGCCTTTCACCGCTGTCTTTTAATTTCCACTTTAAACACATTTCCAGGCTAAACAATACGTAAAAAGTACTCAGAAGTCATGTAGAAAACTATTAACAACAATTTAAAATGCATAACTTTCATCTATTTGTCACAATTATTACGTAAACTACTAAATGAGATTGGAGTTCACTTAGGTTTAGCGTCACGCGTCAGTATGACACAACCTCTTCTTGCGGCCCCGTGATTCACCCCATTGACATGATTGAAACATTAGTTTTATTGATAGTGGAAGTAGCTAAATACTTATCAAGTTATCATGCGTCGTGTGCCTACTTACACCCAGCCTCAGAAAAATAGTGCAAAAGCTGCGCAAAAGTTGTTATTCAAAGAAGTTAGGCGATTTGCTGATTCTGCAATCAGAAAATTGGTGCATGTTCAAAATTGACACTATAATAAGTAATATAGTTTTAAAAAACAATAGAAAGTATATTTACTTATTTTATCACATTACGTACATCCTGTAAAAGTGCAATTGTGAATATTTTTTTTTGCAAAAATGTCATTTTTGGAACAAGCTTTTATCGCCGACTGTACCTTTCTTTCAACAGTCAGTTTTCCGAGGCGTTTCTAAAAACCCCTTACTCGATGGGGATACGACGTTTCATAATAGAGTTCCTATGACCACCTTTCTGCTCCATCATCAGATCAGCTCCATGATACCATAATATTGCATTGTCACGTGATTTACATTTATGTGTGCAAAATTTCAGATCAATCAGAAACCGGGAAGTGGGTCGAATTTAGCTTTTACGTTTTGACCCAAACTAATATACTAACAAAGCAAGTTAAATAAAAGCTTGTAAAAAACAAGATACAAAGAAAAGGAAAATGGAGAAATGAAAAAGAAGTGTTATTTATTTATTTAATTAATCATTATTGCACAAAATAAATACATCGCACAACAGGCGAACTTCTTACCCGAGCGCATTCTCTATCAGTCTACCTTTAGGCAAATCAGAAAAGTTGGTACAAGTTTTCATAGGCTTTTCCATCAGATACCTTGGTGCGCTTATTCGCAACTGGAATAAAACCGTTAAGTGACATAGTTACTCCGTAACATAAGAAAAGGAAATTGTATCCTAGGTATAAAATAAACAACGCATGATAATTGATAAAGTTAAATTATTTATGTTTTTATTGACTTAATCAATTTTATCGAAGTCGCGTCATAAAATGACGTCTTTTGTTTTTTTTCGTGGCAGAGCTTATGTAATAATAAATTAATAATAAAATCCAGACTTGCCTTATTTCTCGAACTGCATTAGGAAACTTGTGATAAGAAAAAACTGTGAACAACACGAAGGTACTTCCAAAAAAATTAAGAAAAGTATGTACCTCGAGATATCTCTTACACATGTAAATAATGAGTAAAAGAAGAGAAGACTAAAGAAAGGTATAGAAGGGAAAAGTAGAAGCCAAAAATATACATTTGTCGCTTATGATAACACTTCCACACTCTGTGATATCAAATTCGCCGAATGCTAAGCTTAGTCTACCTACTCTAAAAATTGGTCTAATTCAATAAAATCTACAAACAGATGCGAGTTTCATAAAATAGCTATTTGTTAGCCAGTTTCATAGCCGCCAGTTTATTACGTACGAGTATCAGTAAAATGGAAACAAATGAGATCACTGCAAAGTGTTGCTTTTAACAGGTTTACTCAACAGTTGCGTATCTCTCCGTAGACCAGTCAGCAAGACGTTTTTATCTAAAAATAATATATCTACCTACTTAAAATTTTATTTATTTTAAAATCTAACTTCTTTGCGGACGATACTGTAACCTAAAATTGGCACTACCACAAATACAGATGTAGGTAGTGCGTGAAGCTTTTCCTTTGTATTTTTTCGGAAACATTCGTATTTGTCATGCTAGTTCAAACAGTGTCAGTACGTCTTGTACTGAGATTGACTCAAATGGACACGATCGTACGTTTCCGTAATAATACGAAGGAAAAGCTTTACGCACTATTGCAATTTTTTGGCATCTTTATGTCTTTTGTATAAATTTTCTTTATGATTTGTCAATCAGTATAATCACGAACGTCGTGTCAAAACCATGGACCTTCAATAGGGACTGAGCTCACACTTTTTTTGCCATATTAAATTGAACCTTATCACCTGTCCAGAAAGGCGCTCGTGTCAGACTAGTAAAAGTGTGTCCACATGAGAGGGTAAAAGTTGGGGCTGGTGTCCCTCTCGCGCGTGTGACCGGTGTTAAAGAGCTTACTATAGTAGTAGTATTTTTACCTGTATGCTACTGCAACTAAGTTTATAAACTTCTTAAATTATTTTTGTATTATATCGAGGCAAGGGTATTAATACCTTGTAACGAATTGGTAAGTCATTATTATGAAGCCATAAAACCAAAGATTTGCGCAATTAAAAAAAACCTTTAATTGGGTATTAGTAGATTTGGTAGTAACTTTAAATATTGACTGGTATCCCCAAATAATGACAGTGATGACGTCATTCAAATGATTTTGACAGTGGCAATAAGTGCGAGAGGGACACCAGCCCCAACTTTACCCTCTCACGTGGACCAATCTAGCTACTCAATCTAGCTTAATATCTTTAAATCTATGGTCAAAACAAGACCCTGCCGTCCTAGCAGAAATGAAAATCGTTGACACTAGACGCCGATCGAAACGCAGTCTGGCTCTGTCACGCCAACTCAATGCGGAAGAGCGATAGAGATATATTCTGTCAAACAAGTCTGCCAGTAAATAAGAACTAAGAAAACTATAGGCATCCTTTTATCTAGCACCCTAAAGAAAAGGATGCATATAGTTTTCTTTGTTCTTATTTACTGACAGACTTGGTTGACAGAGTATATGTAGATAGAATAAAAACGATAAAGCCGTTATCGTAAAAAAAACGTTATGAAAACGATAATCGTGATAAATTCTGCATGTGGCTACGTACCCTGATCTCTATACCACAAGGCCACTGCAGGTACTTCATACTTAATATTATAAATGGGAAAGTGTGTGTGTCTGTTTGTTTGTCCGTCTTTCACGGCAAAACGGAGCGACGAATTGACGTGATTTTAAGTGGAAATAGTTGAAGGGATGGAAAATGATATAGGCTACTTTTTGTCTCTGTCTAACGCGAGCGAAGCCACGGGCAAAAGCTAGTATTTTATAAAATAATTTTATTAGGATCCGTCCTTCCACAAAAAGTTGTTAATTAAATATTTATCAGACTATGTACCTACTTACCTGTTGATTAGAATAGATAACATAGTGTTGTGACTCAAGAAACGTATGGCACTGCAATGTATACAATCGTTCTATTTCCGATTGATCGTAACAAATCAGTTTTAGGTAAACAAAACAGATCTAAATGCGAATAACTACTAGAGGCTCATTCGACCGCACTCAAGGGCAACTAGTGATATACCTAACAACAATGTGGTTACATGGCGAAATGGGGGTTTATTCGACTTGTCTTTTCAAATCAGCTTTGTCGTGACAAAATATTCATTTTCCCTACATGTAAAGTGGGGGCTGATATATTTTATCATTCCAACCCCAACGTGTGATATATTGTTGGATAGGTATTTAAAAATGAGTAAGGGTTTACTAAGATCGTTTTTTGATAATATTAATATTTTCGGAAATAATCGCTCTTAAAGGAAAAAAAAGTGCGTCCCCCCCCACCCCTCTAACTTTTGAACCATATGTTTAAAAAATATGAAAAAAATCACAAAAGTAGATCTTTATAAAGACTTTCTAGGAAAATTGTTTTGAACTTGATAGGTTTAGTAGTTTTTGAGGAAAATACGGAAAACTACGGAACCCTACACTAAGCGTGGCCCGACACGCTCTTGGCCGGTTTTTATAACAAAGCATCAATAGAATGATGGTGGCGATGTCACATTCATTGGCTAAATCAAATAGAGCCCACGTGCCAATACATACTAAATTCCTCAAACTAAAACCCTCAATGCCCACTTAGTTCTATATAATTATTACAAATATATCAAGTTTATAAAACGCTTAATAATGCTTAATTATTTATTTATCATCAAATAAATAGGCAAAATCGAAATGAACGTAAGTAAATAAATTACATGATATATAATAAGTAGTTACGATACTTTTTCCTTAACGTGGGACATTCCAAAATTTATCTCCTGATTCTCCACAATGATGCTATGATACGATATGTTTATATTTTAAGCGTAAAGATCTTGCTCAGTTCTTCATAATGGCCTGTAGGTATAAAACATAACCATACATATCTGTGTCTTGGTCAAAACCGTTAAGCATTATTAGCCCTTACAAGTACCAGTACTGGTGTTAACTTAGCGTCCCAACTGCCATCATTTTTCTGAGAAGCGCTATGTCCACTCTTCACCGTCTCAGAGATTCTTACGAACACATCTTTGTAAGGTTTCTTCGTGGTGCCATCAGCGATCGCCTTGTTCACATCTTCAATGGTAGATCCAGAGGGGACGATTGTTTTGCCAGTGGTGTATGGAGTTTCCTTTCCGTACGCGAGATCCATATAGTCGTTTAGGATTCCTTCTAGAACCTTCTTGCAGGGCGCGTTCGTGGTGGCATCCTCGATGCCGGTGGAAAGCTCGGACATGGTTATAGTGGCCATGATGAATTGTCTGTGAAAATGGGGTTCCGTTAGTAATAGATTTCTGGACAGCTGTAGGGCAATCATGGTCGCGCGATAGATGATAAAACATCGGGCCGTCCCTATCGCACTTACAAATAGTGCGATAGGGACGGCCTGCTATTTTATCATTTATCGCGCGACCATAATTGCCTGCCTGGCTTAGCCGAAATGACAAACGTTGGCGCTAGATGTCGGTCGAAATACAGTCTGGCTCTGTCATGCCAATACGGACGAGCGATAGAGATAAATACATAGCTACGATAACGATATTATCGTACGACCGGTCTGGCTCAGTCGGTAGTGACCCTGCCTGCTGAGCCGCGGTCCTGGGTTCGAATCCCGGTAAGGGCATTTATTTGTGTGATGAGCACAGATATTTGTTCCTGAGTCATGGATGTTTTCTATGTATATAAGTATGTATTTATCTATTTAAGTATGTATATCGTCGCTTAGCACCCATAGTACAAGCTTTGCTTAGTTTGGGGCTAAGTTGATCTGTGTAAGGTGTCCCCAATATTTATTTATTTATTCATTTATTTGTGAATTTGGCTACAGTCTGTTATCGTGTCCCAGTGCTATTTATTTGATCTCCACAGATGTTGTGCTATTACTGGTCAATTATTTATGATAGTGTCTATGACACAGCAGACAGCAGGTTACAGACTATGTAGTGCGAAATGTTTTTCCTTCGTAATTTCACGGAAAATCACAAACTTAGTTAACAAAACTAGCACGGCATATTTTATGCACAACATTCGTAATTAAAGATTTAAAATTACTTTATAGATTTCATTTTTATATTTACCCTATGTCAACGTCGACGCTATTTATTTAGTGCCTACCTTAGATAGTTAGGTACGTAAGACTACATTATTACACACGTATTCAGTGATTATGTTTGTTTACTTTATCACATTCACTGAATCGTAACAATTTGATAATAATTTATGGCAATAAATTACTTTGATATTCATTCTTCATTTTATCATCATTGACACAACACATAATATTGATTGTTTTATTTAGGCATTTTTATTTAACTGTTTTTATAACTTCCTCATAACTTAATACTCACTTGTAAAGCAATATCAGGAGAACACAGGATATCACATGCACCGTTACGTACTACCGTCACCTCGATGTCCACCCACTCTTATAAACAAAAACCAATCGGGGTCTGCCATGTCATCGGTCGATAACAAACCGCGAGTTATCTTCTTCGATAAATTTAGCGAGCGGTTACACATATGGTGACAACGCTGATAACGAACCCTCTAAAATGCACTCATGTTTTCATGCAAACCACGTCGACTCAAGCTTCTCAAAATTGCATTTTTCCTTGTTTACAAGAGTCACCTTATCTTGACAAATCGTCACTACTTTAAAAAAAACTTGTATCTTCGTCTGTCAATGAAAAGAAAATTGTAGTAAGTATGTATGGAATGCATATAGACTTACTGCGTTTTAACTTTAAGGAACAGCGTGAGATACGAGATTTTTTAAAAGTAGTGACGAAATGTAGATGGTAGATATTAGTTATAACATATGCAAGATAGGTAGGTGCACTATCACTAAGCATTATTTTATTTTATCAGTGTCTAAAAATGGTATAATTAGGTACAAAGTGCGTTTTCGTTTCTAGTAGGAAAACAAATGATTATCCTTGAATAAATTTTCCATTAAATCAAAAAATACAGCGTATTAGGTTTTTAGTATTTGTCTGTTAGTGTTGTTAGTCAGTTTTTTTTATTTCTAATACGATTATGATTAAATATTACTGAATTTTAGTCCCAGACTATTTATGATTACTACGAAGGTATGCATAAGATTGTTTAACCTTTCGTAGGTATGTGACTGTCAAAAATCTTTCATATAATTATTATACATATGTATAATTATATAATTAAAGTCAAACACCTTAGTATCATCATTTTTTTATGAAATTTGAGGCAAATGAGCAGACAGGTCGCCTGATGGTAATCGATCACTACCGCCCATGGACACCCGAGACACCAGTGTTGGAGGTGCGTTGCCGGCCTTTAAAATGGGTGTAAGTACGCTTTTTCTTGAAGGTTTGAAGGTCGTATCGGTCCGGAAATACCGCAGGCGACAATTCATTCCACAGTTTAGGCACATCCACCATACACAGACGAAAGTTTAAAAGTTTTATAGTTAGAGAAGTGAAAAGTCAATCAAGTACAAAATTAAATCAATATATTTTCATATAAAATTCTCCAGCTTAAACGCGGTCTCCCTCAGCGGCGCCGGCGACGGCGACGGGCACGGGCGCGAGCAGGTCAGCGGGGTTCACCTCGGGGGCGCTGACGGCGATCACGTCGATGGGGTTCTCGGGGGCGATCACGATGGGCTCGGGGGCGGGGATGATCTCAATAGGAGTAGGGGCGGGGATAATCTCGATGGGGGTAGGTGCCGGGGCGATTTCGATGGGAGAAGGAGCGGGCACAATCTCGATGGGGGTAGGTGCGGGCACGATCTCGATGGGGGTAGGCGCGGGAACGATTTCAATTGGAGAGGGAGCGGGCACGATCTCAATGGGGGTAGGCGCGGGCACAATCTCGATGGGAGTAGGCGCGGGCACAATCTCGATGGGAGTAGGTACGGGCACGATCTCAATGGGGGTAGGCGCGGGAGCGATTTCAATTGGGGAGGGAGCGGGCACGATCTCAATGGGGGTTGGTGCGGGCACAATTTCGATGGGAGTAGGCGCGGGCACAATCTCGATGGGAGTAGGCGCGGGCACGATCTCAATGGGGGTAGGCGCGGGAGCGATTTCAATTGGAGAGGGAGCGGGCACGATCTCAATGGGGGTTGGTGCGGGCACAATCTCGATGGGAGTAGGCGCGGGCACAATCTCGATGGGGTAGGCGCGGGCACGATCTCAATGGGGGTAGGCGCGGGAGCGATCTCGATGGGAGTAGGCGCGGGCACAATCTCGATGGGGTAGGCGCGGGCACGATCTCGATGGGAGTAGGCGCGGGCACAATCTCGATGGGAGTAGGCGCGGGCACGATCTCGATGGGAGTAGGCGCGGGCACGATCTCGATGGGGGTAGGCGCGGGCACGATCTCGATGGGAGTAGGCGCGGGCACAATCTCGATGGGGGTAGGCGCGGGCACGATCTCAATAGGGGTAGGAGCGGGCACGACCTCGACGGGAGAAGGCACGATCTCAATGGGAGAAGGGGCGGGCACGGGCGAGGGGACCACGATCACGGGGGTGGGCTCGATCTCAGCGGGGGCCTCAGGAACAACGATGACGGGGGTAGGCTCGATCTCGGGGATCTCAGGCACCTCCACGGGAGCGGGCTGGACGGAGGCGGGGGACTCCTGAAACAATAAATAACAATTTTCCATATCTGATTGATTGTAAAAAACATGGTCACTCATAGAGAATTCAGAAATCCAAACTGAAGGTTTGCCAATTCGCTATGGATCGCAGAAAGGCGTTAAATGGATCGATCGCGTCCGTAACACTACGCTGCTCTCCAAAACTCGCATTATCATAGCAACTTTTTACGCATTCAATCACGCACACTCCACTCTGGAGTTCTTTGAGACTCGCTTAGATTAACAGAGTTCAGCTCACCTGGTTGATGTTGACGATGATCTGCACAAGGGGTTTGCCAGAAACGTCGTTGGTGGCCGGGTTCTGAATAGCCTCGGACAGCTCGTTGAGGGTCCACTGGGTGGTGGGCGCGGCGGCCGCGAGGGCCAGGACGGCAGCGAATACGGCGAAGAATTTCATTTTGAAATTTATATTTGCTGGAAGTGGAGATACTGGTCAGTGGCGCCAAAGAAGTTGTACAAGATACTAATTAGTCTAATTACCTATTTAAATGAAGTTCTTAGCTACTGAACAGTCTAATATGAATTTTGAGGAAGGCTATGCTTTTTCAGCTTGAAATACCTTTCGTAAGTTATATTTCTTGTTATGTAACAACTATAGCCCCTAACTACAACTTTGAGAATGCTTAGAAAACCGGACTAATTGTTAGGACGAAAGAAAAAATATAAATGATAGCTTTAAGTTCATCTCTCTAAAGGTATAAAAAATCTCAGAAGTAGAATACTTAATGAATATCTAGTAATTTGAACATTTTTAATAGTTATTTGTTATACAAGGGGGCAAAGTTGTATTTTAACGCCGAGTGTGGAATTGAAAAACGAGCAAGTGAAAGGATTCTATAGTTGAACCACGAGCGAAGCGAGTGGTTCGAGAATAGAATCCTGAACTTGCGAGTTTTTTAACACACGAGAAGTAAAATACATTTGCACCCGAGTGTAACACAAAACTTTTCCCCTCACTATAGCGAGGAAACTACAACGCAAAAAATGCGTTTATTACTGCTACCAGTAGTTCGACAGGTGGTAAATCATCTTTATTACTAGATTCACCTACTTTTATCAATTTTAAAGCAGTTAATTTGACTTTATTCAAGGTCAAATTACTTTACCCACTAGTGGATAAAATGCGTTTTTACCCGCTGGTATTAAAGGACAAAACACGTCTTTCCGAGGTAGTGAGGGGAAAATACTCTTTTTCTGTTAGACAGTTGGCAAAGAGAAGGGAATGTAGGTATATGGACCTATACATTTCATGAATCTTCAACAAAGTCTTCAACAAAATTAAAGTTAAAGAAACTGTACAATTAAATTATTGAGCGAAGACGATTGGCACTTACCGAATCGCTGAACGATTTAATTTTCGCTGCTTCGTCCTCAATATTTATACCATTTTGAATTGATAATTTTTGAATATCTTGCAGTAGTTTATGATGGGATTAACGAAATAATCAGCCAACATTATACGACTGTAGATTTGTGAAATTTGTTATAGATAACTTTATTGTTAATAAAATTTATCTTTGTGAAAGCGTGCAGTTTGAGACAATGTTTCTGTCATCAAAGGGGCTCCCGCCGCCCTCTCAGACACAGAAATGCACAGAACCTTTAAACTTTTATATAAATAAAATAAAAACAAATAAATAAAATAATCCTTATTGCCACATATTATCCTAACAACTATAACTATGGCTAACTTATATCTAACTATATCTATGGTTAACTTATATCTACTATGAAGGTAAAGGGTCCCAGTCTCAGCGTGTGCAGCGCCAAACGGCTCTGCGCTGGTTTTCAGACTGGTCCCGGACGGAGTGGGGACGATCGTCACTGGCAAGCTTAAAGTATGGTATAATAAATAGTATAGGCTGTGTGGGGTATGTAAGTGTAGTGTATGTGGTGTAGATAAGAGTATTTTACACACATAGCCTCGTAAGACCCACCTTAGCTAGTTTTCCCATTCTGAATTTGAACCTTGTTCTGTAAGTAAATTGGTAAGAATTTAATTTGTTTCAAAAATCAATGTATTCTATTCTTAATGATCCACACTCCCCTGGATATCTAAAATCTCTTTTTAATTTTTCTGATGCTTCGCGGGTCCGTCAGTTTCGCTCTACCGGCAATCTCACTCTTTCCTCTTCACCGTACGGGCTTCATGTCATACTCTTTCGCCATTCAGGTCATCCGCCTCTGGAACGGTCTATCACTTTTTTTTGAGATTTGGAAATTTTTATGTGGTTTCTATTACTTAGAATCGCAAGCTCTTTCAATTCTAATAGGAGAAAAAAAGTGTCCCAAGGTTTTTTTCCCATTTCATTGCCATTTTTTCATACATTTTGTATGGCGGTAACGGAATGGAAGGTTCGAAAAAATGTATGGAAATCTTGGAACATTTTTTTCTCCCAGGATCGAAAGAGCTCGCGATTCTGAGTATTAATCGCGTAAAAAATACCCATGTTACAAAAAAAGTGGGGTGGACAACAACAACTTTGAAAAAAATGGCCCAAATACGAACGTTTCCGGAAAAATACGAAGGAAACCCTTTTCGCACTATATCTGTACGGTCAGCCAAGAAAGTGGTTTACCACTTTTCGACTCTATAAGGTCGAAAAGTGGTAAACCACTTTTTTGGCTGACCGTACATTGGGCCTTACGAGGATACAGCAGTTCAAAGGCACTGAAGTTATGTACGAGTGTAGGCAGAGTTTTTTAAAGATTTTTATGACAGGATTGTTGATCCTGCCATGCATTCCATCCGGCCTCAACGCTCGGATGTTTACGCTTTGTACGTCCCTCGTAAAGGGTTCTATGATCTAATCATCCGGCTTGCTGCCGATCCGTCGAAATAATTAGTTGATATGTATATAGCTCACGAAGTCGCGGCAGTTTTGGCCCCACTCCTTTTTAGGGTTCCGACCCAAAAATGTACAAAAGGAACCCTTATGATGCCGGTCTGTCCGTCTGTCTCTCACATTACAAAATATCTCGAGAACTACTTCTGCTATCGACTTCTTTATTTTATTTTGTAGGTCCCATAAAATTCTTCCCTAACGAGGTATTCCCGATCAACTACAGTATGGGGTTCTTCAAAAAAGGAGAGTAAGGTACAGCGGGGCAAATCTCGACTGGGGGGCAATTGGAACTAATGCATTTTTCCATTATTGCACTATGATGTTGAGTTCTAAATGTATCCACTGAACACGCCTACCAAATATAACCGGTGGACACTATTTTAATAATGCAAACATTGTAAAACATGGAAAAAATGGACCAGTTACATTTATCCCCCAAGGAGTGTAGTACCTACAAGTTTCTAATGGGTCGGCAATGCGCATTTGTGTTGTGCCCCTTGAGTTGCAGGCGTCCATGTTACGGTAACCGCTCTCCATCCGGCGGGCCGCATACCTGTTTGCCACCGACGTGGTATAAAAAAAAGTACTCTACGGTTTCTTACCTACATTCTGCAGAGATAACTGATCAAGTGATCACTCATACCACCTCATACATAGAATATCGAGGGTTTACTGGTGAAACCTGATAAGTTGAGCAAACTAGTTTTTGAAATTGCAATTTTCACAATGTTGTTATTTCAAGGACAAATTATCTCGATTTATCGGGTTTCTACCAGTAAAACTGACACCAACCATCTAACAAGTATTAGTCGGCAAGACATTTTTTTTGTGGCGCCATCTAAATGGTGGAGTTAACCCTCTTAGGCATTTTCGTTGGTATGATCTTGTTATATTAATTTATGCTCATACATAGAATATGTCAGCAAGGATGGGGGTATTGGGGGTTAGTCGTTTCTGCAGCTTATGGAAATATGCAGGTACACGGTGGAAATAGCAGGAAAACCAAATAATAAGTTCAATAATAATTTTCGTCAATATTTTTTATTCTTAAATATATTTTCAAGTAACTTATAAATATAATTAATGTAAAATGGTACATATATATTGTTTACTTATTTAATTTCATAATAAGTTTTCATAACTTCATATAATAGTCAAGACCGTGTAGGTACCTACACTACACGTAACAGTTGTGCTTTAAGCCATTTCATAATTAAAATACATTGTAAATAAAATAAAATTGTATAGTATTTTTCAAAGATGAAGATTAACAGTGACAGGAGTCCTCCCCAATTGAGCAATTCTGCTTTATTCCATTAGTGGAAACTGTTTTGGCTCATGTGTTAGTCATGTAACTCTGTTTGTTTCCCAATAAAGATAAAATAAAAAAAATAAAAAATATATTATTTTTAACGTTAACCTCGTTAGACCCAATGTAGGGTCCACCAATTTGAATCCTAGACACTCTAGAACCCTCTCTTATGGACACAGTACTGTATTTCTCATAGAATTCACTTCTACGTTAACTGTGAAATGGTTCTACAGTGGCCGTATGACTCAAATTAGTTGACTGTATTGTACCTGTTACAATCTAAGTTTCATGATTTTCATAAACCAAATATTTATTTGTTTCACTCTTTTAAAACAAACAAAATTCATACTAATTTACTTATGGACTAAGAGCCCAAAGCCGGCGCAAATGGTCAGGAAATGTGATTATCAAGTCCTTACAGTATTTCTAACACATTTGTATATAAAAATCAGCCTTGGAAATTTAAGGGAAGTTAGTGTTTTAAAAAAAAACCTTATAGCAAAAAAATGCCCGACGGGCCGAACTAGGTAATATGCAGACATTAAAGGTCGATACGAACTCAACATTATCCCAAAGTTTCATCCTTGAGAAAATGAGGAAGGTCTGGCGGCCCTGGGCTTTTAGTCCATTATACAACAAGGTTTTTTTTTTCAGAATAGGTACGCCCAAGAACCCAATATTGCGCCAATATTCAGATCTGAGATTGGGGTGCTGAGCGATAGCCTTATTATTAGCATGCCGAACTAGGTGTAGGTGATTATGGAATATCATAATTATAATTAATACTTAGGCAAAACTAATATTTCTTACAAGGTACAGCGGGGCAAATCTCGACTGGGGGACAAATGTAACTGGTCCATTTTTCCATGTTTTACAATGTTTGCATTATTAAATAGAGTGTCCATATGGTAGGCGTGTTCAGTGGATACATGTATAAATCGACATCATAGTGTAATAATGGAAAAAATGGATTAATTACAATTGCCCCCAGTCGAGATTTGCCCCGCCGTACCTTATTACAATGTGGCGTTGTGTTTTTTCTGTATAACTTATAATTGCATTTATAAGTAGCTATATTACATGTGGTATTACATGCCCAAAGGGTCCTTATGATGTATCTGCGATAAGGACTAATTTCTGATAAAAACGTCCTTCAAGCACAAAAACCATTTTGGCCATTGAAAACCACCTATTACTAAAAAAAGTCTAAGTAGTTCTCGAGACATTTAGCAATGTGACAGACAAACTTTTTTTTTTACCTTTCTAAATAACGAACCAATATGTGGTTTCCCATCAGAAAATGATCTCTTATGCAAAGAACTTTTAGGCACAGAACGCCAATTTCTTTTTTCAGGCCCTAGAGGAGATTAGGACCATCATAATTATACAATAGGTGTGTTGTGTATTATTTATATCACGTAACAAGCTTAATCTAAGTATACTCCTACAGTCGGTTCATCTTTACTTGTCCTATCATGTAAACAAACGAAACGTCAAATATGATCAAAGACAATTACTAGTGATTGGAAATGTCGATAAAATGATGTATTAACGATAATTTGTAAATAAACGCTGCTAACGTCATCAGAGGATTTTCAATTTTACGTCACACAATATCTATGTAAAAACCAAAATTTAATTAGGTTTCGTCGCATTTGCAACAATCCTATGGAAAAGGCTAGTACAGTATTCATTTTTAACACTAATACAACAAAAAATATACTGATATAATATTTATTGTAAAGAGGTAATAAAAACTTTAAAAAAGTCGGTTAATAAATCTGATAAATTATTGTAATTAATATCAACGCATTTTTTCCAAGCTATACAAACTCAAACGTTAATATCGATCGTTCATAACGATAAGTTGTCATCTCAACATTACGAGTCATAGACAATCTAGACTTCGTAATGTCAGGAGTTTTTGATGTCATCCGTTCGTAATTACAATTATTGATGAAAATCGTTATATAAATGATATTTTTCAGTTTCGTTTTTTGATTGATTTCAATACTTTGTGAGTTTCTTTAAGTGTATAATAACATTTTTAGTGATGGTTAATGTGCAATTCCAGAGAAAAGTGAGATAATGTTTTCCAGCAGTGTTTGTATACATGATTGGACAAGTATGGTTGAACTGAGTGTAATAGATTTCATTAGCGTAATATACAAATACGGTCTGGTATCCTAGGTAGGTACATCAGTCAAAATTCCGGGAGCAAATCTATAACAAAATCAACATGTTTATTATTACTTTGTAGGCAAATCTTAACTATATTATTTGGTTCAATTCGTTCTTCAGTCGTATTGATAAGGACTTAGATGTAGTGCGAAAAGAGTTGCCTTCGTATTGTTCCGGAAATGTACGAACGTGTAGGGTTGCAAATAGAAAAAAAACCAAATGTTTTTTTTTTCAGAATTGTGAAAATAAACATGAAAAAAAACCGAGCACCATGGTTTTCCGACAACATTCAACGAGCAACATTCAGTATTCAAACGTTTATTGGGGAATCCCCGATGCGGCGTGCAGCGTGGAGAGGCGGTGGTGCCAACAGAAAATAGTGATAACTACCAACTACAGATTTCGTAAATGTTACTTTTATAAGACCAGAAATTAAAGTTATTTGATTAAATTCGTTTAATAGTTAACATTAAGTCTAAAAAACCGTAGAAAAGTATTAACTGTATGTACTGTATTAAATATTAGACGCGCTCAATCTCCTACTTCTTTTAAGATACTTCTCAAGCTTCACTTTTTATCTGATCATTGATCAATGATACCTTGATAGACTTATGTCCCCTATAGCTGGCATGTAATTTGTTATATATATATATGTATTTGTATGTTTATGTATTGTATTTTATTTTTATGTGTGTAGTATATTGTTTTGCGTAGTATAGTTTGTGCTAGATTTCCTCTAAGTCTACATTTAGTACACCTACTTACAAGGTTAAATTTATTATTCTCCACTACCTAGGTTGTCTGGAAGAGATCGCTCTTTAGCGATAAGACCGCCTCTTGTTTTACCTCTTAAGTTGTTGTTTATACTTGCTATGTTGTTTCGTGTATTGAGGTGTGCAATAAAGAGTATTTGTATTGTATTGTATTGTAACTGCTTTGCAAATTTTGAGATTTCGCACATTAGAAAAAAAACATACTCCAGAAAAATAACTGTTTTTTTTCACGGTTTTTTTTTTCATGTTTTTTTTTTTCAAGCCAGAAAAAAAACCGTTTTTTGCAACCCTACGAACGTGTCATGCTATTTCAGTCAGTCTCAGTACAAGATGTACTGACATTGACTGAACTAGCATGACAAATACGAACGTTTCCGAAGGAAACCCTTTTCGCACTACATCTGTACTAAGTCGTCATAAGGCAGAGAGATTTTTAGAAGTATGCTTTTAAAGAAACTTTATGACAAAGCGATATAGGGTCAATAGGGATAAGTATGTCAGGCCTTATTACTCATTGTCACAGGTTTTTTGCGACTTCATACTTTTGGCACTTTGTTACCAAAGACTTATGTAACTCCGTATAGACAGATAAAGTCTAAAAAAAAACGTACCTCAAAACCATACAGAAAAAGGTACGGTGAGCTAGATGGCGATACACCTTTGGGGTACGCTCGGCTAGATGGCGCTAATATTAATATTTGACATTTTAACACATATCAAGCTAAGAATATGGGCCAAATTGTCAAAGCGGAGGTTCAAAAGTTTTAAGCCTGTATCGAGAGATGGCAGTCTATGCACTGTGATTACACATTTTACTTTGACAGTGATTCTCTTAATACTCGATCCTCTTTGTTGTTACTCAGGGTTAGTGGTGAACGTATGAACTATAAACTGATCATAGTTCAAACAGACCAGCCAAGTGTCAATACCAGACACACTTACCCGTAACCGTATTGACCTGTTGTTTGTGAAGGGCATTGAACATATAGCCTGTCAACCAAATTTTGGCAGTAGCAATGTATATCAAACTAAAGTATGGTATCCCTATGAAACGAACAAAAACCAGCAATGTACGTCGAACAGCCACAGATTTTTTTTTCAAGGGGCTCGCTCCTTCCTTACGAATTAGATAATGTATTAAAAAGGGACGGATATGTGCTAGTTATTTCTCTTTTTGGTAGGGTGGAGATTTCCACAGATAACATACAAATGACGCGCGAATTTCCACCGATTTTCAAAACTAGTGTTGCTAGCCCGTGATTTTTCAAATTTGCCGCCTTTTTCTAGTGACAAGATTTGGTTGACGGTCTATAGTAACTTAGTCAGCAAAAATAAAAGAATTGCAAGTCATACCGTTCATATTTCCGCAGCGGACACCGCCAGCAGCTTCTTATAAGAGCCTGCTAGTGACTTCGCGGCTAACAATAGAAGTTCACGGCGGCTTACACCAGTGCTCGCTTCATGCCATTGTGTGTGTGGCACCTGCGAACATAAGCGCAGTTAAAACTGTCTTCTATGTCAAGAATACTTTCTATAGTAGGTATATGCACTCTGCATTGGGGTAATTTCGAAGCACAGAAATGCTTGGGTAATTTCGAAAGGGGAATCTTGATATGATGGAAATAATGGTGATTTTTAAGTGAGTTTCGAAATTAAGCCACTTTCGAAATTACCCCAATGCACCCTATATAACTATAAATCAGCGCAAAAAAATTATGTTTTCAATCGAGGCAACGTTACTACAAATGACTTAATATTAAATTAAGCCTTGAATTCTCTATTTTTCTACTACTACTATATACGCCAATATTGTAAATAGTAAAATTAAATCTTTCAGTAAATTTGTTGTTTAAGTTTAGTATCTTAGATATAAAGGAAGATTATTAATCCCTATATTTATTTATATCTGAAAGGTATTAGTATGGAAATGACGGCTGATAGAGAGGAATGGAGGAAGATGATCTGCTGCGCCGACCCCAAATAATGGGAAAAGGGCAAAGGAATGATGATGATTTATTTATATCTAAAAGGAGACAAAAGCAAAACCAAAATAGCGAGGCAGAGCACATGAAACTGCTTAAGTTTAACTACAATTAGCGGGTTGAAAGAAAACAAAATTGTGATACTGCAGTTTTAGGTTGCTGGACCGTCGCCCACAACACAATTGAACCCATATCCCACAATCGACTTCTACTACACCCATGGGAGTAAAGGGGTGGAAAAAATCTTAACCCCTTACCATACAGGGGTCACTAAACATATTTTTAAATGTTTGATGTCCGCGAAATAGTTCTACTTCAAAACATTTCTTGTCTAGGTTAAATATTATGTCAACAACAATAACATATTAATTATTAAACTAGAATTATCTTTATCTTATTGGTCAATAAACGAAAGGCAGTAAATAGAATAGATACATTTATTATCAGCAAATCATATGCCACAAAAATGATTACATAAGCTTAATAAGCCTGCTATAAACGACAAGCTTCCTTAGTTATTAACTTTATCAATTTCAGCAACACGAGTAACGTGCATTCGTGATAATGATATTTGTAATCAACTAATGGGACCTAAATCTATATACTAATATATATTTAATATAATAAATGGGACAGTGTGTGTGTCTTTTTGTTTGTCCGTCTTTCACGGCAAAACAGAGCGACTTATTGACGTGATTTTTCATCGAGAGGGACAAAGGCTACTTAATACTTTGTCTCTTTCTGACCCCTCACTTCTCTAAGGCAGCGTTCCCACTTAAGCGTCGCGTGTCTCGGGGCGCGCAACGGACGTCTCCGCCACGCCGCCTGAATGTAACTCAAAAAACGTCTCCTCAGTACATTTTGTATAGGAAGGACGTAGACGCGCCCCAGGCGGCGTGGCGGCGACGTGACGCGCGCCGCGCCGCCTGGGGGCGCGTCTTTTAGATGTGCACCTCAGGACATGCGTCTTTTAGATGTGGCCGGTCCCTAAAACGGGGGGTGCAGGTTTGAATGGAGCGCAATTTTCGAATTTAACGCGAGCGAAGCCGCGGGCTAAAGCTAGTGTAAAATAAATATGTCAAGTATAACGGGTAACGGGCAGCATATGATTAAAAGAAAGAAATGAGTGCTGGGATGACGAAAGATAGAGAATGGAAGAGAAGTTGTACCAAACCCATATAACGTAGGATAAGGGTAGGAAGAAGATGTAAAGTATATGTGAGTTTTCACATTATCCGATACGATATCGGATGTCGGAAGGATATCAAAGGCAAAAATCGAATATGGCGGCTTAAATGTATGGGATATCGGTCCTACATCCGATATCGGATTAGAAAATATGAAAACGCACTAACGGGAGGGGTATTTCAGTGTGGCTAGAGGACTGTCGGCCATGACAGACGGAACAGTGACACTGAACGACTGAACCCTGTCTGTATATGTGCGTAGTCTTCTGGCGTGTTGGCGCGTGCCGCTGCGACCGCGGCCGCGGGCACTGGGCAGCCTTGGGACTGTAGTTCAATACCCGAGGGAGGATAGCAGCTATGTAAACAGAATACTAAGGTACCTGTAAACTGTCGGCCATGACAGATGGCACAGTGACGCTGAACCCTGTCTGTATATGTGCGTAGTCTTCAGGCGTGTTGGCACGTGCCGCTGCGACCGCGGCCGCGGGCACTGGGCAGCCTTGGGACTGTAGTTGCAGTTCGATTCCGAGGGAAGGCTGGGAGAGGACTAGCAGGTCTATCGCGTACCATCTATTGAGAAAAGAGCAAAGTTAGCTTTATCATTTTTCTTACTTCATTAATTTAACATATTCGCTATCAGACAAAAAATGGCGCACTACTATACGTCAGAAATCGTAGTCTATAACCACCCGTTTGTATGGCAAGAACCCGCCCAGCGGGTTGTCCGACGTCTGAGCAAAGTTCACGGGGCACCAGGCGGGTTTTTGGTAATGAAAATGTTAATAATTGACTTAAGGTAAATAAAGTACATATTCATATCCGTTTGGCTTAAGTTAATATTTCAATTAAAGAGGTCACAGCAATATCCTTGGAATGGTCAAACTTTGCATTAAATAAGTAACAATCTTTGTGCAAGCAATGGAAGCCCTTATTTCTTAATTAAGCGTCCGACTTCATAAAACATCGCCACTTCTCTAAAGCAAATATTTTACCCCACAAAAAAATCCTGGTCACGGCACCAAATTGTAACGCGTCGAATAAAACTGTTCTTGGAAAAACTGGTGTTTACTGTTGTGTTTACCTGTCAGCAACTGCCTCATGCAAGAAGCCCTCGACAGCTACAATAGGTATGTTGTTATGCACTTCAGTATGTGCTGAGCGGATTTCAGCGATGCGCTGCTTGGCGGCCGCATAGGCTGCGGCGTAACCTACTGGTTGTGCTGCCGTTACATCGCTCTGGGCCTCGTAGCCTCTGGAAAACCCAATATATTACTATTTAGCCCTATGACATTTTCTATGCGGTGGTATTTCTCGATTTTTTTTTATTTCTTTTTTAACTAAAGGTGTACGTTTAAAGGTTTTTGATAGAAGTTGGTTACTAAAAACTACATAATGCAAACTAAAATCAGTATAACACTTTAAGTTCTCGCATTTTGTACACATTTTTTTAAAGACACAAATGGGTCGAACGCGATGAACAAATACGGGTAGATCAATTTTATTTGTCTATCCCGAACATTTATAAAAACTATTAGCGGGTAGTTTGACGTTGTTTACATCTCCATTGACATTTCGCTGGGACGTCTGTCTTCCGCGACCACGGCTAGTGCAACCTGGCCGAAACGTTGGATAAAAGGTAATAATGTTATTTTATCGCGTTCGACCCATGTGTGTCTCTAAAATCAGTGTGATATTTTAATCAGTTACACTTGTTGTTTCAGTAATTCAATTTTACTAACAAAGCTTCCGTATTTGCTTTGTTAGTGACTGACTGGAAGCTTTGTTAGTAAAATTAACATAATTATATAAATATCCATTTTCACTAAATTTTTAATTATACAGTTTTGCTAAATAATAGGAGAACTTACGTGACAGTTGCTTTGCCGAAAACAATTTGAAACGCCTCTCGAACGGGCGATATTTTGACGTCCTTGTCCGAAGCTACCACTATATTCACGTCGCCGCCGCTGTCTGTAGGTAATAACAAAATATTACTAATTAGTTTATACCGGTCTGGCCTAGCGGGTAGTGACCCTGCCTGCTAAGCCGCGGTACCGGTTTCGAATCCCGGTAAGGGCATTTATTTGTGTGATGAGCAGTGAACACAGATATTTGTTCCTGAGTCATGGATGTTTTCTATGTGTAATATGTATTTGTATATTATATATATCGTTGCTGAGTACCCACAATACAAGCCTTCTTGAGCTTACCGTGGGGCTCAGTCAATCTGTGTAAAAATGTCCTATAATATTTATTTATTTATTTATATGTTCCAAAAAAGATCTAGGAAATTGAGTATCATTATGTATGTTTGGATAGTCGTAAAGAACAAAAAGTTGCAATCACGTCACCAGTTTTTTTAAGTTGTATCATCAAATCATCATTATTATGTCTTGGCCGGCTTCGACCACGGCAATTCAATGATAAGTTACAGTCGTAGAGCTAATTTTAAGAGCTCAGGCAGTCTAGCCCAAACCTGCGTTCACATGTGCGAGTTCATAAATGAGTAGAAAGCGACTTCAGGATATGTTGATAGGTTTTTTATATATGCCGATGCACTTTAGTTGTGTTTGTCTACCATCTCCTATTTTCCTCTCTTAGTTATTTTAAGGTTAGCTGGAAGAGATCCCTGAAAAGGATAAGCTCGTACATAACCATTATAAATTATTCACTGTACTTGTAATTTGTTCTGTGCGATAAAGTGTTTACTACTACAAATTCAAGTATGAATTCGCGTGCGAAAACGCATGTTATGCTAGACCGCCTGGTAGCTAACGTAATCTATTCTAGCGGCAAAAATATACATACTGAGGTACTCCTTCATCTGTGGGTCGAGTGTAGTAATCATAGAGTCCACAGAGTTCTTCGCCTTCTCAGCCACGCGCTGCAGAATCCCTCCAGACGCAACCGCTCCCTTTACCCAGGTAAATAGGCCAGTGCCCGGCATTATGTCGCCTGCCAACAAATACATGATTCAGGGAACATAGCCAAATGCACAAACGCTTACGATAATATCGTTATCGAAGCTAGTTATCTCTATCGCTCTTCCGTATTGGCGCGACAGAGCCAGACTGGTTTTCTATCGGCATCTAGCGTCAACTATTTTCGTTTTGTTTAGGCCGGCAGGTTCGTGCCAAGAAGAAAAACAATTGGCAACAATGTGAGTTGGAACTTGTGAGTTTGATAGAGAGTTCAAAAATGCATGAAACAGAATTGATAGGAAATATTAGGCAAATATTAGCGCCACCGTAAAACCTCGTATTTCGATACCTATCATTTCCTGGCTTGATACAAGTTGATATTCCCGCCTAGTTTTTAGTGCAGGTTCTACAAAAAACTAAAAATTAGATTTTTTTAAATTCTTTAATGTTCAGTTAATCTAGGTGAGAATTCCCGCTTTTATAAAGCTAGGGAATACACATACAGGTATCTTAGATAAAGAGAATTAGAATAGAACAAAGTAAGGGACTACTGAAACATGAAAATAACAATAATATTAGCAAGTTTCGTAATTATAAGCCTCTTAAAAATAATAATGCCTACAAAAATACTGAAAGCAAACAACTTATTTGGGAGATAATCCTAATAGGAGTTAGATAAAAAAAACATACCAAGTTTGTCCACTTCAGACATCGTATCTGGCAAGGAATCAGGCGACTGTGTATTTTGGGAATCCTCTGGAGACCTTATTGACAGCATGGGTTCTCCTTTACTTGGTGGTATAGCAGGGCTGGGGATAAATAAATATAGTTGTAGGAAAAAATACTTGGCGCCAGATTTCAGTTGAATGGCAATGTTAATACTGTATCTTACTAGAAAAGTTTTATTTTATTTTTTACTATAAAAGTTGGTAAACTAGGTACCAATGGAAGATTTGGCTTAAAACCCAGTGGGCTTGGACAAAGGATAGACAGAAAGAGGGTACAGAAATAAATGATTATAAGAGTTAAGAAAGTGGAGAAGACTGCAAATATGCCCATTGGTGGATTTCTGAGTATGAGTATTAGTGAAATTATGATTATTATACTTTCACAGGATGTACTCTCAAATTTTCTGCCATTATGTGACACTCTAACAAACATGATCATGATGATGATGATGATAATATGTTTGAAACAAACATATTAACTGAGTTCAACCTATAACATTAGTACCATATTAGACTAATCATTACCAAAATCTGTCAGGTGAATCAGGCTGCACTGGTACAGCAGGGATTATCGCAGGAGCAATAGGCACTGATGTGGGAGCAACGGGTGGTGTAGGGGCAATTGACACCGGTGGAGCGGGAGCTAGAGTAGCTGCCAACTCTGGCGGCAGCTGTGGTACCTGTACAAATACAAATAGTCACTATTTAAAAAAAACTTGTATCTTCGCCTGTCAATGAAAAGAAAATTGCAGTAAGTATGTATGGAATGCATATAGACTTACTGCGTTTTAACTTTGAGGAGAAACATGAGATACGAGATTTTTTTCAAAGTCTCAACGAAATACTCTTTATTGCACACCTCAATACAGAAAACAACATAGTTAAGTATAAACAACAACTTAAGAGGTAAAACAAGAGACGGTCTTATTGCTAAAGGGTGATGTCTTCCAGACAACCTAGGGAGTGGAGAATAATAAATTTAACCTTGTAAGTAGGTGTGTACTAAATGTAGACTTAGAGGAAATCTAGCACAAACACCTGTAATGTTAATCATAGTTTTTATTGCAAAATTACTGAATAGATACTAAAAAAGGGGATATTTTTATTTTTGTAACCATGTGTAAAGGCTGATACAAACAGTGGGAGTCTGTCTGTATTGGCTATAAGCCCTGTAGCTACAATTGTAGTAACCAAAAACTGAAACTACTTGTTCTAATGAATAGGCCATAATTAGCAGCATTAGGATTTAGACAAAGCCACAGAAACAAAAGATGTTAGACTAACTCGAAACTTGATTTTTATAATATTATGAAAACAATTTTCCATAAGTCTAGCATTTGAAAATGAATAATAAACATACCACAGCAACAGGTACAGGTGCCGGACTGGTGGTTACAAAGTTGGGAAGCTGTGAAGGAGGCGCCACGCTCGACAGCAGGTTCCCTGGGGCCGCCGCCGGCACCGGCGCGTCGGGGATGCGTTTCTTCTCATTGTTGCTCATAATGGTGTTCTACAATCAACTGTTTTCAAATGTAAACATTAATTTTATTTAACATTAAGTTTAGGGAGACAATAAATAAATATTTATAGAAAACATTTACTTGATCGTCATTCATAACATGTTTTCAACCCTAGTGTGTTTTTTTATAAAACCTTAACAGATTCTTATCAGATATTCGTTTAATAACATTCGGAACTTTCCGTATCGAGTCAAGTTTTGAAGCATTTCTAATTACTTTATAAATGGTAGTGAAAAACAGTGTAGCAAGCATACCGTGTTTACTTCTGCAGTTCACATCAAACAAACAAACATCAATCGCATTTTACTAGGACACGTAAGTTGCGAGGTGTCAAATTCATAAATGAACTAGTGTAAATATCATTCGTAAGTTGATATCATGGTTGAAACTGTAAGAAATATGTATATTTTAGCAGAATCAATAAAAGTATATACCTTCAGGGAACAAAGAACAAGGATTTTCTCTCTTTTAAGTTGAAAAATAAAATACTGTGATGGAATTTTTGGGATTGTTTGACATTGACACTGACAGCTCGGCTCAGCTGACAGTTCAGAAATCATTACCATAATATTTTATGAGCGATTTAATTTATTAGAACTACGCTGACGTACAATGTATGAGCCTTTTATACGTTGTCTCAAACAGACAACTGCGACATGTCTATAGAAAAAGAGAAAAAACAGTTATCTTTCTTTTCATTTTAGCTTGATTTTAGCTCGTCTCGGTGTAATTGAAGTGAATTTGTACTGCTGTTTGTGATAACGTTGCTCTTGTAGTTTAAATAGTGTATTTAATTCGTGCCTAGCTCATCATGTCTGAGGAGCCTGATACGCCGCCCTTCAGCACCGTCGATATTAACAACGAGAGCCGTGATGACGAGGATCTTTTTGCATCAGCGGTCCAGGTATCTTACTAGAATCCTGTTTATTTTGTTGAAAGTGCCATAACCGCCGCAAATTCAATCGTATCCCGCTGAGCCGGCTCTGCAGCCGTCAACGCCCCCTTGTTCCTGTCACATACACCCATTATTTTCTTTTAAATTGTAGTTACATGTATTGTCTGAATTGGGATGTTACTAATTGGCTATTATTACAGCTCTGCTGAATAGTTAATTAGCGTTTTCAGGTTAGCAGTCACCTTGAACATTATAGAGTTTCTACTTTGTTTGTAGTTGTAGGATGGCAAACAAGTTTAGTATTATTCATTTTTTACTATAACAGATACAAACTTAAATACTTGTTTATAGCTTAGTATAATGAGGTGTTCTGAGATAATGCTGCAGATAATAATTTATACAATGAATCATCCTTATATTTCTATGCAATTCATTATTCCTATGAAGCAGCTAAGTAGCTTTTACCGTGTATCATCATGTATAAAATGAAACAAACACATTCATATCTTTATAATAAGACCTTTGTCACTTTAAACATAAGTTGTTTACACTTACTTTTAGTCAATATTTTTGCTGACTTCAATATTTCTGATGTTGAAACAGAAGTGTGCCAAAAACAATAAAAGATGTTTGACAGAAGTAATCTTACCAATACAGCAATAAGTGCATCGTACAATAGCTATGATTTCATCTCTTTATTTACCAATCAATGATACATTTTGTTCAATTGATATCAATTTAGGTTCTAATAACTGAGTTAACACATTAATACTCAATAATTGTTTGTATGTTTTAAAATTAATAGATATAGGTAAACAACTCATTTATACTAACAAAAACTACAGTTGGGGAAATATTGAAATTATTTAACACACTACTATTAATTATATAGTAAAAATATATAAATTATAAGTTACACAGACATTATAAATTATAGAAAAAATATGCTAGTGGCCAGGTGGTCTAATAAGTTGTTATCCTCATAAGCTTGATTTATTTCTAGCTCTGCTAGTATAGAATTTGGCCACTTTTCGTTTATTATTTATTTTCATTGTCAGTTTCGTTCACTGCCCGTTGGCTCCATAGAAAACCAGCGCCGCTGACCACACCAGCCATGTCAGCTGCAATGCTGAGTGGAGATCATTTTACTCACATCTTTAGTACCTACTACTTTTTACTTTGTGCAACTTTTTACCCTGTGTTATTTGTATTGATGTGTTGCCTGAATAAATGGTTTCTACTCTATTGTATGATATTTATTTCAATTTATAATTCCATTCCAACAACAGTGTGCCCTATATATTTAATAAATATTGTTTTGTAAAGTCCTTATAGAGTGCATATCTACCGATGTAGTGTGAAAAGCTTTTCCTTCTTTTTTTTACGGAAACGTTCGTATTTGTCATGCTAGTTCAAACAGTGTCAGTATGTCTTGTACTGAGACTGACTGAAATAGCATGACACATTCGTACGTTTCCCTAAGAATATGAAGGAAAATCTTTTCGGACTACATCATAATATGTCAAAGAATAAATGTTTGTATATAAAAGAAACTATTAAACATTTTCAAAACCACCTGCTAGTTAAGTTTTATATTGGCACTAAGTGTTAAAACTAACTTACATTCCAATTTAATACAGTGTTTACAGCTTAGCAATTCCATGATTTATTTTTAATCACAGGAAGTCAGCCTGGATCCAGAGGTGAACGGGACCCGAGAGACTTTGGACCAGATCTCCATTAGCAATGATGCTCCCGGTAACACCGGGTCTATTGGAAGCCCTATCATGGAGGAGGTATATTACTCTATATTCTTTACTATATTCACAATGTCTGGTAACAGTACATTTGCCCCTTGAAGTTTTGATATAAGCACCTAAACATGAAACATAACACGCATACTAACATGAAAGCAATAAATAATTGATTGATTGATTAAAGTAATTTGCGCACTAGTGAGAGAAAGTAGAACCATATGTAAAGCCTGATCAGATATATATGACTATTGTCAAGAGGGCGCTGTTATTCTGATGTATGGGGTGACAGTTCAGTTTAGTATGTAGCAAAATAGTTGTAATGAAATTCCGCAACATGTAGCGTAGTCATATATTTCTGGTGAGGCTTTACTGTAAATGTTCCATAATTCCATAATGTGTTTGTTACACATAACACAGTGTGTCATACTTCACATATACTCAATGTCATGTTTTCAACAATTATTGCCAAATACAGTTGTTTCTGGCTTTGTATTACACTGATAATGAAACAGCTGTTATCTACAACATTATTGGGAGAGATAAACCATGCATGTGGCTTGTGTACATTACTAGTCACTACAAATGGTTTAATTAATATGAAACGATAATTATAATAAAGTGATGACAGACATGGCAAATTTTAAGTATGACTCAAGAGGAGCCCTGTATTTACTTATCTACTTTCACTCATGTTAGGTAAAGAAGTACAAAGAGTACTCCATTTTATGATTGTGTGGGCAGAATTTATAACTTGTCATGTATAATTTTATTTAATAGTCAGTAATCATACCATAGTATGCAATTAAGACCCAGTAAGAATATAAAAAGTGCTTAGGAAAAAAAAAATATCAACTCTTCATATGTACATAAGTGTATAAAAACTAAGACTAAACTTAAAAGCTAGCTGAGCATTTCTTTTTTTTTTCGCCACTTTTACGAAATGTGATATTTTTGAAAAAAAATGTTATTTCTACTCAGAATCACTAGCTTCTTCAATCCTAGTAGTCAAAAAAATTATCCCATACGATTTTTTTTCCTATTTTGGTACCATTTTCCATACATGTGTGGGGTAACAAAAGAGGAAAATAACAAAAATGTATGGAAATTCTGGGACACTTTTTGTCTCTCAGTGAGATTACAATTGACCTAAAATTCCCTAAAAAAAATCAAAATAAAAAAATGGCAAAAAAAATGAATGCTCAGCTAATGTCTAAAATAGGCCCTTGAGGAACTGTACCAAAAATAGTCTTCATTACATATACATTGCCTATTTCAGATCGCTACAGAAAGGGCGAACAACATAATAATAACAGTCACAGAGCCACAAAAAATCGGAGAAGGCATGAGCTCTTACGTAGCATATAGAGTGCTAACAAAAACCAATATGCCTATATTTAGTAAGCACGATTTCTCTGTGTTGAGGCGCTTCAGTGATTTCCTTGGGCTTTATGAGAAGTTAATGGAGAAATATTTACGCTCGGGGAGAATCATACCACCGGCGCCTGAAAAGAGTATTGTGGGTAAGGAAGTTTAAACACTAATATTTAAACATAATAAAGGATGACTCACGTCACGTCAGACCGGACCAGTGCTTTGTTTTCTATAGTCTATAGAAATCATTCGTCCGCAAAGTCTGGCCTGGGGGCCGATTTTTGAGTCTCACTGTCACTAAAATACCGGTTGAAAACGGTGAATTGCCTATTATTTTTAGTGACAATTTTCTGAATTCGAACGCCGTGAGATTCAAAAATCGGCCCGCAGACCTGGCTCAGTCTAATGTGAGTCATCCTTAAACCTCTTGTTAATGTTAACTCCTCGAGTGTCAGACTGATTTTTGAGTCATAGGAATTTTGATTTTATTCCAATTAATCAAATTTGTTTGATTGACGTAATCGGCCGAGAGTCGGCCGGCTGACACTTAAAAGAAAATATTTGACGTCTCATGTAGAACATTGTTGCTTTTATTAAGGACAAAATTTGCTAGTAATTTTTAAATGAATAACTTGTTATAGTGTCCTTATTCTTAAGCGAAAATGTGGTACTTTTAGCTTGAAAACGCCACTTTCATAGCCAAATATAAAAAGACAACTGTATGTTTCTACTGTACCTACTATACGAATTATACTGAATAATTTTAAAGTGCGCGTTCCACTATAAATTACGTACGACGTTATTAAAAATAATCTTCTCCAACGATGAAAGTACCTTGAGTACTTGATGCAATCTGTTTACGTTCTGTAGGAGCCAAAACAGTCATCATACGTATTTACATTTAATCGTTATGTCTTGTTTTATAAAAGCAAATATGCGTCCGATCTGAATTTTAGTGCAATCTAAATTTTTAGCAAATTTTAAAAATCTGTTATTACAAGCTTTTATTCAACTTGCCTTGTTAGTGTGCGTCAAAACGTAGGAGCTAAATTTCAACCACTTCCCGGTTTCCGATTGAGCTGAAATTTTGCACACATGTAAATCACGTGACAATGCAATATTATGGTAACATAGAGCTGATCTGATGATGGAGCAGAATGGTGGTCACAGAAACCCTGTTATGAAACGTCTTATCCCCATCGAGTAAGGAGTTTTTATAATAGAAACGTCTCGGAGATGTAGATGGCTGTTGAAAGAAATGTACAGTCGGCGATAAAAGCTTGTGCCAAAAATTATTTTTTTGCAAAAAAACTTATTTTTAAAACCTAACGACGAGAGTACCTAAAACGAAACTTTGTAGTCGCTTAATCCTTGTACCTAAGTCTGAACTGTCTGAAGAGGTTCTTATTGAATAAGACAAGATCGCACCATGTTTACAGAGTTTTTATTTCAGGAACAACAAAACTAAAAATGACCTCAACCCCGTCAACCGAGAGCGCCAACGGGGGCTCGGCCTCCGCCAACGTCCAATCGCAGTTCGTCGAGCGGCGGCGAGCGTCTCTAGAGCGGTTCCTGAATCGCGTGGCGCAGCACCCGGTGCTCTGTATCGACCCGGACTTCAGACAGTTCCTCGAGTCTGGTAACTATTGACACACAATCTTATGCATGAAATATATAGCGGTTCCTGAATCGCGTGGCGCAGCACCCGGTGCTCTGTATCGACCCGGACTTCAGACAGTTCCTCGAGTCTGGTAACTATTGACACACAATCTTATGCATGAAATATATAGCGGTTCCTGAATCGCGTGGCGCAGCACCCGGTGCTCTGTATCGACCCGGACTTCAGACAGTTCCTCGAGTCTGGTAACTATTGACACACAATCTTATGCATGAAATATATAGCGGTTCCTGAATCGCGTGGCGCAGCACCCGGTGCTCTGTATCGACCCGGACTTCAGACAGTTCCTCGAGTCTGGTAACTATTGACACACAATCTTATGCATGAAATATATAGCGGTTCCTGAATCGCGTGGCGCAGCACCCGGTGCTCTGTATCGACCCGGACTTCAGACAGTTCCTCGAGTCTGGTAACTATTGACACACAATCTTATGCATGAAATATATAGCGGTTCCTGAATCGCGTGGCGCAGCACCCGGTGCTCTGTATCGACCCGGACTTCAGACAGTTCCTCGAGTCTGGTAACTATTGACACACAATCTTATGTTTCAATTACTATCTTATTATTTAAGTTTAACAATGACAGTACTTTACTTGAGGTCCATAGAGGCACGGCGCGTGAACTCACATGTTATTTTATATTACATATTCATATTCATTGATTGCATCCATGGTATTATAAATAGATGTTACAAAAGTTTACGTGCTCATGGACCCTATTAGGGCTTGGCAACATATTTATATGCTATACTACATATACGATACAAGAACAAAACTTAAGTACTAATTTTTCATATAAATAAATAAATAAGTTATTTAATTATCCATGAAATCTTGGAGAGAATATGGGCATTCATTGACAAGATAAGTTTGGAGCTTATTTACAAAGTTAACATAATATTTGTTTTCATTTTTTATATACTGGGGGATCTGGTTGTATATTCGGATGTCTATTGAACATGTGAAAGCTAGCTGGAACTGCTTGAATAAGTTACATTGCACTGCAGACTATTAAAGTTACATACAATACAATTTAGCTAGACCCTTATACTACTTTTTAATCTTTCAATATACTAATACTCTTTAATGATCACATTTGAAAACGATAGTTGTGTTTCTTTTAGACACGGAGCTGCCCAAAGCGACAAGCACGTCTGCGCTGAGCGGCGCGGGTATGGTGCGGTTCTTCAACAAAGTGGGCGAGACCGTCAACAAGATCACCTACAGGATGGACGAGTCCGATGCTGTAAGTACATCTTCTTTTAGGATCTTAGTACTTTCCTAGCTTTTCTGTTGCAATTTTGGTATCTCTTTCTAACCAAAAACTCTGGAATTATTGAAGGAATTAGTAAATTTTTGTCTAAGGTATTATTTCACTTCGACTTGGCACTAAATATTGAAAAAAAATCTTGGTCGAAGTAGACGGTTTGACTATTAGATGAATGGTAAATAAATGCACTCTACCCTCTTTGAATTAGGGCGACTGAATGAATACATCTACAGGGTAATATCGTAGAAATGAGCGGCATTAAGTCAGTCGAAATGTATTAAACAGCCAAATTATTTTTAGCGATTTTAGCATTAGTCCTATAATAATAGTTATTTGTTATACAAGGGGGCAAAGTTGTATTTTAACGCCGAGTGTGGAATTGAAAAAGTGAAAGGATTCTATAGTTGAACCACGAGCGAAGCGAGTGGTTCGAGAATAGAATCCTGAACTTGCGAGTTTTTAACACACGAGAAGTAAACTACATTTGCACCCGAGTGTAACACAAAACTTTTCCCCTCGCTATAGCGAGGAAACTACAACGCAAAAAATGCGTTTATCACTGCTTCCAGTAGTTCCACAGGTGATAAATCATCTTTATTACTAGATTCATCTACTTTTATCAATTTTAAAGCAGTTAATTTGACTTTATTCAAGGTCAAATTACTTTACCCACTAGCGGGGAAAATGCGTTTTTACCCGCTGGTATTAAAGGACAAAACACGTGTTTCCGAGCTAGTGAGAGGAAAAAGTTGTTTATTATGACCTCAAAAGTCACTATGCAAAGTTTGGCTAGTACTTACCAAATCACCCGTTTCATTTCATTCATTGTTTACTTAGTTCATGTTTCGCAGTGGTTCGAAGAGCGTGCCGGCCGCATAGAAGCCCTGGAAGCGTGTCTCCGACGCCTATGCGGCGCTTGCGAGTCCTTAGCGTCCGAGAGGCGCGAGCTCGGCGCACGATCGCACGATACAGCGCGCGCCGCCGCCGCACTGTCTGGTGCAGACCCGCATGCACCACTGTCAAGAGCGCTGAGCCACCTGGCTGACTTACACGAAAAGGTAAGACACTGGTACGCCTCATAGGCGTAACTAGCCTTCGAACGGTGCGAATTCGATGCGTGCGCACATGATACCGCTCGCGCTGCCAACGCATTGTCCGGGGAGCACTGCAGACTCGCACGCACCGCTCTCGAGAGCACTGAGCTAATTGGCAGACCTGCACGAGAAAGAAACACTAACAACATTACACGTGTGAGGCGAATGCGACTCTAGCGTCCGATCTGCGCGAGCTCACCGCATAAGCACACGCCACAACCCGCGTTCCAACGCTCTGTCCGGGGCAGACCAAACACACCGACGGTGCGGCATCGCTTTCAAGAGCTTTGAGCCCCAGGTAAGGTATTACTTATACCGAGCGACGTGAGCTGGCCTTGCGCCGCCTTTACGCTGTCGGATGTAGATGCGCACGCACAGCTTTTGAGAGCGCTTAGCCACTTGGCTAACCTGCACGAAAAGGTAGGACACTGGTACATGTATGAGGCTAGTCTAGCCTCCGATCGCCACAAGCTCGGCGCGCGCCTCCGCCCGCGTTGTCTGACGCTGACCGAGAGGGCTGAGCCACCTGGCTGACCTGAATATTTTGATAATAGTGTACCGGTCTACGATCTTATGGCCTAAGCTTATTGAAGAAAAATGTACCTTCTTAGATATAGCAACTTATTTATCACATGTCTTTTATTTCAGATAGAGCAGTTAAGAATTGAGCAGTCGAACACGGACTTCTACGTGCTCACGGAGCACATCAAGGACTACCTCGGGCTCATTCAAGCCATCAAGGACGTGTTCCACGAACGAGTCAAGGTAATACAAATTCCGATCAAATGTGACATTATCTGGGTAAAGGGACCTTATTTTCGATGTCGCTTACGGCGTTATGAGCGATGTTCGTGTACAAATACGACGCCGCGGGACGTAAGCGCCATCGAAAATAAGGTCCCTTTACCCAGATAACGTCACAAATAGTTACTACAAATTCCTACAATCGACTCTGTTGACTCATAATGAAACATCATTTTTTTGGCAAAATTAATTTACATTAAATATATATGTCCAAATCTGGATCCTTAATTGTACATATACGTAGAAAATGTATGATATTTTTCATTCTGGATTCTTGGAGAAAAACATTTTTACGTTTTTCCTTATTAACGAAAATCTGTAAAAACTGGCTAAATTCCTCTAGGCTCTGATATTTGTTCCTGAGTCATGGATGTTTTCTATGTATATAAGTATTTGTATATTATAATTATATATATCGTTGTCTAAGTACCTGCAACACAAGCCATCTTGAGCTTAACCACAGTATAAAGACCACTCATCACCCATAAACACTACAGTAACGTCGTCAATGCGACATTGACGTCATTTTTAATTTCGCTCTCTACGTTCTCTCACGCACTCAGTTATACGTCAACACAGCGCGCAGCGCGGCCCCGACTAGGCTTGTGTCGTTCACGAACTATAAAATTCCATCAATGACCGAAACGAACTGAATCTTTCCGTGCTCCGTGAATCGGTCTTTGCTCATTTAGTTCAGTATAGGATCGGCGAGCGCGAGCGGTTTGGATCAAGAAAGAGTGTGTGACGGCGCCGACCGGGAGCGAGGTATTTAGCAAAGCGACACCAAAACGTCAAGTTTTCATATTAAGCTTCGGTTACTTACAACCTTTCGGCCCGGAATTGTTATTGTCTGTGGAATATTCGTATCATTTTGACACTAGCGGTCCCATTCGTTCTGATTTTTCCGACCGTAGTGGTCGCTGGTCTGACTGAACTAAATGAGCAAAGACCTAAAAGAGCGAACTAGTTCGTGGGAGCGATTGAACGAGATCGGAGCGCTCCGATCAACGAACGAAACGGCACAAGCCTAGCCCCGACTAGCTTATCCACGATTTACCAGATTTGCATGTACTCGCTGCGTGCGAGGGTTACCTTTTTCGACACACCGCGCGGCGTGAAGTTTGTTAGAAGAGTTGTTACTGCTTTACACTGTGGCTTATCGTGCGACTCAGTCAATCTGTGTAAGAATGTCCTATAATTTTTATTTATTTATTTATATCGCTCACAGGACTCTTTACTTACCTAATACATTTTTTTAACATGTCCCTAATAGTATTGTTTTGTTTTATTTCCAGGTGTTCCAGAACTGGCAGCACGCACAGATGCAGCTGACGAAGCGGAGAGAAAACAAAGCAAAGGCTGAGCTCGCCAATCGCCCCGAGAAGATCGAGCAGGCTTCGCAGGAGATCATAGAGGTAAACAGCTTACCATCACCTGTATGTTGCAGAAGTTCCAGCTGTTCCAGACGTGACTTCACAAATTTAGCTGTCTAGAGATCAAGCGAAGGCCGAGCTCCGCATGTGTTTTCTGAAAATTCTAACATTGTAGTATTATTGAGAGCCTGTAATGTCCCACAGAGCAAAGGCCTCCCCCCGCATTTTCCATTCCTCGGCAAAAATATATTTAACTCCGTATAGACGGAGACGGATAAAGTCTGAGAAAAACCATACCTCAAAGCCCTAGAGAAAAAGGTACGGTGGCCTAGTCGGCGTTACACCTTTGGGGAACGCTTGGATAGATGGCGCCAATAGTAATATTTGACATTTTAACACATATCAATTTGTCAAAACTGAGGTTCAAAAGTTTTAAGCTTGTGTCGAGAGATGGCAGTCTAGGCACTGTGATTAAAGATTTTACTTTGACAGTAACTCTCTATAAAACTCGATCCTCTTTGCTCTTGGTTTTGAACAGTCTGGCCATTCTTTCAAAAATGATTCTAACTCTCTTTGCCATCGCATACGTGTTCTACCGCGCCCCATTTCATACGTGGTCTAACGCAACAGCACAGCGAAGTGATAACTTCACATTCGCCCTACGATAGACATTTTCAGTCCAGTGCCATTTCAGACAGGCGGCTTTCCTATTCCGAGCTACATCGATCAATTATGCTCTGGAGCGCAGTGTTGTGTTTCACATGCGATCCACTAATTTTACATCTAATATCCTGCGCTCACTGGCAAACCCCATGTTTGACCTTCTAAGACGATGTCAATGACCAAAATTGTACATGAGAATTACAGGTATATGTCCATCAATTTCCTTTTTAGTGAATTAACATTTTGTTACTTGCAGTGGGAATCAAAAGTGGAACGCGGCCAACAGGAGTTTGATCAGATCTCGCGAGTGATCAAGAAGGAGCTCGAACGTTGGGACGAAGTGAGAGTAGTAGAGATGAGGGCCACGATACTGCGGTATCTTGAAGAGCATATGAAGCACCAGGCACAGGTATGTATATGCATTACCTTACTTTTCTGTGTACAGATTTGTGCAGTACCACAGTATAATAAAGACTACTATCGTACAGTATAGCCACTCGCTTGGTGTCCAAATGTTACTGATACTTATTTCAAATTGAAATCTGTTCAGGCCATCCGCTACTGGGACGCCTTCCTGCCCGAGGCCCGCGCCATCAAATGAGGCCCCGCGCCCCGGCCCGCGCGCCCCGCGCACTAGCGCGCGCGTGTGGCCGGCACGACGCGCCGGGGCGTATCACGCGTGCCGATACCGCTGCGTTAACGTTCGGATGACAAGACTGGGACCGTCGAGTGGAACGGAGATCGGTAGATGTTGCTAACTGTAAGTAAGAAATGTAGTGAGGTCATTTTGCGGAAAAAGTGACACGAATCATCTTATTAGAGTTAGTCTACGTTAGCTATGCATAAACTAAATGCCTTATTTACACGGCACGCGAAATCGCATGCCATTTTAGTTACATTGCGGACTGTTGAAGTTATATCTTATTCTGCCGACTTTCAGAACTGTTAGACGGTGTGGTACGAATTTGCTGAAATGATATCTTCGCGTTCGGTTCTAACTTGCTAAGCGAAGGACGAGATCTCGTATGAGCGTTTCATTATAATGCGGTATTTCATCGGTCGCCTGAGTTGGTGTAACATCAATAGTTTTTTACGTATCTAAGTTCGTATGCGAATTCGCACGCCGTCTAAATTACCCGAGTCATGGTTTCGTAGAAATTTTACATGAATTCTAACATTTCCAGTCTCTGTCCTATAATAACGCAATTTTAAATGTTTTTTTTTATCTATCATTAGTGACTTTTGCCACTATATTACTATATGACCCTAAACACTATAAATAAACTAAATTAAGAAAATACTTTGGCTGTCTGTTCAATTTAAATAGGTTTAGTGGCAGCCACAATGTTTATGAACAATATTAAAATGTATTTTATTTTAAAACTTATAAATAATTAAGAATAATATAGCTTAAGTTAGGCTTAATCGCAAATTCCCTTGCAAAGAAGTATAGTTTTTCAATTTGATTGAATATTATTTAGATTCTCTGATAGTTGCCAAATTATTGTCATAAATGTTAGCTACATCTACTGGTCTACGTTCAGATTACATTTTATTTTTTAGATAAATTAAATAATTAATTGTTTTATGATATATGTAAAATATAAAATATTCATTCCTAATGTATATTTGACATATTTCGTGGCAGTAGGAAGTTAGAGCGCTAAAAATAATGTTTGTTAACTTTTCTGTACATGATTATTATTGCGAAATATTAGTTATTATATTGTAACAGTCAACCAATTTAAATCATAGACCACTTGAGAACCTTTGCACAGTAAACGTCAATGTGACTTCTTATGGCAAATAGAACACGGTTTAAATGAGACATGGTTCTAGAGTGACGTAGGATTCAAGTTGGTTGACAGTACAGGTTGATATACAAAAGCTGGTACTAATGGAATGAACCAAACTTTCATTGTATGGGTAACACTGGTGTCAATACAATCAGAACAACCTTTTTTATTATTTTCATTTAATTTATGCCAGCTCTTGTAACTTGACACATCTGTTTTTTTCTTTAATATGTCGTTACATAATCAAATTTAATTATATTTTCGATTTTACCAACCAATGCGTTGCTTTAACCATTGGCTTCTCACTGACAAGATATTTAGTTGGCAGATTTAGAAGGTCCGATTTTAGTCTGTAAACATTCTGAATATCCCAATTTCAGGAGTATTAAAATAAAAAGAAGAGATTCAAAGAATTGAAAAGTATTTAAAAGAGCTAAGAACGATGTAAATTTATTTTTATGCTTTTTGAGATTTAATTTACTGAAGTACACTTCCAAAATCGTTCAGTAATAAAATAATGTTTAATATCTAAGATGTAGTTAGAAAAAATAAGTTTTATTTTTAGTACAGGCGAGATAATGTTACTTATATAAATTACCTCGAATCGTTATATTTCCATACTGCATAATTAATATACCCGGTCCACACAGAGCGAGCAGCGTCTCGGGACGATCCAACTTAACAGCCCGCCTCGACCGAGGCACCTCTACATTGTCAGTTTGCCGCGCGTGGAAACTGCCTTGCCACGCGGCTCACTCTTTGTGAACCCGCCTAATCATATAAATGATATTCGGCTTTAGCCACACGTGTCTGATGTTTTTGGCAGTCAAATAGTTAAAAACTACCTGTAATGTAAATACATAAATGGCTTAAGATACCAAACTGTTTCATGGGAGTAATAAACCATTTATTCAAATTTAGATTTCTCTTGAATTTACTTGTAACCAATGGCAAAGAATGATGAAATTTATTATATTCTAATAGCACGATATCACCGTCTCCAATTGATATTATCTGAATTTAAACCAATCACTTTTATGTACAAAAGATTTTTCATATCATCATATCGCCATGGCACAACATCAATATTTTTCACGACTTGTCCTGCTTGCATAATGATGTAGGTAAGTACATACTTTTTCGCATTTATTCTTACCAAGCCGGATCCAGCTTCGTGCCCAGGGGGGGGGGGTCACGTGGTAAAGGCCCGGAGCCCCAGGGGGGGGGGGGTCACGTGGTCTATTTGTATGGCCAACTTAGGGGGGGGGGGGGTCATGACCCTCCATGGTTCTTACGGTTCCGAACCTTAAGGTTCCGAATTAATTTCACTGAAAAGCTTCCAAAAATAGTTATTATATACTGATTTATTTTTACTTATTCACTTAAAGAGTAAAGACAAGGTGGTACGCAAGTCACGTGACTTCCTGAATCTAAACTTAATAAAAAGAAACAGCGTTTTGTACCGATGATTGTTGTCTTTGGTCCCCACCTGTTATTAATTACAATTTTAAAGGCTAAGCCAAAGGCATTACGACATTCTCCATTAGATTATTTCAGTTAATATCTATGTTCTATGTTTTTTGTATTTTCATGCTATCTCTTCATTCTTGTGCACTGGGGTCAGTACTATTAAACAATGTCTAATTAAGGACAAAACTTTTCATTTTTATTTTTGTGTCATCATTCCACGAGTCCACGGCCTTCGAGAATGTAGAGCATAGTGACATTTCTAAATTGTATTGAATATTTAAAGTTTTGTTTTAGAGAAACAAATCAGAAATGACGTCACTATGAGCATGCTTTAGATTAAGACTATTCAGGTTTTGTTATATCCCTGTATATTTTTATAGTCATTCGTTTTTATTACTTATAATTAAATGGAATATTAGGTATCGCGTATTAGAAATTGTATAAAAATAAAAATGAATGTATATAATAGGTACCCTAGATCTATATTAGTTAGCATGATTGTAAATCTCGAGTCTAACGTATTCCTTATTTTTTATATTGCCAAATATATTTAGCGGTAATCGATGTATTGGAAGAGACGGATACCTAAATATGTATATCAATAAAGTATATAATGTTGATTTCAAATACATACACTTGTTTTATTTGTACTTTGTAGCTCGTTTCTTTCACGAAGACGACTGCTCTACTTATCCAGAGAGAAGATAACCGAAAATTTTTATTTACAAACAGGAAAAACCTCATTAGATAGCCGATAATCAAATCTGATTTAGTCACGTCACTACATAATAAATCAACTATCTACCACTTATATTTATTTAGGTATGGGCTTAGTCACAATTTACCAGCAATTTACTGATTGGGTGTCGGTAGGTAGTGTATTAATTTGTCATCGACATCAAGAGTGGTGAAATAGATACAAACTTAGTCCAGTAAACAATAATATACATATTGTATTCTTGCCTTTATCTGTATTTTAGAAAAATCCTAACCGCAATTTATCTGTAGGTATGTTTATTTTGCGTTTTTTAGAAAGATTTTTATTCCGTATATAGTACGACCAAGGGGTAAAACCTTTGATTTTTGACCGCCTCCACTTACTTTATTTTAGGTTTAGGTTCATTGAAAAGAAAGATCCGAGGACCCTTTTGGTTTTCGACCGCTCACTTTCGTTTATTTCGATTATTAAATATCTCCCCTAGCCCCTAGTAGTCAAATAAATGAAATAATAAATAGGCAGGTACGTGTCAGTTATATTGACACGTAAATTATATTTTTCCATCTCTAATTATTTGATGTATTAATCCTTTAAGCTACTAAGATTAACAAAAACAATCTGTAATAAGAAATCTGTACATACGTGGACTAATTACTTTTAACTGATAACTTATCATATCAACCGATACCCGTCAATACAGAGTACCTATATAAATGAGTATCTATATCAGATATCGCTTTGTTGTTGGACAATTAGACACAGGTAAGTGTATGTTATTTATTTTTGTTGAAAAAAGCATTTCGAAGTTTCGAGAAGGTACTTATGTACCATTTTTTCTAAAGTGACAAAAAACATTTGCAAAAGCAACTAATCGTGATTTCAGTGTTCCAACTTTAATGCGTAATTATAGGTACCTACTTGTAATCATCGGAAGCTAATTATGATAGCTCTATATGAATATGTTTTTGATTTAAATAATTATGATAAAGAAGTATGTAAATTACCAGTAATCGCTTAACAGACACGGTAATACTATTAGCGCCATCTAGTAAAAATTAACTAGTCAGTGTTTCGAATACTAAGTTCCAGTCTCACCCGAGGAACCTATTCTTTATACTCGTAGAAATAAATATAAGTCATAATTAAATCAGCTTAAATTAAGCTGCTTAATACGAAACTTTCTTCTCTATTGCTTGTTTTCGCACCTAGCTTAGACTATGTTAATTTTTAGACGGATAAATCTTCCTTACAGTTGCAACAAAGATGAAGTACCTGCTAGCATTCGCCCTCGTCGCCGTGGCCGCGGCGCTGCCCGAGCCCGTGCAGCTGGCTCAGCCCGCGCCGCCCCAGCTTACGCCCCTGGTGATCCAACCGGCCGCCGCTCCAGTCTTTGTAGACGCCCCTGCTGCTGTTGAATCCGTGAAGATCGCTGACGCCCCCATCGAAGCTATTCCTGCTGACTTCACGGTCAACTTTGTGGATGTAGCCCCTGAGGTTGCTGACGCTCCCGTTGAAGCCGTCCCTGCTGACTTTGCCGTCAACTTTGTTGACGCAGCCCCAGAGGTCGCCGACACTCCCGTCGAAGCCGTCCCTGCTGGATCCGCCGTCAACTTCGTTGACGTAGCCCCCGAGGCTCCCGCGCAAGATTTCGTTGTCAAATTCGTTGACACTGCTGATGTGGCTGCTGAGATCGCCGAAGCTCCCGTAGAGAACTTCGCTGTCAGATTCATTGATAACGCTATTGATGAAGAGACCCCTTCTTACATCCCCATGGAAGTCCCTTTCCAGGTCCAAATCGTGCCTATGCCTGCCCTGCCTGGCTCTTTAGTCCAGCCGCTCGTTGGCTTCGTGGAAGTCGTCCGTGAGCCTATGAACATTGATGTCCCCGAGCAGAGCAATGACAACGCGGTTAAGTTTGTGGATGTGGCCCCTGAGGCTCCCGTCATCAATAACATGTTCCCTCAACGCTACCCTAACCCTATGTGGCGTTAAGAATGTATTTTTAAGTTTCAGGGGTTACCAACAATTTAGGTAATCTTATAGACAAAATTTCATCTTTTTTGTACAGAAAATAAACATTACAAAAAATTAAGATATATATAAGATTGTTTTATTTTGTATTTAGAACACACTACATGGATTTTCTAGTCTTACGAAGCCGAACCGATTACATCCTATACCCAAGACAAAGCTATCTGCCCAACCCACCCACTTCAAATGTAACGTAGGTAAGAATGACGCAGTTTAATGGAAAGTGAAGCACCAATTTTTAAAAGGATATAGCACCAGCAGTCCCTTGTAACCTATTGTTATCTTATCAATTATTATTCGATGATATTTATTAATTATAAATCAAGTTCATTGAAATCAAGCTGATATTTTTAACCCCAATATCACCCACTTTATAAGAGGGATTCAATTGTGATGCTTACCTCAGATTTTTTAATCAAATGCGAGTATAGAATCAAAATTTTACAGACTTCGTATGCAATGAGGATAAACTCACAAAAACATAACATAGATGGCGCTGCAATCGTTCCTAAAATTATAGCAGCAAATATGCGAATTCCTAGAAAGTAGAAACATAAATCATAGACTACAAATACATAAGAGTTGCATCCCCATCACACATGAAAAATAGATATATTATAATGATCTTATTACAGTACATTAAAGTAAAAATATTAAATAACAATTAAACTGAACTTCAAACTTTTATTCACTACATTTAACATTTTAACCCTAATCTGTATACATAATATTTATAAAACAACTTATTTGAGAACATAATCTTCGGGATACTCCATGACTTTAGGGAATTTCTTGACTTCCTCTTCCGGTATGTGGTCAAGTCTGTCCGGAACTCTGCGGATCTGGCGTATCTGGTTACTCAGATTCTGGAGGATATCTTCTGGAATATTTCCACCAGGGTAGACAAACAATCTTTCCATGGTGTGACGTCTTTGAAGATTGCCTTTCATTGATCTGTAGACAGCTTTTTTAATTATCTGGAATGAAGATACATGGTAAGTGGAGCTTAAAGAGAGCATGTAAATAAGAATTTTAAGGACACAGATCAAAATACTAATTGTATCCACAATTTTTTTCTCTTAGTAGGTCTAACACTTGCAACCAAGAACCTGCCTTGTAGGCACTCATGAATTTTGCTCTGATGCCGGGCAACCCGCCATACAAGCAGACTTATAGATAACATATCCGGTTTCTGACATAGTGCGTCATTAGGGTTCCGTACCAAAAAGGTACAACAGGAACCCTTATGGTGCGACTCTGTCCGTCTGTCTGTCCGTCTGTCACATTCCTAAATATCTCGAGAACTACTAATGCTATCAACTTGAAATTTGGAACAGTTGTGAACATTGTAAACCTCTACAAATAGAAAGTATAATTTTTTTTAATATATTAATTTTAATTGTAGAAAATGGCCAAAATGAAAGGGGGGCAAACTGTAAATTTCAAGTTACTAGGTCAAGTGGGGTATCGTTGGAAAGAGCTCAAATTGAACATAAATGAGTAATTCCCGAAAAGTTTGTACATTTGGATCACCTTAGAGACCTTATACACCTCTAAGATTTTTGTTTTCATTATATAGCGTAGTAATATAAAATTTATTTAAAGTATGATAGTACACTAGGGTTGCCAACCGTACTATATAATATAGTACTGTACTATATTTTGGCCAAGCGTACTATATTCTATATGAAGCATATATAGTACGCAAAAGTACTATATTTTTGGGGTCCATGCCAGTGGCGAATTTACACTAGGGTCAAACCGCCAGGAGCGGCGTTTTGATAATGAAAAAAATTTCGCGCTCGCTCCGCTCGCGCTATTATTCATATCTAACCTTCACTGTACATTTCGTTACTTCGTTCTGTCCTGCAAATATTGCAGTTACGTATAAAGCCACCGTTGTTTGCAAACATTTGTATTTTTTCCAAGATATATTAAATAACGACATTTCTTAAGGGGATTCTCTACTCCGATGAGCTTCGATTTGAATCCATTGGTATTATGAATATTATGGTAGTTTCTAAAGCATTTCATATTAACAGAATCGTCTTTAAACAAACTAGCATCCCATAATTAGGTATCTACTTCACAGCTCATTGATTCTGTGATATTTACCATCAAAGTTGAACTATTTTAGGACCGAAACTGGTTCTTTGGTCAACATTTTTGCTTTAATTAGTTTAAAATTAAAATCGCTTTTGCATTTTTATAAAAGTCTAGATTTCATTGAAGTAAAAATGTTTTTAAAACAATGTCAAATGTATGTATTTTTTTTAAATATGGGTCTTGTAAAAAAAGTAAGTAGGTAACTATTGAAATTAAAAGAATATTAATAGGTACGTAAGTAAAAATTGCACACCTGTCAATACATTTAGAAAGTGATAGAAGACTCAATATTGCATATTTTTCGAAATACGCCATATATATTGTTGGTGTTCAATAAAACATTTGGTACATTACATACAATAAATAAGTTTATTTATTGTATGTAATGTACCAAATGTTAGTTATATATTACGCTAAGTGAAACATTCGACAACATTAAGTTTGCTTTTTTAAAAAAGGTCAAATGTTAAGTTGGTAAATGTGAGCTTGGCAAATAAATAATAAGTTCGGAAATGAACATTCGGCGGAATAAAATTGCGCGAAAGTGGAGTTGGGAAGTGATATTCGGCCATACAACTATCAACGATACTTAAATAAGAGAACCAATGCAACACAAAACTTGTCAAAAATCGATGAAAACCGAATGGAGCTATTAGAGTGGACAGAAAAAACGATCTCTACGACTTGGTTATCGATTATGTGTACCGTACTATATTTTATTTCGGTGTACTATATTTTTTAGATGGAATTTTCTAAAATACTATATTTCCCTAAAAAAAAGTTGGCAACCCTATAGTACACTGACCCTTAGAGACCTTTACATCTCTAAGTCACGTTGAGCATGTAATTAGTTATTTATTTATTTATTTATTTATGTTATGGAGAACCAACAGCTATAAAACTAGCAGTATACAACAAGATATGATTCAGAAAGCCAATTACAGGATCTCACAGATAGATACAAAGTAATATTAATTAAACTAATGCTAGCACTTATACCAACGCACACACATGCTCACAAAAGTGGAATATAAAGAAAGAGAAAACAAAACAGAAAGTTAAGTAAGATGAAAGCAATAACAGTCAACATAAGTATTCAATTAAAAAGGAAAAGAAATAATTATAATAATAATCACTCACAAAGAACACCGCTTAACCAATAATTGCCTCACATTCGAAACTTTACAATTAAAAATATCAATGTCAATGTCCTTCGACAACTCATTCAGCCGACGACTCGCTCGAACTAGGAAGCTATTCTGTCTATACCTGGATGATGCAGTCTTGACAGATAAAGGGGGATAGTACCTCTTAGAACGAAAGGGGGTATTAAAAGCAAGCTTACCAAGTAACTCGGAACAATCAGCTGCACCACTGGTAATATTCAAGAGAAAGGAAATATCAGATATGTCACGTCTTTTTCTCAGTGGTAATAGGTGGTGCTTCTTACAAATACTTAAATAACTGGATGAACTATAGTAATGCTTTAGTTTGTAGCATAAAAATTTTATAAATTTTTGTTGCACGCGCTCAATCCGGTCCACATAAGTGTTATAGCAAGGGTTCCAAACCTGTGATGCGTATTCTAATTTACTCCTCACGTATGAACAATAAAGGACTTTAAGGGTTTTAGCTTGAGTGAAGTATATGGAATTACGCATTATAAAACCTAGAGATTTAAGTGCCCCACTAATAATGCTATCAATGTGCCTATCGAATAAAAGTTTGGAGTCATGAATAACCCCAAGTCCTTCATGTAGGTTACTCGCTCAAGCGGGTGGCCTTTAAGTGTATATGATGTAGAAGTCAGGTTACGTTGACGGGAAAATGTAATAGAAAAACACTTGGAAGGATTTAGCTCTAGCTTATTAACTTCGCAGTACTCATCCAGGCGTTCTAGATCGGACTGCAAAGACATGAAGTCATGATTGGATTTTACCTTATTAATGATTTTCATGTCATCCGCGAAGCAAAGAAGTTTCGAATGCAAAAAACACTTGCCTATATCGTTAACAAAAATGTTGAATAAAAGTGGACCGAGCAAAGACCCTTGAGGGACGCCACTTGGGACTGTCACCCATCCAGATATATAGTTATTAACCACGACAGCTTGAGACCTATTATTGATATAAGAGGAGAACCACCTTAGCAAATCCCCATGTATTCCCATGTCATATAACTTGCATAGCAATAAGCCATGGTCTATCCTGTCAAAACACTTGCTATAGTCAGTATAAATAACGTCGACCTGAAGGCCACTGTCCATAGCTTCGGTGACGTAATCATTTAGTAGAACAAGATTTGATACAGTTGACCTACGTTGCAAAAACCCATGCTGAAAATCACTAAAAGAACACTTAAAAGTGTCATAAACTTGTTTGAACACAATTTTTTCTAATATTTTTGAAAGTATACATAGTTTCGATATCGGTCAGTAAAAATATTAAATAACAGTAAAGTAAAAATATTAAATAACAATCAAACTGAACTTCAAACTTTTATTCACTACATTTAACATTTTAACCCTAATCTGTATACATAATATTTATAAAACAACTTATTTGAGAACATAATCTTCGGGATACTCCATGACTTTAGGGAATTTCTTGACTTCCTCTTCCGGTATGTGGTCAAGTCTGTCCGGAACTCTGCGGATCTGGCGTATCTGGTTACTCAGATTCTGGAGGATATCTTCTGGAATATTTCCACCAGGGTAGACAAACAATCTTTCCATGGTGTGACGTCTTTGAAGATTGCCTTTCATTGATCTGTAGACAGCTTTTTTAATTATCTGGAATGAAGATACATGGTAAGTGGAGCTTAAAGAGAGCATGTAAATAAGAATTTTAAGGACACAGATCAAAATACTAATTGTATCCACAATTTTTTTCTCTTAGTAGGTCTAACACTTGCAACCAAGAACCTGCCTTGTAGGCACTCATGAATTTTGCTCTGATGCCGGGCAACCCGCCATACAAGCAGACTTATAGATAACATATCCGGTTTCTGACATAGTGCGTCATTAGGGTTCCGTACCAAAAAGGTACAACAGGAACCCTTATGGTGCGACTCTGTCCGTCTGTCTGTCCGTCTGTCACATTCCTAAATATCTCGAGAACTACTAATGCTATCAACTTGAAATTTGGAACAGTTGTGAACATTGTAAACCTCTACAAATAGAAAGTATAATTTTTTTAAATATATTAATTTTAATTGTAGAAAATGGCCAAAATGAAAGGGGGGCAAACTGTAAATTTCAAGTTACTAGGTCAAGTGGGGTATCGTTGGAAAGAGCTCAAATTGAACATAAATGAGTAATTCCCGAAAAGTTTGTACATTTGGATCACCTTAGAGAAATTATACACCTCTAAGATTTTTGTTTTCATTATATAGCGTAGTAATATAAAATTTATTTAAAGTATGATAGTACACTGACCCTTAGAGACCTTTACATCTCTAAGTCACGTTGAGCATGTAATTAGTTATGTATAGCTATACTAGGCATTGTTGCCCTCTTTAATGTCACCTACAAGCTTAATGTTGTCGTGTTTCACTGTGTCGATTTTTCTTTTGTCAATTTGCTGTTAGCTTGAACATGTCATGCTCGCTTAAAAGTCTTTGCTTACGGTGGCGTGTTGATCGGGTCGCCACCTTCCCGAATGGAGGTTGAGGGAGGCGATGGCTGAGATACGCGTCATACTCGTGAACGGGTGCTGTTTGTGGAGACTGGTCTGTTCAAGCTTACCTGGGCCACATGTTTTGTTAGATTATTTAACTTTACTTTTGAGCGGATTGCGAGACACTACATTCGGTTCTTGTAAGAATTAAACTTAAGTAAGTAATGTCTTAAGGATGACACTAGAGACCATCACGTTGTCGTTTAATTTAGTTAATTTTAGCTTTTGGACACTTAGAGACTTTATACATCTCTGAGATTTTGATTATATTTTATTTTAAAATAGATTCCTTACTTTAATGACCTTGTTGTCGTTTGATTAAGTTAATGTTAGTTTTTTGGACACTTAGAGACCTTATACATCTCTGAGATTTTGATTATATTTTTAAACTTAATTTGTAACCTTGATTGGCCCTTATTTGTAAACTTGATTTGTTCTTTAATGATTGACAACTAGAGACTTGTACATCTCTTGAAATGTGTAATTTAGCTGTTCATTTTCTGTATTTTTTTTTTGTATTATTTGACAAAGGTTTTTACTTTTATATATTTTAATTTTATAAAATTTGACTCTTGGAGACGCTATACATCTCCATGGATTATTTGATTAAGTATAATATTTTTACTTGTAATATTCAGTCTTTTACAACTATTGAAGTATTATAGATTTCTTTTATCTTTGTATCTGTTTGCACTTTCTTTATGTATTGATTATAGTTAGTAATAATATGACATTTAGAGACTTTATACATCTCTAATTCTATATCAGTGTATAGCTACTTTGCTTATGATTAATATTTTTAGTTAATATTTCTATTAATTTCATTTGTTTAACTTTAATGAATACTCTGTAATGTTGACATGTAAAAGTGCCCCCGTGGCCTATTTGCTGAATAAATGATTTTGTATTTTGTATTTTGTACGTCTCCGATTTTGATAAAAATTGGTAGGCTGATAGAGTCCATGATTCTGAGCAAGATCCACTAGGTTTCCCAAAATGTCCCAGGTAGTTTGTATGAAACCTTCCTTTTTTGTTACCAGATTTCTATACATTTTCGGTAACAAAAAAGGAAAGTTTCATACAAACTGCTTGGGACATTTTGGGAAACCTAGTGGATCATGTTCAGCATCATGGACTCTATCATCCTACCAATTTTTATCAAAATCAGAGACGTGATCCAAATGTACAAACTTTTCGGGAATTGCTGAAATAAGCTATTTTTTATATTTTTTTTGTTGTGGAAAAAAAAAGAATTTTGAAGGAAAATGTAAAAAAAAATACCGTTCCCCTCCCCTTATCTCCGAAGTTTACCAACGAAAAATTATGAAAATTTTAGTAAACATTGGTTTTATGCTATATATTACAGGAAAAATATAATCGTGTTTGTATTTTGAATACTTTTTTTTTAATTCACAAAAAACTTTTTAGATTTTTACTTTCAATTTACCCACCCTTGCGGATGTATATCGTACTTCAAATTAATACGAGATGTTACGTAAACCATCTTCTGTCCAATAAAGTAAAAACTGTTTAAATCGGTTAACATTATAAAGAATTATCCCTAAAAAACCAGGTCGCGCAAATTAGTTAGCAAATTGACCGGGAGATGGCGCTATACACTATAATACTCATTAGTGCCTATACTTTTGTCTTCTAGTCAAGTCATTAGAGTTATATGATAAAACCGCCTTCAAAAATAAGCGCGTTACAAAACACGGAGAAACTAAAAAGCCAAAAATAATAAACCTTTCAATTCAGATTTCTTATCGTATTGCAATAAGCTAAACATCCAAATTATAAACAAATCAATTATTTTTGTAGTCGGTACCAGACCTGTTCGTCGCCTTGCTATTGCCTGTTTGCCCCACCCAACCATACACAGGCTGGTACCGACTCCAAAAATAATTGATTTGTTTATAATTTGGATGTTTAGCTTATTGCAATACGATAAGAAATCTGAATTGAAAGGTTTATTATTTTTGACTTTTTAGTTTCTCCGTGTTTTGTAACGCGCTTTATTTTTGAAGGCGGTTTTATTTTTTGTTAAAAAGTTTATTTATTTGTTGATTTTTAGTGGTTCCTAGTGATATTATATGTATCCGTCCGAATACATGTACAGTAGTGAAAGAATTATCCTTTAACTCCTAACCATTGAGGAGTTGACCTTCCATCATCAGCTCAGCCACATAAAATTATTACCATTAGACGTAAATACTGGTGTACCTTTGAAAAATAGACTAAAAACATTACATGTGCCTATAACATTTGAAGAGTTCCCTCGATTTCTCCAGGATCCCATCATCAGACCCTGACTTGGTGCCAATGGGACCATCTCGGGGTTATACCGGTTCGATAAAAAAAAATAAATTTGAAAATCGGTCCACGATTCTCGGAGATATCGAGTAACATACATACAAAAAAAAAAAAAAAAACATTCAGTCGAATTGAGAACCTCCTCCTTTTTTGAAGTCGGTTAAAAATATGAGATTATTTTTACTAGGTAGTTTGAAAGAAAGTTTGTACGGAACCCTCGGTGGGCGAGTCCGACTCGCACTTGGCCGGTTTTTTTTCGTCTGGTAGTGAATGTGTTAATCAGAACTCTGATTCACTTTTGAAAATATTATATTAACAGAAGCCTGAACAGATGTAGTGCAAAAAGATTTTCCTTCGTATTCTTACGAAAACATACGAACGTGTCATGCTATTTCAGCCAGTACAAGACGTACTGACACTGTTTGAACTAGCACGACAAATACATATACTAACCATGGTAGGGTCCTTGTTATGCAACTCCCAAGCTAGAGTCCAGCTAGCACCACCAGGGTACCCGGTGTGATGGAAATACGCTCTCTGCCGCCAGTCATCCCCTCGCAACGCAATATCCCGGCTGTTAATACACACAACAACATCGCCACAGTCGTTCATTGGATGGTAGATGGGTTTGTGCAATCCCATCAGATACTTCTTGATAATGTTTGCAGACTCATAAGGATCCTGCCATTTGCAGTCGAATATGTGCCAAGTGCGTGCGAATGTGGCCCATTGCTGAAATTTTAATTTAACATGAGAACAGAAGATGAATTAGGTTAATTCTGTACGGAATTTGATTCGCCGTCTTTTACCTGGACTCGTTTTGCCGCTGACATTCTAATGAATTTAAGCTGCTACGATGACTAATACTATACTAAGTTGAAACACCACTATTATTTCAGCAAGTAACAAAGAATTTTTATTGTAATTATTTATATTTAATATTTTGAGGTTAGGTTTGGAAGAACTATAGACTACAGACAATGACAGTTTCCTTTCTTTGAAGTCAGATCTCATCTAGACCAAGGCAATTTCGTAGTCCGAATGGTGAAGTATCGATACTTCTTTTCAGTCGTTCGATTTAAATTTTTAACGTTCTTATAGCTTATAGAAAATAGAGTAGGAATTAAAGTGGTAACATCGTAGCGTCGTCCTGTTTATTCTGTCGTTGATTGGAAAGGGACAACACCATGTATGAAATAATGTTGCCACTTTTTAATTTAACTTTTTTTAGTGACAGTTTTTAAGTGAAAATATTATAGTGCTTTATTTTTGTAAGGAAATAATGTAATAGTAAGACCGAATGATAATTGTTGAATGTATGTTAATATAACGAAATGTGTAAAATAATGTATATAATCATATTTAAATCTAAGTAATTACCTACTTGTAGCCCTCTATATTGCTGTGCCCTTACAGGGTGTCACATGTATACCTATATGTTCCACTCCATCCAATGCTTGTAATGTGATATGCAATAAATAATTCTAATTCTAATGTTTTTGCACCCAAGAGATAACATGAGGGTCAATGTCAATGTTTTTCCTTTTCTTTATGTGTATAGTTATATACCTATATTATGCTGTATGTCACATAATGTTTACTATTCTGTTACTTGCCAAACAATAACATAATTGTTTAAATATAACATTAGTTAATGCGTATAATTTTAGACGTAAACTCAATGTATCAATGTATGTCTCGGTGAGAACTGATGTGGAGGTAAATGCATGTTTACCATATAATTTAGTTTTTATACAAAAGTATGTACATTTAACTCTGTTTGTTCTCCTAATAAATAAAAATAAAAAAATAAAATGTAAGAATATCTTTGTAGAATTACTTTCTTCAATTTTACCTAACACCCAACCCAACATAGTCGCCAGTACTAGGCAAATAAGGCAGGTTTCAATAACAACTAACCAGTTGCAGATGCAACAGATGCCAGGCATAGAAATTTGACACATTTCCTACACTTTATTGAATCAAGTTACTTCCAAGTTTAGCATGGTAAGTTCGTTTTCACATTATCCGATCCGATATCGGATGTCGGAAGGATTTCAATGGAAAAAATCCATCCAAATCCAGGATGGCGCCTGTAATGTATGGGATATGCGCGTGTCTATGGATGCGTTAGGTATCAATTCAAAATAAACACATTTCAATAGAACACTATTTTATTCACATCTAACTTAACAAGAATGTAAAAAAATAATCAGCTTACATGAATAAAAGAATACAAAACTGTATTTATCTAATACTTTATTTCTCATTGAGATGCAAGTCTTTCCGCACAGTATACGCAGAGACATGCATCATATATTTTTCGTTTTCTAGGAAATTGTTTATGGCTTGCTGTCTCACTTCTTCCCAGGCATAGAGGTCCCTGTATATCGGGCGCACGTACTTCATACGGCCCTGTTTGTTCACGAAATCTAATGCGTCGGGTAGTTTGTCTAGGTCTTTACTTCTGATGCACAATCTCAGCCACCTAAAAAGAAAAATAAGTCAGTAATGAATAAGAATAATATGGTTCCAAAAGTTACAATTATAAATTATGCAGGAATTGCGTGTTGAGTTTATACAATAATGTGCTCAGATCAGAGGACAAACAAAATGTATTCAGCGATTAAAAGTAACGAATATTTAGTGGCCCAAGTCGCGTAACCAACAAGCCAGTTGTTAACGCGCTCCGTAGCGAACGCAACTAAAATGTCAGTGACACACTAATGAGAAGGCACACTGAAAGGTTATGACAGATAGCGACACCCTATTAGTCCATACGTGAGAGCGAGAAGATAACATGTTTTTTCTCTCTCACACATATTAATGACAGTGACATGCCTAGACACTTGCACAGGCTCCGCCTAGCGGGATAAAATGTCAGTGTGCCTCCTCATTGGCAACAAACAATAGAGAGACAAAAAGCGTTTCGTTGTCGTAGACGTTTGCTCAAGTGATCGTCACCTTGGGCGACAGCTTTGTTTATAAAGATTTGAGTTTATAAGAGTTGCAATTTGTATTTGTGGAAGTACACTCAATACAACTCAAACATTTGTGCTCACCTGTACTTAATCTCAGCGTTTTTACTCGTCTTCAATTTATAAGCCTGTCCCATGCTGCGCAGACTATCCACGGACAGCGGGGGGCGGTCAACGAGTTCCTGCAGCAAGTGAATCATCTGGTGCGGCGTGAACACTTTCACGTCGTCGTGTTTGAACTTGTGGCTGTCGTTGATTTGCTCCAAGAGTGTCGTGATGGCTTTGGTCATTGAACTATCGTAGCTGGAATGAAAAATATAAATAGTATTTAGAATTCCGTTGATGAAACTTTACGCTATGTAAAAATAAATAAAATTTATTTATTCAAAAAGCAAGGATACATAATTGCTTACAAACAATTACACTAGGTATAATGTTACTATTAAGGCAAGTTTAGGTAAGGGATCATCCATTAATTACGTCACACATTAGGGGGGAGGGGGGGGGTCGACGAAGTGTGACAATGTTTGACAAGGGGGAGGGAGGTGTCCTAAATTTCGTGACGTCACATTTCAAAATCTATCATAATCTAAGGAATAAAACACGAACTTTAAACTGATACTTTATGAAAACTTCATAAACATGTACAAATACAGGATGTTCGGTAACCGGATGAAAAGCCGAAATTAGGCGATAGTCTAGGCCATTTAGAGCATTATTTTGCTATAAATGTATTGGACAAAACTTCTAAGTGAAAACTCCAAAATTTCAGACTAAATCGTTAAGCGTACTCTTGTTACTGTAGGTAATTGTTTTGGTTTTATTTCGTGTTGTAAAATGTATATCGTATACCATAAAATAAATTTGTCTAAGCGATGTACATAAAGCTAAAAATGTTCTAAATGGCCTAGACTATCACCTGTTTTCGGCTTTGCATCTGGTTATAAAATTAAATATAAGATACCAATTGTTATGTCGACCGATTCAGAATGTGGAATCTTGAGCGTTTCGGTGTGTTCAAGGCACGTAGGTTAAATAAATTTGTCACATACACACACCAACACGTGGAAAATATTAACTGCAAAACATGAAACAATTTAGTTTGATTCATTTTTTTTTAATTTAAGAATCAAAATTATCATGAAAACGTTTATTCTACCAGCCACAGCCAGCTCAAGTTAAAATTTCTATGAAAATACTTGGCACTCTTTTAGAACTACTAACTAACAACCTAGATATTAAGTCTATACTAACAAGTTCTATGGATTTTTTTTTAATTGGTCCGAAATAAACAATTTTTTATATTTTAGATAAAATAAAATATTGTCATTCGTTTTTGAAGTACCTATCAAGAGAGCCTTTACCTGCTGGTGTGGTGAAGAATAATTGAAGTACATAAATGGAAATAAGATTGATTTCAAACCGCTGTTTTCATTCAATAATTTCTACGTGTAAATTTGTAAAATATGTGACGTCACACTAGGGAGGGGGGAGTCTAACAAATGTGACCAGCTGTGACAAGGAGGGGGGGAGGGGTCAAAAATCATGTTTTTAGTGTGACGTAATTTATGGATGATCCCTTACCATAAAATTACTTATCTTATAGGTATACTTTATTAGATATGTATATAATAGCATTATATTATGATCATAATTACAGAAATATAATAGGTATAGCCTCGTTTTGCCCCGGCATACACAGGGTGCGTGACTTGCAAAAATATAATATGTCCTAAATTAAGCACATTGGGCAGGACGAGTTTATACATACATTTATGAGCTGCTCGATCACAGACCCTAACTTGCTATAATAAGATTAATAAGGTGCAATATTAGAATGCTTTGTAAACGTGTATTTCAGTGGCCAGAAACTGTTCGTTTCGAGCGAGCTCGGCTATGTTCGGCACAGCATTGCTATAAGCAATTATTAGGATGGCACAATTTAACGTCCCTTTACGTATGCCACAAGCCACAACTCAAACATTATCATTAATTAGGGCTTATTTATGAGTCTCAAATGTTAGTTCATGGTCTACGGATGTCATTGAGGCATAGTTAATCGTTAACATAAGTGGCCAAGGATGTTATTCGACCCTCTACCGGTCCTTCAAATAGTGTGTGATTATGGCACTGTAGTAAGAACGCATTTTTGGTGTAAATTTGGCCCTCTTCTAAAATTCGTTCAAAGGCAATGAAAAAAGCTTGCCCCCCACCTGATCTAGATTCTAGAGATTTCTGAACTGTAAAGGAACTGTACTGTAAGGTAAGACTGTAAAAGGTATACTTACTCAGGTATAACCGGGGGCATGCCGTTCGTGTTCAAGTTGTTCAACCACGCGTGCCAATCCACCGCCTTCAGTTTGTCGCTATCGCTAAAGTAATTGGGCAGGTAGGCCTTGAACTCGTCAGTGTCCATGTATATCTGAAGTGGTTCAGGTAAAAGGTATACTCACTCGGGTATAACCGGGGGCATGCCGCTAGTGTTTAACCACGCGTGCCAGTCCACCGCCTTCAGTTTGTCGCTGTCGCTAAAATACTTGAGCAGGTACGCCTTAAACTGGTCAGTATCCAGAGATTTCCGAGCAGTGGTTCAGGTATGAGCGAAGGAAGTCGTCGAAAACCTCTGTAAAGGATAAGAAAAGATATATTAGGAAGAGTGGTGATTTTTTTGTTCGTTTAGCCACATGGACGTATAAAGAAGTAACGAAAAGTGGTATACGAAATCCCAAGAACTAGTATAGTATAGTGGTATGGCGTCTGATGATAGGTAATGGATCTAAACAGATTTCAAGTTCGGTTTATGAAGTGTTTTCAAGATTAGTCAAAGAATAGTCATACTGTGCCAGACTATATAGGGTCAATATCTTATTTTACTTATAGACCACTTAAATAAAAATGTGAAGACCAATGATCAACGGTAATATCACTTCGACCTATCAGAACTATCAGACTTCGAAGTATGATGAAGATGTAACAAGACAAATTTTTGCTTAGACGAAATAGCACGTGCCCAGAAGTGATTATGAACATGTAGTACAATTTGCTCATAATGATATATTGTTGAGAAGAGAAGCAGCCACAGGCCCATAATAGACATTCGCCCGCCCTTACCCGGCCCGCCGAGCAGATCCTCTAGATATCTCAAAAACAGCGACCCCTTCTCATAAGGAACCGTCGAGAACGCATCATCAGGATGAACTCCATTCAAGTCCACCACTAGTCGGGTCAGCTGATTGGTCTGCCCGAGGTCATTGACCTGCAATGGTAGGATAGTGTTAGATCTTACCAGGGCCACCAACTAAGTCCTCGAGGTATCGGAGGAAGAGAGAGCCCTTTTCGTAGGGGACCCGCGAGAAAGCGTCGTCGGGGTGGACTCCTTTGAGGTTGACGTTTAACTGGGTTAAGGGATTGGTGGCACCGAGCGTGTTCACCTGCAAAATTAGGGGGTTGGTTCAAGAAGAGGAAAGATTTACTAGACATTGGAATTGGACATAACGAACCAACAACACGTTTATAGAGATGGAACATAAAAGAGACAGTGTTTTTAGAAATTTACCTCTACGTTTTTTAGCCTCTCAAGGCAATGAGTAAACGGCCCGAAATGTAAGCAACTAGAATAGCCTATAGAGTATAGACGCGTGCATACCATGTTGCATGTGTTTGCTGATCCTTTCACAACCTGTACGTTCCTCAAAGAACTAACAACCTCATTCAATTTGTCACCTTAATCAAATAGAACTGCATGAAATTCTTGTCGTGTATGTGTGGATTTAGTCCTGCGGCGCTGGCTATATTTTGGGTCCTAAGTTAAAAAAATATTAAAGTTGATTTTGTTTTCGTTTATAAATACTTTGCTAACATATAAAATTTAATATTTCGTTTTGGGTCACATTCCTAGGGTGCTTTTTCAGTAATTTGGTAATTTGTGGTTATAATTTTTAATTTCACCTAATGTGGTCAAAAAAATATTCGAGAGAAAAAATGTAACTGTAATGCATTTAGTATGACATTTTTAGCGTGTATACGTAGTTTGTGTTAATTTCCTCGAATGCTATATGACAATTTGTCATACCTAGCGAAACAGACGCAAAAAAATATTCATGTTAAAAAAAATTAGTAAAGCCGCATTACCTCCTTTAAATATATCAATAAACTGAAATTGTGTTTTTCTACTCCAATGCTTTATAACATTTGCGATAATTTAGCTAAAATAGGTTCTTACCATTACAAAAAAATATTAAAGTTACTAGAGTTCACATCTTAATAACTAAAAAGACAGGGTAAATAAGATACATGAATTTGGGTCAGTTTAATAGAATGCTTCGAAAAATAATACGGTATTAATATTTGCGTTCGATCAAGTCAAGCGGGCGCGTCCGCGCGGCCGTGGCGCGGGAGCAGGAAGGGCAATGACCTCTCTCGATATTCGACAAACCGCACGTTGCGTACAAAACGCAAATTTATTTCAACTGTGCGCCCGAATCACGCTATTTAATGCTAAGCCTGAAAAGGTTGTATTTGATAAGACCACTAGAGTAGCAATTTTAATTAAATATACCTATTTTCCACATGCATCAATAAAATAATTTCATTTCTAAATAATAAATTTAGTATGCAACGTGGAATCTACTACTACTACTACTGCCAAATAATTAGTCGATTTATCTTCTTACTTTAAAATTATACTTATATTAAGCGTGTCACTCACTATGCAGATTGAAGAGCGCTTATCTTTCAATATGAATCCACATATATTGGGTTGGCACAAAAGTAATGAGACACTTGGTTTACGTTTTATATTTTTTATTATTATTACAATACAAAAAGCTTAGTCGATGATGTAATCACCATTAACATCTATGACTTCTTGCCAACGATCCGGCAAAGTTTGGATGCCTTTCGCCCAGAACTCTGATGGCTGTGCCTCGAAAAAGTTGTTCAACTCCACCTGTACATCATGGAAATCATTGAATTGTTTACCCCGCAAATGTCGTCTCAGGGCTCTAAACAAATGAAAGTCTGATGGTGCGAGGTCTGGAGAATAAGGTGGGTGGGGTATCGTCTCCCAGCCCAAGTTCTGCAGCTGTTGGCGAACGGTAGATGCGACATGAGGTCGAGCGTTATCATGTAGTAAAATTACAGTGGCTCGTCTTCGTCGTTTTTTCTTGATAGCAGAAGATAGTTCGGTTAGCTGTGTTGAATATTTGTTAGCGTTTACAGTTTCATTGTGTAATAGTTCATGAAACAGCATGCCTTGCGAGTCCCAGAAACAACAAAGCAAAACTTTTAAGCGGTTCTTTTGACTCAGCACCGGTTGAGTTGGTGGCGTTTCTTCTCGAGGCAGCCAAAAAGCACGACGTGTATCGTTCTCATAATAAATCCATAATTCATCTCCCGTAACCAGATCAGTCAAAAACTCTTTACGTCGGGGTCGCAGCAAAAGTGATTGACAGATGGCGACACGGACTGCACGACTGGCGTCGGTAAGGATGTGTGGTACCCATCGAGCCAAAACTTTTCGATACCCAAGCTCATGCAGATGGTATTCCACAGCGTGGTGACTGCAGTTAAGTGCTTCCGCTAATTCACGAGTAGTAGCATCAGGATTCGACTGTAGTTCGCGGCGTAAATCGTCATCATTGAATGCAGGTGGTCGCCCTGAGCGTGACTGACTTTCAAGGCTCCTGTCTCCTGATTTAAAACGGTCAAACCATCTGGACACCGTGGCATGGCTTGTACTTCCAGCGCCCAATGCAGTGTTGATATTGTCAGCCGCAGCCCGCGCACTGTGGCCTAACAAGTACTCGTATAAGTAAAGTGTTTGAATTTGTCGCTCGTCCATTTTATTTCAATCTAACTAAACCAATCACGAGGGCGGCTTTATATACCCTCACATTAGAAGTACCTAGAATGTTCTACAACATACTAGAATATTATCGAAAACAATTAACTTAAGAAAGGAAATGTATAGAGTTTTGTAGAGTGTGTCATTACTTTTGTGCCAACCCAATATAAAATAATATATAATTCAATGAGACACGCACCGCCGATTATTTATATTTTATATTGAAGTACATGTGGGCATCGACGTAAGTACGTCTATGCCCACATGTACTTCAAAATATTATATCATAAAACGGTGAGGAATTTATCTGTATAAAACAGGGATCGGATACCGGTATTTTTTTCGGAACGGTTCCGTACGTTGACCCGAGAACTTTATTTTAGCGTTTCTGGTTCCATTAACCGGTATTCTTTTTCGTTCAGTGAACGAACGTTTATGAGTGAGAACTGTTCCGAAGAACAGAATTAAATGATACGTTCTTTAAAGAACAGTTCGCGGGAACGGAATTAAATGATACGTTCTTTAAAGAACAGTTCGCAGGAACGAAATTATTTCGGTTTTTCTATTTCCAAGAATTTGAACGAACAGTGGGGGGGAACCATGCGCAAGCGGTGTCGGCCACGGCCATCACTTTAGTAACTTGTTTGATTTGAGACTAGCGGTAAGTAAACGTGGCGTCGAACGAAACTAATACGTCGAAAACATTCTGCACCACAACCACAATGAAGTAAGTTTGTTTTTTTTTTTTATTTTAGTGCTTTCAATTTTACCGATTTTAAAATTTAAGTAATGTCACGACGCTTAAGTATTTATTTATTTACAGGCAATCGTACAGTCCAAGGTCAAATAAGGACGCGACGCCGCTATTAGCAAGAGCGAGAGAGCTGAATAACTTTCTCATTCTAACAAACATCAGCGTCCTTATTTGACCTTGGTTTGGTACGGTCATCCCATCTGTAAGCACTTTTGTGAGATGGACTTCCGAGCAAAGCGGTTCTGTTGCAATGGCCGTACCTTTCAAGGTCAAATAAGGACGCGACGCCGCTATTAGCAAGAGCGTGAGAGTTAAATAACTTTCTCATTCTAACATTTCTAACAAATAGCAGCGTCCTTATTTGACCTTGGTACGGTCATCTCATCTGTGTGCGTAGTTGAATGCACAAACGCTCACAGCCAGACTACATTTCTACAGCATATATATATATATATATATATATATATATATATATATATATATATATAATGTGTGTGTGTGTGTGTGTGTGTGTGTGTGTGTGTGTGTGTGTGTGCGTGCGTGCGTGCGTGCGTGTGTGTGTGTGTGTGTAATACTAATTGTGACGTTTTAAATTAAAAGGACTCTCATTGTTGGTACTGTAGATAGTCAATTACCATAGAAATTACATCAGCTACTATCAACAATGGACCTTTAGTCTAAAAACGTCACAATTAAAGATAAGACAATGTGCAATTAGTCACAAAAATAAATTGTTTTTAGTATTCAAGACTCCCGTGTCCCAGAACTCGAAGAATCCCAATTCATTCAATGTTCTTATACTGCTGCGAGTGAAAGGGGCACTAATGATGATATTTATGACTTGATCGATGCACAGAATGAGCCACTGAGTAAAACTTACTTACCTACCTACTAAACCTTCATAAACCTAAATACTGAAACTCTGCCCAGTGGTTCGGTGTTAGGGCTTGCAATTATCCGTCCAATTCGAAATCCGGATGATTCGACTCGATATTTGAAAATTCGGATATTCGGATAAAACGGATATTTCGAATATTTTTTATTTTATTTAATAAATCTCATATTTAGTAACATAATTATGTACTACGATACGAAAAAAACGCCGTAGGAAATTGTTATTTTATAATCAGGCTTCAGCTGTTGTTCGTAACCTTAATGTTAGGTTAGGTTACTTAGTTATTTCATTCTTGCCTTTTTTATGAAATGACTTCAGTTGCTCATAAGATATATGATTTTATTTTTATGTAATTTTGACTAATATTTGATATTAATGAATTTTAATGCTAGAGACATAATCTGATTGCCATATGAGGCAAAACGTCATGTTGTGATCGTTTAGATCGAATATTACCTTGTTAGACCTAGTCCTTGTTTAGATATCAGATTGCATTTACGAGGTTTTCATTGCCGATTTATTCAAATGCAAAAAGAACTATGACATATTACAAACACCATTTAGCTTTGTTAAATAACAAGGCTGAATGATCTTTCTCTCTAATAATTTTCACCTCTTATCTTTGATGACTTCGTGACTCCATTCCAGTTACACTTGGGACTCTCGGGTAGACGTTCTTAGCCAGAGGGCCTTACGTTACGTATACAGCGAAAAAGTTTTGGTGTTGCAACACTTGCAACCTATTTTGAAAGGATAAAATGTAAAAGCGTATCTGCTTAACTACTTCACCTTGTTCTGCAGTTCAATACTAAACAGGTCTTCCGCCGCGGGATACATAGAAGACTTCTTTTTGTCAGAAAATTTGAACAGTTTTAGTTCTGTTAGCAATTTATTTATTTATTTATAATGTATTCGGATGCTAACAATAATGAAAGTGCAGCGTTTGATACGGTACTCAGTGTCACTTGATTGATTGAGTTAAACTGATATACATGAGATTATCCACAAATATTCATGAAAAAAACCCTGCCTGCTAAGCCGCGGTCCCGGGTTCGAATCCCGGTAAGGGCATTTATTTGTGTGATGAGCATAGATATTTGTTCCTGAGTCATGGATGTTTTCTGTGTATATAAGTATGTATTTATATCGTCGCCTAGCACACATAGTACAAGCTTTGCTTAGTTTGGGGCTAGGTTGATCTATGTAAGATGTCCCCCAATATTTATTTATTATTTATTTACTTATAAAATAAGGTAGTAGTGCCACTCAAGGAGTAATTTTTGATATAAATCGCTTTAATATCGTAAATGTGTTAATTTTACTTTAAAATTTGTTTTCCAAATGAGTTTCTTAAAAATTGCAATAGTATTTCTGTCATTCACAATATTCGAATTATTCGTTTTATCCGGATTTTAACGTGTAAATTATCCGAATTTCAAAATCAGCGGATATCCGGATTACAAGCCCTATTCGGTGTCACTCCTAAAGTAGGTACTTACAGGTGACCGTACCGACATAGGTCAGTTAGGGACGCTGTTATTTGTAAAAAATGAGAAAGCCTTATACGGTCAACCGGGGTGGCTTTAAAACGCAGGGGTGACTTTGAAAATTTAGTTTTAAAGTCATACTGTAAGTAAATTTGCGATTTTCTATGGTAGATTTACAAGAATATTTATTGATCTATTATCCAGCTACTAGTTACATGAACAGTTTCAGTAAATAATGAATGATGTTAATTTTAAAGCCGTTCAAATACCATCAAAGTAACCCCAAATTTTCCTAAAGCCACCCCGGTTGACGTAGCTCTCCCGCTCTTACAATCCCGTACTTGTTGACCTTGGTCGGTTTGGTCGTCTGTAGACAGTGTAGACACTAATACACTCGCCAACTACAGTTGTGTATTCCATGTAGATACACCAAGGGCCCAATTCTCAAAAGATTGTAACTTATTGTAATAATTATCTAGAAATGTAAGTATGCAAAATAAATAAAATATTTTTATTGCAGATAAAAGCTTTGACATAGATGATGAAGATCTAGTCTTCAAAATATATATATATATATATATATAGAGAAAAAACTACCCCATATCCAAGCTATTCTGATGACCTTGAGGTGGATGTAAGTGCTTATAGTGTGAGAAAGCTGTATAAAATATAATCTGCACTAATTTGTATAAATATGTGTGTTACTTAATCTGTGTGAATTTGTAATAGTGATATGTTTTTAAATGTTTTTAAGGACCAAGATGCAGTCCTTGAGAGAGCACAACCCATGCAATCCATTTATACTATTTATAGTGAACCGGAACCGGACGCGATGTGCCCTTATTCATGCAAGCGTAATATAGTTGCAGTCGTTATAAGAAAAAAGTTAGAACAAGTTCCCGAAGAGAATTTACTGGCTTGTTTAGAAGATCTCGAAAATACAATAGAAAAATATTATTAAATGTGTATCAAGATTATGTGTACTCTATCATAATTATAGCTTCAGTGTAAAAGTCAATCATATTTTGGTACATTCGTTAGTGAAATATCGTTATAAAATAAGGGTTATTCCACTAGTTAGAGTTGCCACTAAGTTGTTACCAGTGGTAACTACAATGTTATTTTCCCAGCTTTTACTCCTAGTAACTACTGGGAATACCACTAACTTTAACAATTTTTTTGTGGCAATTACTGGAAACATATAGGCAATTACTGGAAAGATTATATCATAAGATTCATAAGTTTTGTTTTATTTTATACACATGTAAAGCCTGACCAGAAATATATGACTACGCGCCATGTAGCGGAATTTCATTAAAACTATTTTCTTCATAGTCATCATACTATACTGAACTGTCACTCCATACATCAGAACAAAGAGCATTGAATCACTACGTTTTAAGAGTCGGCACTCTCGAACAACCCTCGAACCGATTTATGCAGGCGTTTTTTCGACGATCGTGAGGTCATGTCACTGCTACCAACACAAAGAAAAAATCGCTAGGGCTCGACCAACCCAGTCCCTAATATTTATCGATATCAATAAATTTGCGATATTTTGCATTATGGCGACTTAACAGTAAATTTATAGTATTTATACATATATTTAAAAAAATGTCTAGGATGGCTGTCAGAGGCGTATTTCAAGGATTTGGCGTTGGCATCCTGAGCCAGTCAGGATTACCGCCCCGTTAAGTGACGATAAAGTATGACATTTAAGAAAAAACGCTGCTTCGCTATTCTAAAAAAGAGCCTGCCGCCTTTAATACGCCCCTGTATAAAATGAATAAAACAAAAGCAAAATATACTATCACTTTTCTTTTACATGAAGTAATTTTTCAACTAGTTTACAGCACTTCTCAGTTGAACTAATTTTGAGGCGTTTGCAGAAAATTCCTATGATTTACTGTGCCTGACGTTCATATTTGGCACTGCCTCCTAATTAAGAGTTTTGTTATAAGCCAGTATTTGTTGCTTCAATCTTCGTGTTTCTTGCATGTTTACCAGGGAAAGTTAATATTTACTGCAAAAAGCCTTGAAAACCTTTGCCCAACATTATCTTCATACAGGAGATGGATAAATATGCCGATTCTTCGTTACCTGTTAAAATTACCCATAATTAATCGTCATCTGAAATAAAGAGATTATCGATAAGTTGGCCACACTCTATTGATATTTTAGGTTATTTGTTTGTTTACGAAAAAACTTATTTACAGAATGTTTTCGCTTAAATCGTAGACTGTACATGATAAGTACTACTTTAAATTGATTAAATGAGTAGGTAACTGTTAGCAACTCGAAACGAAAATATAATAAAATACTAGTTACCGACCTGCATATATCCAGTGCAAAGCTAGGCAAAAACAAGCCACCATCACAAATTTCACACTTTCTTATTGGTTTGACCGAAATTTCAATAATAACTTTAGTTATTTTATTATTTACTTAACTTACAAAATTCAAAACGACAGATTTGACGTTGACGACTATGTATGACGTTATCTATGTATTTTTGCTACCAAAATATGTATAATGGACTTTAGTACTATTAATAATAGATGTCATTTTGATTTGATAGCATTTTTTTTGTGTCGTAATGTTGGGAATCATTGCTTGATGATATTATCATACTATGGAGTGACGACGGGCTGCATCAGAATAACAGCGCACTCTTGACAATAGTTATATATTTCTGGTCAGGCTTTAGTTTCTTAATCATACTTACCATATCCAACGCGATCAATGTTATTTTCATGAAATCTAATGGCAACAGCTGAGACTGTTTCCTCACCTTTAATTGATTGGCCTCAATGGCCACTGCGTAAGAGTCGTTAGAGGTGCACATTGAATTAGAGCACACAAATATTATTTCAGTAGTTGCCTAATAGCAAGGACGATATATACCGGGACTGACAAAGCCCATACAAAAAAGTTTACCCCTGAAATGTCCCATACATTTCCGAGCGATTATTTCCGAAAAAATTAACAATATCAAAAAATGTTAGTAGTAAACCCCTATTCATTTTTTAATACCTATCTAACAATAGGTATATCACGTCAGGGTTGAAATAAAAAAAATCTCTCCCCACTCTACGTGTAGGGGCACCCTAATAAAATATTTTTTTCCACTTTTTATTTTTGCACTTTGTTGGCGTGATTGATATACATATTGACACCAAATTTCAGCTTTCTAGTGCTAACGGTCACTGAGATTATCCGCGGACGGACGGACGGACAGACAGACATGGCGATAAGGGTTCCTAGTTGACTACGGAACCCTAGAAAAGATATTTGTAGGCATCATCAGTGTAGTTATGATACTATTTAATAGGTGGCGCTAAAAAATTCAGGTAAGATTCTTAGTATGAACATTATCAATCCTATATGAATCATCCTTGCTAATAGTAATTATGACGTTTTCAGAATAAAGGTCCCTGTCCATAGTACTTAATTAGTTCCAGTTCTACTAGGGCTTGCAATCCGGATATTCATTTTATCCGGATATCCGCCAATTTTAAAATCCGGATTTTTTGTAAGTTGAAATTCGGATTTTTTGTAAGTTGAAATTCGGATAAAACGAATAATTCGAATATTGTTTAAGACAAAAATACCATTGCATTATTTAAGAAAATCATGTGAAAAACGTTGAATTTTAAGATAAAATTGATACATTTACGTTATTAAAGCGATTAATATTAACACTTTCGAAACCGGGCTCTACGCGGCGCTACGACATTTTCGCTACATACGGGGAAACCCATGTAATCGGCTACGCTTCTACGAGCGGTGTGCCCGACAGTCGGGTTCTTGGTAGCGAAAGTGTTAATAATATTAAATATTACTCCTTGAATGACCACTACTAATCTATTTTGTCATGAATATTTGTAAATGATCTCATGCACATGAAAGATAGGAAGTGAGAAAGAACAAGGCTGAATGGTGTTTGGAAAATTCCAATGTTCTTTTTGGATCGCCGAATCCACAGTAGCAGTGAAGCATTTAGCATTTGAATAAATCGGCAATGAAAACCTCGTCAATGCAATCAGGGTGGCTAGCCGAATGGCACAATCGCTCACGAAACGCTCACGAAACGAAGCGCTAGTAGATATCTATCTCTATCGCGCTTACGTATTGGCGCGACAGAGCCAGCGGCGTATCGCTTTCGTTTGGCGTCGGAGAAATGCCATTCGGCTACGGGGCCTGATAGTGGGGACGTTTATCGACAAAAAGAGGCCAAACCTTCTTTTTCTTGACCAAAGCATGAAACTTGGCACAGTTGTTCCTTATATCAAAATAAGCCGATTAAGATCGGGAGCCTTCGGGAGCCTCCCCCCTGGGGCTCGGGAGGGGGGGTCAAAGTACCGCTTCACCCGGCTTGCTTTGAAAAATTCTAACATAGCCCGTTTAGTTCATAGGTCATGTTTGGTATCGTTTTCGAGTAAATCAATAACGTAGAATTCATTTTTGGTACTAAAATTATGATTTAATGGTAAATAAAATAAAAAAAAATTAAAAGTTTGAAATTTTCATCTACGATTTACAAATTCAAGTCATCATAAATGTCAAACTGTTTGCTTTTTCTACAAATAAAAAATATGATATGAAAGCCTATTTAATATAAATTATGAATAATATAACTTTTACCCACCTTTACTAACGTTAAGTTTCATAAAAAAAACTTTAAGCCGCGCGGCGTCGGGACGCCGCGAGCGTAATTTTAACATACCTTTATTTTAAAAAACTCTATTAGAACCCGTTTAGCTATTAGGTCATATTTAGTATCGTTTTCGAGTAAATTAATAACGTAGAATTTAGTTTTGGTACTAAAATGACCATTTAATGTTAAATGAAATAAAAATAAAAAATAAAAATTTTCTGTGAGTTGCAAATTCAAGTCACGATAAATGTCAAACGGTTTGCTTTTTCTATAAATATAAAAATATGATATTAAAGCCTATTCACAAAGGATAGTACGCGTTCACCTACGCGAGCTTAGACTGTCTGCGGGGAACGCGCCTCTTTCATATATTTGATCGCCAGTGTCAGAGGTGTGTTAATGCATAAATAGAAAAAGATTATACACGTTAAGATTATATACGTGTCGCAGCAATAGCAATATAATAACGTGAGTACAACCGTATTTCAATTAATTATTAGAAAAAGATTCATTATTATTGACGTGTCGACAACGGCAACACTCGGGTCGGACCACACGATCTAAAGACCGACTGTACCTGTTATTTATTCATTGTAGTGAATCCTGAAAGAAATTTATATAACAGTATTTTATACAATCGTGATATAATACAAAACTTTTCAGTCGAGTACCATGTGTAGTACGGTACGAGAGTGAAAAGCTTAATTATATCACTATTGTATACAATACTTTTTCTACGAGTCATCATCTTCATCATCAATGGACGGAAATATCACCATTCATGCAAGTTAAAATTAATGTCAATAGAGTCGTTCACCGTTGTATCAACATCGAATTACCTAGCAACCAATTGTTTGTAATAACCGTCTCTGATTGGCCGATAACGCGACAGATAAAAAAAATGTGTTTCAGACGCAGGAAAATTTGCCAGGTATCGCAAATTAGTATAGAAATTGTATCAAGTTCTATTTTTGAAATTATTATAGTTAACTAAAGTCAATTATAATGAGCTTATTATAATTGAGTCGGAACTGCCATAGAGTATCCAACACTGAAAAGTTAGCACTTATAGTTTAGTCTGTGGTGTCCTAATTGACAGATTACTCATACTCATACTCATACTATACATTCCCTTCACAAAAACATAGCTGGGTACATATGGAACTGCATAAAAAAGGCTCTACCCTCTTTATGCAGTTGCATCGGTTTTTGCAACCTGATTTACATTTACATCTTGTAACTTCTAAGCATATACTGGCCACTTCAGTGTTGTCTGACCAGTGTGGTACCCATTCGTCTCCTTCTTCCTTCCATCCCCAAGAAGACGGACTTGGCAAATTTTGGTGTGGCACCAACGCCAACGCCTGACTCCAAACAAGAACGCCCTGAGTCCCATTTCTCAAAACTGAAAGTTACAAGTTACAAGCGGAAGTCTCTTTCCAACTTGTCATATTAGACATTAACAACCATTTGTAAATTGTAACTTGTAGCTTCGAGAAATGGGCCCCTGGTACACTGTGCGCAGTATATGCTGATCCAAGGCAGCCTCTGAAGGAGGTATGTTCTCCAATTGTCGATCTTTTCTGGTACCTAAAGAGGTAGGTACTTCGACCACTCATTCACCGTTGCGCAACGACTTGGTCTGAAACAATATGTGCATTATCATTTTAGAGTCTACAACTATCAAATTACAACTTTTTGGTGGATCACGTAACCATCAGTATTACCCACTTACGTTACGTATCATAGAAAATTATTACAAACTTTAGTAGAATCTGATTTGCCTCTGATATTGCTCCATCTTGTAATAGTTTGACACCTTGGGTGGCCTGGCTAAGCTTCAAAGCCAAAAGAAAACGTTTCTAGATTAGACATAGTATGTGACAGGTACGATAAACGCAGCTTGAAACGATCAACAAGGGAGAAACATGGCCACCCAAGGCTTCAAACTATTACGAGATGGAGCAATATCATAGATAGGCTAATCAGATTCTACTAAAATTTGTAATTATCTTGTATGATAGGTAAGTGTGTAATAGTGAAGGTGATCCACCAAAATGTTGTAATTTGATAGTTGCAGAATCTGTTTAAATAAAATGACAATGCACATATTGTTTCAGATCAAGGGTCCTTACGCAACAGTGAATGAGTGCCGGAAGAACCTCTTTACTAGAAAAGATCGACACTTGGAGAACATACCTCCTTCCGAGGCTGCCTTACTTCATCATATACTGCCATTTGTCTAAGACTGGGGCTAAAGACATGCCAACCACACCCTTGCTGCCGACGCATTAGGACACCACGGACTCCACTGCCAGTCTATTGCTGGCCGAATTTTGTGACACACTGCACTTAACGATTTAATCCGCAAGGCTCTCGGCAGAGCGAACATGCCGACAACCCTCGAACCTGTCGGCTTGTCAGCAGCAGACGGAAAGCGGCCTGATGGTTGCTTGCTTTTGCCTTGGTTTCTGGGACGACCCTTGGCGTGGGGCGTGACCTGTGTGGATACCTTGGCTCCGTCCAACGTCTAACGCTCGGCCCAGAAACCAGAGACTGCTGCTGCAAAACGCCCAGTTTAAACGCGCAAATATGCATTTTTAAAAAACAACTATATATTTGCGGCAATTGCATTTGAAACATTTGGACCATGGTCATCAGACACCAAGCAGTTCGTGAAGGAAGTTTCCACCAAACTTGTCTGGGTGTTTGGTGACATAAGAGAAAAAAGCAAACGGTTGACATTTTTGTTGACTTGAATTTGCAAATTATAGATGATTTTTTTTTTAATTTATTTACAATTAAATTATAATTGTAGTACCAAAAATAAATTCTTTGTTATTAATTAACTCGAAAACTATATCAAACATGACCTAATAGCTAAACCGGGTCTAATAGAGTTTTTAAAATAGAGGTATTTTAAAATTACGCTCGCGGCGTACCGACGCCGCGCGTCTTAAAGTAATTTTTTAGTGGAACTTAACGTTTGTGAAGGTGAATAAAAGTTATATTTTTTATAATCTATATTAAATAGGCTTTCTTATCATATTTTTTATTTATAGAAAAAGCAAACAGTTTGTCATTTATGATGACTTGAGTTTGTAAATCATGGATGAAAATTTCAAATTTTTTAATTTTTTTTAATTTTACTTACCATTAAATTATAATTTTAGTACCAAAAATGAATTCTACGTTATTGATTTACTCGAAAACGATATCAAACATGACCTAATAGCTAAACGGGGTCTAATAGAGTTTCTAAAATAAAGGCATTTTAAAATTACGCTCGCGGCGTACCGACGCCGCGCGTCTTAAAGTAATTTTTTTGTGGAACTTAACGTTACTAAAGGTGGATAAAAGTTATATTTTTTATAATCTATATTAAATAGGCTATCATGTCATATTTTTTATTTATAGAAAAAGCAAACAGTTTGTCATTTATGATGACTTGAATTTGTAAATCATGGATGAAAATTTCAAATTTTTTAATTTTTTTTATTTTATTTACCATTAAATGATAATTTTAGTACTGAAAACGAATTCTACGTTATTGATTTACTCGAAAACGATACCAAACATGACCTATTAACTAAACGGGGTAAGTTAGAATTTTTCAAACCAAGCCGGGTGAAGCGGAACTTTGACCCCCTCCCGGGCCCCAGGGGGGAGGCTCCCGAAGGCTCCCGATCTTAATCGGCTTATTTTGATATAAGGAACAACTGTGCCAAGTTTCATGCTTTGGTCAAAAAATTTAAGGTTTTTCAATAAACTCCCCAGCTATGATATCTAAACAGGGAGAAGCTGGTCTAACATACGACATATTCGATGTAAATATCATCAGTATTACGTAATATCTCAATCAGATCACATATCTCAATCAGATTATCTGAATTGATTAAAATCAAATTTAGTCAAAATTACATAAAAATAAAATAACATATCATATGAGCGACATTTAGTATTTTTCATATCGTCAGCGTCGTACATATGTTATCAAACGGTATAATCCTAAATAATAAGAACCTACTTGTTTGCCTTAACCGGCCGTCCAGAGTGGGGTTCCAGAGCTATATGCTTGCAGGGACATCGAAAAGGCTTTAGTTTTTTACATACCGAATAACTTTATTTCGGTATCATGATTCCTTTTAAGATAATTACATTATGTATAAGGTAAGGAATAATATTTAGAATACCTAAAATATGACAAATTTGCATTATATTCAAATCAGTACGAGTATACTTCACGGAGTCCAAAACTATACGCAAATCAGAAGTCCAAAACACGAAAAAATAGATAGAGAGCGATTGCGGGCGCCGGTCGGTCGGCTCGAGCGCGAGTACTTGCGCCGCCGGCGTACGCGTCTGTGTGCGTGCGCCACGCGCACACACAACTATACAGGGCCTCTCTGTGGGTTCCGCCTCCGTCAGCGCGACGGCGATAAAGACCTAAAAATCTGAATTCGTGCTTGCCTCCTGTATAGTCTTAATCCTTTAATGATTCCGTTAACGTGAAACTTTAAGTAGACAGGCTTTATGAAGACAATTGGCCGGTGAGCCCTACAATTTTAAAATTTGCCGCCCTTTTTAGTGACAAAATTTGCTTGGCCGTCTATTGTTTACTAGGGAACCCTAAAAACGATACGTATATTTATACCTAGTTCATATAAAAGTGTGTCATTCCTGTCCTGATGAGTGATGAAATGAAACACATCTCTAATATTGACATCGAAGAAGAAAGACTTACAAAATGAAACCTTTAAAAACATACACAAGCTCTGAAAGAAGAAAGAAAGAAAATCAAGAGAGCCTTTACCAGTTGGTATGGTGACAATAAAATAAATGTGTAGTCCTCCAAGGTTGTATATGTACCTACACTTATTCGCTAGTTACGCTATAAGCATACACAAATTACGTACAACGTACACATAGTTTGGGACTGTTATGTTTATCAGGTTAACATTGACAAGTTATTTATTTAATATTAATGTAAAGTTATCCAAACCTAGCTCAATAGCTCAAAGTAAAAAATAACAAACTTATGTTTATGTCACAGTTTTCCATTAAACATTTTGGTTTTTTGTAGCCTCGTCATACATATACATGGTGTATATTCTATGCTGTTTCTTCCTTCCCATCTTAATGTTATTATGTTCACGTTATCACTTTCAATAGTTTCAATATCCAGCATACACTATCACTTAGTGGGGACGTTTATCGACAAAAAGAGGCCAAACCTTTTTTTCTTGACCAAAGCATGAAACTTGGCACAGTTGTTCCTTATATCAAAATAAGCCGATTAAGATCGGGAGCCTTCAGGAGCCTCCCCCTGGGGCTCGGGAGGGGGGTCAAAGTACCGCTTCACCCGGCTTGCTTTGAAAAATTCTAACATACCCCGTTTAGTTCATAGGTCATGTTTGGTATCGTTTTCGAGTAAATCAATAACGTAGAATTCATTTTTGGTACTAAAATTATAATTTAATCGTAAATAAAATAAAAAAAATGAAAAGTTTGAAATTTTCATCTATGATTTACAAATTCAAGTCATCATAAATGTCAAACTGTTTGCTTTTTCTACAAATAAAAAATATGATATGAAAGCCTATTTAATATAGATTATGAAAAATATAACTTTTACCCACCTTTACTAACGTTAAGTTTCATAAAAAAACTTTAAGCCGCGCGGCGTCGGGACGCCGCGAGCGTAATTTTAAAATGCCTTTATTTTAAAAAACTCTATTAGAACCCGTTTAGCTATTAGGTCATGTTTAGTATCGTTTTCGAGTAAATAAATAACGTAGAATTTAGTTTTGGTACTAAAATGACCATTTAATGTTAAATGAAATAAAAAAAATTTTTTTTTTTAATTTTCTTCTGTGAGTTACAAATTCAAGTCACCATAAATGTCAAACGGTTTGCTTTTTCTATAAATATAAAAATATGATATTAAAGCCTATTCACAAGGATAGTACGCGTTCACCTACGCGAGCTTAGACTGTGTGCGGGGAACGCGCCTCTTTCATATATTTGATCTCCAGTGTCAGAGGTGTGTTAATGCATAAATAGAAAAAGATTCATTATTATGGACTCCGGTGTCGACAACGGCAACACTCGGGTCGGACCACACACTCTAAAGACCGACTGTACCTGTTATTTATTCATTGTAGTGAATCCTGTAGGCCTAGCACATGATGGCCGCGGGAGTATGTCGCCGCGAGATAGACTACCCGTCCTTATGTCATTAATACAGTTACAAGAAGACGTGGCATCTATCTCGCGGCGACATACTCCCGCGGCCATCATGTGCTAGGCCTACTGAAAGAAATTTATATAATAGTATTTTATACAATCGTGATATAATACAAAACTTTTCAGTCGAGTACCATGTGTAGTACGGTACGAGAGTGAAAAGTTTAATTATATCACTATTGTATACAATACTTTTTCTACGAGTCATCATCTTCATCATCAATGGACGGAAATATCATCATTCATGCAAGTTAAAATTAATGTCAATAGAGTCTTTCACCATTGTATCAACATCGAATTACCTAGCAACCAATTGTTTGTAATAACCGTCTCTGATTGGCCGACAACGCGACAGATAAAAAAAATGTGTTTCAGATGCAGGAAAATTTGCCAGGTACTGCAAATTAGTATAGAAATTGTATAAAGTTCTATTTTTGAAATTATTTTAGTTAACTAAAGTCAATTATAATGAGCTTATTATAATTGAGTCGGAACTGCCATAGAGTATCCAACACTGAAAAGTTAGCACTTATAGTTTAGTTTGTGGTGTCCTAATTGACAGATTACTCATACTATACATTCCCTTCACAGAGACATAGCTGGGTACATATGCAACTGCATAAAGAGGGCTCTACCCTCTTTTTGCAGTGCCATCGGTTTTTGCAACCTGATTTACATTAACATCTTGTAACTTCTAAGCATATACTGGCCACTTCAGTGTTGTCTGATCAGTGTGGTACCCATTCGTCTCCTTCTTCCTTCCATCCCCAAGAAGACGGACTTGGTAAATTTTGGTGTGGCACCAACGCCTGACTCCAAACAAGAACGCCCTGAGTCCCATTTCTCAAAACTGAAAGTTACAAGTTACAAGCGGAAGTCTCTTTCCAACTTGTCATATTAGACATTGAAAACCACTTGTAAATTGTAACTTGTAGCTTCGAGAAATGGGCCCCTGGTACACTGTGCGCAGTATATGCTGATAGGCAGCCTCTGAAGGAGGTATGTTCTCCAATTGTCGATCTTTTATGGTACCTAAAGACTACTCATTCACCGTTGCGCAACGACTTGGTCTGAAATAATATGTGCATTATCATTTTAGATTCTACAACTATCAAATTACAACTTTTTGGTAGATCACGTAACCTTCAGTATTACCCACTTACGTTACGTATCATACAAAATTATGGCACGTATTTAACCGGGCGACTGAATAACCATAGAAATGGGTATCAAAAATAATAGTTTGGCGACTAAAATGGGGCCTCAAAAATAACTTCCCGTTTAATATTATAGTTGCCCGGTTAATTATATGCCCAAAATTATTACAAACTTTAGTAGAATCTGATTTGCCTCTGATATTGCTCCATCTTGTAATAGTTTGACACCTTGGGTGGCCTGGCTAAGCTACAAAGCCAAAAGAAAAAGTTTCTAGTTTAGACATAGTATGGGATAGGTACGATAAACGCAGCTTGAAACGATCAACAAGGGAGAAACATGGCCACCCAAGGCTTCAAACTATTACGAGATGGAGCAATATCATAGATAGGCTAATCAGATTCTACTAAATTTTGTAATTATTTTGTATGATAGGTAAGTGTGTAATAGTGAAGGTTAGGTACGTGATCCACCAAAATGTTGTTATTTGATAGTTGCAGAATCTGTTTAAATAAAATGACAATGCACATATTGTTTCAGATCAAGGGTCCTTACGCAACAGTGAATGAGTGCCGGAAGAACCTCTTTACTAGAAAAGATCGACACTTGGAGAACATACCTCCTTGTTGCCGACGCATTAGGACACCACGGACTCCACTGCCAGTCTAGTGCTGGCCGAATTTTGTGACACGCTGCACTTAACGATTTAATCCGCAAGGCTCTCGGTACATCGAACATACCGACAACCCTCGAACCTGTCGGCTTGTCAGCAGCAGACGGTAAGCGGCCTGATGGTTGCTCGCTTTTGCCTTGGTTTCTGGGACGACCCTTGGCGTGGGGCGTGACCTGTGTGGATACCTTGGCTCCGTCCAACGTCTAACGCTCGGCCCAGAAACCAGGGACTGCTGCTGCAAAACGCCCAGTTTAAACGCGCAAATATGCATTTTTAAAAAACAACTACATATTTGCGGCAATTGCATTTGAAACATTTGGACCATGATCATCAGACACCAAGCAGTTCGTGAAGAAAGTTTCCACCAAACTTGTCTTGGTGTTTGGTGACATACGCATAGGCTTTTACATCATATTTTTTATTTAAAGAAAAAGCAAACAGTTGACATTTTTGTTGACTTGAGTTTGCAAGTCATAAATGAATATTTTTTTTTAATTTATTTACCATTAAATTATAATTATAGTACCAAAAATAAATTCTTTGTTATTAATTTACTCGAAAACTATATCAAACATGACCTAATAGCTAAACGGGGTCTAATAGAGTTTTTAAAATAGAGGCATTTTAAAATTACGCTCGCGGCGTCCCGACGCCGCGCGTCTTAAAGTAATTTTTTTGTGGAACTTAACGTTTGTAAATGTGGATAAAAGTTATATTTTTTATAATCTATATTAAATAAGCTTTCATATCATATTTTTTATTTATAGAAAAAGCAAACAGTTTGTCATTTATGATGACTTGAATTTGTAAATCATGGATGAAAATTTCATTTTTTTTATTTTATTTTATTTACCATTAAATTATAATTTTAGTACTAAAAACGAATTCTACGTTATTGATTTACTCGAAAACGATACCAAACATGGCCTATTAACTAAACGGGGTAAGTTAGAATTTTTCAAACCAAGCCGGGTGAAGCGGTACTTTGACCCCCCCTCCCGGGCCCCAGGGGGGAGGCTCTCGAAGGCTTCCGATCTTAATCGGCTTATTTTGATATAAGGAACAACTGTGCCAAGTTTCATGCTTTGGTCAAAAAATTTTAGGTTTTGCAATAAACTCCCCAACTACACTGCACGTTCACTGTTTATACGCCGAAAGTTGCAACTCAAGTAAAGCTGAGTTTAGACATGCAAGTTATTGCTGCAAGTTTTGAGACAGAAGTATATGCTAGAAAGAGATGCAGATATTTGCCACTCACTCTTACCTATAGTTGCGTCTCAAAACTTGCAGCAATAACTTGCTGGTCTAAACTCAGCTTAAATGAAGTAAACAAATCAAACAACCTACCTTCACCTTCATTGCCGGCCGCGGCCGGCCGGCTAACCGAAACAGAAATATAAATGAACTTCGTGTGAAAAAGAGACAGCGAAAGGCGGCTCGTGCGTCGGCGAAAACGCTCGGCTCCGGCGCTCGCTACAGTCGCTATACCTACTCCCGCGCGGCTCGGAACGAAATAATATTGGTTTTAGGAACGCTAAAATTCTGTTCGTTCATTTAAACGTTACTGTAAGGAACCGTTCTTTGAGGGAACGAAATAAGAACCGAAACCGAAATTATTTTGTTCCCACTGAACAAAATTTATAATGAACCGTTCTTTTAGGGAACGATATAAGAACCGTAACCGAAATTATTTTGTTCCCATTGAACAAAATTTATTGGTAACGGTTTAAGAACGATATCAAATGGTATTTGGGAACGGGTTCCGATCCCTGGTATAAAATACAGGATTATAAAGCAAAATACAGGATGTACTTTTTATAACCGGCAATATTTAAGGAGGTGAAGTCATATAACTGTTACCGAATACAAAACACTAAATAAAACTGCATCATAGTAAAAAAAAAAACGCCCAATGGACTTGCCTCGCGTGACGTCACGTAGTGTTTTTAACAGTCGCCTCAAATCTTTCAAGAAGGACGGTTCTCAAGTCGTCTGTATGTTTTTTATTTTATGTTTGTTCCTCGATATCTCCGTCGTTACTGGACCGATTTTGAAAAAAAAAAATTTTTTATTGAATAAATATGCATACAGATTGGTCCCACTTTTCTCAGAACCCAGTTCTGATGATGCGATCCTGGAGAAATCGAGGGAACTCCTCAAATCTGAAAGGTGTACATATGGTGATTTTTGTGTTTTTAAAGGAACAGCATGCATTTACGTACGGAACAGTGACATTGGGTGCAGTGGAACTGCTGATGATGGCCAGAACGGAACTCTTCAAATCTGAACGGCACGCTTATAGTGACTTTGGTATTTTTCTAAGAACAGCATGCACTTACATCCAGAACAGTGACATTTGGTGCAGTGGAACTGCTGATGATGGTCAGAACCGGACTCCTCAAATCTGAACGGCACGTTTATAGTGACTTTGGTATTTTTACAAGAACAGCGTGCACTTTCATCCAGAACAGTGACATTTGGTGCAGTGGAACTGCTGATGATGGCCAGAACCAAACTCCTCAAATCTGAACGGCACGCTTATAGTGACTTTGGTATTTTTACAAGAACAGCGTGCACTTTCGTCCAGAACAGTGACATTTGGTGCAGTGGAACTGCTGATGATGGCCAGAACCAAACTCCTCAAATCTGAACGGCACGCTTATAGTGACTTTGGTATTTTTATAAGAACAGCGTGCACTCTCGTCCAGAACAGTGACATTTGGTGCAGTGGAGCTGCTGATGATGGTCAGAACCAAACTCCTCAAATCTGAACATTGAGAAATAATACATAGATTACCAAAGGACTTTTAAATAAGACAATTTTTAATCATGTATTTCTTATATTTAAAAAAGAAACAACCCCAATGAATGATCGATTAACGTTACACCGTTACGCCACCGTTTTTGACTTTCCCAAAAAAAATTCTCATTCCTATTTTTGGCCTTCGGTTTTACCTCGTGCCAAATTTTACCGCGCTCGGACCGAAGATAAATAAATCAAAGTCGGCCATTTTGAAATAGTGTAGTTCAAGCTTTTTTGAACTTTTTCCAACCGTTACGGAGATATGGTTATTAAAAAAAACTTCCATACAAATTTCAATTTGCCTTCAAAGACCGCCACTTTGTATACTAATCTTGAGGCGGCTGTCCACCCGTGTGCCGAATTTCAGCGCGCTCGGACCATTTTGAAATATAAAAAAAAGTCGGCTATTTTGTTTTATTTTTAAATGTCATTCGATGGATCTCAGATGACTGTACAACATTTGTTCAAGCACTTTTAACTTATTTGTATTATTATGGAACCATGGCGACTAAAAAAAAACCTCCACACAAATTTCAATTGGCCCTCAAAGGCCGCCATTTTGAATTTTTCAAAAATATTCTTTTTGAATACTAATTTTGAGGTGGCCATCCACTCGTATGCCAAATCTCAGCGCGCTAGGACCATTTTGAAATAAAAAAAAAGTATTAGTAGTATTATTAGTAGCCATTTTGAATTATTTTTAAGTACAACTTTTTTCTACTCCGAGACTTGTATGACATTAATTTGGTCGAGCACCCCCGGCTAACTTTTACGATTTAAAAGTTGCCATATAAAACAAAAGTGGCCAGTTTTCTCACATTTGCAGCAGTTTTAGGATTCCGTAGTCAACTAGGAACCCTTATAGTTTTGCCATGTCTGTCTGTCCGTCCGTCCGTCCGCGGATAATCTCAGTAACCGTTAGCACTAGAAAGTTGAAATTTGGTACCAATATGTATATCAATCACGCCGACAAAGTGGTAAAATAAAACGTAAAGCGGGGACTGGTTTTCTTTTTATTCCAACCCCAACGTGTGATATATTGTTGGATAGGTATTTGAATAACGGTTTAATAAAATCGTTTTTTGGTAATATTAATATTTTCGGAAATAATCGATCCTAAAGGAAAAAAAAGTGTGTCCCCCCCCCTCTAACTTATGAATCATAATATGTTTAAAAAATATTTAAAAAATCACAAAAGTAGAACTGTATAAAGACTTTCTATGAAAATTATTTTGAATTTGATAGGTTCAGTAGTTTTTGAAAAAAATACGGAAAACTACGGAACTCTACACTGAGCGTGGCCCGACACGCTCTTGGCCGGTTTTTCCAAAAAAAATTTATTTCATTCCAATCAAGGCTGTTTGGAGATTCTACGACCAAAATTTGAGTGCTCTACGACAAACTTGAAAAATCGTCAAAAATAGTCGGCCACTTAGAAAAAAAATGGCGGCGTCAAAAACAGCCCAAGATCCTCTATGACATTTGGTCGAACACCCCCCGGCTATCTCCCGCCGTTTGGCCAGGCCGTCCAATATTTTTTTACCCGGAATAGGTAGACCGACGGTCGGATTTCTATAGGGTCGCAGGACAAACCTCTATACGGCCACACTAAACACTGCCACCGGCGGAACCTCCTTCTGGCTATTTTTGGAAAAATGTCAGTCGTGTTGCAGCTTTATATTATAATAGCTTTTGCACGCGGCTTCGCTCGCGTTAAAAAGAGACAAAAAGTAGCCTATGTCACTCTCCATTCCTTCAACTATCTCCACTTTAAAAAATCACGTCAATTCGTCGCTCCGTTTTGCCGTGAAAGACGGACAAACAAACAGAAATACTTTCACATTTATAATATTAGTATGGATAGATAAATGTGAGTAAAAAAATTACATACCTATTTTGATTACCATTTTTTTTTAAGGTAGGGTTAAATTCTTAACCAATTGGGATAATGTCGAAAGTCTGTGAAAAGGATTCTTATGCCATATAATGAGAATAATAACAATAATGGCTACCGCAGTCTCACCACCCGTGTTTGCACACACGCGCGCGCACACAGACACACGCGACTTTTGTTTTATAAGGTGTAGAGATATATTATACCGCCGTGCGCTTCGTGTCCATTATAAATGAAAATTAAGGAAAATATGGGAAATAATATTCAAGTTACAATTTATTTTACTGTTTTTGGGTTTTGTATTTATTTGCATCCATAAATATTTACCGTCATAAAAATTACACCCTGTATTGTGTAACTAAAAACTGAAATCAATAGTTACAATAATATTAATCACGGTATATGAATAGGAGTGCCGGATCGAATTAGGCACTTCAATATCGGAACAAAGGGTTCCGGAAATTCGAGGAAATGTAAAATAAAATAATAGTGCATTAGGGTAATTCCGAAAGTCGTCTAATTACGAAAGTCACATAAAAATCACCATTATTTCCATCATATCAAGATTCCCTTTTCGGAATTACCACAGCATTTTTGTCATTCGATATTACCCTAATGCACCACAATAAAACTTAACTATAGTTTAGCTAGTTTAATTCGTTTATTTTAGATACCTTTACGTGTTTTCGAGATTTATAATTGGTCTGTTTTCATTACTAATGTAATACAGTTCTTAAGGTTAGTAATGTATAAGTTTTAATTGGGAAGACATGCAAAAAAAAAATCAGGAGAATCCCGCCAAAGCCCGAACTTCTGGCAGTTCTGGCAATCTTAAATTATGTATGACTGCGCACGAGAAGTAGGTACCTACGCCTCGTGTCACAGCGCGGCGTCGCACCAGCGGCATGCGCCAACCTGATTGGCTATCGGTTGCGCGCCACACAGCGCGAAAATTTAAAATACTACTCTATTGCGTTGCGTTTTATTCTGCCAAATATTGAAAACCCATGGATGAAAGTGACCCAAATTAAAAATGATGACTTGATATCATATTATAATTATGTAGACGTCAACTTTTTAACATGAAAATTTTTTGAGGCTTTGACAGGGTTTTTATTAAAAAAAAAAATTTTTTAACCTAAGCATTGGATGAATGTGACACACTTTTAAAATATATATATATAACAATGTCCTGAATAGTATAAGACTTCACTTACCAACTCTAATATTTTATTAGGTGTTTAAGGGCCAATATTAGACATTTTAAAAAAATAATTAAACCCATCTATGAAAATGACCCAAAATGCATATGTACATCGGCAACCACGTTGTTTTTACATAGATACAAATAATTTCTTCTCGAATATTTTTTTGACTGAACACTGCTTAAAAATAGAAATACCTAAATTTCGAGCTAAGCAAGTACCTAGGACGACCCAAAATATTATTTTTATATTTGATCAATAGTCTGAAAACCATATGCAAAAAATAAGCAACATGAATATTATCGAAACCTCAAAAGTTATCGCTACCCGACTAATTGAGTGAGCACCTTCCGAAAATTAAAAAAAATATGCTGATCATTTAGTAAAAGTTCTAAAACAATTGTGAAACGAATCTCTGAATTTGTAAAAAGATAAATCAAAAGATACAGCCATTAACATGTGCTCACTCAGTTCTCACAAACTACCAACGAAAACAGTGAATATATTCATTTAACATATAATATTTATATACTAACATTTAGTAAAAAATAGGCCAACCTACCTCTATAAATATTAGATCACCTAGTGACGTATTTAATTTTTTACAAATAGTTTCTTATGCTCACTCAATCCTCACACTTTTGAAAAGTCGAATTTTGATGAAAAACATAAGATTTAGACCGCTATTATATGTGTATAGTTTAGTAAAAGTGAAATGGGAATTTGTAAAATACAAAACGAACCACTAACGTGTCAGGTTTTTTTATAATAAATTTTTGTAAGTGCTCACTCAGTCCACACGTTTTGAGAAAGTTAAAAATGTAAATATCTTACGATTTGTAGCACCTAAGACACTCGAAAGTACTTCAACATTTAGTAAAAATTTTTACTAAATATCCACCATCTAATATTTTATATTCGTTGTCTGGTTTTAAAGATATTCAGACATAACTTTTCTCATACAAATGTATCAAGTAGGGTGACCACACTATGTCGGCTCCTGATTTTCCCCACCTTCCCGTTGTCATATTGAGATTGGGGAGTTTCGTTCAATTTTGATAATAGTTTATATTAAACTAATACCATATTAATTCTCCATCTGCAAACTGTTTTTTAGGTTATGTTCTTGGCCTAGTGATGATGTGTATTGTGTAATTTTTATCGACGTCAGGATAATAACCATATCGACATCTATATCGCTCGTGCGTATTGGCGCGACAGAGCCAGACTAACTGGCACGGCGTTTCGTTTTCGTTTGGCGTCGGAGTAATGCCATTCGGCTACGCACGCTGTAAAGCTGCTAACACATGACCGTACGAGCACCGTACCGCACCAAGGTCATCCATATGGATGTTTGCTAGCTTGTAAATGGGAGCTAGAAATAGTTATTATTTTCTCGCTCCCACTTACAAATCCGGTACGCTCATCTGTTAGCACGATTAGATTACCAGGTTCTGGTTTCTTACTAGTGAATTGGTTTCTTACTAGTGAAGTGGTATTAGTTTAATATAAACTATTATCAAAATTGAACGAAACTCCCCAATCTCAATATGACAATGGGAAGGTGGGGAAAATCAGGAGCCGACATAGTGTGGTCACCCTACTTGATACATTTGTATGAGAAAAGTTATGTCTGAATATCTCTAAAACCAGAAAACGAATATAAAATATTAGATGGTGGATATTTAGTAAAAATTTTTACTAAATGTTGAAGTACTTTCGAGTGTCTTAGGTGCTACAAATCGTAAGATATTAACATTTTTAACTTTCTCAAAACGTGTGGACTGAGTGAGCACTTACAAACATTTATTATAAAAAAACCTGACACGTTAGTGGTTCGTTTTGTATTTTACAAATTCCCATTTCACTTTTACTAAACTATACACATATAATAGCGGTCTAAATCTTATGTTTTTCATCAAAATTCGGCTTTTCAAAAGTGTGAGGATTGAGTGAGCATAAGAAACTATTTGTAAAAAATTAAATACGTCACTAGGTGATCTAATATTTATAGAGGTAGGTTGGCCTATTTTTTACTAAATGTTAGTATATAAATATTATATGTTAAATGAATATATTCACTGTTTTCGTTGGTAGTTTGTGAGAACTGAGTGAGCACATGTTAATGGCTGTATCTTTTGATTTATCTTTTTACAAATTCAGAGATTCGTTTTACAATTGTTTTAGAACTTTTACTAAATGATCAGCATATTTTTTTTAATTTTCGGAAGGTGCTCACTCAATCCACACACACACATTCTTGTCTTATAGGGACTCCATCTTGTATTATGACGACCGGTCTGGCCTAGCGCGTAATGAGCCTGCCTGCTAAAGCGCGGTCCCGGGTTCGAATCCCGGTAAGGGCATAATTATATTTGTGTGATGAGCACAGAGTTCCTGAGTCATGGATGTTTTCTATGTATCCATACTAATATTATAAATGGGAAAGTGTGTGTGTCTGTTTGTTTGTCCGTCTTTCACGGCAAAACGGAGCGATGAATTGACGTGATTTTTTAACTGGAGATAGTTGAAGGGATGGAGAGTGACATAGGCTACTTTTTGTCTCTTTTTAGCGCGTGCGAAGCCGCGGGCAAAAGCTAGTATTATATATATCGTTGTCTGAGTACCCACAACACAAGCCTAAAGCTTACCTTGGGACTCTGTCAGTCTGTGTAAGAATGTCCTATAATATTTATCTACTCAATATTTATGATACGTACCGCCTCAGTCAACTCCTGAAGTCCCAGCAAGCTATGGAAGTCCCTGCTCCTCTTGGCCTCCGCGCTATTATCTATGAGCGAAGCACCGACTTTCCTCTCAAGGAACACAGTGAAACCCTCATTGAGCCAGAAGTGCTCGAAGTTCCTGTTGGTGACTAGATTGCCTGTCCAGCTGTGCATGATCTCGTGGACTAGGACGTCTGCTAAGCTTCTGTCACCGGCCTAGAAATTATAGAATAGAAAACATTTATTTAGAGTACAAATAAAACAGAACACATGCAAAAAAAAAACATTAGACGCTAAAATAGGAACCCACTCAGCATAATGGCGCGGACATCCACAACGCTGGTTTTCTGTGGGGACCTGACTGGAAAGAATGTTATGGTCGATGATATACACCGTGTTTTCTATTTAATTCCGTTAACTTCGGCATATAGTTAGGTCCATTATAGGAAACAGAAGTATAGTTAGTTTTTGTCCGTCAGTTAGATCGTCCAAAAATACTGAACACATATTTTTCACTTTATCTAATTAGTGAAAAAATACAAAGATATAGAGCATCAAATTGCCGGAGTGGGGGCTTGTGGCGTCACTTTTAAGTAAAAATTGTACCTAGGTGGGACGTCACGCGAAACTTCAACGCGTACAGTGCGTCGTCATTTTTTGTTTACGAGAAAAAAGAAAAAATAGATGTCCCAAATTTTTTCATAATTTATCTGACGGATTAAATAGTTTGTTTTAGTTGTCTCGGCTATTGTAAATCCCGTTACTCAACAGCAATTGATGTAACATCTATCGCAGGTGTATGGTATTTTTAGAAGAAAAGAAAAAGAATTTAAGAAAACTAACTATGCCATTCTGTTTCTATAAAAACACGGTGTATAAAGTAGTCGCTTTTAATTTCGACAAGTTTGGCATCAATACCGAATATCCATAAGAAAGTATCGCCTAGCACCAGAATATGTTACTTTGTGCAAAACGTACTGTATATCAGACGGCGGCGGCTGCTTGTAGATTTTCTATTAATGAAAAGCGGTGTTTCTCACCAGTAAAGTAGGCGTGACAAACGTCAAGCAGGGGTTCTCCATACCACCGTACGGGAATGAAGGTGGCAGCACCAACAAGTCGTACTGCGTCCATACGTAAGGCCCGCATAAGCGTTCGGCCGCTTGTAGGTATTTCTCAGTCTCCGCGAATTCCCAGGCGCTTTTTTCTATTTCTTCCTTTTCTGACCATACTCGAGATCTGTAAATGTGTTATTAAAAGTTAAAGAAGACTCATTGATATCAAATCCTAAAATAACCTCAGATACGAGCATAGAAGGCCTACAAGCAACACAAAACAGATAACCTAAATGACTGATCCGTGAATTTGTGTTTTATTTTTATAAAAGACCATTAAACAGCACCATTCTGTAAAATAGCTTTCTTTACCCAGGCCCGCCAGCAGATACGCCGGTATCGGCATAGGCTGCCTGAAGGTGGCTTTAGCACCACGACACTCTCTGATCAGGGTTCGAGGATATATATCAATGGATATATATCCGATATATATCCATCTGGGTTCGACGATATATATCAATGGATATAAATGTCCGATATATATGTATAATTTTTTTATAAATATAGAAGAAGGGTTTAAAAATGTAACATTGTTAAAAATATAGTTTTTTTTTTGTGTTTATTACTGTTTTTCTACTAAATTTTATGTTTTTTAGTAGATTTTTCCTTATCTAAAGTAGTATTCATGGATAATGCAACAAATCAATAAAATTCCTTCCATATAAAATCGATATATATCAAAGTTGATATATATCATAAATATCCGATATTTTAATATTTATTATAAATATCGGATATTTTCGAACCCTGTCTCTGATATGAAGACACTCACAACTGTGAACCCTTCATATCACCTATGTAACCCTGGTACCTGATGGTTCTTACACACGCCTACAGCAATATATGCAGGTATAGGTACGCCTGTACCTGTACGCTGTCTGAAGGTGGCTTTAGCACCGCGGCTCTTTCCACTCGTGCCCATGAGAACAGTGAGCTACTGTCATCTCATGTATCCCCGGTAGTATTCTTACCTAGGTCCAAGTTCTCTAGACTCCAACACGCCCACAGCAATAGCCAGCAGATACGCCGGTATCGGCACAGGCTGCCTGAAAGTAGCTTTAGCACCGCGGCTCTCCTCTCGGAGGGCACTCATGAGGACTGTGAACTCTTCAGGAGCTGTGACTTCTGCGTCGTATGTGAACTTCACGGCGGGCGTGTCTTGGCAGGGTATAATGGAACGCGCGTGAATGGGCTGTAAACAGGTAATAAAAGAAGATCAAATTATAGGCTGCAGTTGAAGTAGATGGTTCTGTTTGACGATTGTTTTTTATGTTTGGAGTACATTTTTTTATTAAAATCGCCTAGTGATCTCTAATAAGATTATTTGAAATCGACTCCTCTTGGATGTTCTAGTCTAGGAATCAGCAACGCGCGACTCACGCGCGATAATTTAAAGGTACGATTGCACTTCTTAGAAGCTACTTAGGCACTTTAATCAAGATCGCAAGACTTGTGATGACAAAAACAGGTGATTTATATTGCCTTTGGCTTATCTTTTGTAGCCGCTTCGGATCTATAGGCCGAGCACATGATTGTCGCCGCGAGATTTATGACACGTCTTCTTTGTATTAATGACATAAGGACGGGTAGTCTATCTCGCGGCGACATGCTCTCGCGGCAATCATATGCTAACCCTGTTAGTCTATTTAAATCGACTAATTACCGAGAAAACATTAATATTCGCTTTATTCTTACCCGACATTGACTGAAGAGGTACGGGTGCTTTTCCTGAGGTCTGACTTGGCTCCAGCCATTGTAGAGCGGACGCAGTTTGCGAAGACGCATAATATATTTTGAATAATGAGAACTCGTGGACGTCAGCTGCAGTTCCGCGTAGTCTATTTGTAAATTGTAGGTGCTAATTTACCTGACATTGACTGAAGAGGTATGGGTGCTTCTTTCCTGAGGTCTGACTTGGCTCCAGCCATTGTAGAGCGGATGCTGTAGCTGAAGACGCATAGTCTATTTTAATTTTGAACCTGCAACAACAATAATTGTTTAAAAAATTTAGTCATATTTGGTGGTATACTTTGGTAGCTTAGTTGGTATGGTAAAGGAGCGGTGAGAACTCAAACCCTGCCTGTCAGACATTTTTCTTTTTATACTTTCTAAAAGTATCTACCTAATAATTACTTATACGTACTTCCAAAAAAATCTTTTCTTTTACAGAGATACATAGCAGTTTTTCCAGTCTTAGAAAACGTGATCATGAGAAAAACATAGGATAAAATCGCTATTACTTTCGTTTTACTAAGAAGGTAATCGCAATCTTTACTACTACAACTGTATTAGGTAATGTTTCAAGAAACAATGGGATACGATACTATACTGAAATAAATACCGATAACTCATAAAATTCTTATCATAGGTTCTATTACTAACAATGACTAATAAATCTACGACTGTGGTATCAACTATCCAGAGTTAAAATGTGTAACCCGATGTTACGTTGCGCGTACTCACGTGTATTACCTACGTACGTTGAGATTAGCTATTTCTAAGGCCGATATTACACTATCATAGAAATATGATCATAGACAACATGCCGTTATTTTTCTTCACGTTGAAGAAAAAGGGAGGCATAGGCATACAGACATATGCTCCAAGATATATATCGTCATCCTCCTTGCGTTATCCCGGCATTTGCCACGGCTCATGGTAGCCTGGGGTCCGCTTTGACAACTAATTCCAAGATTTGGCGTAGGCACTAGTTTCTACGAGGGGTAAACTAGACCTTATTGGAATTAGTCCGGTTTCCTCACGATGTTTTCCTCCACCGAAAACCGGCTGGCAAATATCAAATGACATTTCGCACATAAATTCCGAAAAACGAATTGTTTCGAGCCGGGGTTCGAACTCGCGACCTCCGCAACGAAAGTCGCACTTACTTACCGCTAGGCTACCAGCGCTTCCTCAAAGATATATGATAGTGTAATATAGCAGATATTCCACTATCATATGTTTATCATAGAAATATGATCATAGGTCTGTACGCCTCCCTTTTTCTCCAACGTGAAGAAAAAGGACGGCAGTCGTATTGAAAACAACGCTACCTACACCTATTAATACTACGAACATTTGCTAACCTACTCTTAATGTCGGGCGGCGGTTCCGGACCGTGCCTGCGACACACATCACAAGAACAGCTTGATGGAGAGGTCTTGATCGAGCCACTGGCTATTGAAGGCGGGGTGGGACACTGCGTGCTTGCTAGTTTGTAATACGTGCCGTCGAACGACAAGGTCAAACATCCTACTGTCGTAGATGGTGGGATTGGTGGGATACTCCTAGGAAATGTAGTGATACTTAAAATTAGAGGGGTTGCAGAAAATTGCTTTAGTAGACATATGTACCTACGTTATTATTTTCAAAATGAACACCAGGTGCCGTAGCCGAATGGCATTTCTGCGACGCGAAACGAAAACGAAACGCCGCGAAAGGTAGTCTGGCTCTGTCGCGCCAATACGCGAGAGCGATAGAGATAGATATCTACGAGCGTTCCGTTTCGTGAGCGTTTGTGTCATTCGGCTACGTACCCTGGGATGTCTAAAGCAATCAATCTAGAGTATATTTTTAAGTTGCTTATTTCAAATTGATTCTTGTCAGAAAACTATTCTATTCAGAAGTGGTTATACTGAACTGAACCTAATCCATGCTAATATTATAAATGGGAAAGTGTGTGTATCTGTTTGTTTGTCCGTCTTTCACGGCAAAACAGATCACACATCAATCATCGCACTAGCTATTTGCGAATGGCAATCCGCCGCAATTCAATAAAGCGCGCAGTGAGTTCGGGAGCGATGCAAAAGTTCGCTCCAATTGCTGAACGATCTCGTCGAGACCATGCAACAATTTTGAGCGTAAAGATACTGTAAGAGTTTTGAATGATTCACGGTTATTTTCATTAGATTTATTTTCACGGTATATATGTATCAGTCTAAAGATACTGTTCATTAAAAATTGTTTGCACGCTGAATTCTTTGTGCGCTCGCGACAAACTTTCTGTAACCCGCGGCCACAGACCAACCCCTATAGACATCTATTACAAGACGACTCGCGGTGGCCAGCCTTCCTAGTATTTGCACTGATATAAGCGCGGGCGCTCGCCGTGCCCGATCAGTATCGACCAAGTAACAGACCCGAAAGCAGCGCGTGTTTTTCGCACAAAAAAATTGGAAAAGGGTATTTTGATGCCTTAAAGATGTCCACCTGTAGTGTGAAATGGTGTGGAAAGGTAACAAGAAGCTCAAATTTAAAAACAGACGGCATTACATTCCACAAATAAGTCATATTTATAATTTATTCAGAGCCGGCATAGGTCAACTTACATTGGCCACTTACGCGTCAGTAGAGGGACAGTCATACTTCTGTCCCTTTTCATCTGGCGCGACTGCCCGCCGTCCTTGAAACGGCCAATCACAGCGCGCTTAACACATTCCCCGCCCGCTCCTCGCACCCCAAACACTGGTGACTCGTATCGCGAACCAAATATACAAGACTGCCACTCTATAGGAGGTTCTCTGTGCCCGCGGCGAATGCGCTACGCGCTTGTCTCCTCACAAGTTGCTAATGTGATAGGACCCTAACATCGAAAATCATACGTAGAAGTTCATTTTCAGAATTTGGTACCCCCCAATTATTAGCGTAAATTGTTATCAAAAATTAACTCACTGTTAGTTTTGTGACGATAATTAAGCATGACATTAATTTTAAAAAATATTGTTTTTGTGTTAATTACCTAAATAAATTTTAAGCGATAATCTACATTCCGAATATGAAAAAAGTAAATTATTAGACAGATTTTATGCTTAATTGTCGTCACAAAACTGACACCGAGTTAATTTTTGTTAACAATTTACGCTAATTGGTGGGTCCCAAATTCTGAAAATTCCCATAATATTAAATTGGTAGAACAATCCAGGATTTGAAATGACTTACGTTTCTCCCGCTATTTCTGTTTTGGGCAGCTTTATGGTCAACTTGGAGCCATAGTTGGGTAAATCATCCCCGAGTGTGTACTTCAAAGGGGTGCCGTCTTCTAATTCTATTGAGTTGATTGTAAGACTGCTTGTATCTAAAATCTGGAAACAAAATTGGTATTACTTATTATGTTATGTAAATTGGCTTCATTAATACTGTCAAAGATTCTGGAAATATGAATGTGTATAAAACCAAAATATTTCAGACAGTGTGTTGTAAATGTTATAACAATATTAACAATACAAACTACAGATGGTCCTAGCCAAAATTAGGTATGGGAATATGTGATAACTGGTGGAAGATGGTAGGAATGTATGTATTTAAAATTTAATTGTGAAGAACTCTGATTCAGGGATGTAACGGAGCTCTGCTTCTGCTTCCGTTTCTGCGGAACTTCCGTTTTGTTTTACACATCCGCTTCTGTTCCGGTTCTGTTATTTTTCAAACGGAAGTTATAGCGGATGTCGGAACCTAGCGCGACGGTGGGACATGAGCGGCGTACTTCAAAGACCAACAGGTCTATACCTGTCATTCGCTCATCTCTCCTCTTGCCACGTGCTGCGATACTAAACATCAATCGCTTCATTCCATTGCGCGCCAATATTTGTCCTGTCCACCTAGTTAGTAGCGAGTGAACAACTATTCAGTGGTGCAGGGCTTATCTACGATCCCCTTAGAAGCAAACTGCCGGGAGATAAAGCTGCTAAGCTTTTGTTTATTAAATACAGTTTACTTCTTTTATAATCACTCCATTTAATTAAAAAAATTAATTGTGTGCTAACAATTACACATATAATTTTTACTGGTTAGTTTTGGATTGTATTATACTACCTACGAGTAAGTTTTCTTTTCGTTTCTAAAACCTTTTACGGCATAATAAAGGTTTAAAAGGATTCTTGTGTGATTTTTAGTGATTACCTAAACAACTAAACATCTTAAAGTTCAAAGTAATTTAAATTTTTGGATTGTAATGAATGATATACTTAAGATAAAGTATCAGGTAACTTTTCTTTTCGTTTTTAAAACCTAAGTGGGCCTAAAGGCTGATTACAAACTGCTAATTACAGGCTAAACAGAAAACACCTAAAAGTTCTAGGTAATTTAAGTAGTTTTGGTTTATGTTATACCTATGTGGTATTTTTTCATTTCGTTTTTAACATCTATATCTTCCGCTTCTGGTTCCGGTTCCGCTTCTGCTTCCGTTAAACTAAATTCAAAACTTTCGCTTCCGCTTCCGGTTCCGTTAAAACCACATCCGTTACATCCCTGCTCTGATTAATGAGTTCCTAGAATAAGGTATCTTGAGCTTATCTAAAAAAATATTGGTTTTTTTTTTATAAATATAGGACATTCTTACACAGATTGACTGAGGCCCACGGTAAGCTCAAGAAGGCTCGTGTTGTGGGTACTCAGACAACGATATATATAATATATAAACCCTACAAAAACAAAGTATCTTATTTTGGGAACAAAACATCAGTTTAAGAAAATAATTGACTTCCAACCCAGTCTAGAAATCAACGCGCAGCGTCTTGAAGTGTCACACTCAGCCAGAAATCTCGGCTTAATTATTGATAGTGAACTGCGTTATACAGAGCATGTAAACGGAAGGATACGGAACGCCTTTTACCGTCTCAAGGTTTTATACGGTATCAGAGAATATTTATCTGAAGAAGTTCGAGTCTTGCTAGCCGATTCCTTAGTTCTCTCACAGTTTAACTATTGTGACACAGTATACGGACCTAGGATTTTTGGTAAAACAGCGCAAGCTATTCAGCGCGTGCAAAACGCATGCGCAAGGTTTTGCTTTAATGTTCCACGTAGGGCGCACTTAACTCCCTACCTTAATGAGAAGGGAATATTGAAAATGAACCTGCGACGGGAATTACACCTGGCTTCGTTTGTGCATAAAATTGTACACACAAAAAGGCCAGAATATTTGTACAAAAAAATTTCATGGGCAAAAGACCAACACCATTTTAATACACGCAGCAAAATATTAAATAAAGCAGTCATCCCTAGTCATAAAACAAAAGGATGTAGGGGAGGATTCAAAGTCAGTGCTGCTAAAATTTGGAATGACTTACCTCCACCTCTTCGTCTTAACATGTCCCAAACATCGTTCAAAGACAAACTGAAACCCATGTTGCTTAAAAGGCAAAATGACTAAAAAATACTACCTACCAATATAATTCCATATTCAGTGTATCTAAGTATTTATTTAATTTCTTGTTAAAAATATCTTTTTTTAAGGATTTGTAAGTAATTAGTATGTAATTGAAAACTTAAATTTTGCATTCTTGTTTTTTTTTTTTTATTTTATGTAAGTACTTCGTAGTCGTCTTGTGTCACCGCCTCAAACCGGGCAGGCTGAAAATCAGCGCTGAAACCACGCCGGAAGGTGAGGCTCCAGCACATAGCTGAGACTGTCCACTTGTCACGTATACCTAGATTGTAAGTAAAATCTCCTTGTATTGTATAGGTTATAACTTTAAGATATTTCATAAGGTACAGATTGTAACGACCATGTTGTGACAATAAATCATTTATCTATCTATCTATCTATCATAAATACTTATATACATAGAAAACATCCACTCTCAGGAACAAATATCTGTGCCCATCACACAAATAAATGCCCTTACCGGGATTCTAACCCGGGACCGCGGCGTAGCAGGCAGGGTCACTACCGACTGCGCCAGACCGGGACTGCGGTCGGGATTATCGTTGAAATGTTGACATTATTTCGTAAGTAAGGTTCCAATAACAAACATATTCGATATAATTGTAACCTTATTACAATCTGTTAGGTATTTATAAGGTAACTGTCCCCGACAATATAGATAGTGGAAATGTCAAAGTTGACATGTTTATCACAGTAGGTGTAATAGGTATCTCTCGAATGATAGTGTCAATGGCATGACGGCATGAGAGCTCTAAAGGTGTTTTGGGTTAGATAAGAATGACAGTTACCTATTGATAAAATGGTATATTGCAAATGTACCTTATATTTTTATCTGATTGGGTAACCTACTTTGAAACTGCCAACAGTATCAACCTCAAATTAATTTAAAAAAAATTGGTGAAGTATGCAGTATGGCAGGAATAAAGTAGTTCATACCTACAAATATTGTCTTGGTAGATGATTAATCCTAATCAGGACAATGCTACAAACAAAATTACTAGAAAATTATTTGAAATACGAAAAAGCATCCCTAGGTAGAAATCCTGTCTAAATTAAATTTCTTTACCAGCAACATATAATAATCATGAATTTCCATTTCTATAAATTAAATCCTTTGGATTTTTTAAAAACTTATACTGCTACTAACTACCTTAGACAAACTTTATCAATTAATTTTCCTTAACAATTATAATTAAGTAACATGTGACACTTCTTGAGTTGCAGGCGTCCATAGGTTACGGTGACTGCTTTCCATCAGGTGGACCATATGCTTGTTTGCCACCAACGTAGTATTAAAAAGCAGTTTGCCAGAAAAAAATCTCTTACCACTTCACCAGTGTCTTCCAAAACTTCAACAGTGATTGTGGCTGACCCGCTTAGTACTTTCTTCTCAAAGTCCACATTGAGGGAGAAAGAGCTGTGTTTCACTACAGCAATCTCTATAAAATATAACCCATAAATTAATAATATTGCACTCACATTAGTAAATTAAAGTTGTTTTACTATTGAATTGTTTCAGTGTATAATAAAATTTGAATTTTGAGTTTTCCGTGATCATGATGCATGCAACTGCGTCGAAATATCGGGAGCTCGACAAAAATCAAAAAGGTAATCATGGTCTATATAGGTCAATATAAGTTAATGAAATTTGAAAAAGACAATAAATAAATCAAATTGGTTATTCTATTTTATTTTTCTCATTTATTTCATAATACAAATTACAGTATAAATTGCATGTCAATCTACAAGAATTCATATTACGATCGTCAAATACAATAATATAAATAATTTCATAATAATTCTAAAAATAAACAATATCTAATGAATGTCAAAGTATTATCTTCTGTAGCAGATCGTCAAATTACACAAATATAAGTCAAATATAAGTCAAGACAAATACAAGAAATTCAATAACATATCAATTTATAATGATGCATTTCTAATAATAACCTAATTTAGAACATGGTATTCAAAATGTATTAATGTCAATATATTATCTCCTGTAGTGGATCGTCAAAATAACCATTTATATCGTCACTACTTTTAAAAAAACTTGTATCTTCATCTGTCAATGAAAAGAAAATTGTAGTAAGTATGTATGGAATGCATATAGACTTACTGTGTTCTAACTTTGAGGAACAGCGTGAGATACGAGATTTTTTAAAGTAGTGACGATATATTAATTAACAGAAATATTAACAAAAATTTATAAGTAGTTAATAATATAATTGTTTAAAAATACCTGGCTGTGAATATGAAGAAGGATCCAAAGGACTCAGAGCACTCATGGTTGAAGCGTGAGTTATGAATAAACTGCAAAAGAATTGAACTAATGTTAAGAATTTCATTTTATTTATATTGCCCATTGTGTTCACAGACACTGACGAGTTTACGAGTTACAGTTATTACTGCAATACATTAAGTAGTCTGAACTATTGTACTCCCACTCGCCAACTGCCTACATGTCAATACATAGTGTTATCAATGTAAGCAATACTACCTTTTGACCATTATCACTGCGTATTACGAAAGTGATTCTGTGTGTAGGTTTTAGATGAGGCAGATACAGACGAGGTACCTACAGATAATATGTATGTGTGATGATTATTTATATTAGATAACCTAATAGGTTATTCCAGTCATTCAGTTATATTTCAATAAAGTAAAGAGTGGTTCATATAAGATTATGAAACTATATCAGTCATCTATTTGCTATTTACACAAGCGAATTATGTTAATCATTTCGGTACCAAGATTAGATTTTTACGAAGTTCTTATTTTGAAAATATTATCCTATTATTACTTACCGGCGAGCAATAAATGTAAAATATTGATTGCCAAAGGTCAATGAGACGAAATTAATTTCGCAAATAATAAAGACTATTTGTTATTAAGTGAGTAATCAATTTTAATAATGCTGATAAGGAATCGAGACAGCAACCATTTGTACCTGTGGCAGTTGCGTTTGGTTTAATAAATTAAGTTATCTTTAGTACAAAATAAACTGCAAAGCTTGTATTTAATCATGAGTCTAAAATATTGAATTCGCCTTTGAAATTTGTATTTTTCAAATAAGTACACCGACATTAAATATACTTTTATTAATATATTGCAAATTTAATATAACTTTAAAATGCACTAGCAATAACTAGACGCAATGGAAAATGACAAAAAGTAGGAAAGTGAGGTTAAAATTGCTTTTACATACCTGTGTAAAGGGTTTATTTTTCTGGTTGTTATGCTTTGGACAGGAATTTCAAATGAACACTTGATGTTTAAATTAGCTGCTAAGAAACCATAAGTTCTACTGTTTTTAGTTAATGCAGACAAACGCAAAGTAGGACCACAGTATAAAACCAGTAATAACTCTTCTTACAAACTTCACGCCGCGCGGTGTGTCCCCCTCCCTCCCCTCGCATGCGGCGAAAACATGCGAAACTGGTGATTATTGGGCTGGACAGTCGGGGCCGCGTTTGCGCGCTGTGTTGACGTGTTGAGTTCGGGAGAAAATGACGTCAGCACCGAAGACATATTTTCGTTACTGTAGTGTTTATGGGTGTATGGAAAGTTCTCAAAATGCGGAAATGTCATTCTTTAGAATTCCTAGACACCCAGAAAAGTAAGTGGTTGTTATATATTTGCAGTGTTAGGTACATTATTGCTTACGTAAATGGCGTAAAAGTGAGATTTAAAGCTAGAATGACACATTAAAATCAATAAGGATTTATCTGTAACGACATTTAGGTAGATGCTGCGATCTATCTAGCTCGAAAGTTTGGTACCTACTTAAATATTGTGCAAACATCTATTCAAACATTTTATGTAAATATGATTTCGTCAGTATTTAAGAAACAAATACGTACTTGAATCTTTATTAGATAAAAAGGTAGAAAGAGCGTTGGTACTAGCATAGCGCCATACACAGTTACTAATACGAGTAGGACAGTAGGTACCTACGTTTCTAGTTCAAACGAATCTTTTTTTTATTGTGATGGATTGGGTGTATTCTAGAGAAAACATATAAAATGAACACTTAAATTAACGCTTTTGCAATTATTGTTACACAATCTACTATTGCGCGTATGAGAGTAATATATTTATAATGATTTTTTGTATCTTCAATACTGACTAATGTGGTGTCATTTATACTGTGGTAGGACGAAAAAATGTAAACACTTTACCGGTGACAGACATGATTATTGATTACGTTTCTTTTCATGCCAGTTTACTAACCATTGAACGATGATTGAATGGAAATGTAGGAGTTATTAATTTGCACAACAGAAACCTTTTAAATAATCCCCTTTTATTGCAAATAAGTAAGCTTGTTGATTATGATTATATTTCACTTAAATTGAAGACACGTAAATTCATATTAATTGTATGTCAATTTTCAGCTTAAAACATGCAAGCTGCATGACTTGAAATGAATCCTATTCTTATAGCACTAGCAAAAAAAAACAAGTTGTCAATGTCATATTAGTACTGTGATACTGTCAACGAATGTCAGTTGGTTGATGTTGAGAAAGTTGCAAAGATTTCCTGGTTTTGTTAGATTCGCAAAAGCCTGATGATCAATGTTATTGTTCGCAATGTATAAAAATGGGACATTCAAACAATTCATTTTAACTTCCGAATAATATGTAACTAAATTCAGTGTTAATTTGTGTTAACAGTGCACCTGATGTGTCAGTAAACATGTTATCCAGATTTCACCACTATCACGGCTCGAACATTATTCTCTTTGAAGAGAACACAGTGGCTTATCGAAAGGCTAGTTTTGCCCATGGATTGACTTTTAGTGAGAAGCCTCTGCTGCCAGGGGAAATATTTTTAGTAGAGATAGAGAAAACGGAACGCGGATGGAGCGGGCATATGAGGCTGGGTCTCACGCTTCTGGATCCGCAGACGGCAGCTTTAGGAGATAAGGGCTTACCGCAATATGCGCTCCCAGATTTGGCGAACACTGGTATGTCTTGGATTTTTCCTATTTCAAAGTCTCAGAACAATGTACTAATTGAACTTGTAAACCAAGCAAGTGGGCGGCGCGAGTGCGAGCCCCGCGTATCTGTGCTGGGCGATGGCCACAGCGTTCGAACGCCTCGCGGCTACATATCTAAAATGGTCCTAAAACCGCAAACTTTATCACAAAATGGTACACCGCAAGGCATATTACCTATGGATGCTGGCAGTCGCATTGGTGTTATGTTTGTCCCATGTCCAAAGACTAGTAAAGATGATCCTGACATGGCAGAGATGCATTTCATTATTAATGGTGAAGACCAAGGACCATGTACTAAAGCAATACCATACTCAAGAGGACCGCTGCATGCTGTGGTTGATGTTTATGGAACTACAAAACAAGTGAAAATTGTTCAACTTTATGGAGGTAAGAATTCATTCAGATTATATATAACAATTAAATTTACTAATTGCCTTTAACTGTTTTGCCTTTCTTCAACTTGCATACTATACTATGTTGGATGCAAACATGCTAACTGATTAGTTAAATATGTACATTATCAATATCTATTACAACTGTTATAAGAATTCCATTTGTTTCAGTCAAAACTCTGCAGTCCGTCTGCCGAGACGCGATACTCCAGTACGTACAGGATGGCTCTGTGAAGTCACTGCCCTTGCCTAAATGCATGAAAGACTTTCTACTCTCATAGATGAGGCTAAAGCTTGAATAAGTCACGAGAAGACAATAAGGCTGTTACTGAACAACTGCAGTAGATATAATTGGCAACATGGATTTAATGAGCCCTTCATTTGTGTTGTAGTGTGAGTAAAAACAGTTTATTTGTAAATACCATAGGGTTATGGAAGCTAGGGCCTGGAACTATTGAGATTTGTCTAGTAAAACATTGCATACTCAAGGATGTTTATTTGCATAATAGTTTGCAAGGTTTTTTTAATATATCTGTTAAGTTTGTTGCTGTTAAAAAAATTAAAGTAATCAAGCTATGAATACACTTGGCAACAAATTTATGATGACATTGATGACCTATTGTGCAGTTGCGAGATGGCATTGTTGCCTAGTGTATCTCTGGCTTAAAGTATAAAAAGAACATAGGGGGCAAGGACAAGTTTTTTTTCTTCATTTTCGTTATGATTTACATGAAGGGCTCATATGTTTATTACTCTGTTTTTTAATTGCTTATTTATTTTCTGAGGAAGTCATTACCAATTGTAATGACAGGGTTTTCAATCCTTTGGCACAAACTTAGTATTTCTGTATCTCATGATAACATAGACTTTGCAAGCTCAAGCACATTTATTTTAATAATTATAAGTCACTTATTCACATCTCATTATTTTACTTAGTGACTATGCCATTTTACTTGCATTCTGTCCTTTCTTCTGATAGTAAAACAATTCTAATAATAAAAAAACAAGTTAGTAATGTCCTTTTCAGTCCTCTTCATTTGGTAAAGTTTTTTGATACTTGTGAAGTTTTGACCATGGTCTAAAAACTTATATAACATTCCACCGATTTTCTTGCATATTTGTATCTAATATTTGTCTATTTATATCATAATACACCACAAATTGATCATCATAAAAATGCATTGTGTAATATTATTATTTGTTAAACAATCATGAAAATTTAAATGAATATACTAATTTATTATTTTCTTGTGAATGAGGAATGATCTAAAACTTGTAAATAATTAATATAATTTTATTATGCTATCTTTGAATATATTTTTCAAAACTTTCCGAGACTAATTCAATTTCTACAAAAACCTATAACATAAACTTGTTTTTGCAATAGTTAGTTTTTAATCAGCTATGTTTATACAGACATAAAGTGTGCACATCTTTTAAAATTGCAGTGGGAACTAGGGACTGATACCCATATCATTTCGATCGATCGGATAGATATCGTAAACGATCGGTCGCATCGAAAGCGCCAGCCACACACGAGACGATCGATCGTTTACGATATCATATATAAACGATAATGAAACGATAAACTTTCCGTACGTTGTATGGACAATTGTATGGATGGAAACTTTCCATTTCATAAATTTAAATTCCCTTTATTTTTCGTGAGTTTCGTAAATTTTTCAAGAAATATAAGACCTTTTTTGAAAGTTTCCGCAACTTGCACATCACTACTTTGGCACAACTTATAGGCAGCAAAACATGAAATTTTTGGTATGCCATTTGCGAAGTCTGTAGAATCCTTTAACCAAATTAATAATAGCAGACTTATTGGGATTGATGCGACCATTGTTCATAATATAACTCATAAAATGGTTCCTCGTTCAATGACAGATAAATAGCACTATTTGAATTGTTAAAGAAATGTGTAAAATAAATTCGAAACATAGATTGTACTATGTAGTTAGTGATAGATAAGTATGATTATAATTCATATATTATAATTTATTGTTTAAAACTTGACCGTTGTTTTTTTACATTTTATTCTGAACCGTTTTTACGAGTAATTTATGTACGTATACCTAACCTAACTATCCCAACCTGTACTTGGTTTCCATTAGAAGTTCAGCTAGTTTGACTTAACAACAATAATTTATTAGTTACCAGCGAGATTACTACGCGAAACGACGTTACTAAGCAAGATTTGAAGACATATCGGATCATAGGATATAGTATTTTAAGGAACAGGCGTTCAAAGGAGGTCAAAAAATACGAGTGGCGTGGGTAACAAATTGAGGCGAAGCCGAAAATTGATAATAAAGGCGCCACGAGTATTTTTTGACTCAGTTAAACACCTTTGCATACAATACTTTTTCTACGACCATGCACTTAGTCTTCAATAGTTTTCTAAAATACCTTTCGTGAAATTCACACTATTTCCTGTATTTTGACGCAAAGGTTTGCACTGCCAGCGCAGCTGCCCAAAGCCATCCCGCGCAAGCGCGCAGTATCGTTATAACAATGCGTTGCCATGGTTACAGATCCAAACAATGCGTTTTCAATTTTTTTTCTTAGTGCGCGCATGCGCGGGAATCCGACAGACGCTGGCTTTGGGGAATAGACTTTTATGTAGTGTTTTAAAGATCTATGCACGACCCTGTAAATGACGTACAATGTGTAACAATTCGGGAGTAGAAAAACCAAATTAATACGTTCACTGTCCTAAACTGAAGCGTCATTTCCACTAGTTACCACGAGTTGTTGGTAACTTCTGGGATTTTCTCCGAGTAGCTTTTTACCAGTGATTAAAGGTGGAGAAAAATATTCTACTAGTAACTAACTAGTTGGAATAACTCTTACTGAACTGTCATTTCCTTTTCATATAAATGTCATATTACCACACTTTGTCAATGCAAGTATTACGAAGACTTACTTTTTAAGACTAAAACATCAAAACAAACCAATCCGGCTCGAAGGACCTTTATTATATACTAACTTTATTAAAAACTCTTAAGATAAAAAAATAACAAAATACCACATTACTAAGTTAAACCAATATCATATCGAATATAGAACAGAGGAGATTGTTTGTTAGAACTAGAGTTAAAGCTTAAGCTTAAATCGAAGAGCACCTCAATAACGCTTTTGGTAACGGTAGAGTGAATGGTACAAATCCAACGTTCTTGTTGAAATGTCTGTAGTTCAGGAGGTTATCCGGTTCGATATGCTCCACCCAATAGTCTTCAAGCTCTGGTTCCAGTGTACCTGTCCAGTGCTGTTAAAAAACATATTTTTAATATTTAGTGTATAAAAGTGACAATGACAACAAATCTATATATCTACAGTATAGACCGACCGCTTATCTGACAATGAGTTCTCGCACATTTCACGCCCGTCCCTCAGTCCCCGCAGTCCGCCGGCAAGGACTCATTGAAACGATCTACTTATAACTAAAAGTATCACTTCTTTAACGCGTCCCATAACTCCCATAAGGACGCGACTTGCTTGTATAATTATACGGAATACGAATATCCTGTCAATTCGGCGAAGCACTGATTTTTACACACACGATTATTACACATAATTATTTTAAAAAATCGGGACTTAATCGCGTATAACTACATATTAAACTGACCTCCAACGTTTCAAGGACAGCGTTGTCCCCGTGGTCTCGGAGAAGACTGGCTTGAAATGACATCAACACCTTCTGACAGCCGCGCGAGTTTTTCGAACTACCCGCACTTGGTTTTGATTATCAACTTGAACTGTTTGCGCACTAGGGATGTTACTCTGTCGACATACAACACTGACGATATTCGATCTAACGACTGTCGATATTATTTTCGGCTTACACTTATTAATGACAGGATTCCATTTAATCTTATACTTTTAAACGAGCAATAATTGCATGCATTGCAATGTATAAATAAATAAATAAATAAATATACAAGAATTATTCTTGTATATTTATTTATTTATTTATACCGACGATCTCGGAAACCGTTCTAACGATTTCGCTGAAATTTGTTATGTGGGGGTTTTCGGGGGTGAAAAATCGATCTGGCGTAGCCTTAGATCCCGGAAAACGCGAATTTTCGAGTTTTCATGCGTTTTTCTTCGCGCGCCATCTCGTGTGCAGTAGTTGTACTGTTAAGACAGAATTCTTTCGGTCGATGTAAGTACTATTTATTGCAAACACTAGATGGCGACACAGGTCAAGGCTAAAACGAATAGAAAATACACTATTTGAGTTTTTGTGGCGAAATGCGCGCCATCTCGTGTGCAGTAGTTGTGTTGTTAAGGCTGAGAATTCTTTCGCTCGATGTAGGTACTATTAATTTTTGAACTAGATGGCGACACATGTCAAGGATACGAAACAGAACCGAGCGAAGCTCGGTTGCCCAGATATTATGTAGTTATACGCGATTAAGTCCCGATTTTTTAAAATAATTAATTCGGCGAAGCCTCCTTAAAGCAAATTATAGTGTGAATGTTGCTTGGAAACGACACAAATATTACCTACAGTAACAATTGGAAAACGGTCGGAGGCGGCGCCAGATTTAGGCAATTTCTTGCTCGAGTAATAGACGCGTTCTCTGTGCGATTTCCTAATATTCAGGCGAGATACACAAAGTCTACACACATATATGACACCTACTGTAACTACGTAAGTTGTGGTGATTCGCTCAGTAAGATTGTAATTAGGTACTAGCGAATGCTCGCATTGAGATAGTTCACTGACCTTTGACACCGATTACTTAATGCAGGTACATCGTTTTGTCTCCGCGAAATACGTACGCAACAATCTGAACCTTAATATCACGGGCAAAAAGGAAAATTCCATTGTAGAATGCCAACCTGCCGCGTATGTTCCGCCCAGATTAAAGTTGTTCCTTCAGCTAATTCCTTTGCAAGTTCAAAGGTCTTCTCTAAATAGCTACGGGCACGGAATTTGTTGCCTTTTATGTAGTTAAAGTAGGCCAGGAGGAGAAAATATCTGAAAAACAAGCCAAGGAATTTATTATTGATGCTGGGAATAGTGGTTTTGGCCAAATACCCAACAAATACTGACACAAATGTCCCTCTCGGAAGGAATTAAATAATAATGTTAAAAAAGTGTAACCTTGGTTGATATATTGGTGCTCTCTGACAAGACTTGCTCAACATTTCGAACATATTCTTAATTGTTCCTTTGATAATTGAAATCTGGTCCTCGTTCATTGCATCAATCTGTAAAACATGTAAAGTAATATACTTATTCTACTTATACTTCATCAATAGTATCTTTTAATTATTTGTTTAGCTTAATTATTGACACTTTTACATCACTTTTAGGATTCATTTGACTATACCTAAGCACATACTTACATAGAAAAACTACTTTTTTTTTCAATAAAGAAATAACAGATACGAAGATTACGAAGCATAACGGTTGTTAATTAAAGATCAGAATTCGATGATACTAAACACCACATACATAATTGATTAAGGTTCTGACAAGGAATTTGATTTCCAATCAGAATCCCTGTGGGAGCGTAGGTTCGTATCCTACCGACTGCGCCATGTAAAGTGTTAGGGATCATACAATGAAACCACCTCAGCGGATTATAGACTGATTTATTATTGTCGCTTGCGTGCCGTTACCGCCTACCCTACATTACCTACATACATCTACCCACATAGTAATGTGTCAGTGATTAGTGGCAACTGTGCAACGCGTGTAAAATGAGTTGCCACTATTCCTCACTTCAGCAGAACCTTCAAGCCTCCGCCACACATATAACGTTTTGATAGCGTAGCGTTAGCGGAGAGCGCAATGACAGCGGTGCGCCAGAGGAACGCTGGCGTTCCGCTCGCAATCCGCGCGCATTCCGCTCGCAATCCGCGCTCGTTAGTTCCCGCCGGCGTCCGCTGGGCGCAACGCCAGCGTTCGTCTGGCGCACCGCTATCATTGCTCTCCGATAACGCTCCGCCTACGCTCTCAAAACGCGCATGTGTGGCCGAGCTTTTACCATGAGATTTTGACGTTTGAGTACCTACAGTTTGACTAAAAAGATTAGAAATTAAAAAGTGGCAATATCGTAGTGTCGTCCCATTTTCTCACACTTATTGATTTGAAAGGGATTTGGTCAGACTGTAGGTACGTTACTCGATATCATCAACGTCACGGAATCTGGAAACGTAACTTACCTCTCTTACTAACATTATAAGCCAACCCTCCAATAAAATTAACTGCAGATGAATCTTGTATTCAATTTGCTTATTCTCGGTTGACATTATTTCTTTTACCTTCTTTTCCCATAAAACTGACGTCTCCCATGCGCATACTCTAACGGTTCTGTAAAAAACGTGGATTTTCAAATCCAAGAAAGAGGAAGTTCTTTATTCGACTCTGGCTAGTACAAAGTTCGGCTTTTTAAAAATCTTACAAAAGTACAACTTACATTAGCCACATACAACCGAAGTAGTCCCACGCAGCATCCTTACTCTTAAACGTCAGGATAGTGTCTCCATGCTGCATGTAGAATCTTTCGCATTCTTGGTACGTCTCCACGCAATAGCCAGTCTCGATTAGTATCATCAACGAGTACGTGTAGTACCAGGTTGTCGCTAAAACAAACCCATTACTGAAAACTGCATCAAAATCGGTCTAGTAATTAAGGAGATAATCGGTAACATTCGTATGCTTATACCTTCTCCATGCATGCGCGGATCCAAGGGGGGGGGTCATGGGGGTCATGACCCCCCCCCTGGAGCCCAGGTTGGCCATACAAATAGACCACGTGACCCCCCTCTGGGGCCTGAGCCTTTACCACGTGACCCCCCCTGGGCACGAAGCTGGATCCGCGCTTGTCTCCGTGCCGTCTTGGGTAAAAATTTGAAGTGTCGAGATCTTGTAAATAAAGTACAAACGTGAGCAGAAAGAACTGTCCTAATATTAAGAGGATACGGTAGCGTAAATGCTAAAATGGAAAGGAGCCCCCCCCTTTCAACTTGGGAATTTTAGTTAAATATAGAAGTGTTATGAACTAGATTTATCGAAAAAAAATTGTCCATTAAGAACAACTCAGTCAAAAGATATTTCAAAAAATCTTTAAAATCGAGGTTCCGTTCTCGACTCTTTCCTCCTTTAAAACTTAATCAATCGGAACGAAATTTGAGAATCTGAATAACAATGAAATAATCTATGTCGGACCGTTTAGCTTTTTTGGTTAATTGTTACCATTCTTGAGTATCACACCTTTTTTTGCGCCACAATGAAAAAGGCCGTTTTAGGAAATTTTTGATTGGCTCTAGAGTCTTTAAAAAGCAGAATATCAAAAAATCAAAACGGTCCGACACAGATAAAAATAATAACAATCTGTGTTGAAAAATCATTGCTCTATCTTCAAAAGCCAGGGAGGAAATAGTCGAGAGCGTTTGTATGGAGAATTGACCCCTACCGTATCGTCTTAAAAAGCATATTCGGCCTAAGAGTCATCATGGTGTTTGGTCGGTCGGTTTTAGGTATCCACTAATGCACAAATGTAGGGACTGAGCAAGGGCGCTAGCCGAGCGGCAATAACCGCGGCCGTTGCTGTCAAAAGGACTACATTCAAATATACATTTTGATCGTGGCGGGTGATTCGCTATTTGCCCTCCGCTCCGCATGTCGCCCGGCTACTTAAGCATCACGATACAAAAGAATTGGCTTGAATTAATCTATTTTAATCGACGCCGCCTAACTAAAATCGCGCGTCGTCTAAATGAAGTATACATACAATTCAAGTTAAACTCGCTACACCTATACAGGTTCTCCTTCATCAGTATCACCATCTCATTAAGGCGCAGGTCACTCAGCAGCAGTCTCAACACAGACACCACGAGACGTACGCGCATGCCCGAATCTTTGAGCATGGTCACCATGTGCATTACTGGCACACCGAACTCTAGGCTCTCGTTCTTCTTGCCGTATTCAACACTGAAATTAAAAAGTTTGAGTTAATGTGGGGAGAAGAAGTGTCAACGAGCTGGGAAAACCGCCATAGGGCATGAATTCTCGATGTAAAAATAACACTTCTTCTTCCTCGGTTCCTCATGGCTGAGGGTCGCGACCACATGAGGTCGTTGCACCAAAGCTCTCCATTCAGAACGGTCTTCTACAGTTCTAATAATATGCGTGTGTTAACACTTTCGAAACCGGGCTCTACGCGGCGCTACGACATTTTCGCTACATATGGGTTTCCCCATGTAATCGGCTACGCTTCTACGAGCGGTGTGCCCGACAGTCGGGTTCTTGGTAGCGAAAGTGTTAATCCCTGGCAGGCCTTAACGCTGTCCACCCAGCGGGTTGGTGGATGGCCATGGCCACTCCCCCGTCCTCCATCCACCTTGCCAACCATAATACGTTTCTCAAGATTGTCCGGCTCCCGCCTGGCCACGTGTCCAAAGTAGTGACGAATTCGCTGGAGGCAAATGACAGAAAAGCTACCGCACCGCAGTGAATTTTAGGTTCCGCCAGGAACGACGCATTGGTGCGGCGCGCCGTCTATGGAATAGCCAAACAATAACACTAGATTACATATTTTCAATTCGAAGTATGAAGTATCTCCTTTTTGTGAGAATGGGATAAAATAGAAAGGTACTTACTAAAACAAAAACACTGTGGTGTAAAGAACGCAGACCGCTCGCGCTTCCGCATCGTCCAGTTGACCGCGCTTCCGTCTACAGAGCTCTATGACCATGTTTACTATCTTTACACATTTGGAAATCTGGAAATAGCAAAACTGTTCAGGTATTGTGCCTACTGTAACCAAGCAACAATAGTTACTTATTTGTTATACAAGGGGGCAAAGTTGTATTTTAACGCCGAGTGTGGAATTGAAAAACGAGCAAGTGAAAGGAGTCTATAGTTGAACCACGAGCGAAGCGAGTGGTTCGAGAATATAATCCTGAACTTGCGAGTTTTATAACACACGAGAAGTAAAATACATTTGCACCCGAGTGCAACACAAAACTTTTCCCCTCACTATAGCGAAGAAACTACAACGCAAAAAATGCGTTTATCACTGCTTCCAGTAGTTCCACAGGTGGTAAATCATCTTTATTACTAGATTCACCTGCTTTTATCAATTTTAAAGCAGTTAATTTGACTTTATTCAAGGTCAAATTACTTTACCCACTAGTGGATAAAATGCGTTTTTACCCGCTGGTATTAAAGGACAAAACACGTGTTTTCGAGCTAGTGAGGGGAAAAATTCTTAACGCCTTGCGTCACCAAAAGTAATGAATACAATCCACCTCTATAGCTCTAACTGTTACTGCCTTTAGCACCTGTAAAGCTTTTTAGGACGACATTATAAGCGATCTTGGCGTGAAAAGAGTTAAAGATTGAGGTGAACATAAAAACTCTTTAACAAGCAGGGGCTCGAACATTGAATCGTGACAACATAAGTCCAATTGCAGTACTTTACGCGACTTATTTTTTGTCTATTATGGTTAAGAGTAAAACTTGCTCAAAGTCATAAGTCATACTTCCTTATTGTTCAAATGCGTCGTAAGCATGTTGCGATAACTATCGCAGAGGAGTGTGAAGTTCGCGTTGCTCCGCAGGGCGTAGTCTAACGACCATTTCGCAGTCAATTCAGCACTTGAATATTCTTTGCACGCCTAAAACAAACATTTCAGAAATAAGATAGACCCCCTTAGATAGAGTGAGCGAACATGTGTGCATCCTTTGCAAACGCGATTTGTGCACCAACAAACGGACACAATTTCGTAGTGCCAATAACGCTCGTCTTTGCGGAGTAATTATAAGTCAATGCCCAAAAAACGACTGGGTACACAGCCATTTGCAATAATCATGTAGGGAATAGGAACTCAAGGTTACATACTATAAACAACGTATAGAGCCGATTTAATGTGACCGCAACTTCTTCGTAAAAAAAGGCAATCAAGCCATCCTCTGTCCCGACAAAGGCTTTCGGCGCAACTTTGAAAGCCATCCATTGGCGCACGCTTATGTGCATATTGCGGATTGTTTGCTGGTATCTGAAACCGAAGAAAGGTCAAAAACAGCATAGAATAATCTAAAGCCCCTTCAGCTTAGGAGTCGTTTGAAAATCTGACACAATTAGAAAAATTGCAACGAATTGAGAAACTCCTCGTGTAGAAGTCGGTTGAAAATAAACATCGTTATAATTCGTCTCGTTTGTCCAGTTAAACTGCTTACTTAGTTGTAGGGAATGGATCACGAAACAACTCCAACGCGCGGTGCAGGTGTTTCCTCGCTTCTATAAATTCTCCAGACGCGATCATGCAGACCCCTCGGAGCGACATGATACGTCCCAAGCAGAAGTCCTTGAACCAGCTAATCTTACAATTTACTTTACACATATCCCAGTATTCTTCACTCTGCAAAATGAATCACTGAGGTAACAAAGGTCGAGGTACAACACAAAGAACTATCATAATTGGAGATAACCTAACCACAAAATTAAAATTTTGAAAAAACCTCCGACCGCGACGTAGTGGACCGATTTTCATGAAACATGGCTAATAAGAACATTCCCGACTAACTCGGCTTTCAAAAAAAAAACTAAATCGAAATCGGTTCATCCGTTCGGGAGCTACGATGCCACAGACAGACACACACACAGACAGACTCGTCAAACTTATAACACCCCGTCGTTTTTGCGTCGGGGGTTAAAAAGAAGGATACCAAGGTTCAAGATTATTGATATGAGTATAAGATCGGATCTCTCTCTAAAGACTACTGATGCAACCTGTGTGCGCAGCCATTCGGCTCATTCGAAGAGATTCGCTCGTTTCATTCGAAACGTTCACTATAACATCTATTTCTATTGCCGTTGCGTATTGGCGCGACAGAGCCAGACTGCATTTCTGCGGCGTTTGGCGTCGCAGAAATAATACCATACCATTCGGCTACGAGGCCTGAACAGGTTTTTTACCAGTGGCGACCGATGCGCGTACGTTTGTAACACTGCAGTAGGAGAATAGGTGCGATGTGAATATGAAGCATATGGAATCTAAGACTGCCTTATATCGCGTTATTTTGATCCTTCCGAAGACTTGATCTCCCTGAGCGGCTTACCATAATAACGATTTCCGCTTCATTGAGCAAGCAGAGTGCTTGTGGTGTGTTCGAATTCAGACACAAGAGCGCATATTCTAAGTAAGCTTCAAACAATTGTTCATGCTGGCCTGTAATCATGAGGTAAAATTAGGACTTGGATGAGAATTTAATCAACATACAGAAATACTTCAATCGATCGAAAGAACTGTGACAAATAGGTTGAAGTTTAGGGAAAATATTAGTATGGCCTGGAAAAGTTATGATAATCGTGGGTATAATAAAATGCACGTCACCTGCTCCACAACAATGATCAATAATCTGGTCATATGCTGCCAAGGCTATAGCACGACATTCGCAATTGGCCACGTCTAGGGAAGAAAACGATCGCACGTGGGTATCAGATTTCGGCGTATTTGTGGATACACTTCCCTTGCCTGTAAATAATGTTTTTATTTATAATTTGAACTTTCATACTATTTTTTTGTGAAGTCGTCGAAGGTCGGACTAATAAAACGCCCCACTTTGTACGTTACCATAAGAACGAGATGCTTGTATCTTTTTATGGCACGCGACAAAGTGCGAAATTTTGCCGACCGCGAACACAAATTAGAAAACGAAGTGTTGAAATTACCTGGAAAACTGAGTATCTCCTCCGAGAAAATCCGTAGCATTGCCGATGAGTGAAACTGGTAATAAGATCGAATTAACTTAAAAAAGCATTATTTTTTAGCAAGTAGATTTAGTAGATTATAATAAATAAAGTTTAAATAACAATATAACAAATTTTCAGAATATAATGCTATGAATTTTTAAATGTTACATTGAAATTTGTTCCGAATCAGAATCACGAAGTTTCGTCGTGCCGAGACGGCGAAGCAAAAGATTTTTGGAAATATGTAACTACTGAATTTTTGTTTGTAAATGTTATGCTTTCCATTGTTCATGAGCCAACTAAATTCCTGAGATGGAACTGATGGATTATGTTTTTAATTTGATTTAAGAATTTTGAAATGCTTAACGCAAATATTACTTAAGTAGTAAAACGCTCAAATACCAAGGGTTCATTTGGTTTCCGGGACCGAGTTAAGTCTCCAGTCACATGATTCGATTCCTCCGCCAGACTTTGCATCATTTCCTGCGTGTTTTTCAAGTCTGTTGACTCTTTGACGAGACCCTGTTGGAAAAAACAACACAATAGTCAATTGCCACCTTCCCAACAAGTAGTCAAGTCATGTAAATACAGTTAGAAACAAGAGCGTGTCGGGCGTCGGGCCACGCTCAGTGTAGGGTTCCGTAGTTTTCCGTATTTTTGTCAAAAACTACTGAACCTATCAAGTTCAAAACAATTTTCCTAGAAAGTCTTTATAAAGTTCTACTTTTGTGATTTTTTTCATATTTTTTAAACATGTGGTTCAAAAGTTAGAGGGGGGGGGGGACGCACTGTTTTTTCCTTTAGGAGCGATTATTTCCGAAAATATTAACATTATCAAAAAACGATCTTAGTAAACCCTTACTCATTTTTAAATACCTATCCAACAGTATATCACACGTTGGGGTTGGAATAAAAAAATATATCAGCGCCCACTTTACATGTAGGGGGGGTACCCTAATAAAACATTTTTTTCCATTTTTTATTTTTGCACTTTGTTGGCGTGATTGATATACATATTGGTATCAAATTTCAGCTTTCTAGTGCTAACGGTTACTGAGATTATCCGCGGACGGACAGACAGACATGGCGAAACTATAAGGGTTCTTAGTTGACTACGGAACCCTAAAAAGCGTCTATTTCTTTATCTTGCGTTTATCACATACCTACTCCACTTACTAAAGGTCTGCGGCTATATCAGAAGCGAAGCTCTTCCTTTCTATGTCTGAGCAAAACTCTCGTGTACAAAACTACAAATACTGAATAGTATGAGATTACTAGCCCACGTCTTGTACGACGACGAATGAGCGAATGAAAAGAAGTCGAAAGATAACTTGACGAGAATGGCGAGGTAACAGATGTCCACAAGTCGGAAGACCCCAGGGGGCTTAGTTCTTGGAATTCGGACATACCCAGACAAGTGGTATCGGTTTCCCCCTGGGTCATAAAAGAAAGATGAAATGTCTTACATCATTGGTGCGCTTGCCTAGTAGCGTGTGGAAACAGCCCTCGCCACAGTACCAGCACCGTCGAGTGTACTTCTTCAAATACAGCAATGCCCGTTCGTGCAGATCATGCTGTATACAAGAAAACCCACCTGAACCAATTTGACCATTCATTACCATTATATAGATACAATTTGACCATTCATAGACTTAAATCCTCTGTGAATTGGTATACCCAAAGATTTCTGTTCACATATCGGAAAAAAATATCTATAGAAACCTCAAATATGGATATTCATCATCATTTTCTCGCCCTTATCCAATTTACAATCGCATACCACCAATGTCACTGATAAGCTTATTAGCAATATTAGCACATAAATAAATAAAGATGCATTTGCATAAATCGTTTACAGTTTACCTTTTGAATCTCCGTCAGTAATTCGTAAGTGGTAGTTTGGAATAAAGTACATTTAAACCTCATGTAACCGCAAAATGCATACTTCGGAAGGTCAGCGCAGTTGCCTGAATATATAAAAGTTAACCAAGTTTATATATTAAAATTATCAAATCCTGTTTGGCTTACATACATATTTTGAAGGCTACGAAAATATGTAGTTCTAAATTACTATAAATAAACACAATATCTCTCAGGCTTACATGTAAGTAACTCCAATGTTGCCATTGGAGTAGCCGCCCACGGGCAACTTTGTCTCCGCAAGTATTTTGCCTTTTACACAGGTAGCGACGCCACTTTTCATAGAATGGTCATGAAAGACAAAATAGTTGCGGCGACAAAGTTGCCCGTGGGCGCATACCCTTAGTGTAGGATTTTTTAAGACGCAGGTTTCTTACTCAATTCCTCAGTGCCCCGACAGCCACAATATGGAGGCTCAGCATTTACAACCTCCGGTGCTTGATGCACCAGCACCTTGGATGTCTCCTGAGTAAAATCACCCCCTTGACACTCCAGGACGCGAACTGAGAATAACTTCGCTACAGCTAAAATTAGAAAGTCTGATTAAGGCCTACTCACGTTACAAATAGGGATACGCAAAAATCAGCTCAGAGGGCGCCTATAACACACTAGGGGGAGGAGAGGCCATCGAACAATGTTCAACATCGTTGGCTCTTTGGTTGCACTTGCACATGTAAATTCGCACGTAATCGTGACGGGGAAGCAATACGTCGAACGTGTTTTTATTTATGCCACGTCGGTGGCAAACAGGCATACGGTCTGCCTGGTGGAAAGCGGTCAGATGGGCGTTGCCGACCCACTAGACACTTGTAAGTTACATCGGGGCAAATCTCGACTGGGGGTCAATTGTAACTATATATTTTCCATTATTACACTATGATGTTGAGTTCTACATGTATCCACTGAGCACGCCTACCATATATAACCAGTGGACACTATTTAATAATGCAAACATTGTAAAACATGGAAAAATGGACCAGTTACATTTGCCCCCCAGTCGAGATTTGTCCCGCTGTACCTTACACTCCTTGGTTCGCGATAGTCCCTTTGTAAACAAACCGCCTTGATGCATCAATGTCATAGTAAAAACTTTTCTTAAAACTGAAGGCATAGTACATACGTATTAGTTACTCCATCCATAGTTTTGTAATCTGCGATAGTGCTGCAATCTGACGGCAAAACCAATATGTAATATGTATTACCGTAATTTGACGACCGGTCTGGCTCAGTCGGTAGTGACCCTGCCTGCTAAGCCGCGGTCCTGGGTTCAAATCCCGGTAAGGGCATTTATTTGTGTGATGAGCACAGATATTTGTTCCTGTCATGGATGTTTTCTATGCATATATGTATTTATCTATTTAAGTTCCTATGTCACAGACCAACCCCTATAGACATCTATTACAAGACGACTCGCGGTGGCCAGCCTTCCTAGTATTTGCACTGATATAAGCGCGGGCGCTCGCCGTGCCCGATCAGTATCGACCAAGTAACAGACCCGAAAGCAGCGCGTGTTTTTCGCACAAAAAAATTGGAAAAGGGTATTTTGATGCCTTAAAGATGTCCACCTGTAGTGTGAAATGGTGTGGAAAGGTAACAAGAAGCTCAAATTTAAAAACAGACGGCATTACATTCCACAAATAAGTCATATTTATAATTTATTCAGAGCCGGCATAGGTCAACTTACATTGGCCACTTACGCGTCAGTAGAGGGACAGTCATACTTCTGTCCCTTTTCATCTGGCGCGACTGCCCGCCGTCCTTGAAACGGCCAATCACAGCGCGCTTAACACATTCCCCGCCCGCTCCTCGCACCCCAAACACTGGTGACTCGTATCGCGAACCAAATATACAAGACTGCCACTCTATAGGAGGTTCTCTGTGTCCTATGTATATCGTCGCTTAGCACCCACAGTACAAGCTTTGCTTAGTTTGGGGCTAAGTTGATCTGTGTAAGGTGTCCCCAATATTTATTTTATTTTATTACCAGGAGAGGTCCAATATTTTTGAGGTTTCATATAATTTTTACCTTGCGCAATTTTCCTTTTGGAATCACACTCCACCAGATATTCCACCATTCGTCGAGGAAAAACAACACCCAAAACAGAACAACATTTTAACATCATCTTTTCCAATGGATTGAGCGAGTCATAAGTTTTCATGATCATTGCTGAAAGATATAAGTACAGTCAACCAATTTGAATCATAGGCCACTGTAGAACCTAGAACCTTTGTATAGCAAATGTCAATGTGACTTCTTATGGCAAATAGAACACGGTTTAAATGAGACAGGGTTCTAGAGTGGCCTAGGATTCAAATTACAGTGTAAACTCTATATAACGGCACTGAAGGGACTGTGCATATTATGGCGTTATAGAGAGTTGCCGTTAAGTGGAGAGAAGAAAAATCGGAATTAGAAAAAGAAAAAGTTTATTTCAGAATAGTATTAGTAGTAATATACGTTAGTCATGGTCAAAAACGGCCTACACATGGAAGCAATCCCAATTTGTAAACAAAAGAACCAATTTTTTAGAAAGTTCGGGACGCTTGATGCCGACGTCGAGTTTATTGCCGGCTAGGATAACAAAGCGACAAAAGAACGTACACAGCTGCGCAGTTTTTACTAATTTTAGCAACTTTAAAGGTACTTTTTATTACTTAATTGTTGCCGTTATTGCCGTTATTGAGAGTGGGTGTGATGCTATGTAGAGTGTATCATTGTATGGTAGACAAGCTAAACCAACCAAAGTCAATTGGTTTCGACGCTTTAGAGAGTGTGCCGTTAAATCGAGTGACGTTACATGGAGTTTACACTGTACTTGACTGTACATTAGATATTTCTTGTAATAATTTAATATAAAAAGAAGATATTTATTTTTATTTGATATAAAAATAGCTAGAAAACTTCAAACTAAAAAATGCGAACTTCAAAATAAAAAAATATTCCAGAAGACTTTAGCTAGATCGATTTTTCGGCCCCGAAAACCCGTAGGTGCACCGGGACAATTTCGACTGGGGTGCAATACGCAGACAACGCAAAACGACAATGCGTTCTACTTATAAGTAGCAAAATATTTCGTCATTAGCGTTGATTATAATTAAATATTTCTTTGGAAACAATGGATAAAACCCATATTTATTATTAGTTTATTTAGATGCAACGTTAAAGATAATGTAATGATTTAGGTAGTTTCTCACCATCCGCGTCAACGGCGGACATCCGAATATTCAAAACATCGAATGTGTCCGCAAGAACAGCTATCTGAATGTGCTCATTTGGGTCTAGAGCAAATTTACCAACGCTTTTGATATTGTCTGAGTTCAATGTTTCCAAGACTCCCTAAAAAAAAACAAAAATAATAAGGGTATCCTTGTGTCACCTTTGATATCAGATATTTCTAGACTTTCTGGTCTGTTCTGAAGGAGTCATATAATGTACTGTTTCCTCATATTCCGTGAATCTTCTCTCTCCGTGATCCCCACAGACAGAAGTTGTATGGGTTCCTTATCCTTACTTAGTCCTTCCAATCAAAATATCATGATTATCTCTGTTCTGATGATAATCGACAGAATCATGTGTTACTTTGCCGAAATCCATGCTAATCAAAACGAAAAGATTTATAGATATATTCTTATTCACCAATTAGCGAAGTAGTCTTTTCATTGCTTGATTTGTGGGTCGGATGAAATCAGAATCAAGAATGCAGCGATAACTATCAGCTAAAGGATAAAGGAATTTTTTATGCGGTCTAAAACTCACTTTAAAATACGCGTCTAAAGAAACTTGGTTGTCAGTAGTTGTTCCCAAATCCACCGTCGAATACAGCAAAGATCGCTCAGGCATCACGGCTCCTTGCTTCATCGCCTTGTCCCTCGTCGTGGTTTCCACGGTCAGGTCTCCTTGCTGGACCAGCGATATGATGAAGTCTTGGATCCAGCCAGAAATGCCGTTGCTTGCGCTCTGTATTAACCTGAAATCAAATGTACATAAGTCTGTGCAAAACGAGGGTAGTTTGTCGGCGAGTCATCGGTCGCGGAGAGCTGCAGCCCGCATTCTGCGTCGGGATTTCATCGCGTGCGCTCATTGAAAATGCTCCTTGGTATGGAGCGAAACATCTCGAGCAAACTTCGACTATGTATACGTGTGTGACCCAGGCATTCGTATTTAAAACCGTTTATAAGTCCATACAAATTATAACATAGAAATTAAACAAATACGTCCTCATATACCAAATATTCAAAGTAATAAAAATAAATAAATACTTTTCCAAGTCAGTAGGAATAGCTTGTACGTCTAGGAATTGGCAGGCAATAACAGAGTGGTACCAATAGTCCAGCCCGGTAAGCGGCAGTTTAAGCAGCTTCTTGCTCGACATGAATTGATTGGCCGCTTCTGTAAACGAACAGTATTCGTACGATTACATATATGTATAGATCATGACGTTTGTGAATCTACCTTTTTCTTATACGACAACAAAATAATAATGATATTATAAATCGTGAGTGCACATTGTATTCTTGTTTAACGCATTCACTACCATCAACAAGCTATCAGTGGGCGGGCGCTTTGCGCTACATACTAGTGTGTTCGTATTATCGGCTACGCTCGTAGCGCGTAGCACTCTCTGGCATTGAAATCGACTACGCGCTACAGATTCAATTTGAATCTGTAGCGCATATCCGATTACACTGTCACACCTCTGAAGCAACGGTCGTAGCCGATAACATGGATTGCCCCTAAAAGGATGCCGGATCGGATGTAGCGAAAATGCATCGTAGAGGCAGAACGACAACGTGTCGTGATTAGCACTGAATGGGTTAAGAAAAGCACATGCAGACCTAGCTCCTGTCTAAGAGAATTGTTGGATTTGCGTTCAAGCACAAAAAAAATGGTATTGTGTAGGTACCAGACCCAAGATGGACAGACACTTTTCACAAAATTAAGTACTTGACTACTTACTTCATTAATTTAAAGGAAATAAGTTTTTAACTTGATATCTGTTGATTGTGTACAAGTAGAAATTCAAGGTTATGGAGGTTTGACCATAATTTATCGAAAAAAGAATATACAGTTTTACCAGAGATTCTTTCTTCACCAGGAAGAGTCATGATAAGGAAAAGTTTCTTGGTATCCAATAGAACTAGAAGTAACCTCCAGGACTCATCATCAATGTTCGTTCCGTCATCTATCACCACTATACACATTGAAGCTATATTCTGAAAAGGCAGAATTACTATAGAATAGACGGTCAAGCAAGTATTGTTACTAAAAAAGTCGTGAAATTAAATATTTCTACGGGACATTAAACCTTCGCCCCTTTTCAAAGACGCACAATATTTGCTTGACCGTCTACGTAAATATTATAAATCAATAATTTAACCATTGATTTAAAAAAAAAAAAATTGTATTGGTCACTTTTGTCCTCGTGATTCTGAGTACCTAGTAAAACCAAAAAAATAACTTTTATAGAAAATAGATTTTTATTTTCGGGAAAATGCCCAGTAGCTACGACAGTATTTTGTTTTGCCTTTGAAAATTCCAGACTCTGTTTGTTAGTGTTGTGTAGCGAGAAAATGTGGCTACGCGGTAGTAACTAAGTACTTAAGTAGTAGCTATGAGTCAAAGACCTCCATATAGACAGATAAAGTCTAAGAAAAAAACGTACCTCAAAACCATACAGAAAAAGGTACGGTGACGTAGATGGCGATACACCTTTGGGGGACGCTCGGCTAGATGGCGCTAATATTAATATTTGACATTTTAACATATCAAGCTAAGAATATGGGCCAAATTGTCAAAACTGAGGTTCAAAAGTTTTAAGCCTGTGTCGAGAGATGGCAGTCTAATGCACTGTGATTACACATTTTACTTTGACAGTAACTCTCTATAATATCCTCTTTGCTATGAGTATAGTAGGTTCTACGCAGCGAAGGAATTTAAAATAAAACAGGTGATAACGCTGCATTAATCACCTGTTTTCTTTTAAATTTACAATGTCAACATAAATTCAAGAAACAATTTTACAAATGAAAAACATTGTGAGTACTTACCTTTTCAAAAATATTGCGCACTAGATCTTTAGCGTAATCTTCATCAAGAATGTCCCCCGTAAATTCAAAATCGGGGGGCAATTCCAACCGACAGCCGAATATGACGTTTATCGCATAAAGCTCATTGGGGCTCAGTTCGTTGAGGTCCAAACTGGAGCGGTCATTCAACAATATACAGGGTGTCCGTAGAAGTATGGATTAAATCGGACAGGGGTGTAGAGGAGGTCATTCTAAATATTTTACACCGACATTTACTAATATACAAGTGTTGGTTGACATATTTATTCGACATTTTATTGTGAATCTTTGGTGTTTTACCGCTTTCAGAAATACAAAAAAAAAACGTACCTACGATGTTTAAAAAAATACAATTCTTGAGTCGGCCGGTTTCAAAGATACAAGCGGAAATTATAATTCAGAAAACTTATTAAATGTTGTGAATTTAAAAAGAAATACATAATACATAATTTTAAAAGCCGGATAAACTTAAAAATGTTTATCAAGGTCTTGTTAGAATTGACAGATATTCTGAAAACCTAAGCTAAGTCGAGACTCTCGATTTAAAAAGATCCAAGATCCTACTTAAATATGTTCAGTGTTTCATTGAAAGCGTTAAACATAAGTACCTATTAAAATTTCAAAAAACGAACTATTTTGGCTCAGTGATCCAAAGTGAATCTTGGCCTCCGAAATTATGAGAGAACGCCACTTGTCCCGATCCTGGGGGCCGATTTTTGAATCTCGGCCATTTGATTTCGTGAAATTCGTTCAATAATATCTCCACTACTAGTGATTTAAATTCTACTAACACAATCAAAAACGAGTGGTCATTACCACTAGTTTTAAAATTATTAGTCGTCCTTTTTCAATATAATAGCATTACGTCGCTTTCCACAGACTTTCGAACGGCGTTTCGTGCTTTCGAAATTCTAAAATCGATCCCCTGCACAGCCAAAAATTCAAAATAAAAATAAATGTGAAAACGCTTGACTTATTAGAGCCATTTGCAACACAATTTTTGAGATTTAAAACTGCTTTCACGACAGAATTGGCTGACAAATAAGAATTAATTTTTTTTGGTCCAATTGACTCTCAAAATAATAGTAAATGTGGTGGGAAATTCCCAGAATGGCCTTCTCTTCATCCCCATTCGATCTGACCATACTTCCAGGGACACCCTGTATAACAGCACTCCAGCGTGCTTATTCCATTATCAAAGTCAATGCTTGTAAACCTTGTCCGAATTTGGTTCTCGCACTTGTCTCGCTCTGACGAACTCCCTACCAGTGTTTTGAGAGCTATCTGGCGGAACAATCCGTATGGTATCTGTATGGTAAACACAAAGAATGCTCGCCTTTAGATTCGGTCACACGCGCCTGGCCATTCAGACATAGTGGGAGCGTGGCAAAAAAGAGTAAAGTCTGGTGCCGTAGCCCAATGGCATTTCTTCGACGCGAAACGCGGCTCTGTCGCGCCAACACGCAAGAGCGATAGAGATAGATATCTACGAGCATTTCGTTTCGTGACCGTTTGTGCCATTCGGCTACGTACCCAGGGTCTATCTTCAGCTTCACACCTCAGACTCAGGCTATATCTATCTCAATCGCTCTTGCGTATTGGCGCGACAGAGTCAGACTACCTTTCGCGGCGTTTCGTTTTCGTTTCGCGTCGCAGAAATGCCATTTGGCTACGGCACCTGACCAGAAATATATGACACGCCATGTTACGGAATTTCATTAGAACTATTTGCTTCATACTATACTGAAATGTCAAGTTGTCAACCCATACAACAGAATAACAGCGCCCTCTTGACAATGAGTCATATCGTCACTACTTTGAAAAAATCTCGTATCTCACGCTGCTTCTCAAAGTTAAAACGCAGTAAGTCTATATGCATTCCATACATACTTACTACAATTTTCTTTTCATTGACAGACGAAGATACAAGTTTTTTAAAAGTAGTGACGATATATTTCTAGTCAGAAATGTGGTAGAAATGAAAAAGTGGCATCATCGTAGTGGCGTCCCGTCCTCTTACACTTTTTAATTTCTATTAACATATACTAGAGATCTGCCTGTGTGGTGACGGGTTAAGAATTTCACCACCCCCTTTCTTCCCGTGGGTGTCGTAGAAGGCGACTGTGGGATATGGGTTAAATTGTGGCGTAGGCGAGAGGCTGGCAACCTGTCACTGCAATGTCACAGTTTCGTTTTCTTTCAACCCCTTATTTGCCAAGAGTGGCACTGAAGCTTTAGTAGTGTCATGTGTTCTGCCTACCCCTTTACGGAATACAGGCGTGATTGTATGTATGTTGTATGTATGTATATACTAGAGAATTAATTCTAACAACGCATGACGCGGTTACCGTCCCTCATTTATGAATTCAATGAGTTTTTAATTAGGTACGTGAAGTGTTTATGTAATTAATACGATAGTTATGATGTACTAAAGTAAAAATATCTCACCTTTTCAATATTATTTAGAGATATTCTTACAATCCTGACACAGTTTGGCGTGAGATATATACATTCTTCCACTAATCGCTTTTTACCTAATTTGGCGGGTCCCTGCGGAGTAAATAATAATATTAGGTTAGAAAAAAAAAATGTTCAAAGTCGTTGTTACTTTTAAAATATATATGCATACTAGTCTGGACAAAATGTGTCTTATTCTACATATAACTATGTGCTTGTGGACTAACATAACTAGACATAAAGATTAACTTGCAATACCCTATCAGGGTGCCATGTGTTACTTAAAATATTATTGTATCAACTGTTTACCATGGTTCCCAATAAAATAAGGTACAGCGGGGCAAATCTCGACTGGGGGGCCATAGTAACTAATCCATTTTTTCCATTATTACACTATGATGTTGAGTTCTACATTTATCCACTGAACACGCTTACCAATGTAACCGGCGGACATTCTATTTAATATTGCAAACAAGGAAAAAATGGACCAGTTACATTTGTAATAGTTATTTGTTATTCAAGGGGGCAAAGTTGTATTTTAACGCCGAGTGTGGAATTGAAAAACGAGCAAGTGAAAGGATTCTATAGTTGGTTCAAGAATAGAATCCTGAACTTGCGAGTTTTTTAACACACGAGAAGTAAAATACATTTGCACCCGAGTGTAACACAAAACTTTTCCCCTCACTATAGCGAGGAAACTACAACTCAAAAAATGCGTTTATCACTGCTTCCAGTAGTTCCACAGGTGGTAAATCATCTTTATTACTAGATTCACCTATTTTTATCAATTTTAAAGCAGGTAATTTGACTTTATTCAAGGTCAAATTACTTTACCCACTACTGGATAAAATGCGTTTTTACCCGCTAGTATTAAAGGACAAAACACGTGTTTCCGAGCTAGTGAGGGGAAAAATAAATGAACAATAACCAATGTACAAACTTACAACTTTCCAAAGAAGTATTAACAGTACTTCAAGTACTTGAATACTTACAACAAACGCTACTCCGTAAACAAGACTCCGATCAATCATAAAAGGTTCATGTTGTTTTTCCATGGCCTCCTGCAAAGCCAGTATGAAGGCTCGCAACTCTTCCTCTCTGCCTAGGATAGGCTGGCGACTGGCGCTAGGCCTTTCGGGCCATCTGCGACAAAATATTTTCCAATTTTATGTATTTTATATGTAAAATGCTTTTTGTCAGGAGATATAAAAGACAAACGTTGGTGGCCCAGCGGAGCATGCGACTTTCAATCCGGAGGTTTCGGGTTCGAACCCCGGCTCGTAGAGTTTTTCGGAACTTATGTGCGAAATGTCATTTGATATATTTTGCTAGTCGCTTTTAGGTAAAGGGAAAACATCGTGAGGAAACCGGACTATTGCCAATAAGGCCTAGTTACCCTCCGGGTTGGAAGGTCAGATGACAGTTGCTTTCGAAACTAGTGCCTATACCAAATCTTGGGTTTAGTTGTCAAAGCGGACCCCAGGCTCCCATGAGCCGCGGCGAATGCCGGGATAACGCAAGGTGGATGATGATGTTAGGAGATATAGAGAGGAGGGATTGGAAATCAGATTCCCTTTGAGAGTGTAGGTTCTGATCCTACCGACTGCGCCATGTCAGAAGATATAGAAACTACTGTTACCGAGTATAAGCTACTTTATTCATTCATAGCTTAGCCTACCCACGTTGTCGTCATTATCAAGATATCTACAACCTCATGGTACAAAGAAATGAAATTATACAAGAGAAAACATCTATTATATTTACATTAACTCCCTCATCGTCATCATCCTCTTTGTGTTATTCCGGCATTTGCCACTGCTCATGGGAGCCTGGGGTCCGCTTTGACAACTAATCCCAAGATTTGACGTAGGCACTAGTTTTACGAGCGACTACCATCTGACCTTCCAACCGCAAGGGTAACTAGACCTTATTGGAATTAGTCCGGTTTCCTCACGATGTTTTCCTTCACCGAAAAGCGACTGGCAAATATCAAATGACATGACATTTCGCACATAAATTCCGAAAAACTCATTGGTGCGAGCCGGGATTCGAACCGGCGACCTCCGGAACGAAAGTCGCGCGCACTTACCGCTAGGCTACCAGCGCTTCCTATATACTCCCTATATACAATTTTATAAAATTATTTTTGGCACTTTGGCTGTGTTCATATGTGTGTTGCTGACTGTACCTACTGTACATGATTTACTGACCCATATTTGTTGAATTCATAAACCGGTCCAGGCTTTTTTATGCCTTTCAATGGTTTCAATTCCATCAACCTGAAGAAATCCGGATCTATTTTGCTTCTTAAGAATGTTTCCTTGTCACAAACTAATTTGTTACGATATGCTGTCATTAATCGTGCTGCCTGAAAACGGGAATAACGATTAATAGGCCATTTCTAACATGCATTACATGCACTATAACAACTAACCGACCTGCCTATGAATGATATTAGAATTCGAAATCGTGATGCGCTGTACGATTCCTAGCTTCGCTGACTGCAGGGTATATACCACGGAAGGTATATACCTACCTAAACCTACATTTTATGTTTCAAGTGCAAGGTCCATTCCATCTAAAATACTGACAGAAATTGGGATAAATAACCTAACCATAACATTAAAATTTACTTAGTGGATCGATTTTTATCAAACATGGCTAACAACACTCCCGACTAATTCACCTTTAAATCAAGGGTGAACAGGCATCTTCTGGGCTAGCTCACTCCATCGTAGGCCACGTCTTTGCCTTTGGCTAGTCTGTGGCCAAGAGTAAGGCAATTTATAATCAGCAAAAAAAAAAGTTCATCATCATCAGTTCATCCGTTCGCAGCTACGATGCCACACATACAGACAGACACGCCAAACATATAACACCCCGACGTTTTTTCGTCGGGAGTTAAAAAGATTCTTATTGCAACGGAAGCTAACTCTTCTGTGTCTGGACCATATTTTTAATCGGTTTGGTGATGTGAATATTTATTGGTAATTAAAGGTCCAAAAGTTTAACTAAAACTGGGAATGTAAGTTGAGATGAATGGACCGAACAAAACCTTCGTTGTAAAACCGGCCGGTGGCGCTCCCCGCCCCGCGCCTTACTCCACCGCTCCCGCGCGGCTTCGCAGCTCGGGGCAGACAGATTGAGACATCGGCGCCGGCGCACGTTCGCTTTGCTCAAAGCTCGCGACTATACACGTAGCCGGCGTGATTTGAAATTTATTTAATTCCTAATACGTCTTAGTGCTCGTTTAGTACCAAGTAACGTTTGTATTTAGTGTTTAAATCCCCAATTGGGGAGCCATATTACGGCTGAAACTACAGCCCAGGCCGGGTTACGACGGTTCCGGAACCTCTTCACAAGTTCCGGCAGATCCGGAGCGGAGCGGCTGACGTTCCTCGGCGCGTTCCGTCTTCAGCCCGCAACGACACCAGCATCTTCAGGGGAGTACTTGCGTGGTGGACCTGACCTCGGAGCAAAATCAGTATCGGCCTTACGAACCCACACCTAACGACCTTTGTTCGTGTGCTCACGCGGAGTTACGGCGAGAATAAACCAGTTCTTTATTTTAACTCGTTTGTTTTATTCCATCTCGCCGTCAACCGTAGCACTGGCAGCCGTGTACTGCACATTCATATTTCCCTAATAATTATGTGTACAACATTTGCCTAATATCACCGGCAAATATACCTTATTGGCTGCTGTTCCTATAACTGTATATTCCCGCCGGAGAACATGTCCAACCACGCCGCAGTATGTCGTTCCTACAAATCAAAAATATTCCCAGAGTTATACCCTGACACCACCCATCTGTTAACTTCAAATTGTTCCGTGCAGTTATTATATAGAGGCAACAAATAGGAGTAGCAAATGGGAAAAATTCAAATGATTCTATATATAATTAATACTAGTAGTTACTGTGATATCCATAGCATACGGAAGAGACGGCATCGTATATTCGAAAACCTAGCGTAAATAATAAGCCATGTGGAGCGATTAGAGCGATTTTAATAGCTGGGGGCCGATTTTTGAGTCTCACTGTCACTAAAATACCGGTTGAAAACGGTGAATTGCCTATTATTTTCAGTGTCAATTTTCTGAATTCGAACGCCGTGAGCTTCAAAAATCGGCCCCCTGGACTAGATTGGACTTGGATAAATATTTACGTGGAGTCGTGGACACTACGTAGGATCCATTTTTGGCCCAACCTTAGTCTTAAAATCGATGGAAAATCTACATTCTCACCAGATGAGATCCCAATCGAAACTGATAAAATATTAGGGTCGAGCAGCCTGTCCTTTAAAGCTTGAGCGCAGAGCAGGCCCTTTTGGGCCTCGTCGCCGTGAGACATGCCTCGGAGGCCGAAAACTAGGAGGAACATCAGGTCTTTGTCGAACAAGGACACTTTGTTTAAGAGGCCGCCTGCTGCTGATGACGTGCTGAAATAATACCTATGATGGTACAGTCAACCAATTGGAACCCTAGGCCTACTGATGTGCCGACGGAAAGTTTCCAAAATTCTGAAATTTTCACATAGGAAAACTTCGGAAACTTTTCATACTTTGTATGGACAATTGTATGGATGGAAACTTTCCATTTCATAAATTTAAATTCCCTCTATTTTTCGTGAAAGTTTCGTCAATTTTTCAAGAAATTTAAGATTTTTTTGGAAAGTTTCCGCTACTTGCACATCACTACCTAGGCCACTCTACAACCATGTCAAAATGACAATCAGTAAGAGATTTCTTACAACCTGATTTATAACGTCACTATGGCATAGTTCTACCACAGTATAATAAAGAGTACTATCGTACAGTATGGCCACTTCCGCTCCCCGCTGAATGTGGTGCCCACCTCCTCTCGGTTACCTCACAGTTACCGCCTGTCAAAAACGCGAACAGTCGACCTGTCATATTTCGCTTATACAAGCATAGTATGCGTTCAGCTACACGAGCTTAGACTGTGTGCTAGGAACGCGCCTCTTTCATATATTTGATGGCCAGTGTCCGAGGTGTGGTTCTACAGTGGTCTAGGGTTCCAATTGGTTAACTGTACAGATGTAGTGCGAAATGTTTACCCTTCGTACTTTCACTGAAACTCACGAACGTGTCATGCTATTTCAGTCAGTCTCAGTACAAAACGTTGGCCGAACCAGCATGAGAAATACGAACGTTTCCAAGAAAATACGATAGAAAACTATTATGCACTCCATCAGTACCTAATCCCAGGGACACTGGCACCATGATCCAGATGGATTCTTGTGTTTCAAGTCAATTAGGAGACGTTTTTATGTGAAATTCCAACATAAATTCGTGCGGATGCATAAGAAGTATAAGGAACCTTCTATGATGGAAAACCTCACATGACAGGTGCCGTAGCCGAATGGCATTTCTGCGACGCGAAAACGAAACGCCGCGAAAGGTAATCTGGCTCTGTCGCGCCAATCCAATACGCAAGAGCGATCGAGATAGATATCTACCAGCGTTTCGTTTCGTGACCGTTTCGTGAGCATTTGTGCCATTCGGCTACGTACCCAGGTCTCCTCTGAATGCATACGCTGCTATCCTTCGCTACGCACTGCCAAAAATTAAGCTCACAGAACCTATAATCACTGAAATCTTAGTCGATAATCGTTTATTGCTCTCGTTTAACATTTTATAGAGCGATTAGAGAGGAAGTAAGGAGAGAGAGATTTATCTAAAGCCATTGCAGGCCTAAACCAACCTATAAACGCATTTGAACGCAGTATCCACCATTTCGACCAGCGTTTCATCCGTCACAGTTTTGGTCACAATGTTCAAGAATACGACGACAACTCGACGTATCTCCGTCAAGAATTCCATGGGTTCGTCATTCTCCACCGCCCAGATCACAGGCTGTACCATAAACTTGCGGAGAGTGGGCCACCATCGGCTACGTAATGCGGTTATTATTACTGGCCGAACTAAAAAGGTAATACAGTTTTTCATTTCCCACAGTAAATGAAAAACATTGTGTGTTCGGGGCCTAAGAATATTGAAACTCCATTGTTTAAGGGCATTTTCAGAATTTGGGACCCCCCAATTAGCGTAAGTTGTTAACAAAAGTTTACTCGCTGTCAGTTTTGTGACGAGAATTAAACAAAAATCTTTCTAAAAATTAACTTTTTTCACATTCTGAATGTAGATTATCGCTTGAAGTTTATGTTATCAACACAAAAACAATATTTTTATAGAAATTTCATGCTTAATTATCGTCACAAAACTGACAGTGAGTAAATTTTTGTTAACAATAATTGGGGGGTCCCAAATTCTGAAAATGCCCTTAAATCGCTTCGGCAAACCGTCACCGTTAAGTTCCGTCTCACGTTGCACAAATTAGTATTGTACTTTTCCTGTGTATGTTTTTAATTAGTATGGATGTAAGTATTAGAATGAGTAAATAATTTGAATAAATAGGTAACTACTTACGTGTAAATTTTTTGTAGAACTGTTCCAGGTCACCAGTTAAGTCTATCGTCGGAAGAATCAAGTCTTTTTCTAAAAAAATAATTGATGGTCATATATTATGAATGTAATGTGTTATGGAAATATAAAAACGAGAATATATAACCGATTACCGTTACTTATAGAGGGGCTGAATCTCTTCCATGGACCTGCGACTTGTAGGACCTACAAAATAAATGGTGTTAACACTGTTAATAGGCGATATTAGACAAAACTTTGCTGAGATGGCGCCACTTTCACATTGAGGGCTTACCGGGAATGCCCCTTGCACTTGTAAGTTCGCACGTAAGTCAATAGGTATTTCATTCAGTACTTTCATTAGATTTCCAAAAGCTTGCAAATATGTGATGATGTGAGGCATTTTCCGCTATAAGAGGCAACTTGTATACGGCCCACCACGGCGTAGCATTTAGTAGGTAGCGGTTTGAAAAGGCAATCACCGTAGACGTCCGTTCTTTTTCAGTATCCGATATTTACAATATAAATTATAGGCATAATATATTTTACAATAATTTTTTTACAACGTTTGTTACAATATTTTACAATAACGTACGCATTATAAATAATGTCTCACCAACCCGTACAAAAAAAAACATGTTTTCTACTTCGGCATCAATATCCTCCTACACATAACGTCTATATCAGGTTTTTGTTTTTTCACGGTTAAAGCGCCCTCCCTACTTTCGCGCGTATCGTGGCTCGTGGCGCAATGCCACGAACGCGAGTGTGGATTATTTCTGTGTATCGAATCCACACTCGCGTTCGCGGCATCGCGCCGCGATTCGCGCGCATAGTCTGGAGCGGACATATAAGTCGTGTCATCACTGAATCTGTTAAATACCATACAAAACTTTACCCTCGTATGAGTTCCATCTCCAAAGGACTCCGATATGTACTCCGCCTCGTTGGCATGTCTCCAAGCACTGGGTGACGCGATGACGTCACCAGCCACTGCCAGGTACTCCGCCACCTATTATTCGACCATTTAATAACCTTCGTAAGTGAAATCAGATTGTACTTAATCATTTACTCACAAGTCTCTGAATTCTCTAAAAAGACACAACAGTCGAAGTCGAACCCAAGTTAATATAATATCGATATTTATTTATAAAGTAAAATTTTAAACTTATGAAGTGAAGCACTTGCTCCAGAACCCGAGACTGGAATCGAACCAGCGATTGTCCGTCGCGCATAGGGGTATTTGACTAAAAAAGCTGACCAAAATTATTTTCCCCTCACTAGCTCGGAAACACGTGTTTTGTCCTTTAATATCAGCGGGTAAAAACGCATTTTATCCACTAGTGGGTAAAGTAATTTGACCTTGAATAAAGTCAAATAAACTGCTTTAAAATTGATAAAAGTAGGTGAATCTGGTAATAAAGATGATTTACCACCTGTGGAACTACTGGAAGCAGTGATAAACGCATTTTTTTGCCTTGTAGTTTCCTCGCTATAGTGAGGGGAAAAGTTTTGTGTTACACTCGGGTGCAAATGTATTTTACTTCTCGTGTGTTAAAAACTCACAAGTTCAGGATTCTATTCTCGAACCACTCGCTTCGCTCGTGGTTCAACTATAGAATCCTTTCACTTGCTCGTTTTTCAATTCCACACTCGGCGTTAAAATACAACTTTGCCCCCTTGTATAACAAATAACTATTATATACATTTTTATAAGTAGTTCCATTGTGTCAATAGAAATATGCAATTGAAATTAATTTTGATATTACTTATTGAAATAGACTAATGACCAGCTTTTTTGGTGAAATACCCTACCTATGTGAATCGTGGCAATGTGCGTAAATCGCTCATACTCGTGAGATAACTTTAAACACTCGTGAGATCCTATTATAAATATCACTGACGCTAATTGTTGATAGAACCACTTGTACTTTAATACCTCTCATTAATATGTATCAGTTGTATAAAAGTACTGCACCTTTATATCCCACACCGGCTGCCCCAACACCACATAATGGGAGTGTGTGGCGTCGCCGATGAGCGCGAAGTGTGACACGCCGCAGGATATCGCAACTTTTACTGCGGGGAAACATGCAAGTGGTGAAAGATTTGCTAATATTTTCGAAACTATTGACTAAGTCCGTCGGCACCGAAGCTGCCGTGACCGTTGAAGATGATGGCGTTGTAAAGTATGAAAAGCTCATATGATTCGTTCGTTACAACAACGGTCCATCTGTCGTCGTCTTTGACATGTTGCTCGAAGCAATTGTAGCGTTGAAGTGCTCTCGTTCTACGCGCGTACGATACGCTTCTCTTACATTACGACGCCGTGTGTTGAGGGCCTAAGAGAGACCTAAACTATCGCTCCCCTACTGGCTTGAGGTCTTCCCAGAACTTATAACGACGGGAAATTATCTAGATGCTGGAAATGGGTGGATTGTGGATGAGTTTGCTCTCTTACGAGTCTCACGTGACCGCAGTCATAATTAAATAAAGACAAACGACAAATATTGCTATGAAGCGCCTTATTATCTTTACCCTGCCGTTAGTTAGCCTTCGCACCTACCCAATATTTCAATCTTCAAACTACTTAGGCATTTCCTTTCATTTGTTTTCCAATCACTAACCTCTAAGTACAACGCCGACATCAGTACAAAGCTTCGTCCCATGGTTCTTCTGGATATTCAATCCACAGTCAATGGCCAAGTGCACGACGCTCTGCATAGACAAACTCGGCATTTTCTTCCACATGGAGAGTATAGCGTCGCCAGCGAAGTTCAGGATGTCGCCACCGTGTGAGAGGATCTCTTGGACCATGGCTCCGATGTAGGAGTTCAGCACTTGGGTAAGACGGGAGGGGCTGCCGCGGTCAGCTTTTGTGAAGTTCTCACATAGATCCGTGAATCCTAATATATACAAATATCATAGGGTAATTGTTTTAACTACCGAAAGGAAACTATAGACTAAGTGTACTAAACTCAAATTTTCTATGGGCTATGGGACAATCGCCGCTACATTTTTCATGCCGTCTTTTCTTGGGGACAAAATTTGCTTGGCCATCTATATTAAATACGTATTACAGTAAACGTTGCAATGATGTGTTAAACTTCCATGGTCGCAAAAATATGTGACCCAGATATCTTATCGCTCAATAGCTAAAACCTTCAGGTTATGGGCCCAACCGCGCTTTCATTCCACTATAGGTATCCCGGCGTGTATGACATTAATCTACTAGGACTACTAGGAGCTTACTAGGCATTGTTTTAGATGCGCAAATTTTATCTACAGAAACGAATCAGCAAACCTGAGACATCAATCAACATGAGCGCAGTCTCGTACTGCCTAACCGTGTAGTTAGAATGCTGGAGTATGACCTTGTCGGGCACCATGGACACGATACGGCTCGGCCCTTATCCCTTCGTACATGATTATTACCGCCTGCTAGAGGCGCGAATAAAGCAAACCTGAGACGTCAATCAACATGAGCGCAGTCTCGTACAGTCAAGTGTAAAAATATGGGTGCGTACAACTTATCAAAAATATGTCCCATAGCACTTTATGTCGGCGGAATAAGGTCTCGGTACATATTTTTGAGCGGATAAAATCGATACGTATTTTTGCACTTGACTGTACTGCCTAACCGTGTAGTTAGAATGCTGGAGTATGACCTTGTCGGGCACCATGGACACGATACGGCTCGGCCCTTATCCCTTCGTACATGATTATTACCGCCTGCTAGAGGCGCGCCTAGCTACGGAAATAAAGCAAACCTGAGATGTCAATCAACATGAGCGCAGTCTCGTACTGCCTAACCGTGTAGTTAGAATGCTGGAGTATGACCTCGTCGGGCACCATGGACACGATACGGCTCGGCCCTTATCCCTTCGTACATGATTATTACCGCCTGCTAGAGGCGCGCCTAGCTACGGAAATAAAGCAAACCTGAGACGTCAATCAACATGAGCGCAGTCTCGTACTGCCTAACCGTGTAGTTAGAATGCTGGAGTATGACCTTGTCGGGCACCATGGACACGATACCTACTGCCCTGCCCTTATCCCTTCGTACATGATATTACCGCCTGCTAGAGGCGCGCCTAGCTACGGAAATAAAGCAAACCTGAGACGTCAATCAACATGAGCGCAGTCTCGTACAGTCAAGTGTAAAAATATGGGTGCGTACAACTTATCAAAAATATGTCCCATAGCACTTTATGTCGGCGGAATAAGGTCTCGGTACATATTTTTGAGCGGATAAAATCGATACGTATTTTTGCACTTGACTGTACTGCCTAACCGTGTAGTTAGAATGCTGGAGTATGACCTTGTCGGGCACCATGGACACGATACCTACTGCCCTGCCCTTATCCCTTCGTACATGATTATTACCGCCTGCTAGAGGCGCGCCTAGCTACGGAAATAAAGCAAACCTGCGACATCAATCAACATGAGTGCAGTCTCGTACTGCCTGACCGTATAGTTAGAATACTGGGGTATGACCTTGTCGGGCACCATGGACACGATACCTACTATCCTGCCCTTATCCCTTCGTACATGATATTACCGCCTGCTAGAGGCGCGCATAGCTACGGAAATGAAACAGCAAACCTGAGACGTCAATCAACATGAGTGCAGTCTCGTACTGCCTGACCGCGTAGTTAGAATGCTGGAGTATGACCTCGTCGGGCACCATGGACACGATACGGCTCGGCCCTTATCCCTTCGTACATGATTATTACCGCCTGCTAGAGGCGCGCATAGCTACGGAAATGAAACAGCAAACCTGACACGTCAATCAACATGAGTGCAGTCTCGTACTGCCTGACCGCGTAGTTAGAATGCTGGAGTATGACCTCGTCGGGCACCATGGACGCAATGATGCTGCCCCGCCCGGCGGTCTCGAGGGCGTCGGACATGTCGCGTTCGTTTCTGTTAGTGAATACTTACTATAGTCCCCTTGTACAATTTTCCAAAATCTATTTTGTAGGTACTTTTATAGTTTCATTAAAGGTTCGGCCACACTAGGGTGTTTTGATAGCGTAGCGGAATGCGAGCGCATTCATAGCGGATCGGCAGCGCATGCGCCGCCGATCGCTCTGAAATCTGAATACGCTCGCGCGGTCACACATAACACAGCGCGCATTGTGAGCGGACTTGTCTGAATATGGATTAAATGGTAACTATTTAGCTAAGTAATTGTTTTATTCCAAAATGTTGTTTTGATTTCTAATGTGTCATTCAATATAGGTAATTCCACGGAGGTTGAAGTGAATGATAACACACACAGCTAAATGAAGATTAGTACTGATTGCAAAAAAATGAATGAATGAAATGAGTGAGTGAATGTAAAAAAACCAATTAATATATTTTTGAAAAACATTATTATTTATTGATATACTTATCATTAATGGTATTAAAAGCAGTAATGGTATTATCCGGTGAACTTTATAGCTCATTATGAAATTTCACTTCCAAATAAGTATTCAGCTATCGATATATTTTATATCGGAAGGATGTCCCTATGTTAATTGACGTTATTGCTACCGCGACTTCTATGTCTGCTAATCCCGTTAAGCAAGCAGAACTTGCGGTAACATTGCTCAATGCTACATCTGGGAGCTTGAAACTTACAATTGCAAGCTTGAAACGTTTGAGCAACGTTTGAGCCATATTGATGTTAAACGCTTTCGGCCGCGCTGTAGATAAACCCTGTAAGTTTCCCAGATCGGATTTTTACAACTTTCTATAACTTTGAATAGCAATGTTGCTGATACATTGAAATATAAACTTACTAGAAAGTTATGACGAAAACTTTTAAGAAGTTCATTTTTGTACATTGCATCAATAGCACATTATGCAACTTGTCCGTAACATACATGCTATTCATTGCGGCAATGTTACATTCATAATACACCAAAAAGTTTGATGTTGTATATTGTATTGACTTTTCACCGATACCTTTCAATGCGTTACAAATATAACATTGCTTTAATAACTCTAATGAAGTTCCTTGCAAGTTACGCATGTAATGTACCTAAAAGTAGCTCTCATAATGTTTCATTTGAAACTTCTGGAAATGATTATATTTGGTATGTTGTGTCAACAAATCACTGGTAACTTTTGTGAAAGTTACTTGTGAACCGTTCACACAATATTTCATAGGGATATTTCAGGGAACGTGATTTTTGTGGTTGGTTGGACGTCACAAATATAACTGCCCGCAAGGTGCTCTGCTCTGCAAGCTGCGTGAGCCTGAGCGAGCCTCGTGCGGCTGCCAGCTGCCGGTTCAAAGAGAACTCGCTTGATTCGATCGCGATTCTATTGAAACAAGCTAGATTCTCTCCAAAAGCCGACAGCCAAAGGCTAGCGCGCGAGTACGCTCGACAGGTTCGGATCCGTGCGCAGCTTACAGATACTACCCAGCATAATTTTAATGATTATGTATGATCAAAATAACTATAAACGAAAAAGTCAAACTTAAAAAATACCTCACACAAAAATCATTGATTGTAAAACAAAAACATGGATATACAGACAACATAATTATTTTATTTAAAGTTTTTTCTTCAGACCGCAAAAACAGCACCATACTAATGAAAAATGATATGAATACTTATGTAGAGTTAGACATTTGAATTGAACATAAATGTTATCATAATACACACAAACACTATTTTAAAACACTGCGTGAATACTACGACGGTTAAGAGCCCGCAGGACCCGAGCTCCTTCTCATATTTGAGGAGACCACCCGTCGCGCTGAAGAGGCGTCACTAAGGCCGTTCGCAGACGCACCTTCTCAAGTCCTCCTCGCCTCAAGTGACATACCTGCAAAAAAATAAATTCATTCAATCTATAATTCTGATTGTACACATGAAACATGAGTTTGCCGCTGATGAGATGAAGGATTTATGATAATTATTTTGTATGATTTAACTTATTGATTATTTGTTTGTCCTTTCCAGTACTCGGGACCATGGGGTCCCGGACATTTGGGAGGCATGTGTGGGGCCGAAGCCAACAGCACGGCCTCTGTGCTGTTGGCTTCGGCTGTGCTTTCTAGACAATTTACTCTAAATGTAATGTGACACTACCCGGCGATTATCCCTGTCCGCACTATAGTAATGCACCCAAGGACAAGCGCCGGTTAGTGTAGAACTATTGATAGAAAAAGGTAAATAAAAGAAACCGGGCTATTAGGTTGAATTGCTGGTGGACTTGTAACCGGTACTATGGGAGACTATGGCACCTGCCTTGATCATATTATGTTATAAAAACATGAAAAAATAGGCAGGCGGTGACTAGCCAATTATTATTATTTGCCTGCTCTCATCCTGCACAGTCTCCAATACGTCTGCACGATTTCTTAGAAACTGATAAGTCTTCAAGAGGAGACTTTGCAGTGTGGTTTTGTACATGGAATTTTCCTGTACTTAAAATATTTTATACCATACAAAATTACAAATGAAGCATTAGATAATTATAAGAAACACATTGGCAAAAGTTATTTTTAAATCAAATTTCTATTGAATATGTCTGATAGCGTACATTGGGGTAATTTCGAAAGTCACAGAAAAATCACCATTATTTCCATCATATCAATGTTCCCCTTTCGAAATTACCAGAGCATTTCTGTGGTTCGAAATTGCCCCAACGCACCCTAAATGAGTTGACGTCACTAAACACGAAAGTCGTACTATTTCCATAATTAGCAAACTTAAAAAGAAGCTGATTTGTGTGCTACTCTGCGGCGGCGGCATATGTACGTATGATGTTTATGACTATACCTATACTGCCCTGCTAAGCCGAGTGGCGCTGTCTCAAAACCAAATGATTTTGGAAACGTAAACGTCAGTGATATTATTATTTATTTAGGTAATCACAAACATAAATCTCTAATTAATTTACATAGTATCGTTAAACCAATAAGGTTTGTCTCGATACCTATTCCACAGATACCTATAGATACTTTATAAGTTAATTATGGATTTTCGTTTGAGATAGCGCTTTTCGGCTTAGGCCTCCTAAGTATAGGGGGAAACGAAATAATGGGCTTTGAGCGTGGAAGGAACAAATCTCCGTCTCACTTACCTGTACACCTGGCATAATAGCTCATAAGGTTCAGGTGTAATGCGGAATTACTGAAAGTAATGATTTTTTCAATACGTACATAATAAACGACATTTGTACATCAATTTCCATAAGAAAAAGTAAATAATGTAGATTCTATCTATGAGTACTGATACAATCAAAGCCCATTATTTCGTTTCTCCCTATAGGTGCAGTCATAAACATCATACGTACATATTGTACGTTATCCGTAATTACGTACATCATTTTACCATATAGTTAGTTGAAGTTCATTATGAAGGCGCCGCCGCCGCCGCCGCGCCGCAGAGTAGCACACGCTGAATTGACTAAAAGGAAAGTAGACTATTCTTTCCACTTAATGCTAGTATTGCTAGTGACGCCGTGTCTTGCGAGGGCGACGGTCGCCGTCGCGTCTCACACTTCCATATCGATAAGGTTTGATTTCGTATACGTCGCATCGCCCACGCAAGACACGGCGTTAGTTACACTGTCCAGTTTTTGGACAACTATATATATTATAAGAGTGACCCACAGGTCAGTGCGTTCCCTAAGCGAATTCAAGGCTCTCAAATTTGTTGAAACATGGTCTACAATAGGGTGGTCCACATTTGTATGGAAGAAAAATAAATATGACTAATCCTTTCTCCACATGGTTCCCTTTGTTCTATTATGAATTAGTAGTTTATGTACCAAATTTTAACCCATTTGCTCATTATTTACAGGTCGCTCAAGATACATTTAAAATTGGATATCTCCTATAATAAAATAAAAACCGAAATAATTAAAACATTGCAAACTGCCCGGTTCATGTTTTATTTAGCTCTAATGAAATAGGGAAAAATATAATTAAACCATTAAAATACCTCCATGTAAGATTTTTCTTTAGTCAAGTTCATTTCATACATTTCAGTATGGCATTATTGCTTTATTTTGAGCGACCTCTAAATAAAGTCTGATTGTTCTCAAAATTGGTTGACATGATTTTAATAGGTTTTCGTGTAGAAATAACCATGTGGAGCTCAAACAATAAAAAACATTTTTTTTTGGACCACCCTAGTCTACAATAAATTTAATCGACTTATGAGATTTGTTATTCATAGTAAAGTGTAAAAATAACCGGCCTAGAGCGTGTCGGGCCACGCTCAGTGTAGGGTTCCGTAGTTTTCCGTATTTTTTATTAAAAACAACTGAACCTATCAACTTCAAAACAATTTTCCTAGAAAGTCTTTATAAAGTTCTACATTATAAACTGAAATAAATGTCATATACAAAGAAAAAATTACCAAGGCATTCTATATTTCCTATGAAATAATTGAATTTGGTCTTAGAGTGAAGTTCTACATTTGTATTTTTTTTTTTTAAACATATGGTTCAAAAGTTAGAGGGGACACACTTTTTTTCCTTTAGGAGCGATTATTTCCGAAAATATTGATATTATCAGAAAACGATTTTAGTAAACCCGTATTGATTTTTAAATACCTATCCAACAATATATCACATGTTGGGATTGGAATGAAAAAAATCAGTCCCCACTTTACCCTAACAAAACATTTTTTTCCGCTTCTTATTTTACCACTTTGTCGGCGTAATTGATATACATAATTACATATTGGCACCAAATTTCAGCTTTCTAGTGCTAACGGTTACTGAGATTATCCGCGGACGGACGGACGGACGGACGGACGGACAGACAGACAGACAGACAGACATGGCGAAACTATAAGGGTTGCTAGTTGACTATAGAATTCTAAAAATGATGTGAGATTGAGATGATTATTTATCAATACATTTTTATTATAGGCTACTTTCCTTCTAGTAAAATCAGTTTCTTTTTAAGAACTCTCAAAACGAATTTGAATGATTTGCTGATATGGAAATTAAACGAAAACGTGTCGACTGACGTCACGGTCAACTCCTATGATCATTATAAATTTCAATGAGATTTAAATAGAAATTGGGTTTAAAAATATGGCAGATTATTTTTAAAGGAAATTTCTATTTAAGTTTTGCTTCGTCAATATCCTCGCTCTTGTTATCACTACTGTCATTGTTGACATTTTGTATTTACTGAATGAAAATACAGAAATAAATTAATGAAGAGAAGGGTAAAATGTGCAAGCTAACCAAATTCCACCGGGCCAAACAAGGTGAGTGAGTGCACTGTCGCGCTGACACGTAGATCTGCAGTTGGAGAATGGCCTGTGGCACGAAGTAGCAGAGCACTGCGCCACAACCATCTGAAATGTCCGGTGCGTGAGCTAAGCAAGTGAAAATAACAGGGAGAAGCAAATATGCAGTGTTAGTTAATGAGGTGCAGAAACAGTTAATAAGAAAACCCAGGAATATTTATGAACACACACAAATAATTAGCAATTAAATGAACCCAAATGCTTAATTTACACAAATCTCTTGGGTTAATTAAACTGAGCTTGGACTATCAAAGGGTCATGTGGGACTATTTACGTGACGTGACGTTTTTATACTTGGTACACAATGAAACACAAAATAAATGTTGTAGACAAGATACAAATATTGTACCCTCGACGGCTTTATATTGTCAAGTTGTAATATCAGGCAATCACAACTGACTACATACCTAAGGGTCACTTGCACCACCGAAAATGGAGGGTTGACCCGAGGCTAACCCACCATTTCATATGGAATTTGACAGTTGATAGCCCACTAACCTTGAGTTAAGCAGTTGGTACAAGTGGCCCTAAATGAATTTATGCTTAACTGGGCCCTAAATGTCTGACGGAGGCACTAAAGATTCGATAAATCTGATTCTGTATCTGTACGTATTTACGTAGGTGGATAACTACAACTTTATAAAGTAGCAGACACTGAACAAAGAAACACTATTTTTTTTTCATAAACATTCAGTTTATCTTTAAATTTATATGCATGTAAATAACAAGTTACTTGGAAACTTGAAAACAACTCTGTGTTGATAAATTAGAACCAAATACAACCTTTGCAATTACGTACCGACAACTGTACTAGATTAACTGTATGTCACTTACGATTTTACAAGCTTTGATAATACTAAGTAACACTAATTATTATGCCACGAACTCACGACAATATTCACAAGTCAAAAAGGAAATCAAAGTAGACGTATAAATGGAACGCGCAACTACATACCTTTCTAAGCTTAAGAGAGATCTGCCGCGTCATTTGTAACCGACGAGTCCGACGACGACAGCGTGATGACTTGATAATAATACAGGCACTGGGATAGACTTCACTGGCCATTGCACGCAGGCCGGATCCTGTTGTTGATCGCCAACTTGTCCAGGATCGCGGCAGATGATGGGGCATGGGCAAAAACAACCCTGAACCTGAACACAGTATAAAAATATATTGATTTATAATGTTAAAAATAATTCGCGGATGCGACATGTAGGTCGTCGATTCAAGTGGGGCGCGAAGGCGGCGTAAGCGCTACCCGCGACGTGACGAGCCGTTTTTCTGTAATATGATATATTACACAAACCAACCTAGTCCCACAATAAACTATCTAACAGTTAACTGCCACATAGGCTGTAAATTGGTAATTAAATAGCAAATCTCACCATATTTCCGTCAGCTAACTCACAGAAGGACGCGCACCACGATAGAATAAATAAAAGATGGCGTCGCGTCGCGGTCCGGGGTTGCCAACTCTAAAACCGTGTTCAGAAACCGAGGGAAAATTATATTTAATATTATTTAGTTCCGTTACCGTCAGTGGCGAAAATGCATATCGTGATTTCGCTAGGACGGGTATATACAGGGTGTAAACCTAATACGGGCGAACAGTATAATAAGTTGTATTTGATAAGAAACGGCCCCTCTTAGTAATTAGTCTCTGGCATATAATTTATAAGTATTTAAAGAAGAAAATATTAATTTACGTGAAATGATCAATTAATGGTCCAAGACTTCCAAGAGCTGGCAGGATTTTGGAGTAGGTACTTGAGGCAACCTGTAAAGGTGCTCAGATGCTTCTCTGATCATAACCAACATCAGGTCTGCAAGTCTGGCAGCTGGGGAGTGGGGCTTTATCGAGCTATGAATTATTAAAGATTTAATTTTTTGGGGCCCATAAAAGGTGTTTGAGGCAACCTGGAATTATTAAAAAGTGAAAGTAGAGTTCCTCAGATGTCGCATAGTATTTATGCCAGATCATTTGGCCGGGTCCTTCACCGAGCCAGAACAGTGCAAAGTGGTAAAAAAAGAATTCCAAAAAAGGTTCTTGCGGCAATCTGTCATTTTTACCAGTAAAATATGAGGGTCTAAATAGCCATCGAAAAATAATGCCATGACATGAGGTGGGGTCTGTACCCTGCCATTCGATCTTGAAAGTATTTTTTTTTAGTTTTTCGTAAATAACTCGTAAACGGTAGCCCACAGCAAAAAAATATGTCAAACAGAAAATATGTACATAAAATTTTCTACAAGAAAGGTTATATACATTTTTTCGATAGGATCAATATAAAAAAGGATAATTTAGTAAGAAAGTTTTTTTAATCGATTAAATGCTCCGTTTTTCGTCCATACCTCGTAAACGGTGGCCCACAGCAAATAACTATGTTAAACAGAAAATATCTACATAAAATTTCCTATAAAAAAGGTTATATAAGATTTTTCGCTAGGATCATTTTTTTAGTTGGAATGTATTTTTAAATAGATTACATGGGCCGTTTTTTGTTGATAACTTAAAAACGGTGGCTCACAGCTAAAAAAAAATAATGTTACACGGAATTAATCTACATAATATTTCCTACAAGAAAGGTTCTATAAGATTTTTCGCTAGGATCAATATTTTAGTAGGTAAGTTTTTTTAAATAGATTAATTTTAGTTGGAAAGTATTTTTAAATAGCTTACGTAGGACATTTTTTGTTAATAACTCGAAATCGGAGGCTCACAGCCAAAAATAATGTTATACATAATTAATCTTCATAATATTTCCTACAAGAAAGTTTCTATAACATTTTTCGCTAGGATCAATATTTTAGTTAGAAAGTATTTTTAAATAGATTTCATGGGCCGTTTTTTGTAAATACCTCGTAAACGGTGGCTCACAGCTAAATAAAATGTTCACAAGAAAATATCTTCATAAAATTTCCTACAAGAAAGGTCCTATACATTTTTTCGCTAGGATCAATGTGTGAGTGTGTTTGTCGGTTACCATTAAGGCGAGATTTACTTGTATCTTTTATGCATTTAAACTGACAAAGTGGCTTTATAGCAATCGACAAAGTGGGACGTTTTCACGTCCACACTCACATATTTTAGTTGAAAGTATTTTTAAATAGATTGCATGGGAAGTTTTTTGTTGATAACTCAAAAACGGTGGCTCACAGCCCAAAATAATGGTATACAGAAATAATCTACATAATATTTCCTACAAGAAAGGTTTTATAAGAGTTTTCGCTAGGATCAATATTAGTTGGAAATTATTTTTAAATAGATTTCATTGGCCGTTTTTGTAAATACCTCGTAAACGGTGGCCCACAGCTAAATAAAATGTTCACGAGAAAAAATTTAAATAAAATTTTCTATAAGAAAGGTTCTATACGTTTTTTCGCTAGGATCAATTTTTTAGTTGGAAAGTATTTTTAAATAGATTACATGGGCCGCTTTTTGTAAATAATTCGAAAACGGTGGCTCATAACCGGAAATAATCTATATAATATTGCCTACTAGAAAGGATATATAAGAATTTTCTGGGATCAATATTTTAGTAGGAAAGTTTGTCTTATAATTCTTTCTGAAGTGCAAATTTAGGAGTTTCAACTCAAATCTCAAAATCGATCAACAAAAAGCGGCCCATTTAATGTCGCCAGTATCCTTGGTACAATGCCTCAAGGGCCTATTTTAGACATTAGCTAGCTTTTAAGTTTAGTCTTAGTTTCTTATATAATTATGTAAATATGTTCATGTAAATAAAGAGATAAAAACATTAAAAAAAAATGTTATCTGCAAAAGTATTGTTTGACTAGAAGACTATTATGCTCATCAACATTATGACAAGAAACAATTCGGTATTACAAAAATCTGCGAAATGATTTATGCCAAAGCATATTCTGCGTAAGGTGTTTCTGCCAAACGTGACTTCTGCCAAGAACTATTATACGAATCAAATTAGTAAAAAGTTTCTGCCAGAGAATAGTGAACCTATATTAGTTTTTTCGCTAGGATCAATTTTTTAGTTGGAAAGTATTTTTAAATAGACTACATGGGCAGTTTTTTGTTGATAACTCAAAAACGGTGGCACACAGCCAAAAATGATGTTACACAGAATTAATCTACATAATATTTCCTACAAGAAAGGTTCTATAAGATTTTTCGCTAGGATCAATGTTTTAGTAGGTAAGTTTTTTGAAATAGATTACATGAAATAGATAACATTTGTGCATAATATGTAGGAGGCATAAAGTTGCAATTCGCTATTTGATAGCGAGTTGGATGTGTTTGGGATGCAAGATACCTAACACTCCTCCTCGCTTCGCTCGTCGTCGTACCTAATAGTGACTCTGGGGCAGTTTTTCTTTTTTGATAGCGTGTAATAATTCTGCTATTGTAATATTATGCTATAAGATTATTATGGTACATACAATCACGCTAAATCAAATTTGACCAAAGTAATGTTCTGTAAAACAATATTCTGCCAAATGTATCTTATGCGTGGTAGTAATAATGCCAACTAAGTTTTCTGCGAAATTACCATTCGACCGAATGTTTTTTCTGCGAAACATGTTATGCTAAGTGTGTTTTTGGCCAAAATTATTCTGCCAGATGAGGGTAACCCTTTTATGATATGTGTATGAGGGTGGATTTGAATAATTCATCTAATCAACCATACATTTTGATCCTTGAGGCAATCAAACCATATTTAAAGGTGGTGCAAAGTTACCCATGGGGGAGCAAAATAGCTCCGTTTTACTGTATTGTAACAAACAAACAATTCGACTGAAAGTGTTACTGCGAAACATGTTATGCGAAGTGTGTTTCGGACTAAAATTATTCTGCCAGATGAGGGTAACCCCTTATAATAACCTTTCTTATAGGAAATTTTATGTAGATATTTTCTGTTTAACAAAGTTTTTTGCTGTGTGCCACCGTTTACGAGGTATTGACGAAAAACGGAGCATGTAATCGATTAAAAAAACTTTCTTACTAAATTATCCACTTATATATTGTTCCTATCGAAAAAACGTACATAACCTTTCTTGTAGACAATTTAATGTAGATATTTTCTGTTTACCATATTTTTTTGCTGTGGGCCACCGTTTACGAGTTATTTACGGAAAACTAAAAAATTGACTTTCAAGATCGAATGGCTGGGTATGGACCCCACCTCATGTCATGGCATTATTTTTCCATGGCTATTTAGACCCTCATCTTTTACTGGTAAAAATGACAAATTGCCTCAAGAACCTTTTTTGGATTATTTTTTTACCACTTTGCACTGTTCTGGCACGGTGAAGGACCCGGCCAAATGATCTAGAATAAATACTATGCGACTTCTGAGGAACTCTACTTTCACGTTGCCTCAAACACCTTTTTTGGGCCTCAAAAAATTAAAGACGAGAGAAGTTATCAGTAGAGACCTGAAATGTGGTACCAATATGTATATCAATCACGCCGACAATGTAGTAAAATTAAAAGTGAAAAAAAATATAATTATATTAGAATACCCTCCCGTACATGTAAAGTGGGGAGTGAATTTTTTTTTTTTCATTTCAATCCTAACGTGTGATATATTGTTCGATAAGTATTTAAAAATGAATAGGGGTTTACAAAAATATTTTTTTTGACATTTTTAATATTAAATTAATTTTTATTAAGCAGAAACGTCTGCTAACGATTCTAAACATTTTTTTTTTTATTATTTTTTTTTTAATGGTGCGGGTTCAAGTCCCGCCGGAAGCGTAAATTTTTCCATTTTTTCCTTTAATATAAAAATATTTTTAATATTTTCATAAATAATGGCTCTAAAAAGAAAAAAATAAGTGTGCCCCCCTCTAACTTTTGAACAACAACTTGAAAAAGTCTTTCTAGTATAATTATTTTCAACTTGATAGGTTAAACAGGTTTTGAAAAAAATATACGGGAAACTACGGAACCCTATACTGAGCGTGACCCGACACGCTCTTGGCCGGTTTTTAGGATCGGTGATCCAATTTGTGTGCGCCCTGTAAGCTAGCAAGCCAATCCAATGCGACCCCCGAATCCCCCAATGTTCTAGCTTTTTGAGTAGGATGGTAAGGTAACTGAGACAGTGTCAAAGGCCTTGCTTCTTGTATATCTTAATTCCCTTTATACACCGTGGGAGTGAATAAGCCGAAATATACTATTTAACCACCCATTTTTTGTGTAAATCAAAAAAAAGATATTACATGAATTTTGTTTCTGAATGTATTTTCACGTAAAAAGTAAATGTTTTTCATAAAACTAGCACTTGAAACGAGTTTTAACTTTTTTTTTCTAAAAACTTCATTCTTGAAAGATTTTACTTTTTACTTTTTGACATTTATCAATGAGGATAGTGACGCCGTGGCTTGCGTGGGCGATGGTCGCGCGACGGCGATGCGACGCATACGAAATCAAATCTTATCGATATGGAAGTAGACGATGCGATGAGACCATAATCTCCATAGTGGCATCAACTTCCGTAAAGGATCTTTTTACTGACTAACAATAACATCTTTTTTCAATTGGTAATAACTCTGAAGCTAGGCAATATCCAGAAAAGTATAAGTACATAACATTATAGTCTCTAAAAGTGGTCAGGAATACACTGTTAAAATCTTTTGACGATGTTAAAAATATTTAGGGTCTGTTTAACAATGTCTTACTAAAGTATAGCTAATCAATAAATTATTTTACCAAATAAAAATTGTCAATTTGTTAATTGCACAAACTACTAAGAAGATACTACGTTAATTGTAAGTTACAGCTGGCAACATTGTATATTGACGTTTCTCACGTTTCGATTTACGGAATACGTGGTCCATATTATAACGCCTTTTGAAATTTTGCACATTTTATTGATTTTATACATGATTATGTATTTAATATTGATTACTTTAAATGTATATTCTTCCTACAACATTGTTCAATGATACAACTTTTTTAAGAAATTTTATGTGGATGAAGATGAAACGTAATGCAAATGTCAAAGAAAGAAAATAATTTTAGTTTAACTTATGAATCATAAACATACTGCTAAAAATTCTAAACTTCAGGTCTAATAATATAAACTACATCTAAGTATTTTGCAGTCCACAGGATAATTGAGGGAAGTTAGTTCTGAGATGATGAAAATAATATATGGTCTCAAAGGAAGTCGGCCTCATTGTGAACAAGACGAAATCCCGCTTTATGTAAGTTATTATATGTTAATATGACATGTCTGGCCAGTGTAGTGACCCTGCTTAAAGCTTCGGGCTATATTAATAGACTACATAGTGTCCCACTGCTGGGAAAAGGCCTCACCCATGGATCTCCATTTGTCACGGTCTTGAGCAATCTCTGACTCGTCGCATTGTGGCAATTTTTGCTCAACTCTGTGTGTGCATGAGACAGACATTGTCCGGCCCATCCATACTAATGGGAAAGTGTGTGTATCTGTTTGTTTGTCCGTCCTTCACAGCAAAATGGAGTGACAAATTGATGTGATTTTTTAAGTGGAAATAGTGGAAGAGACAGAGAGTGACTTATGCGAAGCCTCGGGCAAAAGCTAGTAATATTTATTTTATATACTATCAATTTTTTTCCCATTGTTTTTATGCAATTCTATTCTGAAACATTACTTTGTTATAGATAAACCAAGGCAGGTTGGAAAAGTCCAGAAGCAAATTTTAGAAGAAAAATATTGTACTGAATAACTACAATGGGCCATTGAAGAAGAAGAGACGGCACAAGAGGGAAATATGGGCCTTAGAAAAAGATATCACGCCTCTATCCCATAAAGAGGTAGGCAGAGCACATGAACTACTAAGTTTCTGTGCCACTCTTGGCAAAAAGGGGTGGAAAGAAATCCAAATTATGACATTGAAGAAGTGAAGACTAAATAAGTAAACCAAAGGCCCCAAGAATATAAAAGACTGCAATGAAATTGTCAAGAAGAGGGTGCGAGAGCAGAACATATGGGCTACTTGCTATGGAATGATGAATTCTACCTTCAAGTGGATGGCGTGACAATGGGGTCTCCTGTGTCTTCAGTAGTTGCCGACATCTTTATGGAGGACTTCGAGGAGACAGCACTCTCATTGGCTGCCGTCCAGCCGAAGATATTCAAAAGATATGTAGATGGCACTTTTACTATGCTTCCTAAAAGTAGTGTTTCAACTTTCTTCATAGTTCACTATGGATAGAATTTAAATGGTCATACGATACAATTTACTATGGATAAAGACTGTTCTCGTCCCTTCATGAATGTTCTCATTTTGAGGAATCCTGATAATAGCTTAGGTTGCACTGTGTATAGAAAACCTACTCATACTGATAGGTACATAAATGGCCAATCTCACCACCATCCCTGTCAACTAGCTACTATGGGCAAATCTTTGTTTCAGGGAGCTCAGAGGATATGTGACAACCAGAATTTGGCCGCGGAGCTTCGACATGCCAGGCAGGCGCTGTTGACGAAAAAGCTCAAGATACTGCATGTCAAGCAGAAGGCCTGTTTGAAGATCCCTACAGTCGAGCGCCAGCTTGCTATTTTGCCTTTTCTTAGAGGGGTCACATATAGGATCAGTCACATCTTGAAACGGACTTTCATTAAAACTTATTTGAAGCCCATGAAGAAGATGTCACAATTCCTGAGGTCTATGAAGTGTCAAACTCCTCTACAAAATGCAGGAGGGTACAGGTTAGACTGTGAGTGCGGCCTGTCATATGTAGGGCAGACGAAACGAAGTATTTCCACATGGGTGAAGGAACACATAGCGGATGTCAAGCACCGTTGGCAAAGGTCTGCAGTCTCTGAACATGTCATGGATAAAGTCAATCACGCTATAAAGTTTGATAAGCTGTTTCTACCCAGAATGTATGGTGTTGGACATTCGCCATTTGGTTTTGCAAATTTTGTGTAGATTAACTAATTAATTGTTTTTACATACCTAGTAATGTAAAATTTGTTAAATATTGTATAACTAGCTTTATTAACTGTGTCTTCATTAATATTTCTTGTATGTGGGTAGCTTTTGCACATTGTAATTTTTCCTCAGTTGACCACAAATGCTGTAAAGTGTTCGAAACGTCGGGATGAATGGTAAATTCATTATACGCGATATAATCCGTTTCCATAGTTTTATTGTGTCTAAATGAATTCAACAAATAATCTCTATAATACTGTCTTCGGTTACTACATTACTTATTTATGACAATAATCCTAGAATCTATATGTAATATGGATATTATAAGATAACGGATATCGAATGATGAAAGTGATAGAAACCAAATAAGCAACAAATAGTTTATCGTTAGGCCTGATTTAGACGGCGTGCGAACTCGCATGCGATTTTAATCACATTGCGGGCTGTTGATGTTACATACAATTATGCACAGCCATCAAATACAGCAATGTAATAAAACTCGTATGCGAGTTCTCGTACGTATGTATGTAATATGTATGTATGAAGTTCAGGGAGCATTATAAAGTGGCGCGGACGACAACATCAACTTCATACAAATTAGTCGCGCGGACCGTCCGCGTGACACTAAAACCAGCCTTAATGCTAGTGGCATAGGACTATGAATTTCGTAGAATACCAGTAGCATGTATTGTAATGTGTGATTAAGATAATGTTTACTGGCATAGTATAGGCAATTCAGTAAAACAGTACCGGGGCGAACGTGTTAAGATGTAAAAGAAATACGTATGGCGAGTTTCTTGTCAGTCCCATAGTTGAATACTGTAAAACAGTTTAAGAAATTTAAATTTTCTCGAGTCAGTTATGGAGGGTTAGGGGTCTTAGAGCCAGTGTAAAGACTGATTCGGAAAAAAAAGCAGCAGCACCGATTTTAGATTATTTATTTTGTGATCATTTTAAAGCAGTGCATTTTTATAATAATCTGTAGTTCGGTAGATCCTATTGTGTAAAATTAAATATAATCGTATGTATTCTAAGTAAAAGATCGAATTCAAGTTTCCACCTATTATATTACCTTATCTCCAACATTTATGAACGACGCGACGCGACGTCTTCTGAAATAGTTTATGAGGTAAGTATTTTCTTTTAGTTTATGAGTCACTTAATGTTGAATGAGTTTATGAGTAGCTACGTTGATAAATTTTATTGTCTGTTTGCCATCTTTACATGAATTGTATCCCATACAAAAACGTGTGTTACGCTTGCTTGGAAAGGCTTCTTAACTACCCAAGATAAGATCCAGTTAGTTAATAGCGTACCTATGGCGTAAGGTCGCAATTCCGATCACACGTTGTATCTTTCCTAGTAAGTCCGTTTTCACATTATCCGATCCGATATCGGATGTCGGAAGGATTTCGATGAAAACAATCCAAGATGGCGCCTGTAATGTATGCGATATCGGTCTTGCCTCCGATATCGGACCCTTTTCAGTCCACCCGCTGCCGTCGCGGCCATAGTCAAAGTGCAGTTCAGTGTAAGCAAAGACAGTGTACAGATATACCACTTACGGTATTAGTGTTAGATAGTACCTACTAATGAATCCTATTGCTGTTGTTCTAATTAGCCAGGCCTGAACCCTTCACCGTCTTTTAAGAGTGCCAACTTATTGGGAACCTCAAGCTAAATAGTCTGCGCTCAGTAAAGGGAACACCATCACACCCTTTACCAGTTCCACAATATATATAATATTAATGTGGTCTGTGGTTTGGCTCGAACCCCACTGATGCACACGCCGCTACGTACGGGATGCGCACGTTATACTCGTAGGTACCTAATAATACCTAAGAAAATTTCAAATAAATAGTAGTTGAAACAAAATTACTCGAACTAAATTTTCGATGATTTGTTGTCGATGAAAAGTTTATCGGCGAAACAAGGGTACATGTGTGCCATGCCTAGGAATACCGCCTTTTCCATCTGACCTATTCATCAGGGTCTACAGAACCTAACTTCAAGTTGGGGAGTAGTACTCCCCAGTCGGACCCCTTTTAAACCCATATTTCTGGTAAACTACATGTACAGTACATTTAATTTCCGACGAGGTACAAGAGGTACGTCAGAGGTACATTCCACCATGGTAATCTGAGCACAATAAAGCGAGGTGGTACGGCTGCAGAGTATCACGCCGTGGCTTCGGCTGATGAAAACATCCAGCGAGCCCGATTTCGATCGAACGTCCATGCGCTCAAGGCCACGTCCACGACCTTCGACCGATAGTTTGCACGGTTAAGTGTATATTCATTATCCAGATCCGCGTCCACGGTCGCGCGACGACGGACGTCCGCGTAGTATGTTCCTAGCTTTAATCTCAGAACAGAAAACTATTACAGCTAGGAACATACTACGCGGACGTCCGCCGTCGAGCGACCGCGACCGCGACCGATCAGTGTGCACGGTCTTCGGGACGTGGCTTCGGCTGACCAAAACATCCAGCGAGCCAGATTTCGATCGGACGTCCATGCGCTCAAGGCCACGTCTGCGACCGTCGACCGATAATTTGCACGGTTAAGTGTATATTCATTGTCCAGATCTGCGTCCGCCGTCTAGCGACCGCACCTAAAGAATAGGATGCATATAGTTTACTTTGTTCTTATTTATTGACAGACTTGTTTGACAGACTATAGTTTAATCAAGAAATAACAATTTTGAATTTTCTCGAGAATAACCGAATGTGAAATCTCCAAAAGAGGAGTAGAAAAACAATGTAAAAAAATCTAGCTTAAACATTTACACTGTTTATAATTTACCGTAATGTTATGCCCTTATAAATAGACTCATTGAAAGAGTGCTAATTTTGTGATATCGCAGCAAAATTATCAAACGTATATTTAAAACGGTCAATGACTGTAATGTTGATGTGAAATGTTCAATAAACGTAAATATTACAAATTGGTGCAACATTGAGAAATGAATTCTTTAAAAAAAGCAATTGCTGTGACATTGTATTTATAATTATCTGTAATGTTACAAAAAAAATATACCGGTTATATCAAAAGGTTTTATTGAAGTAAATCTTAATTTGTGATATTGCAGCAACTGCATAAAACCAATATTTCAAGTGGTCAGTTGCAGTAATATTGATTTTGAACATTTGGGAAACTTTAAGTTTAGACATTGAAGTAACATTGAAAACTTGATGTTTAAAAGTTAATGTTGCTGTAACGTTGCATATGTAATATAGCTAATACCTTGTTGCAGCAATGTAATAAATGAACATTTAAATAACTTGTAATCAAAACATCCTTGCAATATTATAATATTAGTTTTCATTTGTCATGTTACAATAATATAGCACTACTAATTTTCTGAAAGTTTCAAATTACCAATAAGTTGAATGTTGTTGTCATATTTCTCCGACCTTACATTCTAAACTTACAAATGTGAGGTATGTAAACTTACTGCAAGTTATTGTAAGTTTCATGCTCAGTGGGATAAGTTATGAAAAAATAGGTAAACACCATTTTAACAGCTACGATGATAAAATAAGGCAATCTATTACATATTATCTTTGATTTCTACGATTAATGTTACAATCATAATCTGACAATTAATTAATCACATACGAGATATTTTATTTTCTGTTTTGTTTGAAAATTGTTCTATAGACGTAATTCTTAACAAAACAGTTAATAGAAACTTTTTGGTCTTTCTTGCAATTCACTGTTGAATCTGCAGTCGGTACACGGTAAGAACACTAATTTCAAAATCTCGTTGTCTTTACATGACAGTGTTATAGTGTGCGTGGCCTCAACTGAGTTGAAACTACCTATACAATCAATACTTATTAGAAGTTTACAGTTGCAAAATTTAGGCTTGCAAGTTACCATCAGCGATTGAAATCCGCTTTGAAAATGCTCGCGATCTGCTCCGCCCGGCGCACCGCCATCATTACGCTCCGCTCTCAAACAAAACGCGCTTAGTGTGGCCGAGCTTTAAGAGTTCCAAATTCAAAAAGGTACCTATTACTTACTAATTATGAAAAATGAATTAAGCTGATTTCTCACACAAGTTCAACTCACTTTAGGCACTGGTCCCACGGCGAGCTAGCAAACTATGAGCTATCGGCTATTTGTGCGACAAAAGATAGTCACTCCCGTGCACAGAGAACCTCCTATAGAGTGGCAGTCTTGTATATTTGGTTCGCGATACGAGTCACCAGTGTTTGGGGTGCGAGGAGCGGGCGGGGAATGTGTTAAGCGCGCTGTGATTGGCCGTTTCAAGGACGGCGGGCAGTCGCGCCAGATGAAAAGGGACAGAAGTATGACTGTCCCTCTACTGACGCGTAAGTGGCCAATGTAAGTTGACCTATGCCGGCTCTGAATAAATTATAAATATGACTTATTTGTGGAATGTAATGCCGTCTGTTTTTAAATTTGAGCTTCTTGTTACCTTTCCACACCATTTCACACTACAGGTGGACATCTTTAAGGCATCAAAATACCCTTTTCCAATTTTTTTGTGCGAAAAACACGCGCTGCTTTCGGGTCTGTTACTTGGTCGATACTGATCGGGCACGGCGAGCGCCCGCGCTTATATCAGTGCAAATACTAGGAAGGCTGGCCACCGCGAGTCGTCTTGTAATAGATGTCTATAGGGGTTGGTCTGTGCTCCCGTGTAAATAAAAGTGACAGATGTTATTATAGCTGAGCTATTGACTATTTTATAGTTCATCGCTCAGCTATAATACATCTCTTTCTTTTGTTTACACGGCAACGACTATCTTTTGTCGCATAAATAGCCGATAGCTCATCGCTTTACTAGCTAGTGGTGGGACCAGTGCCTTATGTTCCATTTGGATCACTAAGGGACCGTCCCCACTTAGGCGTCGCGTGTCTTGCGGCGCGCAACGGACGTCTCCGCCACGCCGCGTCTTACGTCCTTCCTATACAAAATGTACTGACTAGACTTTTTTGAATTACATTCAGGCGGCGTGGCGCGGACGTCCGTTCCGCACCTCAGGACATTCGTCTCTTAGATGTGGCCGGTCCCTAATACACAACCGAATACATAATGTAGGTACTTAGTTATCTTACACGAAATCCGAAGATTCTCTATCCCTTTCTCTGGGCGATTTGGTCGTAGTTTTCATCATTGCTTCCCTTTGAGTTCTCTTCATGGCTAACAGACACTCGTTGTATTCGTCGTCTGGCTCCATTTTGTCTAGAAAATAATTGTTCATGTCTATTATACCCATTCCTTTCAATATACTCTATGATTATACCTACCTACTGGCCGGATATGATCAATTACTTGCTTTAAACTTGAGTTTTCCGTGCCTGATGGTAATACTGTGTATCTAGAGGTACTTACAGTGCGCCCTCACGAACGGCAAAGAGGATGAAATGCCGGAGTGGGTAGGGCCAAGTTTCCCCCCTCTCGCTAGGGAGGGGAAAGAAACGGCGAGTCCCACACATCGTGCGTAACTGCATTCCCACTCCGTCAAAAAGAAGGTATGACGTATGACGCGTAGCAATAAAGCCTCCGCCACACATAAAGCGTTTTGATAGCATAGCGTCAACGGAGCGCAATGATAGCGGTACACCGGACGAACGCTGGCGTTCCGCTCACAATCCGTGCTCGTTAGTTCCCGCCAGCGTTCGTCCGGCACACCGCTATCATAGCGCTCCGCCTACGCTCTCAAAACGCGCATGTGTGGCCGAGCTTTAAGGCAGAAGAGCCCCGTATTTGCAACAGTATAGGTATAAGTACCTACGCAACCTTCATCTTGCCAGGCACATGGATTTAGTATATACCCACATAAATTAGCCCTCCCAATGGTCATCACCTCTAGGCCCATGCAGTACAGTCACCATCAGATATATCTAAGCGGTCGGGGCGTGCAAAAATATCTGAACACGCCTTATCGCCTTGACAATAGAGGTGTGTTCAGATATTTGTGAGCACCTTGACCGCTCCGATATTTCTGATGGCGACTGTACCTACAGATGGATTGCATGAAAACTGTAGGTACGCCGTTCCCTTCTTGTAGATCACCATTTTCGAGTACCTAGATGTAAGTAACAACTAACAATAACTACAATAAGCTTTATTGTGACTAGAAATACTTACTCCCAGTTTTCTCTGCTTTATACTTACGAAATTCACTATTCTCTCTCCACTTTCCGTTGAAACCGAAGAGTTGACAGAAGATATTCTGTCATATACTGACGTATTAAATTAACCTTTTTACTATGTAGTACTCGTAGCTCGAGGTTTTAGTTAATTCATAGAGAACTACATTGCTATACTCTGTCAAACAAGTCTGTCAGTAAATAAGAATAAAGAAAACTATAGGTATCCTTTTCTCTAGCACCCTAAAGAAAAGGATGCATATAGTTTTCTTTGTTCTTATTTACTGACAGAGTAGGTATACAGTATAAGTATGCCGTGTGACGTACCTGTTACATATTGCAAACCAGGTTTCAAACGTCCAGAGTTAAACACGTTATTTTTCATCACACTTGCAATAATAGTACATTGTGCAACAAGGGGCGGAAGTTGAATATTACTAACGAGAGTAAGTTAAATCGCGACGGCTTGCCGGAGCGATTTAAAGACTCGAGTTAGTAATATTCATACTCCCCGAGTTACACACAATGTTTTTCATCACACTCGCAATGTAAAAAATATGTAAATAGATGTAAAAAAGTTAAGTATGGTACAAGAAATTTCATTATTCCCTTGGGAGAACGATTTTTCTATAACTCACGCTCCACCTGCCTGCAATATCACATTTAAAGTGCGGGTGTGATGAAAACGTTTTTATATAACTGCCGCTACGCCTGCATGCAATCGCACACTTTCTGAGCAAGTGTAGGTAATGGAAAATCATTTCCAAAATGAGGGTATTGGCAGCGATGCCAATGATGATGTAGGTTTAACATTATTATTGGGCATCATCCTCCTTGCGTTATCCCGGCATTTGCCACGGCTCATGGGAGCCTGGGGTCAGCTTTGACAACATTTAACATTATTATTGGGCATCATCCTCCTTGCGTTATCCCGGCATTTGCCACGGCTCATGGGAGCCTGGGGTCAGCTTTGACAACATTTAACATTATTATTGGGCATCATCCTCCTTGCGTTATCCCGGCATTTGCCACGGCTCATGGGAGCCTGGGGTCAGCTTTGACAACATTTAACATTATTATTGGGCATCATCCTCCTTGCGTTATCCCGGCATTTGCCACGGCTCATGGGAGCCTGGGGTCAGCTTTGACAACATTTAACATTATTATTGGGCATCATCCTCCTTGCGTTATCCCGGCATTTGCCACGGCTCATGGGAGCCTGGGGTCAGCTTTGACAACATTTAACATTATTATTGGGCATCATCCTCCTTGCGTTATCCCGGCATTTGCCACGGCTCATGGGAGCCTGGGGTCAGCTTTGACAACATTTAACATTATTATTGGGCATCATCCTCCTTGCGTTATCCCGGCATTTGCCACGGCTCATGGGAGCCTGGGGTCAGCTTTGACAACATTTAACATTATTATTGGGCATCATCCTCCTTGCGTTATCCCGGCATTTGCCACGGCTCATGGGAGCCTGGGGTCAGCTTTGACAACATTTAACATTATTATTGGGCATCATCCTCCTTGCGTTATCCCGGCATTTGCCACGGCTCATGGGAGCCTGGGGTCAGCTTTGACAACATTTAACATTATTATTGGGCATCATCCTCCTTGCGTTATCCCGGCATTTGCCACGGCTCATGGGAGCCTGGGGTCAGCTTTGACAACATTTAACATTATTATTGGGCATCATCCTCCTTGCGTTATCCCGGCATTTGCCACGGCTCATGGGAGCCTGGGGTCAGCTTTGACAACATTTAACATTATTATTGGGCATCATCCTCCTTGCGTTATCCCGGCATTTGCCACGGCTCATGGGAGCCTGGGGTCAGCTTTGACAACATTTAACATTATTATTGGGCATCATCCTCCTTGCGTTATCCCGGCATTTGCCACGGCTCATGGGAGCCTGGGGTCAGCTTTGACAACATTTAACATTATTATTGGGCATCAAGTTCAAATTTGTATCAAACTAGCTTTGCTTTTCGTTTTTGAAGTATCAAAAGAGCCTTTACCAGTTGGTGTGGAAAAAAGTATTAACCCATCGTATGCTCAGGCACGGATCCGTGCGTAATATTACTAATATTAGGTACCTACTTAATTTTTTCCGGCAAGATTTTTTTTGCTCTACACCGAGGTTGGAACCCACGATTTTTTGACACATCCGCTTACGGTTACGCTTTAAATCAAGTACCTAATCTCATAATGAAATATCTATCTTATAGGTATGTAGTGATCACTGATCAGTAACGTTTAATTTAATGGCATCGTCATAGTATACATACCAGCGGCAGCGGTCAACTAAAGTTCATAATTATTTGAATTATACACTATTGCAAGATACTAACCTATGTACTTATTATAGGACACTAACCTTTATTAATCATTCATGAAATTAAACCGTTGTTCAGCATTTCTCAAAAAGTTTGTACATAGCCACGTCAGCAAATTTTAATTGATCCTATTTTGTTAAGCAACATTTAGTAATAAAAGTCGACTTTCGTAAGATATATACAGGATAATTGTTATAATTAAGAAAATATAGATACTAGAGAACCTTAAATATAAAACTTACTAAAATCTCAATTCATCAAAAAAATTTTGGTAACAAAATAGGAATAAAAAAAGAATAACTTTTCCTTAATTTCTGTACAAACTTTTTAAGAACTGCTGTGTTACCTATCAATCCTAAGTCCGTTTTCACACCATCCATCCGATGTCGGAAGGATTTCAATAGAAAAAATCCAAGATGGCGCCTGACCTGGCGAATGTATGAGATATCGGTATCGGATAATGTGAAAACGCACTTATTGGGGCTTATTTACATTAGAGAAAATAAAAGAATTGTGTCTAAGTCAACCAATTGTTTTATTAATTTCAAATCACATTTTGACTAGACTTCTTGGTAATAGAATGAATCACTGACTCTTTGCTTATAGTTTGGGTTGGGCCGTTTGATACAATTTGTATTTGTGTCTCACCTTGGGCATATACTGAGGATACCTACCATTTCCCCACTTCGTTGCAAACTGCCAGACTGTGTTAGTAGACTGGATGTGTATAAGCAGAATCCTACCACACAGTACATTCGGGATCAAAGTACTCTAGGGCAATGTAACAGCCCTCAATAAAGTTTTTGAGACACATGATTTAAGTCATGTAAGAACGCAATATTGTATTTGCAGTAGAGTGCATCCAAACGTATAGGGATTGAGCGAAGATTCGTGATGCCGTCTGCCGTTATCCAAGGGAAATTGAAGAGACTGGATTACCAATGTTCGCGTAATCCCTATATGTGTAGATTCAGCATTAGGAGATACCTACTAAAGCAATTGGATAATGCTGGTATTGTATCTAAGTAATCTAACAATGCTGCGAGTCTATTGAAGACAAGTCTGAGTACCTGTGGACAATAGTCTGTTAGTGTAAAGGATAAAATTATATTTAGACTTTGGGTATACCTAGCAGTACATCATGATCATGAATCATCTGATTTACGCCAGTTATAATAGGCAGAAGGCGGTACCTACTTAAAGCCGACAAGACAATGACATGGTATTTGAACCAGGTCACAACGTCATACCAGATAAGGCTACTTCGAAGTAGCTATGCCAGCGATACGACTTAAGAGAAATATCTTCAGTAAAACTATGTACCTACGTAGTTTCAGCGTGCACCTTATAAAGGTTAAAAAGGAGTGTACCTACAGGTTTTTAAAGGGCTGGCAACGCGCAGATCACTCCTTTGGAGGTGCAGGCGCCATAGGCTAAGGTGACCGAGGTAGGTGGTGGCTTATAATCAGACAGGTCGTATGCTTATGCTTGTTTGCCACCGATATGATGCGGTATAAAGAGAAAACGTCTCGTAAAATATCCACATTATATTAGAAATCTACGTGCTTAAATTTTAATACTATAAGATTGAAAGTTTTTTGTGTAATATTATACTCCGCTTTTTTTAATGAGTTTATGACGTAGGTACGTAGACAGGGAGGTGAACGACGGCCAGGCACGACAGCATGATCAATTGGCAGTCCAAACTGATTCTCTGGAAACCCAAGCACAAAATTGTATACCCTACTTACCTTTTCTCATGCATGGTTGACACAAAACCTTTGAACACCAAAGATAAGTAGGCAAAGCAAAACTAGACGCTAGCATATCCGGGTGCTCCGGTAGTGGGTAGTAAACTAGTGACCCTACCTGCGAAGGCGATCACCCCGGTAAGGGCATTTATTTGTGACGAACATCTGATTACTACCCTGAGTTCTGGATGTTTGGAACTAGGTCTATCTATATTTATTTTTTCATGTTTATGATTACGGTGAATTTTTACTTTTTGTGTTCGTCAAGGAGTTCAAAGGAGTAGACATAACGTATGATACTTCATCCTGAATTAGTAACTGGCGAGACCGTAATACATGAACAATGAAGATATTCCATGTTACTTCTACGTATTGCTGCATCTTTGTCGTCAGTTACTAATTTCAGGAAGGTATCTCAAGCCTGCGATACACATGCCTGTACTGTAGCTTGTAACTGGTATGGCAGTCTACTTGCCGGTAATTTTGGACGCAGTTGGCGTGCTAGGTATGCAAGCTGCAGACATGTGTATCGCAGGCTTAATGTGATTCGTTATAAATGACGCTAGGTTGGTGTGATAATGGTGTCCCTATTATGTAATGAGCAGTAATTTGTGAAATTGCCAATTTAAATGAAATACTTGACGATTCTGATAACTCAGGGATGTTATCCTAGTAAGTAGGTTTATCCGTTGTGAAAGAGGACACGAGTTTAAGTGGGCTTACCTTATACGAGATTACGCCCGCAATCGTGCAAAAAGTGGAGAAAACGAAGTAGGAAATAGGATTTTGGAAGGCAGTGATAAGTAAGGACTAGCTCATTGTTCTGTAAAACAGTGGATGGTACAAAATAAAATAATTATTTAGGTACAAGGTCTCTGATGATTATGACCTTACAAGAAAACATGTCAGCCGACTTCTGTTGCAGACAGAAGTTGGAAGTTGAGTGGGCAAGGTGGTGAAACAAAAGAAAGAAGTCGAACAAATTGTGTAGATCTAGATCATAAAAGGGAATGCAAGATTATAGAATTATGTGTATGTATAAAATCGAGAATTTTGTCATTTTAATAAATATCTTGAGGAAAGCATCCATTTATCATCAGAATCAATAAAGCATCTAAACAAAAATAATAAATCTCAAGGAAGAATTTCCTTTTATAAGACAAAAGACCTGCATCAATTGTTTGTTACTCACCAAAAATAAACTAGAGTACACACAAAAATACCATAGCACTTTTCACTGCAAACTACTTCACCTTTGTCTACTATGCTCTCAGTTAACTTTCACAAAACTTAAGGTTCTTGTTTTAAAAACTTCTAGCACATTTAATAGCACTAACATCTGGGCATTAACACATTTAATAGCTAACATCACTATCACCCCAGCATGAATAACCCACTAGTGGTTGGTTCAGTGCATCACATACAACAACACAAAATGGGACACTGAAGACTGCACTTCCGCTATCACTGTCACAAGGTATAAAAAAACTACAACTTCAGAAGAAATAGGTAATCTATTTGCATGTTCACACACTTACACTAGCACCTCACCTACCATACACTAATTTTACACTATAACTGAACATGTAAAAAACTGAATTATGTCACTATCTCATAAATACACTTGAACAATTTTTAGTCATCAGTTTATCATATTTTGATTGTTATAATACTAGCCAAAACTAACACCTATTTTTTTTAACAATTATTGCTGATCACTAAAACTGTGAACAAACACAGCACTTGCACAGTTCAAATTTTGGTTAATGAAACCTCCACTTAACTAAGTTTACATACACCTCACAACATCACTACACAACACAAGAATACATAACAAAAGTGGATATTTTATAAAAAATCTTAACTAATAATCATTTTGTTTACATAATTTAAAACTTTCATCATTTTTAAGCAGAGCCTCCGCGTACCACCACAATTACCAAGTGGTCCTCTTTCAGACTATCCTCTGTCAAGTTGTGACAAGTTCTTTTGAGTAAATCTGTGGAGAAGTCGCAAGGGGGGAAAGAGTATAGCACACCCGTAGCTTCTGTTTCTTTGTTTAACAATGAGATTACACCAGCGGCCTCTTTTTGTTTCAAATATGATACCAAATTTCTCATTGGCCTTGTCTGAATGCTTGTATCTTCATTGGTTATGGAAGCTGTAGATCCTGCCACACCTAAAAAGATGGCATGGGAACTAGATGTAGCAATTCTCTTTTGCACATCATCTAGTTTTGGCTGATCCAGCCTCAATCTTTGTGTAATTCTCAGCTGGTTTTTGCCATCTTCATCTTTCATTAGACTGTCAATAATTTCTGAATCACCATCTGTGAGATGCAATTTGGTTGGAAATAGTGAATTTTTAAGGATGAGTGCACCATTCCAAATTGTGGTTGCTTTTCGTACAACTTCTGGTAGTGTACGGGCTGAAGCTAGCATGCCTCCACTTCGGCGGGCGAGCCATCTGAATCGCTGTCGGGAGAGCGACGGCGAGGCGACCGTGAACGCGAGCGGTCAACTCCAGGTTCTCGCGAACCAGAACGACGAAGTCGACCTTCGTATTCTCCATCAGCAGGAGCACGGCGCCATTCATCATCCCGGTAGTCTCCACTGCCATGATAAACACCTCTAAACATGCCACCGCGGCCACGGCCGCCTCTGCCCCTTCCTCTATAGCCAGGTGTACCATATCCATATCCATCCTCCCAGGTGCCCTCATAACCTTCATAGCCCTCCACAGGCCTACCATCTTCACCAACTGGTGGTGCATAGGTCTTAGGTCTGTAGGGCCCGCCATTACCAACATCAGCAAAATCTATGCGGAGACGCCTGTCCGGACCACCAAGGGGAAATCCTCTCATTTCCTTGACTGCTGCTTGTGCCGCATCAATTGAGTCGTACAAAATGTAAGCATGTGCTTCACCCTTGGCATATTCAATCTTTTTGATAGCTCCAAATCTATCAAACTCTCTTTCCAGCTGGGCTACTGAAGTCCAGGGTCCTAATCCACCAACCCACACTCTTGTTGTAGGGGTGGCCTTGCCATACCCAATTTTACATTGGAATTTGCCAATATATTGGCCTGATAGCTCTACTTTGGCTCTATGTGCCATGTCAAGAGTCTGATACCTAACAAATGCAAAAGCATTACCTGTGCCCGGTGGTGGCCTCTTAATGTCAATATCCTCAACAATACCATATCTGCCAAATATGCGTCTCAGTTCCTCATCAGATATGTTTATCTCCAAATTGCCTGCAAACAATGTCCGGGTAGCTAATGGATCATCTTCAGGGTGGACATGGTGCAGGTAGTTGGGAAACTTGTCTTTCTTATTCTCCATTTTCTCAAAAGGTGGGTGATGAGGTCTTGGCATGTATGGACGTGGCATGTAGTGGGGATGCGGAGGGTGGTGCATGGGTGGGCGGTGATGCATTGGAGGTCCATGAGGACCTGCCATGGGATATTCATGCATAGGTGGGCGGAAGTCTCTATGATGGGGAGGTACAGTAGGCGGAATGCCATAGGCCCGGTCATCAGGTGGGGCGCGACGCCGCTCTGGAACTGGGGACCAAGCATAGGAATAGGGTCGGTCATAATCAGGTGGTGTAATACTGCGGGGCCTGCTCCTATACTCTGAACGAACAGGCTCATATACAGGATCAACAATTGCAACTTTATCATACAAAATTATACGCGGTTTGGCATGTTTGGCGTCTCTCGCATCGTCAACGCTACGGAAACATACGTAGGCGACTCGTTCCTCTAATTCATGGGAAATTTTGATGCTAAAATCTCCAAACTTTTTATACTCCCTATACAACGTATCCTTCACGATTTCATCGGAAGCTTTTGGGTGAAGTGCACTAACGCAGAGCACCTTATAGTAAGGTCTTGACGACTCCTCGCGGACTTCACGAGAGCGGACATAATCATCGCGATGCGGTGACACGTAGCGACCGCGGGGACTCGGGGACCGCACCCTCCTCCGCACTCGCTCCGGTGTGACGCGCTCATCCGAGCTGTCGTCGTACCTGCCAATGCTACTGCGAGTCCTCTTCGAACGCGGCATACTATCCCTGGACGAGCTCCTCTTCATGTTACGAATTTTCACCGTTATACGATCTCTATCTCTATCGCTACGCGGTAATCCAATCATGAAAGCTCAGTACGATGAACCACTATCTGAAATGCACAACATTACACGTCACTTCAAAATGTCGCTTTGTTCCAGAAAATGTACAATCACTGCAGCACACAGAGTTATGGAAGTCTTACCACAAACTATCAGTCACTTTTCCCGGATCACTCAACACCTTAACACCTCCACTCCACGAAAATAACACGCGATTTACTGAAATTCACAAGAACACTATACAGTGTCACTCACAAACATTTCTTGACAAATCAAAATGGCGTCTTCTGCATTGTACTACGTTACGCCTTCACCATCGCGAACGCGTTGCCCCACCCCGCAATCTGCGACGCAAATGTTTGGTGATTGGTACTATTGGTAGTTTCCATTTCGTGTCGTTTGGTTGGTATAGTAAAAATTATTGCCAGCGTGAAAATTTGAAGCACACAGGAATCGATTAAAATGATTCCGATTCGATTATTTCTGACAAAGTAAAAAGAAGCACACACTTTTCTTGATTGTTTTTGATCTTTTTGACTCACAGAGAACCTCCTATAGAGTAGCAATCTTGTATATTTTGTTCGCGATAGGAGTCACCAGTGTTTGGGGTGCGAGGAGCGGGCGGGGAATGTGTTAAGCTAGGAACATACTACGCGGACGTCCGTCGTAAATCGACCGCGACCGCGACCGATCAGTGTGCACGGAACAAAACATCCAGCGAGCCAGATTTCGATCGGACGTCCATGCGCTCAAGGCCACGTCCACGTCCGTCGACCGATAGTTTGCACGGATGCGTATTTATTTCCATTGTCCAGATTCCCGTCCGCGGTCGATTTACGACGGACGTCCGCGTAGTATGTTCCTAGCTTCAAGCGCCAACGTGTAAACGCAGTTGGCCATTGGCGCCAAGATCCTTTGATGTGTGGACAAAAAACCGACACCAATCGGTTGGCCGGCAAGCGCAAGCGCCAACTGCCAACTTACGGCCAAGTAGCCCTCTACACGCTTGGCCAAGGGGGTTGGTGGAACCGTTGGCCATATGTGTACAGCGGCCATTGACGGTGTCACTTGTCACTTCATCTCATCATTCAATTCATTCATTAGTTCAGTTGCGGTTTGCTTTGCTGTTCATGCTCAAGTGCTAAAGAAAATATATTAAAGAACCACAAAAATCTACACATAATTTAGTTCAGGAACATATTATCACTTTGTGAACCAGGAATCTTTTCTCAAGTGTATAATTATAAAGTTCTAAATTTACTGGGAGAAGATAAAAAAATATCAACATAGAGCCAAAAGGGTAAAGTTCGAATAACAAAGATATGGATATTATAATTAAAGTAAATAATCAGTCCAATGGCAGAGATAAATTGGCCAGGTATGCATATCAATATAATTGAACAGTCACAATAACAACACTGGATTTTTTTATTCTGGATTTTATTATTCTAAGTAATCATTTAAACTTGTTAATTACAGATTATTTCAGTATACTAGCCGCTTAATATGGCATCAACTCGAAACTAGAAACGCTAATAAATATTCAATTGACAGAATTCGTAATCTAGAACTTGCCCTCAGTTCTTTCCGTAAAAGTAAGTAAACAAATTACAACATTGTAGAGATAGTCTGTAAGTGATTTATTAAAGCAGTTATTAGTGTATTTTATGATAAGATTTTCGTAATGCCACACCAAACTTTTTTTATTTTTTCAGTCTTGCGTCTGGGAAGATGCATAGATATTTGCTACACCGCCTTGGACAGCATGCATATAGAGGATCCCTTCCTCAGAATATCACTTACAGTAAGCAAACTGGCACATGGACTATACTTGTATGCTGACCATGTTGTGTGGTTAACAAAAAGTGGATTTTTAAAAACTGATTCAGACAACTGGAACAAAACTGCAAACAGATTTTGGTTACTATCCATTATAGCAAATTTGGCTAGAGACCTCTATGAAATATTACATGTTTTAGAATTAAATAGGTCAACATTTTTAAAACCTTCAGAATTACTTGGCGTAACTTCAAGGCAGTTTGATTTGTCTTCAAGTTTAAAACATGTACATGCATTTGTTTCTTGTCACAAAGATATATTTATAGATACTGTTAAGAATTCCTGTGATTTGTTTATACCACTGACTGCTCTTGGTTTTACAAAACTTAGCCCAAGTGCTGTCGGGACATTAGGAGCGATATCATCTATAGCGGCATTGGTCACAATCATAAAACCAATAACTAAATTAGTCCCATAATCTCATTTATGTTACATTTTTAACTAAATCAAACTATAAGGCTGGATTTATATTGTTTTGTGGTGCTGGGTAAGAATTGTGATTCATAAATGCCATTTATATTTCCTAGTTGGGAGGGTTATTTGTTAGGTTTTGTTTATCATAGGTACTATGATATGAATGTATTCTATTTTGCATCATTATAATCATGTTGATTAAATGTTACAATAACTTTCCTTGTTTTATTTTGTTGCTGCTAGCTTTTGTCCCAAATCCCAAAACATGATTTATACCTGATTATATAGTTGTTTAGTCGGTAAACATTGTAGACTGTTATTCAATGAATGATTTGATTGTGTAAACAGTCAGTATAGCACTGATGTAATTGATTACATACTATCAATGATCATGCTAGATAGATCCTGAACTACCACAAATCAACATCATGGTTCTTGCACATGGCGCATTTATCCATGATTTACCCAGCCGAAGCAATGGTTTGTTAGAACCATATTGATCATGATTTGCAGGCATAAGTTTTTAATTGCCGCCAAGCTAAACTAAATATCAAACAAATACGGCAATGTAAATGTAACGCACTTGAATAGCAGCGTTTTACCTGAAATAAAACGCATATTAAATACTTACCTCACTGGAAGCTTTAAGATTGAGAGAGCATATCCGTTTCCGTCTAATTTCTATATATTTTCATACGAATTTGACTAGAATAACCGGCTCAGTGGCGACACCTGGCGGTAGCGCGCCCGAAGTTATTTCAACGATGTCGAGCTACCTTCCGTCATTGGCTCAATTACACCAGGCAGAAATGAAGTGAAAGCTTCCAGTGAGGTATGCTTACATTTTGTAGTTGGCCCTCTATCTGTATCTATGCAATACATATACATGTCTATCATGTGCAATAGCCATTTCAGATCTGGGGAGCGTTCTGAGTACCTATAAAATTGGTATATTTTTTAGTATCCAAACGCACTCTGTACTGGCACTGGCATGTCAATTGTCATGTCATTTGTTACCTGTCAAATAAATCCAAATAAAATAATAAAATTGTGTTCCACTTATTCGCTAATAATTGCTGTAAACAATTTAACCATCTAAAATGGCCCGTAACGTGGCTGAAACAGCAAGAAAATTCCTTTTAATGGGTCAGTGCGTCCCGTCTCTTAAACAAAATGCAGTTAAAATTAGAGTGAAGAGGTTAGAATTGGATGAAAATTTACTCATGGTTAGTATAAAATAAAAGTTTACTAGAAATCTTTAGATATATATCTTATTTAAATCGACACGAGCTACGAATTCCCTCTCCGATCGTGTATTGTACGATGTTTTGCAGTACAGTACATATGGCAGTTTTGAAGTTTCAACAGAGGCACATAAAGTATTACTTTGCGCAATTATAATGCGATAAAGCAGCAACATACATTATATTTAATTTTCACACTTTGTTCTGTTACAGTATTTTAGAAAAGACGAATTCTACTATTGCCATGACCCCGTCAAGAAATGTAAAACCGGAGACATAGTTTTAATCCAAGCATTGCCCCACAAGCTGACTAAACTCATCACCCATGAAGTAAAGGAGGTTGTTTATCCATTTGGCGATGTAACTGATCCTGTAACAGGCAAGAAGGTGGCTAAGGAAAGATACAGAGAAGATATTGACAGAGAAGCTGAGTTATATGGAAAACTAAAGTCTACATATGATTATAAGAAAGCACCCCCAAGAGGCTGGCAAGACAATAAGAAAGACTTTACATCTAAACCTACTTACACGAAGTTCCATGTATTTGATGAAAATGATCCATATGCTATTTAAGTAGTTTAGTATAGTTATATTAGTTTACATAGGTAAATAAAATTATGTAGATACTGTAACAGTTATTTTATTGTTGTTTTTGTCCTGCAGTGGTGTAGAGAAAAACTTGCTTGCCATATGGGATGGGTTGTGGCAGAGTGAGCCAGGATTTTTTACTATACTAATAACAAAAACAGCCAAAATAGGCGTAGGTACAGTCAGCCAAAAAAGTGGTTTACCACTTTTCGACCTTATATGTTTGAAATAGAGACGAAAAGTGGTAAACCACTTTCTTGGCTGACTGTACATGCAGTAAAATATGTAATATCTCAACTACACAGGTTGCAGTTTGGAGTTTTTATCTCATAGATCTTGATAGCGCGATCCAGGATTTTAATCACATTGAACAGCACCATCTAGCACACAAACAATCCATCAACAACCCTAAAAATCTTGGCTCATCATGATTTGTATTGGCACTTTTTCTAATTACGGATATATCCTCGAAATGGTTAAAGTTGTACATTAGCCACTTTAGCTACACACTAAGAAACATGTCGCAGCAATAGCGCTATAATTAACGTGAGTTCAACTGTAGATTCATTAATTATTAGCTACACACTATTTTTGAAACTTGTCAACAAAGAGAAACCAAACGTAAACACGGTAAATAAATGCTAATATTCTTGGATTTCTTGGGGCCCCGGAATACACCGCAGCAGAGGACCATGAAGGACTGGGGGAAGGGATATAGGGCTAAAAGCGCTTAAATGAAACAAGTGATAACGCAAAAATTAATTTATTCAGCCCGCAATTGTTCGAAGTAAACCAGCATCATTCAGCCAGGAACTCTCGTTCGAGCGCCGCGCCCATGAGGTTCCACGAGCTGTCGTCGTCCGCGTCGTCCGGCGGCTCGTCGTCGGACGGCGGCGACCGGCGCGGCCTCTTGCGGCGCGACTCACCATCTGAAAAAAAAAAAAAAAAAACCAGTAAGGGATAAGTTCATTACTCAGTACATCACATTGCTCGGCACTTCGGAAGTACGTCCGATTTCGCGGTTGTTAACTTTGTTACCCCTGCTGTACAATAATGATATCATGATATTGCTCTTAAAGGAAGGTCTAATAGGTCTTTTATTCTAAGGTCTAATATGTAGAATTTTCACAATTCCATTAGTCCTACAAATTCTCCTCAAATGCAAATTGTGACGTACCGAATTCGTAGCATACATAAATAAGTTTTTACCGATATTGTTGGCAAACTAACCTGTGTCTGATTCACTGGAGTTGTCCCCGTCCCGCGTGTCATCGAGCCTGTCCTGCACGCTGTCTTCATTCTCTAGCGTGATCAGCCGGTCTTCAGGTGGGTTCTCTTCATCGTCCAAGTCGTCATCTCTGGCGCCGGTCGCTTCCTCGTCCGACGAACTCTCATCAGATTCATTGAAGATGTCTTCAACCTGAACATAGGCACAGTATAATAAAGAGTACTATCGTACAGTATGGCCACTCCCGCTCCCCGCTGAAAGCGCCGACCACCCCCTCTCGGTTACCTCACAGTTACCGCCTGTCAAAAACGTGAACAGTCAACCTGTCATATCTCACTCATACAAGCACAGTACGCGTTTACCTACACGAGCTTAGACTGTGTGCTAGGAACGCGCCTCTTTCATATATAAGTGACCGGCCACACCAGAGCGTCGCGTGTCTCGGGGCGCGCAACGGGCGTCCGCGCCACGCCGCTTCAGTGTAATTCAAAAAACGCCTCCTCAGTACATTTTGTATAGGAAAGACGTAAGACGCGCCCCAGGTGGCGTGGCGGCGGCGGGGCGCGCGCCTTACGTCCTTCCTATACAAAATGTACTGAGGAGACGCTTTTTGAATTACACTCAGGTGGCGTGGCGCGGACGCCCGTTGCGCGCCCCGAGACACGCGACGCATAAGTGGGAACGCTGCCTAATGGACCGCCAGTGTCCGAGGTGTGACATAGGTGTAAAATTATAGTTTGAATATAATTATTTTGAGAGAATTTAGAATTTGGCTATCAATTGTTTTTATATTGGTTGCTTATTCCTTTGTGTGTCAAACATTCATGTTTGTCAGTATATACACCGTTAATGCATTATGCATTTGACTGGAAATTGTATTGTGAAATATTTGCTAGAGGTATATAGGTACATACTTATGAAAGTAGCTGGAGGACACTGAGTATAATAAGATCCCATTTAGGGTGAAGTCACATCTATCAGCTTTGAGTTGCATTTTGTGTATGAGGAGTCCCTGTTTAGGCGCGTCCACAGTGTTCAGTGTGTTCACAAAGTGAGGCATGTCACGAGGCAACGTGACCACCTTTTTTCTTAAACGTGAAACGAGACGTTCGATCTAGTTAGGTTATATGCTCGCTCGGTCGTGTGTGCGTGTGGATTGAGTGAGCACCTTCCGAAAATAAAAAAAAAATATGCTGATCATTTAGTACAAGTTCTAAAACAATTGTAAAACGAATCTCTGAATTTGTAAAAAGATAAATCAAAAGATACAGCCATTAACATGTGCTCACTCAGTTCTCACAAACTACCAACGAAAACAGTGAATATATTCAATTAACATATAATATTTATATACTAACATTTAGTAAAAAATAGGCCAACCTACCTCTATAAATATTAGATCACCTAGTGACGTATTAATTTTTTACAAATAGTTTCTTATGCTCACTCAATCCACACACTTTTGAAAAGCCGAATTTTGATGAAAAACATAAGATTTAGACCGCTATTATATGTGTATAGTTTAGTAAAAGTGAAATGGGAATTTGTAAAATACAAAACGAACCACTAACGTGTCAGGTTTTTTTATAATAAATTTTTGTAAGTGCTCACTCAGTCCACACGTTTTGAGAAAGTTAAAAATGTAAATATCTTACGATTTGTAGCACCTAAGACACTCGAAAGTACTTCAACATTTAGTAAAAATTTTTACTAAATATCCACCATCTAATATTTTATATTCGTTGTCTGGTTTTAAAGATATTCAGACATAACTTTTCTCATACAAATGTATCAAGTAGGGTGACCACACTATGTCGGCTCCTGATTTTCCCCACCTTCCCATTGTCATATTGAGATTGGGGAGTTTCGTTCGTTCAATTTTGATAATATTAAACTAATACCATATTAATTCTCCATCTGCAAACTGTTTTTAGGTTATGTTCTTGGCCTAGTGATGATGTGTATTGTGTAATTTTTATCGACGTCAGGATAATAACCATATCGACATGCATGCATTAAAAAGGACATGAATGATAATTGGTAAGAAACAAAGAATATAATACTTCACTAGTAAGAAACCAGAACCTGGTAATCTAATCGCGCTAACAGATGAGCGTACCGGATTTGTAAGTGGGAGCGAGAAATAGTTATTCTTTTCTCGCTCCCACTTACAAATCCGGTAAACTATTATCAAAATTGAACGAAACTCCCCAATCTCAATATGACAACGGGAAGGTGGGGAAAATCAGGAGCCGACATAGTGTGGTCACCGTACTTGATACATTTGTATGAGAAAAGTTATGTCTGATTATCTTTAAAACCAGACAACGAATATAAAATATTAGATGGTGGATATTTAGTAAAAATTTTTACTAAATGTTGAAGTACTTTCGAGTGTCTTAGGTGCTACAAATCGTAAGATATTTACATTTTTAACTTTCTCAAAACGTGTGGACTGAGTGAGCACTTACAAAAATTTATTATAAAAAACCTGACACGTTAGTGGTTCGTTTTGTATTTTACAAATTCCCATTTCACTTTTACTAAACTATACACATATAATAGCGGTCTAAATCTTATGTTTTTCATCAAAATTCGGCTTTTCAAAAGTGTGTGGATTGAGTGAGCATAAGAAACTATTTATAAAAAATTTAATACGTCACTAGGTGATCTAATATTTATAGAGGTAGGTTGGCCTATTTTTTACTAAATGTTAGTATATAAATATTATATGTTAAATGAATATATTCACTGTTTTCGTTGGTAGTTTGTGAGAACTGAGTGAGCACATGTTAATGGCTGTATCTTTTGATTTATCTTTTTACAAATTCAGAGATTCGTTTTACAATTGTTTTAGAACTTTTACTAAATGATCAGCATATTTTTTTTTGTTTTCGGAAGGTGCTCACTCAATCCACACACACACTAAAAATTACACCATACACATCATCACTACGCCAAGAACATAACCTAAAAACAGTTTGCAGATGGAGAATTAATATGGTATTAGTTTAATATAAACTATTATCAAAATTGAACGAAACTCCCCAATCTCAATATGACAATGGGAAGGCGGGGAAAATCAGGAGCCGACATAGTGTGGCCACCCTACATGATACATTTGTATGAGAAAAGTTATGTCTGAATATCTTTAAAACCAGACAACGAATATAAAATATTAAATGGTGGATATTTAGTAAACATTTTTACTAAATGTTGAAGTACTTTTGAGTGTCTGTGGTGCTACAAATCTTAAGATATTTACATTTTTAACTTTCTCAAAACGTGTGGGCTGAGTGAGCACTTACAAAAATTTATTATAAAAAACCCTGACGCGTTAGTGGTTCGTTTTGTATTTTACAAATTCCCATTTCACTTTTACTAAACTATACACATATAATAGCGGTCTAAATCTTGTTTTTCATCAAAATTCGGCTTTTCAAAAGTGTGAGGATCGAGTGAGCATAAGAAAGTATTTGTAAAAAATTAAATACGTCACTAGGTGATCTAAAATCTATAGAGGTAAGTTGGCATATTTTTTACTAAATGTCAGTATATCAATATTATATGTTAAATGATTACATTCACTGTTTTCGTCGGTAGTTTGTGAGAACCGAGTGAGCATATGTTAACGACTGTATCTTTTGATTTATCTTTTTACAAATTCAGAGATTCGTTTTACAATCGTTTTAGAACTTTTACTAAATGATCAGCATATATTTTTTTATTTTCGGAAGGTGCTCACTCAATCCACACGCACACGCACACCTCGGTCGTTACCTCGCGGTCCATGTCGGCGATGTCGTCACTGGAGAAGGAGAGCAGCGGGTTGATGGTGTCGGCGAAGCGGCCCGACGCCGTGCGCTTGCGCGCCGCCGCGACCGGCGCGGGCGCGGGCGCCGGCGCGGGCGCCGGCGGCGGGCTGCTGCAGTGCGCGGGCGGCCGCCGCGCGCTGCTCTGTGGAACGAGCGCCGTTAAGAGGTCGTCAACTTCTTACATCGGAGGAATTAGTATGTTGCATGGACGTATATATATGGACGAGACATGTTGTTCTATACATACAATTGCTTATATAAATAGCACCCATTCTGACGTTGAACGCATAAACATATCGCTGTCTCGTTTTAACTCAGCACTATAACCGATGACAAAAGAATATGACAGTATTTCAGTACGTACATAAAGTGGAACATGAATATGCGTAAATACCTAATGCGACCGAAAATCCGCCATGTTTTGTTCTGTGAATGTCATTGTCAGTGTGTTCAGGCGACTGTACTCCCATTAAAATATTAATTCTATAAAGAATGAATAGTATGTGAAATGAGCCGAGAACGTTGCAAAGTTTATCGATTTATCGACAAATCATAATTACAGTAAAATGTTATGGGCAGCACTAAAACCGCCATGTTTTGTCCCAGGATGACGTCACATCCGGCACGCGTTTTTTGTTGATGTTTCACTTCCATAGGTTTCCTATTTCAGTGGTATGTTGCTTCTGGAAGGTTATGTATGAAAATTTTGGCATAATTAATGGAAGATTTTTTTTGATTGGGATATGTACATTATAGGCCGAAGTTATTTTTCATCAACCCTCCCCATCCCTCCCCCCTCTGCGTCACCCCTCTTCCCCCCTTAAATAGCCGAAAATGTGGTTTTTCGCGATTTCTGACAAAACCGTTGAAGATACAGAAAAAGTGTGTATGAATAAAGTAATCCTTAATAAATTTACTACAAATCATTCATTGACACTTTGGTTCTAGCACTTATAGTTTTCGCGTGATCCATCACGAAAGTTGGTCCTTTGCTGCAATTTTCTTTAGTGAATGTTAAGTTTTCTCCCAAATTGCTTACGAAATCTGTTTGATATTACTAAAATAATATAAACTGAAAATGAATTTCAGGGAGAAAAATCACTACCATGGGTGGAACTTGAACTCACGGATTCTGGATTGATACTCCAGGGCTCTACCAACAGCTACCAAAAGCTCATCCCCAGTCATCGATATACTATATGGATCAATGGTACTCCTAGCGACTACTACCGTGAAAATATTACGTCTTAAATAGTTACTGGAATTCCAAGACATATTGGAAATTCCACCCATGGTAGTGATTTTTCCCCCTTAATTTTATTTTAGTCATGAGTTACAATATTTTAGTCATATCAAACAAATTTCGACGATTTCGTAAGCATTTTGGGCGAAAACTTAACATTCATTAAAGAAAATTGCAGCAAAGGACCAACTTTCGTGACGGATCGCGCAAAAACTATAAGTGCTAGAACCAAAGTGTTAATGAATGATTTGTAGTAAATTTATTAAGGATTACTTTGTTCCTACGCGCTTTTTCTGTATCTTCAACATTTTTGTCAGAAATCGAGAAAAACCGCATTTTCGGCACTTTAAGGGAGGGTAGAGGGGTGACGCAGAGGGGGGAGGGGTGGGGAGGGTTGATGAAAAATAACTTCGGTCTATAAGGTACATATTTCAATTAAAAAAAACCTTCCATTAATTATGCCGTAATTTTAGCTAATTTCCCCCTACTAAATGGGAGGTAGTGGCTTATGCCGATTATGACACGTATCAGAAATATAACTTTTTTTCTATGAAATAGAAACACGGGGGTCAAAATTTGGAGTGACGTAATTAATTAATTAAACCTACTATTATATTGAAACTGATAATGGTGATGTCTTCATCTTTCAGTCGAAATCTTGGCACGTCTTCGAACGAAACGCGACCTAAATGTATAAAGCGTCACGATGATCACGATTCTTATACCGAATTTGTCAACATAATTATTCTATACTTTACCTGTCCACCTCGTTGTAAGGGGTACAATCTTTCGTCGACGCGCTCCCACCGCTCCGCGCAGGCCCACAGCCACTCCGGCGTCACGACGTGGAGTTTGTTCTTTCCCTCGCCTATACGCCTGCTTGCGTTCACTTTTGCAGTTCCTAAAAGTTAAAAATATAATAATGTCCTAAATACACAAAGATCAAACAAATTGATAATGACCAAGTATATTGCCAGTCAACATACTTTATGGAAAAATTATCTAAATACGCAGGCCGCAGTCAGAATCCAAACAGGACCTAATTTTATTGTAATACCACCCGAAACGGCCGCCATGGTCATCTTGTCATACTATTTTATTGTACTACCACCCGAAACGGCCGCCATGGTCATCTTGTCATACTATTTTATAGTACTACCAACCGAAACGGCCGCCATGGTCATCTTATACTATTTTATAGTACTACCACCCGAAACGGCCGCCATGGTCATCATATCATACTATTTTATAGTACTACCAGTACTACCACCCGAAACGGCCGCCATGGTCATCTTGTCATACTATTTAATTGCTTTGTAAATATGATTTTATGACAAAAAATTGTACTAAACACTTATTAAGTATAAAAATAAATTAAAAGTTAATACATTTACTACTGATACTAGCTAGTCCATTGCTACATATGCTGCTTGTGTGCCTCCTATGTCATACACCAAAAAGATAGGTTGGATAGCATAGTGCACACAGATAGTTTAATTACCTGACCGCACAGCCACTAAATGAGTCGATTTCTCAGTGAAATCTTGCGTAACTTCAGCCCCTAGACTCCTCGCCACTAAGTACGCTCTAGAAGTTTCTAATCTCTGATGCGTGGGCACCAGCCCGCTGAAAACTAGGCTGGCTCCTTCTAGAACCTTGCTTTTCACTTCTGGTATGATGGTCTTCAAGTCTGGTATTTGTTTACCATCCATTTTGTCATACAGTTCGTAGAAAGATCTGAAAATAGAAATTATAGTTAAAAACCAAAAATATCAGAAAAATACTGAAAGGTTTTATATAAGAGTTGAGGTGGGTAGAGTAGCACTAAATCTTTTTACGCAAAATTAGCACAATGGTTTTTTTTTATACTACGTCGGTGGCAAACAAGCATACGGCCCGCCTGATGTAAAGCGGTCACCGTAACCTATGGACGCCTGCAACTCAAACAGTGTCACATGCGCGTTGCCACCCCATTAGAAACTTGTACATTCCCTTTTGCTGTGTTAAGTACACAGCAAAAAGGAGTGTACAAGTTCCAAGGAGGGTTCGGGTTGCCGACGACGACTCAAAGGACAATAGACGGAACAAGTTAGTTCTGTAAGTCCTCCTGTCATCAGCACACCGCACCCTCGTTGAGCTCTGGCAGCCTTACTCACCGACAGGAACACAACACTATGAGAAGGGTCTAGTGCTATTTGGCTGCGGTCTTCTGTAAGGCGGAAGTACTACCCCAGTTGGGCTCTGATCTAGATTCGAGCGAGACGATATCCGCTGTGCTGTGCCCTACCACACAAAGCGGAATATCATCCGCTATGCCCTACCTCCTACAAGATTGTCGATTTGCTAAAAGTGCACAGTAAAAACGACTAACTAGTCTTAATTTATTTGCAGCCAAAATGTGCAGTAAACATGACATTATCATTATTGACATGAAATTGGATAAAAATTGCAAATACTTTATATTTATATCACAAAAAGTTAATTAGGTAATTTGTCCTCTACAGGTATTTTTTGAAACCGTTTGCCTTCCTTTTCAGTCTTAGGCAGTTTTCACATTATCCGATCCGATATCGGATGTCGGAAGGATTTCAATAGAAAAAATCGAAGACGGCGCCTGTAATGTATGGGATATCGGTCCGACATCCGATCGGTTAATGTTAAAACGCACTTTAAATTCTAACAGGTTCATGAACGTTGTTACTTACTTATGTATTCTCAAAAGAATATCATCCAAATATATTAAATAGTCATCAGGATCTTCAACCTCTATTTGTCCGTCAGCCGTCTCTACCCATTTAGGCTCCTGCGGCTCACTGGCTACATCTTCTTCATCTTTTGTTTCCGATTTATCCTCTTTCTCCTTATCATTAATAATTTTCCCATTATCACCATCTTCCACTGTCTCTTCTTTCTCTTTCTTATCACTATTGCTTTCTTTGTCTTTCTTTTGTTCTGGTTCGGGGTCTAGAGTAGGCATTTGATTGGCGGGGGATACTTGGGAACCGTTTTTACCACTGATAAGCTTTGCTTTTTCATCAACTGCAATTAAAAAATAGATTAAATTTAAAATATGGGTCTCACGGAATGTACTTTCTGAGAATAGAAGCAAGAAAATGTAGTCCTCGTATCTGTCTCTCTTTTAAGGCTTAATACAAAAGAAAGTCTTCAGAAGGACTCTTTATTTAATATTTGGACTGATTGTAAGATATTATCTTATCACTCTAAAATATATCTCTGAAAAAGTAGCAATCAATCCACTTCTATTTCTTGTGAGTAGAAAATGGTATAGATTCTATGCAAAATTATTCAAGGTTCTACCGTGAAGTAAAATAATAGGATTTTTAAGCTATCAGTGCAATCCTAAGCTATTTATAGGTACACCAAATAGAATTTTGTGGCCAATTTATATTATGTGCCTATCTCGAAAATTCAGAGGGCCATAATATGTACAGAATAACGTCGTAAGATACTGTAAGTAAGGAAATTAGTAACTCTTGTAGATTTAAAACACTCCCTTTGGTCGTGTTTTTATGTATCACCACTAGAACTTCCTTTTTTCCGCATTTGTATCGTAATGTACTATTTTAATGATATACTTACTGGCTTGAGGTGGTGCATTGATATCTCCCGTGTTCTGAAAGAATGAGTATGGCCTAACGTGGATGAGGTTAGACGCGTGCCGCCACACGTCTTCTCTGTCATCTATTATGCAGACCATGTTGTCTCCACAGGGAAACAATGCTCTGAAAAAAAAAACATTGAAAACATTTGTAACATTGAATTTAGAGTTTATTTCATTGTTGTAGTGCAGTGGTGGGCAAAGGCGGGCCATATTCGGCCCTCCACCATTCCTGCAAAATAATGTAGCCAGCATTATAGTAAAAATGCATTTTTGGTGTAAATTTGGCCCTTAGTGAAAGTTTGCCCACCACTGTTGTGTATAAGGGTGTAAATTTGTTAATATTTGAACTCATTGGGTTAAATTGTGGCGTAGGCGAGAGGCTGGCAACCTGTCACTGCAATGTCACAGTTTCGTTTTCTTTCAACCCCTTATTTGCCAAGAGTGGCACTGAAGCTTTAGTAGTTTCATGTGTTCTGCCTACCCCTTTATGGGATACAGGCGTGATTGTATGTATGTATGTATTTTAACTCATATGAAAGTAGTAAGAATCTTTCTCAGTCTTTATTATGGGCGCAACTTAAAGCAATCAGAAGTTTGAGTTCAACCCATCAGAATTTTCGCAAGTTTATAATGAGCGAAAGTTATCCACTATCCATACTAATATTATAAATGGGAAAGTGTGTGAGTCTGTTTGTTTGTCTGCCTTTCTGCCTATTCCGAGCGAAGCCGCGGGCAAAAGCTAATTTACAATAAAGAGAAAAGAGCAAAAATCAACCTGACACTTACTTTAAATTGGCAGATTTTGTTCTAGCATCAAAACACTCATCCCTTGACAAAATCCTATGAGAAAAGTACTTCTTCTCAGGATCCAACAAGTCAGCGATAGCATGAGCGTATTGTCGCGCGCCGAATGTACAAACATGCAGCTCATAGTGTTTAGACGCTGATTCAAGGAACTCCTGGGTCCGGGGCCTGAGCCGGGTGTGGCACCAGCGGCCGGGGCTGCCTGGACCTCGCAGGAAGAAGTGGAGTACATCCTGTAGTCAAACATAAAAAGGCTTATTAAAATAACTTTAATATATAATTTATACTTTATTTTCTTTGATTGTTAATAAATATGTTTATGATTTATTTACATCTTAATTTGACTCCTTATTACATGTTGTTTCAACTTTTTGAGGCTTTGTTTTATTGTGATTGGGATAAGTTCCTCTTGTACCTCAATTTGAAGCATGAAGAGCAAAATGAAATTATTCCTACTATCAGAAATATTAACACCCTTATTCATAAACATACTACTACAATATAAGGGGGTAAATATGTATAAGTGTGCCAAATATTATTTAAACTTTAGAACATTACCTTCAAATTAGGTGGAATATTATCATTAGTAGTGTGCACTAATGTCTGATCCAAGTCCACTAGCAGCACCAGCTTGCGATCTTTCAGAAGGCGCTCTGCATCTTCTCGGCCTAACTTCTGAGCCAGCTCTTCTGAAACCTGTTCAATAAATTACAATTATATAACAATACATTGTTTTGTGGAACTATGCAACTCCTGGAAGTTATATAAATATGGTAACCTCCTTTAAAAACTGCTATACTTTTGCATTTACTATGATTATTTGACTTCAAAAAATTTAAACAAAAATTAGTAAGTAAGTAAATATTCTTTATTGCACCATTTTACATGTTATAAATATACAGAATGTTGAGTGAGAGTATAACTAGGTAACAACCGGCGGTCTTATCGCTAAAAAGCGATCTCTTCCAGACAACCTTAGGGTAGCTGGAAAAACGGAACAGAAACAAAAAATTAGGTAATGAGTCTGAATGTTTTATTACTTCTATTGCTTGAATAGGACTCATAAAAGTTTAGGTATATTGCCCAATCAGTTTGAAATGGATTGTCTTTTGATGTAATTATTATAATAATGATAAATAGATGAGTGAAATTACCTTAAGTTCAGGTACCGAATGCACCATGGGCACGACCGCCGCGTCCCTCTTTGATACTTCGTCGGTACGCAGGTCGGCGCCGCACTCCGCACACATCTCCTTCATCACAGTAGGGTGCCGACATTCTTCTAATTCTGCTACTGGTGCCCTGTAAGTGTAATATTTAGGTTAGTTATTTGTACAAGTGTGAACACGTAAACAAACGAACTGAAGTAACACTGTTTTTTCTTATTTATACTGCTATTTGTTAAGTTCTACAATAGTTATTACACGAATCAAGTTATAAAAATATAGTCGTATATTTAGTAAACAAGAGTTCAAATTTGGCGGGAAAGTAAGATTAACATGGCCGCGCCAGAAAGAGATATAGCAAATTACAGTTTTGAACATTGTGTTTAAAATGAATGAAATTGCTTTGGAATACGAATACAAAAATTGTAAGAGTAAATGACTAAGATTAGTTTACGTGACGTCACTCACCCCGGCTCTGCAATGTCGCCTTCCTTTACCTTGATGCTCGATATCGTACCAGCGCGAATAGCTTTGTATTTCTTTGTTTCACTATTTTGGCCTGAGGAATCATTGTATAAAAATAATATTTGGCCTTGTGATACGAATGCACCTTCTTTCACTTTCCATTTTGAGAGTTTCACAGGCTTTTCTGATGGAACAGAAATAGGCACAGTTTGGTCGGCCATTTTGAACGGATATTGCGCTTTGTTTATTGAAAGAACAATATGTAATTGGTCGGTTATAACATATTTTGGCGGTATCTCAATATCTACCAATGAAATATTAGAAACCAAATTCCAGTGTGCTTCTGATTGGCTTCTTTCTTGGATCACATGATAGCCGGAAGTAACGCACTGCGACAACGTGCTTAAAACTACGATGTTGCCATGTTGATACTGCGCCGCTTAGAACTAAAGTATAAAATCGATTGGTAAGTAAGTATCGAATCGACAATGTTCGTAATCGATCCCAATGTAACTTTTCAAACTTTTTGTGTTGCCTTTCTAATTATTTAGTACGTCACTATTTACAAATTGTTGATGTTGTGTCATTATCTGTGCAACTTTTCATTCGTCGTCGCTGACGGTCAGATATTTGTTGTTATTTTTATTTTCTACTTTTTTTCGTGTAGAATTTATGTAAAATACCTGTGAATTTGGTTTCAAAATGTCTGAAGATAATTTAACTGTGAGTGATACCTCAGACATCGAGGAAGGCGGCAATGCTGAGCTTCGTGGATACCTGAGTAAATGGACAAACTATATCCACGGTTGGCAGGACAGGTTTATTGTTTTGAAGGATTCAACTTTATCCTATTACAAAAGCGAATTAGAGAGCAATCTTGGATGTCGCGGTGCCTTATGTCTAAAAAAGCCAAAGTTAAGGTAAATATAATTAATTACTCGTCCGTATCCTAACCGCACAAAAACTGTATTTGCCCTTGCAATGACTGGTTTCCTTCCTACTCACTCCGATACCATTTAATAGATAAACAAGTGTTTTAAGATATTTAATTCCGTACGGCCTTGTGATAGCTTTTTATTACCTCCTATTAGTTTGATGAATCCAGCTTTTGTTGCAGCCTCACGAGTTTGACGACTGTCGTTTTGATGTATCAGTCAGTGATTGCGTGTGGTATTTGCGAGCTTCGAATCCCGAAGAGAAACAGCAGTGGATTGATGTTTTGGAGTCATTTAAGGCGAGTACTCTAATCCTGAATTGTTTCAAGTAGTAATCAAATATTTTAGAAGCTATGGGAATATGAGTGGGCCCAATATGTTTCTCGTGGCGTGCCAAGCTTGTAAACGCGATATCAAATCAACAAATCATAACTGTTTTCAACTATGTTCGGTATAATCAACTTTGCTATTACAAACATAATTAGGTGACCAATAGCCATGGCCTGAAGGGTATACAATCCCAAAGAATAGCTAACTTAAAATGCAAGAGCTATGTAATTAACAACAGGTCACGACTAGGTAATTCCACTAATTACCTGTGATTGTTCTATCATAAGCGGTTATGAGTTGAATGATCATGAAGACTAGATCACAATGCAATGTAAATAAGATGGAAATTGGTCTGACAAGAAGTACTCTTCTTCTAAATTATTTGTGGACTACTCATGAATTTTGCATTAAAATCACTTGTTGCGACTATTAGTGTTATTCAAAGTTAAGCATAAATTGCATTTTAGATCAGCAGTTAACACCTCCAATGTGGCAATTAAAACAGTTTTGGATTTCTTGATTTCTAATGTACCTACAATAAGCATGTTAAATTAGGCTCTAAAATGCAAAGTTGAACCATGTAGATGGCTCCGATTATATAATCATAATGAATTTTATTGTGTTATATTCTTCCATAATAGTAACATGTACTGTTAACACATATTAACCTGCATAGATCATTATCAGAAATTTCATAATGATTTACATGACCTATAACAATATTAATTTATTACCCCATTTAATTGAGCCATTTTCATATAAAATTCAAATGCATGTGAGAAACAACACATTGAGCTTATAGTTTCAAGGGGAACTAGAGGTTTTAATAATCAATACCTATTATAAACTTCAAGAAATACTCTTATGAAGTACACTTATGATTAGCCTGCTTATTTCCTACAACAGATAAGATATAAGTATTAAGGTAATCCTATTATCTGCAGGCTTTAATTGATAATGTAGCCACTGAGTCAGGTGGTGTTGGATTAGGATGCAAGGTACATGAAAAATGAGAAATTGTCTCATTATCATAAGAAAGTTGGTGAAATCTGGTTAATTATCTAAAACAATTAGAGGTCTATGATTCACTAACCAAGTTATCATTTATTGTAGCTTAGACTGTAGATATCTATAACATAGGCACCAAATTATTGGTGTATGTGTAATACCTACATTTTTTTCGTTAGTTCAATTTAACGAACTAACTAACGAACTACTGGCTTTTACAATTTCATAGTCTTGTAATAAACAATGAAAAATTACTCACAAATGCAAAGTAGCTTTTACCTATTCATGCTTGAATTGCCAAACCAATTTAGAAAATATGGCACATATCATATGTGAGTGTGTTTAGTAAAACATCCCACTTTGTGAATAAAGACGAGATTTTCTTGTATCTTTATATGAATAAACTGACAGAGCGGCTTTATAGATTGGCAAAGTGGGACGTTTTACCGAACACACTCACATATTTAGATTTTGAAGTAGACATAGGGCTTTGAAGAGATAAGGGATAGATAGAAGGGGACTTTACACCTCGGCTGGTAGGCCAAGTCTGTGTGAAACCCGTGAGGCATTCCAATCCCGGCCTCGAAGACGAACGGGAGAGAGGTTCAATATTCATTGAAAGTGGTAATTCCTATTCCCCCCGCGAAAAAGACTAAGACGCAGCATAATATACATATATATTTTTATCTCTTTGCCAATCGTCGTATGATTCAACTCTGACGTTGTCATGGGCATAAGTGAGTATGAAATAAAGTACCTACTACTGCAATAGCAGCAACTTGGTACCTACATCTGTTTATAGTCGTAAACATCGAACAATCATGTTATTTGCATATAACATGAAACCGCCACTTTCCTGTCAAGGTTATTCCATAATATTTTCCTTTACTGAATTTAAAGTGGATGTCCTGGAGTTATTTACGAGTTTGTCGAGTTTCTATCATTGTATTAATTCGCTTAGTAATGCGTAACATCTGTATCGCAGAGCTACTAATGTAACACATATAACCGTAATCAATCGTAATTGAATTACGATTTCGGTTGTGAGTCACAGACTAAACACGCTATTGTGCACTCGAAGCATTTCCATACGTTTTATCAGTTTATCAATCGTATCGACGAAGATTTCAATATGATGACTAGTATGATAAGTGGAGCAGGTACTTGAAAATGTGACGTTTATACCTATTGTGTATACGAGGAAAAGTAACAATAAACGATAAACTCATTTTAAAGTTATAGGGAAACGGAAAAGTCTGTTCTATCCTTATACCTATCGTATTAAATAAAAGGGAGATTGTATTTAGGGTAATGTTTTTTGGATATGTGTTGTATCTGTATGTAAGTATGAGTATGTCTATTTTAAGATACGATCTACAACCTAAACGACTACTAAATTAGTCAATTGTATTGTAACAAAATTAAAACTAATGTCATGACGTCATGAGACTACGCGCGAAGTGTGCTTTCGAATTCGAGACACGGAAACCAATGTGAACTAAAATATAAAATACTATTATAATTCATGACTTTTATGTATTACTAGTTAATTTTATGTATTACTTTTATTATGTGTATGTTTTTGTAAGTATTTTCATTGCCGTTTCTGAAAACAAAGTGGTTCCTCTCTTCAGGTGGAGTCCGGATATGGCACAAGCTCAGACAGCAGTTCTAATGGCGGTGGTTTGCGGCGTCACGGATCCGTCACATCTTTACAGTCGACGGGTTCTCATGGTAAGATTATTTTTATACATATTACAGGATTAATGTGGTTGATTAGAATACTTACGATTCGAGGACTAACCACACGAAAGTCCTGCTGTTAGTCTATTGTTTAGCGTTCTGGCACTCTCGTATAACATGCGCTGTCGCGTGTCAGTCCATGCTTGAATTTACGACATAAATCATAATATCGTCGGGTGTCAAAAAGTCTCTAAGTACTACAGTAACCAGCAATAATATGTGACACAACAAAGGCCGCAAAAATATCTGTAAAGCCGTAAGAGCGTGTCACATATTTTTGTGGAAAAGTTATAAATTAAAATTATTGCTGGTGACAGTGGTGACTGTACTGCAAGTGCACAGCCAACGCGAACCGAAGTAGTGTTAACACAAGGTTGAGCTTTGCTTAACTTTTTTTTATTACTTTTTTGTATTTTTGACTTTTGTTTTGTTTGTCACCTGACAATAGGGAACAGCCAGCGTATCATGCTTCCAATTTTATCACTTATCCACGTGGATAAGACATCTGTCACTCTCACACTGACATACTTGCCAAAGCGTGACAGATGTCTTATCCACGTGGATAAGTGATAAAATTGGAAGCATGATACGCCGGCTGGACTGTAGTTAAAATAAAATATTTTATACCATGCACGAAATAAATCATCAGATAATTATGAGAAAAACATGGACAGCAGTTATTTTTAAATCCAATTTCTACTTAATAAGTTAGGTAGAAATATATAAAGTAACTGAGTTGTCCGTGACGTCACTCAATTCAATTTCATATAAATTCCATTTTAGCAAGTCGTTCAAATTCGTTTTGACAGTTCATAAGAAGAAGCTGATTTGACAAGAAGGCAAGTAGCCTAAATGTAAATGTCAAGACGTTTATTTTCTCCCATAAAGATCAAAATAGGTCGTGGTTTTGAGTAGAAATAACATAAAACAATTGCAAATGCCTAAATCAAGGTAAATTGTATACTACGGCATAATAAGTAGGTAGCTAGGGAATTATAACATGACTTAAAGTTGTCTTTAAACTTCCAACTTAAGGCTTAATGGCTATAGTTATAATGCTTTATTATTGCTGCTCGCCAGTTACAATGAACCGGCAATTAAATCCGTTCGCTACGCTGGCGTCTGTCATACCAACCTCATTGATATGACTTTGAGATAACACTGGAATTCGTCCTGTGCCCGGCGTGAAATCAACTATTGTTTATTTTTAGGTCTGTAATCGTGCCTTTTTGAAACCATAATGTATAGATCTGAGTTGTGAATTGTTATTATTTCTCTTAAAATATAATTTACCAAAAGGACATGAGGTACCGTTCGGAAATTCTTTACGGGGGCTAAGAAAGAGTTGAATTTTCAACTATATATATAAAATAGTCTTAATATCAGATGGAAACTTAGTTCCATTGTATATTTAATTAAATTGCACCTTCACAAGCATCATGAGCTAGTATTTTTTTTTCTTTAAGTTATTTTTGTTGCTAAGTACAGTATTGTGGTTTAGAAATGAATAGTGGTAATTTTGTACTTTTATTGATTTATTCTTAAAGTGCAAAAGCTAGGGACACATGTAAATTATTAAAACTACGAGTAACATGCCTATACTATGATATATAGGCATATGTACAGTCAACCAATTGGAACCCTAGGCCTCTGTAGAACTATGTCATAGTGACGTTATAAATCAGATTGTAAGAAATCTCTTACTGCTTGTCATTTTGACATGGTTGTAGAGTGGCCTAGGGTTCCAATACTTCCAATTGGTTGACTGTACGTGTGCAGTGTGTATTAGCGTCACGACGCTAATACATAATTATCTACTAGGTTTTCCCCGGCTTAAATGCCTTCTAACCATTTAAGGTTATAAAAACGTGACCACAAAATGTATATTAGGTAAAGGTAAATTATGAGATTTTTTCAGTTTTAAGAATACAAGAACGAATATAGTTTGCGCATGGCATGTATGTTTAATAAATGTCAGTACGAAATTTAATTTTACGACGCGCACGATCTTTAATAAATCACATACCTAATGATAGACTTACAATGTTGGAGGATATCTTAAGAACCATAAGCCAATGATTATATTTTTATTGACAATATTTTGAATCAGTAATCTTATCCAATAATACGGACATTCATTTATTTTTCTTTACAGGACGCACATCTCGCCGGCTGGCCGAAAAGATAGCCGAACTGGACACATACGGCGAACTACTATCGAAACAGTCGACACAATTGCAACAGTACTTCGACATGTGTGTCGCCAAGCTGCCGGAGATCGCTGATGACGTCACCGAGGCTATAGACGCTGTTGAATTAGCTGATGGTAAGGGTGGGCTACTTGACAATAATGTTAACATACTTTACTAAGGGCCAGTTGGCAGTTGCATCAAACACAGTTAGTACATCAACGTCACACAGCAAAAGTCTATGGAAATTCCCATGCAAACAGAAAAATGCAAACGATGAATTCGGTAAAAACGGACAGTTTTGTGCAACCGACCCTGAGATCTCGGTCGTTCTGACGGCTCGTCGCTCGCGGCGTCTGAATGCTATACTATACTTTGAAAATGTTTGGATGTAGTTATCCTCACGGGGGTGAACGAGCGCTTTCAATCACTTATGAACGCACCATACAGGCGCCACAGACGACTGGCCGCTGTTAAATCGCCCGTGGCGGGCAAGAACAACCGAAACCTAGTCTCAGCAATAAAGGAGCGTTTTGAGGGCTGGGCGTGAGCGGGGCGCGATCGAAGCGTATCGCCAGCGCTGTGCGTGGCCCGCTTTGATCGCACACGAGCTGTTAAACACAATACAACACAACAATATTGCTTCCTGAGACTTAACGCGCAAAAGAGCGCGCAGCTCTCATCGCGCCCCAAATCTTTTCGCCTATATTTTTATTATTTGTCGCCTTTTACTGACAAAGTGGGCCTGCAAAATTTGACTGAACGTGGGAGTTCAATTTTCGAGAACGTATTTTTGACATCTGCAGTACTTTTGAGGTTTGAACACAATTTGCTTACCACACACGAAGGTTAAATGCGTTTAGCGGTAAGCGATATTGAAGTGTCCTCGTTTGACACATCCATGTTAATGGATCGCAAATTTACGCCGATTAAAGTATACAAATATTATTGAATCTTTAGGTCTTTAAGAAGATATAATAATATCTTTAGGTTTATTATCAGATACACTTACAATACTATACATATAGAGTTATTTTTTGCTTATTTTCTACCTTATTAATCCTCTGCGTTTACAACTATTTGACCAGCTACTCTACTTGCCCTCTTGCTCGCGAGTCGCGCGATAAAATGCAGCTTATGTAAGCAGGTCTGAAATCTGTTATTACCTTGCACTAATCTGTTTCCCGTTTCTCTATACAGGTAACTCGCTAAGCCTCCACGCGGGCGAAGTACGAGCGACAAGCACGTCCTTCAAAGCTACGGTCAGCGCGACGTTGACCACGCTACAGCACTGCGCTTCGCTTATGCGCCGTCGCGAAAGACAGGCGCGCCAGGCTGAGGAACTATACATGTGAGTAGGAGGATAAGGACCTATGTGACATATGGACCTAGGAGTTCTATTATGACTTTAAAGCGAGTTCGATACTAAACCTGCTAAGCCACGCGGGCGAAGTATGAGCGACAAGCACGTCCTTTAAAGCTACGGTCAGCGCGACGTTAACCACGCTACAGCACTGCGCCGTCGCGAGCGACAAGCGCGCCAGGCTGAGGAACTATACATGTGAGTAGGAGGATAAGGATCTATGTGACATATGGAGTTATGGACCTAGGAGTTCTATTATGACTTTAAAGCGAGTTCATTACTAAACCCGCTCCACGCGAGTGAAGTACGAGTAACAAGCACGTCCTTCAAAGCTACATTCAGCGCGACGTTGACCACGCTACAGCACTGCGCCGTCGCGAGCGACAAGCGCGCCAGGCTGGGGAACTATACATGTGAGTAGGAGAATAAGGATCTATGTGACATATGGACCTAGGAGTTCTATTATGACTTTAAAGCGAGTTCGATACTAAACCTGCTAAGCCACGCGGGCGAAGTATGAGCGACAAGCACGTCGTTCAAAGCTACGGTCAGCGCGACGTTAACCACGCTACAGCACTGCGCCGTCGCGAGCGACAAGCGCGCCAGGCTGAGGAACTATACATGTGAGTAGGAGGATAAGGATCTATGTGACATATGGACCTAGGAGTTCTATTATAACTTTAAAGCGAGTTCGATACTAAACCTGCTAAGCCACGCGGGCGAAGTATGAGCGACAAGCACGTCCTTCAAAGCTACGGTCAGCGTGACGTTGACCACGCTACAGCACTGCGCCGTCGCGAGCGACAAGTGCGCCAGGCTGAGGAACTATACATGTGAGTAGGAGGATAAGGATCTATGTGACATATGGAGTTATGGACCTAGGAGTTCTATTATGACTTTAAAGCGAGTTCATTACTAAACCCGCTCCACGCGAGTGAAATACGAGTAAAAAGCACGTCCTTCAAAGCTACATTCAGCGCGACGTTGACCACGCTACAGCACTGCGCCGTCGCGAGCGACAAGCGCGCCAGGCTGGGGAACTATACATGTGAGTAGGAGGATAAGGATCTATGTGACACATGGACCTACATAGTAGTTTTATTGTCACCATACCCCGCTAAGCCACTCGGGCGAAGTACGAGCAACAAGTTCGTCCTTCAAAGCTACGGTCAGCGCGACGTTGACCCCGCTACAGCACTGCGTCTCGCTGAGGAACTATACATGTGAGTAGCACTAGGAGATAAGACCTTTGCATATCGACAGAACGTACACTACTTGTGTAACTTGTGTTCTATTGTAACGGGCTTTTAAGCGAGTTAGTTACTAGTTAAACTTGCTAAGCAACGTAACGCACGTCGTTTAAGGCGACGGTCAATGCGACGTTGACTACGCTACTGTGCCTTGCCAAAAATTGCCCGAACATCGTTAGTAGGTGTAGGTACACTCAAGGACTTTCATTATTGAGCCATTTGGATGTTATAATAATTTTGTTATCTCATAGTTAACGTGTCCAGTATAAAATGAGCTAGAAGTGGATCAACGATTAAAGTCCGTGACGCTACTCCCATGCCCCATGCCAAAAGTCTAGAAAAATGTGACTTAGTGACCGTCTGGCAACGCTGCTAATAACAAAATGGGTGAATGTTGAAGAGCTAAAATATCCATGTTGTTTCAGGGCCTTGAAGAACCAGCTAACAGAAGCGAGATTGGCATCAAAACCAGGGCCCGATCACGAGGTAAGTCTTACGTTTAATTCCTCACTATTTGAGAACCACCCTTCTGTTATCTGTAGGTCACAGTTTTATCAAACCTTTCACTGAGCTGCCCCCACCTTATGCTGACATTTATCGCATAAGGGTGTCCCATAGCTTTATTGATGTAAGAGATAATAGCAGATTGTGTCACAAGGGAGTGTAAAATGACATATTTATATTGAGGGCGTATAATCCTAAACGCAGCGAAAGATAACTTTCACTACGCTCGGGGTTCTAGTATGTTACACTAGATATTTTAAACACAGCTGTAGAATTATTGATTAAATCCGTAGCCATATGGTTAGTTACATCGTTTTATCAACTGACAAATCGGAAACGATCGGGCTGTGGCGAAAGATCGTTCTTGGGTCTGGTGGCTGGTGGCATATCTCGGACACTGGCGATCAAATATATGAAAGAAGCGCGTTCCTAGCACACATTATAAGCTCGTGTATCGAGATATATGACAGGTCGACTGTTCGCGTTTTTGACAGGCGGTAACCGAGAGGGGGTGGGCGGCACTTTCAGCGGGGAGCGGGAGTGGCCATACTGTACGATAGTACTCTTTATTATACTGTGCTGGTGGCCTGGTGGTGGGTCGACCCAGGAATCGCTGGGAGAACAGTGTCGCGGCGGATCTTTTTTTTTAAATTTATTTTCTTCAGACACAATAGTTACATTGATATTACAGTTTACAAAATACCGCCAAACTGCAAAACAGTTTGTTGGCAGTTATGTTTGCTCTTGATTGACTACTGAGTAGGTAAAAGTTGTGTCAAGTTATACAAAATATCATGCATTTTTTAAATCATCATTATTAGCTATAATAACTAAGCATGCAAAGTTAATTGTTTAAATTAATTATAATTTTACGCTATCTGCGTCAGCTTTAAGTCAGTAACTGGCAAGAGGCTGCGCAGAATTGGCGATCAGGTGGCGATCTCTCATTTCGAACGCCAAGATTCACTCTAGATCATTGAGCCGAAATAGTTAGGTATAGCTCGTCAGCATTTAAATGGGCGGTTTTCGGGTGATATTGAACGTAATCCTAAAATGGACACTGACTATCTACTCTCCTCACAGAGAACCTCCTATAGAGTAGAAATCTTGTATATTTTGTTCGCGATACGAGTCACCAGTGCCAGGGGTGCGAGGAGCGGGCGGGGAATGTGTTAAGCGCGCTGTGATTGGCCGTTTCAAGGACGGCGGGCAGTCGCGCCAGATGAAAAGGGACAGAAGTATGACTGTCCCTGTACTGACGCGTAAGTGGCCAATGTAAGTTGACCTATGCCGGCTCTGAATAAATTATAAATATGACTTTTATGTGGAATGTAATGACGTCTGTTTTTAAATTTGAGCTTCTTGTTACCTTTCCACACCATTTCACACTACAGGTGGACATCTTTAAGACATCAAAATACCCTTTTTCAATTTTTTTACTGCGAAAAACACACGCTGCTTTCGGGTCTGTTACTTGGTCGCTACTGATCGGGCACGGCGAGCGCCCGCGCTTATATCAGTGCAAATACTAGGAAGGCTGGCGACCGCGAGTCGTCTTGTAATGGATGTCTATAGGGGTTGGTCTGTGACTCTCCTTATTCTGGTATTGTCGCTCTAAAATCCGAAGGAATGCTATTCTCCTTTTCAGAATTTCAGTGGCAAATATAGGATAGTATAGGATATGATATATGGCTGGCTGGGCTTTAGAATTTACGAAGCTATAATATTCATAATATTTATTTATTTATTTATTTATTTATTTTCGGAACACCAACAGTTATAAATAACATTATGCTAATTTAAATAATAACACAAAGCCAATTACAGGTATTCACAGATAGAATTTGAAATATAATTAATGTTTTGCAAATAAATGCATGAGCACGGCCTGGTTCATAAATTTTAGATGCAATAAAATGGAGGGGTGAATTATAATTCAATGTTGTTTTATGGCAGGTTTCCCAGGGTTCAAATAGGTCTGTTTAGTAATATAATTTAATGACACATAATAGTTACCTATACTGTTCTATTGTCTTCATAACTCACAGAACACCCCACTAGAAGCCTATTGCAAGCGATATTGTTCGAGACGCAAATCACCAATCCTTGCGGGGTGAGGCGGGAGCGCACGGTGCTGCCATTGGTCGTTTCAAATAATGGCGCGCCTTTACGATTAGCCGTAGGGATGGGAATGGGACATGTCTATTATAGACAATGGTACCGGTACCAGTACTGTGGTGAATTTGTTTTGCAACAAATTATAATATTATAGCAGTTTTTCTAACTCATTTATATTTTTTTAGTTATAAAGTATTATTTCTACAAGTAATGGTAAGAACTGCGCAAGTTAGGCGTTTTTGAAAGCTTTTATTTAACTTGCAATGTTAGTATATTCGGGTGAAATCATGCGATTTTTGAAGCAGATAATTTTAACCGATTGAGCTGAAATTTTGCACACATAATTGTGTAAATCACGTGACGATGCAATATTATGGTATCATGGAGCTGATCTGCTGATGGACCAGAAACGTGGCCATAGATTAAATTTCATATCTGATTATGATGTTGACCTCAATTCCAATAAGGCCTAGTTACCCTTCGGGTTGGAACTGTTGGAAGGTCAGATGGCAGTCGCTTTCGTAAAACTAGTGCCTACGCCAAATCTTGGGATTAGTTGCCAAAGCGGACCCCAGGCTCCTATGAGCCATGGCGAATGCCGATGCCGGGATAACGCAAGGAGGATGATGATTGTGATAGCACCTTAATAAAAATCATTCTACCAACTAATAACTAAACTGTGCATTTTTACTTACGTTTACTAAGTTAAATTACCAACTGTAAGGGGATGAAAATCCGAAGAGGTGTGGGGCGTGCGCGAGAGCGTAGTGAAAGACGGCGTGTAGCAGACTTAGGCATTTATTCCCAGTCGGCACTATGCTAAGTACTTAAACTAGGTATCAAAGGCCGTACAGCGTCCTTGAGGACAGCAGTCGAGCGCTAAGGGAGCGATAATAGATTTAGTCAAATGGTCCACCAAAGTCCCGATACGGTACATAAGGCGTGCACGAATTGACTCCTAACTATTTCTCAAATAAAACATTGTTCAGTACATGAGGTCGTTATCCCAGGAAAAATCTTAATAGCGACAACTAACTTTGAAATGCGCCACAGCACAGCGACATCTATTGAGCTTTGTGTGTAACAGATAAGTTGATGCGTTGAGTTGTTGAGTTGTTGCTCCTAACAACGCCTGGCGTACCGCACCCATAACACGTGTTGACGGGCGGTGGCGGAGACGGCGCTGGCGCTGCTGTCGCAGTACAGGTAGTGGTTGTGGCTGGTGGCAGCACTTCAACATTCACCGCTTCTCGAGCGGTCGCTTGTAGAGGCAAACTACATATTGCGTCATTGAGACGTTTGAAACATGTAGCTGCTGTCAGGAACATTTGCACGCAGGCAGAATCTCGCTCGCCGTTGCAGGAAAACGTACTTTTCGCAAACGAACCAAACTTGGGTGGAGTTGGGGCAGGTCCGACAGCAGACGCTATGGCTCCCAGTAGCTGCTGGAATTGGCTTTCTGTCATGCTCACAGCCATGGCTTCCTCCAAAAGTTTAGCTTTTCGACGAGTAACCACAGACATACGACTCGCTACGTCACAGCACGGCCCCACGTTGGGCGCCAGATGTAAGGGGATGAAAATCCGAAGAGGGGTGGGGCGTGCGCGAGAGCGTAGTGAAAGACGGCGTGTAGCAGACTTAGGCATTTATTCCCAGTCGGCACTATGCTAAGTAACTAGGTAATGGTAACTAGGTAGGCTATGGTAAGTAAACTAGGTATCAAAGGCCGTACAGCGTCCTTGAGGACAGCAGTCGAGCGCTAAGGGAGCGATAATAGATTTAGTCAAATGGTCCACCAAAGTCCCGATACGGTACATAAGGCGTGCACGAATTGACTCCTAACTATTTCTCAAATAAAACATTGTTCAGTACATGAGGTCGTTATCCCAGGAAAAATCTTAATAGCGACAACTAACTTTGAAATGCGCCACAGCACAGCGACATCTATTGAGCTTTGTGTGTAACAGATAAGTTGATCTTAGTACTAACATTGTTGTTTGTTTTTTACATGTTTGACTACTTATTTACAATCTTTACATTTACTAGTTACTTCAGTAAAATATACAAGTTACGGGAACCGTGTCCCATGATTTAAATATTTAAACATCGGGGTTCAATATCACAATATTGATACCCGTGGCGCCATCTGTTGACGTACGGCCAAACTAACAATTTGACGAATTTTATCTAAGAATTACGTATTGACTTGATTACTATAAAATTCTAGGCACCCGTTAACATATGTTGCACTAGGTTTTAGAATTTTAAGTCTACGGGAACACTTAATTACTTGCTAAGTTCACTCGGAAAACCAGTACCGGTGGCGCCATCTAGTAGCGGCCGGTTAAACTAAACTTGTTTGCACTGTGTTTATACGTTTTTGGTAAATGTTCGCGTTACACAACTAAATATTCTAAACTAATCAATCAACTAAATAACACTACAGACTCTACAGATTTTAGATAATTATTCACAATTAAAAATCTGCTTTCTCTTATATTTCATGAAATGGTAGCACATGGTACGAACGGTAGTATGAAGTTCCCGCAACAGACATAAACTAACATGGCCCCATCCCTAGTCGTTTACGTGAAAGGGATAGCATATCGCATTGTTAACTAGGCAAAAAGGGATGGACGCGCCTCGGTGCCGCTCAGTACAGCCATATTGACCAGTATAAATGAACTCCGCGGATAATAAACAATATTCAACAAAATAATTAATTTGACTTAACTGTGGAATGTTATTCCATTTTTTTTATATGTGAAAGTGTTAGAAGACTTGCCACACCACTTTATGCTGCAAGAGACCATTGTTTGCAACGAAATTATTTAAGATTTTGTCCCGAGCGGACACGAACACTGTTAGCGGGTCGTTTACTTGGGCGCTACTGATCGGTGTCGCGCGCGTTCAAACTTTTATATACCTTATTTGTCGTATGCTTGGTGACCGCGAGTCGCCCTGTAAGGGCCGTCTTGTTGTATTGGTCTGTGTCATAACTTCATAAAGCAGTTCTTAAATAGGCTAGTTTCCTACTAGTCAAATCAGCTTCTTAGGAACTGTCAAAACGATTTTCTAATATGGAATAGACTAGTTTCCTATACTTAAAATAAAATATTTTAAGCAGTGCAGGAAATAAAGCACCACATAATTAGTAGAAAAATATGCACAGTACATAGTTATTTTTAAACCTAATTTCTATTTAATAAGTCAAAGAGAAAGATATAAAGTAAATGAATTGACCGTGACGTCACTCCTCAGTATTTGCGCTTAATGCGTTCGCATGCTTAATGCTCACGTCATAGTAGACTTTCGATTGTGATATAATACTTATTAATAAATAAAAACAACATAACAAGGTGGAGGTAGCTTTACTATGCTCGAACAGTAAACAAATGTTTTACTATTTGAATACATATATCACAGCTAATATGTAACTATTATTACTTACATTCTTTTTGATTTCATAAGCAATAGTTACTCTAAAAGCGTTTTTTTTTTAATATTAAAAAGACACGTAAAGATTTTTGTAATGTTAAAATAACGAATCGAAAACAAAAACAATCCAAATGAGTCAGCGGTAGCAATGTATTGCTTATTGTTGCTCTATATTTGTCTTGTTATGCATCTTTAATGCATTGCATCGACACTACAGATAGCTGAGGGCAATGACCTCGTATTGAGTGCAACTTAATTAATTATGAACTAATTTCGATGTTTACTGGTAGACTAATCTTACGTAACTTCTAAGTCTACATTTAGTGCACCTACTTACAAGGTTAAATTTATTTTTCTCCGCTACCTAGGTTGTCTGGAAGAGATCGCTCTTTAGCGATAAGACCGCCTCTTATTTTACCTCTTAAGTTGTTATTTATACATACTATGTTGTTTCCTGTATTGAGGTGTGTATTGTATTGTAACTTATTTATTATCTTTAGAAAACTTTGTATTTCTGGTTTTGAAAATTTTATCATCGATAGAAATGGAATGATTTGATGAAAAAGCCAGTATTTACAATTTTGTCGTTGACTTGTTTTCATTTTCCAAAATGATCACTAACCTAAAAATTTAAGGTAGTTCTCGCAAAATCATTACCTATAGCATAACAGCTCGTTATCTGGTATGTAGAGTAGTAGTGAACTGAAAGATTCCTATACAAAAGTACGAAAATATTCCAACAGCACGTCACGTCCAATAGATTTAGCAATAGCAAGATAAAACATCAAAACAATCAAAACTTATTCATTTGTATTCTTTTAAGACTTTATAAGCCAATGATAAAATATTTTACACCTGATTTTGAACTGTACGTATTACAACGTGATAGAGTTCAATTGTGCATAATGCCTGAAATATGAAGGGTTAAAAATAAACAGAGAAAGTGCCACGAAATGGTCTCATTTCAGCGTGTTGCTGGCGACTTCCAGTCCCTTCCAAACATCACAATCACGCACATCTGATACTGATAACTATCACAGTTTCTGACTCTTCAAGTGAACAGAATTCCTCGTTTATATAATCGTATAACAAACTACTAAGAATTATTTGCAAACATCTCTGAATAAACTCCACAACTATTAGTCTCGCTTACGTAAAACTGAAACAATAAACCAAAGGCTATAGATAAACCTTCCTGAAACATATGTTAAGGCGCATCACGATCACGGCACCCCTCGTCGAGTGTCGAGTCAGTCGGCGCGGAGCGCTCGACGCAGCCACACGTACACATACAGCGTTACAAAGCGTGTCGTAAACATCGTAGCGTAAACGAAATCGGTTAGCAGACGGTCAAGTGCGTGAAATCAATCTTTTTCGGATGTATTTGTGATATATTGGTACTGAAAATATTTTTGTTGGATCAAAATGAAGTTTAAACTGTTCAAGAAGAGCATTCGTCAGGTGAGGATTGTTGATTCAGATGATTTTCAGTGTCTACGTCATATATTTAATAGGAGAAAAAATTATAAAATTTATTTAAAGTCCAATGAAAATAAATAAATTTAAACACTCATAAATAATACATTGTTACAGTTTAGTTAAACGACTCCTGTATTCTTATCAGGTTATCAGTCAACATACATAGTTTTTGCATATTTTGTACTTTATGTTGTTCCTTATTAAACCTACATATTTACTAAAGTATTAATTATGTTTAAAGTTGTTAACATTTGGTTGATTTTTATATTTGTATCTCTACTATCTTAGTAAACAGTTTGAACTAAGTTTCAATATGAAAAAAAAATGCAGAATCAGCAGTTTTTTTAGGCTGATTTTGTACATTTTTTGTGCAACTAAGACTAATATGCTTACGTGATTTAGACCGAATTCCACTAAGATTAGTCACAAATAGTTAGTATGTAATAGAATACGGACCAATTTTAAAGATAACATCTTTAATATGTTACGTTGCCAGTGGTTTTTGTTGTAGGATTTTATACGTTCGGTTATTTAAAACTTAAGCGATAAGTTCACCAAACCAAGGGCTCTGTACAGTGTACACTAATAGTTATAACGGAACCTTTATTGTCAGAACTCTAATCTTCAAAAAAAAGTATTTATCTAGTCTTTTTTTTTTTAATGTTAACTACCTAACTTTTTAAGAAACTTAAATGTTTCTAATTCTAACGTGCATTTTTGCCCAGAACACTCCCTTAATGCGAAAAATTCGAGACAGCATTTCAACCCTAGTTACTTTCCATGGCAGCTAATTGACTGAATGGCGAATGACCTTCGAACAACATAGGAAAGTTTTCACAAGAAATGGAGAAATTCCTCGCACAGTGCAAAAGCTTCACATGTATGTGCATCGCAGTGCCAATGCCGGTTTGCTGTGACCTACATTACAGCTAGGTAGGGCTGCCATAAAAACTTTATTGCACGGGACATTGCATTTACGATGTGTTCACTTGTGTGTTTTTATTATTGTACCCATATATCTAAATAAAACCCCAGTTTTCTTACAACCCAATCATAATCCAATGTCCAATGTTACACCAACTTCGTCGCCTAAAAGATTAGAGTTTAAATAAGTGAACATGGAAAAAATCTCAAATACAATCGTCAAATGTTGTTTATATTAAAAACCATTATTTGGAATGATTCTTGGAGGATCCATAAGATCCATAGTCAAAAAAATCCAAAATATATCATTTAATACAATTAATAATTAATCACTGCATCAGCATCATACAACTTTTTTTCATCCATATCATACAAATGCCACTCGTATAGGGAACTTGACTGTAGTAAAAATAAAATATTTTATGCCATGCACGAAATAGAGCATCAGATAATTATAAGAAAAACACGGAGAGAAGTTATTTTTAAATCCAATTTCTATTTAATAAGTCAGGTAGAAATATATAAAGTAACTGAGTTGACCGTGACGTCACTCAATTCGATTTCATATAAATTCCATACTAACAAGTCGTTCGAATTCGTTTTGGCAGTTCTTAAAAAGAAGCTGATTTGACTAGGAGGCAAGTAGGCTATTACCCGTATTATACGATATCTAATTAGATTAATCATAAGAACTGGCAAATGTGTGCAGTGCGTTGAATTTTTACTCTGATTATTTAACACCGTGTCAAGTGCAGATCGTATGTAGATACATTCGGCAGCGAAATCTGCAGCCATTATGTAAGGAATGATTTCATCGGTTACATAGTTTGTGTTTGTGCAGGCATAATTATCCTTCTCGAGATTTTAAAGGAATTTCTTTGCAAAACTAGCTCCTTTCCTTGCTAATTCACCCAAAGACATATAGTCAAAGTCATACAAAAGTATGTTTTGATTTTCACATAAGTTTAATTTAATTTAGTAGTCTCGATCGTAACGTATTTTCGTGTTTTTTGTAGTCGAGTCTACTTTCGGTTAAAGCCCATGTAGACTTCTACCCTTGCGATAGTCTTATAATTTTTTGATGGCATTTCCTTTCATAGTTACGTAAAAATTCAATATACAAACAACAATATGGTATTCATTCTGTGTGGTGCTTATTTCAAAACGATAATTTAACAAACTGAAAACTGACTGAAGTCACTATCACTGTCACAATCATGCAACATTACGCTATATTCATTTTAACGAGCACTCTTGCACATCATATACATTAGCGTCCTCGAACTTCCTGTATGGTCATTCTCTATTATTTAATACTGACGTAACTATTGCAACGTCGTAAATTCGTTAACGAGTGTGCCAAAATCGTGGCCAGCGAACTGGGGTAAAGACTGGCCGTGCATTTATTGCTTTCTTAGTATATGAACGTCTTATGTGTCAGAAGATTCTGTTTGCACAGATTTTTAATCTACTGGGATGAGATCGTATGTTAATTTCGCGCTCGCGAAAGTGGACGTCTCTGAATTTAAAAACAAAACGTAAATCCTCGTATAACTTAACGTGTCTGTTTTGTAAGGTTTATGTTTTCATGCTGATTGTAGTGAATTAGGAAGTATCAGCAAAGCTTTTGTTATTATGGCTACTGTTTAGCGCTTTTAAGAGTTGAGTGTAAACTTAATTATCGACCATTGAAACATTCCTTACATTGAGGCGAGTCGAAACACTTGGTTGTGTTAATATTAATAGATCGTGTCATTCGCTAAGGCGCGTGCCTTAGTTAGTATTGACATCCTATTGAAGTTTTGACGAATTTTCGTTCTTCAACACGCCGCGGGTCTCCTCGTAGATCAGACCGGAGATACGCTTGACGCCGCCTCTGCGGGCCAGGCGACGGAAGGCGGGCTTAGTGATGCCCTGGATGTTATCACGGAGCACCTTCCTGTGCCGCTTGGCTCCTCCTTTCCCCAGAACTTTGCCTCCCTTACCGCGACCCAGTGTAACCGCCGCGAGCACTCGTGGCCTTACGATAAATCAACTAATTTGATTCGAAACATGTCGCCAAACACGATATATTCATTAAAGTGAGTTAAACCGCTTTTTAATATTTAAATATATCTCACGAAAGTTTACCGTCAATAATGACACGATCTATAAAACGGCACGACAAAGAATCCGCTTTGAATTTTGTAGATTCGTGTTTTTTGTAAAGGGACAAAAGCACAAAGAATGTGGGTGCTGGTATCGGTTTTTGTGCGCTAGTAGGCAGAATAGGATAAAAAGAAAATTCAACAATGATTCGGTTTATTAGAAAACGTCGGTCGAACCAAGTTCTTCGAACTTGAACCACTATATTCTTTCAAGGGTAATTGGCGAAAAATTGATTTGGATATGAAGTCTGTGTAACCTAAAATGAGAGATACCTAAATAAAATATGTTCGAAGTACAACTGTTCCAAGTGATCAAGTTACACAAAAAAAACGATAATCCTTACGAACTTGACATTGACCTAATACGTATTAGGAATACTGGCTACTGTGTCCCGTTTCAGTCTTACTGATATACATATAAGTGAGAGCGAGATGCATCGGCAGGAATAAAATTTATTCAGACGTTCGCTATAAAAAGTCAGTGTCAAAGTCATGGCAGCCGTTCTTACTGTTTTCAAACAGCTAGTAAATCATTGGACGCGTCATAAATCTGTTTACCTTTTTTCGTATTTCGCAACAATGACAACTAATGGTTTTGAGCACGAAATCTTTACTTTAACCACGTCGCCCTCATATCTAACCCGATATAAATTACGCGTGCGAAAACAGAAGTGCATTGCGAAATCATATTAGGGTCACATTTGTTACGTAGCGTGGCTGCGGTTACTGTAACTCGATACGCTATCACAGCATAATGGAGTCCATCTGGCACCGGGCCTAGGTCACCCGGTGCTTGGTTACCTAGTTTTGCCAATTCTGATACACCGTTTCGCTCCTAGAGTTCTATAACTAAAGAGTACCTATAAGAGCTAACCTACCTATAAGAGAGTAACGAGTTGATCCTCGGGATTAAAAAAAGAACTAGACAATCTTTATGAGACACATTACATTATTGTTTATTAAATTACATTATTACGCTACATTTATACATAAATTCTCGAACGAGATGATAAAAATTGCGCTTAAATACGCATAAATTTCTCGCCGCGCTGCTCGTTTATTAAAAAAAAGTATTACATACAAAGGATGGTGTTAAGAGCTGTAAATTCGAAATTTGTTGGCTAGAATTGAAAAATTGTTGGCTAGACTATTTAGTATGTTTAGCAGGGTCGAATATAGTGTCCGTTGTCTTGTGGTTTGTACAGGATATATGGAAGGCATAGGTCGAACCAGGCGGCAGGAATGATTAAATCTCAAATAACGCGTAACACAAGGCTTCTTTTTTATTTTATTTATTTATTATAAATGGGCTTACTCTTGGCCACAAACTAGCCGAAGGCAAAGACGTGGCCTGGATGGAGTGAGCTCGCCCAGAAGATGCCTGTACACTCTTGATTTGAAGGTTGCCGGGTTATATGAGCTCGGAAATATAGCCGCCGGCAAGGAATTCCACTCCTTGGCAGTGCGCATAAGAAAAGAAGAAGCAAAGCGCTTCGTGCGAATTCGCGAAATATCTACCAAGTAAGGATGGAAACCGGCCGTGCGTCTACGAGTCCGATGGTAGAATGGGGGATTCTAAATATTATCGATATTATAAAAATTGGCTTTGTAGTTAGGGTGTACGATAGTTAACTTTTTGGTACTTTAATTATAATTATAAAACTCGAATCAAAGCAAGCTGAGCTTGAATAGATTGATGCCACATATATGTTAGCTTACACGCGTTGCTTAATAGTTACTAGAACTATTGATTATGGTATCCTTTATTCATATTGTGTGCCAACAGTCCCTTGGGGTATACGATTGTGCGTCTTTTACTGGTTGGAAGCAATCAATTACACCTTTACACGTGCAAAGTCTACATTCGAAATACAATTTTATTACGTTAACCGTACAGTTTGAAGCATTGACAAGAAATAATTGGAGATTTTAAGAAAGGCATTAGATTTTAATGTTTATGGGTACTCAAATGTTAACCTTGATGATGATGATGATGATGATGATGATATCCTCTTATCCCTCATCAGGGAATCTTTAACTAACTGTTAACCTTAGAAGTGTTAATTTATTTCTTGACTCCACAGTCAAAGTTGTGCCATAGCTTTGTGGAGCACTGTATATTTATACTATTGTTACCTTTGATTGCAATAATTAAATAAAATGATAATTACACTAAACATTGGGTAACGCCGAAACTAACGATTATTAGAAATACCTCTTGTAATGACATTTCTTGTTGCGCTTGTTTATTATTCTTGTCACGTTTGATATGAGCAGGATATTCTTTATCCTCCTGAAGGGCTTCAGGTTTCAATATTTGCTAGTTTAATTTTTACTCTGTCAAATTGACAAAGAGTCAAAATGGAACTTATGGAGGTTTTTATGTTTGTTGACTGGCAGTCCCCGATTTAAATTACGAATAATAGATAAAACGTCAAGGAGAACGAACACTTGACGGGGGCATTCAGATAGAAGCAGCGATTGAGAGTGAACGCTTGTTATTTAGCTCCTAAAAATATAAAAAGATATTGAATCAAAGTGTGGCATTTAATTCCCATTTATTCGCTCCCCATCGGACTTTAATTTAATGTGATTGAACTGATATTGGAGTTCTATTCATTCGTTTAAATGCTTCCTGATTTGATTCATATCACTGACCTCGTGGTATTTGCTATGACTGACTTTGATTTGCTGAAATCGTTAATTTTATATATACCTCCTGGTAGTATTCTTACAGCATTCTCATTTTAGTAGATTATTATTAGTTAGCTGGATTTAAAGGTTTATGATCTTTATATTATTGGCGAGTATACATAACATATATAATCCATTTCCATATACTTAAGTAAGTAATATCAGCTAGAAAAGTGCATGGAGAAATTATGAATGAATTTATTGATAAATTCGCCATGCACTTTTGTAGCTGATAGTACCTAGTCTGGCAAAAAAAGAGTACAAACTAAAAAAGTGGCAAAGTTGTAGTATCGTCCCTGTTAAATCACTACAATGTTGCCACTTTTTAATTCCTCCTTTTTTTTTGCCAAGCTTGATGTATGTTCTACATAGTGTCAAAACCCCTGCGCCGGTGTTGATGAATGAGGTATCTATTGATTTTTTTGTAAAGCGAGTAACGCAGGTGTTTCTTATGAAAAAACCTAAGCGGTTAAAGTTCTTTGACCTTTTTTAATAAGCTTAATCGAACGCTTCTAAGAAAAAAGCTTGTGCCCTGTGAATATGTAACTTTAGGTTCAAGATAGTAGGTAATAAGTTAGGATGGTAGGTGTCATTATCTTGTGTTACCATAACAAAACGCTTTGTGAATATCGCTCTTCAATAATTATTAGTGCGACAGTGATAGTTACTGAGTTTCGTTTGTCGAAATGGTTATGCTCCTTATTGCTCCCTGTACTAATGTGGGTCCCCTATCTAGTCAATGGTCCTTTCAACTCTAATGTCGAAATGTGGCATTTTTGTTGCCTTTCGTGCAGTCGACTACGAAGAGATGTGAGACCTTTTCACCTTATTGCACTGTATTGCTTATTGCACTGTAGACGAAGTGTGTGAGACCTTTTCACTTTATTGCACTGTATTAAAGTGAAAAAGTGGATACATCTCTTTGTAGTCGATTGTTCAACAATATTAAATTATTTTAAAGGGCGATTCATTGGATAGTTCACCACATGAGTCATATGATTCTTGAGGCGCGTTCACCTGAATTCGTCTACACTCATCGAAGTTATTTACAATAACACCATAGGTCATGAACAAAATTATCTATTTAGTCAGAATCCCTGACTCATTAGTCTTATTACTCCGTGGGCTTTATAGTTTCCCATTCATTGTTTTTATTGATAACGATGTTTTTTATAGTCCACGTTGTAGTATGTCATTGGTGACTAATTTTAGACGATGACGTGTAGGTACACCAATTTTATTTCAGGAGTTAACTTATAAGAGTAAGTTTGATAACTGCTACACGATTTGTACCTACTAAATGCGTCTGTCAATATTTTCCTTTTGAAATAAATTGATATCTTTCGCGTGAATTTAGCGAAATTGATAAGTGTCGTTATAGAGCTTTAGTTTATCTGTCATACTGTGTTACTTATTATGAATAAAATAAAATAGATAGGTACGAGTACATATTTTTCGTTCAAGTGCATACCTCATTGATAAGAAGAAAGTACATGCATCAAGAAAACTCACAGAATTGTATGACGTCAGGCCTTTAATATGCTAATTCCCACACGAGTCCCAGAACAAAGACCTTATTGTGGCGGGCCCGGCTTTTTACCGGCGGCAGTGATGTAATGTAAATTTCTGACCTTGTCTTGCTGATAGATAGGCTCGGGTGTAGCCAGAGGCGTATGGGCTTTCGAGTGAAGTATCTGTATATTGTATAAGCTGTTTTGGAACTGTGGTATGAAATTATGTTTAGCAAATGTGCTCTGGTTTTGGCGGGCTTACGTTTTTTTTGCGAGTAGTAAATTATTATTAAGTACAACCGAATTACGTGTGGGTCTGTGGGTAGATTAACAAAATTATTGTTAAATAAAATATTTTAAAAATAATTTAGTTTCGATTTCATTGATTAGCAGATTTAAAGTGGGTCAATTATTTTAATTTTAATTAATTAGTACTGGATCGATCAGTTCGATGACCTTATTGTGAATTACCCGTAGTTTACATTTGTACTGAAACTACATCACGATTTCACGACCTTTAGTTTAGTTAAAGTACACAACTTTTACTATGATGATGTCCATAATATCGAAAAGTGCAATGAACAGACATGATCGTCCATGATATTAGGTAGCGTGCCTCACACCCAAATGAGACATGGGAATGGCTGTCAGTCTTGGGTAGTCAAACTGTCCAAAAATAGACGTTGTCAGGTCGGGATGGTATAGTTGTGTAGAGTGGGGTGCGGGGTGACGTCATCGGTCCAAATGGTCCGACACGCCATAAAGGGGTGTGCCTCCCCCGAGCGAACTATGATACCTTGCCGCGTCTGCTTTCGATTAGATTCCAAATAATTGTGGTGTAGTGTCGTCCCTGAATATAGGTGTTACGAGCTAGCCTCTACCACGCTCAAATGACGTGATACTACCAAGACTGATTTTGTAAGCAGAGAAGATCAACAAATAACTTTAGGAGAAATTTAAAACCGAAAAAAAGCAAGACAACGGCAAATATGTCATTACTTAGTGTGACCTGTTAAAGGATCAATGAGCATCCCCACATATAAGTGGGTGCATGACACTGATTTTAGAATTTGACACTAAGCCATGATTCTGCAAATCTGTGTAGTGGTACAAGTAGTCTTTATCTGTACCTTTTCTTGAAATGAATTTCGAAAATGGAATTCATAAGCTCTAAAGATTTAGCGTAGCCCGAAAATAATATCGATAGTCTACCGTACACAATCTGTTTCTAATTGAGTTCTCGACTCCTAATCGTATCGTAGGCAAACATTTGAAGGTCCAAATAATTTGCTCAGTTTAAGCGTTAATTGGCTGCGCTCGTCCCTGAAACACATCAATGCCGCTGTCTCCAGTTATATTTAGCGGAGAAGGCCGAGATCCTGTTTATTTTCAAATGACTGATAGCGTGGCGTGTTTTCTTATCTTCAGTTAAAGTAAATAGTATCTTCACTGCTATGGAATAACACGAACTTTATTGCAGTTTTATTGCCTCTTGTTTATATATTAAACGGATTTGTGTGGAAAATACGCTTGTTATATTCGTTTTATGTCAGTGTAAAACATCAGTCACATGAATTATTCAGTTGTACTTAGTACTTATCTTATTTTTTTTTCTGGTGCTTTTCCATTTTCCCCCGCCAGATGATGGCGATGCCCATAGGGCTGAGACAACTGGGAGATTGGGAATACACCATAATATTTGTGTAGAGTAGAATATTTGTGCAGCGAAATAGAACATGACTAATATTCATCGCACACGTCGATACGATGTTATACACAACCCATGTGTTCATCATAGGATCATAGGACATCAGATCGACGTTTTGCCGGCTTCAGATAGGTTACCTAAATAATTAAATGGGCTTCCTTCTTCAAGTATATCATTTCATTTAAAAGTCAACTTGCTCCAAAAATGGCTGATATAAATGTTATATGTATAACATTGCGTGACAGGGACAGCGCTATGGCATTGACATTACGACTGCATGCAATCTCGATCTGCATGATTGACTGTCACCAAATACTATATAAACTCTAGAGTTAATACGTGCAGCTTGTGACGTTTCCCATACAATGAAGCGGCAACGATTTTAGCAGCGCCATCTAGCGGTACGAGTTGTTCAAAGTAGTTTGTCAGTATAGGCGTAGTACGTAAAACAACACAAAATGCGATTACTTGATGTACTTTAACATTTTTAGACGGAATAAAACAAAGAAATAAGAGTGTGTGATTTTTTTAAATTTTAAACTGTATGAACTAAACTATTTTTATCAACTCATGCCGCTAGGGGCGCTAGTATCGCGTGTTGCCAACTTTGGCACCAAGCTGCACGTATTAACTCGAGTTTATATAGTATTTGCTGTCACACAATGTTATATTATAACATTTATAACATTTAGTGTTGGAGCACCTTTACTTATATTTGTGTTTGTACATATAATCAGACCACGCTAAGTAAGTTTACAATGATTTTGATATAGGTTTTTTCTCTCATGAACATGTCATAATTTCTACAAGTTAAACGTAACTCTTGTGCAGTCTATGGTATCGAAACCTTTGTCAACTTAAATAGCTTGGTTGTCAATCTACCAAGATAATCATCTTGCTCCAGTCCAAGTACGGGCTTCCAAGCGTATCAGGGCGAGGCCCCACCGTGTCACTGAAAGAGTGAATCCATTTCATTATTCCTATATAGGTCGCCGGTGCAAACCCGCTTAACCTACATTGTCCACAATAGGGATCGGCTTCGATTGTTGGAAAGTTTACCAACTACGGGTTGCTCTGTTGGGTGTTAGCAATAAATTCGCTCTAAGGGTTAGCAGTTTTCTTTCACCATACATGTCTGACATTTAAACCATATTTTTATTGTATTAAATACAAACAACATCGTTTGAGGTTTAGTATAGTAAAGGTTGGTTGTCATACATACATACATACAATCACGCCCGCATCCCATAAAGGGGTAGGCAGAGCACATGAAACCACTAAAGCTTCAGGGCCACTCTTGGCAAATATGGGGTTAAAAGAAAACGAAACTGTGGCATTGCAGTGAAATGTTGCCAGCCTCTCGCCTACACCACAATTTAACCCATATCCCATAGTCGCCTTCTACGACACCCACGGGAAGAAAGGGGGTGGTGAAATTCTTAACCCGTCACCACACAGGCATAAGGCATGGTTGTCATAAGGTTTAGTATACCAGTAGTAAAGGTTGGTTGTTATAAAAATGCACTCGAAGTCATACTGCACTGTAAAGGCTTATCGGGCGTTGCTGATTGGCTATTTGCATACGCATAATTGTGACATGTTGTTGAGTTGTACGGGTACGTAATACGTACCTTATGTAGTACGTAGCATAGGTACGTACTACGTATGCTCCACATGCAGACAATGCAATAAACTAGGTTTTATCTTTTAAGGCTAGGTTTGTGATTCGGGCCAGGCCCTGTAGCCGAATGGCATTTCTCCGACGCGAAACGAAAACGAGACGCCGCGAAAGGTAGTCTGGCTCTGACGCGCCAATACGCAAGAGCGATAGAGATAGATATCTACTAGCGTTTAGTTTCGTGAGCGTTTCGTGAACGTTTGTGCCATTCGGCTACACACCCTGTACAGTCAACCAATTTGAATTATAGGCTACTGTAGAATCTTTGCACAGTAAACGCCAATGTGACTTCTTATGGCAAATAGAACACGGTTTAAATGAGACAGGGTTCTAGAGTGGCCTAGGATTCAAATTGGTTGACTGTACATCTAGTATCTAGCTTCTTCATCCCCCATGAGCGAACCAGCAACAAGAGTTCTTGACAAAGACATCCTTTGCTATATACGCATCCTTACACATTTCTGGTGAAAACGCAGTCTTTTTAAAGAAGGATTACCAACAATTGGATATTAAAATTATAGGCGTTAGGCACAATAAATGTTAATCTGATTATATTTAAGTCTGTTAGAGTACTAATTTAATTTAGGAAAGGTCGTTAGGTACCTACCTAAACCAATACCCAATTACCCAGCTTATGTTGTTTATTGTTTACAAATTGTTTACCGTTGGCTTTAAGCTGTTAATAGTGGTATTTTAACATTTTGTTATTATTTGTTTTGTATTTAAACCGAGCTTGCATATCTGATCAATCTGACTGTTTATACTTTCAATGTCATTGGGAACGATTTATGCTGACACAAAGTTAATGTGACCTTGTAATTTTCGTGAATTTGTACCATTAATCGATACTAAAGTTGTTAGTAAGGCATTCAACTAACTTATATACAGATAATTATCTGTAATTAGCTACAACAGTAGCAATGTCTTCAAACTTGACAGGATTTCTCCCTCGCATTTTAACAGTCTCTAGCGTGATTTTTTGTCGTTTTAGAAATTTAGAATATGTCTGGTACTAGGATAACGGTGCCGTCATATAGCGGCCATCTCCATAATTAGTACTAGTACGATGGTACCGCTATTCTAGGAAAGACGAGCTTTACTCCATAGCGTAAAATTGACTTAAAATGATATTTATTGTATGGAGACAATAAACATCGCCCCTAAACGGTTACTTATTCTATCTTTATTATGTCTTTGGAGTGTCGGCCGGCCGACTCCCGGCCGATTACGTCAATCAAATTTGAAATTAATTAGAATAAAAATCAAAATTCCAATAACTCAAAAAGTCCGTCTGACACTTCAGGAGTCCTAAATCACATACATATTCTGTCACGTTTACGCCATCGAGAAACGTATTTTAAAACGTAAAAACATATGGCAGCGGCTCCGGTCTCTGTTTTTATGTGTTATTTGAAAACGTTTGTAAGTTTTTTTTTAATTAGCCCGTTATCCACTCGTGTCCCACTGCTGGGCAAAGGCCTCTCCGCTTGATTTTCACAGCCCCCTCTGGTGTTGCTTTTCCGGCCAGTCTCTTATAAAGGTGTCTAACCCGCCATCTTCGCCTATTAGGTCTGTCACGACCCCGCTTGATTGTTGGCATCCACTTGGTGGCTATATTAGCTCCCCTATTCTGATGCATGCGGCAGACGTGTAAGTACAAATAAAAGAAGTTACTTAATTTATTTCTTGCGACCAATGCGATCACGCCTGAGTTAGAATAAAATTGAACCTATAATCGTAACGCTTATCAAGGTTACGAGGGAATGATCGTGAGGTCAACGTACCTTATCATATTTTTTGTTTAGTCGTTTGAATAAAAAGTTGTCGGCCAGTGTGTGGCATAGTAACTTCTATTATGTAAGTGCGCATAAAAAATAATTTGATCCCAAAAATCATTATGCTTTGTGATACATATTTATCGTTGTTGAATTAAAATTACTCTTTTTGCTTCTTCGGTGTATTAAATATGTTATAGTCTCTTTTTGTACTTACCAACAGGGATGATGTTGTAAATTTAGCAGAACAGGCCCCGTAGCCGAATGGCATTTCTCCGACGCCAAACGAAAGCGATACGCCGCTGGCTCTGTCGCGCCAATACGCAAGCGCGATAGAGATAGATATCTACTAGCGCTTCGTTTCGTGAGCGTTTCGTGAGCGATTGTGCCATTCGGCTAGCCACCCTGAATCCTTTTTTCGCAGATTATTAAATTTAACCGATTTCTAAAATGTGTTTTTATTTGAAACTTTAGCTATCGCACATGTTGTGCCTAAGTACACAGGAAACATATTAGACAGGTTTTTTTTAATAAACACATAATTTGCTCACCAAATTTTCAAATAAGATTCTAAAATGAAGACCATAAAACGATGGCATTTTATATTGTGCAGCAAAGGTTCTTAAAAAGTTCATACAAACCAGCCCAACCAGCCACATTATCCAAGGACAACGTTTTTATGGCGTAGTAACACTATTCTCCAGAACTAGGCCGCTAACTTATCATGCTGGGCATACGACTTACATGTAATCAACAGAATTCGTTTCCTAACGACGTCCTTTAGTGTCTGGTACACGTGCGACGAATTACAATGTCCCTCAATTGATGTTTTGGTGAATGCATCAGGTGTTTTGTGTATTGTTGTAAACTTGTGGTTTTGACTTCATATACAGAGTGGGGCCTGTAACAAAGGCGAAGAATTGAACTGTAGGCTATTCTCCTTATACTGATCAACATTTGTTCAGTGACTTTTAAAAATTATGAAGTCTTTAAATTTTTAATTTTTCATACAAAATAAATATTAGCTTCAATGTACGCCATTATTGTTGTCATTGACGTTGTCTGTCACACTTTAGACTTAACAGAATTCGCAATACATTACCTCTTAGAAAAACCTTTCAAGGGTGATAAAAATCAAAATACAAGTTATTTTTAAAAGTCGCCGAACAAATGTTGATCAGTATAAGGAGAATAGCCTACAGTTCAATTCTTCGCCTTTGTTACAGGCCCCACTCTGTATGTATACCGTAGGGCATTAATGAATTTTTTTTGTAGGTGCCTATTTCGGATGTGGTAAAGTCTGTTCGGAAAGAGCCGTAAAATGTATAGGGCCCTATACAGTTCCAAAAGAGAAAAGTCGGTGAATGTAAACGGACCTTTTCCCCTACATTCTTTGACTTTCTTTTTTTTTTCCTTCGCATATTATTTTTTTCCTTTCTTT